>NC_087266.1:18487487-19687487 GCF_015220805.1 Pogoniulus pusillus
TTGGTAAATTGGGTCATACTCACTAATAACCTAGTGACGACCAACACTGCAGTGTTGCAAATGAAGCATTCACCAAAAACAATTCAGCCAGTGCTACTGACAGGTCCAAGAGGAAGATCAAGGCCTGAGGCACTGTTTAAAATCAAAACTTTCAGTAATTTAATGGAATTCAATTAACAAAACAAATTAATTAAACCAGTGCAAATCCCTGATCAGGCCATCCTAATCTGCTGTGCCTTAAGGCTTGTTTGCAGACAGTTTTATGCTGCGTTGACCATTCCTGTATAGCTTTCTTTATATCAGTGTAACTCATCTGAGGAGAAACCTCATTATATCACACCAGGGGATGCCCTGATTTAGCTAGAATGATTTCCAAACAAAGTTAAGGAAAACAACACAAGCATTGTGTGTGTGAATTCAAACAACCTCTCATTTGATTTAAGCTAAACTACGTTTAGACAAAGTTAAGTTGTCCCTGCAATATTGTCTTGATCTTAAATCACTGCATATGCTTTCCCTCTCTCCAGCCATCAAACAAATAGTCTCATTAGTAAGTAAGGCTCTAGGACAAGATGCATGTAAGCTCTGAGTTGCCATAAGCAGGTTCCAAATGCAGCTAATGTGTTAATTAAGCTCTGCCATCAGCACTGAGTGATTACAGCACAAATACATTGAGAACAAGGCCAGTTCTACATGTCTCCTTGTTTTAAATCATCCACACACTCACTTCAAACCACTTGCAGTTCATTACTGAAAGGTATTATCATCAAGCAGCAGTACCTCCTATCTTTCCTCCCCTGTGGCATCCATCATATGCTAACAGCTGTAAGACAATTCATCCTCCACAACCAGGGAGGAACATTAATGCAGAGCCATGCCTGCTTTAGCGAATTCACCTTCTCACACAAGCAAAATGACCTTGAGTGGTCTTGGCACCAAAGCTCTAAGATGTTCTTAGCTGTAACATGACTGCATGCCCCAGTCACAGACACCACCCCAGAGAGAAGCCTGCCTATGGAGAAGGGCTGCTTAGCTATGTTGTTTCTGCAGGAATTCTCCCCCTTCACTCTGCTTCTCTCCCTTTACTCTGCTCTTGTGAGACCCCACCTGGAGTACTGTGTACAGTTCTGAGGCCCCCAACACAAGAAGGACATTGAACTGTTAGAGCGAGTCCAGAGGAGGGCCACAAAGATTATCAGAGGGCTGGAGAAGCTCTGCTATGAGGACAGGCTACAAGAGAAGGCTTTGAGGAGACCTTGTAATAGCCTTCAGTATCTGAAGGGAGCCTACAGGAAAGCTGGTGAGGGACTATTTACAAGGTCTTCTAATGACAGGATGAGGAGTAATGTGTTTAAAGAGGAAGAGGAAAAACTTACACTACATGTTAGGAAGAAGTTTTACAGTGAGGGTGGTGAGACACTGGAACAGGTTGCCCAGGGAGGTTGTGGATGCTCTCTCCCTGGAGGTGTTCAAGGCCAGGATGGATGAGGTCTTGAGCAATCTGTTCTAGTGGGAGGTGTCCTTGCCTATGGCAGAGGGCTGGAACTAGCTGATCTTTGAGGTCCTTTTCAACCAAAACCACTCTGTGATTCTATGAAATTGAAACCACATAAAATCAGTGCCTATGGAACAGTTGTTGCCTTCTGTTGACATGAGTATCAGAGATCAGGCCTTTACTCCTGGCTCTGACACAAACTCTCCCTATGGCACTGATCCCTTCCAGTGAACTGGCTCCTCTTCTGCCTTACTGTCTTTCCCATAGGAAATAGGTGTTTTGTCCTTGTAGGTTTCCAGGCTTCAATTGGATGAAGTGTGGAGCAGCCTAGTCTCGGGACCTGACCACGCTGTAGGAAGCAGTTTACACTAGAGGCCTCCTGAGGTCTGTTCCATTCCAGCCTGAGCTATCCTGTGGAGCTGTGATTCACTGCAAATAGCACATGGAGTCAGTGTGGGGTTGGGAAAAAAGGAAAGGGGAAAAGGCTTCAAAGAACAAATACTTTTGGTTGCAAGATTATCCTTACCACCAAAAAAACCCACATTCTGCATTCTTAAATATATGGAATTCAACACATTAAATGGGACAACATACCAGGACATTCAACACAGCATGCTTTGGGGAGCAATAGTAAAAGACCAGCAAATTCTGTACTCTGGGAGTTCAGGACAAAATTTCCAACCTTGCTTGTTAGAGTTCAAACTTGTCTGTACAAAGACATAAAAGAGAAACTACAGCTACTTCAGCTAAGTGCAGATTAGACTGTGAAAGTTTGAAGTTAGACCAATATAAATGAAACCATCATGAAGGTTCAAGGTTATCTCCCATATACATCCTCCTCCTTAACACAATCAATTTCTTTCCTCTGAAGACTCAGAGGAATAGTATCAGTAACCATAGTAGCACTGAAATATAAGCATTATTTTTAGCTTCACAATGTAGGCTGCACAAGAGAACACATTCTCAACATTTTTGTCACAACCTACTTTCATTTTTCATGGGTTTATTTTAATAACAAAACATATATCTGGTTGGGTTTTACTTTTTAAATTGTTCTTAAAACTTTCATTGAGAGATGATTGTTTTCCATTCATTGCAGCTTGCAGCGAGGAAATCAGTGGAGCCTGAGTTCTTCTGCCTCCCACTGCAGCCTCCTCAGCATGAACAAGGTAACTTCAGTCCCCTGCCTTCATCTTTTCTGTACTCAAAACAATGTTTGAATGTGCTTCAACCTGTGGAAGAAGCCCAAACAGTATTTCTGAGCATCACACTACCAGCCAGAATAATATCTGTGCTAAAGGTTCCCTCCACTCCTTCTACAGCTTGAGTCCATGCATAAATGCTTGTCCTGTGGGCCCTGCAGGAGATTGTTGTGGGTCTTGGAAGAAGTCAAGGTCCAGAGATCCTTCATGCAAAAGGGTAAAAGCCACCAGAGAAGCTTGCAGCACAGATCTCCATCTTGAGCAAAGCTGCAGAGGTAATGGTACTTGAAATCTCCAGAGACTCCTGCCCTATAGGACTCATATCCTATCCTGAGGATATGTGACACATGCTTATTATTGCAACCCCCAGACAGATCAACTTTTAGGATCACTTTATTTACATTCAGCAGCCTAAGAAGAAGCAAAATAATTTGTCAGCAGTCCTGGCTAACTGGAAAGGTCATGATTGACTGGATGTTAGTAAATGTGGGACCCATCTACAAGGAGGACCAGAAAGAGGATCAAAGGAACTACAGACCTGCCTGTCCAACATCATTGCTGGAGATGGTTATGGAGCAGATCATTTTGAGTGCCATCATGCAGCACACACTGGACAGCCAAACAATCACCCCAGTTATGAGAGCAATGTCCTGCTTGACTAACCCAATCTCCTTCTACGAACGACTTAGTGGATGAGAGAAAGCCTCTGCATGCTGTTTATCTGGATTTTAGTAAAGGTTTGACACTGTTTCCCACATCATTCTCCTGGAGAAACTGTCTGCACATGGCTTGGATGGGTGTACTCTTCACTGGGTAAAAAACTGGATGGATGGCTGAGCCCCAAGAGGAGGAGTGAATGGAGTTAAATCCACTTGGCATTTAGTCACAAGTGGTGCTCCCCAGGGCTCAATACTAAGGCTGTCTCTGTTTAATATCAATTGATGGAGTGCACCTTCAATAAGTTTGCAGACAACACCAAGTTGGGTGGGAGTGTTGATCTGAGAGTAGGGAAGTTCTCCAGAGGGATCTGGAAAAGGCTGGATGAATGGGCAAAGGACAGTTCTAAGTGCTGCACTTGGGTCAAAACAACTCCATGCAATACTATAGGCTTGAGGCAGAGTGGCTGGAAAGATGTGTGGCAGAAAAGAACCTGGGGGGGTTGGTTGACAGCTGGCTGAATAGGAGCCAGCAGCATACTCAGGTGGCCAAAAAGACCAACAGCATCCTGGCTTGTATCAGAAATAGTGCAACAAGCAGGACCAGGGAAGTGACCTTACTTCTGTACTTGGCACTGGTAGAGCTGCACCTTGAGTACCATGTTCAGTGTTGGGTTCCTCACTACAAGAAGTACATTGAGGGCAGGAGTATGTGCAAAGAACAATGAAGCTAGTGAAGGACTTAGAGAACAAGTATTATGAGGAGTAGCTGAGGGAATTGCAGTTGTTTTGTCTGCAGATAAGAGTGCTGCACTCTCTACAATTACCTGAAAGGAGGCTGTAGCAAAGGGGTGGTCAGTCTCTTCTCCCAGGTAACAAGTGAAGGGACAGAAGGAACCGGCCTCAAGTTGTGCCAGCAGAGGTTTAGATTGGATATTAAGAAAAAATTCTTCACCAAGTGTTTTCAAGCACTGAAACAGGATGCCCAGGGAGGTGGTTGAATCACCAATCCTGGAGCCATTTAAAAGATGTGTAGATGTGGCATTTAGGGCCATGGTCTAGGGGTTGAAGTTTTCAGATGGCTGAGAAGAAATGTTAGTCTTCATAGGGCAGAATCAATTTCACTGAAAGACTTGACTCAATCAAAACTAGAAAAGAAGAAACTGAAGGAAATCCTGCGAGGTTCTGACATGTTACTGCTCTTATGGAACTAAAACACATTTCATTTGTCACATCACTGATGAGGGGAGTGGTGTTAAATGAAAGTACAGATATGACCTTCCCCAAAATACTTATGATACTTCCCCACCTCCAGCAAGAGATATGGGAACTCCCAGAGAGGATTCAGAAGATTTTGCAATATCTCTATATTATTTTTTCTCTATCTTTTAATTAGTTATTTATCCATGATCAAATGTGTTCCCTGTTCCTCAGCACATTATCTCTGACAGTCTTTAGTAATGCATCTTCATGAACCAGGTGACCTTAGCTCTCATGCTCCCTGGCTCTTGGCTACAAACTCTACAGAAGATCTGCTAGTCCTTTGTAAGTCCATGTTTGTCCTTGTGTCTACTGATTATTCTCATTAGCATAGCTCCCTTCAGTTTGCTGAGGGGAGACCATGGATCTCTGCTTCCACCTTTAGAATCCAGGTGGAAAATTCAGACACATTTATCAGCTTCTCACAAGCAGTTTTGATCAAAAGGACACTCATAACGACTTCTTATTAAGCATCTCCAAAACAGCCTTTAATTTTTTTTCCAAGCAGCTTCCACTAATTTAAGCACCATGTTGTAAAACTTCCTCTACTAATTTTAGAGTAGATGAAGCCCTGAACAGCCTGGTCTGACCTCAGGCCTGACCCTGCTACAAACAGGAGGTCAGATCAGATAATTCTTGAGGTCCTTCCCAGCCTAAGCTATTCTGTGATCATGTGGTGGTCTTGTTTAAGAGTAATCCTTCAATATCCATGCCCTTAAAGACACATCAACCTCTTATATAATTCATGCTCTTCCTCTATTATATATCTATACTCTTTAAGAACTTCTCCAGCAATTTGAGTGTTTATAGACTCACTGGTTTCTTACTTCACATGCATTGAAGAAAAGATATTTTTATGCTTTAAGCTCTGTGTATCCCTTTGGCCTGCCTTACTATGGCTTTATATTTTGCTTCCACAAGTTTACATTTGTTTCTACCTTTCCTTTTCATTGTTTGTTTTTTTTTTTAAGTTCACTGAGTTAAATTTCTTAATTTTTTTACTTACCCCACTCCTGAACCACAACAACTTAATGGGGGCATTTGTTGGTCTACCTACAGATGCTATTAAGAGGGATCACACACTTGCTCAAGTCTCTGATTTCATTATCACCTGTGAAAGCACCACTTTTTTTGTTTTCTTTTACTTTACAAATATAATGTGGGGCTGTTGGTTGGGTTTGGTTTGGTTTTTTAATTGAACATTGTAGCTTTCATAGTTATATTTTAAAAGCAGGGCTGTGCACACCTCCAGATTCAGTGGAAAGCTGCTGCTCTGCTTGTTTGTTCCCTGACTGGTCATTCTATGGTGCAGTTTACAAATGTATTCCCAGCAGCAGGCTGCAAACACACTGCAGCTACTTTATACAAAGAATCTCCTTCTCTTCCTCTTACTGGATTTTCTTAATTTGCCATCTGCCTAACCTCTATTAGCATGTTACAGTCTTTCTCTCACAGAATCACAGAACTTTAGAGGTTGGAAGGGACCTCCAGAGATCACTGAGTCCAACGTCCCTGCCAAGGCAGGATCTCCTAGGGTACTTCACTCAGGAACACATCCCACTGGGATTTGAAAGTCTCCAGATAAGGAGACTCCACAACCCCTTTGGGCAACCTGTTCCAGTGCTCTGTCACCCTCACTGTAAAGAAGTTTCTCCTCATGTTGAGGTGAAACCTTCTATGCTCCAATTTGTAGCTGTTGCTCCTTGTCTTATTGCTGCAGACCAGTGAAAAGAGATTGGCCCCATCCACTTGACACCCACCCCTCAGACATTTGTATACACGGATAAGATCTCCTCTCAGTCTTCTCTAGACTAAACGGCCCCAGGTTCCTAAGTCTCTCCATCCATCCTAGTCTGAAGAGCAGACTTAACACTGAATTTCTGCTGTTTACATCTGGAATTTTTATCCATGCTGACTTCATGTTCTGAGCCACGTATTTAATCTATTTATCTGACTTGACTGCATGTCTTCTTTAACATACAGCACTGCTGACAGACCTGGGAAGCAAGTCAGGCGTTTGGGTTGTTTTGTTGTTGTTTTTTTTTTTTCTTTTTGTGATTTCTTTTTCATAGGTGTTGCAATATCCTAAAGATTGTCTTTTCCCCCCTTTCCATTTCTCACATGTCTCCTATGTCAATTTTCAAATTTAAAAGCAAAACCACCTGATTTCAGGTTTTAGACTTCTAGCATTCAATGGAAGCACATACTCCTTGACACAGTTACTTTGTGTGTGTGTGTGTACATGCACACAGGCATGCACTTGTTTAAAAAGGACATTTTTCTTTGGATTGATCTTCACTTTTTCTCTCCTGGGTTGTCTCTCTTTACACCACAACTCAAACACAGGATCACAGGATATTAGAGGTTGGAAGAGACCCAAGGAGATCACTAAGTGCAAACCCCTGTCAGAGCAGGACCACATAATCTAACACAGATCACAGAGGAACACATCCAGACAGGCCTTGAAAGTCTCCAGGGATGAAGACTCCACAACCTCTCTGAGGAGCCTGTTCCAGTGCTCTGTGATCCTTACAGTAAAGAAGTTCCCCCTTGTGTTGAGGTGGAACCTCTTACACTGCAACTTACACCCACTGCTCCTTCTCCTATCACAGGGAGCAAGTGAGAAGAGTGAGAAGAGCCTGTCCCCTCCATCTCCAACAGCCCTCAGATGTCTATAAACATTTATCAAATCCCCTCTCAGTCTTCAAGGACATAAAACAGCTTGAGAGAGTCCAGGGCAGAGCCATAAAGACGATTAAGGAAATGGAATATCTCTCTTATGAGGAGAGACTGAGGGATTTGGGGCTCTTTAGCTTGGAGGAGACTGAGAGGTGACCTCATCAATGTTTATAAATACATAAACTGTGAGTGCCAAGAGGATGAAGCCAAGCTCTGCTCAGTGATGGCTGATGACAGGGACAAGGGGCAATGGGTCAAAGTTGAAGCATAGGAAGTTTCATGGAAAAATGAGGAGGATTTTTTTTTCACAGTAAGCATGACAGAACCCTGGAACAGGCTGCCTGGGGGGTTGTGGAGTGTCCCTCTCTGGAGATATTCAAGACCTGCCTGGACCCACTCCTATGTGATCTGGTATAGGTGATCCTGCTCTGGCAGGGGGATTGGGCTGGATGTTCTTTCCAGGTCCCTTCCAGCCTCTGACATTCTGTGATTTTGTGATTAATTTCTCTCAAGGAATTTCTGTCTGCCATTTTGGGGCAACATTTAAGCCTTCCCAAGCTGTCAAACTAGCTAATAATTTATGAAGGGAGTGAAACCTGTCACAAATGCTTTAAAGATGTTGACTATATTCTTTCTATCAGGACCTGAGAACAGACATTTTTGAATGCTTGCCAGCTGTCAGTTTAATGCTTACAACACGATTTAATTCAGTGAGGCAATGAATCAACTCCTGCACATGCGCTTCCAGGGGATGTGGTCATTGCTTTGTTCACATCATGGTGCAAATTCCACCGCTAAGCTGGAACTTTACAGCTGCTTAATTGAGGTAGTCTGAGTAACAGCAGACAAATCCACTAAATCATCTCTCAATCTAATTTACATATTTTCCACTGCGTGTGGTTTAGAACTAACACTTTAGCTTAGCTCCTAATTGCAAACAAGAATAGGAACTTTCCAGAGGCTTTTGAGTAAAAGGTAAATAAAGTCAGAGATAGAACACAGAATATTGATAACCAATAAATTTATATCACCCCACTCATTTGCTGGATATACTTGGTAGCAGAGACTTGTTTTCAGCCCTTTCTTCACTTTTCTCTCTACAGTTCTGCTTGCTTCCATAGCTCCCTTATCTCCCTTCTGACATTCTATTAGCTCACACATTATGCCTGTGAGGTAATGGGAAGGGAAGTGGGGTGGGAAGGCTACTAGCAGTCCCTCTTGACTGCTCAGGGTGGAGGAAGCCAAATTATTGTACAAGAGGGTCCTTGCATTGTTGCTAAGTTGTAAATACATGTAAATAGATCATGTATAGGTTTATTGCCTTTTATACTTATACATTTACTCCACCTTTGTAAACATAACTTTCATTTTGCTTCAAAGTTCTGAGTTTGTTTGGTAATTTATTCCAGGGGGGTAAATTCCAGTTCTTTGAGGTCTAAATCCAACACACAACGCACTGAGTCTCAGTTGTGCATACTCTTATCTCACTGCGAAGCATTTGGGATCAATGTCCACAATTTAACAAGCAGTTGCTGATTCTGGTGACCTCAGTATCCAAGGGCCAACTTGAAAAACTGGACCTGAAACTGGATACAGCACTTCATTTGCAAATGGCACAAAGCCACCTACTCCAAACATCAGACAAATTATTCTTGATTTTTTGGGTGGAAGAGTAGTAGCTGCTTCTGACTGCTCCTGTATTGCCAGATTGAATCCAGGATAGGTTACAGGGCAGTGGTGAAAAAACCAGAAAAAAGCTTTTACCTACCACCCCATAAAGCCTCTCAAAATCTTCCAGATCTTATCCACCCTTTCAATCTCTGTTCATTCAGAAGACAGAAGAGTTCCCTCATACCTGAAGGTAAGAACACTGTCATACCTGTCCTACTCACCAAGCTGTTCTGCACAGAAAAGGACCATCGACCATCACCTCTGGTATGCTCAAGAATGGCATATAATGGGAATGCTGCAGCTTTCAGTGTTACAGGACTAGTAGTTACCTGCAGGCTTTGAGGCAGCCAACAAGACAGGGTAATTCCTGAGCTGTCTGAGGCTGACCTATAACCAAAGAGAAAAATGCACTCCCACCAAAAACTGGACCTATCATTGGAAGAGTGAAGCTCCTGATAACCACAAGCAGCAACAGGGGAAGAAAAAAGATGTGGTGAAAAAGAAACAGAGCTGTCAGACTTACACACCAAAATAATACAGCTAAATAATAGGCTATATGTATTTCCAAATACAGGTACTTCTCTTTTAAGAGATGCCTTTTGGAGTCACAGGGGGTGGGTTTCTTCCTCATCTCACTAAAGAAACCCTGAAGTCTTTGATATGAGATCATATCATAAGCAGCCTTAATCAACTTAAAATCTCACATCTGTTTTCTGAACTTGACAACACATCATCTGTGAAGACAAGTCCCCTGTTGCTTCAGGTTTTAAGTAATCAGATTCCTTAATGTGGCATTTGGAAAACTTGAATTACCTTTATTATTGATCATAACTGCAAAATTATGGCAATACAGCTGGGGTCTGAAGGGGAAATGAGCAGAAGGTATTGCAGGTGTACCTATGAAAAGGGAGATTGTTCCCTGCCGTAGGGAGAATGTTATATATTCATTGGAAAGGAGCTGAGAAATAATTCTGCCACAAAAGACTTCTTGGCCCTAGACATAAAGGACAAATATTAAAACAAACCTTGAAATCTCAAACATATATATCTAAATTCTCACTGGTGTTGCTTACCAGAGCCAAATTTAATATTCAAGGTCAAAAGAAAACTTGTATAGAAAATCTCTGTCTAAGCCAAGACTGCTCATTAATCTGATTGATAGGGGAGGAAAAAAAGGCATGGGATGGAAGTGTGACTTTTTCCTCTTAAACATAAGATCAGTACACTTCTCGATCAATGTTTCTGGAGGTTTAATTCAACTGAATGAAAGGAATTGATTTTCAGAGGTTAGGAGTTGGCACATTTGTCAATCCAGCAATTTTAGTCAAGGTCTCAAGATGCATACTTACGATAAAAGATATCCCAGATGATTTGTCAGCTTCGAAAGCGAGAAGCCAAGATTTGCATTTTAATATTTAATCATTCCAAAGACTCTGAAAATGCTTTGTAACCATAATGAAATGCAGAGCATAGTTGGTAACTGTTGCCCATTTCTTAGTACTTCTGTTATCTTATTCAAACCAATTACCCTGGATTTGTAAAGGGAACCCAAAGAGGAAAACTAAGGTTCTTGTTACCATTGGAAAGAAGCAAAGGGATCATATGACTGAAACACAAAATCCTTTGAGGACTTTCAAACCTCACTCTAAAAACTCTAAAATCAGAAGTGATGATCAAAATACAATCCATCACATATGATTCATTGGACTGGTGTGCTAGTTAGAAGCAAGCTGGAATGTTTTGGTAAAAGAACTTGATAACAGGCAGTGGAATGAAAAACAATTGTGTCTCCTCTCACAGTTACGCTGAGAACTCTGGGAAGAAGAAGTAAACTTTCTCCATTTTGTCTTTTTCTTCTGCCTTTGCCTTCAGACCTGGTCACATCTCATTAACCTTGCTCCTACTAACCTTGCTCCCAAACCTCTTGGCCGCACCTCTCTTCTTCCTGAGAACTGGGGTAAGGTTGAGAGGGCCGGGGGGAGGTGTTGGGGTGGTTTGAGAGCCCCTCCTGGGGACTCAGGTTTCTGGGAGGGGAGTTGTGCTTTTGTATTGTTTATCCTTTGTATATTTCTGTATATAATTGTATATAACTGTATATATTGTAAATAGCTGCTTGTAAATTCTGCTAGCTGTAAATAAATTGCTTCATCTATATTCCCAGGGTCCATCTGAGTTAGCTGGGGCAAATACAAAGTGGGGGGGGGGGCGGGTAAGAGCCCAAACCATCACAACTGGAAAATAAATGTTAAAATCAAATTTAGAGAAAAGTTAGTATCAGGTAGCAGGGAAAAAAAAAAAAAAAAAAGGTAAGCTTTCTGCATTTGGCAATTTGTTTTCACTGTTAAACAGGCTCCAGAAATGCTGAAGTCCAAACTAGCCTCTCCGCTAGCACCTTTGAAACTAAGACCATTCTATTTAAATTCCTGGAGCACACAATAGTGACACGAGTAATGAAATACAATTAAGGCAACTGCAGAAACAGTGGCAGTGATTGATAAAACACGCACTGTGGTACTAGTCAGCCTTGAGTTCTGCTCCAGCTGAAATGAGTACGATAACAGGCTGATTACCCTGCTAAACCACACAGAAATTAGTAACCAGATCAGCATTATATACTCAGTGCACATCTAGAAAGACATGTAATTTTAAATGGCCTTTCCAGGTCTTTAAATTGATTAACACAATTTTAAATGTCAGGCTTATTACTGAAGCCTCAATTTTACTGACAATAGGCTTTTTCTTAAAATCACAGCAGATGCAGCTATTTTTTTTAAGAGCAGAGCAAAAGGCTCCACGGTGTTGCAAATGGTTCTACAGATTTCAGGCTCTGGAGGTATTCATGTCACATAACTTCAGCTGTCTAAACGTTGGGTGTCCTGCTTCAGTTAATGATTAAGTTCCCTCTCTAGTCAATAGGGGAAGTGAATCACCCTTTGAAATGCCTTTCACTGTTTCTCTGGACACTGATGAGCTTAGCCTACATCTTACTTCTAGATGACTGAAGTGAAGGTGAAGTCTGCCTATAACGACCTCAGTAGTCCACAGGTATGGACAGACCCCCCCAGAGAGGGTCTCAGAGGTATGGGGGAAATGTCTCAGATGACAATGCAACCAGCTGACATCAATTTCTCTGATATGTTTGCAGCAGATGAGGAGAGTCTGCCACTCAGTCGGTGGTTGTGGGTACCTCATCTCCTATATTCAGCGCTTCATGCAAGACTGTGTTGCCACATTGCCTTTTCAGCTGTAACCAGCCCCTGTGCAACACACAGGTGGAATTAACCACGAAGTGGAATTATTTGATTTAGAAGTAACTCTCTGTTAGAAGAAGCCAAATCTCCAAGTTAATAATACAGAAAGAAATCAACATAGTGAGACAGAAGGTTCTGAGGAGACTAATTGTGGCCTTCCAGTATCTGAAGGCAGCCTACAGGAAAGCTGGTGAGGGACTTTTTAGGATGTCAGGACTAGGGGGAATGGAGCAAAACTAGAAGTGGGTAGACACTGATTGGATGTTAGAAAAAAGTTCTTCATAGTGAGGGTGGTGAAAGACTGGAGCAGGTTGCCCAGGGAGCTGGTGGAGGCCACATCCCTGGAAGTTTTTAGGGCTAGGCTGAGTGGGGCTCTGAGCAACCTGATCTAGTGTGAGGCGTCCGTGCCCATGGCAGCAGGTTTGGAACTGGATGATCCTTGGGGCTTCTTCCAACCCTGACATTTTTATGATGATATATAATCACTGAAGTTGTGATAAAAACAGTACTTTAATAACTGGAACTTCTTGGACACTGTCACAAACAAATCAATGGATGTCAGTCAATTCATCATTCTCTGTGGTTAGGGATCAGTTCCTGGGAAGTGACTGTAATATCTTTGCAATCTTATTACTGATTACACCGCAATACTTATTCAATATGAAGTAATGCTCCTCAGCAGCACTGCCAACAACCTGAAAGTTGTTTTGCCTAAGTAAAAGTTCTGGTCCATAATTCTACTACTTTTGCCTCTTTGACCCTTCCATGATTTGTGAAAGACCATGGCCTGCTGGACGTCAAGCACCTCAAATGATGGTATGTGCATGCACCCAACCAGGCATGTACATCTCTAGTGCCTGGCCTCAGAGCAGCTCCCTCCATCCCAGGGATGTCTCAGCTGGGATGGATTTACCCACAGTGGGGTCCTCAGCACTAGAGCTCTCACTGCCCTAAATGTAGGTTTTGTAATGCCAAACTGGGTCCTGCTCTGAGTGCTGGACTCTTATGTTTTGATTTATATTTTCTTGCTGAAGAAGCTGTGCGTCCTCTGCAATGTTCTATTTCTCAGGGACTTTGCAATACTCATGGGTCCAAAAGGTTGGAAAAAAATCTTTTCCACTCTTATTACAGATGCAGGAAACATCTGAAGAAGTTGATAGTGCCTGCAGCTGTCATACAGAGGACTGCAAGGTAAAATTTCCCTGATGTCACCTCTCCTCCTCTGAACTGAAGGTGACCTAATTAATGTTTATAAATATGAGAAGAACATAGGGAGCATGGAGCCAGGATCTTCCCAGTGATGTCCAACGATAGGACAAGGGGCAACATGTGCAAGATGGAGCATAGGAGGTTCCACATAAATATAAGGAAGAACCTTTTCACTCTGAGGGTAACAGAACACCAGAACAGACTGCCCAGAGATGCTCTGGAGTTTCCTTCACTGGAGACATGCAAAACCCACCTGGATGCATTCCTGTGTAACTTGCTCTAGGTAATCTTGCTCTGATAGAGGTGATGGACAAAATGTCCTTTCTAGGTCCCTTCCAACACCTAAACATTGTATTATTCTGTGACCTACCCTCTCTCTCACAGCACTTTAATCAGATCAACATTCACTACCCCATTCTAGTCTTACCTGAAAGGAATCTCTCCTTTACTACACGTGCTGCAAAACTAGAGTGCAGAGGAGGAACAGCAGCAAAATATAAAGAGGGTAAGGACAACATGTCAAAGAGCTATTTGAGAGGCTGATGACTGCTAAATTCATTCTAGCCATAATCCCATCAAAGGTAATAAACTGCAGAGACAAACAGTCCAATGCCCAAGGACTTTCATATGTTGTCTTCAATGGGCCAAACCTGAAGGCTATGGAAACCAACACATCTCCTTCCCACTACTTTAATGACCTTGAAGTGACCTTAGCATATTTTTTTCTGCTTCCTGTATTTTCTTCTCTATTTTCCCTCTGCTGTAAAATTTTACTGCCTTGAGCACACTGTGACTAGCCAGCAACCATCTACAGAAATCTGATTTTTTTCAGGAGTCTGTATTATGTTCTGCCAGATAATCCATCTGCACAAATCAGTCTGGAGAAAGGAATTTAGCTCTGCTGAAATTAAACTGAGAGAAAACAGAAAAAATCTGTCAGCTGAAATGTAGATTGGCTACCAAATTTTACAAAAATATGGCCATAATCTTAGTTCAAGTGAAATCTCCTGTGTTCTAGTTTGCACCCATTGCCTCTTGCCCTATCACTGACCACTACTGAAAAGACCCCAGACTCATGCTCATGACCTCTATCCTTTAGGTATTTATATGCATTTATAAGATGCCTCTCAGTCTTCTCTTCTGCAGGCTAAAGAGCCCCAGGTCTCTTAGTCTTTGGAAGAGAGATGTTTCAATCCCCTCATCATTCTCATGACCTTTCATTGGACTCTTTCCAGTATTTCCCTGTCCTGCTTGACCTGGGGAGCCCACAGATCATCCAGGGAGGAAAAAAAACAGGAGGAAAGCTACAGAAGATAGTCACAACCAACTCAGAGAACATGAGGCCTCAGCTGACCCCTGCCCACCCCCATCATCCTTAAGAACATACTGGAGAAACATGTTTTGAGGATGGCATACATGCAGTTCATTTTCCCTTGGGTAAAAAGACAACTAGGTCACCTGTATCACTCCTGCTTTCCCCAGCAATAATTCTCAGCTATGTAGGAAACTGGCACAGGAAATGGGGCCAGTGTGTCCAATATCACACCTGAGTTCCCATCTAGGAATTAGGTATATGACATGTCCCATGACATCCACAGCTTTGACACTACTAGGAAAACATCTGATTAAAAGGATACTGATTGTGTTTCCATTTAGAACAAATAGCAGTTGGTTTCCTGTGCCTCTTTGACTGACCTAACAAGTAGTTGTGTAAGTGTTTTCTTCAATAAAGAGTCATGAAAGGTCTCTTTGGCTGGAAGCTGCTAAATATTACAGCAAATTTACAAAGGAAACCATGAGTAAAAAGCAATCCCTGCTGCACTGATCTTTAAGTGCATAGGAAGGTGCATCTCCTATGACCAGGCTGGGAGAACTAAGGTACAGTGCAGAAATAACCTGCTGGGTCTTCTGTTCTGCTATACATAGGTAAATACTTGGGTTGAAGTTAACCTACCTAATCTACATTAGAGCTTGACACATTAGAGATGGAGTCATTCTGTGGTTTTTCAAGGACCATGAGATCAGGCCGTTGGACTCTTCCCAAGTCAGAATACAACTAAAACAGTTAAACTCCAATCTTTCAGTCAAGATGTTGCAGACAGTACAGGTACTGCACATGAGGCATCTGCAATACCTAGTTCTGACAGTGACAAACTGACCTTCCATTGCCTCCTGTAAAAAATACTGGATTGCTTATTAAATTACTGTTATTAAGGCTGTCAGGAAGGTAACAGTAAATGACTGAGAATTATCTTTTGTTCACCTTTGCATCCTATTTCATTGCTGCCATGTGACACATGCCCTTGCATACCAACTGAGTGAGGAAATGCTGTGTGGTGTAGCAGCTATGAATTGCTGCTTTGTTGAAGGGACACTGATCAGTGGGAATACCAGGATTCTGTATGGTAACTGATGACCTTCCTTTAAACCCCCAGCTTTACCTGATTAGCCTGGGGAGACAGTAAAGAGGGCAGTCAGTATTTCTCTGCTTTATGGCATGGAAAATGCCGTAGGTGTGCTGGTTTGAAGCTAATTGGAATATTTTACTGAGAGAAATTAAATCCTTAGCTGAGAGAAGAAAGGAAAAAAAAAAAACCAACAGTACCCTGTATCACCCATTCTTCTGCTAAGAAACACAACTAGTCAAAATATTGATAAGGTTCACTTCTCACACACTTCTTAGTTAGCTCTCACTTCTGTTCTGCTCCTTCTTTCTGGCAGTCTGGTCTCTGTGGTTGCCTCTGCCTTAACTCCAATCCAATCTAACCCTTTTTTCCTCTAATCTCCTCTAATCTCTTTTTGAAATCTCACCTCATATCTCCAGATTTATAAGGTGAGATATATGTGGGTTGATCTGGTTATTTCTGAAGGGAGGGAAAGAGGGAGGGGGAAGAGGGTCTGGGTCAGAAGCCCCTCCTGCAGACTCTGATTTCTGGGAGGGGTGCTGTATTTCTGTATTACATTTAACTTGTATATTTTTGTATATATATGTATATATTGTAAATATCTGCTTGTATATTGTGCTAAGCTGTACATATAAAGCTTTGTTCCTTAATTTCCAGCCAGCTGAGTCTAGTCTGGGTGACTTCATGAGAGCGGGGGCGGGGGGGGTGAGGAACACCCAAAACCATCACAGTAGGTTCGCTGAAAGGGTTAACTGATTTTTTTTATCCTCCAAGATGCTCTTTTATCTCATTCCTCTCAAGACACAGTAATTTTAGAAATTAGCAGGTTTCTGATTACTTTTCCACTATTAATGGGACTTTATCTGTATTCCAAAAGCTGCCAGCTTCAATCAGAGACTGGGTTGAAGGGCAAATGGGAAGGACATGACAAGCATCATAGCTAGCCTGCTATCAGTGCCTCAAATGACTTGATAAAGCTAGCCCATACGTTGGCATGGGATGGCCATCACTGCTAAGGCTGTTTGATAGACATGTTTTCAAGCAGCCCAAAACCACCACAGCTGCTCCAGAAGGACTCTGTAAAATGAATATGAAAAGTCCACACATAATTGTGTGGACTGTTTATATTAAGCTCTGAATATCAACCACTGAATTGTCATCCTGCATCAACTCCTGAGCAGCCAGTGGTTTACAAATTGCCACTCAGTAGGTAATATAATGTTATTCATTATGTTTGGTGGGAAATGACATTACATTTTTCACAGCACTTGACTGTGATTTGTCTGCAGCACAAGTACATGCTGAACACTGCAATTGCAATTTCCATTTCTCACTAATTATGTGGAAAAATCCACTGAGGGAAAAAGAAACTCTTGCTGGAGCTTCTTAGCTAACAAGAAAAGGAAAAGGACACGAAAAGTAAATGATACATCTCTAGAAATAAACAGAATATTTTCTCCATTCATTAAAAAACACAAACAAACAAAAGTAGAACTACTACCAGCAAATTGTTCTCTCCTCTCAAGAGCTTTGAAGAAAGAAAAAGGAAGGTTAGATTCACAGCAAAGTGCAGGGTACTGAGTAAATGTACAGAGTATGACAAATTGTGCCCATGGCATTGCTGCTGAGGCAAAGCTACTGGTATTTAAGGTTGATTGAACAGGACAACAAACAAGGATGCATTCAGGTACTCTAGTTTCTACAGCTGGGTATGTGGGAGAAAGCTTCTCTGGTGTTGCATTGAGGAGATGACACCAGGGATGTAAAAAGGGGATTGAAAATAACATTAATTAAGGTTCTAGCTATGTTATTAACTTAGTGCCCATAATTTCAGGGACAAAATGTTCAGACTGAATTTTCCTTGTCTTGCCTGCTGTTTCTACAAATTAGGTCTGAATATCACCTCAAGTAACAATCGTAGGAGCATTCAGAGGTGTTAAATGCAGGTAAAGTTCAGCTCTATCACTGGGATCGACACACCAGGAGAGGAGTTCAGCTAATGCAAAAGCTACCATTTTCTAACAGGGAAACAGAAAAGCCAAAACCAAACACACACAAAAAAAATATCCATTTAAAAAATATGTTTTTGTAGCTAGAACAACTAAAGACATAGCAAATTAGCCTCCAAATGAAAAAAAAAATACATTCTCTGTACCAATGTTGGACATCTTTAAGGGGCATGTTTTATAGGAGATGAGTGATAAGCACTGACTTTATTCACTAACAAAGTTTACCAGAATTTTCCTGATAGCTTCAGTCCCAATCACCACTGCCCCCTTCAACACACTGCACTCTCCTAGATTAATTTGGAGTTTATCTGAATGATTTTTCACCCTTATATTAACATCAACATTCTGTGTCAGAAGTGATACTCAGATAAGATGTTCACATAAAATTTCTTTTTTCAGTGGCTACTTTTTACAGTTATAAACACTCTGGAAGACTACTGAGAGTTTTACAGAGGTTCATTTGAGGGCTTCCTTGAAAACTTTCTCAAAGTCTTCTTTAGAAAACTGGTGACAGAAGTTTGAACCCAAATCAAAATCCACTGCATGAAAAAAAGATCTGGAGGGTGGGTGTCAAGAGGGTGCCAGTGTTTTTGTTGGTGCCCTGTGACAGGATGAGGGCAATGGACACAAACTGGAACACAGGGAATTCTGCCCCAACATGAGGGAAAATTTCTTTACTGTGAGCATGACGGAGCACTGGAACAGGCTGCCCAGAGAGGCTGTGGAGTTTCCTTCTCTTGAGACTGCCAAAACTCTTCCTGTGTGGCCAGCCCTAGGAGCCCCTGCTTTGGTAGAGGAGTTGGACTCAGTGATCTCCAGAAAATCCAATTAGAGGTTGAGACCTGTAACTGAAGAACTGGATTCAGTGAGCAACCTGAGAGCTTTGTACTGGAATGAAAGAGAACAAACTTCACATATTTATCTGTATTTGACCTCAACCAAAGCAATGACTTTTTCACATCATCTACTGTTACAACACTTTAATTTTTTAAAATGCAATTCTCATAGTACTAACAGCTATGAGTGATTCTAGGGTATCTGGAAGACTTGAAAATACATCAGAATTATGGGTGATCTTGAAGAAGATTGGTTCCCTCTCAGACTTCTTGTTGCCCTAGTAGATAGCTTAGGTATGCAGGAGTAGGCTGAGACATACGTGTGAGCAGCTGGCCTAAAGCCAAGCCTCAGTGGCATTCAAGAGTAGCAAGGAAACTCAAGTCTCAAAACTCCTCCAAAAACATGCCTTTGAGTTCCACAGCTCATGGGGGGTACCAGGCTGACACACTTAAACTGTCTGTGGTGCATACTCATTTTAAACCTGTTCATATACACCATTAGCTAGAGTGAAGTCAGTGGTCTTAATCCAATTAGGGAGAGCTAAACTGGGTATTTACAAGCTCCTGCCATATATGTCTGAGGAGCAATTAATCAGAAGGCTGCATTTTCACTTGTTGCTTTAAACCTTAGGCTTTTTTTTTTACACATAACTCTCACTCAGCCAAACAATAAATCACATTAAAGAAGGAATCATTCATCTACTCTCAAATAAAAAGATAATTAATCCTTGGATATGGCATAATTTCAAGCATTTTTTTTTAATCTTCAAAATAAAGACTAATATGAGGAGAGCTGTGGTGACATCTAATGCAATTACCTGGCATTTTTCTAATATGTAAGTTTGTCATTTGTGTAAAAATGGCAGATTAATCATACTGGTTACATTTGATGCAAATATATATGAAGGATGAGTGTCAGGAGCATGGAGCCAGGCTCTTAGCAGTGATGCCATCATAGGACAAGGGGCAATGGGTGCAAGCTGGAGCATATGAGGTTCCATGTATACATAAGGAAAAACTTTTTCACTCTGAGAGTGACAGAACACTTGGAACAGGCTGCCCAGAGAGACTGTAGAGTCTCCTTCACTGGAGACATTCAATACCCACCTGAATGCATTCCTGTGTGACTTATAGATGCTCTGGCAGGGGTGTTGAACTCCATGATCTTCTAAGGTCCTTCCAACACCTAACATTCTGCGATACACACAGTAATATAATGTCTTTTACATTAAAGTCTCACTGCTACCTACTAAACAGCAGCAAATATGAGAACAAGTGATTCCCTTTTGAGTAAGATCTCGAGAAAGTAAAGTCAGTAGTCTTGTGATTTCTTTTCAGCCTTCTTTTGGTTCTCTGTAATGTGACATTAGATTGTCTCATAAACACCCAGCTCTGTCTCTAACAGGTTATAGCTCTAAGAAGCAGCCTGGGGATTTGGTTCTGTAGAGAACCATTCCTCTGCTCAACAACCTGGCACAGTTTGATTCCTTGCCAACCAAAATCCCAGTGGAGACAAAATGTCCAAGGAGACAAAATGAACATAAATCATATCCAGAACACCGAAGCACCAGAACCCTAAATACATCTACTATGCAGGACTGCTAGCAGAGGCAAAATGGACATGAATAAAAATCAAAGCTGTTTAATATTGCCATCAAGCAATTCCTGCTTATCTCCAACATGATGAGGGATGGAACACCAAGGAGCTCACTGTTTCTGACATCACATCCCAGGAAAAAAAAAAAGTGTCCTAGCACTCACTCCCTCAGCAAACACCATGACAGATTTGCCTCCGGTAAGACAAATCCACTGAAGTTTTTGCAGTAGTGGCCTGCCCCAAACCAGCCAGGATGTAATTAAAAATGGAAAGAGAAGTGCTTTGATACCAAGGCAGATATACTGCCCCGACTCTTCCCAACTCCCCACCTCCTGCTGGGTTAGTAAGTGTAATAATGCTGCCTCCTTACCGACCTGTAGCTCTCCCTAGGACACAGTTCAGATGTTTCTGGTATAGGGTGGAACCTCCACCACTAGCTGCTGAACTCTTTTATGTATGATCAATAAAGAATTCATTGAACTCCATAATCCTTTAGAGAGGAAGATGTGCTTGTTAGCCAGACCATGTTGTGACAGACATCTAAGCTGAACTGCTCTTGGGGCGGTTGGCACTGTGAGCAGCCTGAACTCTTAGCACTTCTCAGAATAGTACTCTTAATAAGTGTTCATTTTCATTTGAACAGTTGGAAGCAGTGAGGCAGATGAGCCTCCCCCATGCTGTACATATTTATGTTTATGTATAAATGTAAATCTTTCTTACCTTTCATCTGTGAAAGCTGAAACATAACCAAATGTCCTTGCTTACTGAAAACCCAAAGCTGCTGCTGACAGAGAAGCAGCTTTCCATCCAGCATTATGTATATTCCTCTAGACCTGCATGAAATTCATTAATAATTGTAGTATTATTTTCACTTGAACCAGGGTGGTGGCCACAGTATATCATAGTCTATGTGTTGTATAGGCAGAGAAATGCAGGAATACTTTGGGGGACTTTGAGACATTTAAAAGATTAATCAATCCTTTTTAGGGTAGGTCTAGCATGGGCTTAGTATATTTGGATTAGGAAAGGATTTCCAAGCTGTCTTTTCACCTCTGCCTAAGATACCACCCTTTCAGAACATGCTTTGCATAAGTAATTTTGGCAAATTGCACACATAGCAATCAAGCCAGCAAATTTTGCAGTAGGACATTTTAGAACATCAAATCAGAAATTATTGTGCCTCTGTAATGTGTTAATCTTTTCGCGCTGACACTTTTAAATACAGGGTGAGATTTCACCCTACAACAGCATGTCAAAACAATAACAAAACTGCAGCTAACGCAGAATCAGCCCTACTTAGTGTCACTCTGCCTTAAGTTCAATAGGCTGCAATGCTCAAGCAAATTCAGACCAATTACAGATAGAACAAATACCAAGCAAAAGCAATAGCAGTACCTAAAATGAACCTGACATTTGACAAGAGAAAAAGAGAACCAGTGTCAGGGCCTTTTCCATATCCTACCTCTCAAATGCTAAGCAAGTGAGCCATGGTTTCAGTTTGTTTCCAACAGTGCTCCTCACAGTCCTGGAGAGAAGTTGTCCTTTGCCACAGGTCACCTACAACATGGATAACTCTACATTTTGACAAGAAATAGATGTTGAGGTGCTGGAGTGTGTGCAGAGAAGGGCAACAACGCTGGTGGAGGACCTGGAACACAAACCCTATGAGGAGAGGCTGAGGGAGCTGGGGTTGTTCACCCTGGAGGAGGCTCAGGGGTGACCTCATTGCTGTCTACAACTACCTGAAGGGACATTGTAGCCAGCTGGGGGTTGGCCTCTTCTCCCAGGCAACCAGCAATAGAACAAGAGGACACAGTCTCAAGTTGTGCCGGGGGAAGTATAGGCTGGATGTTAGGAGGAAGTTCTTCCCAGAAAGAGTGATTGGCATTGGAATGGGCTGCCCAGGGAGGTGGTGGAGGCACTGTCCCTGGAGGTCTCCAAGAAAAGCCTGGATGAGGCACTTAGCTCCATGGTCTAGTTGAGTGAATAGGGCTGGGTGCTAGGTTGGACTGGATGATCTTGGAGGTCTCTTCCAACCTGGTTGACTCTATTCTATTCTATTCTAAATAGTGATGTGCTTAATAATTACTACTAAGTATTACTTGAGAGAAGTCAAAATTGGGGAGATTGACTATAAAATTTCTTGATGTTGCTGAAAATTGAGCTGTACAGTTTACTGTATGGATGCTTGTGCAGGCTGTACCACAAGACCCAAAGAGTCTTCCCTCACCATACTGTCCTTTGGGGAAGAGGCAGGTGGAAAATGATTTTTGCACCTGTGGCAAATTTTCAAGAACTGAAAGAATTTTCTACCTCAAAGCAAGGCAGAAGTATTTGTGGCAAAAACAACCCCTCAGAAAAAGACAAACAAAACCCCCTCAACCCATCAACCAAAAACACCCACCCCAAAACAACACAAAAAACCAACTTGGGTTTTAAAAGATATTTCAGTTCAGTTCTTATTATTTTGGCTTTTTCATCACATGGTTTCAGTAGAGAAGTCACTTTCATATAAGAAAAAAGGAACTGTCTACAATCTGCATCAAATCTTGAAATACCTAATTTCATATCTCCAAACCCAAAGGTTGTTCAAATCACATGCCTCTGACTGTGGCACACATCTGTCTTCTCTTGTTCTGTTAGGTGCTACAGAGGGGACACAGATCCTCTTTTCATTCTGTTTTTATGCACCATCTAGAACAAGTCTTTGATCTGCTACTAATAAGCCTTTAGGTGCAAAGAAAAATAATAATTAAATAACTGGAAGAAGCAAATTGTCCTTTATGCCAGCAAGTCTTGAACAATGTGAAGCTTTATAAAGGCAAACTTGTACACAAAAAGCCATGGAGAAACTTAGAAGCTGTTAACATATCACAATAAACTGATCCTGATTTGAAAATCACTTCATTTTAAAAAATCAAGTGGCGGTATCAATAGAAGAAGAATACTGCAGGAGAGATTTATCAATTAATAACTGTTAATCTGAAGTACTTGGTGCCATGGTCTAGCCTTGAGCTCTGTGGTAAAGGGTTGGACTTGGTGATCTGTGAGGTCTCTTCCAACCCTGATGATACTGTGATACTGGGATACTGTGTGATATGCTGAGTGGAAAATCCTATATATTATTAATCAACACTATAAAGCAAAATTTATCCAATCAAGATGTTACTTGTTTTTTTATTTCAGAATCATTAACTCAATTGATTCTCACAAGGTTTTTCACACAAAAGCCTTCAGTTCATGTATCAGGTCTCGTGCCATAGCTGGAACTCAACTAGGATCTTGACCCTGCACCAAAACAAAGGCCACCCCAAGCCTCCAGTGGGGTCTGCCCTGAGTATCTGGAGATACTAGAACTGTTCAGACTTGAAATTCTAATTCAGCCATGTCTCCACAGAGAAGAGGATGTCCTATTTTTCCCTCCAGCTGATTTTGAACCTAGAACAGTCAAAGCAGCAGGTGCTAAATATGATATTTCTAGACAAAACAAACAGTGGCAACAGCATGCGAGGTATATTTTCTATTTTCTGGTTTGGTTTCTATCTTTTAAACTGTGATGATTTTTCTAAAGCAGTGATATTCACCTGAAATTTAAAATCCCAGGTTACTCGTGCACTGTGACCATTATTACAGTCATTAAAATCAAGATATCTTCAAAGTGGTCTGGAGGCACCACAAACACTCTTGCACTGTGCCAAGGCATGGTCATCTGCCTTTTCTTTGTACTTCCTTTGACCTCAGATGACTCTCTCCACTTTTAGTTTGTTCCATTATTCTCTGAGTTTCTTATAGATTGATTGGCACATGAACAATTAGAAGATCCAGAAACAATTATGCTCCATCATAGGATGTACTGTAGTAATAAAGATTTTTTTAAATGACCTATTATAGAACATTTAAGCTGCTTATAAAAAAAGAACTGAAAAGAGTAATATTTCTGAACACTGAGCTACAATGGAACATATTTTTAGATCAGCTTGCTTTTCAGCTATATGCCAAAAATCCTCTCAGTATTCCTCCTCCACACATGAACTTGAAAATTTACTCTATTACTTCCAAGAATGAAGTCAATACCTTCTTAAACTAGCAAATGAGATAATAAAGTTTCTTAAGAACACTTCCGGCATCTTATTTTTGCGAGCATCTCTTTTAAAGCACTGTAGACATAAATCACTGAAAAGTCTCCAGCACACTTTTACTGCTGTGATGCTTGCTGATTTTGATATTCTCCTACCTGATGGCTCACTGGTATTCAGTACTCTACAGTAAGTATAGCCTGAAGCAAGCACTACACACTTGCATGCGCCGCTTTTGCTTTGGTGATGATGTAATGGAAGAGAGCTTTTCCTGTGCTTAAGTTCCCCACCCACTCTCCTAAAAGATAAGATGGAGTTCATGCAGTGTGCATCTTATGCCATGTAGTCTCTGTTCTACCACGTATTTAGTTTCAGGTTCCTTATTATGAGAACTATGTGGACTATCTGGAAGGAGTCCAAAGAGGAACAAACATGGTGATTTTAGAAGAAACAGTGCTTAAAGAAGTAGTGTCCCTGTTTGACCTATAGAAGGTGAAAGGCAACATGGTAAATAAGGGTAAAGGGTACAACAAAGGAACAAATTGTATTCCATACCTGTCCTATGGATGAGATAGACTAAAATGGCTTTCAACATCAGGGGTGCTTTTTCCATCTCAGACACCTCTAAACATCTATCTGTAGGCAACTGAATCAAGATTCAGATCTCCTATTCTAGCAGAAACCTACAAACCTGCAGTGTTCATAAATATATATCTGTAGACACCTACACTTAGAGAATTAATGCTACAAGGACAATTTTTAAAAGCTTTCCCAGAGAAATCATTCAAACAGTACATACAGACCAGTGAGTGCTGCAGCATTTTGCCTACAGGCATTCTCAGGAAGGAGCAGGATAAACAGCTTCAGGACTAATTTATGGGGAGATGATCTTGCTGTGGAGTATAATGATGCATCAAATGATGTCTCTCCTCATTCTGCTTTCTATTATTTCTATGATTCTGCTTATAAGGTCAGGAATGGAGGGAATAGGCCACAAGATGCAAAGACTGGAACAGATAAAAAGGTGAATATATACAGTCATTATTGCCTCCTGAGTAAAATGTAGACACTGGAAACCGTTCCATTGGTTCAAAAACTGGAAAACAAATCACAGTAAACCAAAACTTGAGAACATGGATGCTCAGTCCCACTTTTTGTAGTATTGCACTCTCAAGTACAATTAATAGGTAAGTACTGAAGCAGTTTTGTTAGCTTTCATTGCTTTGTTCACAGAAAGGGGACTGAAAATTTACATAAATGGAAAGAATATGTACAGTAGAGATTCTCTTCTTGCAGGAGATGAGGTATAAATAATAGTAACCTTTAGGATAGAATATATTACTGCTATCTCATTCACGATATGCAAAGCCACTAAGAAAATGGTAGCACATAATTAGCTTTTGGGCAAACTGGAAAGTTAAGGGGAAAGAAAAGAATTTTAACTGCAGCTAAACCCCATTTTGTTCATTTGCAGTAATACGTTGTGTTCACTTCTGAGCCTTTGTTGAGCACAACTATGTAGGAAATAACACACTCTACACACAGACCTCTCCAGGGAAAAATGCACAAGCATTGATTCTTCTTTTTTGCATGAGTAAGATCAGACTTCACCAATATGATGGAAACAAAACGGTATCACTTCACCTTACAAAGGCACCAACTACTCACACCACTGAGCTATAAAACTCACAAGAAAAAAAACATACTGTCAGGGGAATCAGCAGAATACAGTTAAGAGACAGACACTGTCTGCCACAAAGCTGGCAAAGCTGGCAGCTCGTGGCTCAGACAGATTCACTCTGATATGGGTCAGGAACTGGCTGGAGGGCTGGGGCCAGAGAGTGGTGGTGAATGGTGCCACATCCAGTTGACAGCTGTCACAAGTGGTGTTCTCCAGGGATCAGTGCTGGGAACAGTCCTGTTCAACATCTTTACTGTGATCCGGAACAGGAAATTGAGTCCAGCATCAGTAAGTTTGCAGATGACACCAAGCTAGGAGCAGGTGTGGAGCTGTTGGAAGGTAGGAGAGTCCTGCAGAGGGACCTTGCCAGGCTGGATGGGTGGGCAGAGGCCAACGGGATGAGATTTAACGAGGCCAAGTGCAGGGTCCTGCACTTTGGCCACAACAACCCCAAGCAGCACTACAGGCTGGGGACAGAGTGGCTGGAGAGCAGCCAGGCAGAAAGGGACCTGGGGGTACTGGTAGATAGTAGGGTGAAGATGAGGCAGCAGTGTGCCCAGGTGGCCAAGAGAGCCAATGGCATCCTGGCCTGCATCAGGAACAGTGTGGCCAGTAGGACGAGGGAGGTTATTCTGCCCCTGTACTCAGCACTGGTCAGGCCACACCTTGAGTCCTGTGTCCAGTTCTGGGCCTCTCAATTCAAGAGAGATGTTGAGGTGCTGGAATGTGTCCAGAGAAGGGTGACAAAGCTGGTGAGAGGCCTGGAACACAAGCACTTTGAGGAGAGGCTGAGGGAGCTGGGGGTGTTTAGCCTGGAGAAGAGGAGGCTCAGGGGGGACCTCATTGCTGTCTACAACTACCTGAAGGGAGGCTGTAGCCAGGTGGGGGGTGGCCTCTTCTCCCAGACAAACAGCAATAGAAAAAGGGGACACAGTCTCAAGTTGTGCTGGGGGAGGAATAGGCTGGATGTTAGAAGGAAGTTTTTCCCCAGAGAGAGTGATTTGCCATTGGAATGTGCTGCCCAGGGAGGTGGTAGAATTGCCGTCCCTGGAGGTGTTCAAGAAAAGACTGGGTGAGGCACTTAGTGCCATGGTCTAGTTGATTGGAGAGGACTGGATGATCTTGGAGGTCTCTTCCAACCTGATTGATTCTATGATTCGTTGATTAAGAGTCATATTAGCTTCAGAAGGACAGAAAGCAGTCTGTTCCTCTGTAGTGCTCTGCCAGTTTTTTCCAGGTGTGAAGAAAATAAAAGAGCTAAAGTCAACATTTGATTATCTGAAAATTATCACCCAAGTGCTTTTTCATTTTAATTTTTGGCATTTAAAACATTTTCAGATAAATTCTCAGTGAAAATTTCAGATAAATGTTTCAGTGAATTTTTTTTCCTGCTCAAGGAATCAAAAAACCCAACTAAGAATGGAAACTAATGAAAACAGTGTAAATTTAATGCACTCAAAAGTGAACAATATTCTAAGGTTTTTGACTAAAACCTCAAAATGACAGAGCAAATACTTTTGTTTGAATTTTCATTACTTCAAAATACAGACAGCAGTAAATAAATGGAACAAAGGCATTTTACACCTTTACAGCCTTCTTTCCCTTATTCATTAAGCCACAGCACAGCACCAGCAATAGATTAATATATGAAGTAATAAAGACCTTCCTAAAACAGGAGCAAAATTATTTTTCTTGTGCTAACATTAGGTTTCTCCATTACTTTCTCCCACAGCTCTCCTGAGCCCTGAGCAGTTCTCCAAAGAGCTGCTGCCTGAGGTGACTTTTATCCCTCCTGTTCTCCAGAAGCCACCATGCATGCATCCTGCTAAGTGGAAGCCTATTTAGCATTCCTGTCAGTCAGACTTTTTCAAACATCAAATACTTGCTTTCCTGCGCTCTGCTGGGAAGAAGGTTCCCATGCTAGTTTTCAATCACACCTCTGGATACACTGACAGTGGATAATTCTCCTTCTTGCTGATGCTCTGGAAATTCTGAAGACAGTGAGCATGACCCCTACCCTGACCTACTTCAGGGATCCCCCAAGTGCTGTCTGCCAGCTGCAGAAAGTAGGCTTGCATCAGCTCAGTTCACTCTCTGGCAGGCACAAAAAGGGAATTGCTTCACGGCTTACCCTACCCCCAGCATTACTGACCCATTTTGTGCCTTAAGGTGCCTTAGGATTTTGCTTGGCTGTATCACAATGAAGGAGGTGATAACAGAGTCAGACATTTGTCTCTATCTGTCTGTGTCCATGGAGGGAGGAGGAAATGTTTTTATTTTTCATTCTTTAAAAAAACAAACCAAACAACCCCCTCCCCCCCAAAAAAAACCCCAACCAAACAAAACAAAACAAGTCTGACTTATCAAAGGCAGGTTTCTGCCTCCTGCTTTTCCTTTTGACCACTTCCCAGGCACTGTCCCCCACAATGCTGTAAGGCTGCAGAAGCACAGCCCTAGAGAAGTCAAAGGGTTTCAGAGCTTTCTCAGTGAGCAGGCTAAAAACGACAAGGAAAGAGTGCTCACACTGGGACGCATCCCAGTGGAACTCAGGATCTCTGACAGTGATCAGCTGAAGATGTCCTCTGCCGAACACAAGAACTTCCAAATGTATAAAGCCTCCAGCAGGACTGAAACTGGGAGCTCTCAGGGACCTGCTGAAACAGAGATCTCTGCACTTTAGTTCTTAACGCCTGTAGCTGGATGTTTAGTCCATGAACATGCCCACCTGCTCTCTGAAGCAATAGTTTGAGGGAGTCTTTTTTCTTTTGCATCTCTAAAACCTGACATCTGATAGTATTATCTGACATTCCCTAACTCCTATATTAAGAAAGACAGGTATTCTCTTAATGGATTTTGTGCCATCCATGTTTTACAGATCCCTATCATAGTTTCTCTCTTGGCTGTGTCTTCTTCAGGCTCAGAAGTCTGCGTATTTAGCCACAGCTCATGGAGAAGGTGTCACATATCCTCTTTTCTAGTTCTGCTGTAACTCTTTTGAGATATGAAAGCAATACCTTTCCAAAAACCGTAGTACCATAATGATACTTTCTGTTTCTTGTTATTTGCTTCATTCCTATTTTCTTTCAACCACAGCTGAACACTGACATCTTCGTTACAAGTCCAATGTATTTTGTGTCACATGAAGTCAATGGTTCTTCACTGCTAGATTTTAGCTTGTATGACCCTGAGAAGCTCAATATTATAAGGAAAATTCACAATTTACTCCCCAACTCTTCTTCCAGATTATCTATGAATATGTGGATCATCAAAGGTACATCAGCAATATATGCTTTGTGTAGGAAAGCACACTATTAATCTTTAACAAGAAATCAACACAGGAAGAAAATTCTCCTTCACTGAAAGGGTAAAATTACTACACAATTTACCAAAGTTATCCTTATTTAAGGAAAAAAAAAAAAAGGAAAAGAAAAAGTAGGTTTAAACTCGTGATGGACATTGTCTTTGAAAGCTAAGCAAATAATGTATTCAGCACTGGCAACTATTGCAAGAGCATTCCTAGCGTGTCCAAAATGTGCATGGGTCATGATGATTTAAGGTCATAGCAGCAGAAGTTTGTAGAAAGAACTAAAACCTAATTAGAACAGATAACATGGTTGGAAAAACAGAAAACCTATCAGGGACACTGCCATTTGATCCAATGTGCCACGTTAACAAATGACAACTGCTCTTGGTACGAGCGATTGATTTTAATTCTAGAAGTGAATGTTAAATTAGACTTTTAAAAAATATGTGAGACTTTATAAAAACAAATAATGTCTAGAAAATAAGTAACATAGCTCACATTAAAATCTGTGGGTTCTTGAAAGTAAAAATTGGGAAATCTGGGATTGTGTGCATTTTCTGGTACGGAATTTAGCAACATTTTATAAGTTAAGCAATTTTACCTAGTAGATCTCTAAAAATTCTAAGATTTATGTTAATATTATCAAGGATTTATGTAGAATATGTTTGAAAAGACTAAAAACACTCATCTTTATATAACTTTTATTGCATGCTTGACTCACATGAAATTATGATAGTTACCTTAGCAGCTCACTGAAGTGCAACTCACCAGTCTGTGAGTTGTGCACTGCCAGTAAAATGAGAAAGGCTTTGGTCTTTGACTACATTCAGCTAACCCCACTTTTCTCTCCTTCAAAGAACACAGGGATGCCTAGGGATTTTACTTGAAATGAGAATGCACAATGAGATTGGATAAAGGAATGATGATTAATGAAAAGTTTCAGGTTATATGTAATGACAGAAAAATAGCTCAGGAATGGACCTTTATTAGCCACCTAGTCCATCCTCAAATTGCAATGCCAAATCAATAGCACTTACTATTTGTTCAGTAAGTACTTGAAGGAATCTAGTAATGGAGTTACTGTTACATCCTCAGTATTACAAAGCTGTGCCTCGCTAATGTTACCATTAAAAAAGCTTTTCCTCCTTGATGCAATTTAAGTCTACTACATCTTACCCTACTTACCAAGAACAGATTATTCTCTTTCTCTTTGCAATGGCTTTTTAAGTATGTAAAGATTCTTATCTTGTCTTTTTTCTGCGTTCTTTTGTTTCACCCAAAGAACTCCAGCTCCTTTAGTCTTCTGAGTCTTTTTTTCCATTCTTGTTGCCACTTGCCCCAAATTCCCTCTTGGTCCACATACCTGCTGAGCTGTGGTGCACAAAACTTGTCACTCCACTGATGTCCTACCAATACTGCATACAGGTCATGGATCACTTCCCACCTACACATTTTCCAGAGATGTCTACTGGTTTTGTCGTGAAAACACATTGCTGACTCACATTCTACTTGTGACTTACAGTGGACTCAAATTCTTTTCTAGAAGACTACTTTTTCACCAATTGTTCCTTTTCCTGAAGTTTGTAATTTTTTTTACCTGCCTAATTGACCCCCCACCAACCTATCCCACATGTTTTCTAGACTAGCTTTGTAGTTGCCAAGATCCTAATCCCCTCCTTCAAGATTCAGACTTAGATTCCTACCTGGTAAACCCATGACACCAGCCTTTTATACTACTCTGTGGCATGGTTCTCTACCTATTTGTTGATAGATAAACCCCAGCTTCATAGTAACTTCACTCTACATTTCCCAACATTTTTTTTCATTAGAATACTGAGGTACAATACCAAACAATGAAACACTACACATGACTCAGTTACTGTGGCAACATAAATTAACAAAATGTCCATTATCATAGCAGCTTTGTCATATTAAGTATGTAGGTTTTCTACGCAAGTAACAGAAGCAGCAGCATAAGATTGAGATTAAAAAGTAACTGGACAAAATGTGGTGGCTGAAAAGGTAAAATAATGCCAGGTGTAGGCTGAACACATAGCTGAGATAATTGTCTAGACATTTTGAGAATGTCAGTTTGGAAACAGGGACCATAATTGTGGTTTGGACCTAGCAACCATAACTATAGTTAAGTCAAAGGAAAGAATCAGAGTCTATCTGACAAAGATACTCAAAACCCAGCAAGAAGTAGATATAAGGTTTTAAACTGTCAAATAAAGCAGCATTTATTTAAGAAAAAAGCAACAGCACTAGTAGTGATGACATTCTGCTGAAATCAGTTACCAGCTTGGTCATATCTGACCAAGAGAGTTTTAAGCAAGGGTTATCTGAGAAGTGGGCTGTTGAGGATGAAGGCATGAAACACAGTCTTCTGAAACATCAGCTGGAGTATTGTGTCTAGCACTGGGGCTCTCAACACAGGAGAGACAAGGACCTGCTAAAGCAGGTCCAGAGGAGGGCCACAAAGATGGTCAGGGGGCTGAAGAACCTCTCCTATGAAGACAGGCTGAAAGAATTGGGATGTTCAGTCTGGAAAGGAGAAGGCTCTAGGGAAACCTTATGGCTCCATTTCAATATCTGAAGAGGACCTACAGAAAGGCTGAAGGACTGTTTAGAAGAGCTTGTAGAAGGGCTTGTAGTGATAGGACAAGGGGCAACGGTTTGACACTGAAGCAGAGTTGGACATAAGGAGGAGGCTCTTTACAGTAGAGTGGTAAAATACTGGAACAGGCTGTTCAGGGATGTGGTTGAAGCTCCGTCCTTGGAGACATTCAAGGTCAGACATGATGTAGCCTTAGGCAGCCTGATCTAGTTAGAGAAGTCCCTGCTCATTGCACAGGGGTACCTTCCAGCCCAATATAATCTGTGAATCTGTGAGAAGACAAGGAGTAGGTTCAACTGCAAGGGCTGGCCAGCTTGTAGGACAACTACAGGAATATTAGGCATTCTCTGTCACAGCCAGAAAATATTCAAGTCATGGCAAGCAGCTGCAGATCATAGGGGGAAAGCAGAAATGGCAAATTAAAAGCACAACATAACTGAAATTATCAATGTGCATTTTTTAAACTACAAAAGGAAGTAATTGATGCAAGTTTGACTTGAAAGAGATTCATAAAGATGACAGAAAGGAAATCAAAGCTAACATGTATACAGGCCACTTTTATTTCAAAAGTATTTACACACTTCTGCTATTCTGTGTTGTTACATCATAGTTGCGCAAACACAGACCCTGGAAACACAGAGGTTCTAGTTTCAGAACGTGGCAGCTGGTCTTGTTTTTCCTCTTCTTGTTTTTAAGTACTGATTAATCCCATAAGTGTCTTCTCATTTACTAACAACCTTTTTCTCCATTTGCTGACCAGGAAAGTGTTATGCAACACGTGAAAGTCCCAGAGAAGCTATGGAAATCCTGAGTTTCGGCAAAACACGAAGAATGGTCACGTGAGGAAGACTGTGGACGTACAACAGGGAACATAACTGAGGAGGAGAGAGATGCGGAATATTCTGAAGGCATATGAATCCCCAGCCCCTGTCTGTCTTACCCAAAGAAAGTCTTTGAACACTTACAAGACCCCCCTCCAGGGCAATATTGCCATTATGTTGGGTTTGTGGTCACGGGACAGAAGAGTCTTGGATTCTGACTCCCAAACACCTGTTTTAATTAGCAGGCAGTTTGCTTGCTAAGGCCATAAAGAGGAAATCAGGTTTTACCAATGTGCAATGCAGTGACATCAAGCAGCTCACTTCACTTTGAGTAAACTTTACATCAGCAGACTTAACTTGCACTTATAACTAGCATGTTTTAATCAGTTACAAAGATACTGCAGGTTTACAGAACTGCAATCCTCTCAACATGAGATGAGGTTAAAAATATCCTTTAGACAAACCGAGCAGAACAGTAGTATACAGCAGAAAATAAAGTTAATGTGAATCTCTTTAGTGACTTAAGCACTTTCAAAGTCAGTTCCACTACATATTATTTCCTTCTCTTATTCTGATAATTGAGAATCATTTTCTACAGCACTGCAGTGCTTTTACTGACTCATGTGCTCCTCAGTCATCAGCAACAACTTCCATAATAAGCGGCAAAGTAGCACTACAAGTGTCCTTTCTTTTAGACTTGCTTTCACTGATTTCCTCTATTAAATTAATATTCATAGTCACATTTGGACACCACTTGCCCTCTGAAGCAGCACCACCATGTCTGGGACTGAGAGAACAAGCACTTCTTTAGTAGAGGTCTCACACTCCTGTACAGCTGAGTAACTAACCACAGGAGAAGGACTTCCTCTTGCACCATAAGCCAAACTCTGCAAACTCATGCTTAAGATGGGGATGAGATACATTGAGAAATTCAACAGACTTTTTACTGAATGAGTTGGACAGACAAAATCATGCCATCACTCTTACAGACTATGTCAACCCTAAGGAGGGTTCATTGAAACACATACAGAAAAGCAACATTGCCCTGTTCCTCTATCATCTTTCTGTCCAGATAGAGCTATAAAATTTCATTGGAAAAATAAACCCTGTAAAGTGGCCCTTTGGGCTCATATTTCTGTATATAATTTGCACAGATTGGATGTCAGATTTTTAAAATGTAGTCTGCTTTCTGCTGGGTACTGGAAGAACAGGAGCGAGTAATGACTATAGATGCAGGCTTTCAGTCTACGAGCAGCAATAGCTGCATGTCCTGTGTTGTACACGATCTGCGCAGTCAGCTGGCAAGCTGCAATCACACCACCAGAGCTTCATTCATGTCTTCTAACCAGCTTCCTGGCGCTCAGCCGCCTCGGCAGGAGCACAGCAGGCAGAGTGGGATGGTGCGAGGTAGATTACTTCATCTGCATAAAAGTAAATGCAGAGTGGGAGGAAATATCTCATAATTAGAACACGGGACGGAAATTACGGTTTCCACCAACTCTGCCGCTGATTCTGTTCTCCTTGGCGGAAAGCTCCTCGACCTTCCTTTCCTCACCAGCAAAGGCAAGGGCAGTAAGGAAGCCTCGAGGAGACTTAAGCGGTGAAGATCCATAAGCACATGAAGATTTCCTCATATGGCAGCAGGACCTTTGCCAGGCCGGGAGGACCCACTGTTCAGACCGCGATGCCCCCGCCGGCCTGACCGCTTCAGCGCCGCGCCTCCCCTCTAGCCCCAGCGCACCCGGTAATGTTTGGGTATTTCGGGACAGTGCTACTACGGCGGCCTTCGCCCTCTGCGGCAGGAATCCACGATACGGCGTGTGACCCGTGCCCCTCAGTCGCCCACCACCGAAGGCCGCTGCGAAGGCCAGGCCGGGCCGCACCACGCAGCGCCGAGCAGAGGCGGGCGCTTCCCCTGCTCGCTTTCGTCTCGCCCCGGCAGCAGGTGCCGCCCGAACAGTACAGCTCTGCCCGCTTCGGCCTAGCCTTCCAGCGGCGCGGCAGGAGAGACGGGGAGCTGTTCACAGGGAGCCACGGAGAGCCTTCCACAGCGCCGAGGGCATGAGGCGGGTGGCGGGAGATACCGCGACTACGGGCGAGGTGAAAGCGACCTTGTCGCTGCTCCTCCCGCTCGCAAGGGCGGTACGGGCCGCCCTCCTCATGGAAAGCGGCTGCCAGCAGGCTGCAGGTGGGTGGCTGCGGAGGCGCGGCGGACCCGACCCCGAGCAGGGCGTGGTGCGTAGCTGCCCCAGGCTATGGCGACGAGGGGAGCGCTGCACCCTGCCGTGGCGGCTGTCGGCTGTCCCACTTCACGCTCCCGCCCCGGCGCCGCCCACTGCCGGGGCCGAGCTGGCGCGTGTGTCAACACGGGGCCACGGCGCCGGCCCTGCCCCCGGCGCCTCCCCGAGGTCGCCCGGCGGAGGTCGCCTGGGCAGCGGAGGCCGCGGCGCGGTGGGGAGGCGCCTCCACCGCTTGCTGCTTCCCGGGGAGGTAGGAGACAGCCCCATCCCTCTGTCCCACCACCCGGGGGGCCGGCGGGTGGCGCCGGCCGGTCCGTGTCTCGGAAGGCCCTGAAGCCGGCCCTTCGGTGGGCCCCGGCCGTGCGGAAAGTTTTCCTCGACCTGTTCGCTGCTGACCCCGGCGAGAGCCGCGGGCCGAGCCGGCGGGAGTGGCCCGCCTGGGCTGGGCTGGGCTGGGCTGGCCCGCCCGCGGCGTGCTCCCGGCGGCTGGTCCCGCGGCTGCTTTGGAGCTGCAGCAGTCCTGTGGGACATACCCGCGAGTAACGGGAGTCCGAGAAGGAATTTAAAAGTTATTTCAGGTACCTTGCCTACACTGTCGTTCGCTTCCTCTAACTTTTAGGGGGGTTGGGGTTTTTTTTCTTTAATAAGTCTTTGAGAACGGTGGGGATCTATTCTCTGCACTTTCGGAGAGAGAGCCGGCTGTGTAAGCTGGCATGTTCTGTTCGACCGAGCCGTGATAGGCAGAAAGCTGTAAAAGCGTTGGCCGCTCCCTTCCCAGATCTAGCTGTGCCTTTTGAGTTTCAATTTCTCTTTAAAATTAGTTTTCATGCACCTGCGTGGTTTGGACCTCATTCTGCAGGCATGTCTGAGTAACACCGAGCATGTACGGTTGTATTTGTGGAGCGGTGACGTTATGTTATAATTCCCCGGGGGAGGAAACTCGGCTGGGCTGTGTTTGTACAGCACCTTCTGCAGCCCGTCCTGGTCCTGTCTGGCACTCCCGTGCCTGGCTCTAGGTTGGCAGCACTGATAGGGCCAAATAGTCCTTGTGCAGTGGTGATGCTGAAAACTGGGTTAAGTAAACCCTTTCCATTGAACAGGAGACCACACTTCTTTAACAGCAGATGTATTGAAATGTTTTGTTTACTGTGTCTTGTGCACTTGGTCTGTGTTTGCAAAGCAGAGACATAATTCATAATTGCGGCTCTTCAGGTTACGCAATACTTAAGATAGCAGTAGCACAGTCTTTTGATCTGGAAAGAAAAATAAACCAAGGATGTCTGGGTTTTCAAAGTGGCAGGGTACTTCCTTTTCTGCTATCTCCTTGCCACTTAATATTTGCCTGTATAGAAAGCCAACGAGTTCAAAATAACACTTTTTCCAGCACTGTATTAGATAAATTTTAATGAACTACATTTTCTATCTGGTGATGCCCCAGAGTGTACTGTGGATCAAAACAGATCAAAATTTGAGTGTGCTGTCATTTTAAAGATAATTTGTTAGCCAGCATAAAACATGTTTGTAACTCGGAAACAGAGAAAGATTTTAGTTTTTCCTCTCTCCCTCTTCTCCCTTTTAAATAGTTATACCAGTTAGTATTGAGAATTCAAAGACTTTTTTTTACCAATGGAGGTACAGTTAAAGATATTTCATCTCTCCACAAACCTTGCTGTATTTATGGTTTTAGTCTACTGTGGTTATTACACCTGTATTGTAGGTGTAATACTGCTTCCACAAAGCAGCAGTCACTCAGTGATCTTATAATTACCATTACCATTTGTGGTCCTTCTCTTCTCAAAAGACAATTATTATTTATGAGATCCTTACGGATGGAGCTCTACTAACAATGCTTTTAGGCATCTGCAAATCAGAACTTTGAAAAATGTCATGTTTTAATGTAAAGGCAAAGAGAAGTGGAGTTTATTGGAGGTATGTAATTTAAAGACAAAGCTTTTACTCTCAACCTGACCGAGCATGAAGGGATTATCCAGACTTGACTCATCTGTGTAGATTGTGCCTTTCAGGCTGACTGCTGAGCTGAGCAAGAATTCAGTGGAATGACTTCACTGCCTGCTTCTCTGGGTCGTACCAACATTTGAAAACATTGGTTGATGTTCCAGAGCTGTTTAGTTGGGTTTGGATTTATTTTTTTTTAAAGAAAACTAGATTTGCACTTGATGAGACTTGAAAACTTGGTGATTCAGTTTGATATTTGATGAAACCTATTTACCGTTCAATTTTACATAGGTAAGTTGAAAACCTTGTGAGATTTTATTTCATGAGATCTTACATAGCCTAAGTGTAGTTGAAAATGTTCTATAAGTGATCTAGAAAAAGTCAATTCAAAGTCAGCATGAAGTGAAATGAGGAACTTGGTTTGCTCGGGTCAGTTTTTGTGCTCAGAAATGGCTACAGCTAAGCAGTTCTGTGTTGTGTGATTTAGTTCGACTTCTTTTATTACAGAAGTCATAAAATCTTGTTTAATATTTTCTGCATCAGCTCCATAACTCCTCTCTTAAATCAGTAGTTTAAAATAAACCAACAAAACCACCCAAACCCTCAAACAACCCCCCCTTTGCTCTTGACTACTTAAAATCTGTGTAGTTTTTTTCACTGACTGCACTTTACTTTTTAAATAAAACAGATGCTAATTTGAATTTTGCCAGCCTCAGCTTCCATTTGGGGATCTCTTAGAAGTTTATGTTTTAAATAATTCTTAAAAATTGAAGCGCTGGGAAGAGAGTGACAACAGTAAGAAAGGGAGGGAGGAGGTTATAGTAACTAAGAGGAAAGTTAGAAAATACGTGTTGTGTAAGGTCACGGTGTAAAACTCCTCTTTTTCCTGTTCTGTAAATATTCTTCTGCTGCTTTTGCTGTTCTGTGAAGTGGTGTCCCACATGTAGCTAGGCAGTTATGGATAAGTGTTGGGTTTTTTTAAGTTATTCAAGAGATATTTCATCATTCACTCATTTTGCTAGTGTTTGTTGCCATGGCAGCTAGCCAGTGGCCGTATTAGTGATTAAGGTGGTTTACACTTCGTTTCTTGTCTTGTAGTACTAGAAACTGTCTGAGGTACTGTAAGAAATGGATTGTGTTACAAAGATTGCAGGAGTTGTTTCTGTGAAGACACTGGAATTTTTCTGTCCTTGGGTGGAAGTTATATAGTGATGTCTTGTATCGCTTACATATAATTATGTTTTAAATGCCTCTTGTCTTCAAGCTTGTGAAATATTTACAGTAAATGTACTGCTTCTGCCATATGCTTGAAGCAAGAAACCCATGTAATTGAAGAGCCTGTATTTCATGAATTGACACTTCATTTTATTGACTAAATTATATGTTAAAGATACAGTGCAACAAAAGCAGAGGTGAGATGGTGTAACAAGCAGTCATTTCTCCTACCTCCTGATCTCAAACTGTAGTCATTTCCAGTTAGCATATGGATGGAAAAAGCTATTGTAATCTGCTCATCATTGCCTTCCTGGTAGAGTCATGAGGCATTTTTTTCTATATATCTCTTCTCATTCTCCATGAGACATTTCTCCCTATATATCTCTTCTCATTCTCCACCCCTCACTCCTTGCTCTCTTTTCTTTTCTTCTTCTTTTCAGGTTTTAATTTTTTTATTTCCTTATTTTATCCTCTGCATATCTGTGAATTAGCCAGCTGTCCAAAATTAGAAGAGAAAAATACCGTGTGGATATTTTTCACTGTAAAGCTCTGCATCTTCAAATGTTTTTGTGTAACAGCTTGAGGCTCTGTTAAAAAGCATCTTCCTTACCATGTGGTAGTGATGAGTAGAAATTCAGGGAGGTTTTCGTAACCTCAGGGATTATTTTGTCTTAAATGGACTAGGCATTTCTTTTTTACCTATCAGGATGGATTACTTCAGGTTAGATCACATTTCTTGTGTAAAAGGCTGAGCTTGCACCACCGAAACTCCAAATTGTATTTTGCTTTCTATGAGGCATGGGGCTTGACACTTGACACTGACTTTTTTGTTTCTACAAGGATATTGTATTGCCCACTCAAGGAATAATTTTTTTCCCCCTGTTTTTGTAAACTTGAGTGCTATTCATTCTTGAATCACGGCTGCAAAATGAGAATGTTTTGAAATAGTACTTTAATTTTAAGTACCTCTGCTATCCAGACTTGAAAGGTCGAGACAACCTTTCAAAATTTGCCCTGGGGAGTAACAAAGCTCACCCTCTGCAGCTGCAAGGTCGTTCTTGCAGGCTCACCTCACAGCATGTACTGGACTACCTCTTCTGACTGCCTGGACACTTTAAGGTTGTTTTTGCTTGATTTATTATACCACTGTAAGACTTCAAAATTTAACATAAGTCATCCTCCTTCATGGGAGGGGAGATGTCTTTTTATCTGCATGTATATGTACATATATATATATATATATGGGGGGGATAGGTAGATGCAAAATAGAATATTAGACCATCTCAGGATCTGCTGTCTATTAAATCTAGGAAGCTCCTCTGTGCTCCCAGTGCCTTTGTTTAGGTTGTGAATTCAGTCAAGTTAAGTTGGATGTTTGTGTAAAAATTCTATGAGATTAAACAAAGTGCTTAAAATATATTCTGTCCTTAAAACTGTAGGGTTTCAGAGAACAGATTCTACTCAATAGAAGGTGGTATTTTGAAAAAAGAATGGGGAGAGAGGAGGAAGAGAGAAAGTAAGGCATTCAGTGGTGGGGAGTGAAGGAAAGTTTAATGGACTTTAATAATCCTCCCAAAGGAAGAAATACAGTAATTTCTTTTGGTATGAAAGGAATGTCTTGGGAGGTGGCTAAAAGTTGCAGGGAAGTGCCAGGGATTGGGGAATTCAATGAAGTTGGAGGTGTTCAGCGGTAAATGTACCACAGGTTATTTGCTTGGTGTTAGTAGGTAATGCTCGGAGGCTGAGAAGAGTCTTAAATCTTTGAGTCCTTTATTAATTGACCAAAACTGTCATGAGAATTCCTAAATGGCCATTTCTGTGAGCCATCCTCCCCTACAAGCTGTAAAAAGAAATGTGTTAAGTTGCAAAGTCAGTGAATCAGTCCCATCAAACTTCAAAGTTTTGCGATGAGCTGAAAAGTTCTACTGTGCTATGACTTAAACCTTTTATCTTAGGACTAATGAAATCTGGTGGTTTGGCAGAGATTGGATGGAAAAGAAGCAGAATCTGTTTCCTTTAACAGAAACCACTTTGCTAGTTTTCTTTTGTTTCACAAACTGTTAATGTAAGAAACTGGTGTCTATAAATCCTCGTTTATGTGCTTTACTAGTCACTCTTTTAGTTGATGCTTTGACAAGTCTCTTCAATCCTTTGTCATCTGTAAAGCTCATGTTTGAATGGCTGAATTGTCTAATCTTTACAGCATGAATGCATGGCCTCATCCTTGATGAGCCTTCTCTTATAGAAGGTACTTCTAGTACTTTCATGGAGTTCCTCACTTTAAGTGGAGAGTCTGAGTGCCTCATAATTTACAGCAACCTCCCCTAAGGCCTTTCCACCTTAAAACGTTCATCTTATTTGATAACCTCAGGTGATTTCTCCTTCAGCAATAATTCCGATGCACACTATTTGTAATGCCAGCTACACCTCTGGAAATGGTTTGTTCTGGCTAGGAAAGAGCTATGATGTACAGATGCCCAGGGCTGTGCACCTGGGTTCACAAGTCTGTGTAGCAGCTGCTTCTGGGATTGCTGCTGCCATTCTTGCTGGGCTGCCAACTGGGCTTTTGCCGCTCTTGCTGAGCTGTGAATTGGACTCATTATATTTTCTGGAACTGTCCATGTTGGGATTACAGTCAGGGTTTCTTGAAGTGTTGCTGAGCTACAGCCCATGCTTACCCAGGGTTTTCTGCTTCAGCTGTTGTTTCATCAGCCATTTGTTCACTTGTCTGCTAATAGCTTTGATTGTAGCTGTTGTGTGGAAGAAAGATATGTCTGGTGTCATGCTACATTGATGCAACTTTCATCTTGTTCCAGCAAAAGTTTGTGTGGTTCATGAGCGTGTTTAGGTGGTGCCCACTAGTTGGAGTTTGACCTTAAAACCAAGACTCAGCCAAAGTTGCAACTTTTTCTTGTGAATTCTCTGTCTTGAACTGACCACCATTCCTCTTATAAGTGAAACTTATTAAACCACCATTGCTTGATAAATTAGCAGAAATTGGACTACAGAGCTTCACAGAATAGCTGTGGAATGGTGCACGCAGTCTTTTTCAAGACTCAGAGTAATTACTCTTTGACTGTGGTTAAGTTTAGCTATTGGTATCGTGCGTGGTCTGTCCTCAAGGTTTTGCCCAGTATTTTGGTGATGGTCTTTCATGATGTGTTTCATAAAACTGGCAGCTCCAGAGATTTGTGAGACTGCGATACCAGTCTACACTTCACACAAGATGCTGCTAAATTTCAGATGTTAGTATGCCGCAAACCAGCTACATTTTGATGTGTGTAGCTGTAACAAGAGAGACCTCAGGTAAACTCATTAGTGTGAAAACAAGCACCATCATTTTAAGGCAAATCTCTCTTGCTGTGCTTGGCATATTTCTATGAGTAGTGTAAATTGCTTATCTGTAGCTTGGATGTGCTCATCAATATGCCTGCAGGAGCTCTGGAAAGAAAATGTTTGCAGCGGGCAGACTTGAAAACAGATGTCCCCAGTGGGCATTGTAAATAAGATTTAGTTCATCTGTTGACTTGGAATGCTTTTGTGGAAAGTAATGTCTCGACCCTTGATAAGTTCAGGATGATGCTGTAAAAATAGGTAGTAAGGCCAAATAGTCTGTATTAGCAAGAGCCAGCAGATCAGGTGGAGTGATCCTTTGCCTCTTGTTGGCACTGATGGGATCACATTTGGAGCACTGTGTCCATTTTTGGTCTCTGACAAATAGCAGAAGACACCAACTTACTGGAACAGTCCAGTGGATGACTACCAGGGTGTTTAGGGGGTTGAAGTACAATACATACAAGGAAAGAGTAGGAGAACTTAATTTCTTCAGTGTTACTGAGAGAAGACTCAGTGAGATCTTATTGCTGTCTTCAGCTGCAAAATGTGAAGGTATAGAGAAGAAAAAGTACTTGCAGGTGTGCAGCAAAAGGGCAATGGACTGCAGTCACAAGTTACAAGAATTTCTGGATGGAGATGAAGAAAAATGTCACTATGAGGATAACTAAGCACTGGGACAGGTGCCTGAAGAAGCTGTGGAATCACCAGCCTTGGAGATGCTCGGAAGCTGACTTGGAAAAGGCATTGAACAACCTATTGTAGTTGACTCTGTGTTGCTTGGGGGTTTGTTGAACTAGCTTACCTCCTCAGATCCCTTCCAAATTGAACTACTGTATTTTAAATGGTAATAGTATCACCAGTTCTGAGTTAGGTCTTCCCATTTGTATCTGTCACTGTCAGATCTAACCTCATGTCAAGATGGAACTCTGAAAAGCAAAATATGAGCTCTGGAGTCTGGAAAGGACTTGAAATATTAACCTTAATGAAGGAATCTGTGCAGGTATTCACAGAATTAAAACATAGTTAGTTGACTTTCCAACTTTAAAAACAATAATTCATAAAAATGGACACTAAACATAAGGAAATTTGGCATGCCATGCTAATTTCCAGTTTAAAATTTCTAAACTTCTGAGCTCAGGATGAAATTACTCAGAAAACCTACAAAATTATGTGAAATCCTTAACAGTTTGGATTTTGGGTGTTGGTAGGTTTTTATATATTAACTTGCTCATTTCTGCTTAATAACTTATTTTCTTAACATATGAAATGTAGGGATTCAAAGTCTGGCCTGCATAGTTCAGTGTGGGGACTTCCTGGTGGTCTTTCCTGAGTTCAGGGATAAAGTAAGTCTGAAGAAAATCCATACCTAAATGACAGGTAGGAAGGCAGAGTTCTGCGTAGCTATTTTCTTTCTATTTATTTTTGAACTTGGATTTGCAGCTAGAGTAACCTATGTTCTGTAAGATCTGATTACTGTTGCTGCTGTTCAAGTCTGTTAAAAGATTTCCCCAGAAAGTAAGAAATAATTATATTCTAAATGTGTCTCAACAACCTGCATGACCATCTTTGTCTTCTCTCGTTCTTAATTTAGTATATACGGGTAGAAAATGGGACTTTAATACATTCTCTGGCTCTTTCATCCCAGTTAGAGTAAATGGCAAGGCTGAAAGTCTTGCAGAAAATCTGCTGCTGGCAGCTTTCTTAGAAGGCTCCAGTTCAAAATGACAACTGCAGCAATGTAGTACAGGCACTGGAATTGTCTCTCAAATAAGCATAACCCTGTGAAGCCATTTAGGGCAACACAGAGTCCAACCAACACCTTGAACTCCGTCCAGGAACCCTGGAGATTATGGAGCTCTGTTGCCAGCAGCATGACCTGAAACAGAACCTGGCCATGTCACTAGACAGTTTGAGAGGCGTATTTTCCTCTGACGAGCCTTTCAGACTCTTAATAATAGTCTGTGGCACAGATAAAAGATGTTAGGTTGACTAGCTAAGTCTCTTAAATTTGTGTTTAAATGAATAGAATACTTCTTTTTCACATAACCATGTCAGTTTTGTTAGAGGATTTTCTTCTGACAGAACAAATTTGAATAAAAGTACTTTGCTAAGCATGGTGGCATACACTTTGTACAGTTGTAGGCATTGTCCATCCACCCAATATTGTCACAGGGAAAGTTAATTAGACAGTTCAAATTGTCATGCTCAGAAAGCATCCAGACAGCAATGTGACTCATTCGGGAAGTGGAAAGAGACCAAATCTAATGTGTAGTGCTGGAAACTTTTTGTTGCTTAGCATGTTTTCTCAGTGTCTCTACTTCAATTCATAAATAATAAAATTATGAAAGAAATTAAACTGTGCCTTTCAGTGGTAATCTTAAAATCCACACTGTCCCACATTTGTTTCAGAAGCCAGCAGTGTGTTCTGCACTGCCCTAATGTTGCTGACAGCAGTTGTTCAACAGCTGTCTTGGTGCAGAGCAGGGATGTTCAGTATCTTCTGGCTTGCAAACTTAGGAAAGCTTTCTGGTAGAGCTGGAAGGCTCATCATTCACAGAATTCAAAGCATTGTCAGGGTTAGAAGGGACCTCAAGGATCATCCGGTTCCAACCCCCCCCCCCACCATGGGCAAGGACACCTCACGCTAGATCAGGTTGCTCACAGACCCCCCACCCAGCCTGGCCTTGAAGACCTTCAGGGATGGGGCCTCCACCACCTCCCTGGGCAACCTGTTCCTGTGTTTCACCACCCTCATGGTGAAGAGCTTTTTCTAACCTCTGATCTGAATCTATACCCACTTCTAGTTTTGCTTCATTCTCCCTAGTCCTGTCACTACCTGATAGCCTAAAAAGTCCCTCACCAACGTTTCTTGTCCCCTTTCAGATACTCTCCTCAGAGCCTTCTTTTCTCTAGACTCTCTCAGTTGATCTCCACAGGAGAGGTGTTCCTGCCCTATGGTCATCCTCCTGGTCCTTCTCTGAACAAATTCCAGCACATTCTGTATCTTTCCTGTAATAGAGGCTCTGGAACTGGATGCAGTACTGCAGGTGTGGTCTCACCAGTGCAGAGTAGAGGGGAAGGATCACCTCCCTTGACCTGCTGGCCATACTTCTCTTGATGCAGCCCAGGATATGGTTGGCTTTCTGGGCTGCAAGTGCACACTGATGGCTTATGATGAGTTTCTCATCCACCAGTACCCCTAAGTCCTTCTATTTAGGGCTTCTTTCAATCCAGTCACTGCCCAGCCTATATCAATGCTGAACTGCAGGCTGGATTTTCTTAAGTCTTTTTGGCAAAGTGTGTAGAAAGAGGACAGAGCTTTCAGTGTTCATAGACTAGAATTTGAAAACCACTGGCAGGTGACTTAAAAAACAAAATAAATATATTTTGTCACTATTAGACCTTCCTCTTGGTGCTGATGGCAGCTGTTGTATTTTTCATTTGCATTTGGAAGTAATGTAAAAGGGTTTTTTGGGCAGGAAGTGGTAAATGGAGAGGCCTGGGGAGTGTGGTGAGTCTTATGCATGGCTGTATCTGAGCAGGGAGTGAAGTGATTTAGCCCTGCAAATGTAGGCCTAGTTGCACAATTGAAGCTTATCCAGCCAAACTGTAGAAATGGTAATGCTGCTTCTGTGTGTAGTAAAGAGAAACGTTTCCCTGACATGTTTGATGGAGTTCTCTTGGGATTTATTCCCCTGAAGAAGCCCAAGAATTTCTAGCCACCTGACTTACTGCCCTCAGTGGTCACGTTGCCTACCTGCCTGTACCCTGTGTACAGGCGCAGGTATGGGTACAGTGACTTGTGTTTGTCCAGGGTTTTGCCCTCACTTGAGCTGGAAACTGCAGTTCAAGATGGGAAAACCCTTGAGCCTGCAATGTTCCTTGTGACAGAGAAGGCCAGTGCTGTCCTGGGCTACATTAGCAGGGACCCGGCACTGGTGAGACGCAGAGTGCTGTGCCCAGTACAAGAGAGACAGAGACAGACTGGAGAGAGTCCCGTGAAGGACCATAAAGATGATTAAGGAACTGGAGGATCTCTCCTGTGAGGAGAGGCTGAGAGAGCTGGGACCATTCAGCCTGGAGAAGAGACGGATCTTACTAATGTGTGTAAATACCTGAAAGGAGGGTGCAAAGAGAACAGAGCTGGGCTCTTCTCAGTGGTGTCCAGTGACAGGAACAGAGACACTGAGCACAGACTAAAACATGGGAGGTTCTTCTGAACATCAGGACACCCTTTCTTATTGTGAGGGTGACCAAGCACTGACACAGATTGCCCAGGGAGATTGTGGAATCTCCATCCTAGGAGTTATTCAAATGCTTTCTGAACAGGATTCTGGGCAACTGTCTCTAGGTAGCCCTGCTTGACCAGATGACCACCAGAGGTCTCTTCCAATCTCAGTGATTCTGTGATACTATGGAAGGAGTGTTGCTTAGGAATCCATGCTTACAGTGTCTGTTTGAAGTTAGAGTGCTGAGACAACTATGTTTTTGTTACCCTCTTAGGTAAACATAGTGGGTTTCAATTTAGTCACATAATCAAAATAATCCACTTTCAAAGTTAAAATCGTTGCTTCAAAAATGTGTGTCATTTCGGGAGGTGCTTCTCATTGTGGTGCTGATGGATGGTGCCAGTGGTTTTTCTGTTCGATAATGCTGCTTTATGCTGTGTGGTTGGCTGGTAAGCCTCAAGCCTTTTTGAACTTCTAATATAGGCAGGTTGTGCAGTTAGGTGCAGCTTTCTCATCTGATGACAAAGAGCTCATGGTCATGGCCATTGTCTACTCACAGATCTGTTTATACCCATGGTTAGCCTGAAGGTAGTCACCACTGGCGATAAAACTCAGGGATTTCCTCTTATCTTCAAAACATACTAGGGGATGTCATGATAAATTTTGTGGTGGTTTGCTCATATCTTGCATGCAGTCAGTATTGGTGATACAATGGGATAGTACTAGAAACTGTACACCTTCTAACCTACTTCTAAGGTGAGAGCCTGCTGGAAAATGCATCTCTGCTTTTTGAAATTTTAAGGGTAACTGCAGGCAGTCGAGTCTTCCTTCGAGAAGTGAAAGAACTCCTTGCTGCTTTGTTGTAATTCATTTGAAAATGCATATTTTTCTACCAAGAAATTGTACTGCACTTAAAAATACAATTGATTCTTTTAAAATAGGCTTAAAAAAACCACCAGCAACCTAGCCATTTTCTAGACAAAGCATTCCTGATCTTTATCATAATATCAGTTCTCTTTTTGCTTTCCAGGCACTTTTTACTGGTTGTTTAATCTGCTCTTCTCTGGATGGCTATGCAGTGGTGATGGCTTTTGGGGGCTTTTTTATGACTGTACAGTCTAGAGTACTGCTCACTATTCCTCAAAATTAAGTAAATTTATTTCAAGGAAGATAGTTGGCATCTCTTAACATACTAACTAGAAAAAAATCATTTCTGTTGTATTGCCCCCTCATAATTTTAAAGATCAGGATTTCCCTTAGAGTTCCCAAGTCCAACAGTGAATGTAGGGTATTTTGCAATGGCACAGCAGTGAGTTTTATCTGTAGCGTACAACCTTCATTTCTATTTCATAAATACAATTGTCTGTGATTGAATTAAATTGTTCAGCATATTCTTGCAAATGCACTGTGTATTACTGGAGGCTTAGCATAAAGTTCTACAATGGAAGATAATGAAATACTTTAATGGGGCAAGTTGTTTTTCTAATTGCTGCAATAATGCCACTTGAGATACAGAATGACTGTTTTGTATGCTTGCATAAAATAATTTCGTTTTAAATAAGGCTTTGTTTTCAGCGTGGTTGGAACAAGACTTGGCTGGAGCTAGCAGCTTTCTTTGGAATGTCAGTTCTTGGATTTTTTTTTCTCCCTTATTGTAGTGTTTCCCTAATACGTTCAGCCTATACTGTCCGAATTTCTCAGCTGCTCTAGCTCTCCCTCCTTTGGTCTTTCTGATCCTCCCATGCGTGCTTTTCATACCAAACTGGGCAGTTGGGGGGAGGGGATGCTCTCCTTCCCACCCCTCACACAGCTGAGAGGCTCATCCTGGTGTATGTCTCTCTACAGCATCCTATTACCTTGCTGTGTGCCATTCCAAAATCTCCTTCCACCATGAAATTCCTAAGCCCATTATCTCCAGCCAATTCAGTGTTTTGTTCTGTTCTGCTATTTAATCAAGTGGTGTTAGGGACCTCATGAGCACTGTGCACAATGTTCAATCTCTAGGAGCCATAAAAAATAGGGTTTTTTATAGTTTGCATAGGTTTTTGTGTCCTAAGACCAGGAATCTGAAGCACCGTTGTGTTTGTTGTATGTTAATGACTTGAGTTTTACTTACCATATCTAAAATACAAAGAATCAGTAAGATATGGAAATTGCTGGACTGGCTTGATGGCCACAGCCGAAGAGTGGCTGTCAGCGAGTCTATGTCCAAGTGGAGGCAAGTGACAAGCTAAGTCCCTCAGGGATCAGTCCTGGGACTAGTCTTGTTCAACATCTTTGTTGGTGACATGGACAGAGGCACTGAGTGCACCCTCAGCAAGTTTGCTGACGACACTAAGCTGTGTGGTGCAGCAAACACACTGGAGAGAAGGGATGCCATCCAGAGGGACCTGGACAGGTTGGAGAGGTGGGCACAAGCCAACCTCATGAGTTTCAACAAGACCAAGTGCAGTGTCCTTCATCTGGGTTGGGGCAATCCCAAGCACAAATACAGGCTGGGCAGTGACTGGCTGGAGAGCAGCCCTGAGGAGAGGGGACTTGGGGCTGCTGCTGGACAAGAAGCTCAACAGGAGCCAGCAATGTGCACTTGCAGCCTGGAGAGCCAACCAGACCCTGGGCTGCATCAGGAGAAGTGTGGCCAGCAGGTGGAGGGAGGTGATTCTCCCCCTCTATTCCTCTCTGGTGAGACCCCACCTGGAGGACTGGGTCCAGTTCTGGAGCCCCCATTACAAGAAGGATGTGGATGTTCTGGAGTGTGTCCAGAGAAGAGCCACTGGGATGATCAGAGGGCTGGATGTCATGGAGAGTAGCAAAGGCTCTCTAAGTTTTTGCTATATTGTATAGTTTCTAGTGCCTCACATTCAAGCAGAAGCACCTCTCCTGTGAGGACAGACTGAAAGTTGGGACTGTTCAGGCTGCAGAAGAGGAGGCTCTGAGGTGACCTTCTTGTGGCCTTCCAGGATCTGAAAGGGACCTGCAAAAAAGCTGGGGAGGGACTTTTTAGGTTGTAAGGGAGTGACAGGACTAAGAGGAGTGGAGCAAAGCTGGAGATGAGTAGGTTCAAACTGGATGTGAGGAGGAAGTCGTTCAACATGAGAGTGGTGAGAGCTTGGAATGGGTTTCCCAGGGAGGTGGTTGAGGCCCCATCTCTGGAGGTGTTTAAGGCCAGGCTGGAGGGAGCTGTGGCCAGCCTGCTCTAGGGTAGGGTGTCCCTGCCCATGGCAGGAGGGTTGGAACTAGATGATCCTTGTGCTCCCTTCCGACCCTGACTGTGATTCTAAGGAAGCCTCATGTACTGGTTGAACCTTAATAAAAGTGCTTTTCTGTCATTACAAGTGTGATCAAATAGAATGATCCATCACTTTGTAAACCATGGGCAGCCCAACCTCTCTTAGAGAGGAGGTGAGAAGATAATTACAGAACAGATAGCTGGTTTGAGATAGAATTACAAAATGTCTTGATTTGTGCAGCTCCAGCTTGCTAGAATATTTTCAGTAAATTAAACAATATAACATAAGTCTTCAGATTGTTTCTTTTTTCACTTTGATCATAGCCAGTGCTGCAGCATGGACATTAATCTGCAACTCAAGTTTAGACATGGTTCACTTGGAGTGTGGAGAGTTGTTTAGGTTGGGGTTGAGAGTATTCTTATAGTTATTATAGAAAAGGGAGCAGATCTTCACAAGTAAATTTTGTACAGCCTGATTTTTTTAATTCAGATCACTTGCCCTAGTTCTTGTAGAGTCATAAGTAGAGTGCTGCAGTGCTGTGGAGTACATAGAGAGTATCATGTGTCCTCTGCAAAACAAGCATTTCTGGTGTTGCAAAAGAAGTGCCTAGTTCTGATTGGAGAGATAGTCAGCTAAAGACTACCCAAGTGATCCTGGTTGCATTTAAGGGCAGTTCTTTGACATAGGTGAACTGGACTGGCTTCTTATTTTGCTTACAGAAGTTTTAATATGCTTAACATTATCCAATATCATCAACTGAGCTATTCTAAATACCACAGCAGGGACTGATTAGCTTTTTCAGATCACTGCTTTTATTTGCTGTTTGCAAAGAGGCTTAATCCAGTGTTGGAGATCAGGCATCCCACTGTGCTCGTGGGTAGCTTTCTCTTAGTCTTTGTGTTCACAGTGGCAGAAATTAGTAAGGAGTCTTCTCCTGCCTCTGACTTAAAATCTCTGAAATAGTGGTGTTAGTACTTGTTCTTAAGAGCGTTCAATGGACAGTGCAGAGAAACTACAGTTGGAGTTTCTGCCTTGCAGCTTAATATCTGGGTACATGATAAATTGTTGTAGTATCTTGATGATGTGAGATTCCATTTAGTGTGTTGAATCGTAGAATTGTTTCTTTTGGGAAAGACCTCTAAGATCATCAAGTCCAGCCGTTGACCTAATACCTCTGTCACCATTAAGTCCTGAAGTGACTTAATATCCACATAAAACTTGGGAAATTACTCAAAACAGTTCTAACAAATCTATTATAGTTGTTTCCTTCTTTTAAACCACAGTAGATGTTTCCCAGCAGATCACCTGCCCTCCCAAGCAGAGGGCAGCTGCCTCCCTCTGTGGTTTTAATCGTGTAACAATGCTGAAATTCAGTAAATATGCTTTTCTAGTAGTCAGTCATCCTCATTCTCTGTCATGAGCTGTCTATGCTGAAGTTACCAACAGCAGCAACTTTTTTTTATTTTACTCTACTATTTATTTGTTTTTATCAGGCATCAAACCTTGCTACTGTTGTATTGCTAAGTGTGTGTATTGCAGAGCTTGGTGGTAATCAAAATGTTGGGCAGTGAGGGAAGTCATGGACTGGAGTTCATGTCTCTATGTTGCTTAATTCAGTAAAAACAAAATAAAAAGCTAGCTGTGGTCTAGCTCATGACTTCTGCTCAAATATTTCATCATTGCAAAGAGACAGATAGATCTAGGCACGTAGAACAGATCTGTGGAATAAAAGGAAAAGAAGTTGTCACAAACAACTGTGACTCCAGAACAAAAGAGTGGTTCATTGTTTCTTTCCGTGAAGCACCCTAGTGTTGCAGTGCCACTACTTAAAATATCTATCATTTCACATACTAATATTATGTCGTTTCAGTTTAATCAGCTTCACCTTCCATTGAAATTACTCACAAGTACTCTGTTGGAGTTGTGTGTGAATGCAAGTTTATTAAATTTATTGACTGATGTACAGCTGTCAGGAAATTCAGAAAGCAGTTTCTGACTAGATTTCAGTGTTCAGTATGGGCTCCTTTCATACCTCCTTTTATTTTATACCAATATGATTAATTTTGCTGACAAGAAAAGGGGACTACAATAGCTACTGATAGATTTATTTCTTCTTAATATTTTTCCTTACAAAGAACTTTTTGTTTCCATAATAGAAGGGATTATATCCTTTAAGACTGATACATTTTAATAGGAACTCACAACTTTTACTACTTAAAAATAATTCCTTTCTTTGTTTCATGAATTAGAAACAATGAGGAGAAGCTGAAGTCTGCCCAAGCCAGGTGTTTCTTGTTGGCAGCCTGCTCCCTAATGACTCTGGCTCTCATACAGCAGCTGCCTGCTAGTCTCTTTTGTATGGCCTATTGTTGCTGCACACCCCTCGTTAATACACATGCTGCCCGGGGCAGACCCTGAGAATGACATCAACTTGCTTATCTTAGAAACCTCCAAACCTGATGCAGGGTGGGGAGGTTGCCTTGCATCTGCCCAGCCAACTAATTGTGAGCTCTGTGGGTCGTGATTGGCTCCGTGTCTGCTCAGTAATAGGTTAAGCAAAGACATCGTGGGTCCATCTGTTCGTCCATTCATTGTTCTGCTTGCTTGCCTGAAGTCTGCAGCTGAAATCGTGTTAAGGAGTTGCTTCTGGAACCGCTACAAGAAACCAATGTCTGTGTGTTTTCCAGCGAACGTAAGTATATGGGCTTCTCTCTGCAGAAACGAGACGTTTCACCTTTCTGGTGTTTCAGCATTATCAGTTTGTGTTTGGACAACCTAGCTAGCCTGTGTGTCAGATAAGATTTGCACACTTGGGGTGTCTCTTGGAAAAAAGAGGGAAAGAAAAACAGTTATGTCTGAAGATTAAGTATATAAAAGAACAATGATCTCACCCAGTAGCTTCCATTAAGGAACTTTCAAAAGCATCAGTAATGGTGTATTTCCCAGAATTTGAAAATGGCAGGCAGTAGCCATCAACAGAACTAATTCTACTCTAGCCCTCTGGAAAGAAGGGGAGGTTTCAACTTTAAGTTGTGGGTATTTATCCTTTTTTGCAAACAAGCTATTATTTAATCTGTGATTGGTAGAAGAAGCTTTAAAACAACTCACCACCATACAATGGGTGAAATTTCCTGTGTTTCTGAAAATGGAAAAACCTCCGTTGTGGGCTCACTGAAGATACTGTAGTGCAAGATAGAGCAGTAGCATGTTCTCAGATGGGAACATGTTCCAGTCAAAGTTTTTGTGCTTTGAGCTAGCCTGGCTATTTTTTAGAAAGTTTCTAATCCATTTTGGTTTATGTTTTGAGTTCAGATGTTAGGCTGAAGAACCAGCAGTGTATGCTCCGTGAGCCTGTGTCCCAAGGATCCTATAAAGAAAAAAAAAACCCAACAAAACAAAGACATTCGTATATCAGTTGGGAGGGAAGGAGAGCATACAAAAGGGTTAAAAAGAGGTTTGCATTTCTACCACATGCCCTATTGTGTGAACATATGCATGAGTCTATTGAAAGTTTTCAGAAGATGGGCAGGCCACCAGTTGCTGATCTCCTGCAGTTCCAGTAGACATCTGTTGCCCCAGAGCATTAACCAATCTGTTCAATGGGACATCTTTCCTTTGTTGGATAGAATGATGCAGACAACAGCACTCATTGAAATACAATGGTAATTAAATACATAGAAACTACCACAGTAGGCATTTATTACATATTCATTATTTTATTTGCATTGTTGCAGTATCTTTATAATTTGGATAACCGATACATTTTTTTCCCTTTTCTCATCAGCTCTGCACTTCTCTTTGTGACAAGTAATAGCATTTCAACAAACTGTGATGTCAGTGTTTTCTATTTTGTGTTTAAAAGACAGAAAAAGTCTGCCTTTGCAAATATATGCTGAACTGTTTCACTGTAGAATGTATCTTCAGAAACTTTTGATGGACTTTTGAGAATCATTTCTGCTACACTGTGCCACATGACACTTTTACTCCTTGTTATTTTCCTCTTTGAACTAAATTTGCAGTAAATTGCTTTTTTTTATGCACAATTGTAAGTGGGAAATATTCTGACTACACGTTAAAAGATTAGATGATGTACTTGCCTGCATCCCCTTTTGAAATACTTGGTTTGTGTGAAGGTGAATTAATCAACTTTAGTGGTTAGTAGAAAATAGCGATGACTCCTAAGAAATGGGAAAGGTTTACAATGCTCAGAAAGTTTACAGTGCTCGTCTAGAGTATTACATTTATACTTGATAAATGTCTTTAACTCAGTAATGAAGTATTTTATGCCTTTAACAGTGAACCTGGTATGAAATACTGTCATTATAAACAGGCTGTAGTTTAAAACTTTTGTTGTAATACTTAAATCTTCATAAAGTTGTAATACTTAAATTAACTTTTCCACATACACAAATCCTGTTACTTAGCTGTGGGTGAGCATACTCAAAAGTTGAAGACTTCCTTGAGAAGAATTTTCGGGCTGATTTTTGGTTGGCTCTCAGTCGAGTCAGAAGCTGATATTTTTCATAACTATATTACATTGTAATACAGTAAATCCATATGTATGTAATGAGAGTTCCTTGTAAATAAGAGTGCAGGGAGTTCATATCTGGTGTGACCTTTTCTGATTTTATGAGCACTGTCCTGCATATAGGTACACTAGTGATTATTTGGAATACCAGTTTGTTCAAATAGACTGCCTGGCATGTTGCTCTTCACTAATCAAATCAAGATAAAATAATCAATTCCAACAGTGTTCAGCATTGACATCTGATTTTCATGGTTCTAATCAATGAAACTCATCAAGGACATCATGTTGGGCTTTCCAAAGCATAGCATTTCTAAGAGATGCTCCTGACCACAAATACAGTGTACAGAGTTCTCAGACACTGTCAAAATGTTACTGACAATATATACTGTTTGGATGCCAGAAATAGAGTGCTACTTATGCAAAACTTATTTCAGAAATCTTAAGGTTTAGACTTACAGTGTAAACATAATTTAAAGTAGTCTGTTAAAGCAGTAGTATGGTGACTATATGTTATCAGTGTCAGATTTTAAAGCTTCTGCTCTTATTAGTCTGCTATTTACATAGTTTCTGAAAAAGAAAAAGAGTTCTGTGCCAAAGAAGTGGTTATGTGTTGGGTCAAGATGAAGATTGACAGGAGACTTAAAGCAGATAGATGGAAGGCTGATTATGTATACATTCCTAACAATGGACAAAGCTTGATTTATGGTCATTTTTTCGTATGCAGTTGATGTGCAAATCATCTATAGTGCTTTTCATATAATGCCTGATCTTCAGACACATGCATATGCTAGCAACTTATTTGAATCCCAGTAGAGGGTGTTATGATTGTAGTTGCCGTAAAGCACTTAAACTTCAAGGCAGAAGCGGTTGGATAATGACTTAAGTATTATTTTAACTAACACTAAAAAAAAAATTAATCCTCTTTCTGATCTATGCACTTCAAGCTTTGTTTATTCCATGCTCTTAATATGCAACCTCATCTTCCCCCCTTCAAAAAAAAACCTTCCTCCTTCTACTTTTAGTTCAATACTAAAATGACATTTCACAGTACATGGATTTAGGCAGTGACCCATTATCTCCCTGTATTCTGCAGTGGCAGTACATGAGCCAGCTCAACTTTTCAGTCCAGCTTAAAAGTGTTGCCCATTAACTAGACTTCCTCGATTCAGAGCAGATTGTGAGGTTGGTGGAACAATGATGTCGGGGCTTCCAGATCGGTTTGGCAGCTGCATTGTTCTCTGAGGGGAAACCAGACGCACTTAAGTCCCGCTCTCTTTCATGGGCTTTTGTTCATACCAAATTATTCTTTCGCTGTGCTAGTATTCATGATGGTATGTTAAAGGAGTGCATCCTAGCAACTACAGGCTGGTTGCTAAGCAGCCCTGCTTCCAATAGGGGTTTCTTGTTTGAGATTTTTTAATTATTATTATTTTTGTGTGTGTGTTTCTTGGTTCTGTGTTGGTTTTTTAACTGTATCCTTTCATTGGGATATTGTTGTGGTTTGTTACTAGCACTGTGCTCTTGAGTACATTACATTAGTTAATAAATCACTGCGTAGAAAGGTTTATTTCCTATATTCTCATGTGGTTAATCTGTGGTGTTGCTTGAAATCCTAAAGCTTTGAGTTAAGAGACAGTAGTATTGATTGATTAGTTATTACCAGAGAATTACAGCCCTGCTGCCTTCTAAAAATTTTATTCTTCTATTAGTTTTGGTTGGTTTAAGGTTGTGGTGATGAAAATGCTGATGATAGACAGATGTGCTTGTTTGTTTATTTGAACAGTTTTTCTGCCCCATATTCAAAAAGCTCCACCACAGTGGTGATGACCTGCTTTTGCTGAACCACAGATTAGATTTTTTTTTACTTGATTCTCTCTAGTCTTAAGTCTGCATGAATTTCTTGTGTGCTCTCTCAAATATTTATCCTAAGAAGAGGAAAGTACACCATGTTTTAAAAATACAAAGTAGTTTCTAAATGCTAATCTTTAAGGGAATGGGAAAGTTAATGTGTTTGCTAATGGAGATTTTTGGCTTATTTGTGAGACATACCTGTAATTTTTATTAGATTCTGTTTGACATAGGATTTTGTCTCAATATATCCTCCTTGATAAAATTTGTGTCTGTAATGTATCCATCAAGTTCAAGTGAGTGAAGTCCTTTGCCTCTTTGTGCTGTTTTTATGTTCTGCTTTGCAAGAAAGAAGTGTGAAAGAACTCTTTGTTTCGTAGTCTTCCCTTAATGTAAATTCTTCTTTTTCACAATGAGCTTGCAGTACCATTGGTCCATATGGTCCATTTTTATATATGAGAAATAGTATCATTTGCTTTCTTTACTGAGGCACTTGGCAAAGATTCCTGTTTAAAAGAATAAAATAGGGGAAAGAAGTAGCAATTTGCCTTTAAATGTAGATTGTGGAAATAATCCTTGTGATGAAATTAACTAACTTCTATATAACTATGGTTATGTACAGTTCTCCAGAAAAACTAATACAGCAGGTGTATGATATACAGAAAATTGAAACTTTGTCTTCAATTCTTCATACATGTCCACTAACCATCTGTAATTTTGATTCAGTAAAAGGCTTGCACAAATCTAGTCCAGAAATTGAAGACAGCTTTCAATTGTGTTATCTTGTTGGCTTGATGAATTTGCCTTTGCAATCAGTGCAAAGACCTCCATGGGCGTTACTGCCTATTTGGTCAAATCTGTGTCTGTAAATGCTGTCTGTGTTAGTAATACAGCAGTCTACCGAGAGCAGTTAGTCCTTGTTGACTTAATTATCACTACATAAGAGAATTCAGAAATGGAGTATATTCAGTTGAACTAATAGTCTTATAGGGCCTATAAAGTTTTTTTTTTAATGCTTCATTTTATGGTAGTTTACATTTGTTTAATAAGACAGTTAATCTGGCACTATGCTGATTTCCTGCAGTATCTAATTTAACAAGCTTTTCTGGGACTTGGATTTTAAAGCTGCACTGGTGGAGGAACTGCAGGGGTTTTGTTGTTGTTGTTGCTACCATACTGTCTTAAGCTTGAAGAAATACCTTGGTTTCTTTAAATTGTGGCAAGACTTCTCTGAGTTACAGTAGGTAAACTTGCAGTGTTTGGTTTCTTATTCTTTCATAAATCAATTTCTAGAAATGTTTAAGTGAAAGCATGATACATTCAGAAACAGATGATCAGTTGTTTGTCGGCTTAGCTATAGATGTCATTTAGGGAAAAAAGTTTTCTCTTTTCTTGAGAAAAAATAATTCCTATTTCTCTATTGAGAGAGAGTAAATGCAGTTCTGAGGAAGCAGCAAGAAAATACAAAACAAGTAATTTGTGTAACCAGTTGCAACGTTTTTGTTCTCTCTTTAGGAATACGGAACACTTTATATTCAGGAATACAAGAAAAACAACAAAGTGGAGTCAAGTACATGCAGCAGCTTCATGGGCTTGAAGGATCACCTGGGGCATGACTTAGGCCACTTTTATGTGGGGAACACTGGCACACAAATAAATGCAATTGTACCTTGGTCAATGGCCGAGAAGCCAACGATGGATAAAGTTAATTCTAGGAAAGAAGATGTAGACAAGGAGGCATCTGAAGAGAATTCTGGAAGCTCCAGCTGTGACTCTGAAGAAAGCACAAATTCTGATAATGATTCAGAAAGACTGAATAATTCTGCTTCAGAATCACATTTATTGCCTAAGACTCACCGACAGCTGTGCCAATCTCCTTGCTTAGAGCCTCATATACTAAAAAGAAATGAAATCTTACAAGACTTTAGCATAGAAGAGGCTCAGATAGTACCTAAGGAAGTAAAACCCCCTGATGTGGTGAAAGAATATCAAACCAAACTGGAGTTTGCACTTAAATTGGGTTACTCTGAAGAGCAGGTTCAACTTGTACTAAATAAACTTGGTACTGATGCTTTAATAAATGATATTTTGGGAGAACTTGTGAAACTTGGGAATAAAACTGAGGCTGATCAGACTGTAACTAATGCTAACACTAGTGTAATGCGTGAAGCATCTTCCATAGAGTCTCAGAGGTCAGAGTCTCCACTGCAGGAGGATGTGACAGAGGATGGTGACAACCTGAGACCAATAGTTATTGATGGCAGCAATGTTGCAATGAGGTATGTGACTGTGAAGCTTTTGGTTTTATATTTAAATGGAACGAAACAACCTTGTGTCATTCAAGCACTGATGTTTGGTATAATTGTCTGAAACCATATGCAGGTTCTGTCACAATTGTCTTCATCGACCATAGAATCTGCCAATCTTGCACTCAGGCTAGAGGTCTGCAAGAGTTCAGTGGTTTGGACTTGCTGTTAGAACTATTCTAGGTTAATGCCAGTCTCCCTTTGTAGACAACTATCAAGTCTCTCCTTCACACTGCCAGTCTAGTACTTAATCAGTTTTTGACAGGTGCTATTGCTATAGGCAGCTGCTGTGTCCAGTTACATATGGGAGGTTAAAGCAAATATGAGATTCCTTAAGATTAAAAAATAGCAATTTGGAACTAAGAGGCTTAAGGGATGCTTCTCCATGGTAGGCTATTCTGTAATGACTGATCTGCCAGTAAAATTGGTCTTGGTTATCACATTTGGAGTTTGGTTTTATTGGCGTTAGTTCCTGAGATTGCATTAGATTTTCTCTTATGCACAGAGAACACATTTACCTACAGCATTTACCCATCCTGACCCCAGTCATCTAGGTACATAGCAAGAAACTTTTCTGTGGGAAGGCTGGAGATTCATGCTTCACTGGTTAGAGAAGGAAATGACAGACATGCTGAGAGATTGGAGGGGGCTATGACTGTATAAATTATTAAATGACAAATTGATTAGTAACTAATTGGGTATCTCATAGGGATTATCTGATTACTAACACCATGGTTTAGAAAGGTCAGTTTTAGTCTTCCAGTGACTCACTGTGGTTTTCATTGGCTTAGTAATAAAAGTTTATGAAAGTAATTTCTGGGCTGAAGGCCCAGGTCTATTTAGCTCCTAATCAAGTCAATTACCTTTAAATGAGACTATTAAAATTTACTTTTAACTGTGACTCTTATTTATGCCAATATGATCAGTTTTGTTTATTTAAGTTGATATGTTAACAAGGATAAAGAAAAGGTTAATGGAATATTCCTGTGAGTTCTTTTAACCTGATGAGTAATTCCTCATATTTTTGTTCAACTTCAGCTGTAAATTATGTGCAGTAGAAGAAACACTATTCTGGTACTCAACCAAGAAAATATCTAGAGACTTCTAAATGGCTTTGGATTGTATTTCACTTGAATCTAAAAACAGTTGTGCAAGTGTTAGCTAGTTAGCACAGCTCAGACTTTGTGGGTTCTGTCTAGGTTCTATCTCCCACAAACTGTACTGAGCCCATTCCAGGAGTAGCTCCAGATCAGTAACTTAATGTCTATTCAGATATTAGTATAAATATTTAGGATTTGCCTTCCTATGCTCAATTTATTTTCTTGACCACCTACATAAACTGAGTTCAGTAGGAGTGCATGCTATGCATGCTACAGGAACTTAAACCAGACTGAATCTGTAGCAATCTTTCTGTGTCTGAGAATTGAATTCACAAGTCTCTACTTGTTTTGTACCAAATTTAATCACAGAATAATTCTTTTTGGAAGAGGCTTTTTTAGATCATCTAGTTTAAATCTTTGCACAGAGCAGTGTCAGTTCAAGGCCACGTCAAGCTGGGCTTTTATTATCTCCAAGGATAGAGACTTGACATATTCTGTGTGCCAGTGTCTGAATTGCCTTATGTAGGAAAGCCTTGTCCTTTTTTTGATGTTTAAATGACGTTTCTTGTATTCCACTTCTTGTCCTGGAGACCATTGAGAAGTCAGTTTCTTTTCCTCTTTATTCCCTTCCATGAGTTTTATATACCTGGATAAGAGTCCCCCTGAGCCTTTTCTCCAGTCCCAGCTCTCTCAGTCTGTCCTGATATGATAGTTGCTCCAGACCCTTAGCTAATTTTATTGTCCTTCACGGACTCTCCGCAGTATTGTCCATGTCTGTCTTATACTGGGGAGCCCAGAAATAAACCCATTGCTCCATATTTGTCTCAACAAGCTTGAGCTGGTACAGGGAACTTGCTATTGGCACTTTTTCTGATGCAGTGCAGGAGGATGTTGGCATTCCATGCTGTAAATGCATGTTGCTGGGTCATGGTCAGCTTGGTATTCATCAAAACCCCTTCAAAAACCCTTCTTCGAAAAAGGATTGCTTACCAGCTGGGTGGCCCCTGGTAATAGTCCTCCTCAGGCACAAGATTGGCTCTTGCTGAGGTACCTGTTGACCCACTTGCCCTCTTGGGCTTCCTCTGAATCACAGCACACCTGGCTGATATATTCCTCCAAATTGTGACCTCTGCAAACTTGGTGAGGGAAATTCTGTCAGGTTATCTGGGTTGTTGATGAAGATGTTAAACAGTACTTGTCCTGGTAGCAATTCCTGGGGTGTACCAGTACTGAGTGGCCTTTGGCTGGACTTTATGCCACTAGTCATAACCCCTTAAGTGCAGCAGCAGAGAGATTGCAGTCTACTTCTCTGTTCCCTTGTCTTGTCCACACTTCATTAGTTTGTCAGTGAGAGAATGTGTCAAAAGCTTTCTTAAAGGCACAATAACCAACATCCACTGCATTCCTAAATCATTAAGCTACTCACTCTAGCAGGCTATGAGGTTGTTTCCATGCTGACTGATCCCAGTCACCTTCACCCATCTACCTAATTTGTTAGGAAAGGGCTTCCAGGAAGATTTGCTCCATTAACTTTGCAAGGATCAAGCTGAGACTGGCCAGTCTGTAATTCCCTGAATTATCCTTGCTTTCTTTTAAGATAGAAGGGATATTTGCTGTCTTCTAGTCCTTAGGAACATTCCCAGTTACCACAACCTTTCAAGGATTACCAAGTGTGACCTTGCAATGTCATTAGCAAGCTCCCACAAGATCCTTGAGTGCATCCCATCAGGGCTCAGCAGATTGCAAATGTCCTGTTTCAGTGTTTCCTCTGTTGAGGGAAAATCTTGTCCTCAATTTTACCTCACTTTTGCACTTCTAGGTGGACCAATATTGAGATTTGCAGACGTGATCCTTGAAAATCAACCATCACTCTTGTGCCTCTCATATGTCTAGGGTTATATCACATGTGATTCTCCTGAACAGCCAAAGTGGTCTCTGGAAGTCTGGGGTAGTGATTCTGTCTTTTGCCTTGTTCTTTCTTCACAGAATCCTGATTTCCACCACTCATGATCACTGCAGCCAAGGCTTCACCTGACCTTCACATCTCTGACCAGTTCTTCTTGTTTCTGTGTAGGAGATCCAGCAGGTTCCCTCACTGATTCCTTTATCACCCTTGTTAAGAAGTTACCAATGCCTTGTTGTGCTGACCAGCATGTTGGAAAAAAAACCAAACACTTCTGCTCTGCTTTTTTGCTTTGTTTTTCACATGTAAAAGAGCAATGTTAAAAGCAGTAGGCGAGATAGAGAGAATTCACCTGCATTTCAGGCAATCTTGTTTGCATTTCTATATCCAAGTGTCCAAGGTGCTGTTATAAGTAACCTATAAACTGGCATGATCTGTTGTTTTGTTTCCTCTTTGCTTTTCCATGCTATGGTAAAGGACTTCACTTTGAAATCATTGAAGGGATATAAGCCTGTGCCCTAAGCAAGACTATATAATCTTCCAAGAGATGTTCTTGGGAGCTCTCTCATAGATTATCACAGAAAAGGGTAGATTGTGGTCTATATTCTTACTCCCATGTTGCTGCAGTATGCTTACTTAGTGATACCATTTACTATTAGAGGTTCTTATCTAGAATAATTTTAATTTTCCTTTAAAGGATGGGGAAAGTTTGGTGGAGAAGCTTGGAGTGATGTCCAGTAATACTAGCAGGATGAGACAGCCCTGCTCTTCTGGAAGGATCAAATACTCTGCTGCCTTGTCTCTCCACACTGCATGGCTAATTAAGGACACAGCTTCATAAAACATCTAATGAGTGACACAGTATGACTTAATTTCATCCCTCCCTTGGTCTCAGTGCCAGCAATACTTTCCTACCTGCATCTTTCAGATTTTTGTCTGCAAAATTAATTGATTCAGTTTAGTTATTCAGAGAAAAAGAAAAATTAGAATTTTTCTATTAGACCTAGAAATAGAACCTGAAGTTCTTTTTGTGGTTCAGAGAACATCTGTGTCTGATATGAAAGAGGAAGGTTGTGTCTGATTATGTCACTGGATGTTCATAAATGTGTGACTGGTTACATCTAGTCAACTGGTGACAGGTGAAATTCTGCATTCCTTAAGGGAAGTGCAGAAAAAAAGCTTGGACCAGAGTGATTTAATCTGGCAAGCCAAACCCAGTATGTATGCTAGTCTGACCTGGAGGTTACTTTACAGACAAACAGCTTTAGCAAACTGTAGTTAAAAACTACAAAAAAATGAGAACAACCAACCAGCTAAACAAGCCCTGAACAACCCTTCCCCCCAAAACCCCTGACAACAAAACTCTCCTCCCACCCAAAACCAAATAAAAATAAGTAAAAAATAAAACCAACCAACCCCCTCCCCAAAAACCACCAAAACCCAACACAAAAAACCCCCACCAAAAACTCAAAGCAGCTAAGCAACAACAAAACCCCACCTAATTCTCTTTTTATTTTGCCTTCTTGTAACACTTGGAAAGCTTTTCTAACACTTTGAGATGGCATTTGTGCCTTAAATTTGTTGTTCAGATGTATCTTGTGTCTTTCACCTTTAAAGCTCCCAGAATTAGTTAAAAGATTTGCAGTGATTAGAGTTTTAAAAACAAAGCAAACTCCTTCCTAGAACTGAATAGCAGAAGGATGGCTTTTTTAAGCTATGGTTTGAAGAACTGCCATTTTGTTTCAATGAGATACTTCAGATAGGAGTTTGTTCTTTCATTATTCCAGCTTTCTTGGTATTTACTTAACTTTTCTAGAGGAGGAAAGGCAACCACACGTTTAAGCCTGACACATACAAAGTCTTTTGATAGAATGCTCTTACAGATAAGACTGACTTTTCACTATGCATGTGTAAACTTAAAATCAGAACTGAAGAGCAAATTAAATAACCCCCTAGAACAGCTGTGGAGTTCTTGATAGATGCTTCCCACAGCTGAGAGTAAGGCTGATAAGTACCCAGGATTCAGTTGTGCCATACCTGAGCAGTGACCTAGGTTTGCTTTCCAGAGAGCTGTGTAATTAATCTTGTTTCATAAGGTGGGGGGTTGGGTTTTTTTGCATGTAGAGGATCATATTATAGTGTAAAATCTTCATTTAGAACCTCAGTCCATGTAAGAAAGACATATGTCCATTGACATAAAAAAGCACACAGGACCTTATTTAGTGTAAACTGTACAGCACAGATACTAGACAGGTAACACAGTCAGTTCTGTGTACCTGTATGATGAGACTTAAGCTACCCTAAATTTTCTCTTTGTATGACAGGTAGGTAAAAGAAGGTGATCTCTGCCCATCTAGCAACAGCACATTGTCTGCTAATCACCTCTGCATCTGTCTGTTCTCCAGTGTGTTTTTGGACTTGATCTTCATGCATCACAGGCTTCCTCAGCTAAGCCCCCGCTACCTGGGGAGAGGGTCCAGTTTCTCCATGAGGCAGCAGAGGCAGGGTTTTCAGGTTCTCTTTTGCCCCTTCATTTTGAGACTTCACTTTACTCCTAAGATTGAGAGAGTTCTGTCCTGAAGAGACACAGTACTTCTTCTTTGCTTGTCCTTTACAAGGGTAGAGCTAGGATGCTTCAAAGTGGTTACTGCTGTGATACTTCTCTTTACTGAAATCACAGTTGAGCTTTTGCTGCCAAGAAGCAGCAAAGGTACAGAATTGTTAGGTACAAAGATAGTGGGGAAATGGTAACTCTTTTATTCATTTGCTTCTGTTTGATGTTTGTTAGTGTTCCCTGGCTAGCCTGAGTGCCTTCAAACTTTCTTTGCTAGCAGTGAAAAGAATGAGTTTCAAATTTTGCATAAATGTAGATAAACTTTCTATTAAAAATATAGTGACTGTGCTTATAAAGGACATAGTGAGAATATAACACTGATAAGGAAATAATGTGTATTTACTTGCTGTATTGCAGTTTTTAGAGGACCACTGTCAGAATTATATGGGTGAAAGAGCTGAAGTATTTTGGTCATGTGACATTTGGGTTTGCAAGTGAAATCAGTTGGTCTTGTTTTGAGCAGTTATATTCTTCTGAAAACGTCATCCTTAGGATTCCCAGGCCATGGGGGTGATGCACTTCAGTTTCCTCTTTTAGAAAACCTTGTCCTGTATATTTGTATGTGTTGTTTTGATGGTGATTCATTGCACAGGGCAAACTGCAATGTGAAATAATCATTGTGTAGTTACTTTTTGTTAGTGAGAGAAAGATGTTTTTTAGGTAAATGCACTCCTCCTTCAGATACATTACGGTTTTCTTAGAGCTTTCATAACCAGCCAGCTGTGGTTGTTCTAGGTGCTTGGCAGCACCAGAAAATTACACTCAGGTCTGACAGATGTGACAGACCCCAGTGCTATTCAGCAGTGGCTGTCAGCTGGAGAGAGTATGTAATACCCAAAGGTGCCTAACCAGTGTTTGACATTTCCATTTAGACAACGGAGTCTTGTCCTTGTGCATTAACCATGAGGCAGATCATCTGGCTGTAGCAAAAGGTTTACTGATGCCCTGTCTATGTAGAAGTTCTTCCCTAACTGCAAATTGCGTCAACCCAAGGATTATTTGATTGTTTTGGCCATGTCATATGTAATTTCCACATGAAATTTAATTGCATGTGTGTTTTAACAAATTAACAAGTTAGCTGTGTTAGCCATTTCTCAGATTTTGTGTTGCTGAGCTTGGTAGACACAATTGTATCTTGGTGCATTGATTCAGGTGCTCATTCTTCAAAGGCAGCAACTGTCTTAGTTTCTTTAGTTATTTTGAGAAGTCACTTTAGGAAGAGATGAAAATATTTTTCCAACAAGTAGCAGTCATGTGGATAGGAGTTTGTCACTGGCAGTATTAAGCATAACTTGTCTTTGCCTGGTTTGACCTTCGACTTCTGAGTGTGTGACTCTTGCTCAGTCAGATACCTGTATGCATGTCTGACTGGTGACTGCATTTGCTGTACTCTATAGAGTGCCCCCACACTGGAAACCCTACAGATGAAAGGTGTTTTGAAAGGTATTACAGCTCCCAAGGCTTTTTTCCTTCAAAGGCCTCAAACTGTTGGAGTAACTTGACATTGGCTAATGGGGAAAAAAAGCGAAACCCAAAACCCAGCATTTGTGATCTGTTTCATCCACTTTCTGTTGGCATCAATGTGTATATATATGAGGAACAAATTCGGGACTGACAGAAGGCCCAGGTTACTGAGGCATGCTTTGGGACAAGTTATTTCTGTGATTAGGAAATTAACAGAGCTTTAAAAAAAAATAGACTAAAGACAAAACCAGGCTGCCAGGCTAATGAGTCACTAATATGATACAGGGTGGAAATTCTTGTCTCTCTATGTTGTGGCCTGAACACTGTTTTCCTCCTATGACATGATAGAAGATAAGAGTTTGGCAACTCTAAATTTACCAGGCAAATCTGTATTTTAGCTTTGTTCTAATTGGGTTTAATCATTATGCATTCATAGTGAAAGTACTTTGATGGGTCAAGATTTCAGTTATATAAAACCCTCTATGTATGATGCAACAGACATTATTGTAGAGCTAGAGGGATCTGGGCAAGCTGGGGAAGTGGTCTAAGGTGAACCTCATGAGATTTAACAAGGCCAAGTGCAGGGTCCTCTGTCTGGGACAATCCTTTATCAACACAGCCTGAAGGAGGATATGGTAGAGAGCAATCCTGCAGAGAAGGACTTGGGGTGTATTGGTGGCGAAAAGTTGGATGTGAGTTTGCAATGTGCATTTGCAGCCTGCAAGGCAAATCATCTGGGTTGCATGAAAAGAAGCATGGCCAGCAGGCTGAGAGGAGTGATTCTGCCACTCTGCTCTGGTGAGGCCTCACCTGGAATACTGTGTCTAGCTCTGGAGTCTTCATGTCCAGGAAGGACATAGACCTGATGGAATGGGTCCAGAAAAGGGCCACAGTCATGATCAGAGTGCACCCCTGCTGCAAAGAGACTGAGAGAATTGGAGTTGTTCAACCTGGAGAAGAGAAAGCTCTGGTGAGACCTTTTAACGGCCTTCCAGTACCCGAAGAAAGCTAGGAAGGGACTTTTTAGGCATGTAGCACTAGGAGAAGGAGCAATGGTTTTAAGCTAGGGAAAAGCAAATTCAGTTTGGACATTAGGAAAAAGTTCTTTACTTTGATGGAATACTGGAACAGGTTACCCAGAGCCAACCCCTGGTGGCATTCAAGGTCAGGCTTGACTGGGGCTTTGAGGATGTTCCTGCTTACTGCAGGGAGTTGGACTAGTTTTGCTCTAGAGTCCCTTCCAACTTGGTGCGTTCTGTGATTCTGTTCTATGATCAGACCTCCAATGTCTCTTGCATCAATACATTTCTTTCCTGTAGCTTTCAAAATCTGCAGACTCTGTGTTGGTTTGAATGTTGTGCTAGAACGCACCAGAAGACTTGGAGTTGTTGTTAGTAGTCAGTGTTATAGAAGTGTGTATCACAACTCTTTTCAATACAGTCACTTATAACTGGCCCCCAAACTAGATATTTGTAACAGAGAAAATGAAACCTCATTAGAGGCTTTACCACTTTCTACTAACTTTCCCAGACTAGAAAATGCTGGACCTATTTTTGTTGTGCTACTATTTTTTTACTTCTTTTTTTTTCTATAAAAATAAAACCACGGCTATCAGCAGGCTGAGGATAAAAGTTAATGATAAGAAGAATTATTCATGCTTGGCGTGAAGGAGAACTCGGTACTTTGTAAGGAATATACTTCATCTTCCTTCATCTAAGTGCAATAGATTAAACATAGTCAGCAAGCAAGACCAGAGCAGTACACCCCAGTGCCTCACTCAGGGCTACAGCTATCATTCTGGCTGCTCTGAGTTTTCATAGACTTCTAATCGTTGGAAAGAGATTTGTAAGAGGAAGTTTCTTGGCAAACACTTTTCTGTTTTACAACTAATTGGAAGGAAAACAAGAGAAGCAGCATGATTTTCGTCTTTTCACCATATAATGTATCTTAAAGCTGATGAAGCACAAAGATCACTAAAAGGAGAGCATCAAGTCTGCATGACAGCAAAACAGAAGAGGAGAAAAAATTAATTACATGTCCTTTTTCACAGACTTTCTCGCTAACCATTTAAGTTTCTTGAAATTTGTATCCACTCAAGTACTAGTTTAGGCATGTGTCTGAAGAGGAGCATTAAAAAATGTGGAGATTTGTAGAAGCTCGAAATGAATTTGCTCAGCAATGCAGAAAAGCTAATATTCACTGTAATGCATTGCTTATTTCTATTTCATAGAGCTTAAGTAGATTTAAAACTTGTGCTCTGGATGAAAGAATTTTAATAGTTTGCACTAGGCAAGAGAAAAGTAAGGAGCTGAACTGCGTGGTCCTCCCTCTGAATTCAGAAGTATGACTTGAATCCCAGCCTGGTGGAAAGTAGACAAGAACATCCCTTTCATTCAGAGAGGCCAGGATTTGATTCCAGAAATGATTTCTCAGACTTACAGGAAGAAGTACACGGTTACTAAAATGTAGTCTTAATAAAATGCTTGTTTGCTGTCAGAAGAGAAAAGTGGTTTTACTCATTTGAAACCACAGAATTTGTTCAGTACTAGCAGTGCAGTGATTTCCCTGGGATTTAGTAGCTGGAACAAGCCCTTCTTGACCGTTCTGAAATGGATTGCAGCCTGTTTATGGTGGCACATGACTTGCCGATAGCATCAACAGTGACCTTTTGTATCAGGCTTTGCAAAGGAGGCTTTATGGCTGCCTACTGGATACTGAACATGCACCAAGTGTCCTGATTTTGTGTTGTTGCAGGGGGATGTAATTCGACTTGCCGTGACTGGAAATATGTATTGGCTGTTTTTAATATGCATATGTACACCTGCATTTGAAACATGACACGGCTGTGTGTGGTTTGGGAAGCTATTAAATGCCAGAAGATGGTGCTTTTTCAGCTGAACAAGCATGGCCAGACAATACCTTGCAAAATATTACTCTGTGTTTTATTATTACAGTGTAATAGTATATTACATAATGTTACAAAACAAGGAACGTGTGGCCTATAACCATAGCGAAACAGAATACTGAGACACACAGATGTCTTGTTCCTGACAGTGTTCCCAGTGTAGCCCTCTAGGTACAGAACATGGACTTAACCTATCCTTGGAGTACCCTGTGCCAGCTGAAATTGATTATTATTTCACAGAATCACAGATTGTATATCTGGTTGGAAGAGACCTCAGAGATCATCCAGCCTAACTCTTGTCCCAGCAACAAGTGCGCTATCTTAGTACTCAATTATGTTTCCAGGTCCTGTTTCCAGTGTCATTAGAAAAGGAACTAATACAGTTCCTTACTATAATCCAGATAATGGTAGTGGGCTCTTTTTCCCCCTCTCTTTCTTTTTCTTCTTCTTTTTTTTTTTTGCCTTTTGATTGGAGATGACTTTTCACACAGCCTCTGCTGAGAATCATGCCTTGTGAGAGGTGTTAGCCATGATTCATTCTCTCTCAATGCCTAGACATGAATGTACATATCACCTTCTTTGCAGGCTTCTGGCATCTGAACATTGGGTCAATTTTTTTTCTCACTTTTACTGTGCCACTTCATCCATTGTGTGATTGCTCAGGCTCCTTCAAAGTAGGAAGGGACATACAGAAGTGCTATCTTTCAGAAAGCTGGAAATAGTAGGTACTTTTAAATGGTCCTATGTAAAAATGAAAAAAACAAACAAACAAAACAATAAGACAAAAAAAAAAAAAAGCAAACAAAAAAGCCCACACACAAACCCAAAACAAAGCAAAAATCTGACCAACCAACCAAACAAACCAACCAGCTCTCTGGTCTTTTTACTTACCTGTGAACACACAAGTAGCAGGGAATTGTAGGTTTCCTTTGGCTATCCTATCCATCATCATATTGTTCCCTTCACAAGTCACTCCATGGTGAAAGAATTGTATTTTACCGTTTTGAAAAGCAGATTGTGGCATACCTGCTGTACATGATGTGCCAGCCAAGTGAAAGGTTAATAACTTGCTGCCCTGCATCTGTGTTACTTCTGCTTCACAGAGCTGTGGGTTTGAGAGAAACTTCGCAACAGCTGCTCATCTCCTGCTGTGCATGGAGAACTCAGACTGGCCTCAGAAGGTCTGTCTGACTTGTTCTGCAAAGTGCCTGGGAGGAGATCCCAGAATCTGTGGGCAGACTGTCCCCTTGGTCTGTTAGAAAGCTGTTTCTAATGTATTGCTTAACACTTCCTTTTAGTGAGTAAAGACTTTTCTGTCCTTAACGAGTGGGATGATGGTGGTATCGGTCAGTTCCTCCCACCAGCAAAACAAGGGAGAAAACAGGAAGAACAGGAGCAAGAAAATTTGTGGGTTAGAATAATGGCAAGGAAACCACTTACCAAGTACTGCTGTGTGCCAAACAGCGTCACCTTGGGAAATTTAATTTATGGCCAGTTAATGTAAGTGTTTAATTACTGAGTCAGATATTAGGAAATTAAACAGACAGACATTAAAGTATTAACAGGGAAAGCATCTCTCCTTTTCCCAGGCTTGCTTCGCCCCAAATAAGTGTTCCTGTCTCCCTGTTCCTTCATCACAGTACCATGCTAGACACCTCTCCTATGGTTCTTACTCTGCAATAGCTGCAGGTGACAGTCCTTTTAGAGAGGCAGTGAGCAGTGATGGGTCTTGGATCAGGACGTTGCTATTTTTCTCTAGTACTCTGTACTTTTATTGTTATCCACAGGTTGCAAGTCCCTCTAGATGTGTGCCCACTGCTCAAGAGTACCTTTTCCTCCTTTAGCCTTGCTGTTCCCTCATTCCCTTCTCTGCTGTGGATCTGGCTAGAGCTGGGCATGCCTGGTGTGGGGCAGCCTCTGACTACTTCTTACAGAGGCCACCATACAGCCCCCTGCTACCAAAACGTTTCCACAGACACCAAACAGTCGATCACTGTCCTCTGTTTTCATTATCTGCTGTTAATTGAAAGTTGGTTTGTTACTCCACAGGCTGCCTTTGTGTTTTTGCAGATGCAATTTAGCCTTTCCCCATAGAATCATCAAGGTTGGAAAAGATGTCTAAGAGCATCAAGAGCAACCATCAGCCAAACACCACCATGCCCACTAAACCATGTCCCAAATTGCCATGTCTGCACATGTTTTGAACATCTCTGGAGATGGTGACTCTTCCCTTTTCTGGGCAGCCTATTCCAAAGCCTGGCCACTCTCAGTAAAGAAATGTGCTTTTTTTTAATACCAAATCTAAACCTCCCCTGGTGTAACTTGAGGCCATTTCCTCTTGTCCTGTCACTTGTTGCTAAGGAGAAGAGACTGACACCCACCTCACTACCACTTCCTTTCAGGTAGTTGTACAGAGCAATGAGGTCTCCCCTCAGTTTCCTCTTTTCTAGATTAAACAATCCCGGTTCCCTTAGCTGCTCCTTATAAGACTTGTTCTCTAGACCCTTCTCTGGACACTCTCCAGCAACTCAAATGTCCCTCTTATAGTGAGGGGTCCAAAATCAACCACTGTTTGAGCTGTAGCCTTACCAACATCGAGTAGAGGGCCATGATCACTGTTGGTCACACTACATCTGATAGATGCAAGGGTGCAATTCGCCTTGGTCACCTGAGCACACTGCTGGCTCACATTCATCCACCTGTTGATTAACACCTCCAGGTTCTTTTCTGCTGGACAACTTTCCAACCACTCTCCCCCAAGCCTGTAGCATTGCACAGGATTGTTGTGACCCAAGTGCCGAACCCAGCATTTGGCCTTGTTAAACCTGATATGACTGACCTCAGCCTATCAATCCAGCCTGTCCAGATCCCTCTGCAGAGCTTTCCTACATTCGAGCTGACCGACTCTCCCACCTAATGTGGTGTCATTTGCAAACCTGCTGAGGGAGCACTCAATCTCCTTGATCCATTGGTATTAAACAAAATCACCCTTGAAACCGAACCAGGTTCTTATTTCACCTTTTTTTTTTATTCTCTCCAGTTCTTCTGTATCTTTTGTAACATGTCCTGCTGGAGCAGGATGTAGAAGTTGGCTGAGGACTTGTCTGCCTTCAGATAATGACATAATTGCTTCTCCTGCCTATCCTCAGACAGTTAATTGCACAACAGACGCACATCTTTTGTTTTGCTTGTGTCTGATCAGGTTCTGCTTACCTGTCTCTCCACAGCTTTTTTAATACACAATTAATTTCTCCTTCTAAGTACAGTACTAAACAAATCTTAGTTTTGTGGTGTTGATTTTGGACAGTCCCTTCATTTGCCTGCTCTGTTCTGTAGTGTGTCTGACGTCCCCTTCGACTTGGACATCTTTTCTCTCTTTCCCTCTTACGATGGAACCTCACAGTTCTCTTGCAGTGGGGATCTGTTGTCTCTTCCCTTGCTGCTATGTGTACTGGTGCTCATTGGTCGTCTTCAGGCATTTCCTAAACACATTGCACCTCATGTGTTGGTATTTCAGGCCTCATTTCTCTAATCAGTTCTCTGTGGTGCCTGTTACAGCCTGTACTTTGATTGGACTATGAGAATTTTTAACGCTCCTACTTTATTATCTTTTTTTATTTGTCAAATCTCTGTACAGACACAAAAATATTTGGCAGATTTAGTATCCCTCTCCCACACTGTTTACAAGTGATAGCAACGTTTGAGCAAGGTTCAGACTGACTCCCAGCTGCCCTCAGAAACTACAGAGCAAGTGAAGAGCATAGCTTTGAGATTCATGTTCTGCTGTACTTTGTGGTTGTAGAACAGAAAAGTCATATAATGAATTTCAATCTCTCTTTCAGCCATGGGAACAAAGAAGTGTTTTCCTGTCGAGGAATCAAATTGGCAGTAGACTGGTTTTTGGAGAGAGGCCACAAGGATGTTACTGTGTTTGTGCCTGCATGGAGGAAAGAGCAGTCGAGACCTGATGCTCTTATCACAGGTAAGCTCTATTCCATCTTCTCTGTTTGGTTTGATGCTTTTCAAGGCATGAATACTACTGCTGAAATGAGCAAGTCTTCAGAAATGAAAGAGTAATAGAAAATATCTTCAGTGTAATAACTTGATTGTGATCTGTGAGAAGTAAAAAGACAAAGCAGTGCTTTCTCCAAGTCAACCTTTTATGTTCACCTGATAATTTTTTCATTAATATTGCTACTTAATTCTTGAAGAATGTAATTGCTGCATTTGAAATGTGTTATGCCCATGTAACATAGGCAGGGAAGAGGGCTGATGTTAGTGATTCACTGAGTGATCTTTATTGTGGTGAGCAGATTCAGCCAGGCTGGTCTGTCTGCCCGTCGCCTGCAGTGAGTCACTGCATGTGCTCCAGGCTATGAGAATTATCTCCCTATACTCAGACCACACCTTGAGTACTGTGTTCATTGCAAGACTGTTCGCTAGAAGAAAGATATTGAGGTGCTGAAGTGGGTCCAGAGAAGAGCAGTGAAACTAGTGAAGGGTCTGAAGAATGGGCATTATGAGGAGCAGCTGAGGGAACTGGGGTTGGTTGGCCTGGAAAAAAAGCTGAGATGAGAGCTTACTGCTCTCTAAAACTACCTGAAAGAATATGACCTTCAAGGTGGGTGTTGGTGTCTTCTTAGTAACAAGTGATAGGGGAGGTTCAGGTTGGATATTAGAAGAAACTTCTTCATTGAAACAGGTAGCAAAGCCTGGGATAGGCTTCCCAGGGAGGTGAGTGAATCCCCATCCCTGGGTGTGTTTAAAAGATGAATACATATGGTGCTGAAGGTCATGGTTTAGCACCAAACTTCGAGTTAGATAATGGTTAGGCCAATGACCTTAAAGGTCTTTTCCAACCAAAATGATTCTGTGATTCTATGATTACTATTAACAAGTAAGACAGCTCTTGAAAATTTTTAATTGTAATGTTTTTATCTGGAGAAAAAAACCCAAACAAACATGCTGTAGAGGTATTTATTTCTTGATCAAGCAAGTTGATTCTGTGTGAAGCCTGAAAAGTTGTCCTCTCTCTAAGCAAAGGAGAATTTCAGGTTAAGAATACACCTAGCATTCAGAAGGCATTGGGTTTTTGAGAGAGATAGTTTGAGGTGTGAGAAGAGCATTGCTAAAGTAATGAAGATTTGGCTACTCTAAACTAAGTTACATCTGCTAGAGCTGTGGATAGGTCTAGAAACCCCAAAAATTAGTTTCAAGAAAGTAGCAAGACTTAGAATTGACCCAGTATAGCAATGTAAAATCATTTTTCTGTGTCATAATGAACCTTGAAAATGGGAGGAAGATCAGAACAGGTTACTGCATCTTCTGCAAAACAGAAGTTCTTCAGATATCCTCTCAGGATGCAGCAAGCCTGTTTGCTACCGTCCTTGTGAAATAGGCTGTGCTACGCTCCATTAATTTTCAGAGAGAGGAATGTGCAGGTTTGAGGCTAACTGGAGTATTTTAATGAGAGAAATTAGATTATAGGCTGTGAAAAGGAAACAGTGGTGATGTTTACTTCATGCTTAGGCTTGCTGAGATGTATAAAAGCAAGGACACAAACAGGTAAGGCAGTTTCTATCTGTCGCAGTCAGTGTCTGTGTTTTCTCCCTGGACTTCTGCTGTTCTGCTTGGTTCTGTGTAACTTAGCTAATCATTCTGCTTCTAGCCCTTTGCCAGTCCTCCCAACTCGCCTTGCATGTAAGGCAGACTCTGGGATAAGGTCAAGGGGTGGAAAGAAGGTGGAAGGGTGGTTGGGAGCCCCTCCTGAGGACTCTGATTTCTGGGAGGGGTATTGTGTTTCTGTATTACCTTTAACTTGTATATAACTGTAAATATTTGAAATATATTGTAAATATCTGTTTGTATGTTGTGCTAAGCTGTGCATTTAAAGCTTCATTCCTTAACTTTCAGCCAGCTGAGTCTAGCCTGGGTGATTTCATAAGAGTGGGGGGGTGGGTGAGCCCCAAACCATCACATTGAAATATGCAACCACCTGGAATTTTGAAAAAGTCTTAAATGGCTAACACGAGGATGGTTCTAGACTGTCAGCATTCATGAGAACCTTCTGGGACTAAACAACAGGTGCACCTTTCTATTTATTACTGCCAGCCATGACATGGCAGAATTTTTAACATTCTTTTTAGGTGGGCAAAAAAATCATCTTCCATCACACTCTTAACTCATTATTTACCACATGGTGAGGGAATCTTGTGGTTTTTTTTTTTACTAACTGGATAAATGCTTTTATCAAATATGTTGCTTAAATGTAATATCAGTGCTTTATTTCTTCCTGTTGGAGTCTCCTTTTGTTATTTTCTTTTCTAGATGGAGTATGTTTCCTGTCAAGTTTCTTGTGCTACAGAACAGTTGAGTTATTTGAGGTCTCAAACATTCTTAAGAGCCATGACTCATATTCACTGTGCAGGCATCTTCTGCTCTTTTAGTTGTTGCCTTGTGTTTTATTTATTTCTCTGTCATAGCTTGTGCTCTCTAAGAGTAGAGATAGCACCAGTACTAGGTGCAGCCTCCTCAGTAACCTGAGCCTTATACTTTGAAGCTTCTTGGGATCTCAAGGTTCCACACAGAGAAATAGAAAATGCTTTTGGGTTGGTGATTGACAGACTTTGTAGAACTGGAAGGAATTGTGTAACATGTTAAATGTGTGTACTGAGCAGGATAAAAGAGAAATCTGTTTGGATTTGTTAATACTGTGTCCCTAAATTTGTAATCCCATCAAGGAAAGATTCATTCTGAACTACTGCTGGAGGAAAAAAAAACCAAAACACCGAAACTCACATTTGCTGTTAGTTACAGTATGACATCAGAGGTCTGTCTAGGAGATGCAGTTAGCCTTGAAGAGCCACAGTGTTTGCATAGAGCATGGGATTTATACTCCTTAAGGGTACTAAGAGTTAAGCCTTGTCTTGGTAAGCAGAGGCTTTTATCACAGAATTAACCAGGTTGGAAAAGACCTCTAGGATCATCAAGTCCAACCTGTCACCTAACCCTTCTAATTTACTAAACCATGGCACTAAGTGCCTCATCCAGTCTCCTTTTAAACACCTCCAGGAATAGTGACTCCACCACCTTCCCAGGCAGCCCATTCCAATAGGCAATCACTCTTTCCATGAAGAATTTCTTCCTAATGTCCAGCCTAAACCTGCCCCGGTGCAGTTTGAGGCTGTGTCCTCTTGTTCTGTCACTGAGTGCCTGGGAGAAGAGACCAACCCCTGCCTGGCTACAGTTTCCTTTCAGGTAGTTGTAGACTACGATGAGGTCTTCCCTGAGCCTCCTCTTTAGGCTGAACAACCCCAGCTCCCTCATCCTTTCCTTGTAGGGCTTGTGCTCCATCCCCCTCACCAGCCTTCTTGCCCTTCCCTTGACACATTCAAGTACATCAACATCTTTCTTAAATTGAGAGGCCCAGAACCGGACACAGTACTCAAGGTGTGGCCTGACCAGTGCCGAGTACAGTTGCATTAATGTGAGCTACTGGAATTATTTCAAAAGATGCTTCTTGCTGGGCAGCACAAAGAGGTGGAAGAGCTTGTTCTTACTTAGGAGCTCAGTTACAGACAGCCATCAGTTGTACCTGGGTGTAGCCCTCCTATTTGCTGAAACATTCACCAGTGTTTAAAACCACTCCATCAAACAGAGCAGTATTACACAGACACTTTGATAAGTAGTTTTCTTTTGAACCACAGCAACAAGAACAAGGTGCCTTGTGTTAGAGCACCAGGATTTTATTTTGGTTTTGTCCAGTGTTGCCAGTTAACTGCTGTCTGTAACTTCAAGTGTTAGGCATTTTCTGCTGGGCTATTGCCATTTCAGACATGTTTGGTCAAATATGTTCAGATGTTCTTTCAGGAATCTAATGACTTTGTATATCATAGAATTATAGAACGGTTTAGGTTGGAAGGGAGCTCAAAGATGATCTAGTTCCAACCCCCTGCCATAGACAGGGACCCCTTCCACTAGAATAGGTCACTCAAGGCCTCATCTATCCTAGCCTTGAACACCTCCAGGGAAGGAGCATCCACAACCTCCCTGGGCAGCCTGTTCCTGTGTCTCACCACCCTCACTGTAAAGAACTTCCTAACATCTAGTTTAAATCTCTGCCAATTTACACTCATTGCTCCTCGTCCTGTCCTTAGAAGACCTTGTAAATAGTCCCTCCCCAGCCTTCTTGTAGCCTTCTTTCAGATAATAGAAGGCCACTCCAAGGTCTCCTGGAAGTCTTCTCTTCTTCAGGGTGAAGATCCCCAACTCTCTCCTGACTTCTTTTTTCTTTCATTTTTAACTTTTGATTCTTGTTCCTTGTAGATCAAGAAATCTTGCGTAAGTTAGAAAAGGAGAAGATCCTTGTGTTCACACCGTCCCGCCGAGTGCAAGGGAGAAGGGTGGTCTGCTACGATGATCGATTCATAGTGAAGTTGGCCTTCGAGTCAGATGGCATCATTGTTTCTAATGATAACTACAGGGATCTAGCTAATGAAAAGCCTGAATGGAAGAAGTTCATAGATGAACGCTTGCTGATGTATTCATTTGTTAACGACAAGTAAGTCATTTTACCACCTTTAAACAGGCCATTAAAATAATCTGGAGACTTGTAGGGAGTTTTTATCGTACGCTCAAATCATTAGGTACATGTAGGAAAACAAGAAGAATTGGTCCTCTGAGTAGGAGTACTGAAATTCTGGCTTTTGCTAGAACTTTTTAATTATAACATCTTTTATGCTATTTTTGTCTCTTTTGACGAGTGTCCAATGAATGTATTACCGTGGGTGTATGCTATGATGTAATATTCCAGTAGTCTTGATATACTGACAGCATTTTTGAGTGCCTGTGGTTAGGCTCATAAATCCTAGAGTCATGGAGAAACCCATGTTGGAATGGACCTCAGGAGGTCTGTAGTTCAGATGCATGGTAGATACCACAGATCAGTGGTATCTTCATAGCCCAACATACTGAGGAAGTCAGTAGTCTGCCAAGCAGACACTTGTATTTAAAAGCCTAAATACTGATACAAGAATCCTAGACAGTCATCATAGTTATGCAAAGTTAGTTGTGGTGGTGTAGGAATTTGCTGCCTGTATTGCTGGCCTTACTTTGATTTAGGATTGGATTGTGTGCAGCCCTGATTTGTTGCAGAGCAGTCAGCTTAGCTAGACTGAAGCTGTCCGAAGCAGACTTGGGCATCCACATCTGCACATTCTGTTTCTAGGACTCATCTCTTGGACTGCACAAAGGTGATCTTTCAAAACAGCTCCCTAAGTACCCAGGCTTAAAAAGTCAGTGTAGCAGGTTATGGTGTAGGACAGAGTTATGAGGTTTCAGTTCACTGCATGAGGAGTGTGAAAAGGTTGGTTTGCTTCCATAATAGTCTTCCTTTTTTCCCCTTTAATTTATTTTTTTCCCTTGCTTTATAGATTTATGCCTCCTGATGATCCTCTTGGTCGCCATGGTCCAAGTCTGGACAATTTCCTTAGGAAAAAGCCTATTGTGCCAGAACATAAGAAGCAACCGTGTCCATATGGTAATTTGATTTAACTCATCAGTTTTTGGTACTGCTAGAACTGGGAACCAAGCTCCTGTTTTATTTTAACATTGACAAAAACAAAAGCTTTTGAACAGAGGTTTTTACATTGTTATCTTAGCCTAAGAATGGTGGAAATGCTGTTCTGATGGTGGAAAGTAAGGGGATTTTTTTTTCATGTGTTAGTTAAAGAACATTTTCATCTACTGCTTGAACTAAAGGAGTAGGAATTCATAGGAATAGGTCCAAACAGTGCCTAAATTCTGCAGGTCTCAGAAGGCTCTTTTCTAATGCGATTTGGTCATTAGACACCTAAGTTTTCTTCTAGAAAATTGATTCAGCTGTCTGAAGTTTAGTTACTGAGCATCCCTACAGGCATATCTTGGCTGAGCTGAAACCTGCTGGTCTTACAGCTCTGCAACATTTTCCTAATGAGTTTTCTGCTTATATACAGCAGGGGTGTACAGACACACCGACAGTGTCACATTGAGCTCAAACCCTGTCTGGCAATGTTGGTCTGCACTCCTGGAGCACTAGCTTCAAGCACGCACTGCAAGCACTGCCACACAAAACCATTTGCAAGAACTTTCAAATCATGAGCAAAACTTTCAATGAGAGATGTTTCCACTGTTTGTTGATTAACAGATCTTGGTTGAAGATTCTCTTACCTGATTATGTTTGTATTAATAGGGAAGAAATGTACCTATGGACACAAATGTAAATACTATCATCCAGAGAGAGGAAATCAGCCTCAGCGATCTGTAGCTGACGAACTTCGTGCCATGTCTAGAAGTGCAGCTGCCAAAACTACAAGCGAAGGAGGACTGGTAAAAAGCAATAGTGTTCCCTGCAGCACTAAAAGTGATGTCACTTCTGAGCTGAAGCGTGCTGCTCCAAAGAGGCAATCAGATCCTAGTATAAGGACTCAAGTCTGTCAAGACTTGGAGGAAAAGCTTCCCACCAAAAACAAATTGGAAAGCAGGTCTGTACCTTCTTTAGTTAGTATACCAAGTTCCTCTGCTGCCAAACCCCAAAGTACCGCACCTTTAACTAACGGCCTTCCATCCGGAGTTCACTTCACACCTCAGGATCAAAGACCACAGGGACAGTATCCCACAGTGATGATGGTAACCAAAAATCACGGAACGCCAATGCCTTATGACCAGTATCCAAAATGTGAGTCTCCTGTGGATGTAGGGTATTACTCTATGCTGAGTGCATATTCAAATCTAAGTATATCTAGTCCACGTAGTCCTGAAAGGCGCTTCTCCTTGGACACAGATTATAGGATTAGCTCTGTAGCTTCTGACTGCAGCAGCGAAGGGAGTGTGAGCTGTGGCAGTAGTGATTCCTACGTGGGTTACAGCGATCGCTCATACATGAGTTCGCCTGACCCACAGCTAGAGGAGAACTTGAAGTGCCAACATATTCACCCCCATGGCCGCCTTAACACTCAGCCCTTCCTACAGAGCTACCATGAGCCTCTCACACGAGTGCAAAGCTATAGTCACGAAGAACCAAAGCATCACCACAAACCTCCAATTCCATACATGGCTGTGCACCTACAACATCCAGCAGTCGCTGCTCGTTCTAGTTGTCCAAATGACTACTCTGCCTCTCAGAGTTCACCGCATTCGAAGAACGTGCACCTAGGGAGAGCCCTGGTGTCCACGAGAATAGACAGCGTGTCAGACTCGCGTTTGTACGATAATTCTCCGTTGAGACACAGAAAGCCGTATTCTGGCCAGGACGGGCTTGGAAGCTGGGACAGGCAGGGTTACGGGGTGGATGCGTACGGCTACCGCCAGACCTACTCCTTGCCGAGTAACCCAACGCAGCCATGTTACGAGCAGTTTGCCTTCCAAAGCTTACCTGAACAGCAGGACCAGACCTGGCGAGTACCATACTGTGGAATCCCTCAAGACCCTCCAAGGCTCCAAGACACCCGGGAGAAGGTTTACATTAACCTCTGCAACATCTTCCCCCCTGATCTTGTGAGGATTGTTATGAAGAAGAACCCTCACGTGACGGACGCTCAGCAGCTCGCTGCAGCCATCTTGGTGGAAAAGTCTCAGCTAGGTTATTGAGAGATGATGCATCTTTGCGGTGTCTAGTAGTTTTCAGCTCAGCTCTGATGCTGAGGGAGGTTTGCTACAATAGCATTTGGGATCTCCTCCTCAGCAAGGAGGTTATATAGTAATCCATTTATGTGAAATACTGTATCATGGAGTCTGTGTGTATAGCCCCCATGCACTGCAAGTACTGGATATGTTTTGTGTTCTAGTTTGAAATTTTTTTAAATGGCTATTTTCACAGCTGGAGAATATTCCAGTGGAAATTAATATATAGAGAGATATATAGATATTTAAACAAAAAAAAGAAACAAACAAACCCGATTGTGGTCTCTGGTTAAAATCTTTGGTGCATCAGGGGTTTATATGCAGCACTTTGTATCCTTGTTACACGTTGTTGGGATTTTTGTTTTCGTTTTTTAACTTGTTGGATGTTTGTCCTTGGGTTATGTGGCATTAAAATAACCTGCAGAAAGAGGATTTTGCTTTTTCTGGCAGGCAGTTTTCAAGCCAAGTTTTTGAACCTTGTTACAACACCCTAAGTATGTTTGTTTGTTTGTATGTTTGTTTGTATGGTTTTGGTGAGCTGTTTTTTTGTGCTATAATCACCTATTTATAGGAAATGGAGATTTACTACGGCACTGACTTCATTTTTTTTAAAACAAATAATTAAGTTACCAGTAACAGTGAAAATGGGTAACAATATATTGGTAATTTATAGTATGGCACTTTCCATTGCTTGCTTTGTTTTGTTTAAATAGGTACATGTTTTGTTGATGCAGTTGATGTGTAAGATCAGATGCAATCAGAAGAGGGAAAACCAGTATTTAAAACAAATAGTAATAATTTATGGATAAGGTAAAAGCCTTATTGCTTGGAGTTTTTTAAGCTGCTGAGAATTTGCAGTCCTCTTTGAACCTAACAGAAGCTGCCAAACGCTCAGAACTTCCCCAGACTACGCCACCCAGTTCCCCTGTGTTGTTACCCAGCTCTGTGTATTTCTGGTCAGTAGGGAAAGGAGCCTGAAATTGCAGGATCCCATTCAGTCAGTTTCTATGGTTTTGTTTTTTCCTTTGTATTGCTGCACAAGTGTACTGGATAAAATACGCTTTCCATAAAAGATTTACCTGTTTTTAAATGAATTTAATTATACCAATGCAAGTTTTGTATTTAAGATACTGTTTGATTTTTCCTGCTATTTATCGAGGCTGGCCTGAAAAGGTTTTGTGTGTTGAGGATATGCAACATTTATGAAGTGCACTATGGTAAGGATATTGTAGCTCAAAATAATAACTTAATTTTTTTGTTTGTTTGTTTCATTTTCTTTTTCTTTCTGTTTCAGTTGGGGAGGGGAAGGTTGCAGGGAGAGAAGATGCCATATGTGTTCCTGAAGGTAGTTTTTGGCCTGTTGCTTCATGTGGGCCTGATTCTTGCCACAAATAGCATAGTTTTAGAAACAGGCAAACCAAGTCTGTTTTAGTATTAGTAAAGGATATTTCTGGTTATAAGTCATGGGTTTTACTAGCACCTCGTAAGCTTTTATATATATATATATATTTATATGAAATAGAAATAGCTTTTGCAGTTGATGTCAGATGTACTTACGTGACTGCCAACAGTTTTAGGTTTCCATCCATTGTAACAACATTCAGTGTTAAAAGAAGAAACAATTTGCTAGTTTACCCCTGCTGATAAGTTCGGTACACTTGCTCAGACTTAAAGTAAGGCCCTGCAGAACCAGAAAGTACCTTTTACTGTTGATACAAATTGTATCTTTTTAACTGAGGACTATTGTGATTTGTAGACTTAGTAGAAAAACAAATGTATGACTATAGTCTTTTGGGCAACATTTTATCCCTTATTTAAAAAGTTAGAGATTTTGGAGATAGAATAGACCTAGGCAAGTGGCAGTAGGTGTATTTATTTAGGTGTCTGTCTCAATTTCACATATTATAAAGCCAAACAAAAAAAAAAAACATTCGCAACTTCTTCCATCTAAAATCTTTGTAGTGGGAGCTCACTAAAATAAAGGTAAAATGCTGCCTGAAAATTATGTCCAAGCACCTTTGAATACGATGACATTTTCACTACTTGTGCAACACCATGTGTTGCAGTGAGTAGGGTTTGGGTGTACAGTAAATGCTCCTAAAGGGCATTGTGCTTATAGACATAGCCAATAATCTGAACCATGTTCAGCAAACCAATTCAGGACGTAGTGCTCATGCAGCTTCCGCTGTGGGATCTGCCGTCGCCTGTCCCTGCGGTGATACTGGAGGGGCTCTGCACCACCTGTCCTCCGTGGTCTGTTTAGGGAGAGGACCTCTTCACCTGTGGCAACTGTGTTTCCCCTGGATTTGGTTGGTCACCATCTGTAGAGCCTGTTTTAACGTAGAGATCGATGCAGCGCTGACGCTGAGGTTTGGACTGGGAAATGGGTCTCGTCTTAGTTGTACACTAAGATTTTTTTGACTTGAATTACACTTAAGTACTACACCATAGTGTAGATGCAGCTGTTTTAATAATGCAATTATTACCTTTGTGGTTTTAATGGGTTTCTACATTTATTTTTTATGTAGGAATTTACTTCTGCCAAAAGTGGAATTCCTTTAAGCATGAGCAGAAATGTGTGTGTAACAGAGGTGTTTCATCTTTTTCCCTATCCTCCCCACCGTGAGCATCAGAATGCTTCCTACCCTGCATGTGTAGCAGTCTGGCCTAGGGTACTGGATCAGCAGGCTTAGCCAAGCTGTTAAAACAGTGTGAGGAGAAACGTGGGGCTGTGTGCTGCAGCACCCACACCTGGGTTATCAGTGTTCATTGCCTTTGTGTACATTGAATGCAGTATTAACTCCCTGCAAAATGTGTTGATTGCCAGAGAGTTCTTGTAATAGCATCTGTGCTTTGTTCTTAAGCACTGCAGATGCTTTAGAAGTATGTGAACAGGAGTAATTTGGTGAGTTTTAATGTTGTCCAGTGATGTGCTAGTTCCACTTAGACTGTCTTTTGTTGGATAAAGTAGATTTACTGTGGACAAAATATTTGCCTAGGTACTGTTTTTGCTGTGCTAACAAACTGAATGAGTGAGGATTTGTTTAAGAACTCCTCCACAGTGAAGTGATCAGTCTGTATGTCTAACAGCCTTTAGAGAGGGCACCAGTGACAACCATGAACACAATGATACTGGTGAAATACTGCCTTTGTCAGTGGAGTTGTGTTGATGCAAATAACTGAACTGTAATATCCAACAGTACAGTTAGTTCAGTGGTAATATCTTTGCCCCAGCTGAGTGCATGAATTGCACAGAATGGTTAAATATCTTCAAGTGAGGCCTGTCCCACCACTATGAAGAGGGCAACACTCTCCCTTCAGTACCTGGGAGTTGTTTTGCTACTAAGCAGAAACTCCATATTTTTGATACAATCTCAAGCTATTCTATCTCCATCAGTAGTAGTATGTAGATACACAGTAGTTTGAGTGCACATTTCTTTAGGTATCTGCCCACAACTGATGTAGTATTTAGAGGTCTTAAACATGTCCTGTGGATACCTAGCTTTGAGCTACATTTACCCAGGCTCTTGACAGTGTTAACTACTTTGTTGTCTTTGGTTTTGCTTTGGAGATGTGTGGCCCGTGTGTGTGTCTGTGTATATATACACACACTCAAATACACTTGGCAAGTGGCTTTAAAACTTCTGCTAAGTCTGAGGTCAGATCATGTCTTTTCAGGTGTCCTGTTTTCTTTGGTGTGTCTGAATTCTAACTTGGTCCTCCACTGCAAAAGAGCTCTGGGGAGAGTCAGAGCCTGCTGTGTTCATGTGATGACCCAAAAAGGCAGCATGCCATTTATGGTGAGGCCCTGGAAGGGGCCTTTTGCAAAGTTGGAGTATGTGGACTGTTGTTGAGCCATTGATGATCTTCTGCTGTGAAAGTCATAGCTACTGGTGAGCACTTTCCCAAAAGTATCAAGGCTATCAGTGTAAACCAGAGAACCTCGCTCGGGACAGAAAGCTTGGGGGTGTCTGCCCCAGCAAGGTGGGCACTGGAGGACTTAATGCCTTGAGTGCTGCAGCAGTTATCGGTTTCATCAGTTGATGGTTTGACCAAGGTTTTTTTTTTTATGTGTAGAGCTTAAAAAATGAGACACAGTGCTTTCATGCTCAATGGAGCAGACAGAAAAATACCCAACTGGCTTTGCATTGCTACTGAAAATAGAAAATACTGTGCAATTAAGGAGCCCATTTAATAATTATTATAATAATAATAATAATAATTTTTATTTAATTAGAAATTATTTATTTTGATTTACAGTGTGACTCTTGCTAATTTATTCCTTGCATTATAAGGCCATGCTGGAGTGCTGGGTTTACTTTTTATTTATCATAGAAACGAACACTGCCGAAAAGGAGGAAAAAAAAACCACCAAACCAAAAAACCAAAAGACAGTAGATTTAAACAAAGTTTTTATGGCCTTGTTCTTTTTTTTTTTTTAATAAAAGGGCTGAGGTTTTATAAATGTCAAAGCATGCATTTTATATATTTTGTACACTGTAGAGAAGCCTAGCTTAAGAATTCTGTTCAAGTTAAACATGTATGTGCGCGTTGTTCAGACTAACCATGTAACTAAGCCTAATGTGTTAAATGGTCGTTCCAGCTAACCTTTTGCTACGGAATGTGAGAGGTTTGCAGACTTCATCTTTAGATTTTCTGGAGCACATCTTCAGGTTTCATCAGGAACTGGTGGCCTAATCCCACATGAAATGTCAGTTTGCATATGAAACATCCCACTGTGTGCTGGGTTTTGCTTGCAGCGCATTGCAAGGCGACAGCAGTCCATGTGAAGTACCTGGTAGATATTTATGAAGGCACCATCAGACACAGTGTGCTGTTCATAATCACCAGTGTGCTTTACAGCATTCTCCAGCTTCCATTTTCAGGTCTTAAAGGGTTGCCATAACCTGTGCTTGAAATGGTTTTTACTCTTTCTACCCTTTAACCTGAGCGATTGCAATACTTCTTGTCCACTCTCTTGGACTTCTAATAGACGTTGGAGGGTCCAGTCTCCCAAACACCAACATGTATGCCTGACTTCAGCACAAGTACTCTCATGGGCCAGTTTTAGTAGCATTAGAGAAGATCTAAGTAAAACTGGTGTATGTAAGTGGGGGAAGGGTCAGATCTGAAGGAGCACAGCTCGGGGATAGCCAAAAAGACATGAGATCTCACAGGTGCTGACAAGTCATTTGGCCAGGATTGCATTTTGTGCTCACTGGCAGCACCTACAAACCAAATCTACTTAGTTGTTTAAGCACATCCATCCTCAGTGTTTCAAAGGTGCAATAATCTGCTCTTCACCTTGTAAAACAGAAACCTACCTGCTTTTTCAGAACAACTCTTTTTCAGTTGGTCTCAGATGAAGTCTAATTTAGCACATTAGGGTGTCTGATCGGTTACTTTTTATTTATCTGAATGACATTCTTAACGGGACTTAAAAACTGTTTTACCATCATATTACAGAACATCCTGCAAGGAAACAGAAATGCAGATACAGCAGCAATAATTGTGGTTTGTAGTTCTTATTCCCCTCATTATCTCTGTACTTGTGTTGAGTAGGTGAGACTTTAATACTGTCCTGCAGTCTGCTCCTGCAAAAACATTAGTTAAAAATAATGTTTGGACTACTTGATAAAGCGATTGTCAAACTGGCTCTTCATTCCTTCACTGGTTGTTCTGTATTTACTTCTGTGATGTGACTACTCACATCTTAAAATCACCTTCTATCCCATACAAAAAAAAAAAAAAAAAAGAAAAGAAAAGAAAAAGAAACATGTACATGACTTCTGCTTTTAGAGAAAAAAAATAAAGATTCATTTTCCTCAGTGATGGGCTGGTTTTGTTTCATAAATTAATGCCAAGAGCAGTTAACAGTGAATTATAGACAGGTTTGCGTTCCTAGCTGCACGACAAAACTGCTCACTTTGAGTAAATTTAAAGAGTCTCAAACGTAAATGATTATAGATCATCAGTTCTTTTACAATTTAGTAATTACTAGGCTCTTTCCCCTCATTTTGCTGACTACAGAAAACAAGCTCCAGGGTTAAGTAGCCACATCAGTCGTTTACTAGCAGAGTCTGGATTTAAACGTGGTGGAACTGGTCTCCTTTCAGGTACTGCTATGCCAACTATTCATCTGCAGTGCTGCAGTTCTTTGTGGCCTGGCTGAGGATGTTGCAAGGTTAATGGAACAGAATTTAGAACTGAATAGAACAGAATTTAGAATCAATCAGTTACCTGATGGATGCAAAGATACAGCAGAAGCTGCCATAAGCTGTGCTAAAATGATTGGTCAAAGTACATGTTGCTGTTGGTTTTATTTTTGCCAGATTGCAGTGCCTGGCTAGGGCCAGCAGACCAGATTTGTTGAGACCCCTCTTCCTTCCCTCTCCAGCCCTATGTGCAGGCTGCCAGCCCTGCAATGAGGAGCAAAGTGGGGTGATACAAATGCAGATGGAACAAGAGGTTGGCCTAAAAAAACCCCATAGCGTTGCCCTTCGTCAGTTGTGACCACTGGTGATTTGCTTAATGCAAATGATTGTACATCTGTGAGCATCTGCTGTTCTCCTGTGTCCAGCATGGGCAGATCATATGACTCTACCTCCTTTCAGGGCAAACAGAGGCACTGGACTGAAACATGAAGGTCCCTCCCCAGCATCTGGGTGGAAGTATTGGGAGTGCTGTACCTCCAGGGATGCTAATTTCTAAACTCACCATGGTGTGCATGAACCATGACTGATCACGTTGGCAGTAGAGCAGAGGAGCGCCGAGAAGCTGCGTGTGTGTGTAATGTAAGGGTGAGAAGTTGTTCCCTAGCTCATGGGCTGAGGTGGTCCCATCACAAGAAAGAGTGTGGCACCACTGCCAGCACGCTGCCTGACCTCAGGTGGTGGCTCCTTTGCAAGTGCTGCCGTGGGGCTGGTGGTCTCTAACATCCCCATCTGTGATTGCATTGCATTTTTGTCATTTGCTGTTGTACTCTGAGCACCTCTGTTGTGCTCGTGTCAGAAGAGTCAGGCTGGGATATTGCTGACTGCGATGGTTTGGGTGTTCCCTGTCCCCCCACGCTTTGGAAATCACCCAGACTAGACTCAGCCAGCTCTGGAAGTTGAATGAAGCTTAATAATTACAGCTGGCACAATATACAAGCAGATATTTACAGTATATACACTTAGATACAGAAATATACAAGGTAAAAGGTAATACAGAAACACAGCTCCCCAGAAACCTGAGTCCTCAAGAGGGGCTCCATCTGCCCGCCCTTCCACCTTCTCCCACCCCTCTCTACCTTACCCCAGATCTTGTCTTGTGCCCAAGGAAGACTGAAGGGTCGGCCAGAGGGGTTAGGAAGCAGGTGGATTAATGAGAGAGATGGCAGGTAAGGTTAGAGAGAGAAATGCAGCCCACAGCTTGGACAGAGAGCGTCTCTCTTACCTGTTTGGATTCTTGTTCTTATACATCTCAGCAAGCCTATGAGTGAAGTAGGCATCACCACTGTTTCTCTTTCACAGCCTGTGATCTAATTCTTCTCACCAAAACACTCTAGCTAGCCTCAAACTAGCACACTGGCCCGGGTGCTCCTGCTGCCTTCAGCTCGGCTGAGCCTTTATTCTTGCCCCACGGACGTGTCCTCTTTTCTGAAGGGCTGTGTGACTTGTTGGAGATACTTTTCAATAAAGCAGTGCTCAAAGCATGAGCAGAGCGAGTGTTTAAACAGAGAGAGAGCGAGCTCAGGGTGGATGATCACATTTCCAGGCAGATAGATGACCTGAGGTGAGGTTTCCTTGGCAGCTGATCCATGCAGCACTGTTGCTTTCTTGGGCCAGCAGCTTAGAAGTCTGTAAAGCATTTGCATTGGCTCCATGGGCTAGATGCAGCAATGCTGTGTTTGCAGGAGATGAGGAAATTCAGCAGTGTCCTCTGCACACTTCCCATTACACTTTCTTTTCTTTTCATGTAGCAGTTGTATTATTCACCTGGCAACAAAAGGCAGTAAAGGAAGGGCTCACTTTATGACCGCAGAGGTGCAAATTACGTCTGATTTATTAAGCTGAGCAGAGCTGTTTCAAGGTCTCACATGCATGTCTCCCAGGGCCCTGTCCTGCTCTGCTTAACCTGCAGCCTCCACCCACAGAGCTGAGGAGCACAAGGTAAGGTTGGGCAGATGTGCAAAGCCAACCACAACCATCAGCTTCTTGTCCCAGAAAAGAGGTAAAAGTAGCAGGGCCTGGAGGACATTCCGAGCTTGGGTCTAAGGAACAGGTTATAACTTTCTGCTACTTAGTTGTTGAGCACACTGAAGTTTGGGGGTGTTTGCTGAAAAAATAGTTTCTGCTGTCCTGGTTGCATTGCTCCCTTCCCTGCTTAGCTTTCAACCATAGGATGCTCTTGAGCTTCAGCACCGTAGCTGGTGGAGGTGAACATCGTGCTCTTGTCTCCTGTGAGGGGAGCTCAGCTTCCAGCCATCTTTCAGCCTCAAGCACCCTAACGATTGCTTAATTACTGGAGGCACTGCTTACATTCACGGCTGTGATGCTGTATTCAGCGTCCTGCAGCACACAGACAATCTGCCCACTCCCCTCTCTGCAGTACTTTGATCAGGGGCAGCACAAAGCACTGAGGGCAGTGCCGAAGTGCTGCAGCTGAGCTGGGCTAATGGAGTGCTTTAAAAGCTGCTGTTTCCAGCTCTAACTCTCCAGCAAGACCTCACAGCCACTACCAGAGTCATGCTCATGCCTTGAGAAAAGCAGAGTGCTGCAGAGCCACAGGTGCGACTGGCCATGTCCCTGGACACTTCATCGGCTGTTTGCTGGCCCAAGTTGGATTTCATTTTATGAGATTGCCTCAAGAATACCATATCCAGCAATTTTCCCCTCAAGACACTGATCTAAGGGTGCATGTATGACCTGGTTTGGTCTTTTTGGATGGTTGGGTACACCACTACTCACAGGCTTTCCTCCACAGCTCTGATTTCTTCCCTGGGCTGACTGAGGAAAGTTCAGTTGAGTTTTCAAGTCCCATAAGGACCTGCTTGTCAATGTCACACAAGGCAGGCTTGCAAAGTCCATTATCAGATGACAGATTTCTCTTGTGATGGCTTTAACAAGAATCCATGTGAGCCTGACAGGCATCACAGCAACTCCTGATGCAGTTTGAAGAGTTATGTTGGAGAAGAAGGAGCTCTGTCAGTCATCCTGGAAATGAAATCTGAACTAGGCAACATGCCTGACCCTGCCTAAAGGAGCTACAGGAGACACTGTTGCAAACCACCCAAGGACACTCCTTGCAAAAACATTTCTAAGCAGGACAAAGCATTGCTTTGGCTGCTGTGGGAAGCATTCTCAGCCTTGCAGGATTTTTCATTTCATCCTGCACTGAAAAAATAGATGAGAGATTTTCCTGCTCCAGTACACAAACCACCCCCTTTGCTACAAATGTTTGCTGTGACTGTAGAGAGAAGCTGGCAAGGAACTAGGTGCATCAGGAGTACATACATTAAATGCCACCATCACTCGGCCTTCAGTGCAATGACAGGCTGCCCAGAGAGGTGGGGGAGCTGCCATCCCTGGAGGTGTTCAAGAAAAGACTGCATGGGGCACTTAGTGCCATGGTCTAGTTGATTGGATAGAGATGGGAGATAGGTTGGCCTGGATGATCTTGGAGGTCTCATCCAACCTCATTGATTCTATGTTCACTAACTCCAGGACCCACTCCTGAGGCATTTGGTGTGGCTGAAGGAGCAGATGTGCTGAAAATTACTGACATTTCCTTCCCTGATGGGGTTTGTCACACATTCCCTTTCCACTGCACCTCTATGACCACTCAGCAGGAGCCCAGAGTCTACAGTCACTACCAGGAAAGAGCTGCTGCCTTGCCTTTCTCTGTCCCTTCCTGAGGATGTATCCAGCACACAAGCCTCTGCAAGGAAAGCTTGGGGGAAGGCTCCAGGCTGAGGAGGACCTGCCTAAAACCAGCTTGTAGGACACCCAAGAGACTAGACCTCCTTAGAGCCCCACAGGGCAGGACAAGGGAGTGGGCTGCGGAGCAGGGGTGCCTTACTCAACATGGTCAACAACCAGATGCCAAGACATATGTGCAAGCCACCCAGGGTAGACGGGCAGGAGACGTTTTGGAGTCACTCTAATGGCCTCTAGAGAAAGGCTTGGGCTTTAGATATACATATGTATATATTAATCTTTTTCTTCCCCTGCCCCTCACAGTTGAGGTTGCCAAGAGCAGCAGGTAGGTACAATGGACATTAAATACCACTACTAATTTACATGAGCTGGGTGAAGTGTAAGCAAGAGTAGCATGCAGGAGGAGGAGCTGGCAGTGGGTGCTCACCAGGCAGGTTCCCTGTGGTAGCCAGGCTCACCTTACGGAGATCCCCAACTGCACCTTGGAACTGGAGCTGTGGCTGTGCTTTGGGTGACCCAACACTGCCCCTAAGGAAGGAGTCTGTACAGAGGAAAATTACACTGGGGTCTTGCCAGAGGTGCTTAAGGGGCAGGGAGAATGAATTTGGTTTTCATCCACTTGTACAGAGCTTTCAGGCACGCACAAACCTACCTCTAATTCATAATTTTCCAATTCCAGAAATAGGAAACTTTTTTTTTCCCCTTGTGGTGGGCACAAACTGAGTTCAGTAGCAGAACTCCCTCAGGCAGTGTTTTCCTACCTTCTCCCCTGCTGCAGTCACCTTGCAGGGCACAACAGCACCTCTTGCCATTCCAGCACTTGCTGCCTCTGGCATAAGCCTTGTGGTTCCAAACTGACTATAACCACTGACCTGCTGGGGTTCAGCCCCAGTCAAATGGTTGAGACTTGGTGTGTTGCTTTCTTTTTATGATGGGGAAGAGACACAGATCACGATGGTAGGCTGAGGCTCTCTCCTCATCTCACCACAGTCATCATTGCCAAGAACTGCAGAGAAGAAAGATCACAGAATTGTCAGGGCAGGGACACTTCACACTAGATCAGGTTGCTGAGTCACATCCAGCCCAGCCTTAAAAACTTCCAGGAACAGGGCTCCAACCACCTCCCTGGACAACCTGCTCCAGTGTCTTACCACCCTCACAGTGAAGAACCTCCTCCTACCATCCAATATGAATCAATCCATCACCTTTTTGCTCCAATGATGTTATGTTTATTGATTTACTTTATACAAGAATATAAGAGTTTCCCTGGGCTCTTTCTGTGACACAATGATTCAATTAACACTGAAACTCTGTGTCTAGGGAATTACTTCAGAAAAGGAAAATGTCAGCACGATAAAAATGGAAAGCATTAGCAAGCCACATGCTGCCCAGGAAAGAGGCTGCTACCTTACTCTCCACCTGGAACAGCATTCTGATTACCTAACTTGTTCACCCCACATGTTTATTCCAACACTAAAAATTAGTGAGACACCCTCCCCCTGCACTGCCAGGGGCCAGCGAGCACTGGCATAGGGGGCTGCCAGGGCTGGGAGTCTTGCAGACTTCCATTCACTAACTTACCAGTGCACATCAACTATGGAAAGTGAAGTGGCAGCAGAACTTGAGTCATGTCATCACAACCTGGGAAAACAACCCAGAATGTATGTAGGTGTACAATATGGCCCTCTGTAGTTAGGGCAGCTGAGCCCCAAGCCAAGGCACCTGCACCTCAGCCACTGCATGCCTGCCCACCTGACCACAGCCAGCTGCAACCCAGCTGCTTTCAAATCCAGATCCTGCTGTATCCACCAATGCAAAACCCACTTGTGAAATCAGAGAAAGGACCCATGAAGAACTTCCACAAGGACCAGTAAAGCTGCAAGCCAGACACCAAGTGTAGAAATAGTATAGGGGTGAAGGGGACAGGGAAGGAAAACACCACTTTAAGTGGTTTGCCTTCTGTTTCACAGACAAGGCACTGCCCTTTCATGCTGCCTATTCACAGGTACAATTGAATTCATGTTTTCCTTCCTCGCAGGACAGCATTTTTCATCAGGCAACTCTGCTACAATACTTCAGACAGACCTCTACCTATGGCTAAATACCAGCCTGTGGTTTCAGCACCACTACCACCCTCATCAGAGCAAAATCCTGAACCCTGCCTTGAGATGACTGAGAAACTTCCTATAGTCTCCCCGCAGGCACAGCTGCCACCCTGCACGTAGGAACACGACAATTTTCAGCCATCAAGGCTTATATAAAGCAACTGCTGAAGCAGAGGAGGCCATGTCCCCAGAGCCTGGTCCTCCAGCAGCTGCCAGTGGGGAGATGCCATCCCTTTCCAGATCAGCTCCTGCTGGCACCTTCCAGCTAACAGGCAGCTGATCCAATTTGTTATAGCTAGACCAGAACTGTTACATTTTGAAGCTGTGATCAGCAGAGAGAAAGAGCCCAAAGCTTCTACTGCAGTAAAATCACTTTCTTTCATGTTTCTGTTTTTAAACCTGGCTGCTAAGGTTCCATTCATCTTGCCCAATTTCCACTCTGCAGGACATGCAGCAGAGAACTTCAGCACTGACAACAGAGGCCAAAAGGCATCTCAGGCAGACATTAGCAAACAGCCCAGGAAATAAAATCCTTTGGAATATTTTGCAGTTGTACTGAAGAGGTACTTGCATGAAAGGGCTTTACAACCTTTCACTGTTAGTACCTGAAACAAACAGTCTCAGAGAAGGCTGCTTCAAGGTGCAGCTACTGCAGAAACACTTTAAAACCTGGCTAGAGATAAAATTCATGAAGGCCACTGTGCCTTGGCTCTCCTGAGCATCAGGAATTTCTCTAACCCACCCACATGGGTCACACAGCAGGAGGGAAACTGCAGAAAGAATTGTAAAAGAATTTCTCAAGTGCTGAGCAAGCCAGTCCAGAGTTGGCACAGAGTGCAAAGCAGCCTCTGAGTTCATAGCTATGACTTTTGTTTTCCTTTTGGTGTCTTAAAACCAAACCTTGCCCACTAAGAGATGAACCAGGGTCTTGTTTCAACTGGTGAACTGATGGTGCCCTGATGTAATCCATCAGTTAGAAGCAGAGGAGGCTTCCTTCTGCACAGGCCCTTGGATTTGCAGGGTTTTCAACTGGAGACAACCCACAGCCTGCCCTACCCACCCCACAGTCCTGAGGTGTGGGAGAAGTGGCTCCACACCCTTCCAGGAAAGAGAGCACATAGCCCTCCTACCTGGTTGATGGTGGAGGAGCTGTGCTGGGAGCAGCTGCTACAGGAAGAACAGCAGTAAGCTCCAAGAAGGCAGCATCCCAGTTCAGAGGGAGGCTTGGAGAGCCTCACTGGGCAGTTACCAGTTAATGACTTTGGACACATGTTGTCAGGCTTTGGTTGATGCTAGGTAGCTGTTTCAGATCCAAGTCTTCCAACGGCTCTCCCTGCGAAACACCCAATGCAGGAGGCCATTTGCAAGAAGGTCCTGTGAGAAACACAAATGCTTCCAAGGTTTGGTATATTGCCAGGGGATGCTAGTCGAGTTTGAGAAGAGTTCAGGTGCTCATCCACCCAATTGCCAGCTTCCTTAATTACCAGCTCCCAAAGCTTATCTGATCACAACGCAAGATGTTTACCTGGAAGCTCCACTTTGGGTGGGTGCCACAAAATGAATTAAACTTCTGAGAGATGCAAAAAGATTTTCACTAGCAGTAACCAACACTGATCATCAAAGGAACAGTGATTCTTTGGATTAACATGAAAACCCATTTATTCAGGTTTTTTTGTGCAGGGTGCACCACTGAACACAGTTAGGTATACACAGTATGCACATCCCAAGAGGGTACAAAAAGGCAAATAGCAACGGGTGCTTACACTGGAAACATTATGTACAGACAGCTCAAGCTGGGAAGTTTACATTAGAAAATGATCTGGCACTCTTCGTGTATCACCAAGGCTATTAGAAACTGTGTAGAAAACCAATAAAACTTGGAAAGTATCTAACTCTTAGTTCACTTTACCCAGGCTGGATGCAGCGTCAGGCTTCCCACACTACATCGTCTGAGGGCAAAGACCTGCAAGATTCCTCCAGCAATTTCACAGAATCCTAGAATGGCTTAGGTTAGAAGGGACCACAGAGGTATCTACTCCAACCTCCCCCACATGGGCACGGACACCTCTCAACTAGACTCAGCTGCTCAAGGCCTCATCCAGCCTGGCCTTGAACACTCCCAGGGGAGCAGGCATCCACAACCTCCCTGGGCAGAGCCTATTCCAGAGTCCCACCACCCTCCTACTGAAGAACTTCTTCCTGCTTTGAAGGGTCACACCATTGTTCACTCTAGCATGTCCCATTACATGACAAAGATTAACATACTGTTTGGTTGGTTTTTTTTCCTGGAAAGAGCAACAGCTTAAATACTTCAAAAAGCTAATTTTATCCTGAGAAAAAGACAACGAAAGAATGAAAGACTTAAAGAGACCATGAAAGAACCAAACATTAGTGAACTGTTGTAACAGCACCTCGTGGTCCTTCCAAAAAACTCTTCATGGACCAGGCAGCATCTAATTTAAAATGCTGTAAACTGTCCAGATTTAGAGAAGCACAAGAGCAGGCCTTGGCAGACCCCAGGTCTTCTGATGATCTTTACCTTGTTCCTATCCTAAGGGCTGCAAGAGATCGTACTTTTGTAACCTGCACAAAAAGACACAGAGAGATCAAGCAGATTTAGCAAAAGGGTACTAAACAAAGACAGTAAAGAGAAATATGCAGCAACATCTTAAGAGCCACGCTTCACTCCCTGTAACTACTCTGAATTTAATTTCCAACTGAATTTCGTTTCCAAGGCATCAGCAGAATGAAGGAGAATCAGAAAAAAGAATGGTTTAAGAAACCCATGGTTCTGTGGCCAAAGTCCCCAAGATACCCAGAACAAGTGTTCTTTGACTTTCAGCATGAAGAGCAGGTTCCACTACCTCTGAATAACTCTTCCATGCCAGAGTCAAATTCTTGCATCATATCTCATGGCAGGATAGTTTTGATGGCAAGTTGTAACATTATAAGGAACTTCACCTAAAATCCACCCAGAGAACAATTTTAAAGGGCTACTTGGCTAACGCAAATGACACAAACCACAGCTGAGCGCAATGCAGGTAAGGCTGCATTAAAAGCGTTCCCAAAGGTGGCTGAAATAAGATGTCTCGTGCATAAACACACTGAAGCTAGCACATATTTGCAGAACATTCAATCACAGCCAGGATGATTTCAGATATCCTTTTAGCACAGCACAGGTGCCATTCGCCATACAAGCTCCGGGATGTAGTTCGTGCACTTTGTTGCCTTCCGTGAGCCCTTTGGAGAAAAGGTGAGGACAACTTAAAGATTCTCTCTCTCAAATTTATCTCTGTCCTAACATTTGAAGTTCTCTGGTGGACTTTCTTGTACAATGAGTCAAAATTTGAGTGGAGATACATTCTTGCATGTAGCATGTATTTCCTAGGCTGATTTTTCTGAAAACTGTTGGAGTGGTTTGACAAATGCTTTCCCTGCAGAGAATGACTTCCTCAGCTACATGAGTGCACAAGAAATAATTAGCATCTAAAATTCAGCCTTCACTCTGACTGTTCTAGAGAAACACTTCAGCTCTAAGTATTAATAAATCAGAATTTTATTCAAAAGAAATCAGGAAAAAGACTTGAGTGCCAGATTCTCTTTGTCAGGCAAGTTGCTATTGGAAAGCAAGAAGCCCTCAAGAGCACTTTCTTCCCCCATTTCTGAGTGCAGCCACAGCAGGTAAGGTGTAGCAGTGTCACATCAAATGTTATATGAGGGCCTGTTTCCCACAGAAATTCTTTGCCATTTTCTGGCACAGAAGTCTGTGGGAATTTCCAGGGCTTCATCTTATTTGCTTATGCTGTGTATTTAAAATCGAGAAGTACTAAAACCACTTTGGTGTTCTAGAAGTCTGACAGCAATCTCTTATCAAGAGTGAGAAAGAGAAACAGGCTTCTGGCAGGGAGTGAAACTGTAGGCTGAGAAAGTACCACTGAAACCAGTGAAATGTTTGCTGGTACTAAGAGGCCCCCAGAAACAAATGGCTTTTGCAGGAGGATAAAAAATGAAGAGGCAGGTAAATAGATTACATTTTAATACTGAGAACAAAACTGAACTGTACTCACTCTGCATGCTGCAATATTTTGTTAAAGACAGCTTTGAAAAGCTTAATTTCTAAACCCGTTCAAGACCTAAGTTTATATAAAAATAAGCAGCAATTTGTGTTTTTCATTTTAATACAGCTATTTAATACAAGGCCTAATGCCACATAATGCTTTAGACATCTCCTGCTAAACCATTATATATAAAACATACATTTAATGTGCATGTATATATATAAGTTATCAAGCTCAGTTAAGCACAAAGCAAACTATTCTACCCTTCCCTCAGAAAAGAGTTTCATTCATGAAGGTCCAGGTTAAAAAGCTAGTTTCAGTGACATGCAGAAACCACAACTGTAGAGGATCACCAGGGAGAAAGAGAAGCATTTTTACTCTTAAACTGATAGAACATGCCACAGCAGAAGTAATGAAAGGAAATCTGACCCAAGGAAGAAATAGGAGGTATTCTCTTCTATGGTGCTCTCTAAAGAATCCAGCAAAGGTCAATAAATGAATAAAAAGCCTAGTAAATTCTACCAAAGAGCTTTGCTACCATAAATGTAGTTTGAGAAAACATCTACCTTACCTTACATATCTGCCTGCTTCTTGTTTTCAGCCTGGGGTCTAAGCAGTCAGCTAATGCTATGTCTTTCTTTCAGTCAGTCTTAAGGCTTAGGTTCTTTTCCCCCCACAACATTTTTAAATGATTGATTATTCAACACCTTGCTTCCCCATTTGCATTCTCATGCTACTGAAGCAAAGTTGTTTAATAGTCTTAAAGCCCTCACCTGGTCTAAACTGGAATCATTATTCAGATTAAATAAAAGGCATGACACACTAGTAAGGACAAAGAAAAAGCAAACAACGAAACAATAGCAGTAAAGCACGGTCAGAAGCAGCAGTTCAAACACTGTGAGAAACACATATGGAAAGGGCCAAAGCGCAGAGAAGTCACTGCTAGATAGAATCATACAAGGTTATGGATTGGAAGGGACCTCTAAGGATCTAGTCCACCCCACCCTGCAAAGCAGGATCACCCAGGGCAGGCCACATGGGCACACATCCCGGTGGTTTTTGGAAAGTTTGCAGAAAAAGAGACTGCACAACCGCTCTGGGCAGCCTGTTCCTGTCCTCTGCCACCCTTACACCAAAGAAATGCCTCCTCATGCTGAGATGGAACTTCCTGTGTTTCAGCTTGTGCCCACTATTCCTTGTCCTACCACTGGGCACCACCAAAAAGAGACTGACACCTTCTTGATACTCAAACCTCAGCTATTTATAGACACTGGTAAGATCCCTCTCAGCCTCCTCTTCTCAAGACTAAACAGCTCCAGTTCTCTAAGCCCTTCCTCACAGGAGAGATGTTCCAGTCCCTTAATCATCCTTGTAAAAACAAAGTTCTCTAGAATTTCTTCCCATGGCCCAATATTAAAATGAACCAAGACTGGTATGAGACCTTTTCTCCCCACACCTGGCACAGCTTCTTAAAGTCAGGATGGGTCCAAGAGCCACTGTATACCCTAACTCCTCAGACACCCGTGCTAATGCTATAGCAGTGCTTTTACCAAGGTGACATGCAGACAAGGTTCAAAGCCAGGCAGGAACATAACCATAACCCTTTTAAATAAGAGCACACAGGAAAAAGTCAATTATTGTGTGTTTGTGCATCGGGTTTGGGGTTTTGCTTTCTTTTTACTATTACATCCAGGACAACTGTTCTGCAGAAAAGCAAAGCCACAGCATCCCAAAATGAAACTGTGCCCAACCACTCTGCTGTTTCAGTAGGCATAGCCATCCTATTCCAGCACTTTCTCTTGCATGGTCCAGACAAGATGGATAAGCACAGAACTTCTCTCCCACGTGCTCTCATGTGTGTGCGCCTAGGGCTAGGCTCAAAGTTGAGCCTCATGAGCATAACCACACTGCAGTTCAGATCTTCCCTGGTTTTCTGCATGCATTAACATACTTGTTTTGTGACATTTTCTGTCCTTCAAAAGGCTGTATGCAACTATTATCTAGTCAACACAGTTCTTTCTTCTATAAGGTGGCATATATATGTATGTCTGATAAGAGAACATGTACTCCAAGTCAACCCAAAGATTATTTCAACAAGCAGCAGTAACAGTTCCAAAGCAAAACAGACAGGTGGCTTTGCTGAAAGCAACACTGAAAGATCCCAAATGCCAAAGAAGAAAAACGAAGAGCTGTGTTTTCAAATGGTACAGACAGAAGTGCAACTGGCACCAAGCAGGAGACAGACACCCAAAACACTGTCAGCAAGAGGAGAGATCCTAACATTCATAAAAGCATTAACCTGAAGAAAAATTACCAAGGGCAGGAAACATACAGCAGTAGTGCTGATCATAGAATCATAGAATCAACCAGGTTGGAAGAGACCTCCAAGATCATCCAGGCCAACCTAGCACCCAGCCCTAGCCAATCAACTAGACCATGGCACTAAGTGCCTCAGCCAGGCTTTTCTTGAGGACCCCCAGGGACGGTGCCTCCACCACCTCCCTGGGCAGCCCATTCCAATGCCAATCACTCTCTCTGGGAAGAACTTCTTCCTAATATCCAGCCTATACCTACCCTGGCACAACTTGAGACTGTGTCCCCTTGTTCTATTGCTGGTTGCCTGGGAGAAGAGGCCAACCCCCACCTGGCTACAATGTCCCTTCAGGTAGTTGTAGACAGTAATAAGATCACCCGAGCCTCCTCCTCTATAGGCTAAACAGGCCCAGCTCCCTCAACCTCTCCTCATAGGATTTGTGCTCCAGGCCCCTCACCAGCCTTGTTGCCCTTCTCTGGACATGTTCCAGCACCTCAACATCTCTCTTGAATTGAGGGGCCCAGAACTGGACACAGTACTCAAGGTGTGGTCTGACCAGTGCTGAGTACAGGGGAAGAATAACCTCGCTTGACCTACTGGCCACACTGTTCCTGATGCAGGCCAGGATGCCATTGGCTCTCTTACCACTTTCATGAATCGTTCTGGGCTGTGAACAAGCTTGCTGTCCTGTCACAAATCCCTGGACACCGAATCTGCTCAAATAATGTGTTCCCAGCAACGAAGGCAGCAGCAACAGGACGCGCATTCTAGATGTTACCTACATGTTCTCAACTTACTGTGCAGAAAACTGAAGAGCACTTGGCAGAAAAGTTTTCAGCCTCAATGCAAATGAATCTCTTTCTGGCAACAGAACTGCTATTACCATATTCACAGAGATTATTAATTAATCAGAAGGGCTGCTTAAATACAAGCACAAGGAGAGCAACTCCTCGGCATACTGTATCCTAAGAAAACACTTGACACGGTAGTCAACCATTTACTGGAAGCTCAGTTTAGTAGTGCATTACTGAGGCTACAGATTAAGAAGGTAAATACTGAATCAAGTTTAATAAAGAAATCAAGGGCGAGTAAGAAGCCTGAAAGCTGAGGCCATGAGGAGCTACAGACTTGACATGAGATCCCACAGTTCAGCAGGTGTGGTTAGGGGGCCCATCACACAAAGGGTTTCGCGTTGCTGGAGCAGGCAGTGGGGCAGCCAAGAACCGTGCCTCTTCTTAACTTAGTTTGTCACTGCAAAAATGCTTCATGGTGAAATCAACAGACTGCTGAGAATGACTTCTGCAGAAATTTTGCAAGTTGTAATAGAGAGGCTGGTCTGGGTGCATATGGCCTTAAGAACTCTAAGAGCTTCAGGTGCTGGGCAGCAGGCTTTCTAAAAGCCTTCCTCTCCTTACTGCAATAATGGCAACTCTTCTTGTGTAAATAAGGTAGTTTAAAAGCCAACAAAAAGCCTCCAAAACTCAAACAAGCAAAAAAGGCAATGCAATTGTCCTACCTCTGAGCTTGATCTCTTTTCACCTGATCCACTTATCCAGAGCACAGGGAACATTAACTCCTACACACAATTGCATTAGGAATATTTGCACCGACAGGGCCACCTCCTTTCATGTGTATTTCCATCTCACCTTGTTTCTTCTGCTGCCTAAAGCCTACTGCCGTAAACAGAAACACTGACACATTACTTACAATATAAGCACCTAATGGAATCCCTACAATTCAAAATGCTCCATTTCCCCTTTCCTGACTTTGTGCTTCCTATGAGGTATGTGGGAAAAGTATCTTCCCGAATACCTAGAACACTGCAGGGAGCTGCTGCAAATATTGAACTCTCCTCTTGTGAAGAAATTTGATCGTCTGAGGATCTTCCAGGATGATCTTATCATTCAGCCAAGTTACATTAAATTGTACTTAGGGGATAAATTTCTAGTAATAAGTGAACTTTGCTCTTTTATAAGGAAGCTTTCAACTTTCTTATGCTGATATTTTTAGCCAGAAAGGGCATTTAAGAAAACTAAAATAAACAGCCTCACAAAAAAATCACAGAATTAACCTGGTTGGAAAAGACCTTCGATATCATCAAGTCCAACCTATCACCTACCACTTTCTAATTAACTAAACCATGGCACTAAGTGCCTCATCCAGTCTCATCCCACTGGGATACATTATTTTTGTTAAAAATCCCCAATTCTTGAAACGAATCTGATGTCTTGATAAACACAATTGTTTTAAATGATCCATGAGCAGACAGAGAAAACGCCTGCATAGGATACTCCTCAAAATCAAAAGGTTTTAACTTTTTTTACTTAAGAAAACACACTGGAGGTACTGGAGGTACATTCTCCTCGGAAGTCTAAAATATTTCATTTAGAACAAACCTGTTTTTCCCTTAGAGGCGTTCAAGCATGTAACTTGAACAGCCATGGAGAAGGTGGCCAAGAGAGCAAATGGCATCCTGGCCTGCATCAGGAACAGTGTGGCCAGTAGGACAAGGGAGGTTATTCTTCCCCTGTGCTCAGCACTGGTCAGACCACACCTTGAGTACTGTGTCCAGTTCTGGGCCCCTCAATTCAAGAGAGATGTTGAGGTGCTGGAACATGTGCAGAGAAGGGCAACAAAGCTGGTGAGGGGCCTGGAGCACAAATCCTATGAGGAGAGGTTGAGGGAGCTGGGCCTGTTTAGCCTAGAGAAGAGGAGGCTCAGGGGTGATCTTATTACTGTCTACAACTACCTGAAGGGACATTGTAGCCAGGTGGGGGGTGGCCTCTTCTCCCAGGTAACCAGCAATAGAACAAGGGGACACAGTCTCAAGTTGTGCCAGGGTAGGTATAGACTGGATATTAGGAAGAAGTTCTTCACAGAGAGAGTGATTGGCATTGGAATGGGCTGCCCAGGGAGGTGGTGGAGGCACCGTCCCTGGGGGTCTTCAAGAAAAGACTGGATGAGGCACTTAGTGCCATGGTCTAGTTGATTGGCTAGGGCTGGGTGATAGGTTGGACTGGATGATCTTGGAGGTCTCTTCCAACCTGGTTGATTCTATGATTCTAAGGTGTTTAGAGGAGACAAAGCACAATGCTGCTTTCCAACCTGGGTTTAAAAAGGCAGATGTGAAATTAGTTCCTATTTTGACAAAATAAAGACAGCATACAGGAAACTCGTACTCTGAGAGTACAAGCAACAGAAAAAGCTAAGGTCTGATGCGCAAGGAGAGCCACTCCAAGAAGACAGAGTATCTTCTTTCACATCAAGGCATGCCGAGTGATTGCACTAGTCTGGCCTGTAAACAGCAGCACCACTTCACATCTTTTTCTCTCCACCTCAAGGACATTAAGAGAAAAGCAGGCCTTTCAAAGCACTTACCTCCCTTTTAAAGTACAACATTCTGAAGTTGCATACCTACGCAGAAGCTCTTTAACAAACGAGAAACCTCAAATCTAATGTTTCATCGGGAGGGTCTTCAGGAAGATAGAAGTTAATTTTAGCTATGCATATTTCTAGCTTTATACAAGTACACACTTGGATTCATCACAGCAGATCTGCCTTATGGACTCAAAAAAAAAGGGCCATGTGCAAAACTGAACAAATACAAGATAGAATGGAATGTTGCCTGAGAGGAGGTCTAATTTATGTGAGACCTGCTTAGCAGATTAATTTGTATGCCTATTTATATGACACTGCTCCTGCCTTCTCCAACATATTCACCAGGTGAAAAAGCCCATAAGCTTACCATTATCTAAAACAGAAGGCCATGCATATATTTGACAGCACTGTCCACTATAATGATCACTATCAAAAAAGCACACCAGGATTTCTCAGCGCTTAAGACATTGACATATTAAACTAAATTTCCCTTAAGCTGGAGCTAAGCAGTATGTAGGCAGTGATTGAAAGTTCTTACATTACCCATAGAGCTCTTACATGACCAAATTACCCTCTGCTCTCAAGAGAGCAAATTTGCTCTGATGATTCACATTTGTTTTCAAGTGACAATCACCAGAGCTTCCTCCCAACTGTATGTGGTTATTTCTTAAGCAGAGTACCATTCCCTAGGGATATAATTTGAATTATTATTTTTTTTTCCTATTTTGACCAGATTGTGAAACAAAAAATCATCAACACTTGTACACTGCTTTGGAAAGAAAAAAAAAGGCCATAGCATTGCATTTAGTAAAGCAGTCAGAAATAAAAGGCATTAAATAACAACAATGGACCTCAGAGAAATTAACTGTATCTCTTTATTGTTAACCAATGAACGTTATCCAAAATAGTAGATGTAATTATAGCTTAATTGTACAACACAAAACATGATGCTAAAGGAAAAAAGCACGTGGAAAATTACTTCACCAAGTAATCATTAAAAGTATTCTTAGTATTTCTGCACCAGTTAAGTGTTCCCAACTGCTGGTGACAGCAGCTATTACCACTTTGTTCGTCGTGAAAAGCTGCATTACAAATGGTTGTTCCTGGTTGTTTAGAAAAAAAAATCATCACACAGCTTTATAAATGGATCTAATCCATTTAGCCCTACTCTATGTATTGTAGACTTATGAACAGCAAACTTGACTGGTATTTTTTTCCCAAAACTGAAACTGGTGTGTCAGTGTTAGTGCATGCTTTCCAGGGAAACATGACAACTTCCCTGGAAACACAGCATTTCACTTGCTATGGCAAACTGTTCCAGTACCTTAGAAATCTCCTTACGCTTCGATGTATGAAGCCTGTGAAACAGAAACCTGTTCTTACAATGCACTGCAAGTAGAAACACTAACTTCTACCAAGCAGCACTTTGAAGTATGTGCATGCCATCTGCACATCAGTCTTCAAGGTCAGACATGTTTAGCCCCACAAACCAAAAATATATTACTGCATCTTTATTTTTTTCTCCACGATGTCACCCCGCAGAAGTCAACCTTTTACTCCACAAAATTAAAACAAGAAAAAAAAAACACCTTAGTTGGACTGCTCATAATAAATTTAAACCTACTGTTCATGGAAAAAAAAAAGAAGTTTAATAAAATGGCAAATTTTAATAGATAAGTGTAAATTTATGAGTGCATAATATTCAAACAGAAAAGAGCTGAACCATCCTCAGAGAAAGCAGGGTTGTTCCACTGTGGATATTTACTAGGGTACTACGCCAGCAGGAATAACTACAGTCCACATGAACTGTAAAGTTATTTCTGAAGTTCCATTTCGATAGGGAAAGGGCTTAGTAACAACGATGTGACATCAGGTATGACAATTACAATACCAGCTTCACTGAAAACTGAAGCTGTGTAACACTTTTACTCTCATTTTGTATATGGGAACCCAAAACCACTGACGTGCACATTCTGCACCCCTCCAAGGAGATAGCATACCAGTGACAGGTTACAGCTTTTAAAACACGCAAGATGCTTTTACAATCTAAATTCAACAAAAGGCAGTTGAACAGTATTTAGCACTATAAATCCACCTTGAAGTAAAACAAAATCCTAGGAGTATGGGCTCCTAGCATTCTATGATATCACTGTGTAGTGACAGTTAATTGAAACAGTTTTTTTTCATGGTGTTTGAAGGACCAGTCATCATGTACATAGTAGTGAGGTAGGATACTGTCCCCTCCCTGGGACTGATGTTTTCATATGCTCCCTTGCCAGAAAGGTCCAGGTCTCCCTGCTGCAAATAAAATAATTACAAGCAAATAGCACGTGAAGCTTTTTTGGTTTAGTTGGGGGTTTTGTGTTGTTTTGTTGCTGCTGCTGTTGTTGGTTTAGTTTGTGGGGTTTTGCTTGGGTTTTTGGTTGGTTGATTCTGAGTTTTCTCTTTGCTGAATTTAGAACATTTTGCACTTCTAAAAAACCCCATAAAATAAAATAAAAATCACCTAGGAAAAGCAATACTTATTCAAGCCTATCAGCAGTCATGTGCTGCCCACAGGTAGTGTTCCATTTAAAAACTATTTTTCTGGAACTACCACCTGCCATCCAGACCTTTGTGAACAGGCAGGCAAAGAAAACCATCAATGATGACAGGACATGAAACACCAAAGAATTTCACTTGTGAGGGAAAACCAAAAAAACATGAAAGCAATATGAAAGTCTTAATGGTATAGCTATGTTGAGAAATGCAGTTGTGAGCTTCTTACTGAAATAGTATCTATCCAGTTCAGGTTCAGTTCCATGCTTTTTTCTATTTCTTTATATTTAAGCAATATATACAGTTGTCAGTCATTACATAATTCACATCAGTTGCCGAAGGAAAGTAAAAAAAAGGAAGAATGAAACTGAAAATATGATAAGAAAAGAAAACATGATGGGGGAAAAAAAACTGCTATCATTCTCCACACTCTCCACTACCTCCCCCCTAAAAAAAAATGTTAAGAGATGACAGACTGCCTCACTGTTGAATAGCTTCCCCTAAATTTGTCTTATAGCCGCTGTAATCAAACTGGTATGAAGTGCTTTGGCAAAGTGGGGTGCAATCCATCAAATCTGCAAAGGCCTGCTATTTTCTCTGTTGGTGGTTCAGCTTTACGAGGAACATAAATGCAAAATAACAGCTCTCACATTGCTTCAAACTCATCAATACGCTGCTTTGTATTGCCTTGTCGGATTTGTCGAAGAGTCTTGTACTTATCACGGCCTGCTTTAACATTCTCAGCGTGAAGGACATCATTTTGTGTTTTCTTGGTTTCATCTCTGGCTTGAGCCAACTCAGAACTTAAAGCCTGTTAAATAAAATATTTGCATTTAAGTGCTTTGACTAATCTTTTCATAGTTCTGGAATTTCTGATAACTATCCTGCAACTTGGGTAATGATTTGTTGAAGCCAAACTATGAAACGCTTGTTTTGCTGTTCAGTAACTCAAGTTGTGAGGTCTATCAGAAAGACTGCAGAGGGAAAGAGAAGGAGAGCGTAGGATTCTTTCCTTACATAAGTGTGAGCATCAAGCTGCAAAAAAAAAAAAACAACCCAACAAACCAAACAAAAGCCTCATACCATAACACTCAACAAGAATGGGACCAGCAAGGAGGAGATCAGCAGGACAAAACAGAAGAATGACCTGATTTTCAATTCCTGCTTGACTAAAGACAGCTCTTATCTCCCTGATCGCGTTCACTGATTGGCCAAGCAGAAAGAATATTTTACATGCACACTACTAAGACACTGCTGCCAGAAAAATAAGTAGCTTTTTGTATTTTTTAATGCCCTTCCCAAGGGGACATTTCATAACAAGGCAAAACGCTGACACTTAGATTACTATAATTTGAAAGGTGAAACTAGTCCCAGAGAAAAAGAGCTCCACTTTAGGAAAATAAGATGAATCCAAAATGGGCATAATTTAGATTTTGCAAGTATGATGTCTGTGAATGACAACAAATAAACACTACTGAGAAAGCATCTGTTCATACCACTTAATGAATTTTAGTCCTGAGAGAGGAAGACATTATATTTTAGCATGCAGTGCCTGTGACATTGTATAATTCTTAGAAATATTTACTGGCCAATGCAACACAACACTATTATTTTTAAGCTATACAGCACAATCTTACATCCAATCTTTGTACCTGATCCAATTCTAGAATATTACGAATGCTACTGGTTGGTAAATTAGTAAATGATAAAAAGGCTGCTTCCTTGGCATTTCATAATTCCAAAGAAGTTTTTGACAAATAAAGAATGAAAACCCAAAGCCTGAATTATGTCGATATGACTACAAATCTTCATTACCTGGAGCTGCTTCTTAACACGTTCATTTTTCTGTGTTTCTGTTACCCGTTCTTCCTCACTCCTGTGATTCATGACACCATCAGAAGACAGTTCTGCACTGGCTTCAGCATTGTTCTCATCGTGTTCATCATGTTCATTCTCTGTTGGAGGAATAACTGGTGGGGGAGGAGGCGGGGGAGGAGCAGACATCACAGATTTCAGCTCTTCTTTGGTCTTTTCCAAGTCCTCTTGGGCTGCAAATGCCTAAATATAGCAAACAGTACTTAGCATCTTTCAAAGTTATTTATAAAATACTCAGAATAATAAAAATAAATATTTGAGATGTTCTCAGACACATGGAAACTTGTCCTTTATAAATGACACATGACCAGCTTACACACTAAAAACATCAAATAGGAATACAGAATAGAAAACATATGACTCAAAATCAGCTGTACCAGAGTCTGGCTGTTTCCAGCCACAGACAAGAGAAGACTGGAAAAAACAGTGCAGTCATGCTGATTGCTTTCCAGCTTCACTAGCCTCCTGAAACTTAAGGCTCAGGAGCTTTCTAAACCACAAGGCGCTGTCTTCAAATTTCATATCCAACCAAAATTTAGAAGAATTTGTTCAGTCACTTTTTGAACCAATGCACACAATTAGTATTCACATCCCACAGCAAGTAATATTTCTTCCCAAAAGCTGTTAATTGCTTTAAACTATTGTCCAGCTGCATTTCATGTGCTTCAGTTAAGGTCCATCTTTTCACCACCACTCATGGTATCATACACCCCTCTCCTGACATGTTTTCTTTTCCAATGCAGAGCTCCCATCTATCTCCTAAACATATGGAAAGGCATCCATTTAAAATATTTGACCATACATTTGTGATGAGAATTCCTCCCCCCCAGCTCATGACTATTTAATATTAAGAAATCAGTTAAATAGAAGTATAGGCTGGCTTCAGTAGACAGGAGAACAAAAATCTTTAAGAAAGGCTTCTCTGAAGCCTAAGGGAAAGAGATTCAACCCCAGGGACTTCCAGTGGGATTTCCGCACTCATGTCCCTTAGTCTCTTTCAAGTTCTGGTTTCACACAGCATGAGTTCATTACTTTGTGCTGCCACTCCGAGGCTTCCTCCTCTTTCTTTTTCTTGGCCTCCTCTAGAAGTGCAATCTTGGCAGTGAATTCAGCAAGTTCTGCTGCCTGAAACAAATGAAGCAGAAGTTTTAATTTAGTATCATCTTGGCTCTGTAGTGGAAGAAAGTAGAACCTTTGCTGTGATCCAGGTCAAAAACAGCTAGTTACCATCTATTCCTTCTCTGCTAAAAACACAAATTTTAAGTATATATGGAATGAACCAGTACTCTCGTTGGGGCTGCTCAGTCTGGAGGAGGCTCCAAGGTGGCCTTATTGTGGCCTTCCAGTATCTGAAAGGGGCCTATAAAAAAGGCTGGGGAAGGACTTTTCAGGATATCAGGGAGTGACAGGACTAGGGGGAATGGAGCAAAGTTGGAGATGAGTAAGTTCAGGCTGCATGTGAGGAGGAGGTTGTTCAGCATGACAGTGGTGAGAGCCTGGAATGGGTGTTTAAGGCCAGGCTGGATGAGGCTGTGGCCAGCCTGATCTAGGGTAGGGTGTACGTGCCCATGGCAGGAGGGTTGGAACCAGATGATCGTTGTGGTCCCTTCCAACCCTGACTGATTCTATAAATTATATCTTTTACTATTGTCATGCCTTTTCACATGAAAATCCTGGATTAGAAAGAGTTTAGCACAGAATATGAGAAGATACTCTCAAACAGTGGAAAACCAAAACACACATAAAAAATAAAAGAGAAAAAAAAACCCACACCAAACCACCAAACCCAGCAAACCACTGTTACCAACTCCCCATCACCACCATCAAGCTTGAGAACAGATTGGCCTTCCAGTGGTCTGCAGAGGGAAGCTACACTTGTTCTCAGTTGGATAAGCCTGATATTATTACAAAAAGTATATAGTGAGTGTTGTCAGTCTGAAATGCCTACTTCATCATTTCATTTCCTACAGAATTTAAGAGTTTGATTTCTTTATTACAAGAAATGGGAAATCTATTTTCTAAAATGTTTCCATGGAAATCAGTATCCGTGTTTCAATGTAGTTATTCATTCAACAAAACAGTTACAACACAGAATACAGGCTGAATTTTCAACTGTCTTTCTAAATTTGTTTTGAAAGAGGCTTAAGCTTCTTACTAGCTGCTCTTGATTCTTCATTTGATCAGCTGCCTGCTTGGCTAGAGCAGCTTTAGCTTCTTCAGCTGCTCGACGTTCTTTTTCCAGGCGCTCCGCTTCCTCTTTCGCACGCTTTCGTTCCTGATCTAGTTCAAGAGCTCTTCGAGTCTGTTCCTCTAACTCTGCCAAAAGGAAAGTTTGCAGATGAGGTATCATTACCCAGCTTTTCCTCACTCACAACATAGGCAACAGCTGTAACAAGCCCAGAATAGGGGAACCGAGAAAGCTGACAAAGCTAAGAAGGGCTGCTCAAGTGTTACCTGAAGCTATGCTCCTTGTCTGATCTTCCTCTCACTCTCCCCCTTTCAAGACATATTTAGGATATACTTCATTGCACCTGAGAGTTCCACCAGCCCAGTGTTCCAGAAAATTATCACCTTACTGATGAAACTGAACAGTTGAATATATGTGCATATACTGACACCCTCACTCTTGCTATTGGGATTTATACACGCTAAATTATAACTTACAAAACCAAAACAAAAGGCAAGAAGCTTTTCTACTTTATTGGAATGCCTGACAAAATTCCCTGATCATTACAGACAATCCAGGAGTGTGCCTTCAGCAAAATGGGCTAAGACTCATTGGAAGGGTCAGAACAATTCTATGTATAACAGAGACAAAAAGACCTAAACAGGCATACTTTTATATCAGGGGAGGGATAAAAACAGCTGCCTCACTGCCTGGTTAGCAAGACATTGCACCTGAAGAGCTGAGCCATGAGTGAAACAGGAAGTAGTAATAATCAACCAGTACTACAAGTAAGATTCACACAGGCAAAACACACTCCTCTAATGTGCAAAATGAAGTGACTATGAAAAAAAGACTTTCCAAAAGTCCTTGTTGATTCTAATGATAAAGTTTCCATTATCCTTTTGTCTGGGCATAGCTATCAAATTTCTTCACTCAAAAACCCTAAGCAATTTCTCAGTTGTTGGAACAATCCACTTGTCCTTAACCACATGTTTTAATACTAAAAACACCTCTCCCCAGGAATGCTGACACATGCTTAATCTTTGCACTTGTAGTTTTAAGTAGGTGCCCCGTAATGAATGTTCTTCAGTTGATTTCCCTGGCCTACTACTTCACTTACAAAATTAAATGAACAACATTAGAATTAAGTGGAGTTGTACAAATGCAGTATTTAGAAATCAAACAAAATGCATAAATACTTGAGAAAAAAACACTCAAAATCTTCCCATGAAGCTTGGAGAACACGTAACTACCAAATCAACTACAAAATGCAGACGTATAAACACTTTTCCATATGCAATCAGAAGGCTAAAAAAACCAGCAGCATGTGAATACAATATACTGCATCAGAAATCAGGCCATCTTGCTTACCAAAGTTATGAGAAGATGTACATTGTTAAACCTTTAAAATCATCCTGACATTATTTTGTCCTGGGTAAAAATAGCTCTCCCTTAAAGAATTTCAAGGCATAGCTCATGTGTTACAGATATGTTCAACCTGTTCTGCACTGAAAAATACAGGGGCATAGTGGAGAACAGCAACAGGCATATTCAGTTTATTTAGTCAGTGATTCTTTCTATCACACCTGAAGCCAACAGTTATGAACAGAAGAAAGGAACAAAACTTAGAAATATGAACCAAATCTGAAATAAAAAAAGAACGTGGAGATTAGGGACTGGGAAGTAGTGAAGGTAGAGACTCAACACGGTGGTTCAGCACACAGTGTGATTGGTCAGAGTGTTTAATCAATAAAATCTGACAAGATCAATTTTTAAATTCTCAGATCTTAAAAGGGGCATAGGAAAATGAAGGAACACGGAATTTCTGAATGAAAAGCTAAATCTTAGAGGAAGTATTTTGAATCTTCCTAATTTCCCTGCTCCCTTCAAGTTTTCAGCACTTCATGTCACGATTCTGATTTGAACTGTGTAAGACTAATTTTTTTAGCAGAACTGAAGCTTTTGCTATGTTAGGATTTGGTTTTATCTTGTAAGTCTATACACATGCATGCACATCTTAACTCTTAAGACTGAAAAATAATCTCCCTTAAATATACCATTAAATTTTTGTTACTAATAGTAAAACAAAGTTGAAAGCAAAATAAAACAAAGAAATACATACCAAACAAATCGTGGAACTGATCTACCCAGCTGAACTAAACACTGTCAGACATAAGAAATCCAGGACCAGGAAGAACTCACCTTTCTGAGCTTTCATTGTTTGCTCCTCAATTTGTCTTAAGCGTTCCATTAATTCCTCCTTTTCTCGCTCTATTCTTTCCTTTTCCTTCTCTGCTATCTCCCTTTTCTTCTTCTCATTTTCTAATTGCGCCCTGAAAAAAGTAGTAAAGTTTTTTTAATGTCAGATTAAATTCTACTCTCAGGATGCTGGTAGCCTATTTTTCAGTTTACTCAGCTAGCAGAGAAGTATACACCTGAATTGTTTAAAGTTCAGTTTACAACGCAAGAACCTTCTGTTTCAAAACAGAGAAAAAACTACTTATGAACAGAACTGATTAGTAACCTTGGTATGGGTCAACCAGGTAAATGTACAATTTTATCTGCATTTCACACACAGCTGTTTTCTCTCTGGGCTAGAAATTGCAACAATATTTCCTAAAAATATACAAAAGGTAAGCTATGATATTCTTCACTGAACTTGCTTTAAAAAGGTTCACCTGCAGAGTATAAAAGTCTCTAAGGATCAAGCAGAGAGAGTTAAGACTGTTTCACAACAGCACAACGAGAAACAACAGTACAGCTACTATTACTATGCTGAAAGCTCAAAAAAATATACAGCTTTCTACTGAGACAGGCGAGCCATGCCAATTCAGAAACCTGCTCAGCGTTACAGAAGGAAAAGCAGCTCTCTTTTCTACAATTCCAACATGTCTCATATTCTATGACTTAGTTTTCTTAAAAGGCTAGAAGAGTTTTTTTCTGTTTCATCAAAGTTTGTTAATTACCTTTCCAATTGTTTCTGATGTTTCTCCTCTCTAGCTTGGGCCTTCATCTGCTGCACTTCAATTGTATCAGGTTTCCTCCTTCTCATGTACAATTCATGATTTCCCATACACAGTGCCAAAATTCGCTTGTTAATTCTCAGTCGGGGTGCATAAAAAACAAAATCCTAGCAAAAATAATTGCAATGTATCCATCAGCCTAAAAATACAATTGTTGTAAGACTCAAAGCACGCTTACATTTGCTAAATTTACAATCAAAACTATTTTAACATTCATCCTCTGAACAATCCAACACCATAATCTATAATTCCTAGTCAGGAACTTGCAATATAAATTCATAATTACATCAGGATTCCTCCATGTAGAGATTAGCTAGCATACACAAAATTAATTAGTTATGCATCTAAAAAAAGTGAGATTCTGAATGTGAAACTTCTGAATGTTTTTTAACTTAGAAAGGCTCATGAAATGTGCAGCAGCAACAGAAAAAACAAAGAAACGAACAAACAAAAACCCAAAAAACCCCAAACAACAACAAAAACCCAAACACAAAAAAACCCAAACAACATAAAAAAACCCAAAAAACAAAAAAACAAACCCAAACAACAAAAAACCCCAAACAACAACAAAAAAAAACCCCAAACAACAAAAAAGCAAACAAAGAAAACCAAACAAAAACCCAAACAAAAAAATCCCCAAACCAAACAAAAAAAAGCCAACCAAAAACCAAAAAACCCCAAACAAAAAAACCCCCAAACCAAACAACCCCCAAACCAAACCAAACAACCCCCAAACCAAACCAAACAACCCCCAAACCAAACCACCCCCAAACCAAACCAAACAACCCCCAAACCAAACCACCCCCAAACCAAACCAAACCACCCCCAAACCAAACCACCCCCAAACCAAACAACCCCCAAACCAAACAACCCCCAAACCAAACAACCCCCAAACCAAACAACCCCCAAACCAAACAACCCCCAAACCAAACAAACAAAAAAAAAAACCCAAACCAAACAAAAAAAAACCCCAAACCAAACAAAAAAAAACCCCACCCCAAACAAAAAAAAAAAAAAAAAACCCAAACCAAACAAAAAAAAACCCAAACCAAACAAAAAAAACAAACCCCAAACCAAACAAAAAAAAAAACCCCAAACCAAACAAAAAAAACCCCAAACCAAACAAAAACCCCCAAAACCAAACAAAAACCACCCCAAACAAAAAAACCCCAAAGAAACCCCATAGAAACAAACCCCCTCAAACAAAAAACACCCTCCCAAAAAAACCAAAATTACCCCAAACAAAAAGAACACCTTAACCAACAAAAACAAACAAAACCCCCCCAAACAAACAAACAAAACCAAAACAGACATAAAAAACAAGCAAACAAACCCCAAACTCCCCACAAAACAACCCCAAATGAAAACAGAGATGGAGGAGCCATCTTACACTGTGGCTTTTTAATGCATCACAAAATACTGACTAAAAAAAAAACAGGAAGAATTTTTAAGACTATCCAATTATTTAACAAAAAACACAACAAAATTTCCTTCCCAATATTGACTTTTCTGCCTATAATAAGCATCACTAAATATTTATTCATGCCATAAGGCCAGAGTAAATCTCTGCAGGCTTAAATCCCTTCATAAACAAAGGCATACTATTCTACACTACTTACAGGCGCCTTTTTGTCAATTGGCTTTATGACAAATTTTTTGTCATTAAAAGAGATGTTTCTTATTTCACTCCAAGGAAAACCAATCTTGGGTGTCAGCCTTCAAAGAGAAAAAGGTTTGATCAGAAGCAGCGAAGATGTGCATTTTATTTATGTCCACTAAGTCTTAACTCTGCACTGTTCTCACTACGACACTTAGCTACATTTCCAAAATATAACAACCACTGAAATATATCTTGGGAGTCAATTTTTTAATTTTTTTTGTTTTACTTTACACATTACTATATCAAATGAATAAATTTATTTATTCATACTCTGATAGGAGGAATTTCAAATTTGTGACTTATGCCACTACTGTTAAATAGATGCTAAACATCAAAATCACGTACTGGTTCTTTATAACCTACTGATAATTTTATACTCAGTGAAATTAATAACCAGTTCAATCTGAGAAATCTGACATTTCAAAGAGTGAAATTAAATTATCCTTTCAGCAATACTGTGCCCTGTTTTAGCTCAGAGGCAAAGTGTTCTTACATTTCCAAAGTTCCAAAGTTAAATTTATTTCCCTTGCATTTCAAGTGAAATAAATTAAGAAACTCTTACAATGTTAAGCACCAACTGCAGAAGTGTTACGGTTTTACTCCATGAGCACAGAAAGCTTTGTTAATTTACATTATCATACTTAAAAGCATTAGGAAACATTTAAGTATTTGACTGCTAACTGCTGAGAGTTAAAGCACAACGAAAATCGGTTGATTGTTCACCGAACACTTTCTGACTATTTCCTTCTTTCAGAAGCTGCATTGCCATCTAATGGCAATTAAGGCTTACAGAATTTTGTTACAGAGTACATACATCAAAGAGCACACAATTCGGTTGACAACAGCTATCTGGTGTTTGACATTTAAGTTCACAGCACTGTGAAAAGACTGGTGACATCAGACATTACTAATAAGTGCTAGGAAAGAAACAAAACAGTAAGTCTGCTCTGTTTTCGGATTCTTCAAATTTTGTACATTTCAGCATTATCCTTCTTCAATCAGAGGAGGATACTTGATCTTTTCATGAGGACACAAGATTCATCTATTTTCTTTGATGTCTAAAAAGCTTTCACTTTTAGATACTGAAGTTTCTCATGCTCTACCATCTATAATCCTAGACACAGCTCTTACAAAATGTTCTCATTAAATATGTTGCTCAGCTTTTCAACATCCTTTTCATCCTCAGTGAAGAAGTTATGAGGGAGTGAAAAAATACAGAAAGGAACAATATAAATCTTGTCTAGCTATCATACATCCATATTAAACAACATAAATGGAAGTTTCCACAGAAATGTCCTTCCTTTCCCTACTTTTGCATCCCTAGTTAAACTTTTACATTCTAGCATTCTGGCAGTTATCACCTATTTCAGTTTCTACCTTTTACATAAGTTAGAAAGCCTTTGAGAATCAGGTTGCTCCTGAACACACAATTTGGTAGTTTTTGTATAACCTCAGACAGGATCTCCTTGGACAGAACAGCAAAATGAGTTTTATCCACTTACTTATCATCGTGCTCATATATATTCAGACCCAAAGCATCAACTCCTAGCCACAATTCAGTTCCTTTTTTATTCTTTATTTCAAAATAGTTGACTCCATACATTTCCAAGTCTTGTGCTATCTTAAGGTATTCCATCATGGAATCTTCCCTGATGAAAGAAAAAATGGCATAATGTAAACAAAACAAAGGTATACTGCAGGAGTAAGTGAACTGTAGAATAACTAATCAATGCAAAATTTAGTTTGTGATTAGATCACTTTGAAATTTATGTGTATGTTGACTTAGATACTTGTAAAGCTCTATGCCCCAAAACCCAGCTGCATCTCAATCATCACACTTTGGTTTTTCACCTCATGAGCTAAGGGAATAGTAAATGTATTTCAGAGGCAAGTAACTGTGGACAAGGCAGCAGACAACTTCCCCAGAAATCATAGAGCTAAGAACAGCCTAACTGAAAACTTGACCCTTACTGAGGCCTTCCTGGAAATTTATGACAGCTACCTGCCTGGCAAGTAGTTTCCAAACAAATATGCTGCCTTCCAAGACACATCCTAATAATAACAACCTTTAACAGCCTTGAGAAGTATTTTTACATTACCTTAACATTCCTCTGTGCTCTTCATGCCAGTTCTGTATTCTTTCTTCCCACTGTTCTTTTGTCAGTTTGTGCTGTTCTAACACACTGTAAATAGAAGTTGTTGCTATTAAATGACACTGACAACCAATTTAACCTTGTGAAGTTTAAAAGCATTTGCTCATGCAGCATAACACATACCTTAATTGAAGAAACTTAAATGTGACTTTCCTGTACACTGCTCATCTTCTTAACCCAAACAGACACAGAAACTTTGTATTTCAATATACACTTTTAAGACAGTGTGAAATCACTTCTGTATTTTCACGGTATTTTATACTTTTTGTAATATAAAAGTCACACCATGGAACATCTCCACATTCAGAAGTCATAAAATGGAACATTTGGAAATTGTAAAAATGTAACCCTATAAAATTGTCAGAGATTCACAGACTGCACTGAGTTGGAACAGACTCAAAAGTTCATCTTGTTCCAGCAGTCAAGCAGGGACACCTTTAACTAGATCAAGCTGCCTAGAGCCTCACCAGCTCCCATCTTGAATGTCTCCAGTGACATGACCTCAACCACATTCCAGGGCAACCTCTTCCACTATTTCACCATTCTCCTTGTAAAGAACTTCCTCCTTATGTCTAACTTAAATCTAACTTGCTCCAGTTTAAAACCATTGCACCTCATCCTGGCACTACAAGTCCTTCTAAAGAGTCCTTCCTCAGCCTTCCTGTAGGTCCCCTTCAGAAAATGAAATGTAGCTACAAGGTCTTCCCAAAGCCTTCTGTTCTCCAGGCTGAACAGCACCAATTCTTTCAGCCTGGTTTCATAGGAGAGGTGCTCCAGCCCCCCTGATCATCTTTGCAGCCTTCCTTGGGACCCACTCCACCACGTCCATGTCTCTCTTGTGTTGGGGTCCCCAGAGCAGGGCATGGTACCCCAGGTGAGGCAGTCTCATATGACAACACTGCAAATTAACAGTGGACGAGGAACTGCCTGAAAGGCTACACCCAGTGGGTGGTCATAAACAGCTCCTTCTTAAACTGGCAGCTAGTCACAAGTGGGGTCCCTCATGGATCAATATTAGGCCCAACCCTGTCTCATATCTTCATAAGTAATCTGGATGTTGGGGTCAAAAGCAGCCTGATGAAGTTTTCAGGTGACACCAAAATGAGGGGGGAGGTCGATGCTCCAGAAGGGAAAGCCACCCTCAGGACGACCTGGACAGGCTGAAGGAGTGGGCTAGTAAGAACCTCATGAAGTTCAGCAGGGACAAATGCAGAGTCTTGCATCTGGGAATACATAATCCAGGAGTGCAACTCAGACAGGGATACACCTGGCTGAAGAGCAGCCCTATGGAAAGGGACCTGGGGGACAGTGTGCTTCAGTGGGAAAGAAAGCCAACAGGATGCTGGGCTGCATTGATAAGGGCATCACCATCAGAGATAAAGAACTCATTGTCCCACACTACTCAGCACTTGTCAGGCCATGCCTGGAGTAATGCAGTCAGTTTTGGTCACTGCTGCATAAAAAAGATGCAGACAGGCTGGAAAGTGTCCACAGAAGGGCCAAGAGAACAATGAAGGACTGGAAGACCTACCATATGAGGAAAGGCTGAGATACCTGGATTTGTCCAGCCCTGAGAAGAAAAGGCTTAGGGGGAGACTTTATTACTACATACCAGTACACAGAGGATGGCTACCAAGAAGATGGAGATTCCCTTTTTACAAGGAGTCACACAAAAAAGATAAGGGGTAACAGGTACAAGTTACTCCTGGAAGATTCCAATTCAACTCCAGAAGAAAATTTTTCACCACGAGAAGAGCTAGACATTGGAATAATCTCCCAGGGAAAGTAGTGGATTCCCCTATCCTGGACAGTTTTAAGACTCTGCCTGACAGAATGCTAGGCCATCTCATTTAAACTATACTATTATCTAGAAGAGCTGGATCAAATGATCCACCTTTGGAGTCCCTTCCAACCTGACATTCTGTGATTCTATGAAAATCACAGAATAATTAGGGTTGGAAAAGACCTCCAAGATAGAGCCCAAGTGTCAAGCCAACACCGCCATGTCCAAAAGTGCCACATCTACACATTTTTAGAACCCCTCCAGTGGTGGTGACTCTATCACTTCCCTGGGCAGTCTGCTCCAATGCCTGACCACTCTTTCAGTGCAGAAATTTTTCCTAATATCCAGTCTAAACCTCCTCTGGTGCAATTTGAGGCTATTTACTCTCATCCTATCGCTAGTTACCTGGGAAAAGAGACCAACACCCACCTCACTACAACTTCCTCTCAGGTCGTTGTAGAGAGCAGTAATGTCCCCCTTTGCTCCCCTGCAGGCTAAACAATCCCAAACATAAATGGACAATTAAAAGAAAAAAGAAGACGTAATTGTTAGTTTTCTGGCAATTTCCTGGAGACAGGAGGGAAAACAGGAATAACTGCATCAGAATGAACACAAAAGCTGTGTGCTCACTCAGTGCAGGGTGGCACACAACTGGTTGAATACATATGCTGGAAAACCATCTGAATGTTTATCTACTGAAAAGGAGCATCTTCAGTATTTGAATTTGTGTCACACACAAGCACTGCACTGTTCACAGGCTGTCATAACAACTGAGCAAAACCCAACATTTGTGGACTAACACATTCAAATAATGACAGATTCACTTGTTCTCTATCTTCCTGTCTCCCTAACAAAGGGAGAGGTACCGATTGCACCGTCACAGGAAGGAAGCAAACAGTTAAACCCAAACTCCTAGACAGAATTTTCAAGAATCTGAAACATTTTCAGAAATATTTATTTCACAGTATCACCAAGGTTGGAAGAGACCTCACAGATCATCAAGTCCAACCCTTTACCACAGAGCTCAAGGCTAGACCATGGCACCAAGTGCCACGTCCAATCCTGCCTTGAACAGCCCCAGAGATGGCGACTCCACCACCTCCCCAGGCAGCCCATTCCAGTATCCAATGACTCTCTCAGTGAAGAACTTTCTCCTCACCTCCAGCCTAAATCTCCCCTGGCGTAGCTTGAGGCTGTGTCCTCTCGTTCTGGTGCTGGCCACCTGAGAGAAGAGAGCAACCTCCTCCTGGCCACAATCACACCTCAGGTAGTTGTAGACAGCAATAAGGTCACCCCTGAGCATCCTCTTCTCCAGGCTAAACAATCCCAGCTCCCTCAGCCTCTCCTCGTAGGGCTGTGCTCAAGGCCTCTCACCAACCTCATCACCCTTCTCTGGACACACTCAAGCATCTCAATGTCCCTCCTAAACTGAGGGGCCCAGAACTGAACACAGTACTCAAGGTGTGGTCTAACCAGTGCAGAGTACAGGGGCAGAATGACCTCCCTGCTCCTGCTGACCACACCATTCCTGACGCAGGCCAGGATGCCACTGGCTCTCTTGGCCACCTGGGCACACTGTTGGCTCATGTTCAGGCAGGTATCAATCAGCACCTCCAGATCCCTTTCTGTTTGGCTGCTCTACAAATTTCAATACTTCACCACAATCCTTTGAAAGGCTTTTTTGCTCACTAGAAGATTCTCAGGCTTAGTTAGGTGTGCTAAGTAAGCTTCCTCTTTTAGTTTTCAAACCAAGGAGACAAAGCATATGACTTTTAAAGAAACCTCCAATTACTGCATGGCACTCACTTCTCTGAAGATGCATTAATGTTACATATCTAGTAAGCACACATTCATCCACAATACATCACTTTGGATTAATCTACGCTAACAAAATCATCTACATTTGCACATTTGTGTTGCAGTCCTGCTATCAAAACATGCCAGATGCATGTTTTCAGTTGCATAAAGACACAGAAGCATAATCTTGGTGCAAACCTTTCCTAAGCAATTAGATGAGTGACTGATATGAAAGAATTTATACTCAACAGCAATAGCATCAACTTATATATGAATTTTCTATCCAGGCTGCCATTTTTCTGCAATAAATTTTATTTGGAGTACATTCTATAATTATTTATAATAAATGATCATTTAAATGTAAAAAAAAATTACAAATAGAAGAAATAAAAGGAAGGAGTATCAAATAAGAGTATTTTCATTCAGCAACAGCAAGCTTCCAGAAATGTCATTTTGCAGTACTCTGGTTAAATCCGTGCAGACAGTTATGAGTGGAAGAGGAAATAGGTCTCACAGTTGTCACACCTGGTACTTAAAGTCTAAGTTAGGATGGCCAAATTTCACTAGCAAAACACACACTCTTAAGAAAGCTATCATTAAATGCATATTCTTGCTTATTATTTTCATTATAAAAACTCTCCTGTAACCAAGTTTATATGCAGGAGATGATTCAGAAGTAGTCTAACTCACCGCTGAGGGAGAAGTCTGTCATTGGCTAGGTAGCCTAGTTTATGTATCTCCTTGCTGTAGTCTCCATACTTGGACTGGACAGCATAAGAAGCCAGAAGAACTGCCGTTTCTGGTGGGCAATATATTTCATCATTTAAGATCGCTTCTTTGACTTGCAGGAAGAAAAGTCTCTGAGTTATTTCCTGAATTAATTCTTCAGATACATCCTCTGGAAAAAACTTGGCCCTGAACTTAAACTGCAAAGGATTTTCTTTCCTTACATCTTGCTGTGTTACCTGAGGAAGGATAAATAAAAAGAGAAAAGCACTAAATGGTATATTAAATATAATTAACTCAGCAGTAACAAACTCTTTAGCTTCTCTACACTGTAATCCAGTGCTTCCTGACAAGCCAACTGTAGACAGAACTCATTAAAAGTTCACATAGTACTGAGTCCAGTACACCTATTAGGATAAACTTTGAAATAATACTGAAAGACCTTTTTTGTTATTCTTGTGTTGTCTTTATCACAAAAACACAGGAAAAAAATTAGTTGTCATACATATTATAAAAATCAAAACTATATTCAAAGATTAATTGGAGGAAGTAACAAATTAAGGTCTAACAAAGTTTTTTTTTTCAAGGATTACAATACACTTCGTCAATGTAAGTGTAAAGTTGGATTCTTTTTGAAGTCCTTGGACTATCAAATTAAACACATGTGCTTTGTTTCTGCACAAAAACATAATGCTTAGCTATTCCAGAAAAAAATAGTATGATTAATGGCATTACAATCATGATTTCTATGAAAAGATCAGGTGTAGCCATCTTAAATTCTATCTACTTGAAATTTCAAACAAAATTCACTCATATCTAGAATTTTCCAACTTTCAGCACTAATTATGATTAAAGCAAAAGCATTCAAACTTAAACTATTTTTAAGAGTAAATAATACAGTGACAGTTGAAAAGTACAACCATATTAAACTCACACATCCAAATTCTTCAAGCACTTTATTATACATTTCACATTGTGTGCTAGCATTCCCTCTAGACCTTGTTCATTACATGTAAGATGTAGTCTGCTTGCTTCATTTGTAGGAAGTATAAAAGAGAACTGTAAATACAGTACAACCATTTTATCACCTAAGGCAGCACAAGAACTTCATTCAACATTTCAGACATCAGTTTAAGAAAGTTTTGCACTATTGCCCATCTGTTTCTCGTTTACTTACACAGTATTTCACTTTAATCTCACCAGTAAATGATTAGTTGTGGTCTTGCCACTATAAAACCATATTTGTTCTGTGATTTGTCAGATCTTCTCTGTATTTACTGCAAATACTTAAATAGCAACTGACAAGTTAAATCCAGTTTATGATGATGCATTTAAGAATCAAAAGTTACAAGGCTTGGACATTTTTTTAAGGAAAGAAAAGAACAGAATCAATGAAACAAACAGAAAAACCCCAAACAAGTAGCTACCTGTCATAGTTTTTTTAAAGAGAGCCAACAGAATGAAACTCTCAAATGAAATGGAGCAAAAAACAGAGTTATATTTGGAGAGAGAGATACAGAAAAGAAATTACAAAGCAGATACAGCATCCATGGCAACCCCCTTGAAGTTTCCCCCAACCCAAAACTAAATTTGCTACATGAAAAGAGGATAAGCACATGAGTTTAAGTTTTCCTAATGCATGCATCACCACAGTACTGCAAATACAAGGAATGGTATCACCTTCTCAGATTCAGTGTTGATGCAGCTTTGCATACTGTTTTATAACTAACCAAACATAACACTGTATTTTGTCATTTAAAGGAAACAAAAAGCAAATTTTCATTCAAATTTGAAGCCAGCTACATTAAAGCAGTAAATCTTATAAAACTGTATTCCAAACTGTAAGCTCATCTAAATATTAGGGAACTGTTACCTTTTTATTTAGCTTCAGCCAAGTTGAGTAGCCTTTGCTGTCCACATACTGTAGCCCAAAAAACCAGACTTCACGAAGACCAACAGTTTTCACCACCTAAAGGCAAATGATCCATAATCATTAATAATTGCTATGACAGGATTTTTGTAATGGTAATTAAGCTACAGAAAACACCTCAAAAGGAAATACAATCAAGTTTTACAAGAACAAAAAAAAATTACAATAGCAGCAAAACACCATGTACTATGGAAGCATTCACCTCAGAGCTCTAAAGAAGCTTAAACACTGTGTTGCCAAACTACCAACTGGAGCCTGCTGCCTACTGCATACATTGAACTTAGCATCTGAGGAATACAAACAGGACTCTGACATCTTGAAGTACAACTGGGAAGTGATCTACAGACAAATAAGTCCACTTCAGCAGAAGATAACTGGTGAAACTATAATAAAGAGTAACACTTGTGGACAAGTACGAGGATGAACCACCTCCTTCAAATATTTCTGAGGTGTTCCAAGAGCTAAAAGGGATAGGGATGATGTAGTTGACAAACCATGCATGGATTTCCTGTAAGATTCCTGATCTCATCTATCGCTGAAGGCAAACTGTCCTTGAATAGAGGCAAAGTCTTTTTGTGGATGTACTACTTTAAAAAGAAAGAAAAAATAAACTATTTACTAATCAGACTTGTAGTGTAGCTACTAGAGAAGCCCCCTGAGACTTCATGTGATCTGTAAAAAAAGGAATGGCACTGATGTAACAAAACCTTCTGTAGAATATCTTCCATAAAGACCTGTGCTTGAACAGTAAAAAGGAAGATGAAACTATAAAAGACGAAAGTTAAATACTGTATGTAAAAGACAACAGTTTAATTACGTGAACAAAATTCTCATTGTAAAGGAAAAAAAAAGCAACTAAACTGTTATGCTGTCTTAGCACATCTACAGTATTCCCAAATTTCTGATACTACACATAGACTGGTCACATCAACTTAAGAGAGGATGCTGCAGGACCGGAAGCATTTTGGAAACATTGTGAAGAATGATCAGTGACATAGACTGTTTTCAGCATAGCAAAGGCAACAACTACGGCTACTGACAGAGAAAGAAGGAAAGGAAAAATATGGTATAGGTCTATGAAACTTGCATAACATGTAGAAGGAAAATAGAGAATGATTATTCATTATTCCTCACAATGTAAAAATTAAAGAGAATCAACCAAAATCATTAGATAGCAGGTTCAGAAAAACCCAGAAGAAGCACTTTTACTACACAGACTATAACAAAACCGTGGAACTCTCTTAGAAGTCTTTTGCACAGTAAAAGTACACATGGATTCGATGAGCAGTTAATCAGAAAGGTCCAGCTAAGATTATTAAGTAACTGTAAACTCTGGCTCCAAAAGATGCAGCATGGCAGTACTTACATACGTTCTCAGGTTGGACTGTGCTGGCAAGCTGGTTTACTGAAGGCTGTTTTTATGGAAGCATTCAGATGCATGTGAAGTAAATAGAATTTTACACATAGATCCTCCTCCATTTTAAAGTAGTACTATTGGGTTGCAAAATTAAGATTTGGAAAATTAGAAAGTGACACAAGATAGCTGTGCAAACTTACTTCTGATGCCTTGCACATTTGTATTATTATGTCAAAATCATTCAAGCGTGCACTCTTCCTCCTCTACCCTTTCACTCTGAAGCTCCAAAACACAGAATGAACAATGTTCATGGATGTAACCAAACTGCTTTAGCAAGCAGTTGTTTTTCTCTAGAATTCCTTCCTCATTTACTTTAGAACAGAAGAAATATCTGAGAACAAGTTTATGTTACTAGCATAGTTCTGAGTAACATTAAACTTGGTATTCCAAACCAGAAATTTCAGACCTACTGCTTCCTTTGGCACGTACATGGTCTAAGGGATTGGATAGGGCTGGGTGCTAGGTTGGACTGGATGATCTTGGAGGTCTCTTCCAACCAGGTTGATTCTACGATCTATGGTACCTCCTACATGATGCCGACCAAACTACCCACTGCCTTATCAGATGACTGAGAACGCTTTTTGCTTTGCAGCTGTCCAAGTTGAGCCTTTGTACCTCATCAGCTCTGAGCTGCAAAAGCAGCCAGCAAGAACTGCAGATGCTCAACAGCTTTGCCCATAAAGCATAAAGAGACAAGTGCTTATGCTCATGTCAAAACATTTTGCTCTCACCTGCTAACTACAGCCCTTCAACCAAGATGCACATTTAAATACAGACAACTTGTCTACTACAATACAGTTACACATGCTTGCAAATCAACACTTAAAAAACCCTTTTCTGTTAGCTTGTATTACTTCAGACTCCACAAATAAGGAAAGAGCATCATCTCTCACTGAATAAGCTCAAAAGAAAGAAAGATTTCTCAAACTTTGTACCAAGATAATATGAGCATTTAAGCACTGCAGTAGTGCAATACAAAAAACAACTACAGATGAAGAAATCCATCAGTTTGGTTCTGCTCAAGTGATTCATTAAATTACTTCAGGCAAGTTTTTAATCACATCTGTAAACAGATTCATTCACCATCACACAGAACTTGACTACTGATAGGCAGCAACTACTTTTTGGAGCAGGAAAGCAACCAGAACGATATACATGCCTTTGCAAATCAAAGCATAGGCATCCTAGCAAAAATTTCACTGAATAAGCTTCCAAAAAGATCCTAAGAGAGGCTTCTAAGATGCCTAGAAAAGACAGTGGCATGTAACTTTAAACAAGGAGAGAACCCTCACATACTTATGAATGGCAACTACAGCAAATCATGAGGTACTGATACTCAGTACTAATACCAAACATGTTTTGATGAAAACATCAAAACACAAACGACTTTCATCATTGTCACAAGTGTGTGGAGGCACACCCACCATAGGGTTCCTCCTTTTCTAGGCAAGTGTTAAATGGCTGAATAAAGGAGGAAAAATCCTCTCTTGCCCTGATCCTCTATCTGATCACTGACAGGACAGACAGAAGGACTAACAATAAACATTAAGACATTTTCCAAAATACAAGTAATTTATTAAAAGATAGGTTTGTTCAATAAATGAGAACTTCACTGAGTTTCACAATACAAAAGAGAAAGCCACAAACACTGGATGCTAAATTCTTGTCCGCTAGTGGATGAGGATGAACACAAAGAATGAGAAACAAATCAACAACTCCAGAAGAGACCAATTAAAAGCTTTTTAAAAAAAGAGAGAGAAAGAGAAAAAGGGCAAGTTGTTCACCAAAAACACAGCAGAGCACTAGACAATAGCTAAATTCATGGAGTGGTTACTTTCTGCAAGTAACAGCCAGTCTATTGTTATATCCACCACTTCTGCATAAACTTTGAAGGCAAATCCTCTCAATAACACTGCTATTCGATTCTCTTTCTATAGAGAAAAAGCAGGACTTCTGCCTGAAAATTTCAGGCTGGTTTTGCAGTGCAGTTTGTTCTTGATGTTAGTCTGTAGAACTCACACGTGAATTTAAGGTAAGGCTGAAAATGCTCCTTCCCTCACACACAGCTGTGCTGGTTGGCTTTGCCTGACATAACAGTTTTTCAGTTTAAACTTCGAGAAGGTGACTGTAAAAGCCGATGAGATGTCAACCACCACACAGTTAATTGAGGAAGAAAGCTGAAGTAAGCATGAAAAAGAACTGAGAGCTGTATCTTTGTTCCCTGTTTGTGAATGCCCCAATTTGGATGAACCTGATTACCTGGGCATAAGACATTACACAGCAGAATGTTACCCCACCCAGTACTGGATGGCAAAAGATAGCAAAGGTTGGCAAGAGACAAGGAACAATTTGAGGCTTCTGTGCCACAAAATACCACACATTTTAATTTGATGGTGGAGTAGTTACATAAAAGGGTAGACGACCCCTTTTCTTCACGAATACTTCATTGGACTCATTAAGTCTATTCCTATGTAGAAGCTGAAGTCATAATGCTACTGATGTTAGAGAAAAGGTCAGACAGTCAACTTCAAACCAAAAATTGTAAATGAAACTTTGTTCACCTAAAATGAAGAGCTGTGTTACAAATCAATACACATTTTCCTCCCTTCAGCCTATATACTAGGACATTTAATCGTCTCTTAAAGGCCAATTAGAAACTTAAGAGTTCAGTGTGTTACTTTCTCTTAATACCCACCATTACATACTTCAAGCGTCTATACTGGAGTGGTCAGAAACAGAGCTGTTGATATAGCTGAACTGGGTTTGGAGAGTAATATTGAATATTTCTGCACTTTTAACTAGACACATGCAACTTGGATCTAGACCATGTTTTTATTGGTTTCTCAAGGGAAAACAAAGTTACACTGACAAGCTTCTGTTCTTAACATTCCCTAGAGAGCTCCAGAACCTAGATCAAAAATTGCTTCAAGATTCAGATGAGTAGCATCACATGACAGGAATGTGAGGAAAAACCCTAAGAAATCGAACATTTAGCCTGTTCCACAGGTGTAAAACAGCAACACTATCAAGTGAGAATGTGTAGTTCTGTTGGGTATGCAATCCATATGCACATTAAAGCAATCTTTTTCAGTTTTTTAACTTAGCTTTTTTTCCTTTCTTTTTAAATTTAAAGTTCAAACTGGATCATAGACAACTTTTTTTTTTTTTAATTTCTTGAATGTTAGAAAAGTATTCTAAAGCTTCCACTCTTGGGAAAAGAAAAAGAAATAAAGGTACTAGCTTTCCTTAACAAAATGTTATTATTGTGTTCATTATTAAATAGTGAAGATTATATACATTTCTCATACACATAATCTAACACTTATAGTGCACTTGCAACTATAATGTCATTAGACATTAAAAAATACCATTAATTTCAAAGCAGTTCCACATGCATGGTTCAGCTGAAGCCTCACTGTTAGCCTATTTACAGAGATGTCTTTCAATTTCATACGTTCCATGTGAAGTATCTCAGAGCACAGCTTACATGATGTAAGTAAAATTATAATCTATATATGAGGACATTTCCACTTTCTCAAACTACTTAAAATTCACAACAATCTTAGGTGTTTTTATGTACACATGCACAGAAACACATGTAAGTTACCTGATCAAATAGCTGCTTGCCTGTTGTATTGGGCTGGATGGCAAATTCCAACTCTGCATCCATTGTGGTTACTCTAACGTTGATCTATAGAAAATAAAGAAATACTTCAAACATACTGTAACAGTGTAATGCTACCATAGACTGTGATTAGCCTGTAAGAACCAATATATGGTATGTAAATTCAACAATTTCCATGGCTTGTATACTCAGAACACAACAGTTATAAACACAGAAAGTTTGAATCTGAAAGAAAAAAAATCATCTTTCATTTTAGTATAAAGGCAACTTCAGGATAATAGTTAACACCAGGTTTAAAAGTCAAACCAGGGAACAAAGTTTAAAATCAATTTAACAGGACAATAGGTGTGACTACTGAACACTTAGGGAGGGACATTAAGCTACCGGACACTGTATTTCAATGGGCCTCCAAAACGTGTGCAATACAACATTGTTCCCAGTGGTAGATACGCTTAAAGTACTAATACTTGCTACTATAAAATGACAAGCATCCTCCTGCCCTGACATTTCTAAAATTCTTAACTTCAGGAGTCTTAAACTATACAGAACTACAGCTTGTACACCTCAGGACAGACTACTAGCAGATTTTGCATCAATGAGAAGAACAACTATGGAAGTTAAGCTCCCTTTTATACTGATCTCATTCAATTCTTACTACAAGACTGAAAAACACACCACTAGTCAAAGAACCTTTCCCTTCTCCTGAAATTAAGGATTGCTTCCCAGATCACTTCCAACAGTCACTGTTTTTATTTGTTCTAAAACAAGCAGTCAAACATTCCAGGAGGTATCTGGATGCCTACCTTACTTGGAAGTACAACAGCCTGCTCTAATTTATCTCCAAATGGTACACACAGAAGTGAGAATTTCCATGAAATAAAAAGTACTAAATGCACAGTACTGCATTTCCACTGTTAGAATGGTCCTCCATTTCCTCTGCCAGGGTATCACATTCTCTCTTTAATGAACAGGAATATAAAGTGTTAAATAATCAAATCTACTTTGCTATAAAGGTAAAAGCTAGAAACATGAAACTTAAGGCACTTAGATATATCCCAATTTCTGTCTCACTACTATAACGCATGGAAAGGAATAAATTAGGACTTGTGTTACAGGTTCCTACACTACTTGATCTATGCCTGAGTAAACCATTTCCATTAACTATTTCCATAATTTTGCCACCAGGTGGAATACTTTGAGAAGAGTCCAGGAAAGTTTCCACAAGACAGAACACAGACACAAGATCTAAGATGCAAAAAAAGAAAACTACACAGAATTTTGTCCTCATGCAACAGATTAAGCTGGCTCACTCCTTTCTTTAGTGTCAAGGTAAACAACTTTGGGTGCGAGCAGAACAAACAAAAGTAGTGGGAGGGTTGAGGACCTCTAGGTTATAGACCTGCAAACAGTGAAGATATCAAGGGGATAGTAAACTTTGTGTGTGTGTGTGCAAGCACCAACACTAAACAAGAGTTGAAGGCCTTGGAATAAAAGATAGTAAATTTTATTGCCCCTCAAAAGAGAGAGAGTGTGTTTGTTAGGAAGAGGGAATAGAGATGTTTTCTGTAGATCCTGTCACTCTACCCCCTTCAAGAGGAGCACTGTACTGTTTCAAACAGAATAACCTGTTTTCAATGGTAACTCACTGCCAGTTGCACTAGTTTAAGTGTGGCAGGTTGCCCCTTAATTACAAGAAGTCACTTTATTTTTTTTAAGCAGCTTTTTAATTTGAAAAATTAAGGCTGCTTTAGGGCAGCTACAAGTAAGCAAGTTACAAAGGATAAAGCTAAAGTGTAACTTTATTAAATGCCAAAGCACTGTTATATAACAGCAACACTGCCAAAACAAGAAGCTCACAGAGCTACAAAGTACAGCAAGTTCGACTAATTGCAGCAGACTTGAGAGCTGAAGCAGAAACTTCTTAAATATCCTTATAACAAAATTAATCTTCTACAAACGTATGAATTACTCCCTGAAAGTCTTCATCACTCAAAAGAATTGAAATACTCAAACAGTAAAACTACAATAAATGTAATACAGAAACTAATTCAATAGAGCCTGTAGATTTTGTTCACTTCTGGATGTTACTGCCTCAAAACCTCAGTAAGTAAAGAGTTGCTACAAATCTACATTAGGAACACCTAGTCACATAAATATACTATACTATCTGCTTAAGTCTTCAGTAGATTTTCTTTTCCTTTGAACTTCTGATCAACAGCTCATCCCACTGTTAATTAATATTTACACTTCCAAGTGTCCTAAGAAATTAACAAATTAAATGAGAACAATATTGTCACCTTTTATGATATGAGTTATTTAAAAAGAGACTTAAAAGTTGACTTTGCACTTGATCATTTTCCTTCCAAAGGTGTTTGGATTGACTTAGATTTTTGGTATACAAGTACCAAGCTTTTATAATTTTGTATTATTTCACAGCCTGAGATATTTCTGGGCATGAAAAATCAGAAAGTTACTTTTGGCAAAATCCAAGACTGAGCCTAGAAGGGTCACTTTGATCCAAATCTCCATCACACACCACAGTCTTAAGAAAATCAAATCCCTGGTGTGAGATGTAGCTGTATAGCTTTATTATCCAGACAGTGAATTAAGAAGAATAATGGGGGAAAGTTTCTACATCATAAATACGGCTGGGAATTGAGGAAATGCAAGCAAAGCAAATTCAGCAACTGACTGTCACTGCTGTTGGATACTCAGCTACATTGAAGCAACACCCTTAATGTGGTCTTGGTGACAGAGGGAAATTATCTGAACCACAGAGTATGAAGACAGACACTAATCCAAACATAATTACTCTGAACCAACTTTACCACATGAATATGGAAAGAGGAAGGAGCTCTTGTAATGGTGACAAATGTGGGAAGGTTTCCCATAGCAAGTGTTGGAATGCTAACACTACTCACCTACCACAAAAATCTTCTTTCAAACTTCAGAAATGATGACAAAGCACCAGACAAGACTTAGCCAATTACTACAAATTCTCAGTCAGGAGAGAAATCTCATTCTGCTGTGCACAGGCTTAGGGTAAGAACTGCAATTAGTTTCTTATGGTGTATTCGTATGTAATTTTGATTGAATTCTGAGTAGATGCCTTTAAGGATCCCGCTCTGATCAACTAATCAAGAAGCTCTCTAGGTGATTCTGCAATTCATGTCTCAGCAAACATTTATTTGTTTTTTAAAAAGGCTAAAAAGTGGCTATATGCAAACACTATTATTGATGCCACAATTTAACAACCCTTATCACTTATTAGCCACCTATATTAAATACTAAGATATCACAGTTGGAATGCGTGGGAAACACTTTAAAATGCTATTGTAGGCTTACTAACTGCTTAACTTAGACTTTGTGAATCCTATGTCACGGTCCACATGGTGAGAGACCCTCCCTCATCCTTCACTGAATAGGCAACATCATACCTGAACAGCGGCTCCCCAGTGACAGACAACTGACACCTGGCAACACAGCACTTCTTCACCAGCCTTTTTACATCTAGCACCAGAAATGACCAATTAAGGCCACTGTGACAAACACAGTAAAAAACAAACACACACACCCAAACAAAACAACAACAACACAGAACCAAACACTCCACCCCCCAAAAGGGGGCATTAAAAGATAACCCCATAACCCATGGGCAGAATACAAACATCTTTAGGCTTTGTCTCTTCTAGAAGACTTTTGTCCTGTGTATATTGCCTTTATACAACTACAGGTGAAATTATATAAGCCAAGCAAAAAAAAAAAAAAAGGAAAGCTGCTGTAAGAGGGTATAAAGAACACAGCACAGGAAAAAAAGGCTGCTGCACGGTTAGGAGAACATTACTGCAAAGCTGTTTCAGAGCACCAAATCTCTGTTTACAATACCAATACCTACCTCACAGTTATATAGTTATATAGCTTGGCTCATTGGCCTACATTGAACAATACAAACAAATGGCCAAGGGCAGAAACCTTTCACCATGAAAGAATCGACAAACATTCAGAAAATATTGCCACAGATTTTCCTTATTTCTGACAAAACTGTTTTGTTCTTATATCTGGGTACAAATACATATTTTTTTAACCTCTCTGCAATAATACTCTCAAACAATAATGCAATGTATACTAGGGGGAATGAAGGTGGGTAGATTCAGACTGGAGGTGAGGAGGAAGTTATTCACCATGAGTCATGAGACCCTGGAATGGGTTGCCCAGGGAGGTGGTTGAAGCCCCATCCCTGGAGGTATTTAAGGCCAGGCTGAGTGAGGATCTGGCCAGCCTGATCTAAGGTAGGGTGTCCCTGCCCATGGTAGAGGGGTTGGAACTAGATGATCCTTGTGGTCCCTTCCAACCCTGACCGATTCTATGAAAAACCATTTAAAAAGTTATCTTCTTCACCTTCTAGAACCATAGAACAGTTGGAAGCAATCTTTAAAGGTCATCTAGTCAAACCTCCCTTGCAACAATCAACACATCTTCAAAGAGATCAGGTTGCTCAGACCCCCTTCCAACCTTGACCTTCAATGTTTCCAGGCATGGGGCATCCACCTCTTCTCTGGGTAATACATTTCAGTGTTTTATCACCTTTGCTGTAAAAAAATTATTCTCCAAATATACCCTCTTTTAATTTCAAACCATTACCCTTTGGCCTATTGTAACAGGCCCTGTAAAAAAGGCTGTTTCTGTCTTTCTTACAGGCTCTAAGTATGGAAAAACTGAAATAAGGCCTTCCCAGAGCCTTCTTTTCTCCAGCTTAATGTTCTCAACTCCCTCAGCCTGTTCTCACAGGAGAGATGTTCCAGCCCTCTGACCAGTTTTGCGGCTCTCCTGTCTTTCCTGTGCTGGGGGCTCCAGAGCTGGATGCTGTACTCCAGGTGGGGTCCTACCAGGGCAGAATAGAGGGGCAGAATCACTTCCCCTGACCTACTGGCCATGCTGCTTTTGATGTAGTCCAAAAATATGGTTGGCCTTCTGGTCTGCATGTGCACATTGCCAGTTTATGTTCAGCTTTTCATCCAAGTCCTTTCTGCAGGGCTGCTCTCAACCCTTTAGTCACCCAGCCTGTACTGACACCAGGAGCTGCCCTGACTCATGTTCAAGACCTCACACCTGACCTTGTTGAACCTCATGAGGTTCACACATGGGCACACTCAGAATTAGCAGTCTTGTTTCATCTGTGTTTCACCAGACCTGCTCCACAGTGATTATACACAATGTCATGGTTTTAGAGATGAACATATAACACAAGTTGGTTATTCTTTGTGAAGGAAGAAGCTGATGTTTTTATAACAAATGTTGCTAATGAGCTACAAGAACATTTGCCACAGCTCACAAAATTGTATTTCTATAAAACAATCTAAAGCAATTTATCTATTAAATAATTTAGCCAAACCAATATAGAGTACAGCCAATGAATGTACCTGCAACAATAAACATCCATGTGCACATACTAGATACAAACATTTCATATAGGAGTTGTATTTTTGTTGTATTCTTTCATTGATTTAAGGACTTGAAACTAGTACTCTTCCTTGTAGTATCTAACTTCAGCCCTCCACAACTGAACATGGTATTACAGCTGCTGTACTAGTCTTTGGACCTTGCCTCAAACAGATGTAGTCCATTGAACATGCACAAAACCTGACTGTTAGGTAATACTCTCTATTACTGTACTTATAAGAAAATTGCTTGTAATGAAGAAAGTTTCTTCTAGAAGTTTCTTCACACTAGCTCAGCTAATTACTGCATCAAATTTGGACACTAAATTATTTGTATTAGAGTAACAGTATGGAGTCCCACTGCCTTAGACACTGTACAAATATATACACAGCACATTCAACCTCAAAGCAGACAGAGGAAGAGATGCAAGAGAAAAATGAATGAAGATAGTAACACAAAAATGTAAGGATTAAATAGCATTAGGAACAGAAAGCTACAGGACAACACCAAACAGACTTTACCGACAAATCAAAAGAGAGCAGTCCTCCAAACTGACATCAGTTGTCTGTTTATGCTGCAGAAATCAATCATATATTCAAACCAAAATTCAAATATTGCTCTACACATCTCAAAGACCTTCCTGTAAAAAACTCTAGTCAAAAATTAATGTATATACTATTTCAATTCAACCACTGTACAGAAGAAATATGAATTAAAATACTAAACATGTTATTATTCCAGAATCTAATATCTACTCCTTCTGAATATACAATACTGTAAAACACTGAAGAAGTCTAAAAATATAATTCTTTTTTTAATCTTAGTAACTCTGGCATTTACCCCTGTAACTACCCAGCCCAATGCTTTCTCTGTCAGACCTTCCACTCTTGTACAAAAATGCTGCAAGTTACCAGCAAAACCAGCTGGTAATTTTAACTCCTTACACCCTATACATGCAACTAATATTTCAGTCAATTAAACCTAATCCTCTTAGCCTATGAAATGATTAACAGTTATGTAACTAATGATGTCTAATTATAGTTTCCATGTTTCTTTTTTGGTAAAGAGCTGGGAGAATAGTTTACAGTTGAGAAATATTTTGCATCGCTTCTTTTAGGAAGAAAAGAAGATTCAGCAAATACGCTACTCTTCAGTAAGCAAAGAACTAAGTACACTGACAACAGCCCTATTAACAGCTCTGATTTTGATTACAGCAGCAAAGACCTAATTAAACTAAGAAGTCACATTTTTTTAAGATCTATCACAACAGGAACTACATGAAACTTAATTTTGCACTGCTAAGCAGAATAGAGAATATTAAGTATCAGAATTACCTTGTTTTACAAGGAGATGCTGAGTGTATCAATTCTAAGAAAGGAAAGCCACTTCATTACAAACACAGCCAGAGAGAACATACAGATTTTTGTATTGAAACAATCAAAAAAGGAAGTGTTTCAATAATGTGTATTTTTCATATACCTATTATTTGATTCCTCAGGGCAACACAGAGTTGCTTTTACCCTTTCCAAACAGCCTTTTCACTCAAGCTATTTAACCTACTAGCCTCTAAGGGACACAATCCCAAACACTTAAGAACAATGACCTTTCACCACCAAGTATAAGAAGATCATTCACAGTGGCATGAACTTTATTTCAGATTGAGACTTCTGGGAAAAATGAAAGGTTTTCTGCTTTAAGATTCAAATCTGTCAAGATCCTTTACTGATCTCTGTTTAGTTAATTTTGTCTGGAATATTACATAATTTTTCAATGTGAAAGCTAAACAACGAAACTGAAATATATGCCATCATTTTTCCTGTGGTTTAGTTTTTACTGATGTCATTAAACCTATACATAGATTAACTATTTCTTATGCATAAAAAAATGGAAAAAATTAAGTTGTACTTCACAGTTCACGTTATTTATAAAATGACCAGAATTCCTGAAACTATCAATTGGATCTTTACAGCAGAATCTGGAATAAAAATTATACAATACCTAAATAGGTCACAGTAATACAGAGAAGAAAGATAAAAAATAATACTGTCAATATTCTCCCCAGTTATGTTAACTGGGTTTTCTTAGTTCTTAGCCATGATTTTTTCATTAGCTTTCAGGTTAAAAGACTTCCAATAATTAGAAAACTGCAGAACACTGACAACATGTATTTCAACAGCTGTCACAAAAGAGAACAAAGAGTTGAAGAACAAATAGTTTCCGGACTGGAAGTACATTTGGTTGATGTGGATTGTCTTTAATGACAACTGGTAAGAGCTACAGAGAAAGAGACTTTCTGCAGTCCAGTACTGTAAAAACCTAGCAAACAGCACAACTCTTCCAAGAACAATGTTGGATTCATTAAACATAACCAGCAACCAGGCTCCTACAGACTCTGAAGTAGAGGTGAATAAAAGGAAAAAAAAAACAGTTTAAAAAGTAAAAGCTCCAAAGTGATCTAATATTTAAGAAACAGCCAGAGATCAAAATCTGAGGGTTTACCAGTAAAATTGATAGGCAAAATCTTCAGCATGCATGTAAGATCTTCATTCACGGATTAACAGTGTTAACTACAGCAGCCTGTTGCTTAAAAGAAGAGATCCATATGGTCTTTTGTTGTGAGAAATAAGATTTTATTACATTTCTAAATGGCTCCTCCTGCTTGGCTTCCCTTTAAGATCTCATATGCATCTACATGCCAACTTATGAGAGCTCTTAATAAAGACCCTCATGACAAGGAGAAAAAAAAATTATCTGTGTTGTGAGTACAGCTTTTCCTAAGACCCAGTAGCTAATTTCCATTCCTAGGGTGGATTGTGAGCTCTTCTGACACCTCTGCAATATCAGTTCTAAAGATACTGTTCTTCCTGTGAACAAGCATAAACTCTATTTCCTACAATTTTCTCAAGTCCTTAAAATAGAGGGAACCCTGACTGTCTAAATTTCATGGTTCCAAATTCAGAATTTAAAACCTCACACAAGGGTGTTTGTTTTAGTTTGTGTTTTTTTTTTGGTGTGTGGTTTTTTTTTCTCTAGTCATCACTTCTGTGACTTCATTGCTTTGCAGCTGCATAGAGCTGGGGGTTTCAGAAACCACAAGAGCTCACTGTGACTTTCTGGATTATTCCAGAACAGAGGTTCTAGCTCTTGAACAATCCCATGTTCACATTATTCATTGGGCTGTATTAGTTCCAAATACTGGTGTGCAATACACACTACCGATATTGGTAATCTCTGATTCATAGCTGAAACCCTTTACACATCTATATTCTCAGAAATACAATTTGCTCTGCTCATGGTTTACTACCTTGATGAAACAGTCTGAAGACTATTACACCAACCAACTGAGCTGAATCCTGACAATTCAGTTCCACTTCTGAATGATTTGCCTACTGGGCAGAGACAACCAGAAGTCATCTGACACAGGGCAGACAAAATGCTAAACTACCAATGTTACATCAGCAGCAAAAGAGTCAAGCTACTACACACAATTATAGAACTTTTTATCAAAACAAAAGATGGAGATTTCTTTTTCCTCTTGATACAAAGTAGATGAATGCTTAGACGAAATGAGATTAATAGAAGGCCACAAATACTGCTTACTTCCTCTAGGTTATGCTCTCTACTATGGCAAAACTACCACCCAACTTTGTTCTGTTGTTATCATACCTGATCCTTTACACGTGTTTTGTTTTCCCTTGCCAAATCCTTCCACTGATTTTCACATTATGTTCAATCAAGCTCAAATTATGCTTCCATTAACCACGACAGCCAAACGTACTCCAAGTTCATTGTAGTTTAAGTACTGCCCTCATCTCCACATGTACTCCATGTAACTTGAAGTACCAAGCTTTCCTGACCTTTTTTCACATGTTGGTACTAAACTATCCCAATTCCAATTGTACTTTATCAGATCTTATGAAATCCAAAAAAGACAGACTCAGAACAACTCGAACTACTAGAACATCATCATTCTAAAATGCAAAAACCCTGCTAGATTTTAGATGAGTGTAAAATATGCACTTACTGGTTTCGGCATTTTTCTTGGTTTTTTTTAGTGTCCTGTCCACTTAAAACCTTCTACCTTCCGTTTGTCTCCTTCTGTTAAAAACAAAATGAAGAGTTGTTTTAAAATTCAAGTAGATCAGAGCAAACAGCAGAAATTCCAAAGCATGTAAACAAGCACTCTACACATTCAAAATACTTTTTTCAGTAGATGACATACATAAAAAGCAGGTTAAGTTAGCCAGTATCAGAATCTCCCAACAGTAACCTTTTTAGTGTTAGTAGAATATTAATACACCATTAGAATAAAGAGGCAGTTCCCCAAATGTTAGAAGTTGTTTTAAAAGTTTTTATAATCAAAAATCTCCTAGCATTAAAACCCTTTAACAATATTTATGAGGAAGTAAAATTTGTACAAATAACTCCAAAGTTGCAATCTAATCTGTCAACTCTAATCACAGAAACAGCATGAGAACAAAAGAAAACTTCACAGTATCACAGTATCATCAGGGTTGGAAGAGACCTCACAGATCATCAAGTCCAACCCTTTACCACAGAGCTCAAGGCTAGACCATGGCACCAAGTGCCACGTCCAACCTTGCCTTGAAGTGCCCCAGGGACAGCGACTCCACCACCTCCGCGGGCAGCCCATTCCAGTGTCCAATGACTCTCTCAGTGAAGAACTTTCTCCTCACCTCCAGCCTAAATCTCCCCTGGCGCAGCCTGAGGCTGTGTCCTCTCGTTCTGGCGCTGGCCACCTGAGAGAAGAGAGCAACCTCCTCCTGGCCACAACCACCCCTCAGGTAGTTGTAGACAGCTATAAGGTCACCCCTGAGCCTCCTCTTCAACTTAACATGATACTTTGGGATGTGGCTTAATGGCCATTGTGGTGTGAGGTCGCCAGTTGGACTTGACAATCTTAGAGGACTTTTCCAGGCGAAATTATTCTATAACTGTAAAGTATCAAAGCCATATTGCACGTTTATAAAAGCATCTGGTTTTCTCACTGAAGGAATGATGTGGCCATTTTTCCCAAATGAAGAGAAACGGAAGCACACTACGTTAAAAAAAAGTGAGGAAGAAAAGCTACTTTGCTTAAAATAGTTTCAGTTTTTAAAAAAAACAGAAAGGCTGGAAGTTATGTCTATGTGGTACTGTTGTGTTCTGTTCCACAAGAGTTTTTATGACCTTAAAAAGAAAATTGCTTGCAACGTTACTAGCAGACAGCACCCTGCCTTCTTACCAATTCATTCTAACTCAGAGAAAAATAATCAGCTAGTCACCTTCTTGCACACTTTTACAGTCATTACTTCCATAAAACAGTCCTGTCACTGGTCTGCAAAGACTACCAAAGATGGCATAGCCTTCAAAAATATTAACTGAAATTACTTTTATACTAAGAAAAACAAAAGTGACATATTACTCAGAATAATCTGAGATTCCAGTCTTACAACTCCTTGACTACATCAAATAAGATTTTTAGAAGTGCTTAAAAATCAACAAAGAGAAAACCAAAATGTTTAGGCTAATTCATTTATCAAAAGCAAACTTCTGTATAAATGTTGTCTCATTTCTAAAGAACAATGCAAAGTATCATCATATGTATTAACAAAAGAAGTTATTTCTCCTTGATTCTTGGCAATAAAAATACAGCAAACATTAGAAACATTTGCACAGCAACCGAAGATGCATTAGCATTTAATTTTTTATTTCTCTTTAAAATCTGTAGAAACATGTTTGAGAAAAGGGTACTGTAAATAGACTTAAAAGAAAACAGAATTTAAGAAACATCAGAGTTGTTGGATGATAAAGAAGAAAATCACAGAATTAGCCACGTTGGAAAAGACCTCTGGGATCACTGAGTCGAATCTATCACCTTACCCACTCTCTGTCTGCCCTGTAAGATCCCTTCAAGTACTGGAAGGCCACTGTAAGGTCTCCCTTTATAATTGTTCTATTACTCATTCTAGAAACTCAAAGAGAACATCTGGGCTCCTCTCAGCACCATGTCTACTCCAGTTTTATTGCTGTTCCATTTGCCAGGTTGAAAAAGGCAGGCAGGGGACTGCATACAGCAGGGGGCCAGAGAATAAGTGAATGGCAGATATCAATAGGACATGGAGGCAAAACAGAGGCAAAATGAATGCTAAGACCAAAGATCACAGAAAGGGAGATATAGTATAATGCAGATACAGAGCAAATTTTGTTTAATGAAAAATCAACCTGAAAAATTAGAACAGTAGCTTTCAGTTACATTAATTATGATATAATGGCATAATTAATATAGCACAGGTAGAAAGGCTACATTTGCCTAGCAAAAGACAATTACATTCCAGTAGACTTTTCTTTTTTAAAAAAAATTATGAAAGATCCTGTAAAGTAATGAAGACTATCAGTAAGACTGCTATTCTAAGGTATTGTTCAGTATGTTTCTTGAAAATTGTGAAATTTCCTTCTATCCTATCCCTCCTTTCTTTAAACAATAAAAAAAAAGCTTTCAAGGGCAGGGAAAAGTTTCTTTGTGTGCCTATGACACCAGCTTCTCATAATATTCAGCAGCACATTTCCAATTCACAGAAGAAATGGTCCTCTCTACCTCAATGTACTCCTCTGAAAAACTCAAGTAGTAATCAAAGCAAGCTTGGCTCTAATATCTGCAGCCAGAGCTGCGCTAACTGCTGTGTTCACTTTCTTGACAGGAGACTCATTGCTTGCAAAACTGAAGGCAGACTAAAGCCCTAGAGTCAAATTCAGTTAATTAACAATGCAAAACCTAAATTTGATTCCCAGCCATTGTTTTGTGACAGTGCCAACTCAACAATACTACAAAAACTAGAGAGGGTACAAGTACTTTTATGTAGTGCTAGCTATATTAGCATTGAAAAGAAGGAGTACACTAAGGTAACTGCTAAGTACGTTCACTCTCCAGGAGACAAATGAGAGCAGATGGCACAAGGCTGAGATTTGTGTTTTCAGCTGAATACTTTGAGATCTTCCTAAAGAGAAAACATGTCTTTCACTTTAAGTCACTGCCAAAGCCTCATACATTTCACCACTGCAAGTTCTTCCATAAATATATTCAAACTTGTTGCTCTGGGTTTTACCCACACATTTGATAAAACTACTATCAACCAACCCTAAATTACTTATTTGAAAGCATAATTTAAAGCCTTAAGGTAATTTTCAGTATCAGAAATATGGGAGATTTACAGGGTAATTCTATGTCATGAAATCACAAGTGGTAGACATAATTTAAAGGAGTTTAGAGAAGTTATTCACAGTCAATAAAACAATGATATCAAAGAAAGCTATCAGCTAAAATTAAGAATCCTCTTGTGCATAACTAAAAAGAAATGCCATTGTCAGCTTCAGATCTAGTGGGCCTGATAAAGTATTCACAATGGTGAAGTATTTGCTGTAATACCCTACCTCCATTTCCTTAAATTTATTAAATTTGGTTCTTAGAGGCAGGCATTCTTGTTTCTATTTCAGGTCATACCTTGTGCCAAATGGTAAGAAAAAAAATTCAACTGGTAGGGACTACAACTTAAATTCATGGTCCATTGTTTCCATTTTATACATAACACCAAAATCATCGTGTGTCTATATGCTACTCAATTTCAAAACAGTATATTCATACAAACACCTTGCAACTATGTACTATAAGTATATAAAAATCAAAAAGTTTCACAGATTGCAAAATTGTGCAAAAATTTAAATAGAAAAAGCACTAAACAGAAAAATAACACCTGATGTTTCCCAATTATTAGCATCAGCTAACACTGAAAGCAATAAAACAAATTTAAGGAAAATATTTGGCCAAAAGAAAATAAAATCACTGCCAAAATACTGTGCATCACCACTAATATTACTGGAGTGGGAGTTCACTTCAGCTCCTTACCCATTTTCAACTAATTTATATTTAATGGATGCAACCATATGTTTTACTACATTTTTATCTTTGAAATAGTTACTCAGACTTACTTTTATCTTAACACTCAAATGAAACAGCATTGCAAATAGAGGGAAAAAACTCAGCCATCCAACCAGATTAGGAATGATATCCCTGTCACTTTCTGCATTCTGAAACCAGCCTGTGACCTAATGGACATAAAGGCTCATCACTTTGGCATTTCAATTGCCAAAGGTGCCTTTTCCAAGTCAGGATTAGCAGGGTTGTGACTATGCAGAGATCCTACTGCTACAACACTCCAGCCCTCAAGACCTTCATAAATATACACAAATACTCTGGATCCTGGACCAAATCACCAGAGTATCAGCAAGCTCTACATCATGAACAACAACAAAAAAAAAATCATCCAGAATTAAAAAAACTTTCTTGAAATTATGAGCTGTGATTTCAATTCATTTCATTGCAAGGCATCATCCATGTTTCCAGTTATGTCACAGAAGCCAACAAATAAAGCAATTGTTGAAAGATGACAAAGAAAGCTTTCTTCAGAAAATGATGGTGCATAAAATGCTTGATGCCAAAATTCTGTCAAATAATTTATGCAGCAGCTGTTTTCAAAAGAAACATTCATACACAATAGCCATGGGTCTGAGGTCAGGTGAGGATGGGATAGGAGGAAGAAGGCTTAGGCAGAATGCCTGTCCAGAGCAAAACTAACCCTCAAAAGCAGGAAACCTATCTGACTGAGCTGAAGACCTTCTCTCAGAAGCAGTCATATCAGCAGTGTGCATCCTAAATTCTATCAAGAGCTTCTTTCTTTTTTTTTTCTAGATAGAGGTGGCAGAGCCCAGAGAGCTTCACCCACAGCAATATAACCAACTCATTTACTTAAAGGAACTTATTTTAAATTAATATTTTTTTTTTTCTTTTTCAAGCCTTACACATTTCCAATTTTTGTGATACCTAAAACGTTTAGAACTTTGGGAAGGCAGCAACAGGCAACTTACAGGCCACTGTACTTGACTAACTGGTCTCAGTTTTCTACAAAAACTTCTCTCTGCTCCAAAGCAGCCTGTGAACAACCTGCAGGGCAACTACCTTTCACACTAACAGCTCCCTAATGATACGCCTGCAGCAGTCCAATAAAGAAGTTCATTTGCCACAGACCTTCTGCATGCATCTTTTTCAGACAGAGAAGTGGTCTGCATAACTGTCTGTGATGTAAGCAAACTAAGGAGAGGCTGAAACAAGCTAGCTACCTTACAAAAAAGCAAAATAATAAAAACCAAGAAGCTAGATTTCCCCCAGCCCCCCCTTCCCTGAAATACTTGAGCTTTCTGTGTCTCTGAAAAATAACTGCAATATAGGCAGTACAACTGTTATGCGTTAGATGTATTTGTAGTTTAATATATCTCGAAGAGTGAAGTGCTTCCAGAGTTCCCGAGAACTTCCAAAGCACAAGTGAAAACTTGGCAGCTGCCAACACAATAGTTAAAAGGCAACACTTGCAGCTTTACCAGTAATAAACCGGTATTCTACAGGTGTGCCAAACAATTTACATACAGTTAATATTTATTACATTTTAATAACCTTAATTTCAATTTCTAGCTTCAGAATACCTAACTGCACTATCTAAATGAATTTTTGGAAAGCCTGACAGTGGCAGCATGGCCAGTCTTCCCCTGGACCTCTGATATATACAAGAAAAATAAAATTTGAGAAGTATGACTGATTTAAGCACTCTGTTGTTTCAAAGTGAAACAAACTTTTCTGTAAAATTACAGCTACCAAAGAATTATGACATAACCAAAACTTTGGGTAATCCCCTTTCAAAATCAGGTGTTACATTTTTTTGATGACACTGTTAAGTCCCTTAGAACTAGTTCCACAGAATAAAGGAAATTTATGAATATGAACTGGCCACTCACATCAGTCTCCTAGGTAGGGTTCTCAACACTAGTGTCAGAGCAGTAACTAGTTCTTCAGTAGAAATGTTTCAGTGTAAAGATTAACAAGTGACTTTTAAGGCCAATGTAATGTTTGTTTTTCCTTGTACTATATAACTTGAAGGTTCCATTTCAAAGTGATTAATAAATATCTAAAGGAGAAAGGGAAATAAAAAGCTAAATTCAAAGCACTGGTAAGAATGAGCTTACCAGTAATATTAGCCCACAGATGCAACCCTTCAGTGCTGAAAGGAGTTTACCTAGGTACCTTCAACTGCAACATACACGGAGTGCTGCTTTAATGGATCAGTATCTTTCAACAATCAGGACCTTCTTCACAAGTTTGTATAAAGCTTTGTTTACATTTACAGACTTGAAAATCCTCTCTTTCCTCTACTCCCACAGACTCCTAATGCAATACAAAGTGATAGGACAGCTTTGATGCATTTAACACATTCAATGAAAGCACTATCTTAAATAACTTCCCTCTCCACCTCTGCCAACAGAAGTATCCCTTCTTAAAAAAAAGCAGAGTAAGGCTGTTAAGAGAGCAGGCAATAGCTAAAGTAACATTCTTTACCAGGCACTGCCTTCTAATATCAAAACCCTCTACCTTTGTATCTTGTACATTATTTCTCTTTTCAGATGTACCTGATTTTCTGTGAACCAACTCTTTTCTAGCAGTTGCATTACCATTAAACCCTGCAATGCTCTCTACTGCAGGGACAGAGAGTGAGATCAGAATTCTTTCTGTCATCTCTACAAACACTTGTGTATCTTTTTAGTCAGCACCCAAGTAAAACTCTCTGGACAGCTCCTGGCATGTCATACCATGTAATTTTTTGTGTCTTCTCTAAAGATATTTGTTGTACTTCTGCTCTCTAGTCTCCCAACCCAATAGAAGAGCTGTGTCACTTCAGCACAAAGCTTGGAAATAGGCCACTGCCCTGCAATTGCCATTCGCTGGGAAGTTGCTTATCTGGGAACACTGAACTGACTCGTAGTTTATTTTTCTCACAGCCCCTCTTATGCTAAATCAATAGATCAATAGAGGTAAGTCTTGTAATCCAATAAACAGTTACTACTTGTCTCATATCTTTAACAACTAAAACACTTGCTCATCACAGTAGACATGTTACTGTGTACCAACTCCACGTCTCCCCTCGCAACACACATTGCCCGGCAACACTGTGCCAACGCACTATATGAAAGCTGACAGCAACAATGGTATTTCTACAATCTTCTGAATATGTCAAGCACTGTGCAGGCTGATGCACCTTCAAAACACTGCTGTGACATAAACAAGATGACAAGCACAGTAAAAAAGAGTAAGATGCAGGGACACATCTGAGACCTAACACAAACCAGTCACGAAGGAGGAATGAATTAAAACTCAGACCTGTAATTTTAATAAGTCAGGTTAAACAACAACAGGGGAAAAAAGGCATCTTTTTAAAGCCTGTACCAGAAAGAAGAACATGAAATACTTGTCTAGGTTGCTGCACAGACTGGAAAAGACAGCTTAATAGCACCTTACAACCGATTTGATTAGTCGTGTTGGCAAAAAAATCCAAAAAGAGTTTTTTTTTCTCGCGTTCAAATTAAGAAAAGTGACAAAAGAGAAACGAACTCCACAAAGCTGAAATTAAAACCCCTTATCTGAGCTAGACTTTAAGCGGCAAGGTTAATTACAAATGCCCACGACTTGTACAAAACATTAATCCATTCAAAAAAACAATGCACAAAGGCTCATTCAGAGCCGCTGTGCCCATTACGTCGGTCAGTACTTAAGGACTCCAAAAATGTGCGTTTGTTGAAAACAATAGACAGCAACAGATGCTTCACAGCACTTGTTTATGAAGTAATTCCTTATTATTCTTCTACGCTGCTACAGTCAGCTGGCCGAGCCGACTGCCACATGTCTACGGTAACCTCAAGAGCCACGACGCTCGGGAACATGAATAATACAGAGAGGGGCTGCGCGGCATAGGCACGCCGAGGGCGCGCTCCCGGGGCTTCCCCGACAAAGCGCCCGCCCTCCACCCCCTCGCGGCGGCGGGGGAGCCAGCCAGACCCCCGCCTCGGGGGCGGCAAGCCCCGTACGCGAGCAGCGCGTTGCAACGCCGCGTTGCCGCTGCAACAAGTCGCCTCGCTGCGCGCTGGTCTCCCCCGCCCCCCGAGGGCTGCGGGAAAGCTGCCTCCTCAAGCCCCCGACGGCGCGGCAGAGGAGCGGGCCTCCACGGCCGCGGCCCACCACCCCCGCATTGCCCTCCGGGGAGCCGCGGCGGGGCAGACCCCGCCCCCGCGCCCGCTGACAACCTCCCGCGCTCCCCTCGCCTAAGCACCCCGTCGGGCCAGCGCAGCACCGGCTTTGGCACGGCCGATCCCGGTGCCCCCACCTCACCTGGGGTTCCGCTCCCCCGTGAGCGGGTCACCACTCCGCGGCGTCGGGCGGTGGGGGGGACGGGACGCCGGGGTAGGGTGCTCGGTGCGGCGCTCTCCACTCCTCGTGGGGCAGGGCGATGTCGTGTGCGTGCGTGTCCCCCCCGCCGCGCAGCTCCCCCCTCGCAGACGGGGCAGCAAGCGCTGCGGGGCCACCCCGTGCTGCTGGCGGCGCCGCCGGGGACGAGGCACCAAGCGCTGCCGCCGCTGACAGCTCTGCAATATGGCGGCGACCGCCGCCGTACAGATTTTCCCCCTATCAGATGTTGCTTCTGCGCCCGCACTGGGCATGCGCAAGGCGCCAGGGCATGCGCGTCAGGGGGGCGAAGCCGCTGCCCGTAGTGCCGGCGCTGGCGGAGGGGCGCGGGGGTGGCAGTGCGTGAAAGGAGCTGTGTGAGGAGACAGCGGCCAAGGTGCCCACGGGAGTCGGGGCTGATAAGAGCTTTCATAGAGTTCCAACGGTGGTAACAAACGGAGTTGCTGTGAGGAGAGGGCGTCGAGCACCCACCCTGCCAGACAAGTGTCCAGGACACGGCGGCCCGAGGCACCCCAGAGCCGGCAGTGCGCTTTGGCCCTCTGCATGTTCGGTCTGAACCCGCTCTGGCAAACACGAGTGCCCCGCTGAAATCGCCCGAGGCCAGCTCGACCCGCGCACGTCTGCTTGCCCAGCGGTCCTCGAAAGCCTCTGCTGACAAAAGTGAGGAGAAGACGAGTAGAGCTCTCCCGTGAGCACAGCCGGCTCCAAAGGCAGAGGGGAAAGGAAAGCTTGAGGCCGGGAGGGGGCAGCGGGTAGCGTGGCTGTTTCTCATTCAAAGCCCCGCCAGGAAGTACTCGCCTCCTTTTTGGCTGGAGAGGAAAAGGCAGGCGCCTAGTTCAGGGGGCCTTGTGGGCGCAATAGGCGCGGCTGGGGCGTGGTAGCGAGCTGCGGGTGGTTGGGCAGATAGAGGGGCACGGGCCTGTCGATGGCACCAGTGGGGAGGGACGTAGTGAGCTGGAACGGGATTCGAGTTGCGGTGAGTTAGGGGATGAGAAGGGTCAAGCAGTCATGACTGAAGCTGTGATGGCTGGCTCTTGGGAAAAGAGAAGCCTTCAGAGAAAGAACACATCATGTAGTTTGAACGGAGAGTGCTGTCTCTGCCTTCTCATTGAAGTGATAAGTCTTTAGTTCCATTTTCATCATTCAAATGGAAGAAAGAATCAGGCTGAGGGGTGGGAATGCACTGTTTTAAGTATAGATATTTTAATTTCTTCTTGGACAGTCCCAAAAGGGAGTGAAGAAAACTGGAATCCCTCTGCAGGAAAGAGGTTGAGGCAGTCCTAACCCTCGCTGGCTTTTGCAATTTATTTTTGTTTGCAAGAAAGTGAAGGTGCTCCACGAGCTCTGTGGCAGCATGACCAGGGAGGCCAAAACAGCAAAGCTCAGTGCAAAGGGATCCACTTGAGCTACCAACTCTGAGTCATGCAGCTGCTATTAATACACCTCGCCCTCTGGCTGTCCGATAAAGAAGGGAAGGTTGGAGGAAGAACTAAGAAGAATTTTCAGTTAAAGCTGCTTTTAAAAGAATAATAACATTTTAGGATGAATCGAAGGTTGGGAGAAAGAGAGGATGAGGAGAGCAGCCTGGCAAACAAGAAGGAGCAATCTTCCAGAGAATCTGTGAGAACCTTACCAACTAAATTTTTAAAATTTTTTTGGACAAATTTTTAAAAACATTCCAATAAACTAGACTGCATAACACAGTCTGTGATGAAATTAAATAGAATTGCGTATGAGTGGGTTTAATTGCTTCTAGAGACATTTATTGAGTGTAACCTGTGATGATTTTATGTGTTTTATAGTGTATTTCAAGCAGGCATTTCTCTAGCAGCCATCACCACAGAACCTGAACATCTCAGTCTATTAAAGGTATGTGCAGTTTGCTCCCGTGGGCTAAAATTTCAGTTCTATCTTTGTTTATGCCATTTTATCCCAAGTAAGAAGTAAGAGTGTCTGATGCTTCCTTCTCTGTTGTTCTTCATCGTGGACATCCTGGCGTGAAGCTGAATATTTTCCAATACATTAAACTTCTGAAGTGTCTTGCAGCCTCTGCAGATACGCAGTTCCACTGACCAGATGCTCTTAGTATGCAACATACTCTTCCCTGTTCAGACAACCTTTCCCTGCAGGTCAGAGTAAGTTCCAAGGGAAATGAAAAAAACCTCAGGGAAAACCAAACCCTGTTTCATTCAGTCACCTAAAAAGATTGTCTTGGATTCAGTGCAGTGCACAGATAAAATGTGTTTACTTTAGCTGACTGAATTAGAGGCTCATTTTTCTTCCAAAATAGTCTATTGTGAGCTGGCTCAAACATAGGATTATTGCACTAGGACATGGTTTCTTGATAGCATGTGAAGAAAGTTCTTTCAATTTGTGCATTATCGCCAGAGGATATGCTTTATCTCTTATCCTATTACATGAAGAATATTATTGCTCAAAAATGTCAAGGTAAATAATAGCCTTATCTTTCTTGTCAACAGTATAATGTGGTTTTCTTCTCACCTTGCTTCCTCAACAAGGTGTAAAGTTGCAGTTTGTCTGATAAAACAGGGCAGTAAAAACAGAGGTGTAGTTAGGGATCGGATCCTTTTTAACCATGAAACTGAAACTACAGGCAATAAAGAGAGCTTTCAGATACTCATATCAACTTAAATTACACTGTTCTGTAAGAGGTAGGTTATAAAGATAAAGTTAATGATAAGGATGCCATAACTGCCAGAAACAAAAGATTGTCTTCCAGCAGTAATGCCAAAATACAGCTCTTTGTGGAGACACTCCCTTCCCCCCCCCAAAAAAAAAAAAAAAGCCTAAACAACCAAGCTTTAAATTTCTTTGCACTGAGGAATCAATCCTGGAATCGCATTTGAAAGTGAAGATTTCTGGGCCAGTGCTTCTTTCCTTTTTCAGTTCATCTGCAAAGGCATAAAGCATTACTCGGTGAATATCCAGTTGTGTGTTAGAATTTACTCTTATTAAAGTTCATTGTACTACCTAAGGGATGTTTACTGGACAGGACATTTTGGAAAGGAGAAGCAATTTATGATTCTTCTTTTTTTTTATCTTAAATGGTATGCAACATACTTTTATTTTTTCATTCAATAAGGATTTGTGACATCAGCTAGGATAGAAGTATAGTTCTGCCCATATTATGGCCCTAAGATGAAAAGTTATACATGGACTTAGTGTACAAGTCTGGAAGCTAGCCACTGTGGCTGGGAATATTTATGCATATGACTCAACACACATACTCATCTATTAATATGTTTACAGAAGCAGACCTTACATAGTCTAAAAATCACAGGGTAATTTTATTATTACTAATTGTATGGTTTAAACCCAAATTGTTTATTCTTTTGTTAGTATTTGAATAACACTGTTACCTTAATGAACATCAATTGTACTTATTTTTCCAATCATTATATTAGAGTGCCTTTTAAAATCTTTGCTAGAAGCAAATGGAACTGAAAGAATGTGGTGGTTATTAGATTAATCCAATTCACAGATACTTTAAATATTTCATGAAACTACAATAAATGTCTGGTGTAGTAGTTTTTATATCTCTTGTTAAATTTGCCTGTCATTTACAATAAAATGTATCTAACTCCAGAAAGTATTTTTCATACATTATTAAAATACTAGATTTCAATAAAAATATAAAGGTTCCAGTAGCAACATTGAGCATTCCAAGTTGCCCTTATTGCATGCATACATATAATCTCTGCTTTGATCAAGTTCAAAGGCATAATATGGTATGAGTCTGGAGGGATTTATCCCTTTCCTTTCCAAAATACCATAGCTGTGCGAAGCTCACTTAGTTGTCCTTCAGTACCATGATCCTCCAGTTAGCAGCACCTCCACAATCCTCCGCTCCAGAGAAGAAGTCAAGGAATCCAAATCCAGGACTCTTCAGCTGGAATAATCCCTTGCAGGAGCATTCAGATGAAGGACCTGGTGTGCAGATGGAAGCTACATGAAGGAGAGATTCTTCTTCCTCATCAGAAAAACACAAGAAACACAAAGGATAAATCAGCACCTGAAAGCCTGATCAAAACACCTGAAAACCAGCAGTCAGGATAATCTAATGAACTGCTGTGCTGGCAGTTGGCTTGGTGTCAAACTATTCTGCCATTTTAGTTTAATAACCTAGCTGAGGAGGCTTATCCTCTGACATTGACATTGAAACTTGGCTGTCCAGCAGACACATTTACCATTGAAAATCTGTAAGGTTGTTTGCAAAAGCTTTATCCTGAGGCCAAATGAATTCCTGCCAATGAAAGACTTAAAGAGGCCACTGCTTCTCTTCATGAATTTGCCCATGAGAAGCAGAAATGTTACACTGGCCTAGAGTCTGGATGAGTGAAAAGCCCAACAGCTTTATCACCAAGCATCTCTCAGATGTCAGAACCTTTTCCAATGACATGTCTTTGTGCTTCTGGACATTCGGTCTCTGGTACTACAGCAAAGATAACCACAGTTGTGTCAGCCTATCTTAGGGCCAAATTTTACTACCTTTACTGCTCAAGACAGGAAGCAGTAAAATCACATGTAAAGGAGTTCAAATACAGTTCTTAATAGTTCCTTCTAAGTGAACCAATGTATCCATCCCTGTGGTAATAATTTGCTAATACACAAAATATGTATTATGCAGTCTTTGCATTCAATCTATTTCAATTACCATCATTTTATGATTTGGTTTTGTAACTGTTGGTAACTGCACAAGGGTCAAGTTAACAAGCTGCTTTGCAGTTAAGGTTGGGACAGGCTGTCTGATTTACTGTATTTGAGAAGAGACATCATCTGCTAATGTCACTGCTCTTGTGTCACGTCACCCAAACATGCCTTCACTGATACATAAGGTTGTCATCTAACAGCTGACACTTCACTGCAGTTCCTGCTTCTGGCCACTTCGTGTGTTTATCTCATTCACAGTTACAATTATTATGACAAGTACAAGTTGTTCCTCAATGGCAGCATTGTTTTTTTAGTGACAGCGTTTATATTAGTTGTAACGTGGCTGTAGCTGGGTCACATCCATGGCACTAGAAATCAAAGTAAATGATAATCATGGAGGTATTCACTTCAGTGAAATAATGGCAAGTATTTATAATGAAATAAAATTTGATGTAAAGTACTAGGGAGAGTTTAACCAATCCAGACAACAGTCACTTTAATAAAACTATTTCTGTGGGGGAAAAAGAAAAAGGAATGTGGTTACCAAGGAGTTGGACGCAAGTGTTTTAAAGCTTGAAAAATATATACAACTGTTGGAGCTGAAGCAAATGCTTTTGGTTTTGTTTGTTTTTCTACAGCATATGCACACTGTTCTGAGATACAGACATACAATTTGGTGCATAAAGAAAATCACATTAGAAAGTAGAGCTTTTTACTAGGAATAAGTCACTGAAGTATTTCTAGGTCCTGAATCCTTCTAATTTTACTGCATTTACTTGACTTCCTTATTAATAAGTAGAAATAGGAAAGACTGTTGAAGGAGAGTTAATTTTCAGGCAAAATACATTCTCAAGCCTTTCTGTCATCTGAGATATCGTCATATGGAAAATTGGTCAAATGTTCTACCAGAATGGACATGTCAAAACCTCAAAATAGAGGTCCACCTTTCCATTCAACTCAAGCCAAATACAGTAGATAAGACTCCTTTTTTTTTAAGATGGGCATTTTGTGGAATATTTTTATATATTTGGAGAAAAAGAGTGAAAACTAAAGTAGACTGTTAGGCTTTGTCTTTTCCAGATACAGGACATTTTTGATAGCATGCCAGTGGCATCACAAAAGATGAAAAAATGCCTGCAGAACCAAAGGATACAAACACCTCATCCCTTCTTTAAAGGGGATATTCCAGAGGAGTCTTCCTCCAACCCACTTTTATTACACAATTAGAAGAAAGCAACAATTTCTGTCAAAGTTGTTTTCAGCTAAACTCTGTGTAGCCCTTAATCACAAAACTCTAATGAAGAAAACAGTAGGGGGAAAAAAAGTCCTAGCATGAGAATTATGTCAAGAAGTAGAGGCTGAATACAATTCCTCTCTTGTTTTAAATGCTGTGCCTCCACTGGAATCGCTGGCTTGTTTCAGAGTTAATCTGCTAGAACTGAGTACAAGGTCGTAAGTCCAGAGACATTCTGGGCTTCTGAAGGAATTTAGCTTGTATTAGCAAAAGCATGTGTCATTAAAAGCAGCTACAGCTCCACTGTTTGAAATGGATACCACCACAGATTCTATTTTTTTTTTCAACCTCACAAGCCTAGCAAGTGAGGAGTGTATCAAGGGTCTTAATTTGCAGAGCTAGATTAATCTCAAAGCTTTATCATCAGTACACCTACAAAGATGCAATTTTGAAACTGTAAGATAATTTATCCTTAAGAGAGCACCTGCTCTTGCAGCAGTTATTATCTTGCAATCGAATCTTATCAGAACAAATCGCCTGCCATTAAAATTCAGTGAAGAGAAACGTAAGGCAGGAAAGAGAGAATGTGGAAATAATTCTAGGATGCTTAGAACTTCAGTGTGCTATATGTCCAAATACACTTAAAGGCTGCTCCTTTTTTTTATTATTTCACTGTGTATGAAGAAAGTCTGGAAGATGCAAGAACATTGCTTTGCTTTTAGAAAAAATACTAAAAGCCACAGCCTTTGGCTACTCTTAAGGATACCTCAAAGGCAGTTGAAGAACCAGGTGGGAGAGAATGCTGCAAGAGTACCAGAACAATGAAATAAGATTAAATTTAAATGAAAAATTACTTTCACTTAGTCCTCTTAAGGCTCTATATTCTAATAGTTTTCTATTCATAAGCTTTGCTGATGATCAGAGATTGAATGGATGGCACATACAAACAGATGTGACACTGCAGACGCAGCTGAAGTTGAAATTACAAAATAGTTAAGTTGTTCCATGAAACTATATTGATTGAGGTTGTGTGTGCTTGGAAACTGGATGCACTGGTTTAACTGTAATGCTTTTCTGGATGAGTCAAACTGGAGAGCACTGCCTGGTGTGGATTTTGAGATTGCTTGGTCAATCTTTCCCAGGTGGGGACACCTCAAGTTGTCATTTCCTTCTTTCCCGATAGCTATTTACATGAAATTTGTACGATATTATTGTGTTCTAAGGCCCCTACTTTTTGTTCCCATTTAATTGAATTTGGCTAATAGTAATCACGTAAACTTGCAGAGGAACCAAGTTTGATGGCAAAAGCTGGGCTGAAAATAGTTAAAAAATATTTAAACAGAATATGTTGTTCGTTCCCACTTAACATATCAAGCAGAGAGCTACTCTGGTTTCCACGCTGATTGCTCATCATCTTCTATGTGGAGTTTCTTCCACATGGAGTTTCTTCTACATGGAGCAAATCAAAACTGCTGGGGCTTTTCATGAAAACTGAAAATTGGTATCTCAAAGATTTGGCTTTCCTTGCTTCTTTACATCATTTCCTATCATGTAAGTACAGCTGATAATTGTTTCCCTCATTGCTTCGGCTAAGCCCTGTAAATTTAATTTCTATTGTCAGTTTACAAGAGACTGAGGGAATTTCATCAGTGCTGGTATACTAGGAGCACAATGACAAATGAAGTTTGCACAGGGTAGAGAAGGTAAAAAATTGCTTTTGCACATTATATGTTAATAATACTGTTTCCAGAGGAAGAGCTATCAATGTAGACAATACATTATGTGGCTAAGATCAACTTAAATGTACATACAACCTCAACTGAAATCAGTGTACAGCTCTGATTGTTGCAGCTTAAAAGACTACAGAATTGGGAGAGATTTGAAAATACTGGAAGTGCATTAAAAAAAAAAAAGATGTAATTGAATTATAACTTTTTGCCTTAGAAATAAATAGGAAGAGATTCAAATATGCAAGTGTGAGGCTTAGGAGAAAAAACTGAAAAGAAAAATCAGGAAAAAAACCCCCACACCTAAACCAAATAAAGAAACCCCAAACAACAGCTCCCCAGCTTTTTCTTGAGCAGTGAAATCAGGATGGGAGCACTGCTCCATTGGCATCACGTGGATAGAAAAGTTGCTGAAGAGACATGGGCAAGCTTGAAACCTTCTGTTGGAAGTTTATGCTTCGTTGTATTTCTGTTGGAAGTCAGCCACTCAGAAAAAGCATGGTATAAATTTAAAACAGGGATTCTAACTGCAGTAATGTGTGAAAAGCCTGGGCAAACTAACTCAAGCGTAAATGTGCTTGGGACTAGCAGCCATCCTAATCTAAAACCCTCCTTGCAGCCTGGGGTTGCAGCAGCTTCTACAGGGGGAATGGAAAGCTCTGCATAAAACAATTTTCCTGGACAAGGATTATTTGTGTCTTTATATGTGATCATCTATGTGAAAAAGAACAAAGTCATCAATGACTGACTAACAAAAAGAACTGTCCAGCAGGAAAGGACAGCAGGTGACTGGAAGGTAATTTGGGAACCCAAATTACAGAGTGGCATTTCAGCGTGCAACAGCAAAAACTAAAGCAGGTGTACGATCCACTGGAATTGACACAAGTACCAGTGCATAAAGTACTTGTGTCAAGGAGAATAGGAGATAGGTAACTGTCACTTGCCCTGAGAAATCAGATGGCAACTCTAAATTATCACTACTCTCCTTTAGGGAAACTGTATTTGCTGTTCCACTTCCCTTCCTTTACTTTTATCCTAAGTTCTGTTTTGTTAAGCTGTTTGTAAATGGGAAGTACTATCATAGAATCATAGAATGGTTTAGCTTGGAAGGGACCTCAAGGATCATCCAGATCCAACCCCCTGCCATAGGCAGGGACACCTCCCACTAGAACAGGTTGCCCAAGGCCTCCTTCAGCCTGGCCTTGAACACTTCCAGGGACAGAGCATCCACAACCTCCCTGGGCAACCTGTTCCAGTGTTTCACCACCCTCACTGTAAAGAATTTCTTCCTAACATCTAGTTTGAATCTCCCCTCTTCCAGTTTTAACCCATTACTTCTCTTCCTGTCATTACCAGACTTTGTAAATAGTCCCTCCTCGGCTTTCCTGAGGGACACCACTTGTCACTGGTCTCCAGGTGGACATTGTGCCATTGATCAGCACTCTCTGCATGCCACCATCCAGCCAATTCCTTATCCAGCAGTGCTCCACCCGTCAAGTTCATGTTTTTCCAGTTTGGTGACCAGGATGTCAATATTATTTAGGTCACTTTTTAGTAAACATTCCTTAGAAAATCTGGGTCAAGATCTAGCAAAAGTCTTGCAAACATAAAAGTAGACTAGCAAATGCAGTTTGTGTGCTTTCTTAGTCTTGTAGTACAAGAAGAGGCAAACTACGTAGCTGCCAACTTGTGCATTTGAAATTGAGGTTTGTCTTCACATTGAATAGACTCTGAAACTCACTGCTCTGGGATATTACTGAAGTCAAAGCATACCAAAGTCTAAAAGGTAGGGCAATATTCTTGTCCTGAATTGCTGTATTTCTGGATATTCTTGTTATTTATGTAAGAGATACAAAGCCAACTTTGAAACACAAAGTTTAAATAAGTTGATTAGTAATTAGGATGAAGTCTCCATCACCCCAGTTCTGTCAAAAATCTGTTTGGGTTCGTTTTGGCTTTGCAACTTCTCAGAAGCATTGGGAATTGACAACAGCTAGTGATACACAACTGGGCGAAATGAGCATAATGTATTATGGCAAGTTATATGCTCCAGGGAGTTCAGCATTTTCTTAGAAATAAAACTAGCTTCAGCCCACAGAGAGAGCAAGTCAGTGATCAAACTTCACATGCCTTGAGGAAAAACACAGGGCAGAATCTCTAAGGTTTAATGCTGTGAAGCAAAGTTTCAAAGAGACTGCTGAAGAGCAAGTAATTGCTCCAAACTCTGTTTCTGAAAGGTCAATTTTTAGCTCCTTTAGGAGAATGTAAGAAATACATGTTACACAACTGTTCAGAAAATCCCTTACCATAGGAAGTCAGTTCTAGGCAACTTAGGCTTTGGGGAAATTACTTTATGCAAAGGCCCATTTCAGGTGTTACTGTACAAATATTGAGGCTTAGAAAACCTTGTTCACAAATGCAACAAACCATTAAAGTGGTTAAGTTAGATTTCTCTTTATACCTCTGCTTAGCAATTAAAATTTCCAACTTAAAATGCAATCACCCACTATTAAGATCCTCAAAAGCACTACCATTCCCTGTGGAAATGTCTGTCATTATTCAACCCAGAAGTCTGTAGAGTTCAGTGTATTTGCAAAGGCTCATTTTAATATTCACTCTCCCACATGTACAAAATCTGATGGCAGTAGTTCCATGTTACAACTGTGTATAGAAGAAGAGAATCCAGTTCTTACTTTAACCCACTTTATCTTTCAATAGCACTCTAGTCACACCATTAATGCTAATGGTAGCAGAACAGAATACAGCATTTTTGCTTATGTAGCATTACATAATGCTACATAAGCTACTACCTAAGCTACTACTACAATTAGTAGTTTCATGCTAACACTAAAACATCACATCCTGGAAAATATGGCAGGAGAGGCTCTGTTGTCAAAGTGCTATTACAAGCAAGATGAAGACATACCTGAAATCTGCACAGGGGCTTTTAATCCGGATATTGCAAGTACAACCAGCAGAGAATTAGGCCAGCTCTGTGGTCACTTTTTCACCTTGCTGCATGAGAACCACTGCTGAAATTTCATCAAGATCTTCTGAGCAATACTATATAGAAGGTTCAGGCTTTCTCAGAGATGTTAGTATAACCAGATGTCATTTGCTTCTTATCACATTTTCAAAATCCCTAGAAGAGATTTTTAATTGCTAATATTTTTCTTCATCAGTTTAAAATACTCAGCCTACTAATCCCTGTCTTAATATATTCCAAAATCAGTTACAAAAAAGTTTGTGTAGTACCTAATGTAATCTATTACTGAAGGGCTCACTACATTCTATTGCAGTAAGTTAAAATGACCTATGGTTCTCTTTGGTAATCCTGAGCATTTTAGTCAAAGAACTGCTGATACACACTTTGGTTTGCAGAACTCGTGATCTAAATCCTTCCAGATTCAGTGAAATCTAAACCACTGGACTGTTATTTTTCCTATACACTAGGCAAAGCCACTAACAAATTTGAGGGTAAGAAACAGAATTCAGCAAGTCAAGTGAAGATGGAGCACAAGATACTGTTTACCTTAAATTAAGCTGAGGCCTTCATACTTCTTTACACAAGATATAAGAGCTCTAGCAAAAATCTGGAAAGATAACACAGGATTTCCCCCAAGTTTCTTTTTCTTATCAAGCAGAGGAAAATACACCTGATACATTGAGACTGAAGAAAAGGATGTAGATAACTCTGGTCTGAGTGAGCTAAGGCTGCCCTTAGAGAGGTGTTCCACACTTCCTCTAAAATAGATGCACTCCATCAGACAAACCCAGCTGTGCAATGTCAAGCCACCTGCTAGAGCTCAGGGATGTGAGAGTAAGCAAGCACACCTCAGAGGCTGGTTCACAGTAAGCATGACTCAGTTTCGGGCACCATGCAGTATTCAGTATAGAGACAGGATGCCCATGGGCTGCCTGTGGGCATTTCTGCAGTGTCATATGGGCTGTTTGAGAGGCTGGTATCTGCATGAAGGGCAGGCACAGCTCAACACAAGTTGTGTAGGGGGATGCAACTGTAACTGCTAACTTCTCCTATCCATTAAAATATAATACACTCAGACAAAAGTAGGGAACTCTGTGATCTTATGTTTCAACTGAAGTATTTTTGCTTCATTGCAACTGAGCATTTTGTGATAATACAGGAATAAAAATCCAAGTAATTTTGCTTTAGCTCTTGTGTAATGACATCTTGGTCTTTCAAGCACTGATATTATTCTTTTGAGCAAAACTCTTTATATGTTCTCAGTACCAGGAACTTCAGTCTTTCATATACGGCCTCTGAACTATTAACCCAGGATGAGTAGATACAAAGGAAACAAGTTCAGTCTAATTAATTGGATGTCCCAGCTAGCAAGTGGCACAGACGCAAGTAGGTCTGCAGTGACTGCAACAATGGTGGCTCAGGAAAGAGCTCATACAGCCCCAGACTCCCTTGATAAACAAGTAGTAATTTCTGGAAAAGTGCTTGCTTCTCCATTATATAACTGAATATTTGAAGTTTCTTCCTCCTTAGTAATGCACCAGTCAACAGATAAAACCTGTTAAGTGCAACAAGCACCAGTCCTGAAATGAGAACTGTAGGCAAGTCAGTGAAACCAGGATGTTACAAGGGAACTTTGTTTGCTTTAAAGGTTACTAAAAGAATTGCCACACTTAATCACAAAGATATAAACATTGGAACTAGACATTCATCTACTTGTTTTTGCACAGGACTGCATCGTGATGGTGTAACACAGCAAGACTCTGCTAACTTCACAGCTGTAGCAACCAAAACAAAAAAATTTGTCCTGTTTTAAGACTTGAGAGCTGCGTGATTCTGTTACTCTTGTTTCTATATAGAAACCAGAAGTGTATTAAAAAGTAATAGAATAGAGTGCCACCTCACCAGTTTGGAATAACAGCAGTACTGCTACGAGTTGCTAACTCTAACCTTGTGCCAGTAGTTTGGCTAAGAGCCCTATGAATGGTGCAAGAGAAACCTACTATATGATATATATACTCCAATAGAGAGCTCTACCTTGAAATAAGAGCCAAGAGGCAATGCCAGTGCAATACACTGGAAGCACTGTTTTAATGCTGCCTTACTGCAGAGATTGCTGGACGGTCATGAAAATGCCTGGCACTGCTGCTGCACTGTTCCAGCAGGACGTGACTTGCTGCAGGAGATGGCTGCACACTATGTCTGTTTGATGTGCAGCAGCAGCTTGTGCAAACACTGAAGAACTGGAAATATCAGATGGGTTGTCTCTACGCAACTGAGTTTCCAGCAGTGAGATTATTGCCAGCTAACCCAGAGCAATTTAAAAGTAAAATAGCATTTCTACACCAGTTAGAGTGTGTTAGCTGCACTAAACATACGTAGAAGCTGGTCTCAGGGAAGCAGAGTGTCTCCTCACTGCAGCTCCACAGCCTGCACTCCCAGCCATGCCTCAGTGCTTTGGGTCACTTTGCTCATTTCCCATGCTTAAGGGTTCTTGACTGCACACAGCAATCTTGAATGACGAAGAAGCATGGGCTACATCTCATCTGTTTCAAGTGCTGCCAAGAAAAAAGGGGACTTGGGTCAAGCCCAAGCTAGCCAAGCACAATTGCCAAGCCACAGCTTTCAATAAATCAGTTCCCATAAAGTCATGAGACTGGCATGAAAAAAAAAATAACACCCCTCACCCCCCAAAAAAATCCCCAAAACTCATGATGCCTTAATAATAATTTGGAGTTTTCTTTATTTCCTTTCTGTACTCCAATATTCAGGTTTTTCTTAAAGTAGTCTGAGAAGTTTTGTTTCCCTGGTTTTAGATTTTTGGTTTCTATTTGATCACCAGATTTTGAAAAGAAGGCTTTGATTACAATACTTTAAAAAAATACAAAATTTAGCAGCTAAATCACAAAATCTAACAGCTTTGAAAATGCCATTGGCTACATTCCTGATGTGATATACATGTTCCTAGGGTCTCAAAAAAGGTTTATAGTTTCTAACTCCAGTTACACTGTCAGAGGAGATGCACAACTGACAAACTTATTACAGCCTGGAATCCCATGGAGCCTCAAATGTGCAAGTACTTCTTGGTAAGCCTCTGGCTGGTTTTGTAATCTCTTCTGTATTTTTAAGATATAACAGCTATGATCATGCACACATATAGTTGTGTGCAGAATCAAAACATTGTCCTTCCCCACCCTTATCTGGAGGTATCTAATTCGGCCTCTTACACTACTGCTGATGTATACTTTAAGGAGCTGAGACCTAGTATTGCTTTCTACACTGATTAGCATTTATATTTCCAGTCATATCAATTATGCCTTCCACTGTCTGTTAACAAGAGCAATAAAATCTATTTGAAGCTATAGCCTTTGCCCAGAGAACGTTTTTATATATATATACACATTTTATGACTTTGTCCTCTTGCTACTTCTCCACATTTTCATTTTAGAAATTTCTCCATTTCCTACTTCTGTATGTAAAAGACTGATTAAAACCTTCCCCTCCCTTTGCTGCTGGTAGGTGCAGCACGTTCAGAGCCATGAGCAAGACGAATCCCTAGGCTGCTGTGCCTCCTGGTGGACACAGAAACTTTCTGCCTTAGTACGCTACCTTTGTGCATCACACTTTATTTGCTGCAAGAGTGTTTACAAAGCAACTGCACTCTCTTCCTGGGAAAAGGCTAAAAGTTTGTTCCTGATAATTCACAGAATCACAGAATGTCAGGGGCTGGAAGTGGCCTCGAAAGATCATCTAGTCCAACGTCCCTGCCAGAGCAGGATCACCTATATCAGATCACACAGGAACATGTCCATATAGGTTTTGAGTATCTCCAGAGGGGAGACTCCACAATCCCCCTTGGCAGCCTGTTCCAGTGTTCTGACACCCTCACAGTGAAAAAATACCTCCTCGTGTTTACATAACAGGATTATCCAGACAACAGAAGTGGGTATCATTAGGCAAAAGGAGTGGGTATCAGGCTCTAACTAATTGTCAACATGAATCTTGTGCAGTCGGAAAATGTCTTTCTCTTTAATTGGAAAATCTTGACCAGAAGATGGGACACTAGTGACAAAGTAGTGAAAAATATTTCCCTAGCCCAAATCCATGTTGTGGATTTTGGTCCTCAACTGCTGTCCTCTAGTAAGAGGTCCACAACTTCAGCTTATTAGATGAATGAATAAGTCAGACCAGGGAAGAGACCATTTTGTGTTAAACCAAAGATCCCTTCAAGCCCAGTGCTTTGTCTCCAGCTTCCATGAAAGCTATTAACAGGGAAAAAATGTGAGAATGGAGTAAGCACTGACTTCCTCAGAATACCTTCCCATCTTCAAATAACTTGGAGAGAGATCAAGGACTTCAAACATGAGCCTGACATGGTCATTTTGTGTTTATCAGCCTACAGTGGATTTCCCTTTCATGCACAGCTGTATTTTGAACACACTTTAAGATCCTCTAATGAAAATGGAAGTCTGGCTTAAACTCGGTGATGACAAATTCTGCTTTGTTTAAACTGCTCATACTCTGCTTCGACTTGTCATAGGAAGGAACTGTTGCTATGAAATGTTATGTGTGACATGAAGTAGAACAATTTTAAAATTCAGGTAAGAAAAGTTTCCCCATGGAAACACATATCTTTTCAGACAACTAACTTTAAAATCTGCTACATAGAGATGCAAATCCTCACACAGATTTCACGCTCTCTTATGTATGACAGAACTGTGGCTTTGAAGTAATTAATTATTTACAGTTTAGCAGAATTCCATGGCAGTAATTCACTTTCCTGTCGTATGACAAACCCACCTCCTCAGCTTTCCTCCATGAGTGAATAATACCAGACTCTAGCTTATTTCCAGAGCTCCACCTCTGAATGACACAACTCCAAATATTTCTGTTTCAGGTGCACAGACAGCAGCTGCAAGCAAAATACTCTCATGCCCTGCTGCACTGCAGTTACCAGATCCTCACCAGCAAAGTGCTGAAGTTCCCAAATCTGCCTTAGCTGCAGAATCATTTGACAGCTACACACACACTTTCCTGGTAACTCAGATTACCTGTCTTTTACAGAAAGGCATGCAAAGCACTTTAATTCCCAAAATAAATACAGCCACCCTATGAGCATTTTAATCCTTCATTGATTGACGACGTCTCCTTCACATTCTTGCCTGCTTTCAAGCATGGGTTCCTTCAGACATCACTGCTCTCAAGCCCTTCAAGCTCCTGAGTTGAAAGTAATAGCAAAGTGCCCAGCCTGTGTGTCCCACTCACTCAACTACAGATTGAATCTTTGCTAGTACTCAGTTTCTGACTGGTTGGATTTTTCTATATATAATCAATGGCTACATTTTTATTTAAGTTTGATTGCTTAAAATTAGATCAAGGTCTGTGTTACTGAACTGTCTAGGTGTAAGTGGGAAGAGTTGGTATGTTTGATCAGAAGTTACGACAGGATGATAATCACTAGGTTACTAGAGATAAAATCCGAGGCTTGCAAGTGTGTGCGTGAGCAGTAGGGAAAGACAATATGCAACAGATTCCAAAATAAAGGAGGAGCTCTGTTCTTCTTCATTCAGCCTTCTGGGACATCCTGGCCATACATCACAGAATTCTGAACCCATATATACCGACAGCCTAAGTAGCTGGGTCGGAGCGGCACCAGTATTACCACCATGATGGTGAGGTTCTCAGTGGGGACGCCTACCTTAAGAAGATAAGTGCCTGCCAACCCTGCAATCTACACATCTCAGGAGTTTTGATGAGTATAACCTGCTCTTTGATCAATGGAGCTACTCAGGATTGTTTGTCATATCTTATTCAGCATTGTAGTTTCTCCCTATGGCTGTAGCATGTGAGCCATAGGTATTGTGGTTTCCAGTATACCTTTCTCATTATGGTTTTAGTGTTTAAGCTATAATAAAGTATTGAAACTGTACCCAGAGGGGGGTACCCATGTGTGAGAGCGTTCCCTGGCCTCAAAGTACACACTGGAACATCGGGGCAGGTGGAGGGAAAGACCATGGTCATTTACATGGTCTCAGAGTTAGAAAAAATAGGTTGAACAGATGACATCATTTGGAGGAACAAACATGTAGAGAATGTTCTGTGTTAACAGCTCACATGACCACTCCTGCCTCCAGTTATATGAAGGTTCCAAACCAAAACATCCCACTGCTCTCCTGTCATTTTTTGCAAGGGTGTACTTGTACTATTGTAATAAAAAAGCATCTGTAGCTAGAGGAATGAACTGGAAGACTTAAGCCAAAACACAGAGTGGGTAGTTTTAGGATATCACAAATCATTCTACCTTGGACAAAAAACTTTGGATGAGATGTCTCTGCTCCCTATCTGGTCAATAGAGGATGATCACAAAAGGAAAGTTCCACATAGACTATGGATCCTTTCCTTTCCCTAAATCTCCTTGAGTGTTTCAACTGAAAGTGGTAATTTGACACAATTTCGTTTCCAAGAAAAAACAGGTTAAAATACACATTCACATGGAACTTTGATAATGACCACCACAACTAACTGTATACAGAGTCTCATTAAGTAATAATAATGATAATAATAATAATTAGTTTGTAGATCCACCCCACACATGGCTCATAGATATTAGAACAGCAAATGGGAGGGAGAGGTAGAGAGCAGGAAGATCTTATTGGCTTCATCCCGTATTTCTGTAAATTGCCATGGCACTACACTCCATGGCCTTAGTGATGAAGCTGGGAATAGAAGACTGTGTGAATACCTGTGTATTATCATAGAATCACAGAATCAGCCAGAGTTGGAAGGGACCACAAGGATCACCTAATTCCAAACCCCCTGCCAAGGGCAGGGACACCTCACACTAGATAAGGCTGTCTAGAGCCTCATCTAGCCTGGCCTTAAATACCTCCCCGCATGTGGCTTCCACTACCTCCCTGAGCAACCTGTTCCAGGGTCTCACCACGCTCATGGTATTCCTGAATCTACCCATTTCTAGCTTTGTTCCATTCCCCCTAGTCCTATCTGACTATCTGACATCCTAAAAAATCCCTCTCCAGATTTTTTGTAGGCCTCCTTAAGATACTGAAAGGCCACAATAAGATCACCTCAGAGCCTTCTCCTCTCCAGACTGAACAGACACAGCTCCCTCAGTTTCTCCTCAAAGGAGAGGTGCTCCTGCCCTCTGATCATCCTCGTGGCACTTCTCTGGACACATTCCAGCACATCCATATCTTTCTTGTAATAGGGGCTCCAGAACTGGATGCTGTACTCCAGGTGGGGTCTCACCAGTGCAGAGTAGAGGGGGAGGATCACTTCCCTCAACCTGCTGGCCACACTTCTCCTGATGCAGCCCAGGATCTGGCTGGCTTTCTGTGCTGCAGGAGCACACTGCTGGCTCATATTGAGCTTCTCGTTGACCAGCACCCCCAAGTCCCCCTCCTCAGGGCTGCTCTCAAGCCAGTCACTGCCCAGCCCATATTGGTGCTTAGGATTGCCTTGACCCAGATGCAAGACCTTGCACTTGGTCTTGTTGAACTTTATGAGGTTGGCTTGTGCTCACCTCTCCAGCCTGCCAAGGTCCCTCTGGATGCCGTCTGGATGGCATCTTCCTGGAATTGTTTGCCATCTAGTGGTTTGTTGGCCTCCCACAAATAAAAAAGTAAAGTGTTTTTCACAACTGCTGTTATCAGTGAAGGAGCTGACCTTGGACTATGCCAACTAAACTCCTGCAAGGGGGTAATGTGCTCAAGGCTATAGCAGTCTGAGGGCTGAAACAGAGCTATGGAACACATCCAGCACAGGGGTAGAGTTAATGGAAACGGTCTTCTTCATTAAAATGATGTGTGAATGAAAACCCTACACAAAAGTAGATCAAACCAAAGTTCAAAGAGCTTGCTGTGTTCACTTTGGGTGAACCAAGAACTCTTGCTGTAAATGATGGCTTTTTTAATAAGAAATGACAAGAGACATTTGGTTACTAACCAATCACAATCCTATTGAGGCTACTAATTTAATGTTACATGGAAAAAATGAGATACAATCCTAGGATGTATCAGGGCCACACATTCCTGTTAGAGACACTGTATAAGACCTGAACTAGCCACCCATGCTTATCAAGAGTAAACTCAAAATAATATGTGCACAGATGGCTCAGAATAGTAAGAGCTTCTCCTGTCTCAGGAAAGGAGACTAGTAACAACAGAGGCTAAAATAAAAGGACTGGAGGAAGTACAACAAATGATGGGTGAACATCACAAACTTATTTCTTAGATTCAGACTGGACGTTAGAAAATAGTTCTTCACCATGAGCATGGTGGGACAATGGAACAGGTTGCCCTGGGAGATGGTGGAAGCCACATCCCTGGAAGTTCCTAAGGCCAGGCTGGATGGGGCTCTGAGCAACTCGGTTTTACGTGAGGTGTCCCTGCCCATGGCAGGGGGGTTGGAACTGGACGACCTTTGAGGTCACTTCCAACCCTGACGATTCTGTAATAAAAAGTATTTATAGTCATGGGGAACACTGGCCAGTGACAAATCAGTCTACGTAATCCTATATTAACTTTAAAATTAATAAATACATTTAAAATGAATAAATAATTAGGCCTTCTACTGAAATTTTGGGACTGTTTCTCAGCGTAGTTAATGTCAGTAAGAAAACTTCAAGAAACAAATAAATACTTTTCTATTTCGTTACTTCAGTTGTGTGTGGCAGCAAAAGTTTACATTACAAGGTTCAGAGGGTCCCTTTCAGACATATTTCCTGCATTAACCATTAATTTATGACAAGCATCTACATAGAATCATAGAATCATAGAATCAACCAGGTTGGAAGAGACCTCCAAGATCATCCAGTCCAACCTAGCACCCTGCCCTATCCAATCAACTAGACCATGGCACTAAGTGCCTCAGCCAGGCTTTTCTTGAAGACCCCCAGGGACGGTGCCTCCACCACCTCCCTGGGCAGCCCATTCCAATGGCAAATCACTCTCTCTGTGAAGAACTTCTTCCTAATATCCAGCCTATACCTACCCTGGCACAACTTGAGACTGTGTCCCCTTGTTCTACTGCTGGTTGCCTGGGAGAAGAGGCATAACTAGATGCAATGTGTACACTTCAGATAGCCACATTAAGACTGGATGTGCAGTATTTATTTTGCTTAGGAAATCTCAGCATTTCCTATTGCACATACTGGTACTTCATCTCTTCACCCTAAATGCTCACCTTCTCTTAGAACCTCTGATGGCGTTGCTGCCCCTTTGCTGTTGCCTGGGTTTTGGAAGTTGCTATCTTCTGTTGTAAGAAACGGTAATGACAAACTGGGAATTTCTTGCTGATCCTGCCTACACAACTAAACCAACAGACAGCTGAGCCCCCTGCACTGTCAGTTCCACCGCCTTGGAGCCGTGCTTTTTGCTGTGGCTGGAGCAAAGGAGCACAGCTCCTTCAGGCCAGGCCTCCAGAAGGAGCATTCGGGATGTAGTGATGAGTTCTTTAGTTCCACAGCATGTCACGCTGCCTGCTGGGGCCCTGGCAGTGCGTAGCCCTTGCCTTGGCGGAAGCCTTGACAAGCCCCTCACAGAGCCATCCGGGGAGGAGGGCAGGACCTGTCGGGCTCCGACGTCCAGGGAAAACTAGGGCTAGGGCCTGGACGTGGGAACAAGAGAGCTTCGGCCTGCTCCTGAGAAGCAAGAGGGAACCTGACTTACAGACGGCGGCTGCAGCCTACTCGCGTTAGCAGCACTACGCGTTTTCCGTAGGCCGTCCCTCCGCGTACCGCTGCGCACTTTGCGTAACCCCGCTCTTCTCGTCGCGCGGTCCCCTCTCTTTGCCGTCAAAAGGGGGCGGGAGGTGTACTACGTAACGGCTGCGAGAGCTACCGGGGCCAGAGGCGTCAGCCGTGGGACTTTGCTCCTGTCCTGCCGCCGCCATGGCTGCCCCGGGGCCAGTACGGCTCCTCAGGGCTGCCGCCGCCGCTTCCTCCCGCCGCTGGCTCTTCACCGCCTCGCCGGCAGCCGGGACGAGAGCAGGCTGCGGCAGCGGCGCCGCTGCCGTGAAGGCAGCCCGGCTCTTCAGCCTCTCTGCCCGAGCGGTGCTCAGGTAAGAGGATCGGAGCAGTGAAGCGCTGGACGGGCTTCTCACCGTGGCGGCTGCTTTCGCTCCGCGACAGCGCCGTACCGGGCCGACCCGGCCAGCTTGCCTGGGCCTCGGCGCAGAGGGCACTCGGGGCCAACGGCCGCCAGTAGCACGGTCCGCCCGGCTGAGGGCGGCCAGCCAGGCCAGCGCTGCGTGACCTTCCTCCGGTCTGTCGCTGCGCCGCAGCCCCGGCCCTGCCGCTGCCTGGCTCGTCCGAAGCAGGTCCCGGCCCCTTGTGACCTCTCACGGCCGCGCTTCGGCCTGACTCCGAGCAGCTCTCCGGTGGCTGCCGTGGCGGTGGCAGTAAAGTGCTCTGCGGGGACACTTTCCACCTGGATGGGCGAAGCGGACCACCCCACCCGGGGGTGCCGGCTGAGCGCCCTCAGCGGGTGAGGTGAGCTGTGTCGTGCAGGACTCTGCCGGGCGGCGTGGACTGGAGGTGCCCGTGGCTGTTTCGGTTTAGGCATCGCACTGATCCAGTGGCGTGGTTAACCGCAAGGCCTGTGTGATCAGGAACCCCGTTGTGATCCTGTGGAAAGCTACACTAAGGTTCCTAGTGTTCATACTAGTTTCCTGAAAGGTTGTGACCGTATCAGTGTTACTTTTTCACGCAGTGCAGCACTTGCCTTTTGTTGTTGAGAAGGTCTGGCTAGGCTTGTACATGCACTGCTTCTGTCTGAACTCAGTACTGATCATGTCTTCTGCCTTTGGCATAGTTTTTCTTTACCAAAGAGCACTCATGCGTCCTAAGCGTGCAGCACCCCTGTTCTCATCAGCAATTGGTCTGAGCAGGTGTGTGAAAATGCAGCACATCTGTAGACATCTAATATTCTTCAACCCCCATAGATTTGTAACTTAGTACAGGTAGTGAAAGGCTGTTTATGCATGGCCTTCTGCCTTCTCACTTGTATATTCAAAGATAGGGCAGAGCCTACAGTTAACTTTCAGTATTTAAAACGCATGGTATTAGAAGCTTAATTTACTTGGCTGCTAGGGAATGTTCTTGGACTCTTAACAGGACCCACAATCAGCTGCCCAACATCAAGGGTGGAGCATAGCCTGATGTCAGGAGGTTGAGTAGTGCCCTGACCATCAAAGCTGTTTCAGTGGTTTGCTTTTAACTTCTGTAGGTGTTCTTTTACTTTGTTCCAGCAGATACTTTAAATACGGAGAGACAAACTATCTTTTTAGTCTAGGACTCCCATATGAGATGCATACGTTGCTGATTTAGATCTTGTCTCTGAATGATCCTGCTGGATTTCTTAAATCTCCACTGAGCGAGTGCCCTGACAATCTATTGTTTTGAAGTCCCTGAGTTGCAGTTTTTACTTAACAAAACCAAAGTGTCTTTGTCAAGTTTTATAAGTTATTAAAATTACTGAACAGGGGGAAAATGAGAGAATGAAAATACCATAATGGGAAAACATTTCTGTGCCTAATAGCATTGTAAAAGTTGTAATCCCTCATGCCTTTCACAAACAGACTGAATACAGATAGGAATTTATTTACATTCATTGCGCAAGAATGCCAGGCAAAAAAATCCAAAAGAATTGTGCAAGCAAGTACTTCACATGTAATGTTTATGTACTTCGTGCCATAGCCTGGCTGAGAGAGTTGGGAGAAAAAGAAAACCCTTGGGTTTTTCGTGTATTAGCATTTTCTCCATTTACGTGCAAGTTGTTTTTTAGTAGTCATTTCAGATCCAGTTACCAAGCTTTATACAATCAGCCAGTGTAATTCCAGTAAAAAAGTACATGGAATCATAGAGTGGTAGGGGGATGGAAGGGACCCCAACCTCCCTACCAAAGCAGGATCACCTATTTCAGGCCACATAGGAACCTCTTCAGGTGGGTTTTGAAAGTCTGCAGAGAAGGTGACTCCATAACCTCTCTGGGCAGCCTGATGCTGTGCTCTGTTGCCCTCACAGGGAAGTTTTTTCCTGATGTTGAGGTGGAGCTTCCCATGTTCCAGTTTGTACCTGTTCGTGCTTGTCTTATCATAGGGCACATCTGAAAAGAGACTGGCCCCATCTTGACTCTCACCCTTCATATATTTATGAACATTAATAAGATCCCCTTTCAAGTCTTCTCCTGGCTAAACAGCTCCAGGTCTTACAGCCTTTCCTCTTAGGACAGGTACTCCAGTCTCTCAGTCATCCTTGTAGCCCTCCATTGGACTCTCTAGTATTTCCATGTCTTTCTTGAACTGGGAAGCCCAGAGCTGAGCACAATACTCTTGATGTGGTCTCACCAGGGCAGAGTAGAAGGGGAGGAGAACCTCTCTTCAATGTGCTGGCCAGACTCTCCTTAATGCACCCCAGGATACTGTTGCATTAAGTTTTCCTTTCCATATAGTTTATTTCTGTGCTCTGTTTTTATGTGTTATCCTTCATTTCATGGTGAGCACTGGTTTTCTGAAAATTCTGTATAACAGTTTAGGTATCTGTATGACATTTTGGTGCACAACATAATTGCTACATGTTTTGAAGGTTAGTTCATATTTGTAACTTTCATATTTTGAGACCTGTAGAATAGTTTAGTTTGTGAAACTCTTCAGGCAATTAGGTAGTTCTGTTAGATTTACCATTTAATAAAATATCTGGAAGTAATAGAGCTTAGCTTATCATGTGCCACAACAGGTTGCAGTTGTCATCTTTGTTTTGGTTGGAGGAATGCAAGAAGTGATTCTTAGGCTGGAAGTAATAGTTCAATATTCTAAAGGATATGTCTTTTAAGGGGGAGGAGTTAGCTGTTGGAATTAATGCAGTACTGTTTTTTTCATGGGAGAGACAATGAACAGCAGTTACAGTTCTCTAGTGCTCTTCTGTGTGTCTGCACTATGCTTAATTTAGAGTAGCCTAGCAAAGCAAGCTGGAAAAAAGCTCATAGTACTGTGGCAACCAACAGCATACACTTGTTCAAGTGTCAGTTGGGTTATTTATGCTTTATGCAGATTACACAGAATATGTTCTGCTCTTCCTGATAAATCTGAGACTATTTATACTTGCATACACTTGCTATGTGTTTATGCTGCTGGAGACTGTCCTCGGGGGCCCCAGAGGAAAACAGGATAAAGAAGGAGTTTTCCTTGGTTGATGAGGACTGGGTTAGGGAATAGATAAGTAATCTGGACATCCATACATCTGTAGGTCATGGGCTGCACTCTAGAGTGCTGATGGAGCTGGTGAAGGTCATGGCCAGACCACTCTCCACCGTCTTTGGTAAGTCATGTTGGACTGGAGAAGTCCCTGGGGACTGGAGAAAGGCAAACATCACTCCAGTCTTCAAAAAGGGTAAGAAGAAGGACCTGGGTAACTATAGCCTCAGCTTCATCCCTGGAAGGATAATGGAAAAACATGTCCTTAGGTATATCAAGGACAAGAGGGTCATTAGGAGCAGTCAGCATGGTTTTACCAAGGGGAAGTCGTATTTGATCAACGTGATAGCCTTTTATGAGGGTGTAACCAGGTAGATAGATGATGATAGAGCAGTGGATGTAGTTTATCTTGATTTCATTAAAGCAAGCATTTGACACTGTCTCCCACAGTGAAACTGAGGACGTATGGTCTGGATGATGAGGTAGTGAGGTGGATTGCGAACTAGTTGAAGGAAAGAAACCAGAGAGTTTTGGTCTGTGGGACAGGGTCTAGTTGGAGGCCTGTATCTAGTGGAGTCTCTCAGGGGCTGGGACCAGTACTATTCAATATATTAATCTACAACCTGGATGAGGGCACAGAGTGCAGTCAGCAATTTTGCTGACAAGACAAAACTGTGTGAAGTTGCTGACACATTGGAGGGTTTTGCTGCTGTTTAGCGAGACTTAGACAGATTGGAGAGCTGGGCAGGGAGAAATTTAATGAAATTCAACAAGGGCAAGTGTAGAATCTTGCAGCTGGGAAAGAACAACCCGTGGTATCAGAACAGTTTCAGAATTGACCTGTAGGAGAGCAGCGAAGAAAAAAGGGACATGGGGGTTCTAGTGGGTGGAAGGATGGCCATGAGCCAGCAATGTGCTTATATGGCCAAGAAGGCCAGTGCCATTCTTGGGCATATTAGAAAGCATGTGGTTACTAGGTTGAGAGAGGTTCTCCTGTCGCTCTGTTCCGCACTGGTGAGGCTGCATCTCGAATACTGTGTCCAGTTCTGGGCCACTTGGTTCGACAAAGACAGTGCTTGAAAGAGCCCAGTGCAGAGACACAAAAATGAGTGGAACATCTTCCTTACAAGGAGAGGCTGAGGGAGGTGGGTCTCTTTAGTTTGGAGAAGAGGAGACTGAGGGGTGACCTCTTTAATGTTTATAAATATGTAAAAGATGAGTGTGAAGAGAATGGAGCCACACTCTTCTCAGCAATGCCCAATGACAGGACAAGGGGCAATGGGTAGAAGTTGAGGCATAGGAAGTTCCATATGGAATTTTTTTTTTCACTGTGAGGGTGACAGAACACTGGAACAGGCTGCCCAAGGGCATTGTGGAATTTCCTCTAGAGATACTGATATTGTGCTTATGTGCAATAAAGCCTCAGTGATTTTTAAAGATTAAACATTTTGGCTATGCAAAGAGTAGCAAAGATGGCAATAGCAAAAAACAGATTCTACTAGAAGATTTAGGAAGGCTGTCTCTAAATTAAAAATAAATACATTTTACTTTGACATGTCAACCAGGATGGATTAGGTCCCATAGAAAGGATTAATTACTCTAGTTCTCTTTAAGAAATGTCAGTGATTTAGTTGTGGTACTTTAGTTTGTCCCCCTTGGTGCATGCTGCACCAGTTAGGCATGTGCAGCTGCAGTGCAGTTTCACAGCTGGCTGAAGCTAATGCAAGATTTTTTCTACTGAAAAGGGGATCCCACTCCTGTTTCCTCATGTCTGTTGTGGGCAGTGATGTTTTGCTTGCTGTTTCAGCTGTGACTGCTTCATTTTTATGATTGATTTTCAGCCAGGTTGGCACAATGAGTTGACTTGCAGTGACACTAGTGTAAGGATGATGGCAAGGTGATTTGGAGTGGAAATCACCCAAGCCTGCATTTTTATATTGGAAGGAGATTGGTTTAAGCTGACCGTTAAGCTTACATTATATTATTAGATCATAAAGTTACAGTAACACAATAGTTTTAAACTGATGAAAATTTCATATAACATCTGACTGTATACTGTTCTGACGTGCATACAGCCATTGATTGGTTTCAGCCAGACCCAGTTTTCTGCTGACTGTGAGTGCTGGGGATAGAAGGAACAAAGGGAAGACAGGACCTTTTTTCTTGTGCCACTGTGGTGTTAGGGCAAGTAAAGTGTAATCAGAGGTGAAGACAGGAGGGTTTTGAAAACTAGGATGGAGATGATTCGTCTTTTACAAAGCTTCCAGTGGTCCAGCAAATGGCTAGATACCTTGCTGTTGGGTCCATGTTACTTGTGATTACATCATCCTATAACAGAGGAAAGGGTATATTTTGAATATTGAACAAATACATACTACTTGCTATATCTATACCTTGGGCAGAGGATGCCTATAATGCAAGTACATTCTGCATTGAGTCTTCTGTCTGAGTTGTGTTTGTCACAATGACAGAAATACTTCAGTCATTGAGAGTATTTGGGTGAGCTCTGGAAGGGCTTTTTGAAGCAGTTTAAAATTACACTGTCAGTGGTTCACTTTGGCTGTCAGAATGGGAATCTATACCTTTATAGATGTAATCTAAACCTATCATTCTTAAACTACCTGTGGAAATGGTGACTGTTATACTCTGGTGTATCTAAGAAGTAGGTGCTGTTTTTCTTTGATTGTGCTGTGGGAGGTATAAGTGGAGCAGAGAGCTAACTTAAACCCTTACCAAACAGTTTGTTGGAGGTAGTCCTTTGATATCACAGGTGACTGTGCAACATTAAGTGCATTTTGCGAAGAGATATCTTCAAGATTTCTGAAGTATGTTATAGTGCTTTCTTCAGTTTCATTCTGCACGTCAGCAAGGTCAATACTTCATTATCAATTATATTTTTGAAATTAATTTTATACCTAATAGTAGTTTGTGGCTGCTTTCCAGAGAGTGAACTGAGGGATGATATGACAAGAATTGAACATGACATCAAAGAAATCATGGTGGATACCACTGCCAACCGAGCTTACAGTTGTGACAAGTATATTAAGTCTAGAGCAGTAAATGTTTTTTGTTTATCAAAACAAGCTAGGACACAGGTTGCTAAGAACATATTTTCTCTTACAGTCAGTTCCAGAAATAATCTCTTCTCTGGCTACTTTAAAAAGTTTGCTTTAATATGCAGCTCTACAGATTAGAAGAAGGTGACTTGATTTTTCAAGCTGGTATGCTTTCCATATTGTAGGTCACTTAAGGCCCACAGTTGCTAAAAGGATTTAAGGTTATAATATTGAACATGCTGCTCTTAAACATGAATTTCACATTGAAGCAGATTATTGCATTAGCTTTCAGTTGTTCTATTTGTATCTCTTATCTCTTGGCAGATTTCTTCAGTATCTAATAGGTTTTTCTTGGTTTGCTCACTTACTGTAGGAAAGAACATAGTCTGTTTAAAAACAAACAAACTGTATTTCATTTGTGTTCATTTAATTTGCATTAGAAATAACATAATACATAACCAAAAAGATCTCTGTTTTTTCCGTATTAAAAGCTTTAGTCTTAAGACATTTTTATGCAGATTGCAAGAGATTTTTTTCTTAAATAAACTTGAATTGTATGACAAGTGAAGCAAGAAAATGCAGAATCTTTTTTTCTTTGAAGTTGGTGTCAAAACTGTGACCTTCACTAGAATTAATATTTACAAGGTGAAATCCTAGGGGAATCTACTGAAAAGAAAGCAGAATGCTTGTGTAGTATTTCCATTCTGGGGAGGAGAGGAGAATTAATCTTTGGAACAAATGAAGTCAAATGTCATAAAGTCCAAGCAGAAATGGAAAACAATTAACTTGTCATAAATCATAATGATGGCAACAGATAAAATTTCATAAATGTAAAGCAAGAGTCATCAGAAAGGTGTGTAGAAAAGCATTTAAATTAAGCTCTTTTATTAGATAAAAATACAAATATGTGCCAAAACCAAAAGAGCTGACTCTCTTAATTGAAAGACAAAACTTTGTGATCCTGCATAGTTTCTAATAACAAAACAGAAACAAGGGTGAGTTTTTTTTCTTGTATTTTATGGCACAGCAGTAAATGCCTGTACCTGTTGGTGCTTTTAAAAGCCAGTAACTTGGGTTTCTGTGTTCTCAGGGTTGATAGTGGTTATTGGTTTAATAGTATTCAATGTATTTTAAAGATTTTTTTAAAAATAGAATTATTTCTTTAATTCCACTATGTACTTTTCTTTTTTAGCTCAGAAGATAAAATAACTGTTCATTTCATAAATCGTGATGGTGACAAACTAACAGCCAAAGGAAAACTTGGAGATTCACTGCTCGATGTTGTTGTTGATAATAATCTAGACATAGATGGTTTTGGTAAGTAAATTGGAAAAGACACTTAAGATCATCAAATCCAATCGTAACTGAATACTCAGGAGTTTATTTATAAAACCTACCTGTACCCTATTCAGATTTCCTACACACCTCCCCACACTTTATATTTTTCTCTCCTGCAAATGCACAAAATATTTTGTGTCAAGTATTAAAATAATATTTGGGGTGAGCCTTGCTTAAGGGTGAAAGGAGGGGAATGTGGATAGAGTGCTATCAAAGTGGAATCTGAAAGATGCCACCCACAGACTCTTGTGAGCTGAAAGATTCTGGAGGCAACACAGAATGGGTATATTTCTGAAAATATGTTACTTTTGTATTGCTGTACTGTCTCTACTTTATTATTGGGCTTTTTGTAGAACAAATAGCTGTAATATCTTAGTTCTAAGAGAAAGACACCATCAAATCATGTCAGCTAACAGGAAAGAGCAAAAAGTTTAGTTCCTACTAAAGGAGAGGTGTAAAGGAGACCAGAGTCCTAGTGAAATTCTAACTGTATGAGCTCTGTTTAAAAACGGATAGGAGGAGTACTAACACATCTGTATTTTTGCACTTTCCGTAGTTAGTTGCATTGAAATTGCAGGATTCTGCCTATACAAAGCTGTGGTGTTTGGTAAAGGCAATTTAATACTTCAGGACAGGTATTTACATCAATACAATTTGCATGAGTGAATGTGTAGCGTGGAGTGTTTAGAGGGAAAAAGTATAGGCTAGTGTACCACATTCTGAAATCTTGGGTTGTGTTTTATTCAGTTGCAAACAAATTTCACTGCCAATAGTTAAGATTTATGTCTGGGACCACTCTTCTGTCCACAGTTACATACGTTGAGGGGTGGAGGATTGTTTCTTAAAAATGTGTGATGTGCTGGGGTGACTAGCATTACATATCTCTTATTAAATGTGTCTTACAGACTTAGACTTGCTCTACTTGTACAGTAAATATTTTCTGTTTGTGTGAATGTCAGTCACGTTAAGGCATTATGATAAAGTAGGGGGCAAGGGAAGATAATGCTGTCAGTAAACAGTAAGCCTCACTAAAAATGGAGATACTGTAACTACAACATATGCTAGTCCCATTTCAGTAATAATTTTCTAATGAAACATCATACTAGGGCAGAGAAATAATGTGATACAAATGATGTGATGATGGATGTTCTGTGTTTAGGAAAAAGTAATGAGGGAAAAAATGTAAAATATAAATCTTAGCGATTTACTTCTGTCACTAGGGGGCATCCCATGTGCAGTAATAATCAGAAATATCTTGATACAAAGACTTTAAAAACAGTTGAATGATTCAGCTGTGCTCACTTTGCTGCTGCTAGCATTACACTTACACAGAAAGACCTTCCATTGTTAAGATTGTCAGTGTTCTTTCTCTTTTATTTTTCTGGTTCTTCCCCTTCTCTGCTCACCTCCCCCAGCATTCAAATGTTTAAACTGCTGATAGAGAAAATTTTACATTATCGTATCATAAATTTGACACTTTATTTAAACTCTGCTTTTTCACATTCATTTGTATGTACTTGAAGACATGATATGTTCTAAAAATCAAGTCTTGTAGTGCAATGTTATGCTCACTTTGAATATATGCTGTTGATTCCTTTACGGAAAGCACTGTGCTGTTACATGTAGTATGCTTTTGTGGTCTGATGATAATCCCACTGTTTCTTTTCATACCATTGGTTATATGTGCAGCTCAACTTCTCTTTGTTTCCATGAGTACAAAGGTGATGTGCTCACAGTACTCTTAGTTCTTTCCCTGAAAATGAGTAAATAAATTAAACTTGGCCAATGTATTACCTGCTTCTTTGTGCATTTTAAGTCAGAGAGGTAGATTTGTGTGCCCTAACACCAACATTCACACAAGTATGAAGTGTTCAGCTTTCTTCTCCACTTGAAGTTGAATATTTCTTTTTCAACAAAGCAGAGGACTTGGCACCAACTCTGTACAGTGGCAGAGACAAATTTGATAGTGTTTGAACTCTTACTGTCTTGTGATGACCTAATTGTTCTAGGTGTAGTTGATATTTGCTAGGGTCAAACAGAACAAATCCATTAGATCCTTGGATCAGGCTAGATTACCTATTAACACTTGGAGGCCTCTTTTACATGGGAAAAAAACATCTCTGTTTAGCCTGATGGCCTACCTTTGTTGCTCTGAATTAGCATTCTGTTGAGTGAGGAGTATACAGAGTATCAAATTCCTCCTTCCTGTACTTCTGAGGAATTCTTTGTATAGCAGGTGTTGCTTGGTGAATTTCTTGAAGAAACCTCAAAACCATGGGGAAGAGAGAAATAGAAGAGTCAACCATGGAAATAAATTATGAAGTGTTGATTGACAGTGTTGTCTATGTTTGCATGCATATAGTAGAAGACTTCTATCTCTTTAAATGCTATAAAGGGAATTGCTGAGTATTCTAATTAACCATAGTATTCAAGTAAATCTTAAGGTTGTAGGAACTGTAGAAGTGCTACAGACAGTTGAATGCAGAGTAGATAGATGAGTGTGGGAATATATGATACAAATTTTGCTATTGAACAGAGAGACTTCTTGTATGAGACAAACATATTGCTGCTGTAATTTGGAACTTGGATTTTCTGTTTTGTTTTTTTAACCTGTTTAGGTGCATGTGAAGGAACACTAGCCTGTTCAACTTGTCATTTAATCTTTGAAGATCACATATTTGAGAAACTAGATGCAATTACTGATGAAGAAATGGACATGTTGGACCTGGCATATGGCCTCACAGAAACGTAAGGCAACATAATACTTTACTACATCAAAGAACGAAAAAAAAAGAGGATTGCAGATGTGGCACTCCACTATTCTTAGAATGCTTTAATAGGCTTTTAATGAATAGCTGGATTCTGTTACAGAAATGGGACTTCCAAGTTTTGATGCTGTTTATGTGAATTCGTATTACAAAGAAGTCAATATTGTTTTTTTAACAGAAGAGTGACAATTGCCAGTACTTGCTCTTAAGAGACATCTGATACAGAAGCATCAGATAGTGAAGAAGTGTTGCAAAACACCTGTTTTGTCTCAGGTGTTGCAACACCACTGATTAGCTTGCTGTGGGAAACATGGTCAAGGCCCTGATGGATCATTGTGATCAAAGACAATACCGCATGAACTCCAGATGATTCAATGTGAATTATGCCAGAGACGTTTATTGATCATTCCTCTCTCAATAAATACCCTCAGGGCCACAAGGCACACGCCTACACATTAGCATAATTGGGCAAGGACAACTCCATCAGCATAAACCACGCCTTGTTTTTCTCATTAACGAGGTGTCTGTTATCTATCTCTTCTGAGTTAAGTTAACCAGCAGCTGGTGGGAACCAGGATCAGAACCCACTATCCTTCTTCACTCCGTTCCCACATCCTTCTTCACTTTGCATTCTCACAAAGAAGTTCAAGAACATCAGTTCCTTCAACAAAAACTTTGCTGCTGAGTGTGAATTTTCCTGTTCTTGTTTCCTTTTCCTTCTGTTCTATACCTCCCTTACCCTGTAGCTAGTTGTTATATTTTATGAATGTGTGTACTATCAGTATTTGGTTTTGGTCAGATCTTTTCACAAAATCAGAGAAGGATTTGGGTTGGAAGAGACCTTTCGAGATCATCTGGCTCAACTGACAGGGCCATCTAGAGCCCAGAACCATCTCTAAAGGGCTTTTGAAATATCTTCCAAGATGGAGACTCTGCACCTCCTCTAGTATTTTTGTACATGGATAAGATCTTCCCCCGAGCCTACTCTAGCATGAATAGTGTCCCACATGGCAGTGTCCTCAGTTGTCATGCTTTAACTCAAGTCAGAGTGCTCTTGGTGTGCACAAGCCACATTCTCTACTGACTAAAACTAATCCTAAAGTGTGATCTAACCACTAATGGGCATTTCAGTGCATAGGACTAAACTAGTGATAGTGTAACCTTCTGTTCTGCATCTCCCCATTATCGGAGTAGTTAGGGTGTCATATCCTCATCAGAGACCTACTCCTAGTGGGCAGCAGGACTTTATAGCTGGATTGTATAGCATGGGGTTTTTTTTATGTCTTCAAATAATTACTCTGAATTAATTTGTTTCAACTTCTTCTGCTTTATCTTTTTTTTTTGACTCCCCAAAAATATTTTCAGTTTTGAAAAAAACATAAACCTATTAAATGTGCATTTACTTCACTCTACCATATACCATAATTCTCCTAAGAGTAAATTCTAGGTTCTGGGCCAAACCAATTCCTAAAGTTCTGGAAGCCAATAATTTTTTTCCTTTGGATTTTAGTTAAAGGTTTAAAGCAAGGAACTTTTACTGATGAACTGAAAAACTGCAGAAAGACAAAGCTCTCTGTTTGAGTATTTCTGTTTTCTCTTAAATGCCTTCAGACCAAATAGCATATTCAGAGCATCTAAAAACTTTATTTCTATCAGGTTTTCCTAACATGTGTTGTTCCTGTGGCTGGGTATCTTTCATATGTGAGAAGATGACTTCTCTGGAAGAAAGAACTTGAAGTGACTGATATTTGCTTTAGGTTACCTGGTCTCCTATGCTCATACAAATTTATGTAACGGAGATGCACAACTTTGATCTGTCATAAGTATTAGAATAAAAGCTTTTTCTTGTCCATGACTCTCTATTTGGAGAAGTTTCAGCTAGCAGCTGCCATGAAAGCTCATGCTTTTTAAAAATGAGGGACTAATTAGAAAGGTTACATTGCTAATTTTGATTAACTTGGAGCAGTAGAGATTATTAATAGTAACATAGAAGTAAAGAGAAAATACCATTATGTGACAAAATGAGGATTCATCATATTATTATACTAGTACAACTCTGACTTCTATTTTGTTGTGGTGGTTGTTTGTTTTTCTTTTTTTTAAGTAAGGGAATGAGAGGAAATGAAGGCCTACAGAAGTGGTTAAAGGGGGAATGGCTTTTGTGCATTGATTGACTAAATCTGCCTTTTTGGGGGGTTCAGGCTTCTTCAGCCTTAAGGGGTGAGAGGATCTGGTTATCTATACAATCTTAAATGCTGTGGAAGAATTTGTGTAGGAAATGATAATTTCTTTCTGAGTGTTATTTAGTGCTGCCTGGGATTTTTTGTACTACTGTGTAGGAGGCTCAAACCAAAGGGTAGTGTTATTTCACATGAAATGAACCCATTTCCATGCTACAGAGCCCATCTACAATTAGCATTGATCTTTAGTGAAAAAGAGACACTTAAAGAAAATTAAACCTTAGGAGCAGTGCTGCATATAAATACTAGAAATCACTTTTTTTTTCTACTAGATTTCATTTCCAAAGCTATTCTTATGGATGCATATTCACAGGATTACATCTTCTGGTAATATATGCATTTGTACATACGTTGCAGTAACCTGAAGTTGATGTACACCTATTTATATAGGAACATTGCTTCCAGGTATAGTGCTGAATTGGGAGCTTTAACAGCAGTTGATAACTATGTTTGAAAGAGTTCTGTAGAGGTATTTGTGTAGTGTTGTTTAGTTACACAGCAATATCTCCGCTTACGTTCCTACACAGATAAAAATACTCATCTCTGGCTACAGATCATTGCCCATCCTTGCTGGTGTGTAAGTGGTCTATATTTAAGTACCAAAGTATGAACACTGAATTAATGATGCCCCAGCAATAAAAGTGGTTTGTGATGTTTGCAGAATTTTGTTGTGGTATTACATAAGTTTATTTTAATTGCTCACATACAACATTTATTTTTCATGATGAATGATAGGAGAAAAGTGAAAGATTGAGTTTCTTCAGGTGCCTCGAGTGTTTTATTGCTTTCGTTTCATTTCTTGTCTTTTCACTCTTAACTTTCTAGTTTCATGACCCAATCTTGAGTTGTTTAGTTTGAAAACACTGGACACATTGAGATGTGTTAGGCTAAACTTCCTATGAGGCTTTTGTTCAATTTCACTGCCTTCATCTCTTCAGAGATGCCAAATGTCCCTTGGGAGATCAAGTGTCATTCCCTGCACTTAACAGAACTATCAGTGACCCACTGAAAATAGAAGTTACCATTATTATACATTGTCTTAGCAAGTAGAAAGTACTTGGTTTACGACTTTCAATGTACTGAACTCTTAATGTAGATGTTGATGATTGCCACCTGTATCTTAGTGCTGCTGCATCCGGTTCACTACTGGTCTTGATTAAGACCATGCATGAGAGTAGTCGTTCCTAGATCATAACATTTTGGAGTGACTATGTGTTGGGGTCATAAGGGGGTAAATGCTATGAGATTTATGTTTGGCTAGTATTAATGACAACATATTTCCCTACAGATCACGTCTGGGCTGCCAAATCTGCCTGAAGAAATGGATGGATGATATGACTGTTCGAGTACCAGAAACTGTTGCTGATGTTAGACAATCAGTAGACTTGAGTAAAAACTCCTAAAAGAAAATACCTTGGGAGTTTCAAAGAAGCTTAATTATTTTTATAACTTATTTTTAAATGTGTAATTAAATATGGGAACTTACATAATTGTGAGTTATTTTATATGACTATCAATATTAGATTAATGCTATTTTAATTTTCTTTATAGAACCTCCTATATTTTTACGCTTAAAATGCAATAATACTTCTTATAAGTGATCATTGGATTATAAACATTAGCAAGTGTATTATGTATTTCATATAACATTATTCTGCCAAAACCTTTAATGATGTTTGAAAACTGGATCACTTCTAGAAAACCCTGTATGTTCCTAGGTGTCAAACCTGGGTATATAAGAGAACAAAACTTGTGCATGGGGTCTTTTTAAAGTGTTGTCATTAAAGATGATATGCTCAGAGCTAATTCACCTTCTCAGTAAATATAATACTTCCTCAGCAAGTAGTGGATTTTCAGGGTAGATTTTTCCAAACTTTGGAACCTTAATGAGATGTGGCAAATTTTGTTGTGCAAAAATACTGTTAAAACCTAGGGGGCAATACAGGATATTGGCAACTGCAGCTTTACTGCTGCAGTGCATCTCTGTGGCCCAAATCAGAAGTCAGTAAACCTTAACTGCATTTATGTTTTATTACACCACGAACATGGGGATATGCTTGGTGTAGAAGAGTAGAGCCTTGGAGCTGCCTAGTGGGAGAGCAGAACCACTGGAGGTAGCTGTAAGTTCTTGTTGTTCTCTGAAAATGGATGAGTTAGGTTTGAAGAGGGCAGTATTTGGCAACAGAAGATTTGCTTCGAAATCCTTATAGCTTTTTCAGTTTTGAGCTTGTTCAGGAGTCAGACTGATGTTATCTAGAACATTCAGGTTAAGGAAAGCCCTAGATTCTGGACCTTGTCTTCAGATCATTTCAAGAATGGTTGATATGGAATGGTTGAGTATATTTATTCCATCAAGATCAGCCAGGTTCCCGAGAAGGGCTTGGTAGATGACCGTGCTGGGATAGCATGGTGACTGATGCTGAAGAGATTTCAGTTGGATCTTGTCTTAGTCTTTCTAAAGTAGACTAAATAAAACGTCTCTATGGTTCTTAATGATCCTCTCCTTTTTTGTTTCCAAAATACTTCAATTAAATGGTTGTCACTAATACAACAGTTATTACTTTTATAAGGTTACTCTAATATTTTTGCCTTATTGATATATATAAAATATTTGCATTTGAACTACCTAATGCATTCATTAATGCCTTAGTTGAACTGGTGGCAATGACATCTTTTCTTGCAGTATTATGCTTATGGGAGAGGGGAAAAAATACATTTTTTTCCAGTGTTGAATATTGTGATTATTTTGAGCTTCATAAAGAGGGATTAAAAAAAAGTCCCTCTTTGTTTTAAGAATAAATATTTTCTAAGTTGCATTGAAACTAGACCTAGTTCAGATTCTTTTTTTTTTTTTTCTGCCTGAAGCAGCCATTGCTTTGTTTCTTGGTGTTCCCTTTGGACTTTCCCCTAAACTAAAATGCATTTAATGTGATCTACTCAGACCTTAATCATGTAGGGTGTTCAGAATGTGCACATAGAAAGTGCAATCTCAGAGTTGAAATTTCCTGGCTCTCTGAAAACAGAGCAAGATTAAAGAGAAGAAAAGGCAGAAATAAATTGAAGAAATATGCTGAAGATACTGCTGTGACTCTACCCATAATCTGGAGGGAAATCTCACTTTGTATTGCCTTTGTCCTGATTTCATTTATAAACAGTAATTATTATAATCTCAAACTTTGAGGTTTTTTTACATAAGACACAGTCTTTTTGGCTTCCGAGAGAGGGAACTCAGGTCATAACCAGAGGTACTGTGCATTCTTACATCAGAAAGAAGTCTGAGGTTCCAATATAGCTGTGAAGTTTAGGCATAAACGTTGGTGATGTGTTGCTATTCTTACATACAGCACCAGTCACTTCTTGAGGAAGTCTTGAAGTGCTTAACACTGTGTTAAACAAATGCGAAACAACTCTCATGCAACAGTTTTCTTTCTAAGCCAAGGTTGTTTCATTGTGTGTTTCCTGTGACAGTTTCTCAGTGCAAAGACTTTGACTCTCCTGTGGTGTGCCTGTGGAATGAATTTAAGCACAGCAAGGCAAAAAAAGGACGCTTCAAAGTCCACTTTGAATTCTAGAGCTAGCCCATATTGCATGCAAATGGAAGTCTCAGAAGGCAAAGGGATCAATAGGTATTCCCCAAAATGCACAGCTCGGAGATACTTGTTTCTTTATTGTCAAAATTATTTGCAAATAAATCTTATTTTATATCATTTTCTGACACACCTTGTTTGTATTGATTTTTTTTCCCCTTTTACTCTAAGTCATTGAATGTGTTTCAGGGTGTAGAATGGAACTTAAGAGTTAAGGATGCACATCCAAGTGTAAATTATTTGTGCAATGACACACAATTAATGCCTCAACTGATTGAATATGTATTTACTTCCTTTTCCAAGTAATGATTGCTGGAAATTCATTTTCTAAAAGTCTTTCTTCTCTCCGTTAAAACAGAGTCAGGGGTCTCTTCTGTCTCTCTCCTTTCAGAAATGTGGAGAAATTCAGAACTGACTTTGTTCCCTTTGCTTCTGAACTTTAGTTTACAGCACATGCTTGTGGTCCAATCTTAAGGATTTGGGGCAGATGGTGCTGCCTTCTGGTTGCTGTGGGTACAAAGGTTCTTTGCTTGGACTTGTTAGGAAGCTAGGCCAAGCCCACCCCCTGGCAGTAAGGAAGGTCTTGTAGTCACCTCTGTCTTTTTGAGATTCTTGGGGATCTTACCTGTTGCTCTAGGTCATGTTCCTTCCCCTCCACCCTCTTAAACCCTGGCTGGGTTCAAGGTACTGCTGACTTCTGTACTGGGCAGGGAAGCTAGCTATAGGAGTGTTGTAGAGGTTTGGGGTATTAATTGGCTGAGGCAGGAGTTACAAAAATAGAATTATTTGTATTTTGCTGAAACCCTGCCCTCAAACTATATACAGAACTCATTTAGATATAGTGGCAGATTCTAAGTCAGTTGGGAAAGTGCTATGTCTACATGTTTTTTGAACACCTCCAAGGACACCTCCACCACATCCCTGGACAGCCTCTTCCAATGCCTGATCACTCTTTCACTAAATATTTTTTTCTTAATATCCAGTCTAAACCTCCCCTGGCACAACTTGAGGATATTTTCTCTCATCCTCTCACTTGATACTAGGAGGAAGAGACCAACCTCCATCTCACTACAACCTCCTTTCAGGTAGTTGAAGAGAGGGATAAGGTCTGCCCTGAGCTTCCTCTTCTCATAAGACATGCTCTCCAAACCCTTCAACAGCTTTGTTGCTCTTGTCTGGATATGCTCCAGCACTTCAATGTTTTTCTTGTAGTGAGGGGCACAAAACTGAACACAGTACTCAGGATGTGGCCTCACCAGTGCCACTGGCCACACTGTTCCTGATGCTGTTTGCCAGCTTGGCCATCTGAGTGCACTGCAGGCTTATGCTTATCAGGCTGTCAACCAGCAGCCCCAGGTCCTTTTCTGCTAGGCAGCTTTCCAGCCATTCTGCCTCAGGGTTGTGGCTGAGGAGCAGCAACTGGCACTTGGCTTTGTTAAACTTTGTACAACTGACCTCAGCCCATGAAACCGACTTGTCCAGATTCCTCTGCAGAGCCTTCTTACCTTTGAGCAGATGACACTCCCACCCCACTTGGTGTTATCTGCACACTTACTGAGGGAGAACTCAATCCTCTTATCCATACAAGACTACGAACAAGACTGAGCCCTGGGGAACACCACTTGTGACCAGCTGCCAACTGGGTGAACGTTAGGAAGAGGCTGCAGCTGCTGCAGGTGATTTCTCCTCAAATGATTTGCAAAGATGTGAAAGGAGAGTGGGAATTTCCCATCCAGGTGCTGCTGTGGGCAAGGGTTCTTCCATGCTCCTGCTTTGCCTGTTGTGCTGCTAGGAGAGCCACAGGAAGCATGGTTTGTACATAAACCAACAGGCACGAAAAGTAACACTGAGATTTACTTTCTAACCAACTGGCCACTGCTTCCTTTTTTATGAAGTAAAACTTGGTTTTGTTGTTGTTGCTGGGGTTTTTTAATGTCAACCAATCAACATCTTTTAAAAAAATCTTAATTCTGACCAGCAGTGATTTAGCATTTGGAACTGAGGCAAACTCCTCATCTAAAGCTGTGTCCTGATTGTGCTCAGAGAGGTATCTCTCAGGTCCCCCTCAGTGCTTCTGGAAGCTCCCTTAACCTTAGCCATGCAGCAGAAATGACATTTTGAACAGCAACATTTCTTGTGTGAATTCCACCAGCAGTGTTATCTCTGTCTGGTTAGTATAGCCAGCCTCCCTTGTGCATAACCTCTTCCATAGCACTGCACCTTCTCTCCCCCCCCCAGGCTGTAGGATGCATCTCTCACATCTGGTAGAGTTGAGGAGGAAAAAAAAAGGTTTTGTGTAGGTTTGGTACAGCCTTCATTACGTCTGCTCAGTGGAGCTTTCACCTTCCCATCCTTCCCATCTCTGGTTCTTGTGCTAGAAAACAGGATCCAGCCTGAAATTCTCTCTGCTGATGCTGACTTCAGGTGGTAAATAAAGTCATAGAAGCATAGAACCATAATTTTTTTTTGGTTGGAAAAGACCTCTAAGATCCTGAAGTCCGACCATCGACTAAACACCATCACAGCCATTAAACCACATCCCAAAGTGCCGTGTCTGCATGCTTTTTTTAACACCATCAAGGATGATGACTCCACCTCCTGGGCAGCCTATTTCAATGGCTCATCGCTCTTCCAGTAAAGAAATTTTTCCCAGTATCCAATCTAAACCTCCCCTGGCACAACTCGAGGACATATTCTCTCATCTTGTCACTTGACACTAGGAAGAAGAGATCAACTCCCACCTCACAACAACCTCCTTTCAGGTAGTTGTAGAGAGTGATAAGGTCTCCCTTGAGCTTTCTTTTCTCAAGACTAAGCCACCCCCCTGCCCAGCCTCTCCACAAGACATGCTCTCTGCTCTTCTCTGGACATGCTCCAGCATCTCAATGTTTTTCTTGTAGTGAGTGGGCCAAAACACTGTACTCGAGGTGTCACCCCACCAGTGCTGAGTACAGAAGTACAATCACTTCTCTACTCCTGCTGGCCACACTATTCCCTACATAGGCCAGAATGCCCTTGGCCACCTGAGCACCCTTCCGGCTCATGTTCAGCCAGGCTGAAATTTGAGTGTGGGAAGAGCACAGCACATTAAAGCAGCCATACATGCTTTTGGATGGAGCTGCTTGCTTTGGGACCAGCAAGGATGTCTATAGCTCTGAAAGAAACATAGGCTAAGGGTCAGCATGGAAAAGAGCTGTTGCTGGATCCGACCAGGCTGTCGTGGCTCCAGGCGTGTGCACCTAGCCAGCAGGGAGGCTGAGCATGCATTGCCACAGACAGATGCTTAGGCACCTGCAGCAGCCATGATGATCAATGCAGACAGGAAATATGGTATTGACCATCTGCCCTGTCAGCCCCCAGCCCCTCTGCCTGGCCTGTCATGGTGCATCTGGTCTTCTGTGTTCATTGGGGTGAGCCATCAGTCACATAATCTAATGCTATTCAATGACAAAGTGGGACATTTGCACTCCGGGTTTCTCCAGTGCTGCAGCAGGCAACAGAGGATGTGCTGCACACATAAAGTGATACCAATATGAGACACTGGTGTTGAGTAAGTAACCACTTCCAGTTACTCCAGGTAAGTCTGTAGGTGCCCGTGCCAGCTGTGCCTGGATTGCAGCTATGACTGGACTGGGTTGATTTTCTTCCTGCTGGCATCTGGTGGGCTGATATCTCTAGGTTTGGAGAAGTCTGTCCTGTCTCACTGAAGGAAATGCCCAGACATAAGATTTCTCCCTTTAGCTGTGTTTGATCAAAAATGTCTCTCCTTAAGGTTCCAAGTTTGAATCAAGTAAATATCCAGTTAAGTTCTTACTTCATCCAAGTGCATCTGTGCAAGTTCAGATACAGGTTAGCAGCTCATTCTGTTTTTACCCTTCCTCAAGTAACAGCCCTGCTATGTGTCAGTAAGCCAGCGCTAGCTTTTGCACGCTCTCAGCCTTTGCCGGTAATGGTTTGGGAGGGGGACATCACCTTTCTGGAAAACTGTGACTGGAGGGGAGAGAGAGAGAGAGAGAGCGAGCTGATGCAAGATCACAGTGATGCAGCTGCAGCCTCTTGGATCCAAGAGGAAGGCAGATACATACCACCCAGGGAGCCAGTGGTGGGTTTTGGCAGAGGATAAAGGTAGAAGGGCTCATCTCAGAGGAATGTTTAACAACAGATGAAAATAGCTGTAAAAGAAAACAAATGGTGTCACAGAGACAAGGCATATGGTAGCTCAGAGTGACAGGGAGGCTCATCCAGGCTGTGGTTCAATTCTAGGGGGCTGATGATTGTCAGGGGAGAGCACAGCAGGGGCTGGCTGGAGCAGGATAGTCTCTGCTTCAGATTTCAGCACCTCAGCACCATTTAATTTTTTCACCCTTTTCATTTCAGCCTAATGAGGTTGTTATGATCATCACAGCCACTGGGTTTCAGTAAATTAGGAAAAACACATCCTGCTCTGGCATGGAGAAGAAAAAAAACCAATCAATGTCTCTTGCCTTAAAGTTTCCTGCCTTTCTGGGTCTGTCCTTCTAGGACAAGGGCATCACAGGAGTCTCTGAAGCAAAGGTCTGGGGAGAAAGAGTGAAGGTGCCCTAAGAGTCGTTGTTTTAGCAGGAAATCTCAGTAAACTGGGATCTCCCTCCACTGAGTGATGCATACAGAAAATACTGTATTTTCATTCTGACAGGTGTGTTTGAGCATTGGATGTGAGCTTCATATTTAGAATTAGCTAAATTAAAGACCTCATTGCTGGTCTTTATTCTCTACCATTTCTGCATTTTATTCAGTATTTGTCTCTGGACAAAAAAAAAAAAAGATAAGAAAGGTTTATCTTCTCATTTTCCTGCTACAGTACTTATTTTTGGAGGTAAAAATGCCTAAAGTATCCACAAGATGTCAGAGACCTTTACAGCAGCACGAAGAAATGAGAGGTGCAAACCATTTACCAAGGAGCAGAAGTTAATTCTTAGAATAAAAGTACTGCGTAACCGCAGGATATTTGCTGTGGTATTTCACTGCTTATGTAACTGCTTAATCAGTGATGCTAACTGCCCAGTGCTGGGCTGCTCCCAGTTCACCATAAAGCCCTGCATACACCATAAATAATGCATCTAATCCATTTCTGTTTCCTTCCAGCTGAAGAGCCTCTGCAATGGCTCTAGATCCTGGGAATTTTGTAACACTAACCTTCCTCTCAGGGCCAGGTGCCAGGAATTCTTTCTCTGGCAAAATAATTTCCCCAAATCTTTTTGCTAGTGACTAAGTGAAAAATGAATCCCAGCTTGGAGCCTGAAGTGAAGTTGAGATGAGGTGTAACTGGTGCAAGCACAACTGCCCTGGTGCTTGCCATCCTGCAGAAAGCAGACACAAGCCAGCAGTTTGTGGTTTCTGCAGTGGGATATTATTTACCAGGCTGATGGGGCTCTTTTTGCCTGATTTTTGTCCTTCAAATCTGGAGTGCATGCAGGAGTACACAGGGAGGTCCCTTTGCTGAAAACTCATGGCCACATTCAAGCTGGGAAGCAGACTCTCCTTGTTCAAGGAGGTTGTTCCTGGCAGCAAATTTGGGTGGATGCTTCTCTCTACAGCAGGCCTGATTCTGTGAACACTTGACCCAGATCCACTGAGGGAAGAAAAAGGGCCTTGAGCTGATCCTTGCCACTTGCTCCCCACCTCTCCAAAATAAACAGAGCAGTATGTTTTGGTTTAGCAAAAATGTTGAAACAAATTACATCTGATACAAGGCACGGCACTATTTCAGAGGTGAAAACAGCAATATTCGTTCCAGAGCACGACCAATATTTAGATATAAAAATAAACCACCTAGCCAGGCCCCACTGGTGCATGTACTGAGCCCTCAACCCTCTCCCCTCTTACTTTGTACGCTGCTGGTGCCAGACCCCTGATTTATCAGCTGCTTCCCTCCCGCTCTGTTGCCTGCAGCTCCTCATGACTTCCATTCTCTCAGTGGGTACATCTGTTGTGGGCTGTTTTTTCTGCTCAGTTTATGTAGTTTTTGTGGTGTTTCTTTGTCAGAGAGACATGAGGTATCCTGCAAAAAATTCCCTTTCATCACACAAGTCAATATTTGCATTACAAGAAAACTCTGCTCATGAAATTCTTCAGCTTTCTCTTACTTTCTGAGTAACCATAATACCTGGAATCTCAACAAGTTAAACTGCTGGTAGAAATTAAATGCCCTTCAGCAGTGGAAACGAAGGATGCAGGAGCAGCCCCTGGCTCCAGTGCCATGTCCTTGTGTTTCAGGGGCTGTGGCTCCTCTGCCGCTCCCTGCACCTGTATCAGAATATAGAATGCCAGGGGCTGGTAGGAACCTCAAAAGATTATCCAGTCCAACCTCCTCTGCCAGAGCAGGATCACCTATACCAGACCACACAGGAAGGGGTCCAGGCAGGTTTTCGATATCTCCTGAGAAGGAGACTCCACAACCCCCCGGGCAGCCTGTTCCAGGGTTCTGTCACCCTCACAGAGGAAAAATACCTCCTCACGTTTACATGAAACTTCCTGTGCCTCAGCTTCCACACATTGCCCCTTGTCCTTGTCATCAGGCATCACTGAGCAGAGCCTGGCTCATCCTCCTGGTCACTCACCCTTTACAGATTTATAAATGTTAATGAGTTCACCTCTCAGTCTCCTCCTCTCCAAGCTAAAGAGCCCCAGCTCCCTCAGTCTCTCCTCATAAGAGAGATGTTCCACTCCCTTATTCATCTTTGTGCTGTGCACTGGACTTTCTCAAGCAGTTCTATGTCCCTCTTGATCTGGGGGGCCCAGACTGGACACAATATTCAAGATGCAGCCTCACTAGGGCAGAGCAGAGTGTAGAGGAGAAGAGAACCTCTCTTGACCTTCTAACCACAGCACTTCAGAATGGCATTGCCGTCCTGGCCACAAGAGCACACTGCTGTCTCATGGTCAGCTTCCCATCCACTAGGACTCCCACATCCTTTTCTCCTTCACTGCCTTCCAACAGGTCAGTCCCCAGCCTATACTGATACCTGGAGCTGTTCTTTCCCAGGTGCAAGTCTCTACATCTGCCCTTGAACTTCATTCAGCTTCTCCCTGCCCAACCCTCCAGCCTGTCTAGGTCTCACTGAACGGCAGCACAGCCTTCTGGTGTGGCAGCCACTCCACCCAGTTTGGTGTGTGTGGGGAACTCAGGGTGCAACTGAATTCTACAGCCAACTACCCTGGCATAATGGTGAGGTACAGTGCAGTGCACAGAACCATAGGAGAGCAGCCAAAATTATCACAGTATCACAGTATCACAGTATTATCAGGGTTGGAAGAGACCTCACAGATCATCAAGTCCAACCCTTTACCACAGAGCTCAAGGCTAGACCATGGCACCAAGTGCCACGTCCAACCTTGCCTTGAACAGCCCCAGGGACGGCGACTCCACCACCTCCCCGGGCAGCCCATTCCAATTAATTTGGTATACACATTCTCAGATCTGTGCAACTCTAGAACACCTCACATTCTGCTGCGTGGCCTTTACCACAGCTAAATGGTGCTAAAAATACATTGGACAGATGAGAGCATGGCAAGAGACAATTTAATTAGTGGCTACTTAGAAACCTCGTGTCTGAACAGCTTTGTTCGACACTGCGTCCTTCGTATGCTGTCTTTGTCAGACACAGCTATCTCTTCCATTGACAGTAACTTTGATAGCTTTCTTGAAAAAGCAATAATAAAAAAGGTAAAAAATTGTCCTCATTACTTCTGAGGAGATGAGGCACCAGAAATTTTGAGCCTGCTTCTCAGTTTTGACACAGATTCTCCTCAGCTCTGATGCCATCTGTAGTGTCGATGTGCCTTTTGTAATTTCACAGCCTCGACATTGGTGCTGTTTGAAGAAAATCTTCTTTGCTGATAACTTCTCAAGGTCCTGGCTGGGAGATTTTTATGATTCTGTGATTCAGGCTACAGTATTTTCACAATTACCACTTCCATTTGCTCATGGAAAATGTGACGTGAAACCATTCTGTTGGCTTGCAGGGGGTACCTTTTACCTCTGGTAAGCTTGGTCATAGCTCTTTTCTAAATCCAGTAATTGCTGACTGTGTCTGTAAGTCTCTCTGTAGTGTAGGTGTGATGGTTTGGGTGTTCCCCGCCCCCCCCACACTTTAGAAATCACCCAGACTGGACTCAGCCAGCTCTGGAAATATGAATGAAGCTTATATTTACAGCTGGCACAATATACAAGCAGATATTTACAGTACATACAGTTATAGACAGAAATAGACAAGGTAAAAGGTAATACAGAAACACAACTCCCCTGCCAGAAACCTGAGTCCCCAGGAGGGGCTCTCAACCACCCCTGCACCTTCCCCCTGCCCCTCTCAACCTTACCCCAGTCCTAAGGAAAAATAGAGGTTTGGCCAAGAGGTTAAGAAGCAAAGTGGGTTAGCCCAAAATGGAGGGTGAGGTTAGGGAGGTGCAGTCCAGCCAGCAGCCCCAGCGAGAGTGATGCCGAGAGTGGTTATCTATGTTTTTATTTCTTGTTCCTATACATCTCAGCAAGCCTGTGAGCGAAGCAGTCATCACCACTGTTTTCCTTTCACAGCCTGTAATCTAGTTCTTCTCACCAAAACATTCTAGCCTGCTTCAAACTAGCACAGTAGGATTGGAAAGCTCTTTTCTACTGTGACACTGGTTTCCAAAACGACAGCCACAGGGCTAGAAACTCAGGATATCTGGCTGAGGAGTCACACAATCACAGAACTTTGAGAGGACTTTTTCATGATCATCTACTCCAGCCCCAGGCAACTGCACAAACTTGTGCATCAGATGAACCCCTCATGTATCTGTTAGGTTTAGTGCAGAACTTGTCCAGGGTTTTTTACTTACGTATTTATTTTCACTCAAGCATGATGCCTAGGATTATTGCCTGTTTGTGACATTTTCTCAGTGTGGTCAATAGGGAAAAGATTATATTTTATTTCCATTTTAAAAAATCAAGAAGTATAACAAAACAAAACAAAAAAAGAAGTTAAGGTTGTGGATCTCATCTTCCTAGTCAAGGGCTTGTTGGGGCTGGGGATCAGGGGCACAGTGGCTGTGAACCCATGACACGCAGGCGATAGACAAACCTTGACTTGTCTGTAGGGCAACAGAGAGATGTAGCAACATGTTGGATGGTGTCTCCATTGCCCTTGAGGGCATGAGCCATCACAGGAACTTGTTGGTACCCACAGACTGAAAGAGGCTGCATACAAGACAGCATGCACAGATTGGAAGGGGCTGGATACAAGATGGCTTGAATAGTTAGGTGGAAAAAGTTATTAGAGCTGAAAACAGTAAGAACAGGCTTAAATGGAGCTGTCTGTCTAAAGTCTGCTAGAAAAAGTCAATCCACTGACAGGCAATTTGTAGAGAAAAAGTCCGGTGGCAGCTGGATGTGGATTTGATTGCTGCTTTTCAATGATGTTTGTTCATGAAGAGTCAAAGTCAATAAAACTAATATTTACCCTAAATTCTATAGCCAGTAATTTTGTCCCCAGCTGCTTGGTTACCTTGAAGGATCTTGGGTTGTGAAAAGTATTTTGTTGCTATTTTTTATAGACATAGTTCCCAGGATCAAGCATTCCAATGACAGTTCAAGGGTTATTCTTAGAATCATAGAATCATAGAATCAACCAGGTTGGAAGAGACCTCCAAGATCATCCAGTCCAACCTAGCACCCAGCCCTATCCAGTCAACTAGACCATGGCACTAAGTGCCTCATCCAGTCTTTTTTTGAAGACCCCCAGGGACGGTGCCTCCACCACCTCCCTGGGCAGCCCATTCCGATGCCAATCACTCTCTCTGTGAAGAACTTCTTCCTAACATCCAGCCTATACCTACCCTGGCACAACTTGAGACTGTGTCCCCTTGTTCTGTTGCTGGTGTAGAGCTTCTGCTGTGACATGTGGACCTAATGTGTCTGTCCCACCTAATGTAAGCTTAGTGTCCACCAAGAACACATGTTCCTTAGGGGGTTCAGACTGGATGATCTTTCAAGGTCCCTTCCAGCCTCAACATGCTGTGATTCTGTGTGATTCTTTAGGAGGCAAAACTGTTGTCCTCGGAAAAGATAAAAAGAGATGTTCTGAGATCAAGTCTGAGAGAAGGAATAGTAACTGTTGGGAACCATTGAGTTGGAAAAGGCCATGCTTATGGAGCCCATGATATCTAGTATCTGAAGTAATCACAGAATCACAGAATGTCTGGGGCTGGAAGGGACCTCAGAAGATCATCCAGTCCAACTCCCCTGCCAGAGCAGGATCACCTATACCAGATCACACAGGAACACATCCAGATAGGTTTTGAATATCTCCAGAGAGGGAGACTCCACAATCCCCCTGGGCAGCCTGTTCCAGTGTTCTGTCACCCTCACAGGGAAAAAATTCCTCCTCATGTTTACATGGAACTTTCTATGCCTCAGCCTCCACTCATTGCCCCTTGTTCTTGTCATTGGGCATCACTGGCTCCATCCTCCTGGCACTCACCCTTTACATATTTATAAACATGAATGAGGTCATTATGAATTTCTCTTCTAGGCGTTAAATTTTGAAGGTGGTTATATCCCTTGAGAATCAGAAGCCAAGGGCTGGGAGCAGAATTTCTCATGAGTAACTGGTTACTTCTGGGTCTGTATCAGCTGTTCCAGTTAGTCAGTTTTGGTGATGAATTGTCATTTAGTTTTCACCCAAACAATTTCCACGAAAGCATTTTGGCTGAACATGACAATCACCCATGGCTTTTGCTATTTCTATCACGAAGACACGTTGTAGAGCTGTGTCAACATGTCTTGCATGTGCTTTGGCAAGATCTGTCTCCATTTGGTGTTTGTTAGACAAGAAATACCTTGCTTCTGGGGATGGGATTAGGTGGGAGGTGCCTGAAGGGCTAGAAAGGTTGGGAGTAAAAAAGCAGTTCTAAGAAAAGTTGTTTCAGTTAGACTGTAATTACTCAACACTTTTCAAGATATACCCAGAAGGAGGAGAAAACTTATGATCTCGAGTGGGAAGACTGAGCTTTTTTTTCCCCCTGTCAGTCTGTATGAAGTGTGTAAATACTCAGATGCTATCATTTGTCTTAGGAAATTAAAGAAATTAGAGTGGGAGAATTAGAGATTTTTTTAACCACTCCTGGCTCTTTATACAAAGAGTTTTTTGCATGATTCTTCTTCATCGTGGGCAAAGGACTTTTCTGCTGACCCCCTTGAAAGGGTGCAAACCTCATAGCTGTGGCCAGATCACTGCAGTTAAGTCCATTTGCTACCAATGAAAGTTGAGTCTTAATTTTTCCATGTGTAGATCTTGGGCTGTTTGAGTTGTCTGCACACAGAGAGTTTGATGAGGAGTATCTCACCTCCTAGGGCTGTGTATCAGCTCCCTCCCTGCACTGCCCTGCCTGTCACAGGAGCTCAGAGATGATGCAAGGGCACTCTGCCAGTCTTGCAACCAAGACATCTACATAAGATACAGCACACGAGTCCCTCAACACCTTTTGCCTGGCAAAGTCCATAATGGCCATGCAGGGTGAGGACTGATCTGAGGAGTCTTCACAGTTAATTTCTTTCTTTGTAATCCTTGGTGGCTTTTTTATGCTGTTGTTTTTGAGTGGACATTAATAAAGGTTGATATCTTAGATGCAGCCCAGTACCTCATGATAGGTCATTCTGCTCCCTGGGATTTTGCTGTGGTTTAGGGTGGGTTTACATCTTATATTTGATGGATCTCTATGCTCAATATTTACTAATCCCAGCTTTATCAGGGATATGCAACTGGGTACCTTAATACATCCTCTGCTTAATCTTTGTGTTTCAAATGGAATTTGAAGCTCCATCCAAAGTGACCTATAATCTTTTGTTTTGCACTGTGTTTTGTACCCAACTGATTTGTGAGGTCAGTGTGTGTGTGCTGCTGTCACGTTTTCCAGGTCAGGACAGTCCCCTTCACAACAGAGACTCCTTCAGTTTTAGGAAATGATCTTTGGAAGGTGTCCTGGTGGCATACAAATGCAGCAGAGTTGGAAAGAGAAATATGGCATTTATTTATTTAGTTAGTTAGTTGGCCAAGTACCAAGCAACAAGCAGAGAGCTTTTAAAAAAGTAATACAGTAATTGTGTTATTTAAATGCATTTAGTGGTGAGGGTGGTGAGGACATTATTGGAAAGCTTTTGTTGCAGGGAAGGATAAAAATAGAATTAATATCTCCTTCGGGCAATTACTTTTAAAAATCACAGCTTGTTCTCTGTCTCAGAAGCTCAGTGGGATGATGGAACTCTTCTATGGGACCAGAAAGGACAAATGTGAAAAACTCGACCTTTGCTCCATGCCAGGTTGCTCCCTGTGAAATCGTCACTCCTCCACTCCTGCCCCCTGCCCTGGTCTTGCTCTTACCTAAGCTTGCTTCAGTTCAGAGGACTGTGTCTAGCTGAAAAAGCCCCTAACAAGCAAGTATATGCTTTATGGAATAGGAAGAATGAATCCCAGAGAGGTGTTGTGCTGATTTGAGACTAATTGGAATATTTTAATGAGAAAAAATAGATTACAGGCTGTGAAAAGAAAACAGTGGTGATGTCTACTTCACTCATAGGCTTGCTGAGATGTATAAAAGCAAGGACACAAATAGACTGTCAGAATCTGTCAGAGTCTGTGTCTGTGTCTCTCTCTGGCTTCTGCGTGACCCAACTAATCATTCTGCTTCTACCCCCCCTTGATGATCCTCACAACTCACCTTGCACATAAGGCAAATTTTAGCATAAGAGAAGGCAGATTCTAGGATAAGAGTGTGGGGTAGAAAGAAGGTCTAAAGGTGGTTGGGAGCCCCTCCTGGGGACTCTGATTTTTGGGAGGAGTATTGTGTTTCTGTATTACCTTTAGCTTGAATATAACTGTAGATATTTGTAATATATTGTAAATATCTGCTTGTATATTGTGCTAAGCTGTGAATATAAAGCTTCATTCCTTAACTTCCAGCCAGCTGAGTCTAGTCTGGGTGAATTTATTGGGGGGAGGTAGCAGGTAACTCCCAAACCATCACAGGTGTTTTGCTATTCATTTCCTGCACAGTGAAGGAGCAATAGCATCTAACATAGCTGATTTAATTGTTCTTTGGAGGTGCTTGTCCTGGTAGGGCATAAATCCTCCCAGGCTGGTTTAGCCCTTGCTCTCTTCCTTCTGTTTTGGGTAGTCCCCATGAAGTTGAGTCAGATGAGCAAAGCGTTGTGGGCTAGGGGCTTAGCACCACAGGTCAGGTGTCTTGTGCTGCCCCCAGTGTGCCTGCATGATCAAAGGAGGCACAAAGCTTTGAATTCACTGGCCAGAACAGTGGTGCTAGTGCCTATTGGCCAGTTTGATTTTCTAAGTGAAGTATTTAAAGGGGGGTGATTTAGAAACCATACTTTTCTGAATTCAGCCTTTCTACAGTGAGCTTCTCTGCCATGTGTGGCTTGTTAACCAGGAATCAAGGCAGCTGTTTGTATGCTGCTCTCACTAGCAGCTCAGCAGCATCTCCTTCCTCTGCCTGGACTATTTTGTATGTTACCCTGGGATCATTACTGCAAGTCTGAAAGCATCTTTGATACAGGAGACTTACTCAGGGACCAAAAGATTCGTGAGTACATATGCTGGAGTGAATGCTGAGACTCCATAAGCATAGTTAGACTCTTTCTTTGTTTTGTGTTAGTATTTTACAAGTTCTGGTTGTTTAAACTGTTTAATTCTGTGCAATTACTTCCTGTTGACTGAAAAGCTAAAGAATCTCAGGGAATTTTCCCAAAGTTTGAAAATTAATAAGACAAAATAATATTCATCCATAATTAATTATTAATAATTATTAATTTCCAACACAGTGCTTAAGCTCAGTGTGTGGTGAACAGAGAAAAGCAGAGGCACAAGTTCATGTCCTGGGTTAGACTCTGGGAACTGAGTCTCCATCAGCTGCATTGAAGCCTTGGTGTCATGGTACCACTTGAAAGTGCCTTCTGATGCAGCAGCATCCAGCTGGCAGGCAGGTGGTGAGACTGACTTGGTGGGTAACACTCCTTTTTGGGTAGCTGCAGGAGGTACTCATGAAGAATGGCATTTCACCATGAAGAGCAGCTCAGGGTGGGTGGAGGCACCTCTGAACAATCCTTCAGCTGTAGAGGAAAGGCAGCACCAACCTCGCATTCATTCTTTGATGCTTGAATTCTCAGCCTAGCTTTAGCAGAGTCAATCTCTCCTTCAATTAGTAGCCTAAAATTCAGACACAGCTAGGCAGGTGGTAGACAATATCTGTGTAAATGACCTGATTTGGTAGTGAGAAGAAAGCAAGATCTGTGTTTGAAACTTCCTGCAATGAACCTTTTTCTCTGATGCAGACACAACTAACGAAAATGTATTTTGGGGGCATGTTTAGCTGTTAAACAACAAGACTACATCTGTCTCTTAAATGCAATGCCCTCTGTGATTGTCCAGAACGAAACGAATAATCGTTATGGAGCTGTGAGTAATCACTGAGGACTGGGAGTGATCTGCATCACTAAGGCCAGTCCCTGAGTACCCATGAATGCCCTGTCTCTGCTGTGGTCCCTGAGGCTCTCATGGATAGCAAGCCCCTGGTTTGCCACACTTCCTTAAGCAGGATTTTCAGCAGAAAGGGTGCAAGATGGCTCTGAAGAAAATCTGAGATGGATGTCACTGGTGTCATAAATAACAGGCACAAACTGGCGTTCATGCAAGTTAAGGCTTTAATATAGAGTTGCAGGAATCAAGCAATGTACAGGCCTGGGTGTGAGGGGAGACTCTGCTCTACCCCCAACGCACACCCTTTGCCTCCAGTTTTCTCTTTTTATACCCTATTCTATTACATATTTACTAAGTTCTAAGAAAAGGTTGGGTTTTCTTTATCAGTTCTTAGGAATGTGAGATGTCTCTTCCACACAGGTCTCCTTTTATCCAGTGGTCCCTCTGGTAATCTTTGATGAAGTGAGGGGTCTTGCTTAAGTGTCTTCCTCATGAACTTCAAAGTCCTGGTTCTTCTGTTTGCTCATACAGGAAAGGTGGCACCAGGAGGAATGCATTGCCATTTAAATATGCAAAAGACTCTCTCTTCCACATGCCTCCCTCCTTCACCAATCTAATTACTCTTATCTTTAAGCTTATTGAGATGGTGGTGCAAGCAGGAATGCAGTTTCATTCAAACCTCCCCCTTCCTCCTTGTCTGTGACCCCTTGCCATGAATTGATCGGATCAAACACATGATTCTGTATTTATTTCTCACACTGGGTTGCTGTCCACTAATCTTGATAGGTCTCCAATGAGTGGCACCTGCAGCAGCAGGTTGCAGTTTCTCTCAATTACTGCACACATCACATCATCAGTGAAGTCCTTTCCCTTTTGTAAATGTCTAGTCCTCACAGGCAGTAATCTTCACGAAGGTCTCTAGATAGGTGAACATCACCTCTATCCCTCACACAGAGGCTGACCAGAGGTTAAACCTAGCACTGTACCTCAGCAGAGCTGGGACAGGGGTGCAGAAACCACTTGTGCTACAGAAAGCTTCACAGCCACTCTGAGAAGCTAAAATGTACTTTTTGGCCTGGTGAAGGGTGTAGGCTGAAAGAATGGCAGCTCCGTTTTTCTTTAGCCTACGGTGGAGAGAAACAGAAAGCCACAGACTTGCTTGGTTAACTCTCCATGCAGAAGCCAGCAAAATCTTTCTGCAGGGCAGGATCTGAGAAGTGTAAATCAATTGAATCAATATGTTTGGTTAAGGGCATGTTATGGGAGCGTTTGATGCTTTCCTCAGGGTTATTTGCTTTTAGAAAATAAGATTTTTCATAGTTACAAAGATGGAAAGGCAAAGGAATAAGTGGCTGTATCTCTATTGATGGCTGTTTCCCCAGACCCAACTGGGCCCCCCAGTTTAGAAGGGACGTTGAGATGCTTGAGCGTGTCCAGAGAAGGGCGACAAGGCTGGTGAGAGGCCTTGAGCACAGCCCTACGAGGAGAGGCTGAGGGAGCTGGGATTGTTTAGCCTGGAGAAGAGGAGGCTCAGGGGGGACCTTATTGCTGTCTACAACTACCTGAGGGGTGATTGTGGCCAGGAGGAGGTTGCTCTCTTCTCTCAGGTGGCCAGCACCAGAACAAGAGGACACAGCCTCAGGCTGCGCCAGGGGAGATTTAGGCTGGAGGTGAGGAGAAAGTTCTTCACTGAGAGAGTCATTGGACACTGGAATGGGCTGCCCGGGGAGGTGGTGGAGTCGCCGTCCCTGGGGCACTTCAAGGCAAGGTTGGACGTGGCACTTGGTGCCATGGTCTAGCCTTGAGCTCTGTGGTAAAGGGTTGGACTTGATGATCTGTGAGGTCTCTTCCAACCCTGATGATACTGTGATACTGTGAACTGTACTACTCAGCTATGGCTCTTCCCCTGAGCCACTGGGCACAGCTTGCAATGCAAATTGTCTTTCCTGACACTTCTGAACAACACCTAAGCAAAGCAGCTCTAAAACAGAAAGGAAGAGTAGTGCATCATCTCAAAAAAGAGCATTAGGAGACAATGTCCCTATTTCTGCCATGTGAGCATCTGTTTCCTCTTGCCGATGTCTGAGCACAACCTTATAACATGGTAACGTTTTCTTTTTTGTCAGGTCATGCTGGAATCCAAAACTGTGTAGTGGCTCCTTTGGCCACAGAGATTCACCAGTTAGAATAGCATTTGCCAAACTGACCATATTAGGTGAAACCAGGGCTTGTTTACCCTGATTTGGGCAAGACGCTTGCAAGTGCTTAAACAACTGTGGGTACCTGTTTATCACTTTGGGAGGGACACAATGGCCCAAGCATTTGTTTCCCTCCCACCCTTGCTTCCCCCATCAGCAGAAGGGGGGGGGGGGGGGGGGGGGGGAGGGACAGGCCGGGACATGTTTTAAGCCTATTAGCCTTCCATGACAATGAGGGCCATGAACATCATTCCCAAGGGCGACTATGGGGTGTGTGGGATAACTGGGATGGGTGCCCTGGCTTAAGGTGGGATCTGGCACTCATCACACTGCTTGCTATGGAGCAGGAACCTGCTAGGAGCCCATAGAGTCCCAGAAACAACAGAGAAGCTTGAAGGCCCCCAGGAGATAACAATACGTGCAAGTGTGCTTAATGCAAGATGAGCTATTCCCTATGCTGAGCTGGGCTGTGGTTATTTGTCCCTCATGGTTGATGAGAATGACTCTAGCAATTACTCCTAAAGCAAGCTGCTGAATGGAGAGCTCTGACCATGGTGTTCAGAGCACTGTAAGATCAGCTTGTGTCACTCTCCTTGTCTGAGCTAATTTCTCCAGTGCAGAGAGATGCTCACTTTATTACCTCATTAGATGCTGTTCAGTGCATCCCTGGATGCTGAGGGTGACACTAATGGTCATTGTTGAAGCACTTCCTGCAATGGTTTAATTAAAGAGGATGAGTCCATTTGACTAGACAGAAATAATTAATAAAGCCTGAGCCAATGTTCTGGTGAAAAGTTCCCCACAATGTCCATGAGGGAGAGCATAATGATGGTTTTGGGAGCAGAGCAGGTCTCCACAGCTGAGTCCAGCTGAACTCTCTTGCCCTGCACACACACACACATGCTCTCTGGGAGCCTCTCCTGCTCCTGCACAAACTTTGCTCCGTTCAAATATAAATAGATTTTTTTTGGGGGGAAATATAAAAGGATTTGATTAAGGAAAATCTATTATAAAAATATTCTTGTCTGTTTCTTCTGACTACTTATTCATTTCTGTGTAGAAAAGGCAATAGATACTGTGTACCTCAAGTTCTGACTCCAAGCAGCATGGCTTGAGCACAGGGAATAGAGGAAATATGGCACAGGCAGAGCAGTCACCATCAAATGAGAGGCTCTGTGACTGTCTGCACTGGAAGAGGCTTCACTGCAGTCTGTCCTTCTGCCCTTGCCTCTGCACTTCAAGATCACTTGAAGACTGGAAAGATGCTTTTGCAGGCAATAGGTTAAAAGGGGATGTCAGACTGGATGCAGGCTCTTTAGATGCCCGTCAAGATTTAGAGATGTATACACAGGTGTCCATGTATCAGCTAAGTCCTGAGCTCCTCTGGTAGCCACTGGGGATTCACTCAGTATAGTCAGTGGAGTCCAGAGAATGTCTCCATTCAAGCACTAGGAAAGAATCTGGCTGACAAAGTGTAGGTATGCAGTGTCACCTGCTTGGTCTTCAGGTACTGTCCCAGGGGATTAGGGGCCCTGGACATCCTGTCTGCCCCGTGCAGATGCATCCACTATCCTAGAACATATCATGTAACTGTTTGTGCAGTGTCTCACCTGTCAAATCCATGTCCATGCCACTTACAGGATCACAGAATCTATCAGGTTGAAAAAGACCTTTGAGATCATCAAATCCAACCTATCACCCTACATTATCTAACCAACTAAATCATGATACCAAGTGCCACATCCAGTCTCTTTTTCAATACTTCCAGTGACAAGGACTGCCTGGGCAGCCCATTCCAATGTCCAATCACTCTTTCTGCAAAGAAGTTCTTCCTAAACCTCCCCTGGTGCAGTTTGAGACTGTGTCCTCTCGTTCTGTCACTGGTTGCCTGGGAGAAGAGACCAACTCCCGTCTGGCTAAAACCTCCTTTCAGGTAGTTGTAGACATTGCTGAGGTCCCCCCCTGAGCCTCCTCTTCTCCAGGCTAAACAACCCCAGCTTCATTAACCAAACTGCTGTCTATGTATTGCTGACCATACCAACTGCAGTGGGAGCCAAGACACCCAGCACGTGTGCAGACATCTGAAATTAGGGGGCTAAATCTTTAAGTGAATCCCTGTCGAAGAGTCTATATTCAAAAGGACCTGATAACACTGCAGTGAAAACAAGACTTCAGAAAGATGGTGTTCAGATGTGAGAGGTTGTAGGACATCCAGGGTGAGGTAGCTGTTTGGATTACAGCACAGGAGAACTGTCTGGTCATTGTGGACTCAGGGCAAAAAGCCAAGTCTTCTTCTTGAACTATATCCTAGCTGGATATTTTCTAATTTAAAATGGCACTTTACATCACTCTATCCTGACCTTTGACAGAGTTGTGTCTCCAGTTTCAGGCTGGGCTGACCACCGTAGCACTGTGTGATCGCTGACAGCTCTCTTCCTCACTCAGCCACCTCACATCTTCCCAGGAGATTGCTCAGGCTGCAAAACCATGAAGGTTTCTTAGCAAACCGAAGTTGAAGGAAATCACACAAAATTAAATGGAACATTTAATTCAATCTGAGGTACTGATTTTCTGACATTTTCTTTTCTAAAAAATATGATAAAGCAAATCCACACCTGACATAGAATTTAATTTATTTTTTTCATGTAGAGTGTCAGAAGAAAACGTGGACTTTCATGGGAAAAAAGGATGAGCATTCATCACTTTTAAAATGGAAACAATTACTCAAAATTGATGTATTCTTATGTAATGTTTCAACATAACCCTTGTCTTCCAAAAGAAAACTCTTTGGCACAAAAATCTGTCTTCAGCTTTTTTGGTGATCTGTGATGTCACCTGCAGTGAGTACAATGTAAGTGCTGAAGAGAAGCACTATAACCATCTGGCACAAGCCTCTTATCTCCCTTTTTTGCTTGCAAAGAGCTGCTTTCTAATCACTACTGCAGCAGCAATAATAACTGCCGATATTGCCAAGAATTTGCATTTCTGGTTGTCCTAAAGCTTGGTATTTCAAACGAGAGACTTCAGAGAACGAATTAGCATGCAGGCTCATTAAATGCTAAAAAATGCTCACGCTGTGTAGATTAAGCATCCAGGCCGTTAACCCATTTCCCAAAGGCAAATGCAGTGATGCCTCGCAGGCTTTATTCGGAGCTATCTGAAGCCTTTCAGCTGCGTACCCTCAGGGACCGTCAGTTTGCCTTTTAGCAGCGATGCTGGGAGGCCTCAGTGCTGTCCATGGCCGTGACCACCCAAGCCTGCTGATGCAGCAGTGGGGAAGGCACCATTCACAAAGGTGTGATGGGTTCAGGGGTACATCCCTCCCCGCCATGAGCAGCAACCTGCCCATGCTCCAGCGCAGGGGTGGTGTTGCCAAAAATGCCACCGCCACTGAAGCTCCGCCTGCAGACATTGTGTGTCTGTGGAGAGAGAGAAAACCAAAGGGAAATCATAGCAGCTCTGGGCTCACATTCTCCTCTTACTCCTTCTCAGAACCTAAAGAAATGGCTGTGGCTTTGTGTGGAAGTTAATTAATGATAGTAAACAATATTCCTTTGTGCCAAGAGTGAATAGTGTGCTTTATGTGGGGATGTCAGTGTGCTTAATGCCTTGTGTTTAATTCGGCTTCTCAGCAAAAGCTAGCTGAATTATTCATAGCAAATAAATTATCTGCTGTTTGTGAGCCCAGCCTGCTTTCTTGAACGCCCTTTTCCATAGCCGGCAGTGTCTCTGCAATGATTTGGGCAAACAACCTACAGTGCACAGCTCTTTGTGCTGTTTGCTAGTTGTGAGAGCATGCATACACGTAGCAGGGGTGGCAGGAGGAGGTTGACAGCCTCTGGGTCTTTCTAATGGACTGAGCAAACCTTTGAATGCAAGAACAAGCAATAAGCAATGCTGAGCATGTTCCTCATCTGTGCATGTAGATGAGGACACCCATGTACATGGAGTTCACAGTGCTCAGGCTCCAGCTAAGACCAGTTGCATGTGGAAAGCCTATAAAAAAAGGGATTCAGACAACATCCTTCTGGACTGATTTTGGTAGAAGTCTCAATGTTACCTACAAAACACATCCACTTCTTGATGCTCAGGCAAATAAAAACCTTTCTGCCGCACCCTTAACCCATAAAATGCTCTGTATTGAAAAACAGAGAGATTCAACTGGTCAAAGTGACCATGAACTCCATTGTTTCAGGAAAACCAGCAGGCTGTGTGTGACCAGGCCACTGCAGGAGGACAAGGTCCTGCAGTACATAAGTTCAGACCTGTCCACATCTGGATCCCAGGGCTTTTTGAATGCCTTGGGCTTCAGGACACTTTGATAACCAGCCCTTTGTCATCACTTTGTTGTAAGCAGCAGGTCTGAAACAAAGCCCCAGTATGCCTTTCTGATGTGGGCAGAGCTCAGCGGTGAACTTGCTGCTACCAGAAGGTTCATGTTGCCAAAAGCTGAGATACACCTAAAAAGCCTTTTGCCTAAATTACCTAACTGTAAATGCTCATCTGTCACCTGTGCAAAGACGTGAAATGCTGTCTCCCTCTCCCGCTTCTCCACTAGCTGTCCCTGTGGCCAGCGACAAGAAAGAGACCCAGAACCTGTTCCAGTCCTGATGCTGTCAAAACTTTCATCGGTATTTGATTGTTTCTGTGTGTTCACGAACAATGAACTGCTCAGATTTGGTGGCCACTGGGGAGCTTGTAAAGGACAGGCCCCCGTGGGCGATGGTGCAGCTGGGCTGGACATGAATATTCCCAAGCCAAGAGCTGAAACCCTGGGCACACAGCAACATGCCACTAGCCCTCTAGTATCAGTCTCATGGTAAATGAGCACGACTGAAAAGCACTGATTTCCAAGCTTTTGACACAAAACTTTTGCTTGCAATGTTTTTATTTCAGATTATTCCGCTTAAAGAATAAGGTCACCTTTGCAACAAGGATTTGTTTTGCTGTCTAAAAAGATCATTCTATGAAATTTCTTTTTCCCCTTTGGCAATAGCTAAGCTGACAGAAAAGGAGCTCTTAGGTGCATGCTTTTGTCAGTTCCTTGTAATCAGTAACACCCAAGTGGGAAAAAAAATAGTTGAAATCAAGCATCAGCAAGGGAAGAGGCTGGATCCATGACGGTTGGGCTGGCCTGCTTTGTAGTCACATTTGCTGACAGGAAAACAAATCAAAGTAATGCAGCCTCTTGCCTCAAACACAATGCATTATCTTGGGTATGTTGGGTGTTCCCTCCAAGCCTGCTCCAAGTGCTGAGTGAGGAAATCACTCAAACACCTTGGTGGGGGGCCAGCAGCTGTTGCTGGACATGATGCTCAGAAGATGGCTTCTCCATCCTGAGAATGAGCCCTTAAATGCACTCTGTTCCTGAAGTCTCTTCTCATTTTTAGCTTGACCTGCAGATGTAGAGAAATTAGTGGTAAAATGTCCATGGGCTTCTCCCCATAGAATTGCCTGCTGGAATGAAACTCCAGCCTGCTGGGTCTGACAGCTGCAGCCATGTTGCAGAGTTGAGTTATTTAAGTGTCATCTGAGTGGAAGATCAATGGATGAGAGACTGCAAGAAATGATGTGCTAGTTTGAGCCTAGCTAGAACTGGATTACAGGCTGTGAAAAGGAAACAATGGTGATGTCTGCTTCACTCATAGGCTTGCTGAGATGTATAAGAACAAGAACATAAATATAGATAACAGAGTCACTCTCTGGGCTTTGTGGGCTGCACTTCTCTCTCTAACCTAACCAACCATCTGTGTGACCAATACATCTGCTTCCTAACCCCTCTGGCTGATCCTCCAAGCTGCCTTGAGCATTAGCCAAAGTCTTGGGTAAGGTAGAGGGGTGGGAGGAAGGTAGAAGGGTGGTTGAGAGCCCCTCCTGGGGACTCAGATTTCTGAGAGGGCTGTTGTATTTCTGTATTACTTTTTAACCTGTATATTCCTGCATATAGCTGTATATATTGTAAATATCTGCTTGTATATTGTGCTAAGCTGTAAATAATAAGCTTCATTCAGTCTCCAGAGCTGCTGAGTCTAGTCTGGGTGGTTTTCCAAAGTGTGGGGGGATGGGTAACACCCAAAACATCACAAATGAAAAGAAGAGTGCTTGCAACAAGAAAAAGTCATTGAGTTATGTGAAGGAGACAAGAGCCACTTTGTCATGGGAAATACAAGAAGCATCAGAGCCTGGTGATTTGCACCACTATTAACTGAGTCTATCTGTGATGGACACACTCTCCTGGGAGATAGATAACCCACATGGGGATACAGATTAGGTATATTTTTTGTTTGTTATTTTGGGAGATTAATGCATCATTATCCAGACTCTTTAGCCTGCAGAAGACAGAGGGGATTTTATCAACGTTTGTAAGCATCTTAAGGATAGGGGTCAAAAGGATGAGGCCAGGCTCTTTTCAGTGGTGCCCAGTGACAGGACAATGGGCACAAACTAGAACATAGGAGGTTTCACTTAAACATAAGAAAAAAGTTCTTTGTTTTGAAGGTGACAGAGCGCTGGAGCAGGCTGCCTAGAGAGGCTGTGCAGTCTCCTTCTCTGGAGAATTTAAAAGGCTTCCTGGATGCAACCTGATGCTGTGCATCTTTAGGCCAACCTGATTTAGCAGAGGAATTGGACTAGATGAACTTTAAGGCCCCTTCTAACCCCAAATACTCTATGCTTCTACTACTGAGTCACAGAATCACAGAATGGTAGGGGTTGATAGGGACCTCTGGTGATCGCCTAGTCCAATCCCCACTGCAGTGAACAGGAACATCTTCAACTAAATCAGGTTGCTCAAAGCCCTGTGCTTGAATGTTTCCAGGGGTGGGACTTCTACTAACTCTTCCATTCCAGTGTTCAGTCACCATCATTGTAAAAAAAAGTCTTCCTTAAATCTAGTGTAAACCTATCCTCTTTCAGTTTAACACCATTACCCCTTGTCTGTTGCAACAGGTCCTAATAAAATGTTTGTCTCTCTTTTTCTTACAGGGCCCCTTTAAGTATTGAAAGGCCACAATAAGATCCTCAGGGCTTTCTCTTCTCCAGGATGGACATGTCCAGCTCTATTAGCTTTTCTGCATAGGGAAGAATCTGTATGATCATTTTTGTGGCCCTCCTCTGGACCTGCTTGAACAGATCCATGTATTTCCTTTGCAGGGGGCCCCAGAACTGGATGCTGTAGTTCAGGTGGAGTCTCACCATGATGGAGTAGATGGACAGAATGACTTTCCTTGACTTGCTGGCCATGCTTAATTTGATGCAGCCCAAGATATGATTGACTTTCTGGACTGCAAGCACACATTACTGGGTCAAGTTCAGCTTTTCATCTACTAGTACCTCCAAATCCTTCTCCTCAGGACTACTCTCAGTGCCTTCATCCCTTAGCCTATACTGATACCAGAGGTTGCAAAGTGAGGACCTTGTATTTAGCCTTGTTGAACCTCATGAGGTTCACACGGGTCCACTTTTCAAGCTTGTCCAGGTCCCTCTGGATGGCATCCCATTCCTCAGGTGTGTCAACAGCACCACTCAGCTTGTTATTGTCTAGAACTTGCTGATGCTACACTTAGTTCTGCTATGTCATTGATTAAGATATTAACCAGTACTGGTCCCAGTATGAAGCCCTGAGCGACTCCACTTGTTATCAGTCTCCATTTGGAGATCGAGCAGTCAGCCACTATGCTCTGGATGTGACCATTCAATCGATTCTGTATTCACCAAACAGTCCATCCATCAAACCCATTTTTCAGTTTAGAGAAACATATTGCAGGAAACCACATCCAAGGTCTTAAGAAGTCCAGGTGGATGAGATCCACCCTCCTAGAATGGTGGTTAGAATTGGAAGGGAATGTGGTCCCTTCCAAGCCCTATAATTCCATGATTCCATGTGATTCTGTTAAGGCTCATTGTCTAAACCCTCTGCTGGGATTCTGTCTCAGTTGTGCACATTAGTGGCATGGTCCTATCCCTTTCCTCACCAAGTGGCAGACCATCCACCACCCACTGCCCATCCTAGCCCTCAGGGCAGGAGGAAACCCTACAGAAGCTTTCCATACCCAGGAGGAGGAGAAGTGACAACCTTGCCTTCAATGGTCACATCAGATTTACAGCTGTGTCTAAGAGCAGATTTGCAGCAGGTTGACAGAAATAGTCTGTGACAAGAGAATCAAGTGCAGAGAAATAATTTCTGCATTGGAAACACCTCTCCCATGTGGGGTCACAGAGCGGCTAAGTCCTGAATTATTTAACTTAATGCAACTGGCAGCAGCTACTGAAGCAGTTGTCCTCAAGGAACTGCTGACATTTGCAGTGAAGCTGCGATGAAATCCAGGCAGAGTGAAGCCTGGAGCAAGTGCAGTATCAAGGAAAAGTCATTACAGAGCACACTGCACATTGTTTATAAAACAGGAGTGATGCCCAAAGCCTTTAGGCCCTGTGTGGCAACCACAGCCTAACAAACATTCCACACCTTTAACCACCGAGCCCTGCCCTTCGGACACGAGCGGGTTGCTCAGCTCAGCCTGGCGGCGGCATCCAGCCAGGAATGCTGGTAAGTAGTCTTGAGAGTAACTGGAGCCACACAGGTGGTCTGGGAGTGAGGGCTCCGGCTCACCGCCCTGGCGTCTGGGCAGGGCTCCGGCAGCCGTCAGCCGTCGCACTCCGCCGCCCCTCGCGCTTGGCAGGTGTGCTCCCGCGGGGACGCGGCCTCGCACAAACACCAGGGCCCAACGCAGCTGCTCGCTCTGCCTCTCCTCACACCAGTCCTGCGTGAGCGAAAACTCCTGGCTCTGGCCAGGGCCTTGAGTCCTCCTCTAGATGACTTCTCAAAATGTTGAGTGCATGTAGGATGAGGGAGGTCATTCTTCCCCTGGACTCAGCACTGGTCAGGCCACACCTTGAGTCCTGTGTCCAGTTCTGGGCTCCTCAATTCAAGAGAGATGTTGAGGTGCTGGAACGTGTCCAGAGAAGGGTGATGAAACTGGTGAGAGGCCTGGAACACAAACCCTATGAGGAGAGGCTGAGGGAGCTGGGGTTGTTCAACCTGGAGAAGAGGAGGCTCAGGGGGGACCTCATTGCTGTCTACAACTACCTGAAGGAAGGTGGTAGCCAGGTGGGGGTTTGCCTCTTCTCCCAGGCAACCACCAACAGAACAAGGGGACACAGTCTCAAGTTGTGCTGGAGAAAGTATAGGCTGAATGTTAGGAGGAAGTTCTTGACAGAGAGAGTGATTGGCATTGGAATGGTCTGCCCAGGGAGGTGGTGGAGTCACCAACCCTGGAGGTGTTTAAGGGTCATTTAGATGGGGTGCTTAGGGATATGGTTTAAGGTGAATCTTGTAGAGTGAGGTTATAGGTTGGACTTGGTGACTCTGAGGGTCTTTTCCAACCTGGATGTTTCTGTGATTCTCTGATCCTCATGACCTCCACCCTTTAAATTGGTAAGATCTCCTCTTAGTCTTCTCCTCTTCTGTCTAAACAGGAACAAGTCTCTCAGCCCCATCTGGTAAGAGAGATGCTCCAGCCCACTAATAATTTTTGTGGCCCTCCATTGGACTCCCTCCAGTAGTTTCCTGTGCTTGAACTGGAGAGCTCAGAATGGGATACAGTACTCCAGATGTATTATCACTAGGGCAGTGAAGGGGAGAGAAGAAACTCAAACTTCTGTTCACACTCTTCTTAATGCACCCTCAGCAAGTTTGTAGATGACACCAAGCTGAGTGGTGTTGTTGATAAGACTGAAGGATGAGATGTTATCCAGAGGGACCTGGACAGGCTGGAGAGGTGGGCTGAGGTGAACCTCATGAGGTTCAATAAGGCAAAGTGCAAGGTCTTGCACCTAGGTCGGGACAATCCTTGATATCAATAGAGGCTGAGGGATGATGAAATTGAGAACAGGCCTACAGAAAAGGACTTGGGGGTACTGGTGGATGAGAAGCTGGACACAAGCCATATGCAATATGCATATTTGCAGTCCAGAAGGTGAATCATATCCTGGGCTGCCTCAAAAGCATCATGGCCAGCAGGTCAAGAGAGGTGATTCTACCACTCTACTCTGTTCTGGTGTACTGAGCCCTCAACACAGGAGAAACATGAACCTGTTGCAGCAGATCTAGAGAGGGGCCATAAAGATGATCAGAGAGCTCAAGCACCTCTCATATGAAGACAGGCAAAAAGATTTGGGTCTATAAAGCATAGAGAAGAGAAGGCTCAGGGGAGAACTTGTAACTACATTTCAATATTTGAAGGGGACCTACAGGAAAGCTGAGAAAGGACTGTTTAGAAGGGTTTCTAGTGATAGGATGAGTGGCAGTGGTTTGAAACTAGAGCAGGGTAGGCAAAGTTCTTTACAATGAGAGTGGTAAAGTATTGGAACGTGCTGCCTAGGGATGTGGTTAAGGTCCTATTCCTGAAGACATTCAAGGTCAGATTTGATGTGGCCCTGGGTAGCCTGTTGGAGGTGTCCTGGCTGCCTTGCAGGGGAGTTGGACAAGATGACCTTCGAGGGTCCCTTCCAAACCAATGCAGTCTCTAAATCGCTGAATGCCCCTAGCACTGGTGCTTTGCTGGTTGCTGTGCAACCACCAGCAGCCTGCTCCAGCAAAGTTGGGGTATTTAGAGAAAGGGCAGTGATGCAAAAGAAGGAACAGAGGAGGTAAACAGCAAATAAGAAGCAGAGCTGGAAATCAACCACCAAAATGCAGGTTCTGGAGCTATATATGACCTTTGAACAAGATAGGAGCTAGACCAGCAGGTATTCACAGAAATCTGCTTACTTGGAGGCACGGATAGAAGGACACCTTCAGTTTAAAGGTCATATTTCAGCCCCAGGACAGACAAGTTATTTTGCATGAACTCTACAAACTAGTTTAAGCAGAGAATAGATGGGATGTGTCTTCTTGCTTTCTGAATTGGGATAGACTGAAGAGGCAAAGCTTGCAGGGATGAAGCAAGAGTATTTATGACACAAATGGAGAAAAATTGTGAAGTCCACCAAAAAAAAAAAAAAAAAAAAAAAAAAAAAGAGAGGCAAAAACTTTTAATGCAGGTTGAGAACAAATTGCTTTAAGTGTACATTATATTAATCTCTGAAATTACCTGAAAGGAATGATGGTTAGTACTTGTAAAAGAGAGGTGAAAAGCTCATTAATGATGAGATCATGAATGCCTGTGTGACAGAAAGCCCAAGACAGAGGTAATTTATTAGTTTGCTTCATTTTATGTGCTTGAAAGCAGTGAGTAAGGAGTTACTGCCACTGTTTATTCCTTAAGTCAGTCATCTTTTAATTCTATTGTTTTTCTGTAAGGCTTCAGCACTCCAGAGAGAACATTTTGCAATCATCTCACATACCATTTGTTGTTAAAACTTGGGCACATTCTTTGAAGCTGCCACCCTCTACTGCCACTAACGGCTAATGTCCTGTAGCGACTGGCACCTGGGTAGGACCTTGCCAGAGATGCCAGTGTTTGGAACATGCAGCTGGAGCCAGGGCAGGTGGGGAAGCTCAGCCCTCAGGACCACCCTTACCTTAACACCTTCTCACAAGTCATCAGCAGAGCCATAAAAAATTCCTAAATATACTGTTTAATATTCCTTTGTCCTGAGATCCCATCTCAGCTGAGGGGAAGAGAGCAGCAGGCACCCCTGTACACTAAACGCTGGCTTCCCAACAATAACACACCTAAGAGCTGCTGCCTACTGCAGTCGTCAAGGTCACATCTGACACCTTGAAAACGTTCAGCGTAATACATTTTGCATCTTAACAGCATTTAATTCCTTCCATGAGGAGCTGCAGACAGCGATCTTCTCCATTAGTGCTCTTTTTTGTGATTGCCACAGAATAGGCCTCATGCAGCAGCAGGGTGTACGTCTTACAGGATAGAAGAGCATTTTAAATTGTACTGGGTCTACGTCCAGCTTGCTCATCATATGTTTAAAACCTGAAAGCACTCTAGCATTAGCTACAGCTCAAAAGCAGACACATGATTTGTTTCACATTGAAGCACTCTTGGATATACTTTTGCTTCAGACTAGCAAAGATAAATGACTTGCTGGAAGACATCATTTGTAGGACAGAACATTTATACTGCAGAGACCAGAGATTTTTCTAAAACCTTTATTATTGTTGCAATGAATCAGCATTTGCTACTTGATGTAATCTTGGCAGCGCAGCACTGTGCTTTTTCCTGGTTCAAGATGAAACTCAGAGTAATTGTTTTACTTTGAAACAGCATCTATGTCTTTTGTTTTAGAGGAGGTGCATAAGGAGGGCTACTAGGTGCCAGATCTCAAAACACATACAGAGGACTTTGCCTTTGGAAGGTGACTATTACAGATCAGACTCTGCATACTAGCATTTTTATTAAAATAGCTGAATATGAAAGAAATGACAGAGAAGGAACTGCAGTGAAGCCTTTGAGCCTGCACACAATTAGACATGCTGGTCTAGCTCTAAGTGCATGGTGGTTTATCGTGTTACGTGAGTCTCCACAAATGCACCTCTGCTTACAGATACAACATTGGCAGGATTACAGCCCAAAATAATAATCCTCTGGTTCTGTATTTTCAAGTAAGGATATTTGTAACTTTTTTTATCACACATCCCCTCCCCACCCACCCCTCCAAATCTGCTGGGGGATATCCAGCCTGTCTGACAGAGAGCTAAAAGCCTTTTATGCTGATAACACCTGGAAAGGGCTTAGTGCACTAGATAGTGTTGACATATCTTTTTTCTCAGAACTGTGCAATGATTTAGGAGCATAAGCACCTTTAGGAGGGCAAAGCTGAGCAGAACAGGACCCGAACAGGACCAGCCAGCATTAATTGCAGTGGAAAAGGACTTTTGAAAATGGAAAGCTAATGAATGAATGAATGAATGAATGAATGCAATTTCAGAAGCGCTGTATGCATGCACACATACCCAGACGTCTTTAGTTTAGCCCTATCCCTGTCTTTCTTGCTAGCACTAAAGAATTAAAATTGCTTCAATCCAGTGCCTTTCTCCCCTCCTGTCTTTTCTCTCAAATTTAATATCTGTTACCTGAAAATGAAAAACTTTTTTTTACTGTGAGAGTGACAAAGCCCTGGAATGGGCTACCCAGAGAGATTGTGGAGTCTCCTTCTCTGGAGGCATAAAAAGCCTACCTGGACACGTTCCCATGTGACTTACCCTAGGTGATCCTGCTCTGGCAGGGGGGTTGGACTAGAAGATCTTCTGAGCTCCCTTCCAATCCCTAACATTCTGCAATTCCATGATTCTGCAATCTCTCTGCACCTCCATATTATTAACTGTATCTCATTAGCTGAAAATACCCTCATCTCTCTAGATAAAGAGCAAAAAGGTATTAAATCTTGTTAGAATACCACTAAAATTTACAAAAGTCAACAGGACTACGACATGCACTATGAACGATGCCACACAAAGTGGAGGAAAACTGCTGCAGTCCTTCCTCATGCAAGACTTGAAGTGGCATCACTGGGACTTTAGCTTCAGCAATAGCTTGCAGAACTGACAGCTAAAAATAACACTACACAGTATATAAATTGAATTTATGACATAACAAATAATATTTAATATATAGCATTGAATGCATACACATCAATACCAGTGCTGTAACAACAAAACAGAACTCGTAAAATTAGCAGCAGTTTCTTGCAAGTACAAAAATACACATTTTTTTTTCCCCCCCAGAACATATATAATAGCAAAATTTATCAGGATATATTATACAAACTCAAAGCATTTAGATAATGCATCACTTTTAATATATTATATGATGTTTTAGATGCTGCATAATAAAATTACATGTGTTCTGCTTGCAGTAATACAGAATGCCATTTACAGCAACGTTAAGAAACTATTCACAACTTAAAACACGAACAGAACAGCCAAAGGAGCACGGTAAATGGAACACACAGGGTTGCAAGGTGTTAGTCACAGGCTTCAGCATTTCTCTTTACATATTTTTGAGCTTTTTTTTTTCTTTTTTCTTTCTTTTGCAGTGTGAAAGAAATAACTACACCTATTGAACATACCTCATACAGAAAACAACACACTTACTCCTTGGAGGACAATGAAGGTAATACCCATCAGTTTCAGAACAGTAGTATCATACCACAGTTATGGAATCTATGCTGACTTTGCACGCTACATCAGAACCACAAAGGACTGGGACTCACATCCGCAAGGCTCAACACATGAGTGGTCAAGGGTAGAGGTCCAGCAGGCACCCTGCTGCCCTGACGGGCTCAGAGAACAGGGTGCTGCTTTCAGGTACCTCCTGGGGCCCCTCTGGGGCCCTTCCAGATTTTCTGGAGATTTCTATTTGCTTGCAATTTTTATGATTTAACAGTGTTCTTGCAAAGCTTTATGTGGGAACATTACTCAGTTTCCTAAAAAAAGAAAACCTGGGAATCTGAGGACTGCTCAATTAAATTTGAACAACCCAGATATTAAACTTACAATGAACACACATCAACACCAAAGGCATTTCCTTCTTGGTGTTTATTTGGAGAGTTAAGATTCCTCTGCCAAAAAGCTCTGTTCAGTCTCTTCAAACTTTGGATAGCTGTAATGCTCTTCTGGACCTCCTCTTTGATCTTGGATCATGAAGTCTGTCTCTTTCTGTGACTTTCGGAGGTAACGACCGAATGTCAGGATTATACAAATAGCAGTTGACTCCATCAGTAGCTTTCAGGGGTGCTGGCCTGTGGTTGGGCTCCACCAAGCCCCCTTCAGCCAAAGCATGGGTAGGTTGTGAAGATGGTGGCAGCTTACTGGGTGCAACCAAACAGTCATCGGCCGCTTCAGCAGCATTTTCATCACGCTTCTTTAAAGACTGAAAAGTGCTATCAAAAGGGGAGGAGGTTTCAGTTGGGGTAAACACAGAGTGGTCTGAAAACTGAGAGAAAGCACTGTCCAGAGAGCTCATTGATGACACAGATGGAGATGTCCCAGGAGAAGACAGGCTAGAAGAGCTAAATCCTGAGCAAGTATTTAATCCCTCTAGAGCTGGAGGCAGGAGGCAATGGGACAAACCTTTCTTTTCAGTGTTTTGGTTTGTGTTGTCACTTTTACCAATGTTAATCCCTATAATCAAGCTCTGATTGATAAGCTTTTGCCCTTCCATCTGCAATGACCGAAGCTGATGGAGATAGTCTTCATCTTCGTGAGACAGGACAACATCACAGCTGGCTTTCCTCGTTGCCTTCTCATGACCATCAGCAGTGCGGCCAAAGCTCGGTGTTAGGAGGCCAATTGTGGGCTCTGAGGAGCGCCTGTGCCTCCTCGAGGTTTTGAGAGTGCCTGAGGTAGCTGCTGAAGAGAAGCCCCGTGAGCTGGAGCAGAGAGACTCCTTCTCTGAGTTTTCTTGTGATGAAAACCGCCGGTGTATGTCAGCAGAAATTGTCAACTGCTTCGATTTGGTTTTACTTTGGATTTCATCCACCTCCGTCTGCTCTGAATCGCCATCACTCAGAGTGAAGACAGACTCCCTGCTCCTGTTATCCTGATCTCGGTTCTTAATCCAGTCACTAGAAGAAGAGTCAGCTTCATCGTTTGCCTCGTTTTCCAGGCTGTCATAGGAAGAGTCATTCAGATGGAGAGAAGCAGCATCTGCAAGGACAAAGAGTTAACACATCAGTGACTGAACCACCCTGCTGACAAGCAGCTGCTTGGGGTTTTTTTTTTGCAAGTCTCCTTGACTTTAAGGAGCATTTGCCCTTTAAAGATTTTTCAAGCAGAAATGGCAACGATTTCAGAGAAGGACATTGCCTGATTGTGAACTGGAAAAAATTAAATGTGTGCTAAGTTGCAGCTCAGTCCAGAAACAAGATAATGGCACAAACAAGTAAGGATTACATTGGTTATTGCTTTTGTTTGAGGTTTTTTTTCTCAAATATGGAAGTTTAGTTATAGCCATAAGCAACAATTTATATGCAGGATACCGAATTAGTAATTTATTGAATTTGCCTTTTTGTTACTGAATGTTGAAAGCAACATTTAACCTTTCTTTCCTTCTTCTAGACAAAGCAAGAAAACAGGTCATACTTCACGCTTTTATGGTCTTCCAGAAAAGGTAGTATTTTTAAGAGCAACCTTATAAAGAAAGTTCTAGTCTTAGTTTAAACAGTCAGCTCAGTTCCACTGGGCAGTGCGCACCTGGGCGCTACTCTGTATGTGCAGCAACTGGAGTGACATTAAATCTCTCTTGCTCTGGGCTACCCTAAGCTGACTTAGCTCATGTTTGCAGCAGAGAGTTCACGCATGGGCGGCCACCATGCCTCAGTGCGTGCCTCAAAACCTGTTCAGCTGCCATAACCTATCATGGGTCTGAGCTCTCAAAAGTCCCAGCACAGCAGATACCATATGCTTCCACTACTAGGGAAGGGGCAGGCCAAATTTCACTAGATTTCCACAAATTTCACTGAAGACAGAGCGTGAGGAGCTTGGGACAGCCATGTTCTGTCAGTCTCGCATGCCAGCAAGCTCCATTACCACTTACACTTTAGTGACACATACACTTTGGTATGTGCCAGTATGCCAAAAGTTATTTTACAGAAACACTGCTTTAGAATTTTTTTAAGGAGAGGCCCAAAGCTACAGTCAAAATGGATAATATCACAGATCTGGAGAGAAAAAGAGCATTAATGATATTCTGGAATGCTACACCAACTAGTCTGTTAGGCATTTTCAATTGCCAGTTCCATGATTTTTCCGTGCTAGTAGCAAAATCTGGATGCTCCGTTGAAACTGTGGAGATGTGCTTGTTCTGACAATGAAAAATAGACACTTTCAACCCTGATATAATGGTGTGACAGTTGTATTACAACCACTTGATCACCAACTTCCCAATATTCAGGCAAAACATAGGCTGGGGCAAAAATTCTGGACTTGAGAAGAAATCTTGTCCAGACTTTTTTTCCCTTTGTTCCCTTTGTTTTTTGCTCACAGTGGCCCAGATGCCTGAAATAGGAGCAAGGGAGAGCATTTCATGCTATGGTCCATATCTGTTAAGTTGAATCTCTGATTATCACCAATATTGTGGGCAAAGGAAAGAGAACAGCAGTATCTGGGAACACCACATGAAGAGGAAACAACATTCCTCCATGGAATACACTGATATTTTTCCTAAGTTTGGTTGTCTAACAGGATTAAAACATTATCTGTATTACCTGAGCTATTCTCTCTCTTGCATGTTATCAGTATTTCTCCAAAGAGGGAGGTGATTTCCTCTCCAAAAATCCTGCAGCAATTCTCAGTGAGGAACTGTACCAGGCTAGAAATCTGCAACAAAGCAATGGGGAGAGAGGTCATGTTAAATATTCCATCATTCTACTCAGGGCAAGCTCACCATGTAGATAAGGAACAGGAATAAACTGCATCCATGATGTGCCCCTTGACAGTCAGAAACTCCTCTCTTCATCTCCTGAGTCTCAGGAAAATAGCCAGGCCCACAAAAAATATCCCTGTATATATCTTTTTCCATTTCTACTCTGCCCTGCTCCAAGGTCACCACAACCAGAGAGTTTTTAAGTGAGAGAAACACTGCTAATACACTGGGTCTTGCTCTATGACTCCCTTCCCTTCTTCCAGGCAGGTTATGAGAATGGATTGATGACTGGTTCTCAAGTCATGACAAGAGGACAGGTGCTGGTCTGTAGAGGTACTGGTTGTTTTCACATCTGTACCCAACATTCCTGTTGACCAGGACCAGGTGGGGTGTTTTTTCACTACATTGCAGTGTCTCTTACCTTTTTTGTAAATTCACTTTCTACATCAGGAGTGGAGGAAACAGGAGGCCAGAGCAGGCTAGGTGCAATGCAGATAGCCAGGTTAAATGCATTCATCTGGTTCTCTTCCGATCGCATTTCTATTCCATGCAGCACTCCAAAGAGGTAACGCAAGAGAACCACATTTGCTCTGGGGAGCTGCTCTATTAACCTGAAAACACAAACACATGTCATTCTTCAGACTAGGGACTGGACAAAACAAAACCATTTTCCATTGACACACACAAGTCAAGATAATGAAAATACAGAAACATTGTAACACAGGCCACTAACTAAACCATGGAGTGGTTCAAGCAGGTGTCCCTGCTCAGCTGCTTTCCCCCACTGTGGTACATCCATGAACAGTTTTCTGGGAGAACAGAAAGCACTCTAATATGTAACTAAAATTACACTCTGTCAAACTAATGAATCATGTACAATGGATGACATGAAACTCTATTTCACCTAATTTCCTGATGATTCACTATTAGCTTAACCAAACAGTTCAGCTCTCTCTCCACGCCACCAAATTGCCATGACTATATATGTATGCAAGCATGTGTGAGGCCAGCAAGTGACCAAAGTTCCCACGCCATAAACTTTGCTCATTTTCTGGTTTATGTCACCTGCAAGGGTGGATGCTTCCCTTGTCACTGTGCTCCAGTATTTGATTCATGATTCCATCCTGGCTTCAAAGCAGTCACTAACATTTGATATGGATGAAGGGGAATATATGAGGAAACTATTTCAGATTTCAGCTACATTTTCACCCAGGGCCTTGGAGTTCCTCTGCTTTGGTATCAAGCAGAAATCCAGATCTTAAACAGCATATTTTTTAATATAAATATATGAAAAACATATTATATATATATATATATATATATATATATATATATATATATATATATATATATCACAGAATATATATATATATATATATATATATATATATATAACAGAATATATATATATATATATATCACAGAAGCACAGAAACATTCAGGTTGGAAAAGACTCTCAGGATCACCAAGTCATCAATAACCTTGCTCTACAAGGTGCACCCTAAACCATATCCCCAGGCATCACATCCACTTTTAAACCTATTCAGGGCAAGTCACTCAGGGTGACTCAATCACCTCTCTGGGCAGCCCATTCCAATGCCTGACCACTCTTCCTGTGAAAAAAAAAATTAACTAATATCTAGTCTAAACCTACCCAGTTGCAGCTTGAGGCCATTCCCTCTTGTTCTATCACTACCTGTGAGAAGAGGTATATCTTATGGAAGAATATTTGATTTCTTTACTGGTATCCACAAAAGGCAGGAAAGCAGGACAAAAGAGAGGTAGAAAACCCTCTGAGGCAAACACGTAAGTATATGTTTGACTGCACTGTTGCATACTTTTAGTATCTATTTTTAAATACATGTAATTGTAAGTTCTATATTGAATATTTTGGATTCTGCATGCTGGGATATAAATTTCTTGGAAAAGAATACCAAGAATATAAGTAACTGTACCGTTGGATGCTTTTTATCTTCTCTTCATTGTTCCCTTGATCCATCACAGAGACCCACTTGTCACAGAGCTGAGACGACAAAATGCTGCCTGGGATGTTGCGAAGAAAATCCTTACAAAGAAGAAAGAACACATAACATGTGAACAGCTGTTCTGGAGCCCAGGAGGGAGTAGCAATGAGATATGCAAATACAAAAGGCTATATCAGTGGGACAGCAATAGTTGACAAGCATCTCGTTCCACACAGCAACCGAAATCAGCATAAAATCATCTGAGATAGAACACCTTGGATTGTACTAAAGGGAAAAATTCCTGCCCTTTCCTCACCCTTTCCTGTCAGATTAGAGGTATTTGGATGCCTCATGTGCTATTGATGAACTAAAAAAAATCTGCATTGGGAGCAGCTATTTTGATGCTGCATAATACCTGTCTCTACATTTCACTTAACTTTATCTGTAGACCTTGCTTCTTCTCCTTAGCTGACAAGCTCAAATACCTGCAGACTATAAGCATTCCAAGCCAGCCCAACCTTCCTTCCCCTAATCATCCCTTTTGCTAATGGAGTACTTACCCCAGTTATGGATAGTCTTGCTGCTTCCATTTCCTAATATCTCAACTATTGGCAGAAAAACTATTGCAACTTGAGGAGAAGCCCAAACTCTAGCTCTTCCCAAACAAGCTGGAGTAACGGAATCTATGATGCACATAACACATTTGCTCTTTCATGGTAACTCTCTGCTGTCATAAATGCTAAGCAACTGCCTCTCCCTGAAACTGTTACCATGAGGTAAGTATTGCACAGCAGCACTTTGCATGGGGTAGCTATCCTGCCCTAAAGGCACATTCTAAACCCACCAGAAGGAAAGTAATGGCGTCTCTCCCATGATAACCTATCACAGGCATGGTAGCAGAGGAATGGATTTCTGTAATAAAAATATCCCACCAAAGCACTGCTTGTTGGAGAACAGAGACTGATACTTCTTTCAAGCAAAAACTACACACACTGCACTAAAATGTGAAAAGAAATATGCTGATCCTCCCTGTAGCTGAAGTTTTACTGAAGGCTTGCATTGTTTTTAATGTACAAGTTTGCAAGAAAAGTTAATGCAAGGCAATGTTTTGGGTAGCAGCATATACTCGCTAGGATCTGTAGGGTATTACTGACAAGTGAGGGAACAGGTCTGCAAACCTGCCTTTCTAGTATTTAATTGGCTTTAAGCAGAAATTAAGAGAGTAACAGGACCAGGTTATAGCTGAGACCTCAAAAATGCTGGCAGCAATGAAAGCTGACAAGTCCTCCTCCCCATCCTAGTTCAGTGGTAGCCTCCTTTGGTGATCCTCACTATGTTAATGGGTCAGCTTCTTAATTTAGTCTACAAAGTTGTCTTTGGTCCTGTCCCTGGAGAAAAGTCCTACTTTTTTGTGTCCAAGAACTGCACTGCTATCACCTAAAAAGGAGTAAAGGAACATTCTTCACAAACCTTAAATAAAGATGCTGTCACAAATATGGATTCGCAGGCTAGGTCCACCTCAGCACCTGAATCAAGCTTCTCCTTCAGCTCTTTGCAGGTTTTTGCACTTCCAGAGCGTCTGAAAATACCCTCCGTGGAAGGGCCCTCTTGATAAAGGAGGGAAAGCATGTCCTAACAAAATGAAAAGAAAGAGGGGATTTCTCAGTAGTGTTTTCTATTTTTTAGTGCCATTAAAATGCAGCTTTGCCATAGGTAGAAACCTCTGAGTCCTGAAAAAGATCACAAATCAAACACAAGTTAAGGCTCACTCTTCAAGCCATGCCAAACTTCACAGCAAAGCTGTCGTCTCAGGCACTGATTTTGGAGACCATCCACAAACATGCTGTGTTGCCACTACTGAGCACTAATCTTCTGCATGATGTTCCAGTATCTGTGCAAGTTTTAGCCAAGTCATCTAAATACATAAACACCACGGTATGGAAACAGGTCCATCTAATCCAAAGATCTGTATCTATCAGCAGCCTCAGCCAGACATCACTTTGCAGGAAGATGTAAGACTCTCACTCCTCATTAGTGCTCAATATCATCACAAACCAGAGACAAAGACTTCTGATCCATGCCCAATGTCTGGGAAAAAAAAAAGAAGTTTTATCTAATTTGGGAAGTTTTTTAATATCTACACTTTTACAGCTGATATGGGTCAGATTTTTGTCCCCTTTGTTTCATCTGAGCGTTATCACACTCTGCAAGCAGCTCAGGGCTGTCAGCAGGACCTCCTCTGGGGCAAGGTAATCCCACTTAGGAGATTACCCAGAAGGGGCTAAAGCTTGTCTTGTGGCTCCTATGAAACCAATGAGGCTGCAAAGGAGCAAACACGTAGGCAGCTTACTACATGAGCTACTTGAAAGGGAAAACAAGCAAATTCTTGACTAGGTTTTAAAACTCCAGGAGGGCCTGCTTTCTTCTGCTAAACAGGAGAGGAAAGCAGCAGAAAAGGAAACACTGATATCAGAGACCTCTCTTGAGATAACATGTACATGGTATTTTCCAGTTGCTTAGTTGTCTGCTGTATCCTGTGGGTCATCTCTCAGACCTGAGTGGATCTGCATCTCTCAGACCAGCAGGATGCAGGTGGTCTTTGGTATTATGCACATAGACACAGTGGTCTGAGGGCCACATCATCAAAAGAGATGGCAAGAACACTGGGGAAGAACCTATCAACACTATTGTAACAGTAATGGCTAAGCAGTGGAATTTGGTGATTTTGCTAGTCTGGGCTGTAAGGCAGGTCTCTCTGACACAGAGCAGTACAAATAGGTCTAGTGGAAACTATTATTTTTACTGTCGTTCTTTAATGGTTCTTTCTTGCTCTTGTAGCAACTGAAAGTCAAGCACTCATGTAAGTGCAGTCACTTTGAAAGAGCACCTTCACGGCAGCAGGACTCATGGCAGCATTTCCCTTTTCTTTGCAGAGATTGAGGTCTGTATTCAAAAGGAGCTGAGTCTCACAGGATCTTAGCACAACAATAAATATTTTGAAAATATATTTGTGATTAAGTACCCACAAGACAAAACTGAGAAGCCCCTCTTAGAGTGATAAACCCAAGTAAAACTACACAATGAAGCTAATGGTGTAAGACAATTCAGTGTGGTAATGGCTTAAAAGAGAATCCTTCAGCTGTGAAAGCAAGCTTGAAACTCTGAAGCACAGATGTGCCTGCAGCATTCATCTTTTGTATTTCCCTTCTCTTGCAGGTAAATCCCACACAGCCCCTCAGATAAAGCATTCCATTCTCCAGAGATGCTGTATGAAATCAGAACTAAGTTATTTTTTATGGCATAATCAGAGTGCTTAAGATTCAAAGCACAAATCCTACAAAGCTGTAGAACCTCATCTTTTTTCAGGCAGAAATTTACTAATACTTATGTTTTGGAGTAATTTCTGAAATATAGCATTGGTTTATCTCTCAGGAAGAAGGTTCTTACTGATTTCAGCTCCAGAGGACTTATTTAAATAACAAAAATGTAAAAAATGCACACTTCACCCTCAGAAGAAAGTAACAAACCCACAGTATTAAAAGATCTGAAAAGTCCTGGTATGATTCACTATTTAGTGATAAAACAGCACATCAAGCACAAGCTTAGGAGACAAGTCATCTCTTCCTATAAACTGGTGTAACCCTGCTGATTTCAGTGGGGTTCTGGCAAGTTGTTACAGCTGAAAGTTGGGCTGTCAGGATAAGGGGCCCAACTCTGGGTGGCTCACTCCCACTCTGTAAACATTCCAATTATTGCATTGACAACAGGGCAGCCCTCTGTTTTGACCAAAAATGCTGCACATCTGCCTTAACTATGCCTAGGAATGGGCCCTAGGAAAACCTCTTTTATGTTCCTGGACTGGTTTTGAAGGCACCCACAGTACTAGTGCTCCCTCAGGACAGGACAGAAAGATGCTCCTGCAGCCTCTGCCTTCCCACCTAATTCTGCAGTGGCGCTGTCAGATCAGAAACCAGGAGCTGGAGTGCCTGCCTACCCCGGGATGCCTTCAAGAAAGTGCTCTGAAACTGTTTGCTGAAAAAAAAACACCTGTTTACTGAAGCACAGGTAGTATTTGTATGCATGTGTGGACTGCCTATGAAGGGAGCCTACAGGAGGGCTGGGAAGAGACTATTTACAAGCTCTGGTAATGACAGGAAGAGGAGTAATGGTTTTAAACTGGAAGAGGGGAGATTAAACTAGATGTTAGGAAAAAGTTTTTTACAGGGAGGGTGGTAAACCACTGGAATGGGTTGCCCAGAGAGGTTGTGGATGCTCCCTCCCTGGGGGTGTTCAAGACCAGGTTGGATGAGGCCTTGAGCAACCTGTTCTAGTGGGAGGTGTCCCTGCCTATGGCAGGGGTTGGAACTGGATGATCTTTGAGGACCCTTCCAAGCTAAACCATTCTATGATTCTATGACAATAGATGCTACATTTATGGATTTGGGGGTTTACAGAGATCTTGGGAGTGGCTTAAAAACTGCGTGTGAATGTGGCATTTATTCACACTGCATAAGTGAGGATTAGGGAACCAGCCTTGTAGCATGGACTATAAAGAAGAAATAGCCCAGGGCTGCTGACTGATCACATACATTTCTCAAACCATTTGTTATTACTCAGGCCTGACCACAGCATATGTTAAAAAACAACATGGTTCTCTTGCTGAGAACTACAAATGAGGTTTCTTTGCTTGGGCAATTTCAGTGTCCCATCTACAAAGCGTCCCCATGTTCTTATTCATGACACAAAGAAATTCCAACACTGTCAATAGATAGCTCTGAGCCTGGGACTCACCAAGAGGGGTTTGGGCAGGTTGTCATCCTCGCAGATGGCTGTTAGCAAGAGGCCAAAGAGCTTCCCAGGAGCAGCAGATGTTGAAGAGAGGGGTGCATTGTCCAAGTGAGTGCCTGGGCCACGCCAAAAAGCCCAATTTATGATAGATCTTTTCCTTTTAAATGACTTTTGGCTTAGGTCTGGGAAAAGAGAAAGGTGTTTATTAGAAGAAATGCACTTCGATTCTAATTCCAGTATTTGTTTTGTGGTGGTAGCTATGGTTTCAAAGGAAAAAATGTCATGAACTCAACCAGCTCTTGGCATCCTGTTCAGCCTAGTTCATCAAGCACATACCTGTGTATATGTGCAGAATGTGCTGCCTTACCCACGCTCTTAAGAGGACTACCAGACTCTGCACTGCACTGCTGGATCCCAGCATCAGCACTTATCTGCGAAGTGTGGGATGGCAAACCCCAGCCTGCTGACTTTGTACAGAGCTGAACTGTGCTAAATAACTTGCTGGCACATTAGCACCACTAATTGAAGCTCTTAGTTGTATAGGGAAGAAAAGACTCAAACTGGGATAGAAAAAGTTTTTTTTTTCACATGGCCTTTCTCAATATTAGCCAGTGTGAAGTCTTCTTAACAGCATAGGCTACTGCTAAGGGTCAGTTGAAAGTGTTTCTGATGAAAGTGCTATCTAGGGAAAACCTATTCTGTTACATTTTTCCTTTTCTAGATATTTTTGAAGCAAATCAGCTTTGAGTTAGCTGCTTGCCTACCTTAAGCACCTTTCTATTAGCTGTTTCTTCCACATCAACAAACATTTTACTTTCTGCTGTTACAGAGGGTAGAAGCAAGGATTATGGTATAATACCAGATTTTTCTCTCCTATGCTTTCCTACATTTGTTCTTTAGCCTAAAAAGTGATTTTCCTTATACGTCATTCCATTCTTGGGAATCATGCTCCCTTTGGGAATGGGTGGAAGTCATTTCATTAGAGGCTTATGGGATGAAAAGTTACAGTTTAATTCAAAATGTGAACGTATGAATGTGAGAGCCTGATGAAAAATTCTTTTCATAAAAATTAATATGGAGGGTATACATTTTAAGCAGTCCAAAGCTTTAAGAAATATAAACTTGGCAGCATCTAAGGTGTTATTTGATACATCATGTTTTGGGAGAACATAACTAACCTATAACTTTCAAAATGGCATTTTTTTTCTTTCAGCTGAGCTGAATATTAGCATACGAATATGGTTTGCTTCACCTGGAGTTCTATCCACATAATAGCAAATCCATATTGGTGCTTTTTTTTCCTGGCAACCATCAGTGGAAGTGAAAACTAAGAAAAGATGTGATTTTGGAGGAAAATGAATAGCAGAAGTGTGTGTGTGTGTGTGTGTGTGTGTGTGTGTGTGTGCGTGTGTGTGTAGGGGAAGAGCCTTAAAATTAGGAACTTGTTTTAGTCTCTTACTGTTTGCTACACGTGCCTTAAACAGACAGCATGGAAAAGGGTAAGTGTGATTAACTACAGCTCTCTCCTGGAACAGGAGGATGAGGATGCACACTTTCTTCTTTTTGAAGCTGTGTTTGACACTAGGAGGCCAGCCTTCTCTCAGCCATGACAGATGTCAATTATTGCTTTGTAGAAGTGCTTCCATAAAAAAATCAGGGTCTTGCTCCAGCCAGTTATTCGAAGCCAGACTCAAAACTAGGCAGTATTTCTTTGGTGGCAGTTCTCGCTCAGAGCTCACAGCAGCTGTCTATTCTGCTCACAGGGAATTCATAGGCAGTATGCTAGCCATGCAAGTGGCATTTCCTCTTCTTGCAAACTAATCAGAAACTTCTAGATAAAACCTCAGATCTATTTAACAACACAGGATCCTTTCAGATCAACCCCTTGACTGTCAAACAATTTTCAAAGATCTCCTGTCCACTAACTTGTTGAAATGTTGCTTTCTGTTTCAACAGACGATTAAATAATCACCTGGATTACAGATTAGCCACTGGCAGCAATCAGTTCTTGCAAGATAAACTTCAAGCAAATTGCTAATTACAATACTTTTTTAGACATATGCTCATGAGCACTACTTAATGGCTACGTGTAACTGGTAGGTGACCATTCTGGTTACATACTGAAATGCTGCAGGAGAAGCAACAGGAGTCCTTCAGCTCCTTCACACAGTAAACTCCTCTGGACTTTTTTAAACCACACTGCCAGAACAGGCGATGCAACTACACCACCACTGTTGGTGTCCACACAGCGACTGATTTGACGTGATGGTCGGTTGTCAGTTGTGCCTGCCTGTCAACACCTACAGCACAGTTGGTGCATGCTGGTACAGCTGGGCAGCTGTTCCTTGCTGTGTCTAGAAGAGACAGCATGGCCACTACAGCAGTATCTGTGCAGGGAAGCAACAGCACAGCATGTGGGCAGTGAAATGTGGGGTTATAGACTTTACTCCCTGTAACTTTGCCCTGTATGTGGTGGTAAACCTAGTGGTTACCTAATAACAACACAGATTCTTTCTTGCTGATCTGAATTGTAGAATCATAGAATGCTAGAGTTTGGAAGGGACCTCCAGGGATCATTGAGTCCAACGCCCTGCAAAGGAGGCCCACTTAGGACAGGTCACGCAGGAATGTGTCCAAGTGGGTTTTGAAGATCTCTGCAGAAGAAGACTCTACAACTTCTCTGGTCACCCTGTTCCAGTGCTTCGTCAACCTCACACTAAGAAAGTTTTTTCTCACATTGAGATGGAATTTCCTGTGGCTGAGTTTACGTCCATTGCCCCTCATCCTATCACTGGGTATCACTGAAAAGAGATTGTTATCCTTCTGACAGACAGATGCTTGTAGATACTGATAAGGTCCCCCCTCAGCCTTAAATATGAACTTGGCTTGCACAAAAGGTATCCTTTGACCCCACTTGGAGTACTATGTCCGGTTCTGGAGCCCCTACTACAGGAAAGAATGGACATGCTGGAGCATGTCCAGAAAAGGGCATGAGGATGATCAGAGGGCTGGAGCACCTCTCCTATGGAGACAGATTGAGGGAGTTAGGGATGTTCAATCTGGAGAAGAGAAGGCTCTGAGGAGATCTTATTGTGACCTTTCAGCATCTTAAGGGGGCCTACAAGAAAGTTGGGGAGGGACTTTTTAGGATGTGAGGTAGTGATAGGACTAGGGTGAATGGAGCAGAACTAGAAGTGGGCAGAATCAGATTGGCGGTTAGGAAAAGGTTTTTCACCACGGTGATGGTGAAATAGTGGAACAGGTTGCCCAGGGAGGTGGTGGAAGCCCTATCCCTGGAAGATTCTAAGGCCATGCTGTATGTGGCTCTGAGCAACCTAGTGTGAGGTGTCCCTGCCCATGGCAGGGGGGTTGGAACTGGATGATCTTCGAGGTCCCTTCCAACTTTGACAATTCTGTGATTTTTCCAAAACCAAAACGGGGGAGGAGTTAAGAAGAGCTCAATGACCAATGCGTACACAAGATAACCTGGTTTGCAAGCAGCCAGACCTACCAATCACTTTGAGAGTTTTTGTCTGATGAAAGCAGGAAGGCTGAAAGGACTGCAAGCCTCTTTCTCTCACTTAGCGCAGTCCCTGTGCATGACTTGCAGGATGCCCCAGGCTTCTGCTGCCCCAAAGCCAGCCTTGCTTTCCCTCCTGCAGCTTGCACAGCACCGCTGACAATACATCTGCATTAGAACTTTACAGGCCTGATTTGCATTTCTATTTTCTCTTGCCAGTCAACGTCAGCTGCCAAGTGGGGCCTGTAAACCTAATTACACCCCTTTGCTAGATTGCCTCATTCTTAAATTATGCCATGAAGTAATATATGATACAAATTACTGGAAAGGGGGGGGTGGGGGTGGTCAGGGAGGGGGGTGGGTGGGTGAAGGCATGTGGAAAGGAAATTAATTTATATAAAATGCAATCCATTTCCAGAGTAATTTGTAATAAGCACAGGTATGGCCTCACTGTATTTCATTTCTAAAAGTATTAGGAATGGATTCTATTCAGATGTTGTAGGATATCTTAGCTATTGAGGAGTGCACAGGATAACAGCGTGCACGTAATTTTTATTGTTATGAGGTCATCAGTGGTGAAGCAGGGATGAGTTCCTAATTGAGATGAGTATGCCAGTGTGTTAAGCACAACAAAAACGCATGAGCTACATCCTTGCCCTGCGAAGTTTCCAGTATAACGCCCCAGTCCTGTAAAGACCTCCTAATTTGTTTGACTCGTGAGCAGCAAGCAGTCATTGTGTCACTGACACCAGAGTGCAAGACAGAGAGCAGATGCTCATGCTTTTAGCATCAAAGGAAAAGGCAGAAGGAAATGTTACTGTCTTCATTTTACCCAGAGAACCAAAATAAAGGTGCATTTGCTCGCTTCATCTAGGTACTTGAGGACATGCCTAGGCTGCTTTGTCATGTGAGGGTCTCGGTGAAGGGGGGGTGTAGCAAATGTACCTTGTTGAGATAAAGAACGCTGCCAAATGCTGCATGGGAATTCTGTGCTGAATTCAAGCCTTGACTCCTGAATCCTAAAACCACTCTGCCTTGGTACAGAGCACAGCAAGGGCTGCAGAGAAATGCTCATCTAACAGACTTACAAAACAATTGCAGGGCAGAGATCTTGTACTTCTGCTGCGTTTAGAACAATCACTTGACAGGCAGCTTGTCAAAATGTGCCTTACAAAGATGACACATACACAACAGCACACTCAAATCAGGGAGAGCTACTCTGCAGCTGGAAGGTACATCTGCACGCTTCTCTCTGCATTCCACAGCCCCCACCTCCAAACCCAGCACTTCTGCTCTCTATAGCACAGCCAAGGAGGTAGCCTGGCTGTGGGTGAAGGATGCTGGGGTGAGAGGGGTGACATACCGTTCAGTTGCTGGCACACAGCCAGGCGGCTTGGCTTCAGCACAAACTGGCACTGCAGCTCCTGGGGCAGCTGCTCTGTCAAAAACGACCCCTGAAGCTGCCTAGGGCAGGCACAGTGCTTTGATCCGTGGGGCATGGCATCTCGAATGTGGCTCATTTTAATTCCAAAGGGAAATTCGTGCCCTGTTCAAAGAGAAATGAGAATAATCTGGGTTGGATTGACTGAAGACTTGCAAAACTCCATCTGCCTTGGAGGAAAAGCAGATTTTGCATGTGGGCCTGCATCTCTTTCTCTCTCACTGATCTCAGAATTGATGCATTTCTGCATATTTACACTGGCATAAAATCTTTAACTGGTGGATACAGAGTTACTGTGCTCAGTGTAAAGGGACAGAAAGGTAAAATCAGACCTACTAGAGACATATCACATAAAAACTCATCAGAGAAAAAAGCAGAATTAACTACTTCTGGATTCACTGTTTATTCTTTCCACAGCTTTACCTGTGACACTGAAATTTTAGGTACTGGTTGCTCGTATGGTTCTGGCAAGAAGCGAGATTTTTTGCTAAGCAAGCAAAACCAAAAAGCCCATTGTGAAAGTGATTTTCCCTCCTTCTTCATGCAACCACCACCAGCTCAGTCAAATGAGACACAATTATGGTTCCTGTCTGAGGCTGAAACAGGAAGGAAACGTTAATCACAGGGCTAATGTAAATGAGCTACACTTGGCACTAACCAGCACCTTTGGGGACTACACAGAGGCAATTTATTTCTGGAGGAGCTTTCAGAAACGCCACCAGCAAGATATTTTTTGGACTTGTTTAAAGACTTGGCAGTTGACATACATTGAATATGGGTGCGGACTTAAGAAGTCTTAGTTAACTTGCACTTAGACTTGAACACTGATAGGGGAAGAGATGTTATTTGAGGTTACAGGCAGAGTGAAGCCGAAGCAGAGTCAGATTCTGTGGAGCACAGTCAGACTCTGCCTCTGATGTCTACTGATGATAAAAGCTGGTTGCATCTGATACACATCTGTATAAATGTCAAAAGCAGTATCAGTTTTGTATGAAATTCCTCTTTTTGAAAGATTGTAACCCAAATTTACAGTGAGAGAGAGTCAGTCAATTAGAAAGGCCTTTCCCACTTCTGAATTCTCAGGTTCTAAATCTAAAACCATGGCTCTGATTTTACCTGAAGAAGCTACACATCATGGCTGGAAAGACAGTCTGGTATGTTTCAAAGACAAAAGAGTTTGAACTGGGTTTAAGGTGTAGAAATTGGACTTAGAATCATAGAATCAACCAGGTTGGAAGAGACCTCCAAGATCATCCAGGCCAACCTAGCACCCAGACCTATCCAGTCAACTAGATCATGGCACTGAGTGCCTCATCCAAGCTTTTCTTAAACACCTCCAGGGACAGTGCCTCCACCACCTCTCTGGGCAGCCCATTCCAATGCCAATCACTCTCTCTGGCAAGAACTTCCTCCTAACATCCAGCCTATACTTCTCCCGGCACAACTTGAGACTGTGTCCCCTTGTTCTGTTGCTGGTTGCCTGGGAGAAGAGGCCAACCCCCACCTGGCTACAATGCCCCTTCAGGTAGTTGTGGACAGCAATGAGGTCCCCTCTGAGCCTCCTCTTCTCCAGGCTAAACAACCCCAGCTCCCTCAGCCTCTCCTCATAGGCTTTGTGTTCCATGTTTTAAATATTAATGTTGTCTGACTCCAGCAATGCAGTTGTAGCTAAGGCTGCTTTAAGAAGAAATGTTAAGATTTACTGGGGATAGATTTGCAGGAGGAAAACAGAAAATCCACTCATTTTTCTTGTTCTAGTCATCTGTGAGCTCTTACATAGCACAAGTAATGCTGGGCTTCTACAAGGAAAGGTTCTTAATAACAAGAAGGGATTTTTTTTCTCAGTGAAGCGTGGGCCAAAATCAAATCACTTCATCCAATCACTTCTGAGCTTTGGGTTGATTCCTGGAGAGGAAATGTTTTAAAAAGCATTTTAGATAGTGAGTAAGTGATAATTTGCTCCTAATCAGAGGGGTGCTGTCAAGCCAGTTAGAGAAAAACAGGACTGAAAAAGAACTCTTGAATCAGTTAACTCAAGTTGTGGAGGAACAGAACATTTCTCAAAACTCTGCTGAGTTTTGCTGAGGAGGGGAATAAATAATGCTATGGAAGTGTAGGAAGAAATATGGTAAAGCTGGACTGGCTCCAGGAGAGGAGGTGAGTGGAGAGGCTGACTGTAGAAAGGCTGAGGCTCATGCAGCAAAACTGGGGCAGAAATAAATGAACTTTTGCAACCTCTTAGTGACACAAGCAGACAATTGCTCTTCAAAACAAAGGATCAGCATCTGACTAGCTCCCCAAATAGACAAACTTGCGTGACAGGGAAGTAAGAGAAAATGGGGAAAACAAAGCAAAGAAAAGAGGAAACTGTTCAGTCTTCTCTGTATTTCTTGCTTCCTTCAGCACTAAAAACTAAGGGAATGTCTAAACATGAAACCATGCCAGGAACTTACCAATAAGAGGGTAAGGAGCATCTTCTCTTCCTGAAATCACCCACAGCTTGTAGTCTTTTTCAGAGCCCTATAAAACAATAGTAAGAATAAGTTTGGCAGTCATTAAGAACATGTTTGTAATAGGTTTCTTACATTATAAGGATAATTTGTGCATTTTCAGCAGGGCCAAAGGAACTCCTTTTACTTTTGCAGCACAGAAATTTGCCACTAGCAAAGCTTCTGAACTGTGTCTGTCATGTGCAATGTAGTCTGTGTGACCAGGGTCCATCTCTGAGCAGTGAGAGGGGCTGGAGCCTGTCATTTCTCAAGGAAAAAAGGGGAAATTTGGCCCAGTTCTTTCACTGCTCTTGGAAGCAGAGGGATAGAGGTCACAGCCTGCTAGGACTTAGGACTGCTGTTGAGTCCTAAGCCAACAGCCATACCAGCCCTCCTGAGTCAGTCCCCAGGTTGTGTGCCTCCCACACCCAGGGGGCTGGAAATGAGACAGTACACAGCATGGAGAGGCCCTCTGGCCCCAGGTGCTGCTCCTGGCCCCCAGCAAGTCTGTGTCTCACTTCTCCCCACCAGCAATAAGCATGACCCAGGAGAGACAGGTCTGATCCCCCAGAGCAATTACAGATAAGTAGCACAAAGCAGAGGCCTGCTGCAGAGCCTGTGGCAGACAGCAGACAGCTCAGGTGAGCTAAGCTGACCCTTCAGCTCTGTCCTGAGTACCAGGGCAATTGCAGCTTCTGGGATGTGCTCGGGCACACAGGCATCCACACTCTCACACTTGAGACCTCTGCTCCATCATCTCCCCAGCTCCTCTACAACCCCTGCAAGCAGAAGCTCAGGCTCACCAACCAACATCATCCTGTACCCTGCACTGGACAGCAGGGCAGGTGCACCTTTGCCTGAGACCTGAGACCGTGTTGATGATGCCAAGGCAAGGATGACACTCGATGGGCTCCTGCCACTAAACGCTGCCCCAGAATCTCCTCGTAGGCCTGCCACCAGCCCTTTTGTGTGGAAGGGCTTGGGAGCACTGGATGGTGCTTTAAGATTTCTGAGTCCTCTTTTAAAATTTACAGTGGAAAAGAAAAATTTACATCAGTGGAGACAATTTCTAGAGGACTGAAAAATCTGAACATCATTGGGAAAAGCTGCTGATTTGAAAGCAAGTTCTAAACATTGCTTTTAGTGTAAATGTACAAGTCCATAATGCAGTTTAACTGAAGAATCATAGAATCATAGAATCAATCAGGTTGGAAGAGACCCCCAAGATCATCCAGTCCAACCCATCCCTCAGCCCTAGCCTGTCAACTAGAGCATGGCATTGAGTGTCTCATCCACTACTGCAGATATGATGGTGAGACAACAGAAATAGGAAGAATGACCTTTGATATAAATCAATCTGTGGACAAAAGGATACATGCAAATGGATACACACACTGCATGACAAGTTATCTACCACACTTCAAATCCCTTTTTAGTGACACAGTTAAATCAGAACAGCTAAAACCCAGGAGTTTTCTGGCTATAAAAATTTACTAATACTTCATAACAGTACTTATTTAGCTCTAAAATCCAACCCTACCTGCTTTTAAATACATTTATCTTGCATTGTCTGGACCTTCATCCAGTGTCCCTAAAGTTCTTGAGACTCTTGGACTAGATCTCCAGAGGTTCCTTCCAACCCCTACCATCTGTGATTCTGTGATTCTTTCTCCTTGCTGTACACACCCGGTGTAATGCTGATACACCCAAAAAAGCGTTTGCAGTTTGCTTTCTGACTGGCAGAGCTTTCTGGCCCATATTAGCACTGCTGTCAAGTTAGCTAGCAGGGGGCAGAAGGAAAATAAATAGGCTTTGGAGACATCTCTGATGCCTCAGGGCAAGCAGCCAGGCACAAATAAATACAGCTGAGGAGCACAAGAAAGAGTATTTACTTTTCCTTTTAAACATACATATGAAAGGGTTTGTTGCTGGGAAGGAGAATCAGGGGAAGCGTTAGTAAGGGCAGCTCCAGGAGGCAGACTGCTCATCTCTTGATTGCAACTACACTGGCTTCATGAGGCCATTTGTCAGTATAAATGCAACTGTCTCAGAAAAATCAGCAAGTGAACTCACAACGCTGGGAAACCCAAGGCCCTTCCTTTCTGCCTTTCTGATAATTTGGAACAGATGATCATTGCCATTTTGTATGAACTAGTTGTCATTTTACCAGAGAAACCACAGAGGGGAAAAACCCTGATGTGTTAAACCAGAGTGAACTCGGCCACAGTAATAGCCCCATTAATCACACAACATGTGAAATGTAGCTTCTATAATTGCCATTGACAAGTCAGAGAGCTCCTTTCCAGTGGTTCTCTCTGGACATAAATAACAAACCTCAAGATGGCACATAAGGAAAAGCTTTCTCACAGTCAGAACAATCCTTTGTGCAGGTTGGGTGTTTGACTGATACCCAAGCTACAGCTTTATTTATTTGGTTTGCTTGGGTTTAATGCTAATCTTACAATATCCCTCTCCTGAAAAAGGTTTTATGCTATGAGGAGGCAGTGAAAAAATGTAGTGTATTACTTGGGCAAATAATTGATGCAGGCAAGATTTACATTTTTTCAGATAACTTTCATTCTTTTTTTCTACTTGGAATTAAAATGTGAAGAGGGGGAAAGGGTTGATTGTGATAAATGCAAGAGAACACAAGGCTGAAACCTAACCAGCTCCTCCTCCTGCTCATCTCAAACAAAATGCTCTCCTGTAATACTACCATTTTGCTGTGTTTTTCTCTGTACACAAAATGAAGAGATGCAAATTACAGCCATAAGATGGGTAAAAAATGAAGCACATCATAATGAAGACTTGCAGTTATAATAAATAAAGATAATAATAAAGATTTGCATAATAAAGATTTGCAGTCGTAATACAGTATAGTCTCTTCATATCTGGCACAAACTAGGGAACACAATGTGCAATTAAAATCCTGTTTTAACTTGCACCTTATCCCTTTCACTTTGCAATCCCTCCATCAACCCCAGGAGCTACTGTAGTTGGACAGAGTGCTGGATCTTGAGCTCGGGCCACAGCCCCAGCCCTGGTGTAAATGGGATGTTTAAAACACACAAAAAAAGGGCTAAACAGAAATTTCTGTGCCTAAGAAATACCAAGCTAACAGAACAGGCCCCTGGATGCTTGAAAAGCCTGTGAAAATGAAGGATAATGAGTGCTAGGGAATGCAAATTCCAAGATAAATCCAACTTTTGCTCTCCAGAAGCCCCAGGAAGCACAAGAGTGGCGTTTTGTCTGCACTTCACTCTTCACACTGACCGCTGTGGTAAGGAAAGAGTTGTCATATTCCATGCCTTGAGATCAACACATGCATCAGTGAGACCTTTTTAACAATCTTGTTACCCAAACATCAGCCTGACAGTCCAGTTAAAAAGCTGTCATCCAGAAGCTTCTATGACCACTGGTGACAGTTGGAGCCATATTGTGAAATAATGAGAGAAACAGAATGAAGGAGACAGAATTCTTGTGCCTAACACTGATTTGTTACTACACCTGAGGCATACCAGATATACCTTGTCTGCTTTAGAGCAAAGGGAGCCAGCTGAGGCAGTACTTGATCTACTAGCAGTTGCTACATCTCCTTGGTGAACTGCCCTGCACTATTGCATCATGACTGATGCACTGCAGTCTAGACAAGTGGCTTGTGCAGTGGGTGGGGAAGTGGCTGACAGGCCACACCCAGAGGGTGGTGGTAAATAAGACTTTTTTTAACTTTTTTAAAGTTTTAAACCTTTTTCAAACTTCCCAAACTCTTTACCATCACTACTGGGCCCCAGGCCTTGGGAACAAAAATAAAGGCTGATGCAGACACAGACTCACTGCCAATGAAGAAGGAGTGGGTATGTGAACTCTCACAGGAGTTTGATCCCTACAAATCGATGGGCACAGATATTACCTCCCCAAGAGTGTTAAGAGAGCTGGCTGACGTTGTTGTGAGACTGCTCTCCTTAACCTTGGAGAAGTCATGGAGATCTGGGGACTTCACAGACCAGAAGAGAAGAAAACTAATGTCACCCTTATTACAAGAAGGGCTTAAAGGAGGACCCAAGGAATTATAGGCCCATCAGTCTTACCTCAGTCCCTGGGAAAGTTATGGAATGAATCCTTCTGTGAGCTATCACAAGTCAGATGAAGTCAAACAATTGACAGAAGCCAGCATGGGTTCATCGTTGGCAAACAGTGCTTGACAAACCTGATCACCTTCTATGACAAAGTGACATAGCAACCTGGGACAAACAGTAGACATTCTCCACAGCCACCTCCCAGAGAAATTGATGTGTTATGGTCTAGACAAGTGGTCTGTGTAGTGGGTGGGGAACTGGCTGACAGGTAGCACCCAGAAGGTGGAGGTGAATAGATCATTTTCAAACTGTCAACCTGTCAAAAGCAGGTTCCCCAGGGACAAATATTGGGCCAAAAACTTTTTAACGTCTTCACATGTGATCTCGCTGATGGGATCAAGCTTACCCATGTCTGCTGATGATACCAAACTGAGTGGGGAAGTGGATGTTCAGAGGTGATCGGAGAGCTGGAGCACCTCTCCTATGAGGAGAGACTGAGGGAGTTGGGGCTGTTCAGTCTGGAGAGGAGAAGGCTCCAAGGTGACCTTATTGTGGCCTTTCAGTATCTAAATGGGGGCCTACAAGAAAGCTGGGGGATGATTTTTCAGGATGTCAGGTAGTGATAGAACCAGGGGGAATGGAACAAAGATAGAAATGGGTAGATTCAGACTGGATGTTAGGAAGAAGTTCTTCACCATGAGGGTGGTGAGACCCTGGAATGGGTTGGCCAGGGAGGTGGTTAAAGCCTCATCCACAGAGGTGTTTAAGGCCAGGCTGGATGAGGCTCTAGTCCGCCTGATACAGTATGAGGTGTCCCTGCCCATGGCAGGGGGGATGGAACTAAATGATCCTTGTGGTGCCTTCCAACCCTGACTGATTCTATGATTCTGTGTTTTGGAAGGGAGAGTCACCCGCAGGAAAACCTGGATAGGCTGAAAGTGTGGGCTAACAAGAACCTGATGAACTTCAATCTGATGAAGTTCAACAAGGACGAGTGTAAGGTGACCTGGGGAAACATAATCCAGAAGTGCAGCACAGATTGAGATTTGCCTGGCTGGCGAGCAGCACTGTGGGGACTTGGGGTCCTGGTGCACAACAAGCTCAACCTAAGTAAACTGTGCTACTGCAGCAAAGAAAGCCAACAGGATTCTGGGCTGCAGCAACAAGGCACACCACCAGCAGAATTAAAGAAATCATTATCCCACTCCACTCAGCATTTGTCAGCCCACACCTGCAACACTGTGCTCAGATTTGGTCCCTGCTATATAAAAACCACATGGATGGGCTGAAGAGGATCTGGAGAGGGGCCACAAAGATGATCAAAGGACTTGAAAGCCTGTCCTACGAGAAGAGGCTGAGAGAATTCTGTTTGTTCAGCCTTGAGAAAAGAAGGATTAAGGGAAACTTTATCACCATGTCCCAGTACTTAAAGGGTAGCTATGAAGAAGATGGAGACTTCCATTTTACAAGGAGTCACATGGTGCAAGTCATTCCTAGGGAGATTCCTAATGGAAGAGGAAACATTTTCATAATGAGATCAATCAACCAGTGGAATAATCACTCCAGAGAAGTGGGATTCACCAGCATTGGATGCTTCTCAAGATTCAGCTGGACAGGGTGCTGGGCCATTTTACCTAGAAAATGCTTTTGCAAAGGAAGATTGGACCAGATGATTCTTGAGCCTCCCTCCAACCTGGTATTCAATGATTCTATGAAGTCTCTTAAAAGCCTTTGTCCAAAACAGTTGCTTAAATTGCTTTAATGGAGTACATTTAGATTCTGTGCAATCAGTCAGTTACACTGAGTGCATTCAGATTCTGTGCATCAGCCAGCTACATTCACATCACACATTACACTAAGGGTCCATGAATATTTAGAGTGTCTGATTTGGACACCTGAGAGCAGTGCTTGAATTTGTAATCTAGGGAAACATGTGATCATGCAGGTTTGCAGGTTTTGAAACCAACTAACAAGCAGGTCAGTAGGTTTCCTCTTCACACTTAAGCATGCAAAAGGCGCTGAATCAAACTCTCATTTCTTGTGTCAAGATATCTCCTCTCAGGCATCAGAAAAACAGATTCAAAAGCAACTTCAAATGTAGGAGGAAATTCTTCACAGAGAGAGTGATTTGCCATTGGAATGGGCTGCCCAGGGAGGTGATGGAGGCACCGTCCCTGGAGGTCTGCAAGAAAAGACTGGATGGAGCACTTAGTGCCATGGTCTGGTTGACTGGATAGGTCTGGGTGCTAGGTTGGCCTGGATGATCTTGGAGGTCTCTTCCAACCTGGTTGATTCTATGATTCTATGATTCTATGTGGTGGATCCCTTACGAGGATAAGAGACTTACTCAAAACCTCTAAGGCACTTGATGATCTCTGGAGGTCTACATATTAACAAGGCACTTTTGCTTCATTTCAACAATACTGAATTGCTATGAAAAGGGATGTATTTAATTTTTTATCCTCAAACTTGAAAAAAGTGCAAGACACAATTTGTTTGCTAAAAATGACTACAAGAAGACTCATTAAAACTGGTCCAAAGACTTACATTAATTCCCAGCTGCTGCAGGGCCATCAGAATCACATCGTTTGCTGTATCAACATTGGTTACACTTAGAGTTTTTGACTGTGAACAGAAAAAAAAGAAGAAAGGGAAATGGGCATTAAAATTGTGTATTTGCAAAGAGTATCTGAAGTTCAATTCAGCATAATTGATTGCTGGGAAATTTGAGAGCACCCTGTTAAAATTTTACTTGAGAAATCAGTTATATTATATAGATAAAGACCCAGCTGTCTGAGGCCAAGGGTTTGATCCCTCTATTTTGCCACACACTTTCTGTATTTCCTCCCTGCTTCCCCAACAGCTCCATCAGAAAGGACAGTGTCATGATTTCTGGATTTCCAGAGACAAGACCTCCACATTAAAATATGCAAAAAAAAATCACAGCCACTAATTGCACTTTATACACCAGAGAAAAGAAAAGCAATAGTTTAATTTAAAACCATGCAAGTCTTATTTGGAATAAAAAAACAAGAAACATTCCAGTGATGTGTTTTTTAAAGTGGATTAATTGTTTCATATCAATTGTTAATAATTTCTATCCTTTTCTACTGAGAATATCCCTGGTCAGAAAATACCACAAACAGGCTCTTAATGTCTGTATCCTTTGTCACATTCTATATAGATTTTGCAAAGCTTGATATAGCTTGGTGCCAGAATCACTTCTTTTTGGTAGTCTTTCATCCAGTTACAGCACTCTCTCTCCAGCATCTTCCAGAATCTACTGATCAGCAGTATGGAAAAGCAAGTGCCAGCAGAAACACCACTTTTTAAAGAGCTACAGCAACCACCATGAAATGCCAAGCTTTGTGTTGGAGGAAGTCTTTCCAGAGTTAGATTTCAGCATCTGCCATCTGGTACCAGTACTACTCCTGTACATCTGGGCAATGCTCTATACTTCAGTACCACAGGTTGCTCTTCTGCAGGGCAACACATTTCAAACACACCGAGATTAATGACTACACACCCAGCCCTGCCAGAATGTGGCAGCACCTGCTGCCATCACCTTGCAGATGCAAAATCAAATGGGGACATTTTGACCAGAGTGGTTTTTCCTTGAATCACCACAGCCATGCTGGCTTCACTTCCAAGCCAACAGACAGCTTCTACATATCAAGTAAAAGTTAGTAAGCCATCTTTAGAGACATGCTAGTTTGGCTCAGCTAACAAAACAAGACCACGTAGCTCTTGATCTGCAGCCTGAAGCCTTGGCAGAACAGTTACATGCATGCTGCAGTGAACTGTCCAGGCCCAGAGATAAGGTCTAATAACCCAAAGAAGGGAAGGTGGCAGAGCCAGGATGTAAATGTTCAGTGCCAGTCCCAAGACAGTTTACTATACCCTGCTACCCTGTAGCATATCAATTTTACGCTGGCTGTAGGATGTTCTGGTGAAACATCCTCCTAATGTTGTGCATTTAGAAGAGATCTGAGCTGTACGTCTGTGCATGTCCCAGACAGTAATAAGCTGCCACGGCAATCAAAAGAAAGTAGTGAGAACACTGTGTAACTTGCTTCAGGACAACCATACCATAAAAAATTTAACATTGGCCTGAAGCAATGACATCTGGCTCTCAGGAGTAGGTCAGCACATTTGCATAAGTTTTGCTCTTGGCTAGAATATAATCAAATTGCTTGTGCCTTGTATTCAGCCTTCCCTACCCTCCAAAAATGAAATAATTCTTGGGCATCTCCAGCTGCCACAGCACAGGGATCACGCTGTCATAAAAACTATTTGCATCACAAAGTTTCCAAATGCTCCTCCTCTGGTTTATACCTGATAATAGTTGACTGCAGTGTGTAGTTTCTAGGACTATCAGTAATAGGAAACCATATTTGGCACACAGAATCATAGCATCAACCAGGTTGGAAGAGACCTCCAAGATCATCCAGGCCAACCTAGCACCCAGCCCTAGCCAGTCAACTAGACCATGGCACTAAGTGCCTCAGCCAGGCTTTTCTTGAACACCTCCAGGGACGGTGCCTCCACCACCTCCCTGGGCAGCCCATTCCAATGGCAAATCACTCTCTCTGTGAAGAGAACTTCCTCCTAACATCCAGCCTATACTTCCCCTGGCACAACTTGAGACTGTGTCCCCCTGTTCTATTGGTGGTTGTCTGGGAGAAGAGATCAACCCCCACATGACCTAACTACAGCTAAGAAGAAAAAACACTTTAAAAAACCAAAAAAATCCTGGTACAAGAGTGCAACACCTGAATGTGTGTATGATTTTTGTACACCTGAACATGCCTTGATCTGTAGTTCTGCACTGGAACTACCACAGTTATTGTTATCATTTACTAACATTTGCCTTAGCAGCCTAGCAATTCTAACTATTATAGTTTACCTTAATAATGATTTTTGGGGAAAAAAGAGAGACTTCTTTATGCTTAAGTCTACACAGATACATAATTCCAAGTGGAGATTCTCTGCTGGGCAAAGACCTCCAGGAAAATCTAAATTCAGTGAAAATTCCTCCTGTCCCTGCAAATGCTCTTTAGGCTCCTGGCCATGAAATACAGATCTCAAAAGCAGAGTTAGAAAGGAAGGACAAATGTGCAAGAAGCAAAGAAAGAATGGATGGTTTGTCATCAAATGTTAGGCTCTTCCTAGGGAACTGGCCACACTCAAGAATTTAGTGTAAACTGTTTAAAAATAACTAGTGAAAAAGGTTATCTGTGGATGACCTTTCTTTATGAATTTACCTTATGCCTATAAATTTATCAGCCTCAGTTAGCTGATGAAAAACATGCTTAGGGCAATTTCAGGGTGTCCATATACACAGCTTTGCTACTTGCAATCATTGTAAACAATAAACCACATTGTGACTTTGTGGAGTTGACTGAGGGCAGCTGTGGGTTTAGATCAGTTTTACCAGCCCAAAAAGGGTACATTGTACTGGCATTTCTGAAGATGCTTATGTGTAAGTTCCGCTAGAGGTGCTTCTGGAGGTTTCACACTGTACAGTCTTTAGTTTGTGTGCCAGAATCAGTATTCCTTACCAAGCACACTGTCTCCAAAACGGAACTCATGTATTAAACACAGGAAATAAACACTTCAGAGCTGCCTATGCCAAGTCTTAAAGGGGCTGGATCCTTAAGGAGGTTACAACACAAAGGAACCCTCCCAATATCCAAGGAGTTCAGAGGTGACTAGCACTCACAGCTGATGTGGCTTTAGACCCCAGTTTAGCCCTTAGAGCACTTACATATGCACAAGTTCCCACGTCCTTTGCAATTATCTTCAGAGGAATGCTTTTCGGGTAGTCTTTTTCTTTCTCTTCTCTTATTCGACTAACACAACAAGTACAAAACAAGTACATTTTTAATATGGTAAACAACATAGCAAGGCAGAGATTTAAACCACAGTCGAGCAGGAATTATATAAGAAGCTGTTCACATATGTACCGCAGTAGAAAGATCTCTGATGAAGGAGTTCAGTGGTATCAGGAAGGGATGCTGACTGTTCCCCCCAGTAATTCCCTGTTGTGTTAGAGCTCACTGCAGACATCAGAGTAAGCAGCAGAGATACTGCATTTTAAACAAATCAGGCTAAAACTACCCATTATTGTGTCACCTTAGCCTGCACTACAGGCAGACTGGTGTAACTGGGGATGTAACTTGATGCTACTGGATGGGATGAAACTGGAAGGAGTTAAATCCCATTGTACAGAGCAGTTCAAAGGACTGGACAGGAGAAGAGCAAGGTAGAAATCATACCCAGCAAGAAAGATTCAAACAACTCCAAGAACTCTGAAGAATCTGATAAATACATAAACCTCAATCAGTAGACTTAGGTGATCAGAAAACAAACCCACTAGTAGCAGTTTTCTGTCCATAGACTGAAATAAAGCAGCTCTATTTACACAATCCTCCCACCATACTCTCCAGCTTGGGGTACATTTTGTAAGACGAAAATAAAGCCAAACATGTGCAGCAGACAGATTAGAACAGAAGTTCATGAGCTGGGCTTGCTTAGATGCCATCACCATGGAAAGAGCTCCACACTCAACAAGAGTGACACAGGCTCCTACAGCTGGATAGGGAAGGGACCACCTGAGACAGGAATCATTCCAGTTTTGTGCTGAGCCAAGTTCAGGTACAGGGAAGCGTTTCCCTTCTTGACTAGTGATCGTTGCACGAAAGGCACATACAGTGCTGTATGTTCTGCAGGGAGGTGATATGAGATGGATTTTTTATTTAATACCACTTTAAAAGAGCTTGTCTATCATGATGGCATAAGCACCACAGCTTGGGAATTACTGGTCTAGACAACTGGGACTCTTCCCATGGTCATCAAAGACTGTATAGTAAAGTACCTTTGTAAAAAAGACAGCCATGTTTCCTTTTGTTCTGCAGACCTGCAAGAATTCCAGAAAAACAGTGACAAATCAGCCATCATTCTAATATCAAAATAGCTCCTGTACAAACCATGGTAGAATGAACTGCTTCTTACTTGCAATTCGCATAAATACTTACAAGAAAACCAAAAGTTTTTTTCCTAGATTTGAATAAAAAAAACTATTTCCCTCCAAAATCAGCTGCTGAAAAACCTTTGACTAAGATCACAAGTCCCAGTTACTAATTTTTTGTCACAGAATTTAAAGCTTTACCACTGAATGAACTTTACCAGTGAGTTTTGCAGTAGGAAATGGGTTGAATTCTTGAACTAACGTTCAAACAGAAGAGGAGGTCGCTTTAAGACACAAGATTAATTCAAAACTTTAAAAGTATTTCCTCAGGTATGTAGACTTCTTTCCACTGTCACTCACAGAATAGAATCATAGAATCAGTCAGGGTTAGAAGGGACCACAAGGATCATCTAGTTCCAACCCCCCTGCCATGGGCAGGGACACCCTACCCTAGATCAGGCTGGCTAGATCCTCATCCAGCCTGGCATTAAACACTTCCAGGGAATCAGCCTCATCCACCTCCCTGGGCAACCCATTCCAGGCTCTCACAATTCTCATGGTGAAGAACTTCCTCCTCACGTTCAGCCTGAACCTACCCATCTCCAGCTTCACTCCATTCCCCCTTGTCCTGTCACTCCCTGATATCCTAAAAAGTCCCTCCCCAGCTTTTTTGTAGGCCCCCTTCAGATACTGGAAGACCACAATAAGGTCACCTGGGAGCCTCCTCTTCTCCAGACTGAACATTCCCAACTCTTTCAGTTTGTCCTCACTCTTGTTATTCGCTACTTGGTTTATAACCACATCACAACATACACAAAACCCACAATGAAAAATGGTCTCATTGTACTTGGTAGAGCTTAACTTTGAACACTTTAAGGCTTATCTCGTTTATCTTTATCCCATTTATATGCTATTCAGGATACAAAACTGCCCAGTTAAATGTAGCTAATAACAGGATAGTGCAAGGAATTTTGATTCATCTTTCTTTTGACTTAAATCCTGCCACAGATGGGGTAACTGCTACTCCCACTGCTGCTTCTGCAAATCGAGTTCTTCACATTTTAAGAGAACGACAAATCCACTGAGTGATGCTGTGCAGAGAATGCATTTTACAAACATTTAAAATGTGACTCTACTTTGGCTGCTTCAGTTCTGCCAGCTTTGCACCTATGAACTTATACATGGTGGTTTATGTTTTTTCTGTGCAGCTTCAAACATAATCTAACTTCTACAGAACCTCTGACTTTGTTCTGACTGACAGCTACTTTCTGACAGCTATAAAGAGCAATACACTGTCTCTCCATCTGAGATCATGTCGCTTTGCAACAGTTCAATTGGAAATCAATAGAAAATTTCAGCTTTGTTTCAGGACTATTAAGTGAAAAAAAGACATAAAGAGCACAACCAGCTTAATAGAGAGCAGTTTGTGCACAGCATTCTCTTTGGATACAGCCAATGTGACATGCAAATTATGCATCAGCTTTTGCTCCCTGTTGGTAAAGAGGAAAATGCATTTTCCAAGACCCAGACAATTTACTGCAGCTAAGCAGCTGGCATTTCAGGGCGACTGTGCCCTCCCTCCCTTATCCAAAGTGACGACAGAGCCCTCCTGCTGAGAGTAAAATTAGCCTAATCACTGAAATTACCTCTGTAGCCCTTGTGTCCTACAGTCAATGCTGCAAAGACAGACCAAAAATCTTTCTCTTTATTAAAATGCAGAGGTTCTTGTTTAAGAGGAAGTTTGACTATTTTCTCTGGCATAATTAAATTAAAAAGACAGAAATAGGACAAGGTCAGTATTTCACTGTATGTTCCCTGCTACTTCCAATACAATCTCTTTTGTCTAGAAGTGTTCTATGAGAATCTCTTTGATCCTTTCATTAGCTTGACTATTTATTTAATAATTAGCCAAGATGTTTGTCAAGTTATATAAAAAAAAACAATGAAAAAGAATTTAAACTGAGCAAGGTTGCAGCACTGATAGTGCTTTGCCAAATCGTGTATTTCCTCCAATTTTCAAGTGATAAGTGAATATCACTGCCACATTTGCAGAAACAGAATATGAGGCATGGAGGGTAAATGACCTGCTCACAGCAGTAGAAGAAACTGGTTTAAGAAACAGTACATTCCTGATTCCCATGTTCACTGGTGCCGAAATGAACCCTTGATAGTCTCATTACCTGTCAGCCTGAAAACATTTAACTTGATAAGTAAAGCATCTCTCAGTTCTTACCTGAAGTTTGCCACACAGTTTGTGGTAGGCCAGCCCAAAACAAAGGACCTCTCTGGATCTGTGCTGCCCTCACAGACTTCTTCTGTGCAAAATGCTGTCCACATCTCACAGAGACGTGCTTGGCACTTAAGTTTGAAATGAGAGTGCGACCTGCTGGCAGAAAGTCAGAGGTATGTCACACACACGAAAACACAGCAAGGCAACTTAACTCAGTTTCTTCTTCCTTCAGCCACTTGCATTGGAGCTGATTGAGAAGCACTTCTGCTTTAACTAAAGAAAACTATGTTTCACTTGGGTTGTGTATAAAAATATACCCATTTCTCATCTAAATGGGATCAACATGGGTTGCTTTTAGCAGCCCTGGATGTCACCCTTCCTAGGGGAAAACTGCCCACGTCTAGAGCTCCTCTCAAATCTCATCATGAGACAAAGATTGCCAGTTGTGTGGGACTCTCCTTTCAGTGACTTTAATGGTATTGGTGAGTACACAGTGTATGTGGATTGCTTAGCTCCAGGGTCAACAGCTGTAGTGAGTTTAAGCAGTGACAACTAGTACTGGCAAAGTTAGTCCAGCTCTACAGCAATGCAGCAGCCTCTCACTTCAAGGCAACTTTGGACTTAGAGGCCTTGCAGACTGAATTACCTGAATTGTCCTCAGCCAGCAGAGAAAGGCTGGAGGAAAAGTGCCCCTCCCCTGAAAATGTGTTGCCCTTCTGATCCAAGGAGCGCAAACACGAGCATGTTAGTTCATCACTGTTTCGCAGATAGGGATAGGGACAGTGCCTGGCACCGTGGTGATCAGTGCTCCATAAATGAACACATCAGGGGAGCTGTTTCTTAGAGCTTTGATACACATGGGCTACCTTCTCTGAGATTAGGCTCGTTTACACCGCACCTGATTTAGGATAGACTGAACTAATAGAGCCTGAAACATAGAATCATAGAATCAACCAGGTTGGAAGAGACCTCCAAGATCATCCAGTCCAACCTAGCACCCAGCCCTAGCCAGTCAACTACACCATGGCACTAAGTGCCTCATCCAGGCTTTTCTTAAACACCTCCAGGGATGGTGGCTCCACCACCTCCCTGGGCAGCCCATTCCAATGCCAACCACTCTCTCTGGCAAGAACTTGCTCCTAACATCCAGCCTATACCTACCCCAGCACAACTTGAGACTGTGTCCCCTTGTTCTATTGCTGGTTGCCTGGGAGAAGAGACCAACCCCCATCTGGCTACAATGTCCCTTCAGGTAGTTGTAGACAGCAATGAGGTCACCCCTGAGCCTCCTCTTCTCCAGGCTAAACAACCCCAGCTCCCTCAGCCTCTCCTCACAGGGTTTGTGTTCCAGGCCCCTCACCAGCTTTGTTGCCCTTCTCTGGACACGTTCCAGCACCTCAACATCTCTCTTGAATTGAGGGGCCCAGAACTGGACACAGTACTCAAGGTGTGGCCTGACCAGTGCTGAGTACAGGGGAAGAATAACCTCCCTTGTCCTGCTGGCCACACTGTTCCTGATGCAGGCCAGGATGCCATTGGCTCTCTTGGCCACCTGGGCACACTGCTGGCTCGTCTTCAGCCTACTATCTCCCGGTACCTCCAGGTCCCTTTCCTCCTGGCTGCTTTCCAGCCACTCTGTCCCCAGCCTGTAGCGCTGCTTGGGGTTGTTGTGGCCAAAGTGCAGAACCCTGCACTTGGCCTTGTTAAATCTCATCCCATTGGCCTCTGCCCACCCATCCAGCCTGTCCAGGTCCCTCTGCAGGGCTCTCCTACCTTCCAACAGATCAACACCTGCTCCTAGCTTGGTGTCATCTGCAAACTTACTGATGCTGGACTCAATCCCCTCGTCGAGATCATCAGTAAAGATATTGAACAGGACTGGGCCCAGTACTGATCCTTGGGGAACACCACTAGTGACATGAAAGTACTTGAACCTTTCAGCTTTCAAGAGGACAGAGATGAACTTGCAGCACTGTGACTATCATGAAGTTTCCATCTGACACTGTGCTAAGAGCTGTAGTGGGGTAGTGCACTACTAATAACCCAGCAGTATTTATCAGCATGGTGGCCATCAGTCCATGTTGCACCTGGCAGAAAGGTGCACTTCAATTAGATTGACATAAAATACTGTAAAATACCATCTCAAGTTTGCATATTTTTTAAACTAAAAGCTAACCACCATGGCCAGCTAAACTAAGCTATTGTGTTTCCTGGTCAGCTGTACAATTCACCTCTTTGGTCTATGTTGTTTTGCTAACTCATCTAAGAGAAAAATGAAGTACAGGAGAATGTTTGAATATGCTCATCAACAAATGAGTTTATGATGCCACAAGTAAGATCTGTCAATGATACATAAATAACTGTAACAAACTGGGTACAGAATGAACTGTGAAAAAGTGGATTTACCAAAACATAAAGCTGTGAATTGTAATGTAGATGCTAATAAATATATGCCTGGTTTGACTCCATCAAATCAACCTGTTGAGCTTCCCTTTCTCCTCAATTTCTTTTTCCCTACTAGCCAGTACTGTGAAATCTCTACATGCTGTTTCACTCTTCTAACATTCACAGTTCATAAAGCCAGACATGTACAGCGCCAGTAGCAGGTGTCAGCAGGGTGTTGGCAGAAGCACAAAGATGTTCTCCAGTAATGCTTGATGTATATTCTTACCCCATTTCCCATGCCTAGTCACAGCTCTCAGCTATTACCAGTATTCAAGTGGCCTGGTTTCCAGAGGCACTGAAACAGTAGCCTTCATTAACACCCAAAGAGCCTGAAGTATAATTCTGTCTTTATCTGCCATGTCCTTTATGCAATTCATGGGTTTGTGAATTATAGGTCTTCTGTTTAAGTGCCAGAGCATTACCTCTAGAAATTAATATATCCCTGATGACTAAGCTAGAATGTTTTGGTGAGAAGAACTAGATTACAGGCTGTGAAAGGAAAACAATGGTGATGTCTACTTCGCTCACAGTCTTGCTGAACAAGAAATGAAAACATTAGATAGCACTCTCACCATTTTCTCTCTCGCTTGGGCTGCTGACTGAGCTGCATCTCTCTAACACACCTTCCACTCACCTTTGCTTCTTAATCTCTTGGCCGAACCTCCATTCTTCCTTGGGACTGGGGTCAGGTTGAAAGGGGCATGGGGAAGGTGCAGGGGTGGTTGAGAGCCCCTCCTGGGGACTCAGGTTTCTGAGAGGGGAGTTGTGTTTCTGTATCACCTTTTACCTTGTATATTTCTGTCTATAACTGTATATACTGTAAATAGCTGCTTGTATATTGTGCCAGCTGTAAATACAAGCTTCATTTATATTCCCAGAGCCGACTGATTCTAGTCTGGGTGATTCCTAAAGTGTGGGGGGGCAGGGAGCACCCAAACCATCACAGCATGTACATGTTACAAAGGAGAAGGAGGAAGTATTTCTGTGCGCTCCCCACACAAAAACTCATGTGAAAAATATTGACCCTAGAGATATTTACTATGTCAAATAACAACACATACTTTCTGTAAGAAATCTAACCAATATGCAGGAAACAGTATAACATTTTCAATATTTAGTATTGGTTGAGAGAGAAAACCTCTTTCAATTAATTCATTTATGATTTAGTCCTGACATGAAGGCTGTAATGGACAGGGCAGCAGAGAGAGAAGCACAGCCTGTGAGTACTATTCTTTATAAACTCGTCCAATGCACAACCTGAAACGTTAAGTCTACATTTCAAAACTTATTAGAAAGTAGCAGAAAACAAACCTAGAGGCACCTAGTCCAAAGGCATTTATAATGAGCAGTTGTAGAGAGAACTTATCCCACGCAAACGGCCGTGGGAGCAATGCTAACTCACAGAATCACAGAATTAACCAGGTTGGAAAAGACCTTTGAGATCATCGAGTCCAACCTATCACCTAACCCTTCTAATCAATTAAGCCATGGCACTAAGTGCCTCATCCAGTCTCCTTTTAAACACCTTCAGGGACGGTGACTCCACCACCTCGCCAGACAGCCCATTCCAATGGCCAATCACTCCTTCTGTGAAGAACTTCTTCCTAATGCCCAGCCTAAACCTGCCCCGGTGCAGCTTGAGACTGTGTCCTCTTGTTCTGTCACCAATTGCCCTGGAGAAGAGACCAAGCCCCACCTGGCTACAACCTCCTTTTAAGTAGAGATGGCAATGAGGTCTCCCTTGAGCCTCCTCTTCTCCAGACTGCACAACCCCAGCTCCCTCAGCCTCTTCTCATGGGGCTTGTGCTCCAGCCCCCTCACCAGTCTTGTTGCCCTTCTCTGGACACGTTCAAGCACCTCAACATCTTTCTTACATTAAGGGTGTGCTAGTTTGAAGCACAATAGAATGTTTTGGTAAAAGAACTAGATAACAGGCAGTGAAATGAAAACAATTGATGTCAACTTCTCTCACAGTTACGCTGAGAACTCTGGGAAGAAGAAAGACTTTTTCTCCATTTTGTCTTTCCTTCTGCCTTTGCCTTCAGACCTGGTCACATCTCATTAACCTTGCTCCTACTAACCTTGCTCCCTAACCTCTTGGCTGCACCTCTCTTCTTCCTGAGAACTGGGGTAAGGTTAAGAGGGGCCGGGGGCTCATAACTGGACACAGCACTCAAGGCGTGGCCTAACCAGTGCTCAGTACAAGGGCAGAATGACTCCCCTGGTCCAGCTGTCACACCACTGCAGATAGAGGCCAGGATGCCTGTACCTTTGAGCAGGAACTCAGTGTTGTACCAGGGCTTACCTAGCAAGCTCAGAGGACACATGATACTTGCTGCTCTCTTGTACCCCTTTGCTTCTCATATGAAGTCTATGCTTGAGATCTCTTTGCAGTGACTGTCCACATGCAGCTGAGCTGACAGCAGTAGTGTTAAGCTTACCCAAGGTAACTTAGGTGTTCACATGCCTCAAGCTGAAAACCTACTCAATGCAAAAGAGTATTACGAAATTTTAGCACCTTTATAGGGAATAATTCTAAAGTTAAGTCAGATTCAACTGTATCATTAATTCTGTATTGCTCATCTGCTGCCTTGCTTTTGCATCAGCTATTAAAAAGTCAGCAACAATCAACACTCAGGGCCACATAGTAACACACTTTGCTCACATTTTCCTTCTAGGAATCAGTAAGAGTATTTTAATGTGAGATAGCTTTAAATATGGTGATTTTTAAGTAGTATTCATTAGTGACAGCTCTGATGCTTTAATTGCTGGCAGGGCAGCTGCAGAGAGAACATTCCAATTAGTTGTTTAAAATACATGAAGTAATATCACTCAAAATACTATTTTTACCATTTCTATCAAAGACTTCGCCCCCCTTCCCTCTTCTTTCACATGCAGAAGCACAATCTGTTCTCTTCCACCTTCTTGAAACACTGCAGACTCTTCACTGCATTAAATCAAATGCTGTAAGAATCGTTAATGCTACCTGGGGACCAGATTTTGGAGTGGTTACACTGTGTCATGCTTTACTATCCAAACAGACCCACTGGGACCCAGCCAAACCTGCAGTAATGTGCAGCTCGGCTATGGGTTCTGACATTGTCTCTGCTCAGCATGTTAACCATGGATGGAGAGATACCTCTCTCTCAAATTCAGTCTTCTACAGTTTCAGAGCTAAGCTAGCTGAATAGCCAGTTGACAGAGTGAGAGATCCCACACAGCACAATTTGTCTCAACCACTTTTGACTCTCTTTCAGTGTCAGGTGAGTTTGCTTCAGTTTTCCCTCGGAGACTTTTAGAGGACAACAGAAATCATCATAGAATCATAGAATCAACCAGGTTGTCAAGGTCCCTCTGCAGGGCTCTCCTACCCTCCAACAGATTGGCACCTGCTCCTAGCTTGGTGTCATCTGCAAACTTACTGATTCTGGACTCAATGCCCTGGTCCAGATCACCAGTACAGATACTGAACAGGACTGGGCCCAGCACTGATCCTTGGGGAACACCACTAGTGGCTGCCAACTGGATGTGGCACCATTCACCACCACTCTCTGGGCCCAGCTCTACAGCCAGTTCTTGACCCACTTCAGAGTGAATCTGTCCAAGTCATGGGCTGCAGCAGATGGTGTCAGAGGCCTTGCTGAAGTCCAGGCAGACTACATCCACAGCCTTCCCCACACTCACCAGGCAGGTAACCTGATCATAACAGGAGATCAGGTTGGTCAGGCAGGACCTGCCCTTCCTAAACCCATGCTGGCTGGGCCTGATCCCTTGGCCATCCTGTAGGTGCTTTGTGTTGGCACTCAAGATGATCTGTTCCATGACCTTGCCTGGCACTGAGGTCAGGCTGATAGATCTGTCTTTTCCAGACAGATCTTTTCCTCCGCCCACAAGAACAAGGGCAGGTGATCTTCAGGCAGCCTCCAGCTGCTTAAAGAATAATAAATCAAACTCTTCTTCCTGAGTGGGTGGTCTATCACAGATGCCAACCAGGGCGTCAGCCTTGTTGGCCTTCCTCCTAATTCTTACCCATAGGCACTCAACCTGATCATCTTTAATCTCTACTTCCATGATGCCCAGAGCCTCCCCGATATATAGGGCCACTCCTGCACCCTTTCTCCCTTGTCTGGCTCTAGGTAAGTTGCAAATATTTAACATATTTAACATTTCAAAGCATAAATTAGGTGAGGTGAATACCATGCTATAGCAAGGCACAAGCATAAATAAACACAGTAGCAATGCTTTTACTGCTACTGCTAGCAGAACAGCCATCTATCCCCTCAATATTTTTATGTTCACCACCCACCCATAGTGGAATACATTATGGGTAAAATATCCTCTGTGTTGTCACACCAAATCAAGTAAGGGAGTTCAGCCGGAGGGGAGTTATGCTTACTGTGTGTGATTCAAATGGACACAGCTCAGATTTCTACAGAAAACACAGATTTAGTCTGGCTTTTCTCAGAAGCCTCTGAAACAATTGCTTAAGCAAAAAGACACATTGCAAAAGCCTAGGATTCACATCAAGACTTACCACCTGTGAAACCACAAACACACTGCCTAGCAGAGAATGAAGCTGCATCAAGATTTTTTTAATTATTACTTCCCACAACCCATAACAACAAGTGAAAGCACCCTCTAAAATTGCCATAGACCACAAATGCTGCATGCAGCTGGCATGCTAGACAGAGCCTGTAAATCTGATTTAATTGTGAATGGTAGAGTGAACAATCAGAGCTCAGCAGCAAGCCTGATTACACATGAGCACTACTCAAACTGCTCAGCATTGCTTTCTTTCCCCTTCTTCTTCCCCTTCCTCTTTCTTGTTGCCTTCTCCTTCCCCATGCTCCTCTTGGCACAGCACAACCTACGGACATGGACACCGCAATAACTCCTGCAACCTCCATTTTTATACAGCTGCTTGTCACTGCTGTGAATCAAAGCAGCATCCAGGTAAGCACTAAGATCCCTAACTCCTCTGCCACACAGCCACTGGTGCTATGCACACCCCACAGATCTGAAGATGAACTTTCTAAAACACTACAGTCAGTTGAAGGCAGAGTGACAGATATAGTTAAGCACCATGAGTCTTTTCTATGACACTGTGCTCCCAAAGCAGAGAAGATGATACAATACAACCAATACATCCAAGAGAACATCTGATACTTCTCTAAGGTATTGTGTCCTGCAATTCCTCTATGGCTATGGAGTTTTCAAAGGTGCCTGGAGAAGTCAAGTACCTGATTTCCATTGGTCAAATAAAAAGCTTCCTTATGATTTAGGGAAAATTTGCTACTAAAAAAAAACATGATGGAAATCCGTGCTATGCTCTGCCAAGAAAAAGGGCTGCCTTGTAGGAAGAGTGCCTGACATGTGATACTCACTTGGACTTGGCAACAACCAGAAGGTCTGTGAAAAGGAAAAGGTGTCGCTCCTGGGTCTGCAGACCTGTCTTCAGCTGCACATGCCCGTCCAGGATGAATGTTCGGTTGTGGCACATGAAAGACTGCACAAGGGGACATGCCTCTGGGCTGATGGGAGAGAAGCAGCCTTCCCTGTGAATGGAAATAAAAGGAACAAAGGAAAGCAAATCAGCAACTTCCCATTCCCACTGCTAAAATGTGATTTATTTGACCACAGTTCAGTGACAGGTGAGAGGCACAATGAAGATAATTCAGCAGTCAGATTCTGGCACAAAATCTCTTAAGGTCTGTCCTCTCTGAGTCTTTTGTAACCCAAGCACATGGACAGCATTTAGGAAAGGACAAAAGTTCAAATGTAGCCCTCTCCATTTCATCTATTTGTACTTGTCTTTCTGTAGGTTCTCCATAAAGAGAGAAGAGACATATGCATAGTTAATAGCTAACTTCACACCCATCTTGTGGAGGACTCATATTTGGGGTCAAAAGCAATTGACAGAAAACATTCAGAACCAAGGACAAACATAAGGCACAAGTGAACCTCACCAGATGCAGACTATGTACTAGATGCAACACAGAAAGAGGCTACTCAGCCTCTCTCTTCTGGTACATAATCTACATGCACTGAAGCAAGCTCCTGTCATGGGGTTTCACTGTGTGCCTGGAACACAGCTAGCTCATCTGTGGCTGTCACACGTAGCTGCTGCTGGATAATTCAAACCCAGGCCTATGGGGTAAAGATCAGGCTCTCTCCTGGATGATGCTGATCTTTGCTAAGGAGGCTGCAGTAGATGGTTACTGATGGTGGAGACATGATTCCTTCAACCCCTCCTGATCTAACTGTTCTATATGAAATAGTTGAATAATTATTGAGGCTGAAATGAGATTTTCTCCATCATAATGATCAGCTCAATTAGGATATACCCAAGTTATCTCTAGTATCTGAGCCTTGATAGCAGATGCCTATTTATACAACATTAAACTGGTCTGAGAGAAGGACAATCCCTCTTCCTTTAGGGCTCTCTAGAAGCTGGTTTCAGGTCAGGATCTCCTTTAGAAAGTTAGAGATATGGCTTCAAATTCTCATAGGTGGGTGACAGAAGTTGTCTTGGGTTCAAATGCAAGTTCCCAGAGACTCTTATAAATTTGGTAGACCCAATGACAATTTATAGAATTTATAGAGTGCCCTCCCCTCCTCCCCCTCCTTTCCCCAAAAGACAGGGAGAGAGATAAAAGGTAGGGACACCCCAATAAATCAATCTCACTCGATTTGGAAGTTAAAAAGGAAAAGTTTAACAATAACTTAGAAAAAGGGATTGGAGGTAGGGGAGTTTACAAAGGATAAGGAAGGGAAAACAGCAAAATACAAAACAGGGATGGATACAACCCGAGTAGTGTGATGGTGTCTCTGCCTCGTGGCTGGTATGCAGTATCAGTGTGTGTGTGCGGTCATGAACGCAGGTAGGGAGAAAGAGGGCGAAAAGAGAGGAAGAGACAGGAGAACTCCTGTCTTTTATACCACAGGAAGTGGGGGGAGTGGGCTAACCATCACCTGGAGTGTGGCCCACCCCTGAGGAGGGGCCAAGACCCCTAGGGTCAGGTTCAGGGTCACTCCCCCAGGAGTGTTAACCCTATACATTCCACCCCTTGGTTAGACCACTTCCACCTTCCTAAGAACAGTCTTCTTCTCCAAAGATGGGAAAAGTGTCCATGGGTTAAGAGTTCGTGAAGTCCTTCTTGGTCCCCGGCTGTATCCCAAGGCGATGTGTTCCTCTGGTCCGGTGCAGGTTGCTGAGATGTGAGCAGGGCAGGAACGGAAGAAAAGTCAGTGAATCAGGAACAGTTCTTGTTGGTACTCAGGAAAAGAGTCTTTTCCCTCTGCGAAGAAAACATCAGGAACAGTCTCTTCATGTCTGGCATCAGGGGAACAGGTGTAGATGAGATGGCTGTAGACATCCTCTGGAGGGAAATCAGGAACAGTCTCTCACTGCAGGGCATCAGTGACGAATCAGATGCAGGGTTCTGGTTGGACGCCGTGGTGTGATGCGATGCTGTAGGACTCTGGATAGCTGCTGCTGTCATGTAGGTTCTGTTGGACGCCGTGTAGTGGTGAGGGTATAACTACAAAAAACAACTTGTAACCCCTTATGAACTATAATACAAGTATTGCACAACTATGATACAAGTATTGCACAACTATGATACAACTATTATACAACTATAATACAAGATAACCTGAAATATCTGGAACACATGGAATCAACTCTGAGATTTCAAAACCTTTTCAGCTAAAGAGAGGTTTCTCTGAGGGACACACTCGATAACACCAGTTTCCATCATCACCCAGTATGTGTGACCAGGACCCTCTGCAGATACCACCCCTTTGATAGGTTTTCCCCCACCAGAGGCAGGAGCAACCCACACAGTCTTTCCCAGTAGATTCCTTTCACAGACTACAGGAACTCCATCTCCCTCAACTATGGGCAGTAGGGCAGACTGAGCAGGACCAGCTCTGTTAACTGATCCCCTGCTGTTCACCAGCCAAGTGGCTTCTGCAAGGTGCTTCTCCCAGTTTCTGAGAGTTCCACCTCCCATAGCCTTCAGGGTGGTTTTCAGCAGACCATTGTGTCGCTCAATCTTTCCTGCAGCCTGTGGGTAGTATGGGATGTGATAAACCCATTCTATCCCATGCTCTTTTGCCCAGTTGCTTACAAGGTGGTTCTTGAAATGGGTCCCATTGTCTGACTCAATTCTCTCTGGGGTTCCGTGTCTCCACAGGATGTGGCTCTGCAGACCCAGAATGGTGTTACGGGCAGTAGCATGAGGTACTGGGTAGGTTTCCAGCCACCCCGTGCTTCCCTCCACCATGGTTAACACATACTGCTTGCCACTACGAGACCGAGGCAGAGTGATGTAATCAATCTGCCAGGCCTCCCCATACCTGTACTTTGACCACCTTCCCCCGTACCACAAAGGCTTCATGCGCTTGGCTTGCTTTATGGTGGCACAGATGTCACATTCATGGATAACCTGAGTTATGGCCTCCATGGATATGTCCACGGACCTGTCTCGGGCCCATTGGTATGTGGCATCTCTTCCTTGGTGACCAGAAGAGTCATGTGCCCACCGAGCTAAGAACAGTTCACCTTTGTGCTTCCAGTCCAGGTCAATCTGGCAGATGTGGGCAGCCTGGTCAGCTTGGTGGTTATGCTGCTGCTCTTCAGTGGCTCTGCTCTTTGGGATGTGAGCACTGATGTGGCGGATTTTAACTGGCAGTTTGTCCAGGCGTGCAGAAATGTCTTGCCAGAGATCAGCAGCCCAAATAGGCTTCCCTTTTCTCTGCCAATCATTTCTCTTCCACTCCTTCAGCCACCCCCATAAGGCATTTGCTACCATCCATGAGTCAGTGTAGATGTATAGCATTGGCCACTGCTCTCGTTCTGCAATGTCCAGGGCCAGCTGGATGGCTTTCACCTCAGCATACTGGCTGGATTCGCCTTCTCCATCTCTTGCCTCTGCAACCCTGCGTGTAGGGTTCCAGACGGCAGCCTTCCATCTTCGCTTGCTGCCTACCAGGCGGCAGGATCCATCTGTGAAGAGAGCATATGCCTTTTCCTCCTCAGGAAGGTCACTGTATGGGGGGGCTTCCTCGGCACGGGTCACTGTCTTCTCTTCTGCTGGCTTTCCAAAGTCAGTGCCCTCTGGCCAGTTGGTGATGACCTCCACAATGCCTGGACGTTCGAGAGTCCCCATCCTAGCCCTCTGAGTTATCAGAGCCATCCACTTACTCCAAGTGGCATCTGTGGCATGGTGCGGAGTCGAACCCTTCCCTTTAAACATCCAAGTCAGGACCGGAAGCCTTGGAGCTAAAAGGAGTGGTGACTCCGTCCCAATCACCTCAGAGGCAGCTCTAACTCCCTCATAGGCAGCTAGGATTTCTTTCTCTGTGGGGGTATACTTGGTCTCTGAGCCTTTGTACGCCTTGCTCCAGAACCCGAGTGGGCGGCCTCTTGTCTCATCAGGAGCTTTCTGCCATAGGCTCCAGCTAGGACCATTCTCACCGGCTGCTGTGTAGAGAATGTTCTTAATCTCTGGGCCGGTTCGAACTGGTCCCAAGGCCATGGCATGGACCACCTCTCGTTTGATCTGGTCAAATGCCACCTGCTGCTCAGGTCCCCACTCAAAGTTATTCCTCTTTCTTGTAACGTCAAAGAGGGGTTTCACAATTTGACTGTACCCGGGAATGTGCATCTTCCAAAAGCCCACAAACCCCAGGAAGGATTGTGTCTCCTTCCGGTTAGTGGGTTCCACCATAGTGGCCACTTTATTCACCACATCCATAGGGATGTGGCGTCGGCCATCCTGCCATCGAACTCCCAGGAACTGGATCTCTCTGGCAGGCCCTTTCACTTTGCTTCTCTTAATGGCAAAACCTGCATCCAACAGGATATTAATGATCTTCTCACCCTTCTGGAAGACCTCCTCTGCTGTCTCACCCCATACAATGATGTCATCGATGTACTGCAGATGTTCCGGAGCTCCACCCTTCTCCAGTGCAGTCTGGATGATGCCATGGCAGATTGTAGGGCTGTGCTTCCACCCTTGAGGCAGTCTGTTCCAGTGGTACTGGACTCCTCTCCAGGTGAAGGCAAACTGCGGCCTACATTCTTCTGCAATGGGGATGGAGAAGAAAGCATTAGCAATGTCAATTGTGGCATACCATTTGGCCTCCTTTGTTTCCAGTTCATACTGCAGCTCCAACATGTCAGGCACGGCTGCGCTGATTGGAGGAGTCACTTCATTCAGGCCTCGGAAATCCACTGTGAGTCTCCACTCCCCTGTCTCCTTTCGCACTGGCCATATCGGGCTGTTGAAGGGCGAGTGGCTCTTGCTGATGACAAGCTGCTGCTCCAGGCGGCGAATCAGCTGCTGTATGGGTAGCAGGGAGTCTCTGTTGGTGCGGTATTGCCTGCGATGAACTACACAAGAAGCAATAGGTAACTTGACATCTTCCACCTTGTGGGTACCAACCACGGAAGGGTCATCTGACAAGCCAGGCATGATAGACAGCTGCTCTTTGTCTGCAGTCTCTACAGCTGCTATGCCAAATGCCCACTTGTTCCCCTTCGGATCTTTAAAGTACCCTTCCCGGAGAAAGTCAATCCCCAGGATGCAAGGTGCATCAGGGCCAGTTACTATGGAGTGCTTCTCCCACACATTCCCGGTGAGGCTTATCTCAGCCTGCAGCACAGTCAACTCCCGAGACCCCCCTGTGACTCCTGCAATTGTAACAGTATCTGTCCCCCTGTGGCTGGAGGGGATCAGAGTGCATTGGGCACCGGTGTCTACCAACGCTCTGTACTTCTCGGCTTCAGAAGTGCCAGGCCATTTCACAAACACGTCCCAATATACTCTGTTATCCCTGGCCTCCGCCTGGCTGGAGACAGGGCACCTCTAATTCTGAGCAGTGTGACTGCATGAGGCACATGGACCTGAGTTACTGGCTTCACCACCCCTTGAGCGAGAGCGCTGCCTGCGGGACACTGGGGCAACCCCTCTTCTGGAGGAGTTATTCCCTGTGTTTGTCCCCTGCAGTTCCCTTACCCTGGCCGATAGAGCTGAGGTGGGCTGGCCATGCCATCTATCCATGTTTTCCCCATGGTCACACAGTGTTCTCCAGAGTGACCCCCTGTGTGTACCCTGTCTGCTCTGGGCTGGTCTCCTGCGGGGAGGAGGAGGAGCACGGCGGCGTGTGTTCCTTACAGCTGAGACTTGCACCCATTCTGAAGGTGAAGAGCAGTCATCCTCTGCCTTCTGCATTTCAGAGAAAGAGGCTTTCAGCTCGTTCATTTCTTGGGTGAGGGTCTCTACAGTGGCAATTAAGGTTTTCCTCGACAAACTGTCTTCAAACTGTCTTAGGTCATTCACAAACTCCCTGATTGTGGGAAGGTTGTTGGGGTCTCTGCCCAGCAGCAGTGCTCCCAATGTGGGGGCATATGTGGAAGGAGCACACTGAGTCAGTTTCTTTAAGAGTGCTGGCTTCATGCGGACATCATCAGGGTCCGAGGGCCTCTGGTCGGCTCCATAAATTATCTCTTGAACCGCCATTTGCCTCAGGTATGAGATCCCCTGTTCCATATCTGTCCATCTAAGGGGATGGAAAATCATGTCATCCTTAGTCGGGTACCTGTACCTCACAGCTATCAGAAGCCTGGCCCAAAGTGAGTGGGTACCATCGAGCCTTCCCAGCTCCTTATCCACACCTCCATCCCTCGACAAGGATCCCAGTTGCTTTGCCTCCCTGTGATCTAGGTCCACTGTTTCTGCTCCTGCATCCCAGCATTTCAAAAGCCAGGCTAAAAGGGACTGTCCGTTTGCCCTTGCATACTCCTGCCTTATGTGCCTGATTTCCTTTCTGGGCGTGGAGCTGATAAGGATCACTCCATTATCAGGTCCATTTCCAGCTGGTTGCTGTTGCTGGGGGGTGCTGGTTCCCGAAGAGGTCCCTTGCCCTGGATCGGTATCTGCGGGAGGGTTTTGATTTGATCTTGCTGGCCGCGTCGTAATTGGCGCTAGGTGAAGGGGGCTGGGCTGAGGGGGCAGGGTCCGGGGGGCTGCCCTGGGCGGGACCGGAGGCGGAGTTCGGGGCGGAGCCGCGCTAGGGGCGGTCTGCCCGGTCTGCCCTGTCGCCCAACCCCCGCAACTGCAGCTCGGGCAGTGAGGACCACCCCTCCCCCTAAGCACCCTAATGGCGGCGCCCACTCGATATTTCCACGTGTCCCAGTTCACCGCTATCTTATTAATTCCCAAACCCAAATTTACACACAGTGAAATAACTGCTATCCAGTACCATTTTTCCCCCAAAATATCTGGAGCTTCTGTGCTCCAATGCATATACTCAGATTGATTCCATGTTCCAGAAACATTTCTAAACACAGTGATATTACTAACAGAATTCAGGAAATAGGCATAGACTCGGGCAGGCAAAAGCTTAGAATATTCCCAGAGCATATCAATGACAATCCAGAAGACATGGTAACTTATAAACTTTAACAGCCAGCCCCAAAACAGACATCCAAAAGCGTTAATGATTAAGACTTTCAGAATATCCATTTTTTAACTTCCAAATCTTCTCTGAAAGAATTCTTTCTACCTAGCCCCACGTTGAGACGCCAAATAAATTGTCTTGGGTTCAAATGCAAGTTCCCAGAGACTCTTATAAATTTGGTAGACCCAATGACAATTTATAGAATTTATAGAGTGCCCTCCCCTCCTCCCCCTCCTTTCCCCAAAAGACAGGGAGAGAGATAAAAGGTAGGGACACCCCAATAAATCAATCTCACTCGATTTGGAAGTTAAAAAGGAAAAGTTTAACAATAACTTAGAAAAAGGGATTGGAGGTAGGGGAGTTTACAAAGGATAAGGAAGGGAAAACAGCAAAATACAAAACAGGGATGGATACAACCCGAGTAGTGTGATGGTGTCTCTGCCTCGTGGCTGGTATGCAGTATCAGTGTGTGTGTGCGGTCATGAACGCAGGTAGGGAGAAAGAGGGCGAAAAGAGAGGAAGAGACAGGAGAACTCCTGTCTTTTATACCACAGGAAGTGGGGGGAGTGGGCTAACCATCACCTGGAGTGTGGCCCACCCCTGAGGAGGGGCCAAGACCCCTAGGGTCAGGTTCAGGGTCACTCCCCCAGGAGTGTTAACCCTATACAGAAGTGAACTTAGGTCTCTTGCACTATGATGCACCTTAAATCATGAATTTCTGGATTAAACCCAAGACTGATCAGCATCTCCACTCAAAATTCTTAAATGCAACTTTTCAATTACCTGCCTTCCTTCCAAATGACCCATTTCCCTTTGGCTGAATGAATCAGTTCAATTTTCACTCAAATATGTTTACTTATTTTTTCTTGTTTAAAAAAAAAAAAAGGATTAGCTTGGCAAGGAAAGGCACAACAGTGAAAGTCACAAATCGAATGGGAGATACAAAAGAAAACAAGAGTGAGCAGAGAAAACCTTCAAAGACAGTCATAAACCTTCTTGCACACCTCTTCAGTCTGCATCACCTCTTCAGTCTGCATCATTCCCAGTCCTACTCTCCTTGATGCCTGTAGCTGCAATACTCAGGAAAATATTTAGGAACTCCTGACAGCTGGGAGAGAAAGGATAAGCTCTGAGATTGGCCTGCATTAGCAGGACACACTTTCACTGATCCGCAAGGAGGCAGTGAGGATCTCTACCTTCTGGGGAGAGCCTTGTTTGACCTTGAATTCCCTTTCTGGCTGTGAGTCTAAGTTTTTGAAAGAATTCCTCACCTTAATTTGTCCTAAACTGTGTCTTAATTGTGTCTTACATTACCTGCCTCTTCAGGGAAGAGAGAAAGAATGACTTTCAGAATGAATAATGCAAACCTACGTTATTTGATCTTTCCTGAGCAGAAATGGTGTCCAGGATTATGGAAGTTAAAGTAGAGAGAGGAGCTTTGGGCCAGTATAATGATGATACATGGTATATGGCTAGCAACAGGAACCAAGGGAATGCAAGCATGTCCCCTACCCTGCCACTTCCAAGAGACTGTGAATTCATCAGTTCATTAGTGACTGATAGGTTGCAGGAATTCCATTTCACAAACTTCCCAGCAGAAACTTAAGCAGAAATCAGGAATGATGACAAATCCATCTGTATTAAAGCCATGCACAGCCTTTATCTCAAAGGTTAAGACAGAAACAGTCACTTATAATTGAAACCAGTAACAGCAATAGTTTGGGAAAAAACCTTTCATGTGACAGTGCCATAACAAAATCAGCAGAAACACTGAGAAAAACAGACTGAAGTGCCCGACCCTACTGATGTTCCTGTAGGGTCAGGGTCTTACATCTCCATGGCTGTAATTTTCTACACAGATTTGCAGATTCATAGAATGAGTTGGGTTGGAGAAGATCTTAAAGCCATCTAGTTCCAACCCTCCTGGAACTGTCAGGGACACCTTCCACTCGACCAGACCACTAAAGGCTTCATCCAACCTGGCCTTGAACACCTCCAGGCAACCTATTCCAGAGTTTCACCACCCTTACTGTAAAGAATTTCTTCCTACTATCTAGTCTAAATCTTCCCTCCTCAAGCTTCAATCCATTCCCTCTCATCCTATCATTACAAGGCCTTGTAAAAATTCCCTTCCCAGCCTTCTTATAGTCCCCCTTGAGGTACTGGAGGGCTGTTATAAGGTCTCCCCAGAGTCTTCCCTTCTCCAAGCTGAACAGCCCCAGCTCTCATAATCCCCATAGGGGAGATGCTCCAGTAAAAAGCTGTTTCGATGTGCATTTGACCCAGTGCATTTCAAGCACATCTATCAACTCTGATAAGAACTCTCACATACTTTGATAGTTAAAATATCTATTTCCTTTGAAACAAAGTGAAAAAAAAATCAAAGCTATTAATTCATCCAGAGTCTTCTAAAGCCATAGGATAAAGGACCATGGAGGAATTTTACCATCAGTACACAAAAATATCATTTGGAAAGCATATTGTTGATCTTCTTGATTAATATTCCATTGTTAGGAGACATGAATGAAACACAAGCTTTGTTGCATTGAAAAAAATGCAGATCAGCTATACCCTCGGGAGTAGGGATTTATGTAAGAGAGATATTTTTGGAGTTCACTTTTAATGGCTCATTGATTTTTCTGGCCATTAAACAGGTCTAATTTTGAAAAAGTGCTAGGCACTCAAACACTGATTCTTTGAAAATTCCTTTCATTAGAATTACACAAAACACAGTGCTAAAGTCAGTGCAATTTCTGATACAATTGTAAAAGTATAAGTCAGAGGTATTAGGGCCATGCCTGCCATTTCTGCCTTGGCTGTGTTGCCCTAGAAGTATCACACAGTATCACAGTATCACCAAGGTTGGAAGAGACCTCACAGATCATCAAGTCCAACCCTTTACCACAGAGCTCAAGGCTAGACCATGGCACCAAGTGCCACGTCCAATCCTGCCTTGAACAGCTCCAGGGACGGCGACTCCACCACCTCCCCGGGCAGCCCATTCCAGTGCCCAATGACTCTCTCAGTGAAGAACTTTCTCCTCACCTCGAGCCTAAATTTCCCCTGGTGCAGCCTGAGGCTGTGTCCTCTCGTTCTGGCGCTGGCCACCTGAGAGAAGAGAGCAACCTCCTCCTGGCCACAACCACCCTTCAGGTAGTTGTAGACAGCAATAAGGTCACCCCTGAGCCTCCTCTTCTCCAGGCTAAACAATCCCAGCTCCCTCAGCCTCTCCTCATAGGGCTGTGCTCAAGGCCTCTCACCAGCCTCGTCGCCCTTCTCTGGACACGCTCAAGCATCTCAATGTCCCTCCTAAACTGGGGGGCCCAGAACTGAACACAGTACTCAAGGTGTGGTCTAACCAGTGCAGAGTACAGGGGCAGAATGACCTCCCTGCTCCTGCTGACCACACCATTCCTGATGCAGGCCAGGATGCCACTGGCTCTCTTGGCCACCTGGGCACACTGCTGGCTCATGTTCTATGTTGTTCTATGATTAACACATGTAAACACCCAACAAAGTAGCACCTTCCCAGTTACCACAAAAAGATGCACCACCCAAATTTGTTAAGAAGGGACTGTGAAGTGATTGCCAAAATATGGCAATATCTTTGCAGAGTCAGCAACCAGTTCCAGGTTGAAGCAAGGCTGACACTGATGTTTAGATGGCATTGCCACTGTACTACTCTAGTCTGAAGCAGGCATTTCTTCCTAAAAGTACTATTTTGCAAGTCTGAAATTCCTGTGTGTGTTTTTAACCAAGGAGTAAACTATGTCATTTGAAGATAGCTATAGTGATATTCTTGAGGTATTCAGAAGAAGACTAGCATCACTGTACTGGCTGAAATTAGTAGAAAGATAATGGAAGATTTTTCTCCTGGCATTCTCAGAACCTACTTTTCCAGACCTATTATTTTTCAAATTAATCAAAATAGACATTTTGTACTTATAAAAAAGATGCAGTGATTTAAAAGAACTCTTCAATTTCGTAGGTGTGATTTAAGAAGTGGAAATCCAAAGAAGTCAGCCAAATACTGAAAAATACATCCCTGCTGCATTCTGTGTGAAAGCAAACACATCATGGCTCACTTCACCAATCCTGTATCTACCAGAAACCACAAAAGCACAAAAAATGACTTCTTCTTCTTCTTCCACTTGCAGAGCTTCCTTGGGGTTTCTCAGCAAAATTGAATGATTGGAACCCCCAAAGTGTTTATTCTTGGTGTAATGGAGATGTCAGCTTTGCTCCCTGTTTGTAGTGAAAACAAATACATTCTGTTTTCCACTGCAGAGTTTAACAACCCATGTTAAGTGGTTACTAAATCCATGATCCAAATGTCATTTATGCCAATGAGAACCTTTCCCTTGTTTTGAGTTGATGATAACTTTAGCCTGTCTATGATTTGGATCAAGCTATAAGATGCCTCAGGGGAACACTCTGTTCCAAGGTACCTAAGCTGGAATGAGCTACTGCAGCTGTCTCAGCTACACAACATCCCTCTCATCCTAAATCTCACTCCACTGTTTTTGTTATTGCTCTCTGCCAGAACTTCTCTGCACTGATGACATCTCTGCAGCCACAGAAGATGAAGGTGATTTCCTCTTATGATGCAGTACTAATGCACTCCACACAACTGACATTTATTGAAATAAAATATCACTTTGCTCCTTAACCTCTAAAGTCCTTTGCAAGAGTTAGAAGAGAAATGCACCTTTTCCTAAGCAGAGCAGTGAAACAGCAGCTATTCAAAAGGCTGGAATCTGAGTTGGACCAGACACATGAGAGCCTGAGCTTGGTCTGTCAAACACATAAGCATAATTAGACCTTTCAAAATCCCTCTTACATTTCATACATAAGTGCCACAAGCAAAAACGATTCATGCTTGTGCCAGTGCTGAAGTCCAGGTAAGGACCAGAAGCTCAGGTTTGTTCCTACACACAGAGAGCTTGCAGCTTGTGGTATAAACCTAACCTTGTTTTGGCTACTAGCTAGAGAGGCCAGCAAACAGAGCACCTGTCAACCCTCCTCACAGTGTTCAGTGACAATAAACTTATTTTCTGTATCTCAAAGGCCAGTTTTGGATGGCTTTAATCAGCAATTTTTCTTTTAGGAAAAGTAAAGCAAATGAATTTTCAACTTCAGTGTCTCTCAGTAAAGCCTTTACACTGTGTCACAGCATTGGGCTAGAGCTACCCACGGAGGGAAGCAGGAGCTGTTCACATCCTTCCAAGGCTAGTGAAAACAGCAGCTATCTGCACAGTAAGAAACATCTATAGCCCAGCCCACATCACAGATTTTTGCCAAAATGTATTTAGCAGTCAGGGACAACATATGATTTGTGACCAGCAGAGATGCTCCCAAAAGCAAGCCTGATCTAGAAGCCAAGATCTTTGATTTTCTTAATAGAACTTGTATTTGGAAACCAGGTAACAACGTTTGCACTTTCTGTTCTGTGCCTCCTACTCAGACCCTTAAGCTTCCAAAAACCCCTGTGAGAAGAAACTCAATAGCAGCTTAACAGATACTTGTTTCATATATTTGCTAATGAGCCAGGCCCTGCTAACAGCAGCTTGGAAGCCAAGAGGGTTTGCTGATGGAAATCTTTTAACACATAAGACATATTGCTCTAATCATGTGGGTAGAGGGTATTTTGCATTCAAGATAATTAACTTACTAAGTATTGAGAACAATTCTTTAACCAACCAAGAGAAAGGAGCTCCAATTTGGTGTGTCTCCTCTGAGAGAAGGTAGAAAAATACAAACCTGCAACACAGCAGTGAGTACTGATCTGCCTTGCAGGGCTGCTAGAGTACACACGAGTGCAATATTAACATTTCAGGACACCAACACATATCTAATCTCATCATAACTGACAGTTTGGATGTGACTTGCATTGTATCCTACCAGCTTGACAAAATCATGACAACAGATCGTCACATTCTGTATGCAAAATCAAAGTGAAGGAAGAGCCTTTTTTGTACACTGAAACCCAGTGCTTGGGACTGAATACAAGACAACGGAGAATGCCCCCAGTTCATGCTCCTGAGGAACTTAGCCTCTGTCATGCTGACAGCTCATTAAAGCACACGGCTTGAAGAGTCACTCGGGAGAGTAAGGAGGCTACAACTGCTCTACACACAGCAGATCTCCTTCCAAAATTTATCAGCAAGGGACTTTGAAGGATAGTGTGGAACAAGAAAAGCCCAGTGCAGGCACTTGATCCTTTGCTCAAACCATCTGTAGATGTAAAGGGACAGAAACTAGAAGAGACTATGTGGTTCTGAATATAAACGGTATCTAGCCAGAGATATCCTTGTGACATGGCTTTTGGCTTGGCATAGGTTCAAAAACTGTATACAGATGAAGGAAATGGGGAAGACAACTGCTATGCCCAGCTCTTATGACTTGCTCAGCCCAGCCTCCCCTGTCCACACTACCTCTTTGGAATGGCCGTGCAAAGACCTGTTGACTTCAGGCCCCAGCACCTGCAGTGTCTTTTGTCATGAGCAAGGATCCATGCAGACAAGGCTCACCCACACGAAGTAATTTGCAGCTCACAGCATTATTTAGACAGGCATATTGTATAAAAAAAAAACCTCTCCATTTTTAAAGATGCTAGCTGCTCCTACTGTCACTGCCTTCCAGCCATGACCAGTGTCCCAGCAAATCACCCATGTGCTCAGGATCTTCCCACATCAACTCCTCATGATGCAGAATATGCATTTCAGCTAATTTTATACTGCACCTTATTCTAATAAATAATTATAGCTGAAGGGTGAAAGCAGGCACAAAAAGTATCAGCCCGGAGTGTAGGAGTGTTTTCCAGGAAGGTGATAGGTAAGATATGGGCTGTTACAAAGTTAGTATGCTGCTGTAATCTTACACTGACTATTTATAGGAGGGACCTGGATAGACAAGCATAGAACTCTCTTAATTGCATATGCTGCCAACCCATTTCTGAAAATCTACTGTCAACTCCCTGCTATGCTAAGGAGGATGCTGGGCATGTTTGCTTGCTGTTATCTATGGTAAATCTTATACAGTTGAAGCAGCACTTTGTGAAAACAGCACAGCATTCCAGAAATAGCACATCTATTTTCTGCAGCACTCTGTTGAAGTCCCCTAGGCCATCACCAAGGCGTGTGGTAGCTTTTGTACAATTAAAAAAAGCAAGACCTGTTCAGTTTTAGCTACCAAGTATTAAAATGCAGGCTCCCACTTTGTAAGTATGCTTTAAGACTGCAACTTCTTTTTAATGAGTAATGTATTTGAACAAATCCAAGCCAGTTACTTCTCGCCCCTGCATTTTCCGTTAAGGACTGTGCCTGTGAACCTCACGGAAGCCCTCTTCCCTGGAGCATGCATCGACCCTGGTTCACAGGCTCTAGCACAGGGCTATCCTCATTCTACCCGTGCAAGTGGCTGGCCCTTAGCAAGCTGCAGCAGAAAACACCACACCCAAGATAAAGCAGCATGTCCCAACGGCATCACAGAGCTTTTGGATAAAAATGCCCTGCAATTCCCTCTCCAGCACAGGAGACAGAAGGAAGATGAAAATTAATAGAGCCTGGGAGCAAATTTTCCTCAGATAAACAGATAAATTTACATTTTAGGGCAAAAGGCAGGGCTACCACTTACATTTAGGAAGTCAGGTACCATTCTTCTGCTTCTAAAACCCAATGTACACATTTTAATTAAAAACACATTGAGAAAATATTCCTACTTCAATTATCCTAGGAACCTAAAAATCGATTTGTAAGTATCCAAAATAATCTTTGCATGATGTCAAAATGTTATTAAAAGTAATAAAAAAATATTATAATGAATAATGTGGTTTACAGTAAACCTTTCAGGTGTTGAGGCACGAAACTGTATTACTTTTCCGTAGTCTTCCAAAAATGAGTAAACTATTAAGACTTGCAATAAAATATCACATAGCCAGAGGGGGAAAATGCATCATTAAAAACAAAATCCTCACACATTTCATGATGGAAGCTTGGCAGCTTAACTGAAAACAAGCTGCACTTAAGTCATTTCTACATAGCCAAAAGGACAATATTCACTGCAGAGCAAATACGTACTGCAGTATGGTGGCTGGAGACAGGAAACATGCTTGTGGTTTGATTTGCTTCCAAAGTGTTTTTGTTTTATTTTAACAAACAGCTGCAAGGTGTTTACTCTGAAAATTTCACACAAGGGCAAAATTCTCTATTGGTATAAATTAGCACCACACATTTTGGTCGTATTTTGCCTGTTTCCACCAGTAAAGAATTTAGCGCGTGTTACTTAAATCCTATTGAGCAGCTCTTGCAGTGTGGGTGTCCTCCAGCCCTGCTACACAGCTCTGCTAACAATCAACAAATTCAAGGGGTTTTGGTCCATGTGTCCCTTAGCAGGGGAGAGGTTTGAGGGAGGACATGCTCACATGTAGAAGTCAACCAAACCTTTCTTGAACTTTGGAAAAATTGATCCTCTGTTCCCCACTGCAGTTCCCACTGAGTGACACACCAGCATCACCTTGAGTTGCTCCAGAGAAATGCCATGCCAGGCATTGTCTATCCAAACAAAGCTTTTCTTGTTTAGAAAGAAGGAAAGAGGGAAAGAGGGGAAAAAAAAACAGGAAAAAACAAACAAACAAACCCAAAAAAGCACAACAACACAAAACCACCTAAAGCCACCACCACCAAACCCAAAAGGCCAGAAGTTAACAACCCATTGAATGGGCTGCCCAGGGAGGTGGTGGAGGCACCGTCCCTGGGGGTCTTCAAGAAAAGCCTGGCTGAGGCACTTAGTGCCATGGTCTAGTTGATTGGATAGGGCTGGGTGATAGGTTGGACTGGATGATCTTGGAGGTCTCTTCCAACCTGGTTGATTCTATGATTCTAACCCAGCACTGCTGTCCTGTACCACAATTGTCTGGACTTTTTGGAGCTTCCCGTGGCCTGCAAAAAGTCTGGAGGCTCAGCCTGCCTTTCTCAATTCCACTCTAGTTCCTTCTTACCCATTCCACAGAGGCATACAGGGGAGCACTCCAGGATTTCAGTTTCACCCATGTCCCTCTAGGAGGATCCGGTGTTATTTTAGTAGTCTGAAGGGATAAGGTTTCTGTCCTTCCTCAATTTTTGGGGGAAGCAGTAATCACAATTGGGACATTTAATCCCACTTAATCACAAGTAGGTCATTTTAAAGCCTAGCTCAATTTCACTGATTTTGAATTACCTCATGAACAAAACTAACCTTTCCTTCAAAAGGAGGTTTCAGGTATCTTCTTGCAAACTGTATTGCAAGAGTTAAGGGCAGGTCATGTAATAGCCAGGAATCCCAGATCACCAAAAATAGCCAGGACACATTGCAGACCTCTGCAGAAACAGGTCATGCACGGCTGCTAGTGAGCCTCCATGCATCTGCCTACCCTATGGTCTGCAGCTACATATATTACACAGGCAAGAATAAGCACTTGTGTGTCCTTTTAACAGGGAAACAGCATTTCCCAGGTGGCTGCCTAGCTTTATTGACAGTCAGTCACATCACTCAATTATCGGGTAATACCAAGGGGGCTGCTTACAGTCTGTCACCATCCCATTGCTCAACAGTCATTCCACTTTAGCCTCCAATTTTCCCATTCCCCAAGAAGTAATTCAGTTAGGCTCTCCCCTTCTGCAGCTCATGCCACCTAGATAGAGGCTTCAGTTGGGCAACAAAAGGTTTTCAGAAGACAAACACATTCAACACAAGCAGGACTTCAAATATGCAGTCATGTAAAGCAAGCTTGGAATCCATCAGGGGCTGTTCCCTGATTGCCCTTTTGCAGGAGAAAACTTGCTGATTATAAACAAAGTCATCACAGAGAAGGTGGCCTATAAATAGCTGCAAGTACTGCCTTTAAAAGATAAGCCCCTTCACCACACTTTATCCTTCCACAACCCTTGCTTCTATCCCCACAACTATGGCAGACTGTGGAGCAAACTCCACAAAGCTCCACTGCAGAGGTGAAGGGAGGATCTGGCCAGTCCAAGTTTTTAAGGATCACTTCCCTATGAGGGACAGCCAATACAGATGCCACAGGGAAGAAGGGATTGTGACTTCACTGTACCTGTCCCAGCTGTAACAGAAACAAATCCGCCTTTGGCTCGCCTCAAGGGCTTTAAACCATATTTTGATACTAGTACTACACCACAGGAATTATCCTATTACAATGAAGAGATTACTTGATATGCCTGCTGCTGTTGGCTGCTGTAAATGTAATGACCCAGATTCCTTATGTACAGCCAGCAGACAAAGAAGTTGGAGCCACATACACCTGTTTGCTCTCCTACAGCTAACTGCCTACACAGTCACTGATGTTTTCACATAGTTACTCAGGCAGGCTAGTCAGAGGTTTCTATTCCACCAGTGACCTGAGCTAAGGGAAAAAGCTGTTAAAGGATTCCCCACATCTCTGCAACTGATAATGATGGAGAAGAAGAAGAAACATGAGAGCCTTCACCCAGTGACATCCCCATGTTTATTTGGGCCTTTAATACACCAGAAGAGCATGCCCATGTCTGATTACGTGTCCTCCTTGTAGAAATCTGACACACCACCTACCGGGAAATCTGTCCTGCTCCTGGGCAACAAAATTGAGGGAAAGGAGCATGAGGTTGCTCAGTGCAAGGGGCTAAGAAACCAAACATGTTTCCAGAAGAGCTCTGACAAAATATTTGATGTGGTTTTATTACAAGAACAGGCAGACAGAAGAGAGGGAAGGAACGTGGATGAAAACACTTCAGCTCTGCTTATGCATTCAGGCAAAGGTCTTTACCACTCTTTTCTGCATTTTCTGAACAATCCTGTCATGAAGACCCAGGTCACACCTGTGTGTACTTAGATACTTACTCCTACTGAATGCAGTCAGTGTTCAGGGCACAGTCTCTCAGTAGAGTGCACAAGCATCCAAAACAGCACACTCATCTCAGTACTTACAGACACTTTCAGGTAGCAAATAGGACAGGCTGAACCTGAATGTGTCAGTGACTGATATGTAAATTAATCCTGGGAACAGATGTTGGTCTTTCCCCTCTCAAGTGCTTTTACTATTCATCTATAGAGCAAAGATGACTCCTGTGAATATAAGGCATTTGGTCCCAGGAATATTGCATGTCCTTCTGCACAATAGCACAGCTTCAACTGGAGGAGGGAGAAGGAAAGTCTTCACTTGCTCCAAAGACCCTCTGCTTTAGTAGTTACATCACTCTTCCACAAAGCAGAAGATGGATTGTCTAAGGAGGCAAAAAGCTGAACCTTGTGGTTAAATTCTGTTGAAAGAACACTGATTGCAAGGTCAAAGAGCAGTGGTGCTCTATGGAGACCTTCCTAAGGAGCAGGCTAGAAACACCTACCATAGTTTTCACCAAGCTTGCCAGATGGCACAAACCTCGGTTGCAACATAGAACATGGTCTCTCCCTGACAAAATACCCAATGAGACAGACTCCTTCCCACTTCAGCCCTGATATGGCATGTTTGGAAAGCACTGCCCTAAATAATTATTAAAAACACTCCAGAAAACTGGAATCAGACAGAGGTTTAAAAGAGAGAAACATCTGCATCTGCTTTTGTGAGCACCTTGTTCTTGCCCAGGTAGGTTAAATAGGATTTGTGGATTACTGGACAGAACTTCTCAGCAGCCTTTCACAAAGCAGTGTTTATTCTCATCCTAAAGCCAAAGCACACTACTATACCAGCTACTAGGAAGCAATTTAACTTTATTCCAGCAGAAACTAGGACAGATGCAAACCTGTTCAGTGCTGCCAACAGTCATGTTTAACTGAGATGTGCACAACTCCAGATGTCTGGAGAAGCAACTTGTTCAGCAGGAGAACTGCTAATGAACAAAGGGACTCAAGAGGTCAGGAAGCCACTCAGATGATGTTTCTGAAGGTGTGGGTTTAGATTCAGGTACTGAAATTACTCCCATGTCTTGTTCTTGAGGTTTAGTATCCTTTACTTCATATAGCCCCTTAAAGAAACCTAAGACAGACTGCTACTCATGATGTGATTAAAAACTGCTTCACCAGCAGTTTTGCACACCATGAGGATGCAACTGGACTAGAAGAGCCAATGCTGCATGAGTCAGGAGGAGAGTTCAATGCATATTTCGTACTGGCTGTTGTCAGAGGTGAGAGCACCAGAGTCTGCACATCAGCCTGCACATCGTTAGAGGCTTTCTGCTTGTTTACACAAGATAAACGATCACAAAGCAGTCTAAGCAAGCTGGTCTGCGATTTCCTCAGGTATGCTGCTGCCCAAACTGTTTGGCCAGACTGTCATTTGGCAGAGATTTTATTGCCTAAGCTTGGGGATACACAATGACCGGACAACAGCTGCCTTCTGCCAAACCTCAAAGCCTGATCCAAAAAGTCCCCAAAACGAGCTGTAGCCAAAACCACATATAGATAGTGAGAAATCTGGGCAAGCAGAGTCCTGCACTCGTCCCAATGAGCAGTGCCCCTTGCTGCCTTCATCTTAGAACTGTCATAAATCCGTCCCGAGGGGAATCAGCTTAAAGGGCCAGTGTTAAACTATTAGTCATTTATTGTAAAATTAATCCCCCATTTAAACTCCAATCCCTCTAAAGCCCTGGTTCCGAGCCTTTCTTCTTGTTACCTCTAGTCCTTCCAATAAAAAGGGCAGCAGATCTCTGAGAGCTGCAGCTCATTTCAGTCTCCAGATGTACAAACATCTCCGTAAGCCAGCTTGTATGTCAGAAATGAAGAACTGATGGGTTTCATCAAAAACAAACACATGCACACATACACACACATGCTCACACACAAAACAAAACAGAAAAAACACAGCAGGGGGACAGGAATGCCAGTCTCCCAGTAAAAAAGGCCATTTGAGGCCTCAGAAAGTTCACTTTGTTCCTTGTTAACAGTTAATAAAGTTTTATCCCCAGCTATTACTGCATAAAAATAACTTTTGCGCTCAAGCACATGGTTTAAGGAAACAATACTCCAGTGTCATAATTAGCTTAAATCGAGCATGAATTAGAAATACTACAAAAATAACAGCTTCATAGAATCACAGAACTGCAGACTGGTTTGTAGAATGACTTGTACAGTATCGTCCCAGGTTGTTTTAATTATCTGCAGTTCCATTAAAAAGGAAGAGCAATTTGATACAAGGTAGTGCCTTTTTAAGAGGAAAACCTCACTATTTTTCTACACATTCATGTACACTTACTTCATATAGGGAAACATGACATACTGAAGGAAGAAATCTGGGAAATTTCTCATACAGAGATTTCTGCATAAAATGTTTAAGACCTCAAAACTTCATGGAACAGAAAACCTCTGAAAAAAATCCTGATCATAACTTTTGAAGCTGAATTAAATTGAAAAATTAAACCCAAAATTTAAAAAAACTTTTCACTTGCTTTGGTGACCGAGTCCTTAGGAGCAGATTTCCCCTCCCTCTTGACAATTTGCCATTGGAATGGGCTGCCCAGGGAGGTGGTAGGGTCATTGTTGCTGCAGGTGTTCAAGAAAAGCCTGGATGAGGCACTTTGTGCCATGGTCTAGTTGAGTGGCTAGGGCTGGGTGCTAGGTTGGCCTGGATGATCTTGGAGGTCTCTTCCAACCTGGCTGACTCTATGATTCTATGAATTAGAAATGTGTTTTTTATAACCACACGACTCCTGCAGCTGGAGCTTTATGGGAAAAGCTATGAAATAAGATAAAATGGATGATGCTTGCAGTTAATTCCTCACATTGAGAAATTCTGTTTTGTGGGATTTTGCCTGTATTCTTCCTTTCTTTCATAAAACAAGTCTTCTGTACTCTTGAGCGTATTAGAGTCTCTCAGATAAAGGAGGCCTAATTAGCTCTTTGATTGGAAGACAGTGCATCCTGGCTGCGCCAGGGGAGATTTAGGCTCGAGGTGAGGAGAAAGTTCTTCACTGAGAGAGTCATTGGACACTGGAATGGGCTGCCCGGGGAGGTGGTGGAGTCGCCGTCCCTGGGGCTGTTCAAGGCAGGATTGGACGTGGGACTTGGTGCCATGGTCTAGCCTTGAGCTCTGTGGTAAAGGATTGGACTTGATGATCTGTGAGGTCTCTTCCAACCCTGATGATACTGTGATGGTTAAGATGAGGAGTAGAGGACACAGGGCTGTTCCCAAGGTGCTGCCACTTTGATTTGCACCCGGGGGAGCCACTCTGACAACAGTGACAGCCCTTGTGCTTCTCCAAACCCCACATGTGCTGTGGCTTTAGAAAGACTGCCTTACAAGGGCTTCTTTCCATGGCATGCCTCTTCCTAAGGGTGAGTGAAGGCATTTAAGAGTCCTCATCTCTTGTGACCATGCCAACTGGGGCAGAGGGCACAAGGGAAGGCATTAGAAATGTTGCATGAGTTGCACATGTGCATGCCTAGCATTAGCTACCTGTCCCCTTGACACCTGAGGAGGCCTCTCAGAAGCCATGGGAAGTCAAGTGAGGGTCTCAGCAGGGAGCAATCCTTAGCCAAGGCCTTGGCTTGCCAGACAGCCACTTTTGCCTCAGACATTAAAAATATTCTCCTACAGCACATGGCATCAGTTTCAAAGTGGCTCATCACCCCATTATCCTCCCTGCTACCTCTCTTTTGCAGCCTTCAAGGGAACCATCTCCCACCCAAACTAAAACACTTGCACTTGAGATGGAAGTGCACTGGGACAACATCTGGCCATGCCACCTCCTGTGCTGGTCCTGAGATGACCTCTCCCTGGTACCACCACAGCTGATGGTGTCTAACGGCTTCAGAGGCAAAAGCCCCAAGCTGATCATATGTGTAAGGCACACACAGAAATGAGCACACATGAACTACAGTGGCCTTTGTCCCTCAAAGGCCCTCAGATTTAGCCATGAGGTGTTGTATGCCTCACACCATGCCAGGATTGTGCCCTCCAGCAGAGTGGCCCTAGGCCATGTCCCATGTGCCACCAGTGATGGTACCACTGATGAGTCAGGCTGTGGTAGCCTTGGCCAAGGGCCTCATTCTTCTGCCAGGCAGTTTTTTCTGCATTGACCAGTGAGGACAGTTACTTGGGCAGCAGAGTAGCTCTGCTGAGAGGCTGCCATCCCCATGCCACACTCCAACAAGTGTTGTCACAAATGGTGCACAAGAGGCTGCATGAGGACAATATTCACTTCTGCTGTAATGGCTGTGGGCATTCTTGTCCATAAAGACCTCATGCTGCAATAATCACTATATGGTTGTGGCATGTGACAGGGTGACAGGCACTCCCCCTTGATGCCCCAGCACTGTACTGAGCTGCTGAGCCTCATCAACCAAATGTGCCCTGGAGAGATTATTTTGCTAGGCAAAATTATTTGCTACCATGGAAACAACTGAAGAATGAGTAACGTGATTACAACCAAAATACCTACTTAACAAGTTAGTTACTCGCAATGAACTTTTATTCTCTCCCTCCCCACAGCTGGATTTGCCTGAAACACCAAATACTCATCCTCCCTGTGAAAAAGAGGCAGTTAAGGCCTTCTGGCAAATCACACTTATTAGAAGTCTCTATTTTAGTCTTCATCTAGTCATATAGCCTGGATCATCCACATATCTTCTAACTAAAACCCTGAAAACACAATGTCCAAGACTTTAGGAACACTCTGTATTTGACTAGTGCCAAGTGGAATCTATTACTAGATTACACATATGATCTTCATTATCTGGGCTATTTAGCATTTGGCATGGGACCCCTGGAAGATAGCATGCCAGAATCACTTACTGTATGTGTACTGGGAGAAGGAAGAGCACGCCTCTGTGAATGGCAGAACAGTGCTTTCACATGCAGCAGAGAGAAAAAAAACCCACCTTGGAAACTCATTAAATCCTCAGCTTTTACCTTTAATTTCTTCAGCCATAAAAGTCACATAATAAAATCGGGTGGGTGTGACTTTTTAGGTATTTTCTTTTCAGGTTCTTTAAAGATTTGTTTATGAAACCTTTTAAAACTTATGCTTAATTATGTTTTCTTTTTAAAACAGCCCCTGCTTCTAGCTTTTGCCAAAATAACATCATAAACATGCTTCACACTGCAATATAAAGAGTAACTTCATTCCCAGCATTTTAACACCTTGAGTGTGCAGACACACATATCTAAAAATGGTCCTGGAGAGTCAGAAACTGTGAAACTATATTAATAAGTTTCAGCATGCAAAAAATAGCACTTTCAAAAATATGATGAGATATGCATTAGCAAAGTGGAAGCTGCCAGAGATTGCAGCACAGAATTTGGCTGTCTCTGTGAAAATCCGAGATGGAAGCAGAAGTCCAGCAGAGCAGAGCAGAAACTTGGTAGCTTGGGCTATGTCACACGTGAAAATTGTTTTGAGGTACAGCAGAACAAAGGCTGAAAACCTGGCTTCAAGTAAGTCTTCATTATTCTGTATCAATTATTTTGAGATTACAAGACAGATATTTCTGTCTCAAGCCTATAATTTGTGTTGCACTGAAGTATATCATTATGTAACTTGTGCAGTTTTCATTAAAGGACATCAAGAAAATGTAAGAGGAAAATTACAACTGTGGAGCAGATCCAGGGCCAAATATAACTAATTTGGATCCTTTGCTGATTTCATACACATTCATGGAATTCACAACCAAACTTCTTTTCCCTGCATTTTAGTATCAGCCAAGAAAAACATCAAAAGCTTACTTTTACAATGTATGTCTAGAATAACTTCGCTCAAAGTGTTTCCAAAGAGGACATCTGATGATATGAAACAGTCATTACACGCCTGTTTATCACTGTTTTGTGAGGAAAGAGAAGCTGTACAGAAAAAGTGGAAGAGAAGAGAAGCAATAAGGATGCAATGAATAGTTTAGTATATTTTCATGGCTTTGGAAGCAAGGGCCCAAATTCCACTATACTACTGTGATGGTTTAGGTTCCCCCCCCACTTTAGAAATCACCCAGACTAGACTCAGCCAGCTCTGGAAATATGAATGAAGCTTATATTTACAGCTAGCACAATATACAAGCAGATATTTACAGTGTCTACAGTTATAGGCAGAAATATACAAGGTAAAAGGTAATACAGAAACACAACTCCCCTCCCAGAAACCTGAGTCCCCAGGAGGGGCTTTCAATCTCCCCTTCACCTTCCACTCTACCCCCCTCAACCTTACCCCAGTCCCAAGGAAAAATAGAGGTTCAGCCAGGGGGTGAGGAAGCAAAGTGGATGAGTCCACAATGGAGGATGAGGTTAGAGAGATGCAGCTCAGCCAGCAGCCCCAGCAAGAGTGGTTATCTATGTTTTTATTTCTTGTTCCTATACATCTCAGCAAGCCTTTGAGTGAAGTAGACATCACCATTGTTTTCTTTCCACAGCCTGTAATCCAGTTCTTCTCACCAAAACATTCTAGTCTGCTTCAAACTAGCACAACTATTTGTACTATTTACTATGTTCCTCTGCTGCCTGCAGTTACAGTCAAGTCAGGCAGGGACTACAACATCTTTGCACCATTGTTGCATGCAGCCACCCCAGAATTCTTCTGTAGGCTGAATATCTTCTAACTCCTTGTGCTAGTTTGAAGCTAGCTAGAATGTTTTGGTGAGAAGAACTAGATCATAGGCTGTGAAAGGAAAACAATGGTGATGTCTGCTTCCCTCAGAGTCTTGCTGAAGAAGAAAGGAAAACATTAGATAACACTCTCGCCTTTTTCTCTCACTCTGCCTTGGGCTGCTGACTGAGCTGCATCTCTCTAACACACCTTCCACTCACCTTTGCTTCTTAACCTCTTGGCCGAACCTCCATTCTTCCTTGGGACTGGAGTAAGGTTGAAAGGGGCAGGGGGAAGGTGCAGGGGTGGTTGAGAGCCCCTCCTGGGGACTCAGGTTTCTGGGAGGGGAGTTGTGTTTCTGTATTACCTTTTACCTTGTATATTTCTGTATATAACTGTAGATACTGTAAATATCTGCTTGTATATTGTGCTAGCTGTAAATAAATAGCTTCATTCATATTCCCAGAACCGACTGAGACTAGTCTGGGTAATCTTTTAAGTGTGGGGGAGAGGGGAACACCCAAACCATCACACTCCTTTTATATAACTGACATGGCAAGGCGAGCTTTATAAGGTAGGTTTAATTTTCATTAAATCAAATTATGGCTGGAGAAAAAGACAAGCTTGTAAGCTGACAAGACTTTTATGTGTGTTTGTCTTCCAGCACTGGAGAAGAGGACAATGGCACAAACAAGCACCTGCTTTTTCCAGCACATCCTTGTGCAATCACAGCTACAGACACGCTACCATTGAAAAACCTTAGCCCTCTGAATGCTAAATAGTCATCTCCAGATGTCACAATGGTTTCTTTGAATAAATACAACTAATAAACTTTAAAATGCCCTACAGTAAGTTTGTCCAAAGTGGGTGCCACCACATTTTATAAAAGTGCCCTGTATATAAACCAGACACCTGACATATAAAGCAGTATAATAACACAAGCTGACTTGTGCTTCTAAGTATTTCCTGCCCTTTTAAACTTTGCACTTGTTCATTAATTTCAAGCAATATTGAGGTGAACCAGCTGCTGAGGTGAGAGGATTCATATAAATCCCTCACAGATGTTTGCTAACTTCAGATAGGAGCTTTATTATCTACAAGTCATTAATCAACCATTAACAAGTAAGTGTTATGGAGTCCCAGTATTAAGGTTCACTGCCAGAGGAGAATAATGGATTTTTACAGGCTGGCTGTGTCTACAAGAAGAGGAACTAAGAGCTGAGACAGGTCTGAGACAAAACATTTGGAGAAGATTAAAACACATGAGAAGTCATTTTGTTTCTCTTCAGCTTGTCTGAAAGGAAAGCACTTCACAAGAGTTAAGCATTCACACAAGAAACCAAGTGGGAAGTTCAGACTCATCCATCAGTTTGGTGATGAAGAGGAATGCAATTTGCACAGACAAACAAGGAAGTCTGGCACAGGTGAGAATTACTGCTCCTGTGAACAATAATTAACACCATCCAAAGAGTTACCTTCCCAATGATAGACACTGAATCTACAGTGTCACCTCCTCTGGCTCCAGGGTCCTCAGACTTCATCCAATACCTTTCAACAAGGCCTCAGATCTCAGTTCAAACCAGGGACAAATAAATTGTTGCATGCCACAGGCAGAGGACAGAAGTGACTGAGGCAGTATCCATTAGCTGTGAAAGCAGCAGGGTCCACTGGGTAGGTGAAGCACTGCCTTTACTGCAGAACAAGGTAAAGTATTCCTTCAGTCCTCTCCAACACAAAGTTTCTGCCAACTGGCTTTACAAAAAAAAATCCTTCCACAAACCAAATCTGGAAATAATTCTGATCTGGGTTACACAGGCAGACATATTTACACTTGAGAAAGCATAAAATTCTTAGGTGAAAAGATATATACTGAGTGTGCCTCCTCCCACTCACTGGCTCTCCAGCCAGGTCCAATTTCTGGTACTTAGAGAGCAAGCAACACAACAAACAAACAAAAGCAAAATTGCAGGAAAATCTTCATGTCTGACCCCCAGCAGGCAAATGGCAGAAGACTAAAATCTAAGCACCAAATACAGTTCATTCTCTTAATAGCTATCAGTAACAGAACAGATTGAAGGATAGATATTATGGAGACATAGGTATATAAAGTGCAGGAAACCTTGAAGCCCAAGGGCTGAGAGATCACATCTCTCATCCTCCATACTCTGCACTTACTGCTATGCCCCATAGTCATAGTTCATAATTTCACAACCTCTGTTCTGAATGTGTCATCTATGCCCAGAAATTGGTATCACAATTATGAACATAGCTACAAATACAACGAAGAATACAGCAGCACAGACAATCTATTTTAGTATTCTCATGAAGTGGTTATAAAATATCTGTTCACCTTATTTTAAACACCTGGAAACAAAGAGAGGCCGCAGAAGAAACTCTACAGACAGAACCAGAACACATGTTGCTGGCTCTCAGTCTGAGGCACATGCCACTAGACTACACAAAAAGGTGCAAACGCCTTTCTGAGTTTCCTCTTTTATGTCACAGCTAGCAAAAAGACCTGCAAATAGTTTCAACTCATTTTCCTTCCCTATTTTGAAACTCTGATGTGTTCACAAAATACTCTCACAGGTTTATGAACTACTGTGGAACTCTGCACGATGACAAATATGAAATCAGGTATTAGTGAAATCAAGCACAAAAAAACTTTCCAAAATTCACATACTGATTTTTTTAACACACCACAGAGTAGGAAAAAGTATTCCTTACAAAGCAGTATTTTCATTTCCCCCATTAATGTTTCTTCATAACAAGCTCTGCTCAGCTGGGAGCATCAGCAGCCTAGCAGATGGTTCGCTTCTCGATAAACACTTAAGTTTTGTAAGTTTAAAGTCTAATGAACTGTAGGGCAGGAAGACAAAAGTTATGTATGTGGAGTGGTTCAAATGGCAGGTCAGGGCTGGGGCTGCCAGAGGACTAGCTCCAGAGAAACTCCCATTTCTATGGTAGCTTTAGGTCGGGGTTGGAAGGAAACAGCTGATCCTGGCAGAAGATGAGAAAAAGTGCTGAATGCTTCACACCAACACACACCCACATACACAGCCTTGCAAGCTGCTGATGCTGGGTGGGAGAAGGCTGTGACCATCAGAACCTGGTCCACAGCCTTGTCCTAAACCAGCTAAACCAGAAGGTGCTTACAGAGCCACAGAGAGTCTGTACCATGCAGCAGTTCATGACAGCAGCTTAGCTCAAATTAAACTCCACCATTCCGCAACAACCACTCCTGAGTTACGTGTGGCACCACATAAGCGTACGAGGCAAAAAGCAGGAAACATTTCCCTTCTTCTGCCCATGCCATCTTTGCAGCAGGCCATCAGAAATAGCTGCAGGTTAATTAGAACTGAGCAGCCCAAATGCTGCATGTCTGATTGCTAACTGAATCACAGAATCACAAAATGGTAGAGGCTGATAGGGACCTCCAGAGTCTGATCAGCTCACCCAGGCCCCCTGCTAATGAAGGTATGCCTAGATCAGGTTATAGAATCACAGAATGGTATAGGTTGGAAGAGACCTCAAAGATCATCCAGTTCCAGCCCCTGCCCTAGCGAGGGGACACCTCCCACTAGAACAGGTCACTCAAGGCCTCATCCAACCTGGCCTTGAACACCTCCAGGGAGGAAGCAGCCACAGCCTCCCTGGGCAACCTCTTGAAGTGTTCCACCACCCTCCCTGCAAAGAACTTCTTCCTAACATCTAGTTTAAATCTCCTCTCTGCCAGTTTAAACCCATTACCCCTTGTCCTGTCATTACAAGACCTTGTAAATAGTCCCTCCTCAGTCCTCCTGTAGGCCCCCTTCAGATACTGGACGGCTATTACAAGGTCTCCTCAAAGCCTTCTCTTCTCCAGGCTAAAGAGCCTCAACTCTTATAGCCTGTCCTCATAGCAGAGCTGCCCCAGCCCTCTGATCATCTTCGTGGCCCTCCTCTGGACTCACTCCAACAGTTTGATGTCCTTCTTGCGCTGGAGGCTCCAGAACTGTACAGAGTACTCCAGGTGGGGTCTCACGAGAACAAAGTAAAGGGGAGACATTTGGGCAGGTTTTGAAAGTCTCCAGGGAAGGATACCACACAACCTCTCTGGGCAGCTTGTTCCGGTGCTTCACTACCCTCAAAGTAAAGAGGTTTCCCCTTCAGTTCGAGAGAAATCTGCAGAGCAGCTCTGCTTGCCCATTTGGGTGTAGAACACTTCAGTGTGTCAGCACTTGGGAAACTCCCTCTAGCAGATCCGACAGTGTCTGGGCTGGGTCTATTAAATCTTTCAGCAGCCTTTACAGCTGTGAAGCTACCAAGCAGCCTGAATTGTGTTTGACAGCCTGGTGTGGACAACAGCTCGACAATATTTCAGGTTTTAGGCTGAGAAACAGCAGAACAGTACAGACAGAAGACGACGCTGACTCACCTGGAGACTGATCTAGATCTGTTAAGTGCTTTGACAAAGATCAAAGATGGTGCAGACTGACGTCTTTGGGCCAAACTCTTCATTTTCTGATGGAAAAGAGAAACAAAATGAAATAATAAGTGAAATTCTGGCCAATAACTGCGCACATACAGACCCATCACAGACAGACACTGATTTCAGATCACAGGGAAAAGGCTGAGTTATTGCCATCAGAAACCCTGGAGGGGGAACGTGGTTGTAAAGCATCACATAGAATCATAGAATCATAGAATCAACCAGGTTGGAAGAGACCTCCAAGATCAGCCAGGCCAACCTAGCACCCAGCCCTAACCAATCAACTAGACCATGGCACTAAGTGCCTCATCCAGGCTTTTCTTGAAGACCCCCAAGGACGGTGCCTCCACCACCTCCCTGGGCAGCCCATTCCAATGGCAAATCACTCTCTCTGGGAAGAACTTCCCCCTAACATCCAGCCTATACCTACCCTGGCACAACTTGAGACTGTGTCCCCTTGTCCTATTGCTGGTTGCCTGGGAGAAGAGGCCACCCCCCACCTGGCTACAATGCCCCTTCATACTGAGGGAAACAGCAGCACAACCAGAAAGCCAGTGATAAAGAGGAGATGAAAATTAGGGTCTATACACAGATACCTGAGGCATACTGAACACATGAAATAAATACCTTGAGCTTGTTCTCGGCCACTTTTTTGCCCTCTAATAATCTATTGTGCTGTAAATTTATCAAATATTCCAATAGTGGTTCAATTTTCAAGTGCTTCATACACTTCTGTGTCAGGTCTGACATTTACCATAAATCAAGCTTTGGATTTTGCCCACCTAACCATACATGCTACATTGAACTACCTGGTTTTTTTCACAGATCTTCAGAGATGAGGGCATTTTCCTTCCCTGCTAATCTAATTGGAGCATTACATCTTGTCTCTCAGTAGTCAAAAATGACTTTTTTTTTCATTCCTGACTGTGTATGCAACAAAAGATGAAAGTGAGAGGGATGACAGTTCTGAGTGCAGAACTGGGAAGTGAATGGGCAAAAGGAGACACTCAAAGACACAGAATGCACCAGGAAACTAAAAAAAAAAAACCCAAACCAACTAACAAACCCCAGACCAAAACAACAACAAAAGAAGACAAAGCAGAGGGAAGAGATGAAAACGCAAGGGAGCACGGGTTGCCACTGAGTGAAGTTTAATATTGCCATAAAAATGCTGAGCAAATAAACAAAACTGCTTTTCCTGAAGGTAAAAACGTCCAAAACATCTCCTTGAACACAAGTGTATTCATCACTGTAATCTCTCCCACCTACAGCCAGAAGCAGGACTAAGGAGTCCTGGCCTTAACTTTAGAACCGGTTGTGCAGCCTGTTGCCAAGGTGCATGACCTCTCCTCTCACTGACCCTCCACCAGAAGGGTGGCTGTTACCTTATTTAGCTCACATATTTTCTTCAGAATAAACTGGTGAACAAAAGGACTGGGGATGAACTCCTCCTGAAACCCTGACAGGAGACCCTCCAATGCTGGAGCAGTCCCTCAAACCAGTCTGGCAACTGTTGAGAGCAGTCAGAGAGGTGAACTTTTGACAGCCTCTGTTCCCAGCTAACAGCAAAGCAAGACTTTCTTCCTTTATACTAAAAGCAGCCGCTGACTACCAGGAACAGATATGTTAGGGAACAACTGATTCTCCTGCCCATGTATGTGCTGGATGTGGCAGACATGCTGCCAGGCAGGTACACAGTGTGCTCCCCTCAGAGAAAGGCCACTTTACAGTACTATGTGCTTCAGACAAGTGCATTTCTTTCACTCATTGCGTTTGATTCCACTCTTATTTAGGTAGAGAAAGCTTGTGTGCTTTGGCAGAGACGTGGTTACAGCTGCTGCACAGCAATTGTTACAAATGCAACTGTCATTTCAATTCATCTTTAAAAATTATCCTTTCCTTCCTCTTACTTTCTTTAAAAATTAACCTTATCAAGTCCAATAAATTAAACCTGGGAACATTTATCTGTCTTCTATCAGAAATACCTGGATAATAAATGAAGAGATTACTAACAATGAAGAGATTACTAACACCACAGTTGCTCACTTTTGCTGGTTTTGAGCAAAAAAAAAATATAGAAAGAAAATAGTTTGGTATTTTTTTCTAGTGAAAGAAATCAGTTGGTCTCTGTGAAGTTTCTTTAGTATTTTAAAAAGCAGCATATCTACAAACATGAAAGCAAAAATAGACCTGTGTAACAATGCAGCCTCACATCCTACAGAAGACAAGTCACAGATTTCCTCCAGCCAGCATTTTTTGTAGGCGTTCATACAAGGCATCCACTACCAACTGGAAATTTACTGCACGCCTCATTATTAGGCTGGTGGCTTTCAGAAGGTGGCTAGAACTAGAGCATCTCAGCTTTTGTGAACACAGAGGAGCTTTGGTTATGTTCTCAAAGAGATCTTAAATCCTTTGGCTTTCTCAGGTCTGATAAGGAAGCGATTAAAAAAAAAGGAGCACTTTATAATGTCAGCTCTGGCAATTTTTTTTCATGCTTGGTTTAACAACACTGAATAGTGCCTGTGGCAATGAGATTCCAGTCAACTTAAATAACTGAGGACCAAGGTAAAGATTAGGACTATGGGAGCTCAAATGACTGGCAGACAGCCATAGAAAAAATCAAGTTGGAGAGGACAGCAGGAGGTTTGTGGGTCAGCCTCTGAGGATCTGCTGACTGTAGGACCCAGTCAAGTAGGATGCTCCAGACTGCCTCCAGTCCATCCTGAAGGATGAGACTCCACAGTCTCTTCAGGCAGCTCCTTAATACAGACCTAATCTGTTCAGCAAAGCTTATTTGAAAAGAGCCTTAAAACCTAAAATGATCACTGATGGTATTTGGAAAAGGAAATTTTTCAGTGTAGAGGTGAAATGAGTCAGGTCACCTGTATGCAAACATCACACAGAGACATTAACTACAAATATAAATGTGTCTGGGGATGGTTTGGAGGTTTTTTACTTCTGCTACGCATAGAGCTCAGGAAGAGAAAACAAATGACCATCATGATAACTGGAATTGATTTACTTTGAGAAAGAAGAGGACAAAATAGTTTTTGGCTAAGCTGGACCCAGATGCGTTGTCTCCTCAGTTTCACTCTGCAGAAATGACAGAAATGTCACCCTGGCAATGGAGAGAAAAGGAGATATATCCTGCACAGCTGTAGCTAAAGCAGATGTTTGGGAGCAAAAGGAGATGCAATGACCAATTATCTAAGCATGGGACACAGAGAAATGTTTCTCAACATGCGTCCCACATCACAACCTCCCAATTTTTTCATGTAAATATTAGAGAGGTCAGCAAAGAGAAATCCTCATATTTGCTTTCTGAGTCACACCCATGTGAAATGTATCATAAAATCAGTATCCATAATGAATGTTTACAGTGTGCCAGATGCACAGATCATAATCTTGTATCAGTCAGGACCAACTAGAGTTATTTTGCCTTCCTCACGTTCAAAAGCTTCAGTTCTTGCCCTCGTCCCCTCCGATTCAGGTTTAACTTCATATTTTCTGCATTTTTGGGGGTGGCTGCCTTGACTCCATTCTTAACAGAAACAAACTTCTGCCTTTTCAGTTGTTGGACTGGTGGTACAATTAAGTATTTGGCTAATTTCTCATCTGTTATAAACAGACATGAGGTTATAGATTTCAAAATAACGAATTTACAGCAGATAATGATCAGACCTACCCTCTGAAACGCTGTTTTGTAAACTGTGATTGTAGGTGGTTTATGAGCAGATCAGCTCACCATGCTGAGGACAGTAACCTTGTAAAACAGCTCTGAAAATATTCTGTCTCTCCTCAGGAATCAGAATCCCTGTGGATGACAGTAAAACTTTCTCAAGTATCTCACAGGTCATCAGCTGGAGGAAAAAATCTATTGCTGACTGCCAGTATTCAATTAATTCTTTCTCACAGTTGAGATGGCATGGGATTATGGAATTTATAGAAATGGATATACTGCCAAATTACTACAATAATCCTCATTCTGTGGAAAAGGTAACATAGAACAGCACCTGCATGATGTCCTCCAAAAAAACTGGAGCTGAAGATGAAGCACTCCCTTGCACTTCGTGCATATCACTTACCTAGATCAGTCTTAGAAAGAAAATAGTAGAACACGAATTAAATAAAGAATGTGTGAAAAAAAAATGTGGTCTTCACTATTTTTCTTGTCAAATAAGTAGCAGATATACAACATTTATAATATTTTACAAGTATCTGGAGAAAAGAAGATCCACAGTGGCTATCCCACTGCAAAGGTGTGTAGGAGGTCAGAGCAGGCAGCCTAACGCAGGGGCTGTGCACAGTGATTTCTCAGGAGCACACTGCTCATAGTGCCTGACTGATAGGATGGTCGGAAATTTGCAGGAGGATTTCTCTCACCCAATCTCAGACTTGCACACATGAGCTATTGTCTCTGCGTTCCTTTTTGTAGTCAACAGGGAGAAAAGGATACATTTAGCATACAGTTCATCTTGTCCTAGAAGTGCTGTTTTCCTCTACTGACTGATAAAAAAAAACAAACACTAAGGTAACCAAGAAAATGGAATTAATTAGATCAACCCTCTCCCTGCTGTCTGACAAAGGACAGGGAAAAGACAAATTTGTGAGCTCAGTAACATGAGTCTTCTCACAAAGTGTTTTGAGCTCAGGATGAAAAGACGAAATTACTCCATGTCTATTTAAGAGACTCACATAAGGAACGGTAGGAAAATGTATTAATTCCCTGACCGGCAGGTGAACACAACATAAATATCTCCTTAGCAATGTTCAGACACTCTTGTAAAAGCCTCCCTAGAGATGAAAGGATTTCAGGCTCCTGGCTCCAGAAGTGGGTCAAGGCAGGGACATCTGCCTGGGTCATTTAACTGGGTGATATGGACAACACTCAGATGTGTTGATACCTTGAGCTGAGAATGGCACTCAAGTGGCTAAGCACTCCCTCTCACTGCCTTGTATTTCTAATGAAAAGAAGTCTGGTTTTAACAAAGTCTACTGTTTGGAAACATTTAAGTTAACCTTAACTCTAACTCTAGTGGGGCATTTTACCCATGCAAACTCTCTGTTCTGTGCAACAAAACCTTTCTGTGGCACACATTTCTGGTTTAACCAGACACGAACCAAAACAGTGAGCAGAACTGTTTACCAAAATCTGCAGAACTGTTTACCAAAATCTGTAAGGCAAAGTTAAATTAACTGCTTAACAATCAAAAAGTCAAAACGATTCTCAGCACCTAGCAGTTCATTTTCCAGGAGCACTTGGCAATACTCTTTTGCCCTGTACCACTGGGCTACTTGGGAGAGACGATGAATATTTTTTTCCTACATGCTATAACCCAGTATTTGTTAGACTTAAAGGGTATGGTTGTCTAAAAATACCAGAAATAACAAGAATCTTATACTTTGGTAAAGCAAGAAATGGCCCTATATTGACCTGTAACATTCCTGAGCCTTCACAAACAGGGTGAGAGGATGACTGCGTTTGAACTGTTGGCTCAGGCAGCAGAGATGTCTAGGTCCCACAGAGAGCATGGTTACTCTAAGGCTGAGCAGGTGACAAAACTATGTGCTTTTGTTTGTGCTGGCAGAATACTTTTACTTATAAGGACTTTCCTAAAATAAAAGTCATTTTTTGACAGATAACCAAGAAGAAAACAATTGCAGGGTCACAAGAGGAAAAAAACTATCAATGCAGTGGATGCAAAAGCACATTACCATGGAAGAGCGGCACAGCAAAGACAGAGACTCAGAGACCATCTCAGAGTAGACAGAAAAATGGATGATTGTAACTGGATGCAAAAGGTGTTCTACCACCTCCCAAAAGTTACAGATCTATAGAAGCACCAACATGGATGTGTTCAAAAAATCTCACCCATCTACATCAGAAAATGGAGATGTGGAAGACTACTAAATCTGCAGAAGGGAGCACTGAATATTTTGCCTGAGTCCTACTGTCAGCTGCACTGCACCCACAGTGCTCAGACTAGTGATGCTGGTCATGGTGGGTTTGATGAAACAAGACATAAAGCAGGAAGGTTAACACATGGACACAATTCTGCCCCAGATTCCGCACAGCAAGGCTTTCTCAGAAGCAGCTTACAGGTGATGCAGAGAGGAGATTCTCCCCACTCTGCATGGATACATCAAGTAGCATTAAGTAAGCAGGCAACAATCCGATATATGCAGTTCTTGGGTATTATATCTCACGTGGACAGAAAAAACAAACACCCCCCCCCCAAATACACAACAAGCCAAGATCAGGAAACTCAAGAACTAGAACACATTGCTTCATGTATAATTTACAATTTCACTTGGGGACAGACAGAGGAAGCACAACCTGCCAAGGAGATTTCAACCTAAAGAGGGCTGTTTTCAGTCCTCATCAGAGTTAAAATTTCTACAGGATATGTCTGTGGGATGACAGGAACTGTCCATCACTTCACTGAACAGTGACAGAATTGTTCCTGAACAGCCAAGATTCCCAGCACTAACAGGTGTGATTTTGGAAGCACTCCCCTAGATCCTCAGCCAAGATCATAGTAAACAGGACAGACTTGCAGGAAGAAGAAATCTGTGCTTAAGGAGCTTTACATTAAAAAAATATATACATAAGGGTGAATACACAATGAATCTTTGTAGAGTAAGACAACCAGTAATGGCACTGGAATGGGCTGCCCAGGGAGGTTGGTGAGTCACTGATCCTTGATATGTTTAAAAGTCATTTGGATGTGATGCTTGGGGATACAGTTTAGGAGTGAACCTTGTAGAGGAGGGATATCAGTTGGACTTGGTGATTCTGAGAGTCTTTTCCAATCTGAATGTTTCTGTGATTCTGTGATTATATATGACTACTTTTACTCTTCTGTGATTATATATGAATACTTTTACTCTTCCAATGCTGCAATTTGGTTTGAATTCTATTTGTTTAGTGTACTGCTGAGGAACACTTTAAGTCTTCTTTCCCTGCCAATAAACTGCTGCTGGAATCACAAAGAAATACATTTTTATAATGATGTGGTACCATATTTCAAGTCTCAAAGCATAACTACTATTTCACTTAGTGTGCAAAAACGGTTAATTTTTTGCACACATTGTATGAGTAAATACTTAAAATTGCTAAGCCTCTGAAGCATTATAAGTAGTTACTTGAAATCTTCAAGGAGGTAGCAAAAAAAATCCTAAGAGTGACTCCTTGTGTTACCAAACATTGCCTTGTGTAAAATATTCAGGGTTGGAATCCAGCCCTTCTAAGAAGAGTGAAGTAAAACACCAGGAACTTATAAATACAATTAAATGACCACAGATGCTACTGGTGACACAGTTACACTGGCATAAAAGATGTCTCTGCTGCATTGTTTGTTTTGATAAATTTGTAGAAATAAGCTCCATCAGTATAATCACTCTTACTCTTGTTACTTCAGTCCACTTCAGAGTTGCATCAATTTACTGGTATTGGTTACTAAACTAAGCAGTCAGTACAAAATTTCTCTGTAGGTCAACTACACAGAGTCCAGTGGCTCCAGTAAGTCCAGTCACGAAGTGCATCTGGTCAAGATTTTTCAAACGCTACATTTCAATGTCACCTTTTAGCAGAATGTGTTGAATGTCTTGTAAGCATTTAAGAGAGAGAACCTCCCAGTGTCTGTGAGGTAGGTTAGGAGTTCAAATCACTCTGCACGCCAAGAAAACGAAATGAAATATTTCCAGGAAATTAGTTTAAATGGTCACACAAAACACATAAAGAAGTCCTACACAATTTCAGTCTCTTGGTCCTATGCTGTGATCATGTGTGTGATCCTTTGGCCAAGGAGAAGATGAAGTAGGAGTTCAGACAACCACAGAACAATGTAGTAAATCTCAGCTAAATATATTTAGCCTGAGAAAGGTAGAGTCACAATAATAAAAAGGAAGGTTCAGTGGTCAGCATCCCATATCTGGGGGTATTAGTGCCAGAAAGCAGAATATTTTATGTTAAATAAAAATTTGAAACAAATTCGTTCAACTTGACATGTTGTGTCACCAGTATCAAAACTGCCTTCTTGCCAACATATTTTTCCATTTAACCAACACAAGCAGTGCAATCTCCCCAGTAGTAAAGAAGAATGTCTGCATTGTGAAAAAAATACAGTGCTTTGGCAATGACTGGAAGACAAAACAGAGCTGTATATAGAGTCATAGGACCCAAATAGTAAAAAAAAAAAACAAACATCCAAACTGTTACTGAAGTCCAACTTCAGGCAAAATTACATCTAGACTATGGCTCTACGTGCATGAAGGAAAAAAATCTTCTTCCCCAGACAGGCACAAAGAAATGGCAGGTAAGCAGACTCAAGGGAGCATCACTATTGTGGACAAAAGCAGTTGAGCCGTTGGCTGGGTGTTGGTTGCTGTCTATGTTGACTGTGGGTGGTGTGAAAAGCTGCCATATGCTGCACGGCCAAGCCAGGGTCTCAAGCTGCTTCTCTGCAAAAGGATTTCTATCTGTACCCCTGCTGTGCATGCCTCCACACTGAGGAATTCCAACAGGACTACCAAGATCCATGACATGTAATATCCCTGCTCCCTTGTCAGTGCTGGCAAAACAAGGTCTGTGTTACTTTGACTGTGGACTCTTTGAAGCAGGAATAGGAAACGCAAGTGCTACTTTTACTATTTGTCTTCAGAATGATGAATCATTAATTAGAACTTGTAATAAAATAGTGTTCATCTTCACAGCACTTGAGCATCGCTTCTCACTTAAGGCAGGTACCTGGCATCACAGCTCTGGCAAGTTGGAAGGCATGTGGTACTCTGTCTTCAGCAGGAATGAAAGAAATTATAAAAGAAAAAGCTAAACCATATTTTCAGTCATCTCAAGCTACACTGCAGTACTTAGAAAGGGTATCTACTCCATTACTTTGTCCAGCTAGGCAGCAGAAGGTACTCTACCACTTCATGTAGGTGTATCACACCCTCTCTTCAGAATCTGATCAGGTATTAACTACAGCAAAGTGTGATAGAAATCTTGGCCAAACCCTCTCCAGGCAACCATTTCACCATTGGCAGCAGAGGCCATGAGACGAGATCCCCAGGGCTGTGGTCAGGCTGGGGCACTACATGCCTTAGTGGGGACACAGTACACATGGACACATGCTATAGAAATGAAAAGCATTGCTCCCCAGTCTGAAGAGAAGGGACGGGGCTCCTTCCCACATCACTGTGGCCAGCAAAGCTCTAACCAGCAGCAGGACTGGATACAAACTCAGTCACCAGTACCACATATCCCAAATTAATGTCACCAAACAGACAGATTTAAGTAAAGCACACCACAACCTGGCCAGTCATTCTAACCCTGCCAGCCTTTTTGGCAGTCAGTAGCACCGTGCACCTCTAAAGAAAAGGCAATGCATAAATTTAAATGTCATTGTGAAGCAAAATTGGTAAGATAGGAAGGTATCAGCATTTCTTTGGGTAGGAAAACACTACAGCACTTGATAAGCCAATGGAGGAAAAAAGAGTTCCTGTTTTACACAGTGGGAAGAATGTGGTTATTACAGCTCATTTGCTACAGCTGAATATGAGGCAGAAGAATGTACTTGGCTATACGCAGAAGTGAGCATCTTGCACTTGATCGTGTTAGATGCTGAAAAGCAATCTGAGACATGATATAGATTTTACAACCAGGTTTGAAGCCGGAATAACGCTCTTCAATTGTGACACACTTATGGAACGCGAGGCGCTTCTTCGGGAAGCTGCTCTTAAATTGCTCTTGTTCAAAGCACGTGCCAGAGGAAGCAGCAGAGCCCCTCAGCTCCAGCAGACCCCTCCCTTGCTCCCCACAGACACACATGCAGCAGATCCCGCTCAGCGCCCCTGGTTAATCGTTCTGCAAACCTCCCCCACAGCTTTCTCTGATACTCACCCAGCAAAACCTTTAGACATCCATCCAGCAAATCGCCCCTTCAGTCTCCCCAGGACATCCATGCAGCAAACCCCCGTATCTCCGCAACACATCCATGCAGCAAACCTCTCCATCTCACCGGGAAATCCAAGCACCAGAGCCCTTTGGCTTCACTGACCACCACCCAGAAAACCCTTCCCTAGCTTCCCGGGACACCTATCCTGAAGCGCTCCTTACCTACCGCGGACATCCAGGCAACAGCCTCCCTTTGCTCCCGGGATATCCGCGCAAAAACTCCCTTTAGGTCCCCGGGTTATCCATTCGGCAGAGCCCCGTGAGCTCCACTGGGCATCGCCGCAGCCCCGACTCTCCGGGGCGACCTCTTCCCGCCGACATCCCCAGCCCCAGCTCCCCCGGCAGCTCCTTCCCGGCCAGCTGCCCTGGAGGTGGCGGCGGAGGAGCCGAGGCGATGGGACTGTGAGGTGTCCGGTGGGGAAACGCTGACCCGTGGGGGGCTGCGGGGCTTGGGGGGCTCCTTCCCGTGGGGTCTCCAGGGAGGGGGGGCCTCACCTTCTTGCTATCTGCGGCGGCGAAGCCCCTGCCCTCGCCGCTCACTGAGGACGAGCGGCTCGGCCCGAGGTGCTCCTGTTGCGGGGACATCACGTCCATGCAGCCCCACGCCGCCGCCCTGCCGCCGCGGGGACACCCGCGCCGCCGCCCGCACCATGGACAGGGCGCGCCGCGCCGCGCCACGCCCCCTGCGGCCACGCCTCCGCCCGGGGCCACGCCCAGGCCAGGAGAGCCCCGTGCGAGGCCACGCCCCCCGCCGCCGCTCCGCGCCCCTCTCCGTGGGAGCGGGCGGGGCACTCACGGCGCGCGCCTGCGCCGCCGCAGCGCTCGGGGGCTGGCGGCGGGGCGGGCGCTCGTGCCGGGCCGGGGGCGCGCGGTCTCATCTCGCGCCTGCGCGCGCGGCTGCTGCGGCGGTGGGGCCGCGCTCGGCGGGGGCCGCGAGGCGAGGCGCGGCGCGGGCGCGGGCGGTACGCGGGCGGGGAGCAGCGAGGCGCCGCGCAGCGAGGCGCCGCGGCGCTGCGTGCCTGCAGGAGTGGCTGCTGTGGGGTCCCGCGGCTCGGGTGGGCGTTGCCGGCTTTGAGGTCGTGGCAGTGTTGCGTGATCCTTCCCCACTGCTTCCCTGCAGAAAGCAGGTCACAACTCACTCTGGTCCTCTGCTGAGCCCTCTCTGCACGGTCCCCATTTGAGGAGAAAGCAGCTGATTGGGTGCAGGTGTGGGTGCAGGTACAGGTGCGGAGGTTGCTGGCACAAGTTGAAGGTGGCCATGACAACACAGGCTTCCAAGTGTGCTGGGGCAATCCAGAGAAGGCTTAGGAGATGCTGTTGCGGTCCAGAGAGCCATGGATAATAAGGGGGAGGAGCCAGTGGTTCAGCTACTGGCTGGCATTGCCTCAAGAACAAATGAATGTAAATAGGCTATAAATAAATCTGAGCTGGAGAATGGGAGAGGGTATACTGATTAGAGTTATCATAAGAAGAACAGGTTGTGGAGGAGCCCCACCAGCCAGGATGGGAAGGCGCAGCTCCATGAGCAGTGGCAGTTTGATATGACTATCATATTTGTATGTTATTGTATACTCTCATTGACTATATTGTCTTCCACAGCAAAGGGCTGCTTCTGATTGCCCAAGAGATTCTGTGTAGTCCTGTCTTTGTACAGTTTGTGAGGGTAATTTTAATTTCCAGCTGTTGCAGCTGTCACAGGCTTTCCATGCATTTTCTCCCATGCTGATCACTGAAAAAGCAGAAAAAGAGAGGTCTGCCATCTCATGTGCAGCTTTTCATATCTACTGCTTTCCTTCTGTGAGAAGAGTTTTCACATTCCTGTGATGAACTGGGTTGGGAATTGGACCAGCTTTAACAAGGTTATTTTTCATCTGGAGAACTCTGGCTGGTTCTCCTGGAAGCAGAAATGTATGTGCTGCTTCCTTAACTTGGTGGTGGCTGCTGTTGCCATATACAACTGAAATAGCAGTAAATGATGAAATCAGTTCCATGTTATGTAGCCCAGCATGGTCCATGTGATAGCGCTTCAGCAGTCTCTTTGTTGAGATTGATGTAGACACCTGCCCTCTCATTGCACTCTCATTTCCACAAGTCACTGGAATCATGCAAGTAAATTAAAAATGAAATATTAAAGAGTGGACGCAGTGTGAGTGCTTCTGCCTGCACTGGGATTTTCTGGATCTGTTAACTTCTCCTCCCTACCTTGTGCCTAACCAATTCAAACAAACAAAGAAGACAATAGCCACAAACATCTATAACCACTAGGAGATAGCTCTTGGGTAGCATCATGCCTGCGTGTCCAATCTCAGAAAGCCCAGCAGGCTGCCCATAGTATCCTTTGGAAAGAAATGGATGGTGAAGGCAAAGGTTTGTGTGCGTTCTGTGTGTTAACATGTGATGAGTTGCAGTATTTCGTCTTCACTGCATGGCTTTTCAGCTGAAGTGTAGAAACCTTGAAATTATGTGGGTTTTGTGTCTGCACTAATTTACAGACAGATGGCCATATGTCACTAAGACAAACCATCGTATAGAAAACCTAATTTTTTAAAGCCTATGTCTTTAAGAAATCATTGTGTCAGCTGATTTTTGCACCTTTGGGCTTTCACGCAAGCTGGATGGTGGCAACGCCTTGTCCCAGTGGTCTCACAGGTTCTTCCCTTCCAGCCCTTTGCTCCTCTGGGTTGTGTCCTTGTTTCCCCTCCTTCCACCATGGTGCCAGTCCTATGGGGAGTTGGTGGCAAGTGGAGAAAAAGCAGAGTTGTAGGCTCTCCCTGGCGCAGTGCCCACGGCTATAAAACTGGAAGGTGAGTTTTTGATTGCTGCCGCATAGCACCCAACCCAGTGGGATGCCTTCCCCAGGCAGGTCTCCAAGCTTCTGCAAGAGGCTAAGAAAAGATTTGTCAGGGTAGAAAGGAAATGGTGTAAAATGTCTATTTGAAGCCTGGAATATACTGAGCGATTTGGCAACCTTCTGCCCAGAAACGTTTGCAAGCGATGATATTCTTGGTGACATTTTGGAAATGGGACTGTAAGTATGTATTTCTTTTGCAATGGAAACATTACATAAGCTTTCCAAAATGCTCATACATGCTTAGAGGTTGTTTTATCTACTACCATGAGGACATTTCCTGTACTCTTCATTGAAGATGAATAGATTAACATCTTGCCATTTGGTGAGAAAGATCAGAGGAGCTTTCTTTCCTGCACAGCACAAATATGTTTGCATATGTATATCAAGTTTTTTTTTAGCTGCAGTACTTCTCTGGTGCTACCTCTCCCATAACTTTACTTAACCTTCTCTGCCTGAAAAGTGGGCAGGAATTTTGGCACCCAAGATGTAAGCTTGCAGGAGTGACTTGTTGGGAGCAAGGGTCTATAAGCCTCATTTTCCCTCACTACAGTATGAATGATGGAGGCATGGAGGGAGTACGCAGGGCAGAGCAGTGATGTACAGGTAGGCTGGAATACCCTGCCTGTAAAAAGACCTCTGGCGTGATGCTGGCAGTGAGCAGGTCCCATGCCTTATAGTGATAAACCTCAAGGGGCAAAAATAAAGAAACCCACTAAGAACTGTCAAAATCAGAAAACAAGAAAAATAGGCTCTCCCAAAGGGCTGTTCAGAGCGTAACTGGCAGTTTCTTTCTGGCAGGTCCAAATTTTATTCATTGATTTTTAGATTGGATTTTGAGAGACCTTAGAGAATTGGTGGTATGATGGACACCGTAGACAGGGTGCAATTGCAGCCTGTGCAATATCCTCCATGTCGCCACTGCCTGACCCTTACCTGCCTCTGTGCAGAGATTCCCAATGGGAAAATCACTGGCTCTTCCTCACTGCTTGCCTAGGGACGCATTAACTCCCACATGCGCTGGTACAGAACCAGCCACAGGGACAGGGCTGCTGCTGCCCAAACCACCGCAGGCCTTGCCACCCCACAGGGCCAAGCAGGCACACTCTGAAATCAGCCAGGCAATGGGGTGCCTGCTGGACACTTCCTCTCATACTCTCAGTGCTGTCTGGGTTTTGACATTATCCTGGGTGTTTCTCACCCAACTGTCCACCCACCTGCTGTGGACAAAGAAGAGTCAAGTTATGTAATTGCACCAAGTCATCCTTACACTGCACCAACTATCATCACCACCAGCTAAAATCATGCTGGAGCCTTGCCCTAACAGAAAACACACAAGACTCAGAAAATAACATGAACATTCATAGAAAGATTTTCTTTCTGTTGCCTTGGCCACAGTGTTGTGTGAAGAAAAATACTGGGGAGACAGAGCAGGGACCAGAACAGAGAAATATATGGGTGTTGTAGGAAAATCACATTTGTGCACAAGACAGAGGAGAATTATTCATGGGCAAACCCATCCAGATGGAAATACAACCCCTGTAAATCTGCCACATTAGGGAAACCCACAGTGAACTGTTAGCAAATGCTAGATACACAGGCTGCAGCTACCTCCAGTTTTTATGAGCTTTCCAAACACGTTAGCACTAGCAGACATTCCCTTCCAAGAAAATCATGATATCCAAAGAGCTATGTGAGGCCAGAAATGAGTGAGCTGTACTTAACTTACACTGAACAGTCGTGATTGTACCAAATCTGCCCCAAAAGGATACATTTGCCTGACCACTAATTTTATGACCCTCTCAAATGCCTCATGCAATTAAGGCCATGCAGTAGGTCTGATTTAGAAACTCCAGAGGCAGTTGTATTTCAATGAGATCTGATGCAACAGCTTTCTGTTTCAATATCCTGACACCTGGAATCTCATGCTGCTCATGTGTTTTAAGCAGTTTAAAATAGGGCCATATCCTAAACAGATTGGAGATGCTCTAATGCAGAAAATCTGAGACGAAAGATTGGAGAAGGAGAAAGTGATGGATGGAATGGATGATGGAATTCAGCATAGGAGGAGCTCTAGTGGCAAGTATTTACCCTACAGTGTGAATCCTTCCTTGCTCATGTTTACCGTATTTGATGCTGCTCCTTGCCAAAGAAGTTGTGGTAAGCTGAAACCATCATCTGTTGTCCTGGAGGGCCTGGTCAGAAGAAAGCCCAAGTACTAAGCCTTGCTTTTCTGTTTTGATAGCAGCTTACAGATAGAATTACTAAATGCTGTTTGAGTAGTTGCTAAGCAGAATTCATGAATGTGCTGGATTTCAGGTTACAGCAGCTGCTGATGCTTTATGCAGATAGGTTCACCTTTAGAGGAAATACTCCGTTCTGTCCCCATGTTCTAAGGTTTGCAAGGCCTTTTGTTCTGGATTCTCTGCCTCAGAGACTTTCCTACCTCACTTGGGTAGTTCTGCCAATCTTGTCATATAAATGAAAATCTACCTGCTCTCTCTGTCCCAGAAATACAGGCTGGCCTGGCGTGAACGTGGAGTCTGAGTTTGCAGCACGTGGCATGTTTCCAGCAGCAGGGACAAAGTGTGCACATGAAATGTGAACCCCAGCTGACAGCTCTGCTTTAGAACCGGGGACAGCACAAGTACTGGGACAGTCTGAGCTTTGCTCCACATGGTATCACTGCTATGGTCAGCTAGAGCTGTCATTCCACAGCCACACCAGCTGCTCAGATATAGGGGAAGACTTTCACAGCCTAGCCTTAGAGAGGAATCTACCAGTGGCCCTAAAGAACACTGGAACAGGCTGTCCAGGGGGCTTGTGGAGTCTCTCTCTTTGGAGATGTTCAAAGCCCACCTGGATGCATTCCTGTGTGAACTGGAATAGGTGATCTTGCTCTGGCAGGAAGGCAGGACTAGATGATCTTTCAAGGCCCCTTCCAGCCCCTGTAATTCTGTGATTCTGTGAATTCTTCATATCCATTTCAGCCTTATTACATATGCCCTGTGAAACAGTCCAGTGCATCAAAGGGAAGCTTGCCTTTGAAGGATGGTGTTTCCTGCATCCAAGCTTTGTTCTGATTTAATGAGGCTTGATTTTATAATCAGTGTAGTAAAACCAGTATGATGTCTGTGACTGGTGTAAGCATCTCGGTGTGTGTACAGCCTGATAGCAACACCACTCATAAGCAAGTCAGGTTCAAATTTTACTGCCATTCACATTTTTCCTGGCTTTCCTGGACCTTATTTCTGATTTTTACTCATTATCTTTACTGTTAATTTTTTGTTTCCCTGCACTAAAGATTTTCTTGCTGCCACTGTACAGAGTTCAACCTTTCACTCGCCTATTGTGAAGCTAAGTTAAGTCAGTAACTGGATCTTCATCCATGAGGGACCTAACATAAGAGCTAAGTATTAGACATGAAAAGATAGCATTTTATTGAAGATAAGGCCTAATCTCTTCCCTTTGTGAGTAACATTTCTGAATTAAATCTGAGCACTTGTGCCTGAAGCCATTTAACTTTCCTCTTAGCTAGATGGGTAGTGATGGAAATACACAGAAATTAATCTGCAGCGTAATCCTGAGCATAGAAAGCAGATGTCATTAAAAGAGGGGAGGGTGAGTTTAGGAAATACCCACCAAGTGTGCAGGGCACACATCTCTTCAGTACAAGCTTGAGCTTTTTTGGATCTCACTGTACCAATCACACTACTTTACTCCTGGAAAACCCACAGTCCACAGCATTTACAGTAATGATCGGCACTGGAGTTGGTTTCTATTCATCAACATATTCTTGAGAAAAGATATCCTATCACCTAAAATTTGATAAGGGGATGTTTTCAGATGCTTGTCCCAAAACTATGGTTGAGAAGCATGGTTATCAGCATGCAGATCATAAATAACCTATACAGTTTTTTATGCTGTAGCCAGGTGTTGCTGACAGACTCCCTGGAGCTCCACAAAGCATTGGCCATGTAGACAGCCAAACTCCCATTTCAGTGGGTTGAGGCACAGGGTGATAAATGAAGTAACATGAGTCAGGTTGGCAAATATGTGCCCAGTGAGAATTATACATTCATAACAGGAACATTTATAGTAACTTGAAGGGGAAGTTACTGGGGCTGAATTACGAATAGAGCATCTTTGTTTTATGGCTGATGGGACTTAAATTTATTGCAAGCAGAAAGTGGACTGTTGACATTGGCTTTTCAGGAAACATGAAGGAAACTCCCATGAAGAGGGGACGCTTTCGAGTGTAACATGCACTCATCCATTATAGTCATCACATTATCATCTTTGCTCTGGATTCATTTCAGGCATCACTTTGTCTCTAATTCACAACTGAGACAGTTTTTACTGCAAGTGTATTTGAGAACCCAGAGGGTCATATCTTTTGTCAGTTCATGCTCTTAACATACTGGTGGATGTTGTACTTCTGGTAACATACTGGACTGTTGTACTTCTGATTCCTGCATGGATTTACTGTTTTCTGTTCACCATAGAGAACTACCTTTTTCCTAACTGCTTGTGGGGCTGTCAAGCTGTGAATGACAGACATTAAAAAAATGATGGGCAAGATTTTTAGTTGTCCATTCATAACATGCTGCAAAGTCCTTCACTGCAAGAGTGGGATGCTTTCAAAGCTGGCTCAGACGAATAAAAAATGAGCTAGACATCCTCCTGCTGACTCGGGATCCAGGAGGAAATGGCTCTATTTTTCTTGTACACAGTGTTGAATTACTCAGTATAAGCTGATGTACATGTCTTCAGCTTCTGTAAGCCAAAGTGGGAGCCCAAACTTCACTGCACTCCATTGAGCGAGAACTTGGCTTTCCTTCACATCTCAGCCTCTAACCGCACCACTAGTGATTTACAGATTAAATGGTGGGTTATATGAGTGTAGTGGCTTGACCTTGGCAGGATGCCAGATGCCCACGAGAGCTGCTGTATCACTCCCCTCCTCAGCTTCACAGGGAAGAGAAAATATAATGAAAAGCTTGTGGGTAGAGATAAAGACAGAGAGAGATCACTCAGCAATTGCCATCGTGGGCAAACCCGACTTGCCAAAATTAGCTTAATTTCTTGCCAGTCAAGTTAGCCTAGGATAATAAGAAATAAAACCACATCTTAAAATATCTCTCCACCCTTCCCTTCTTCTCAAGTTTAACTACCCCCAATTTTCTTTACCTTCTTCCTAACAACAGCACAGGGGAACAGGAAATGGGATTTGCAGACAGTTCCTCACACTTTGTCTCTGCTACTCCTTCCACTTTGGAGGGGAAACTCCTCACATGCTTCCCCTGCTCCAGTGTGGGGTCTCTCCCAAGGGAGACAGTCCTCCATGAACTGCTCCAGGATGGAACTCTTCCATGGGGTGCAGTTCATCAGGAGCAGACTGCTCTGGTGTGTGTCCCCACAGGATCACAAGTCCTGCCAGCAAATCTGTTCCAGAGTGGCCTTATCGCTCCACAGGGCCACAGATCCTGCCAGGAGCCTGCTCCAGCATTGTATCACAGTATCACCAAGGTTGGAAGAGACCTCACAGATCATCAAGTCCAACCCTTTACCACAGTGCCCAAGGCTAGACCATGGCACCAAGTGCCACGTCCAACCTTGCCTTGAACTGCCCCAGGGACGACGACTCCACCACCTCCCCGGGCAGCCCATTCCAGTGTCCAATGACTCTCTCAGTGAAGAACTTTCTCCTCACCTCAAGCCTAAATTTCCCCTCGCACAGCCTGAGGCTGTGTCCTCTCGTTCTGGCGCTGGCCACCTGAGAGAAGAGAGCAACCTCCTCCTGGCCACAACCACCCTTCAGGTAGTTGTAGACAGCAATAAGGTCACCCCTGAGCCTCCTCTTCTCCAGGCTAAACAATCCCAGCTCCCTCAGCCTCTCCTCGTAGGGCTTGTGCTCAAGGCCTCTCACCAGCCTCGTTGCCCTTCTCTGGACACGCTCGAGCATCTCAGTGTCCTTCCTAAACTGGGGGGCCCAGAACTGAACACAGTACTCGAGGTGTGGTCTAACCAGTGCAGAGTACAGGGGCAGAATGACCTCCCTGCTCCTGCTGGCCACACCATTCCTGATGCAGGCCAGGATGCCACTGGCTCTCTTGGCCACCTGGGCACACTGCTGGCTCATGTTCAGGTGGGTATCAATCAGTACCCCCAGATCCCTCTCTGTCTGGCTGCTCTCCAGCCACTCCGACCCCAGCCTGTATCTCTGCATGGGGTTGTTGTGGCCAAAGTGCAGCACCCTGCACTTGGAGCTATTGAACCCCATCCCATTGGACTCTGCCCATCTGTCCAGGCGGTCAAGGTCCCGCTGCAGAGCCCTTCTGCCCTCCAACTCAGTCACATCTGCCCCCAGCTTAGTGTCATCTGCAAACTTGCTGATGACTGACTCCATGCCCTCATCCAGATCATCTATGAAGATGTTAAAGAGGATGGGGCCCAGCACAGATCCCTGAGGGACACCACTAGTGACTGGCCGCCAGCTGGATGTGGCACCATTCACCACCACTCTCTGGGTCCGGCCCTCCAGCCAGTTCCTAACCCAGCACAGAGTGTTACCATCCAAGCCATGGGCTGACAGCTTAGCCAGCAGTTTGCTGTGGGGGACAGTGTCAAAGGCCTTGCTGAAGTCCAGATAGACCACATCCACAGGCCTCCCCACATCCACCAAGCGGGTCACCTGATCATAGAAGGAGATCAGGTTAGAAAGGCAGGATCTGCCCTTCCTAAACCCATGCTGGCTGGACCATTGGTTTCTTATGGAATCACTGTCTTTTTTAGTTTAATTCACCTGCTCTGACATGGAGCCCTCTGTGGGCGGCAGGTGGATATCTGCTGGAAACAGCTGGCATGGGCTCTGTCAGACACTGGGGAAGTTTCTAGCAGCTTCTCCTAGAAGCCACCCCTGTAGCCTCCCCACTGCACCTTGACATGCAAACACAATACAATGAGAGTTGAATTTCCTTGATCTTACAACTGACGGGGACAGTGAGGGCTGTCAACCTCCACAGGGTGTTTGGCTTTGCTGCAATGCAAGAATGATTGATTGCCAGAAAAGGGGTAGCCAGCAAGAGTGGGGTAGAGTTATGCCCAAGGTCTCTGCTAGGATACCACCACAGTCTCTGTGCCTCCCAAGTCCTAGTTCCAGTTCTAAGGTAAAAAGCAATGGATTTGGAGTGTATCCAAACTGTTCATGACTCCAACACAATAATCATAGGAAGCAGACTGAGGAAGAACCTCATAATATCATCTACCCTTGCATCAAGCAGCTTTACCTAAGTTTTTCCTAAAGGCCTCCTGGGTAACTTGTTTTTAGAAGTGGGTGAGGATGGGAATGTGCTTCCCTTGTAAGCCTGTTTCTGCACTGTCCCTACAAGTGGGAACTATTTTCCTGATGCCTCAGTTAAGCCAGTGACAACTTGTCCTAAGCCCAAGGGATGTGAAAAGAGTTTATTTCTTCCTCTTTAGAGCTATTTTCTACATATTTGGACACTATACCCCCACAGTCATCTTTTCTAGACTAAACAATACTGAGTCCTTTAGCTTTTCGTTGCAGTTGAAGGCTCCTGGTCCTCTGACCAGTCTTGTTCTCTGAATTCTTTCCATTTGGTACATTTCCTTTTAAAATCATCATTTCCAAAGCAGGATACATTTTGTTTGTAAGGGCAACATGCACATGTTTTTCTTCCTTTCACACCCCACCTCCAAAACAAATGTTTCTCTCCTTTTTATGGGCTGAAGAAAGGTGTAGCCACGTGGAGGGGCACAGGGAGGTTGACAGTTCATCCTTAATATTTTACCAGAACTTTTGTAATTCCATATGATGTGGAAAGCCTTTTAGCAAGGTAAAATATATTACTTTCACACTGCTTAAGTGTCACTAGATCTGCTGAAGGCAGAAAATACATATAAGGCTTTAAAATATTTGGATAGTATACATTTAGATGAGATTCCAGCAAATATTTTTATCACATTTATTTCTCAATATGAAATCTGTGACCCAGGATTTCACAGTATCACAGTATCATCAGGGTTGGAAGAGACCTCACAGATCATCAAGTCCAACCCTTTACCACAGAGCTAAAGGCTAGAGCATGGCACCAAGTGCCACGTCCAACCCTGCCTTGAAGTGCCCCAGGGACGGCGACTCCACCACCTCCCCGGGCAGCCCATTCCAGTGTCCAATGACTCTCTCAGTGAAGAACTTTCTCCTCACCTCCAGCCTAAATCTCCCCTGGCGCAGCCTGAGGCTGTGTCCTCTCGTTCTGGCGCTGGCCACCTGAGAGAAGAGAGCAACCTCCTCCTGGCCACAACCACCCCTCAGGTAGTTGTAGACAGCAATAAGGTCACCCCTGAGCCTCCTCTTCTCCAGGCTAAACAATCCCAGCTCCCTCAGCCTCTCCTCGTAGGGCTGTGCTCAAGGCCTCTCACCAGCCTCGTCGCCCTTCTCTGGACATGCTCAAGCATCTCAACGTCCCTTTTAAACTGGGGGGCCCAGAACTGAACACAGTACTCAAGGTGTGGTCTAACCAGTGCAGAGTACAGGGGCAGAATGACCTCCCTGCTCCTGCTGACCACACCATTCCTGATGCAGGCCAGGATGCCACTGGCTCTCTTGGCCACCTGGGCACACTGCTGGCTCATGTTCAGGCGGGTATCAATCAGCACCCCCAGATCCCTCTCTGTCTGGCTGCTCTCCAGCCACTCCGACCCCAGCCTGTATCTCTGCATGGGGTTGTTGTAGCCAAAGTGCAGCACCCTGCACTTGGAGCTATTGAACCCCATCCCATTGGCCTCTGCCCATCTGTCCAGGCGGTCAAGGTCCCGCTGCAGAGCCCTTCTGCCCTCCAACCCAGCCACATCTGCCCCCAGCTTGGTGTCATCTGCAAACTTGCTGATGACTGACTCGATGCCCTCATCCAGATCATCTATGAAGATGTTAAAGAGGATGGGGCCCAGCACTGATCCCTGAGGGACACCACTAGTGACTGGCTGCCAGCTGGATGTGGCACCATTCACCACCACTCTCTGGGTCCGGCCCTCCAGCCAGTTCCTAACCCAGCACAGAGTGTTACCATCCAAGCCATGGGCTGACAGCTTAGCCAGCAGTTTGCTATGGGGGACAGTGTCAAAGGCCTTGCTGAAGTCCAGATAGACCACATCCACAGGCCTCCCCACATCCACCAAGCAGTCACCTGATCATAGAAGGAGATCAGGTTAGAAAGGCAGCATAAGGGCCCTGGCTGTCAAGCATAGCTAAATGGTTACTACTTTTAAATTAACAGAAAGGTGATAGTTACCGAGGTGCATATATGTGAATGGAAACCTAAGCTGTAGGATAATTGTGGACTTGATTTTTTTTTTTTTTTTTTGGATGCAAACCTGAGGGGAAAAAAAATAGGATTTCTTACTGTAATAACTCCCACACTCTTCAAAACAAAAACTGGTTTGTGAACTTGATTAAAAAATAAAACTATTTTTGGTGAGGAAAGTAGGGGAAAATAATATTTATAAAAAATCAATCTGTTTTGGAACAAAAGATCCTCCAGGATGCTTGAAAAGTGAAGAAGTTTGTTGCTGCAAATGCAGATGATTTGGGGCAGAGGAGCAGCGGGAGAGGACCTGAGGGGGTAGAAAGGAAATGGAAGGGTCAGAAAAGGCACAGAGATGGCAGCCACGGTGTTGCCGAATCAAGAAATGTCCTGTTTGGCAGGAGGGACAAGGAGGTGGCAAGGCCATCGCATACACAGTCCTGAGAGTCTGCTCATCAGCAGCATGGGCTTCGCAGTGTTGCTGTCTCTGAGATCATTGTGGGCAAACCTCAGGTCAGTGACCTGCCTAAGGAGGATGGATACCTTTGGACCATTTCCTGGCTCCCTCTGTGAGCAGGGAGCAGCGCCAGCTTGGCAAGGGAATGGCTGGATCTTCCCTCAGCCTAAAAATAGCGACATAAATATCGTGTATGCATTCATTACAACTGTTACAGGGCTGGAGTGTGGGAAAAAACCTAATTAATGTGAGGCATGTTCAAGTGACTTCACTGAAAGCTCTGCCTTTTTTATTAAAGGAACATGACTATTTTTTTTCCAGATGCTTCTAAATATGGCACTTGGATGATCCATTTTTCAGGGAGGCTTTCCTTCTGGAATACCCTCAGGCATGAGGTCACTAATAATACCATCAGTAATACAGCATTACCACATATTACAGTGTTTTGCACACAACCTGAATACAAGAACACCTTGCAACATTTAAATGTAATTGAGATATAAAGCCAATGGCAAGCCTGAGGAGAAATCAAGCAAGTAACATAGATAATCACAATTAGATGCTCAGGCACTACCTTCTCCGGACACCATGCATGCCTACCAGCTTCACATATACTTGCAGCTGTCAAAACATAGTTGGTTATGGAGATGTGTACTTGATCACAAAAATAATTTTAAAGACCCAGACTAAAATCAGTGAGAGGAAGAGCACTGTTCATTTAATCAAAAGAAACCTGAAATAGTAACCACAGGACTATCACGCTGATTTTGTTGCTGTTCAAGGTTCGTAGCTTAATTCTGTATTAAAGAGGTTTGCTGTTGGCCCAAGGACTTGCTGGTCACTGGAAGCTGTTGATTGTGAGAAAAACAAATGAATTATGAGTTTGGGCCAAATCATGGGATTATCAGGCCAATTTTATAACCAAGGCAGCAAAAGATCCTCTTGTATGAACTGAAATGAAAATGTGCCTAAAGGGACAGCCTGGGTTTTGCAGGATTTGCCATGCTTTGCAGTATGACATAATGGCACATGTTTTTGTCAGAACTGTTCTGCTGGCTTCAAAAGGTTGAGCTGACACTGATGTCACATTTATTCTACAATCTATTCTGGCCTTTCACTTTATTTGATTATTTGCAGTGTTATTTCAATGTCATTTTACAGTTACTTGACTGGATTGATGAGGAAGAGTGAAAAGCTGTCAGAGGAAGGTTACTTCACACGTGAAGTCAGCAGCAGCCCTCCTTTCCATTTTCTCCACTTGAGTGTAAACCCAGAAAACTCAGAAAGACTCAGCCTCTGCATTCACATGCAAGATGCTTGCAAACTACATATATTTAACAGAGTTTTGTAATCTGATGCTAATAAGGACTCTAGAGTAATTCTGTGTGAGAAGGAGCCATGGCCAGAAAGCAGGTTGATATGTGGTTGCATACCCCAGTGTTATCAGTGGAAACCCTTGGAATTACATCAGTGCAGGACCTTTCCCATTCTCTTCAGTTCCAAAGATCCTGTTGGCAGGATATTAAAAATCTCTCATAGCATTTTGTGAATAGTTTACTCTGCAAGTTCCAGAGCCTTCTTCACTGCCTGGGCCCGAAAACAACAGCAGCCGTGATGCTCCCTGCCTGCTGCCAAGCCCTTTAGACCACTCCATCAGGCAACAAGACCATTTAAGACCTTTTCCCAGCCCTATGTGAGTGGGAGGAGGCTGAAGAGCAGGTGTAAAGGTGTGCTACAGACTTGCAGGCCTTTATGGGGAAATTTGGAGAGTGCTTTGCTAGGTCATGTGTCAGTTTTCAGGGAATATAAGCTGCTGCTGTTGACTGGAAGGATTAATGTCAGGTCTGCAAGTTGTAAGGCAAAAGCTTAGCTTTTAAACCCCAGCTCCTCACACCACCCAACAGATCAAGGTCACCTGTAGACTTATTGACATGCTGAATAACCAAGATATGTCAGAATATTGCAGCCTCTGCCCATCTCTCCCTCATTTCAAAGCCTTTGAAAACAGAAAGCTGCTGGTGATGTCTCAGCCACCCCTGGCCATCCCGTGACACCAGCACATCCCATCTCCCCTTCTGTCCACCCGTTCTAATTTGGGATGGCCACCCTGCATTTTGGAGCAGTGACTGCTCACTGCAGACAAACAGCTCACAGCAGGGGGATGAGTATTTTCTGCTGTGCCTTCATCTGCTGCCTAGCCCACCAGGAGAAGGTATTTCTTTAACCTCTGTGCCTTAGAGACTGCAGGATGAAACTGAACTTGACTTGCTAGCCTGTGGCTTTGATTGCTTCCTCGCTTAATTAGTGTATATGGATTGATGTGTAATTGGCATATGAGCGTTTGCTAATTAATTGTGTGCATGGTAGTGGAGATAACAATGATTTACTCTTCCAGAGAGTTGCACTGAAAGGCTAGCAATCAGAGCGGGCTGATTACTGAAAGCTCCTTCTTTTACTCAGGGCTTTGAACACTGTAATGTATGGCAGCAGAATAAATACCGTGTTAGGGAATTAATATCTAAATAACATCATGGAAGGGTTTTAATTCTAAAGCTGACTGTTTCTGGCCTGTATATTGATCCATGTGGAGTGAGTAGCATTTTGTCTGTGGTCAAGTGGGACCAGGATCTTTCTTGCATCAGATGCCATCCATGTTCCTGGATAAAGCATTATAAATGTACTGGTCCCAGGCATTATATCAGCCATGGTGCACATTTTCCTATAGGCCCTATAGGGCCACAAAGATAATCGGAAGGCTGGAGCTACAAGAGATGGGACTCTTCAGCCTGGAGAACAGAAGGCTTAGAGGAGACCTTGTAGTAACCTTCCAGTCTCTGAAGCGGACCTACAGGAAGGCTGAGGAGGGACTATTTACAAGGTCTTGTAATGACAGGACAAGGGGTAAACTTGAAGAGGGGAGATTTAAACTAAATCTCAGGAAGAAGTTCTTTACACTGAGAGTGTTGAAACACTGGAACAGGTTGCCCCAGGAGGTTGTGGATGCTCCCTCCCTGGAGGTGTTCAAGGCCAGGTTGGATGAGGACTTGAGCAACCTGTTGTAGTGGGATGTGTCCCTGCCTATGATGGGGGGCTGGAACTAGATGATCTTTGACATCCTTTCCAACCTAAACCACTCTATGATATTATGATTCTATTGTCTGGTAAAGTTGCACTGTTTGTTTCTGGGTGTTACCAAAGCATTACTGGAGTAGAAGCTCATTCTCACAATACTCTAGGAAATGTCACAGAATCATAGGTTTGGGCTAGAAGGGATCCTAAAGATCACCTAGTTGCAACCACCCTGCCATGGGCAGAGACACCTGCTAGATCAGGTTGCTCAAGGACCTGGCCAACCTGGCCTTAAAGATCTCCAGGGAGGGGGCATCCATGACCTCCCTGGGCAACCTGTTTCAGTGTTTCACCATCCTTACTGTAAAGAATTTCTTTCTAATATCCAGTCTGAATCTACCCTCCTCAAGCTTAATTTTCGTTTCCTCTTGTCCTATCACTGCACACCTTGTAGAAGCTCCCTTCCTAGCTTTCTTGTAAACCCTGTTCAGGTACTGGAAGGCTACTATAAAGTCTCCCTGGAGCCTTCTTTTCTCCAAACTGAACAACACCATCTCTCTCAGCTTGTATCCATAGGGTAGGTATCCCAGATCATCTTCACGGCCCTCCTCTGAACCCATTCCAGCAGTTCAATGTCCTTCTTATGGTGGGGGCCCCAGAACTGAGCACAGTACTCCAGGTGGGGTCTCACAAATGCAGAGTCAAAGGGAAGAATCACCTCCCTTATCCTGCTGGTCATAGGAAATATAAACAAAAAAAAATTAAATGCACCTCAGTAGAATAATTGTGGCTGACACAGAGTCACTTATATCGTAGCTGCCCTGCATGAGGGATGGCAGGGCTGGTGGTATTCAGACATCTCTGAGAACTTCTCTTGTATTTAAAGTTTTCTTTCCACATATTTACTTCTTCCTCGTTGCTTTCTGTAGTTACCTGCAGCAAGGAATATTTTCCCAGGCATAAATGAAATAAAATTCCCTTGTTTCACCCTAACATATTGTTTGTTCATCTTTCTGAATAGCTGCTAGCATTAGTCATTTGTTCTCAGTGGTGTTCATGTCCTGCCTGTGCCTGGATGACTTTGAGGATAGCTGGCAGCAGAAAGCAGGCTGTAGGCCAGATCCTTTGTCCTGGGAAGGTACATTGTCCCAGCCTGCAGGTTGGCTACCCTCATTCTTGGATGTTAGACCCTTTTTTTCTCTAAGACAGAATCAAAGGCCAGTCACTCTGGTCCTTCATAAGGCTTCTCTGCTGGATGTTTTGCCATGCTTCACAGCACTTTGTTTGTAGCTCTCCAGCCAGTTTTCAGTCCATGCAACAACGTTCATTTCCAGGCCAGTTGTGATTATTATTCTTTGGTGTGAGAAACCCTATCATTTGCTTCATTAAAATCCCAGAATATTTTCTTTACGTCACTGCCTTTGTCCGGTAACGGTAAAACTCCATCATAAAATGTAATCAAGACTGTTTGGCAATAGCTTTTATTTAGAAACACATGTGGCTTATTGAATGTATTTCTGCTGCTCTCATGATGCTTCATGATTACATTTTCAATCTTAATGTTATATTAATGGGGAGGGAAGGGACACACACACACACACACACACATACCTTACCAATCATTTTTCAATGTTTTTACACATGTCCTGTAATCCACAACACATATTCAAAGGAACTGAGTTATTTTTCCATCTGGTTTAGGATGTTTGTTTATTTTGTCATTAATTCTCAGTGAGAAGGTCATCCTTTCCCCCAGATGTTTATTACTTTCGCAAACCAAAGAAGATTTCTCTCATAACTTGCACCACAGACCTAATACTTGTAAAATGCACAAGCAGTGCCAACTCAGTAATGGTTTCAAGAGCTTTCTGTATGCAGAGCAGTGGTTTACCACTACACCATGGCTTACCGCAATTTAGGAGAGAGACGTAGCTTTTAATCAGTAAACTGAGACTTGGCCAATTTGTAAACACAGTGCCTGGGGGGAAGGGAAGAAGATTTGAGGCTAGCTTCTTTCCACTTTACTTCCCTTTTAAAAAGTATTATCACAGATCCCCAGCAAGACGAAAAAATTGGCAATCAGGAAACATTTGGGTGTTGATGAATTCGACAGTAGTTGGATAGTTCAAACAATAGTCTGAACAATAGTTCAGATTTGTCAATTATCTTTCCAGCCTTAACCTTTAAACCCCTTGGATCCTGTTTAAAGTGTGTACACGTTTCTGAAAATGCAGTGTGCATAAGCACGGAGGCTTCTGAGGTTTTAATATATTATCTCCACACAAGAATTTTCTCTCTGCAGAGTTTTTGGTCACTTTGGGTATAGCCAGTAACTTCTGCATAGTTTACTACTCACTACAAGGAGAGCAGGCTTGGAAATAAATTCATATATACGTAATAGAGGCCTGACAGGGACAAGTAAATACATTATCATTTCATCTATCTGTGAGCCTGGGGGTATGTATATATGTTGAGCCTGGGGGTGTGTATATATGTTTACATGTTTTTCCCTTGGGAATCTTAGAGTCATGTTTGACTGAGGAAATTTGTATATTCAGTATACAATGTAAAGAGGAACTGGGTCTTTGGAAGGGGGTGGGTCATATTTCTGATATGTCTGAAGCTGAATTTCTTTGAATAGAGCCTCTATTTTTTTGCCTTGATAACATGAAAATACTGGTGGGACTTGCTAGAGAGATTTATTTCACAAGCTGAAAGCTGAGTAGGCATCTCTGAGCAGCTGGTGGTTAAGGACAGAGGTAGGTTGAATTAAATCACTGTAATAAACAGAGTTTGATTTAAGGAGAAATTTTTTTTTAATGACATCAAGTTCCACTTGTGACTTTTTCCTCATCAGAAACAAGCTGTAACTGCTTTATGTTGAGCAAGGTATAAATCTTTTGATCTGGTACTGTGATAGCCAAGGGGTCAGAGATAATGTTAATTGATTTAGAGTTTGTGGCATCCGGTTAGCAAGGAGAGGTGAGAGCCACGCTGTAGAGCGCTGCAGTAGTAATCACACCCAACATCGGGACAGAAACAGTCTGTTTCTTTTCCTCGTTGTGTGATTTTCAATACACAAAAGTTTGTGTCAGACCAGTTCTCACGTTAGTTGTCCTGGGGGCTGGGGCAGCAGCTGCCTGCAGTTTAGCATTTTTGTATGTTTGGCCCAGAAATACTATCAACGGAGTCTGCTGCACTTGCAGAGAGGCTGAATGTCACACTGAGCACCATCCCACGGGCCCAGATGGGCAGACACTGAGCTTCACTGAGTCATCCGCGGGGAGGATGTGACTGTTCAATACCTCGGAGATGGGGAATTAAAAACCTGTCTCTGAATTAAGTTGTCCTCTGGAAAACTGCTGAGTCAGCCATTAAATTATCTTAAAACTGTTTTCCCGTTCTGAAATCATAATACTCAGAAAAAACGAATTCTGCTCACAGTGGTAGAGTCAGAGGGAGAACAGGAGGCAGTGGTACCCCGCTGACGTGGTAGTGTCCAGGGGAAGGGAATTCGTTAGGGAAAACCTGACTCAAGTCTAAGGGAAATGCATCTCCCTAAGTCCATTATTAGAAACAAAAATAAATATTGTTCAAGTAGGTGAAGGTTTACAATATTTTGGATTCTGAAGACCACTTTACTTAAGAAACTTACTAACATTCGGTTTAATTCATAAAATTCAACTGCATAGGTAGAAGTTGCAAAAATCCATGCATCTAAAAGACTTAAATGAACCCCAGATTTTCCAGTTGTTTATGGTTGCTTTTATTCACAGGCAAGATGATTGCAAATTATATCTCTGCCTGTGCTTATAGAATCATAGAATCAACCAGGTTGGAAGAGACCTCCAAGATCATCCATTCCAACCTAGCACCCAGCCCTAGCCAGTCAACTAGACCATGGCACCAAATGCCTCATCCAAGCTTCTCTTGAACACCTCCAGGGACGGTGCCTCCACCACCTCCCTGGGCAGCCCATTCCAATGCCAATCACTCTTTCTGGCAACAACTTCCTCCTAACATCCAGCCTATACTTCCCCTGGCACAACTTGAGACTGTGTCCCCTTGCTCTATTGCTGGTTGCCTGGGAGAAGAGACCAACCCCCACCTGGCTACAATGTCCCTTCAGATAGTTGTAGACAGCAATGAGGTGCTTGTCCATAGTGAGCTTCTCACTTCCAAAGTAAGAAACAACAGGAGTGCTTCCCTTGTCCTTTCTAGGTCTGACTGCCCCTTAGCATGGTATGGTCATGTATTTCTCATCTTGCCTGCCTGCATCTGCCAAAACTCAGTATCATACTATACCGAGCCAGGCTTTCTGTATCATTACAGTGGCCAATTGTTGTAGCTTAAGGGAAATTAAGAGTTAATTGGTATAAGCGTAAAGAAAAGTCCTCCAGAGGCTAGAGAACCCCAGGTGGATGGGCAGCTTGTCCCGGGACATTGTAGTCTGTTATTCTGTTCCCTGTTCCAGTTTCTCCCTATTTAAGAGAATGCACAGCCAAATCATAGAATCATAAAATCATAGAATGGTTTAGCTTGGGAGGGACCTCAAAGGTCATCCAGTTCCAGCCCCCTGTTATAGGCAGGGACACCTCCCACTAGAACAGGTCACTCAAGGCCTCATCCAACCTGGCCTTGAACACCTCCAGGGAGGGACCATCCACAACGTCCCTGGGCAACCTGTTCCAGTGTTTCACCACCTTCACTGTAAAGAATTTCTTCCTAACATCTAGTTTAAATCTCCACTCTGCCAATTTAAACCCATTACTCCTTGTCCTGTCACTACAAGACCTTGTAAATAGTCCCTCCCCAGCCTTCCTGTAGGTCCGCTTCAGATACTGGAAAGCATTACAAGGTCTTCTCTAAGCCTTCTGTTCTCCAGGCTGAAGAGTCCCAACTCTTGTAGCCTGTCCTCATAGCAGAGATGCTTCAGCCCTCTGATCATCTTCATGGCCCTAATTCTCATTCTCTTTCTCTCTTCTCTCCGCTTGAGATGAAAGTGCCATTATCTGGGTTTGTGGGGAAGAGGCTTTCTCTTGGCCTTAGATGGCAGCTAATTTCCAGCCACACCAGTGGGCCTGCTGAGTCTTATGATAGGCCTGGATCAGGGGGTTGGACAGTTCTATCTGCTCTTTGGCTTACTGATGCTGTATGGGGATGGAGAGGTTTCTGGAAGGTTATGTCCTGGTAGACCCAGGTGAAGAACTGAGCCTAGTCTGTGTAATTATTCCTTTTACCTGAACACCTTTTGTATATGTTTGTAAATAGAATTTCCATTTAAAATTCCAAGCCAGTGTGGAGCATTTTTATTTTCCTCTTTGAGAGGGGGTCATGTACCTTTTGTGTCCTTTTGCCCTGGGCAGCTCACAGCTCAAAACTAGGACAGGAATCCACGCATTTTTACTTGGTTGCCATTAAGCAGTGCGTACGTGTTTGTTTTCCCCACAACATAACAGGAAAATCTTCTTTAGAGTAAATCAAAAGCATCAGAATCTCTTGTGCGTGTCCTGAAAGGTTTGCTTGTCTGCATTTCTGGCTCTGTACCTCTCACGTACAGATTTGTGTGCACAGACACCTGCCCAGACAGTTTCACTGCTGTCCTGCCCACTGCCTGCAGTTTTCACCCGAGGGCTGCTCGTGAGACAGCACAGTCCCGGTGTGCAAGCTCCTGACCCACTCTCCCAACAAGTCCTTGCATGTTCCTCCCACTCAACTGGGCCACAGGCAGCTGCAGCAGAAATCAAACAGGGGATCTCTGCATCCAGCTGGAAAAAGAGAGTGCATCCCACCCTGCTGCGGCCTGCAGAGGCAGGAGATATCTGTGGTCACAAAATCCAAATGTCGTGAGCTTCATAAACCCACACAGATTTGTCTCCACAGGTTTCCATGAGACCAGCACATGAGCTGCCATCAGCAGGAGAGCAGTCTGATCAGGACACAGCCTTCTACAGTCCTTGGGTAAGGTTGAAAATCAAGCCTCAGAAGCTGTGCTTTGCAAGCTCGACCCACAGGCTGGACTGATGTTATTTACTGCATCATTCCACATCTCAGAACTGATCCCTGGCAGTGATGACAGTGACCTCTGCTTTGAGACTGGATCATTGCCATTTGCTCACAGCACGGATGGTGGTGTACTGCAAGTCACAGCGACTCCAGCAAAGCAGCAAGTCTGCACTTCTTAGCAAGAATTTATTTGGGTCCTGCTGTCCAGAGCTCAGCTTTGTACAACCCAGCCAGGCAGCTAGTCTGTATGAAGACCCCGCTGGCTAGGAGTGTGTTGAGATCCCTTGAGTGCCTACCCCTAAACCACCTCTCACTGCTCCTTTGCTGAAGTGACAGAGGACCAGCTACCAATTCCCAGCTCTGCCATGTGCCAGCCCACTGCTGGCACATAATTCTGTGGCCTCTGAATTTGAGGTTTACTTGGAGATGTTTCTGAATTACATGGAGAAGATGGAAGCTATAAACTACCAAAAATAAAGACAAAAGAGGCCAGATGAGGTAAACTGGTCTTTTTTTTTAGTAGTCTCTACATCCATCCCTGTGTTGGTGTGTTGAACAGACATGAACGTTTCCTCTCTAAGTAAGAAGTCATATGTTGATCTGGCTAGCAAACTGCCAGAGTCATTCCATTAAGTGCCTCAGACACTAAATCTGATATCAGTTATTTTTTTCTCACCCTAAATCTTGCTTTTTTGGCAACCACAATTAATCATTCCTCCCTTTCACACTGCGTGCTGTGACATGAGCCACAGCTCAGGAGCATAACAAGGTTGCTCCTCACCACTTCCATTCTCTTTGGTCTCTACTATTCAGTGCCTTCAGTAAGAGGTTAGTCAAGCACTGGCACTTTTACATGCTACAAACGTACCCCATATTTCTTGACAAAGCCATCTGCTGACTCAAAAGGCCATCACCTACTTCAGGAAGCTACTTCTCCATGCAAAGAGCCCAATTCCTCTGTTGTGCAGTCTGTCCATTCGATCTTCTAAAAGCAGAAAAAAAGAGACATTTTCTATTTCCTTAGCACACAGGAGGCAATCAGCTCCTTTATGGGCTAAAGACTTTAAAACAATGAGGTATGGTCCTCTCCTCTTCTAAGAGTGAAACAGCAGTGTGTAACTTCACTCTGAAAATGTTAAAAACAGTCACTGCTCTGTCTGCACATGTACTCCCAGCAGCCTCCAGAGAAGCCTACGCTTACAAAATAGGTGGGAATTATGGCTTCACTCTAGTACTGTGTGGCTGGACATCACTGAATGATGATAAAGCAGATCAACTACCTGCATGCCATGTTACACATGAGAGTGTGAAGTTAAGAATCTGGTTAGTAACTGTTTGTCCCAGTTACTTCCAGGTAGAGTCATCTACTCTGCTGTTTCCTTACAGCTCATGTTATAGATACATTGCCCCCTGAAGTGATTTCCAATGCTGCCTTTCCAGTTTGTCCTGCCAAACTGGGAGGGCTTCCAGCAGTGGAAGCTCTGGAGGTGGAAGGCCACCAATGCATCATCACCAGGGCTCACATGCTCTGTCCTATGGGGTTTGTGTCCCCACCTAGACCCAGCACAACAGATCATGAGCTGTGATGCACTCTCTCTGCAGTCCAGCCAGTTTGCATGGTGTCTCCCAAGCAGCTCTCGCATGCTTTCCCCTCAGTACTTTTCCACTTGCTCTCGGATGTATCTAACCTTAGTTTTGAGGTCTGCTAAATATACAGCCAGCCATAGGCATCAGCAAGCAAACCACAGAACCCAAACAAAAGAAAATTCATTCCTCATTTCCCTGACTGGACCCAAATGACATCTACAGTACTTCCCCAATTTAAACATGTGATGTTTTCCTGCCAGACCTTGCAAAAAAAAAAACCCCAAACCATCCTCTCTGGCAAATGCTGGTCAAGCTGCGATGCACATTGCACATCTCTCGTACTGCATGCCTCCACCACCCATCTTGGGTGCCCAGGCCCGTGGTTAACCAAGGAGTTGCTGCTAAGATCATTTTTAACTGTTGAACTTGTTCTTTAGCACTGTGCTCTGGATTCACTGCTGATGTGAGGGCAGAGCTATTTCTGGTGGGTCCCATCTTTTCAATGCTCTCCACACAATCAGCACCTACCGTTCTGGTACACTGCTAGCCCTGGGCACCCTCTGATGAAGAGCTCCTGTTGTTCAAATTCAAAAGAATAAACTCACTCTATCCTTTGATTACTTTGGAACAGCAAATTTGTTTGGATTTGGGTAGCACTTTTTTGTTTGTGTGTGGGTTAGTGTTCGTTCGGTTGGTTGGTTGATTGTTTTTTCAATGTGATATTCTGCAAATGGATTTACTGTGTGCAAAATGAAAAGCCTTGGACTATTAATCCCTGCCAACAGGTTATGGAAATAAAGTGGTTCTAAATAATCTCCACGTTCAAGTTTGCTTTTGAAACCAGCTCTTTGAGATCTGTGGAAATACACTCCTTTTATGCAATTTCCTTTCTTCTGCAGCCCTCAGGGCAGGATGGAGCAGCAAACTATAGGCTGTTTCTATTCCAAGGTAGCTTGTAAGAAACAGCTGTAAGGTCCGTCAAAACAACAGCAGCCTTTGGAAACAGAGAGCAGACTTGTTCCCCATTGGCAGTGCTTCTCTACTGTTCCCTTTGCCCTTTGTGTAGACACTCAGACTTACAGAAGCTGTTGGCTCCTTCCTCCTCAGTGTAAAGCCTCTTTCTTCCTTCTTCCTTCCACCCTCGCACATTTACCTTTGCCCTCTCTGTTCTCCTGCTTCCTAAAGTGCCTCTGCACTGGGGGACCTGACCATCCTGTCCTGTTTTACTCTTCCCATCCTCCCATCAGAATGCTGCTAAAGGCTTAGCATCTGTCTCTCCCAGAAAACTACCCCTTCCTGGTCTGTCCCCCTCACTGCCAGAGTGAGTTCTTGCACTCTGCCACTTGCCTTGGAAAGTGCTCACATCCCACCCAGCTGACAAGGGTCCTTCAGCCATATTCCAACATATGGTACCACATCCCTCCATCGCATGGAAAATATCAAGATAATCAGACCTGTCTGTCTGTGATTCATGTAACCATCTGCCTGGGCTTCCCACTATCCGTGTGCTGTAATACCCAGCCTGCTAGCCAGAATATAAGTGGGCTTTTACTGTCCAAATTTCTCAATCTAAACAAACATGAAAGACCAAATTCTGCTCTGAGCTCCGTTTGCACAAATCCCATTTGTGACATTATATGGAGCTGTTTGAATCAGCCTGAGCACAGAGTTTGGCCCAGGGGTTTCCAGCTGATTTATGGTGTCCATCTGGCTGCTCTTAATCAAGGAGAGCCTGGCCTGAGTGCAGATTTTAAACAATGCAAAACTCAGTTACAGCCACAGTCGTTTTTCCTACCAGTGCTGATAATGCAGCTCTGTCCCAAGAGCATCCCTTTTGCATGGCTCTTGAGCTTTCTGATACTGCCTGGCTGGTCAAGCAGGACTCTGCCTTAAGTAAACCCACTGAAATGGGGATGATAAACTTCTAAAGAAAGTTTGGCAATGGGCAATTTAACTGCTACCAGGTCTGCTTCTGTAAACCACTCTTTGCCGTGGGCTAGCGTACATGTCTTCAGCTGCAGGCAAAAAACATGGAGATAAATTGGTTGGCTACCAATCCTGCTTAATACCCCAGACATACGTATTCTGCTTAATACCCTCAGATATATATACTGCAGTTAGCAGGGCCCAATCTCTGGAAATGTGCGCTGCAGCACAGCACTCCTGTTATCCCTTTCCCCAAAGGCAACAGTGATGCATGGCGTCAGTACTCTGCTCCAGGAACCAGTGCTGCGATGGGCATCTAGCTTACACAGTGCAGCTCTCCTGGCTCCATGTGCCTCGGGTCATCTTCTCCTGGGATCCCAGCTTTCCCTGAGGTCCATGCTAGGTCCAGCAGCTGAGATAGTCTGGAACAGGCTTGCAGGAAGTGCTCAATGCAAATGTGAACAGAGATGGAGGTGGGCATGTCCTTCAAGTAATTAAAAGTCTATTTTAAAGCAATGAGGCACCTTCCCAAGGTGTATGACAAGCAGTGACAAGCATACCTGAATCAGGCAAGGGCAACGAGACCCTTTTCAGGCATTTCAGGAGACTGCGAAATCAAGATTGTAAATTCTGTGTGTGGCCTTTTTTTCCTACTAGTCTTGTCCACTTCTAAAGTTCCTTACAGCCTTTGTGGCACGCCCAGCACTTGCAATATTTTAAGACCACAGTTCTTGAAACCCAGTGAACATCAGCAAATGTCACCTTAAGAATTAAAAAAAACCCTTCTTTTTCTCAGCTTTTCAAGAAAAAAAAAATCCTTACAATGAAACAATGAAGCCTGCAGTGTGGAGGTCCCTTTCTATTTGCCAAAAGGCAAATAAAGTGATGGGAACCTATTAATTTTAAAATATCGAGATTTCTGATCATCAGGAATTGGTGACACAAAATTTGCCTACAGACAATTAAATGAGCCTTCTAATCAAGTCAGTATGATCAAAAGTCTTTTGGATGCTACCCACAGGAATTGTTATTTTTATAACTTTTGGCTGGTTTAAATTATTTTTTAAAATCATTCTCTCTCATTACAGTTTGAAGTTACTTATTATAGAATAGAATCAACCAGGTTGGAAGAGACCTCCAAGATCATCCAGTCCAACCTAGCACCCAGCCCTAGCCAGTCAACCAGACCATGGCACTAAGTGCCTCATCCAGGCTTTGCTTCAACACCTCCAGGGACAGTGACTCCACCACCTCCCTGGCAGCATTTTCCAATGCCAATCACTCTCTGTGCTAACAACATCCTCCTTATATATAGCTTATATATAGCTGAAAAAAGAAAATGTGGTTAAGTCTAAAAATCAGGACGAAGCAGAAATAAAAAAGCCTACAGTTTCCAAAAGTAATGCTGTCTCAGCCATGTTAGGCCTTCAAATCCTTTGATGGAGAAGTTAAACTGAAGGTGGGGGGGTTGGACTTGATCACCAGAGGTCCCTTCCAACCTCTTACATCCTCTTATCCTGTGCTTCTGTGAAAGGCGATAATGAGGCAAGGTGGCACTACATACAAGGAACCTACATTTTTTACCCGTTTTCCACAAGTCAGGAAGGTCTCAGAGAGACTCAGACTTCAAAGAGGGCTGTAGCCTAGGGATGTTCAATGTGGTGCATCCTAACCAAGTTTTCAAAGGCCGTTACAAAGCAGGAAAGTTGGAGCTGTATAGGTTTGTTCTGTAGGGTCTTTGCAAGCCGTTTTGCAGTTCAACACTGCTTGGCCACACAGATGACAAAGACAAGCCCTTGGACATAGTTGGAAGGAAGAGTTATTTATTGGGTTAATTGAAATCAAGGGCGTAAATAACTTTTTGAAACAGTGGGGAAGCCCAGGAAGATGTGAGAGGAGAGCAGGAAACCTCAGCTCTTCTTTGCTTCCTGTCCAAAACCAGGACCCATAGTTCCTGTAGAAGCAAACTGACTCTTCTGCTCATCAATTTCCACTGCTGTGTCAAATCAATGTCTGATGTCAATTGATCCCTAGTTCCTTAGGACAGAGAGGAGCATGCTGGAAGGCATCTCAGCTCTGCATTTGCATCCCTTGCCATCCTTCCAGGCTAGACCACTCTTTCCCTTCACTATTTTTCCAGTACCTTCCTCAAGGGTGCTGGCAGCAAAAAGAAACAGGTCTGAAAATTAAGATGTTTCCTGCTAATGACATTGCCTTTTCTCTGTCCTGCATCCATTTTTAAATCCCTTTCAGCATTTTTCTGCCTATTCTGTGCTATGCTTTCTGATCTTACAAGTCGATCTGTTGTGCAGTGCAATTTTACATACCCTCCTGAGAGCTGAACCATGCCTACTGTTTCCCCCTTGTCTGTTAATTCACTAAGTGAAGTTTTCAGGCGTGACCTACATTGCTCATTGGAGAGTGATGGCCATCCACCTGAGAGCCTCTCACAAAGGATGGAAGACAGTGTGCAGCCCAAAAGCTTTGCTAAAAGGAGTCAAATTCTACAGTAATTTTCATGACCCAGTCCTGCTCTCCAGCATGATGTGGGAGTAAAATTAAAATCAGTAGGGTGCCATGCAAGTGGTTCTGGCATGGATGGGGAGAGACTCATTTCTGTCATTTATGATATGAGGTTATACTTGCTTTTAATGTTCTCACACCTGGAGAAGCTCCCATCTTCCTTGTCAGAAAAAGGCAGATTTTACAGCAGAGCACTGCCTCCAGAGCTGAGCTGGCTGCAGCTGTCTGACCAAACCAGAAGGCATGAGTGCAGAATGCTGGGAAGTGCCTTGGAAGATCATATAGTCCAAATCCTGAGCTGAGACAGCCTGCAAGACATCTAAATTGTCCCTGATGGATGATTCTCTAACCTTGTCTTTAAAAATCTTTAATTATCCTTCTAATTAGCAAGTTAAAAAAATTAAATGTCTCTGGCTGCAAATTTAGCTGATCACCTCTTGTGTGCCAAACCTGTCCTCAGGGAAGTAATGTAACAATAGATAAGAGGAGCTCTGAGTGCTCACTGGTATTTGATAGGGGGTTGGGGTCAAAATGAAGGCCAAAATAACGATTTCATTACTGCCTTATTAGTGAAACCATTATAAACAGAGTCATGTGCTTTGGAGGATGAGGAAAGATGAGAAAACAAATGAGCGTGTCAGAGTATGAAAGTGAGCACTGCTGCTCCCTTTGTCTCTCTCCCATGTGCTCAGAAGATGAGTGTGCTTCTCTAACCTGCCCTGGGCATGTCCTTTGTGTATTCTGTGCTCATCACTATTCAGTGTGATGTCACTGTTGAGAAAGAAAAACCTGTGAATTTCATACAACAAAGATCAGTGTTTTCCCTCCAGAACAGATGATGAGCCAAGTGCTGCCTTGATCAAACATTTCCATTTTTGATGGACACAAGTTTTTGGAGAACAAATTTCTTTCCCTGATTTTTCTGTCCATCCCTGGCCCATGCAAACCAAGGATTTGGCTCAGATATGCATTGGGTTGGAAGGGACCTTTAAAGGTTGTCTAGTCTAACCCCCCTGCAGTATACAGAGGCATCTTTAACTAGTTCACATTGCTCAGAGACACACCACACCTGACCTTGACTCTCACTACAAATTGCCTCTCTAATCTCAAAACATTTTCAAACCTATTTCTCCACTTTCTCCCAGGTCCTTGGATATCCTTTACCATGTAAACACCAAAACTCCCATCCATGTGCAAGGGTTATTATTGGTCTCTGACCTGGGAGAATTCAGATCACAAATTGGTGTTTCACAAAGCTCTATTAATGGAAATATTAAATAACCTGTCAGATGGAGCAGGCTTCAAACTCCTACGAGACACTAACATGATGTAATATCTCCTTGGAAACATTGCAATGTGGGGTTTGGCAGTTTGTGTTGGTGATACTACAGATTGTATAGTGGGGACTACTAGAGCTGCTGTCCACTGCAGCTGCACATCCCAGCCTTTCAAGGCTTTCCGTACCCTGCCTGCTGAAAGAATCTATCCATCAACTGATTTTCAAAGCTAAAAGCTGTGATCTCTTTCTTTTATTTCAGGCTCTGGTAGCAAAGGCATTTAGCTCCAAATTCTGGCTATTTACAATAGAGTTTCAGCACAACCTGGTATATTTCACTACACATCTATAGAAATACCTGTGCACGGAAAGCTGAGAATGTTTTCTGATGGATCGTGACCTGCTTTTAATATTTTACTTGACTAAACTGTCTTTCTAGTATCAAAGGTACTTATGGGGAAATTTGCATTGAGATACTGAAGGAACACTTTAATTTCTGGTTGCTTTGGCTTCAATAACCCATTTTCACGATATTTCCTTTGTACTTTTGGGTAAAGCCACAGATGCATTTGTACATAGCAAAATAAGATAATCTAAGAGGAATATGTCAGTCCAGACTGCAGAAAGAGATGGTATTTCAAGTGGATGAACAAAACACAATATGAGATGATGGCAACTTGGAACATTATGTACCAGATTACATTAAAAATGAGAGGGAAAAAAAAAAAAAAAAGAAGAGAGAGAGAAAAACAAGAGACAAAATAAATCATTTTCCCCTTTCTTCTGAGAAACCATTTTATATAAGCTTTGGGAAGAATTACCATCTGATCTGACATTCTCCCTTCTCATCCTTTCCCCATTGCAGCAGGCAAAGGTTTCTCAGCAAGCTCCCCTCAGCCCAGGGGAGCCACAGCTCCGTACAGCCACAGCTCAGAAATTGGTAAAGCAGGTGTAACTCCACAAAGATGGTAAGGGTATAGCAAACTGGCTACTGAGTGTGCTCCTGAGAAAAGGCCTTTTGGAGGCAACACAAAGCTCTGCTTTGTCCTTGGAGGTGGTGGAGCGGCACTGCCTGGGATGCATCCCTTCCCAGAGGGAGGCTGTCTGGGCTGCCTTGTAACTTGCATGATGCTGGGTGTGGAACCTATGCCAAGGCTCTTGGAGCCAGTTGGTTTCAGCAAAAGCACATCTGAGGAGCTCTGGTGAGGTCCTCACAAGGACAGGATGGGATGTACCGGTTCAGAATTACCACACAGCATGCAATCACAATGTGGCCTACAGTCTGCCAGCCAAGGCCCTGCTTCTGCACACATATGTGCATGTTTAACCCTATGCAGGATGACTAATTCCTTTAGGCTTGTATGCATGGGACTCATTTGGATGTGATTCTTTGTAGGAACGAATCTTATGTGTCATTATTATTAACATAAATATATGCTTAGCATCAACATAAAGCTGTTCCAGCACCACCTGAACACACAACCACCCTGACTACTTGCTAGTGTATTTCAGTACAAGTTGAAAAGGAAGAGAAATCATTCAGCATGGAAGCAGGTAAAACCAGAAGGTGTATGAAAGATTGCCATGCATCACATTTTCCTCTTTGCTGGCCTTGGGGATGTTTCAGTGTGTGTGTGTAGCACAGGTGATAGCAAGGGCACACATCTGTGTGGCAGTATCTTTCTGGTTTATGCAACACAAAGAAGTTATTTATTTCTATGTATTATTAATGTGATTGTTTTTTCTTTAAGTGTCAGAATTAAGGCACTGAAGAATGATAGCTTCTGTCCATGCAGGGTGGAACACAGCACAGTAAAATGGAAAATATAAGACCTTGGTGCTAATCATATCCTAATTGAATCCTTTATTTAGGGGTGAGTTTCACCCACCCTTCACAGCAGTGTGAACTTCCCCAACCTTAACATCCTCTAGAGTCACTCAACCCTGGCCTGGAGAATACCACCTCTGGGGCTGAGAAACTGGATGGTATTCTGGTTTTCAGCTCTTTTTTTACTGTAGCGAAATATTTCCAGTAAAAATAGGAGCTGTTCAATGTATGGCTTCAGCATTTGCCAAATGACAGCAGCACTGGGACTTTACAGTTTAGAAAATCCCTTGTTCACTCTTATGTGATGTGTGAGATCATGGAAAGACAGAGCAATTTGCCTTCTGCTTGCCAAACACCCCATCACCGTGTAAAAACTTTACGGCATCCCTCGGCGGATATATATTAGCACCGTTTAACTACTCACAGGTATTTTTCAGAGAAAGTAAATTAGGAGTATGAAAAACAAGAGATAAATAGAGCAGTCCTCACAGCAGGAGCCAGACACAAAAGGAGGGAAAGTGAGTCCTTGGAAAAAATTTGCTTTAAATGGGTGAAGAATTGGCCTTTTAGGTAAAGGCATACTTATTGATTATCTACTGCTACCACTGCTTACAGTAACAGGCTGCTCTCAGGGGCAGTAACAGGAGAAAACATTTCCCTGGCTAGTCTGCACGCCATTAGGTAAGTCCTCAAGTGTTTCTTGGTATTTGTAACAGGGTCAAACAAGTGCAGCAGGGTCCATCCTCCTGACCACTTGCCTTCTCAGTCCTAGGAGGACCTGTTTGGCAAGCGTCACAGAAATCGGGGGTGAAAAAGCTCTGTGCAGCCCCTGCACAGGTTCCCACACAAGATGCGACAGTGATGCAGTGGAGGCGCTGTAAACACAGCTCTGGAGGTTGGCGGCTTGATGAGAGCCGTGCTAGTGGCTGAGATGAGAAAGCAGAGCAGAGAAGTACCAGTACCAGCACTAGATCTGCTGGCCAGGCATGCATACTGCCCTACACCATGGACTGGGAAAAGTGCCCACACATTAATGAGTACAGAGACGTGGCAATTAGCTTGTAAATGCATTGGCTTAGGACCACCTGTGCCATGCTTATACAATACCTGCAAATACAATGGCCCCTCAGCCTTCTGCAGGACAAACACCCAGGGAAAGGACCTTTTTCCTGTTACTACTGCATGTCTTTTTTGGAGAAAGTGGAGAAAACAATTATTTTTCAAAAGAACATCTTGTTATAACAACTCTGAGAATTGTCATTCAGACCAGCTCAGTCCTGAACTCAGTAACACTCCAGCTGAGGAGCACAGTAGAGCCATATGCAAAATTTTGGACAGGAAGAGTTATGATGGACTTGAGACAAATCTGCAGAAGACTCAAGTGTATTTCCAGGAAAAGACAAATGATTCATCTCATTTCTAATAGCAGTTATAGGCACAAGTGCAAAAGCAGTAGCATGGTACAAGTGAACACACTCATGAAAAGGGAAGATCATGACATCAAGCCTGAAAATCAGAGAGAGAAGAGTTTTGATGCAATATCTTCAGGGAACAGACTGAAACTTTCCAGTATACAATTACAAATTTAGAACTTACAACTTGAAATATGCATGAAAGAACAACCAGGAAAGGGGTCCTAAAACTACCAAGGCCCAGTCCATGCCCTCCGCTCCCAAAATAAAGCTTTCTATTCATTGTACCTTATAGATCAGCACTTCATGGTGGAAAATATTGTAGTGATTTGTGGTTTGGTTTTTGTTTGCTTGTTTGTTTTGTTGGGGTTTTGTTGTTGTTTTTTTGGGGGGCTGTTGTTGATGTTGCTGTTGGGGTTTGTGTGGTGGTGTTTGGTTTTTAATTAACAAAAAAAAAAAAAGATAAAATTAATCTACTCACTTTTGTGTTTGTAAGGCTGCCCATGCCTTATGGGGAGAGGACATGTACAACTAGCTTTGCATCTGTTAGGAAAAAAGGCTGCCCACTCTCTGCCAAATTTTATCTGAGCAATGAAACAACAGTGACTTAGAGGCAGAATAAGATGACCAAGAGTCTGACATAGTATGTGATGTATCTGGAGATATACATGATAAGATTAACTCAATTTCTTGAATGTGCTGGCAGGGTCAGCAGTGCCACCTGGCATTGTACTGTCCTATGTGTTTGTTTTTTTCCCCACAAATCCAGCTGTGCTTTAAAAATCCAACACGAATTAAGAAAACTATTCAATGACTGTAGGTGATCCATCCAACTATGCTTTAGGATGCATTATATGCAGAAATATTGGTAATAACTGATCTCACTGGGTAAGCCCATGGTTCCAATGAAATCTTAAGCAAAGCTCCTGGAAACTTCAGTGAAGCTAATGGCTAATGCCTTTTCCCACTGAGTTTGCAGAAGTCTTATTTCTGAGTGCTGAGCAGAAACTAGAAGAAGAGTTTAGGTCATACTTTAGGGTTTCCCTGTACTTAGTTTCCCTGTAATGAGTTTCCCTGCACTCATGAGAGATTTTTCAGTGCCCTATGCAAATGATACAAGATCTGTGTTCCCATCTCTAGAATGAGGATAGCACTTCCTCACCAAAACAGGGTAAGTATGTGAAGGACTCTATAGAGGGCAGAATCCTGGAAGAGCTCTCAAAGAGGACTGACCAAAACCCATATCCACTTGGGACCACCACAAGCCAGCAGGGTGGGCAGCAGCATAGGGAGGGTCCTTTCTTACAGCTTCATCTGAAATATAGTGAAACTTCCAGAGGGAGGGCACAGTGATTTCATGGGGGAAATCTCCTTATTTGTCTCCTGTCTTCCTCCAGAGCATGATTACTTCTGTAGTATACAGCTTGTTAGTGTACCTGATTTAGTCTTCAGCATCTCCAGGGTCACATCTCCTAATGCCTGTAGCAGAGACTTTCATTACTTTAAACAGTGAAGTTACACGAAATATTGTCAGGATTATCAGTCCCTCCATGAATGTATGAGGCAATAGTTCAGTGCAACAGTGAGCATGAGTTTTTAGCACAGCATCTGGAGTCTAGACTGAAAATTACATTTATGGCTTCAAAACTTTGGACAAATACAAAGCCTTGCATAAAAGCAAACTGACTAAAGCCAGCACCCTATGAAATTACAGTGGATTGAGCTGTTCCCCAGAAAGCTTTTCAGAGAGGCAGATAGGTCCTGCTTATTCTTCTCTGCAGAGAATGTGCTGCCCAGTCATCAACTCAAACAAAAGACAGTATGAGAGAAGAACAAGACCTTCCTGGTGTTTGTAACAATTGGAAAAAGCTAGCATGTTTTTCTGCTCTCCTGCAGCAGTGTGAATGTTCAGTGCTGCTGTCCCAGAGACACAGCCTGGTCAGAAACCACAACTTGAGTCTCCTCCTCACATTGTGACATACATGACACCCAGCTCACTGTGAGCACCTTGCCAAAGCCTGTGACAAGGAAGCCATGTCGTGCCTGGCCAGGGTTTCTTTCCAAGGTTGATCCAAGTCATAGGACATGAAGTCTCGCAGGCATCTGTATACCAGGGGTCAGGCAGATTTTGGTTACCCAAGCAACTCACATGTTATGATTCCTAAACAACTGAGATGTTGGAAAGCTGGGGACACTTGAGAGAAATGATTATGGAAAACAGGAATAGTTTTCCAGCTGTGCAGACACACTGTGGTAAGATCTGCTCATTGAACTGCCTTCAACTTGTCATCATTTTCTGGATGGCCAAGAGATTACCAGCTATCAAAGCAGATATTTTATTCTCCAGTCTTCCCTTGATAAATTCAGACACCACTGAAAGAAGAAGCTGCCCTGAAAGAGAATGAATAGTTGTCCAACAGGCAATGCCCTGCACCATGCCACAACACAGTGCCCTGTGGAAGTCCTACTTGCAGTCAGCCATTCATAGCAGTTTCATTAGGTTCAAAGGAGCTGCAGAACATTAGCTGAGATTGTAAAGTAGGATGATGAAGATTTCTGAAGGTCAGGGTGTCAGATCTTGATGCGTTGCTCCAGTGACACCAGTGCAGCAGCTCAGTTCACTGGACATCAGCCATAACTGCTTGCAGATCACTTCCATCTTCCTGGAAAGTGTGTATCAGAGCCCATATCCCCAATAACCTTAATTTATTCTGACCTGAATCAGTTCCCCAGCCATTTAATTTGAGGCACATGATAAATTATGTAGGCAGCTCATGTGAATCAGTGATTTGTTAACTGCCAAAATGCGCACCTCATGGAAGATAATTTTTCTGTAGTGCTAGATATCCTCACAAGGAGAAGCACAACATGAGGCTGGTCAGGCAGAGCAGCAGTTTTGTGTCAGCTGCTCTCATGTGTTTTAGCTTTGGCAAAATTAGTCTAAAGTCTCTTTTTCTGCTCTACCAGCTCTGAATTTTGTTTGCAAAGGTTAGCTGGCACTCACAGGGTACAGCATTAACAGAAATGCTGCTGATTATTTGAGATGCCCTATCGAAATGTTTTCAAAACATGGGTTTTTTTGCAAGTACTAGTACTAGTCCAACCCCCTGCCACAGCAGGACCATACAGTCTAGCTCAGGTCACAGAGGAATGCATTCAGACAGGCCTTGAAAGCCTCCAGAGAAGGAGCCCCCACAGCCTCTCTGGAGAGCCTGTTCCAGTGCTCTGTGACCCTTACAGTAATGTTTCCCCTTGTGTTGAGGTGGAACCTCCTGTGCTGCAGCTTACACGGAGGGGTGACACTTGCTCAAAAACAGTAACCAAACTCATTCTGGGGGAAAAGTGCTATCATTTACTGAGTAGCTACCTGATTTTAACCAGTCCTCAAGATCTGTTTTACATCTTTGTCATGATATGGGCACTGGAATTTAGTACACACAAGTATGTGGATGACACCAAGCTGTGTGGTCCGGTTGACTTGCTGGAGGGAAGAGATGCCATCCAGAGGGACCTGGACAGGCTTGAGAGGTAGAGCCATGCCAGCCTTGTCAGGTTCAACAAGATGAAGCTGGTGAGAGGCCTGGAACACAAGCCTTATGAGGAGAGGCTAAGGGAGCTGGGCTTGTTTAGCCTGGAGAAGAGGAGGCTCAGGGGGGACCTCATTGCTGTCTACAACTATCTGAAGGGAGGCTGAACACATATAAACTGAGAGTGTGGGTAGGTGGGTTGGAGCAGCACCAGTCTTACCACCGTGATGGTGCAGTTCCCAGTGGGGACACCTACCTTCTGAGATGGTGACCAACCAGCTCTGCTGTCTACACATCTTGGGAGCTCTGCTGGCCAGTGGGGTGGGGTGAGTATAGCCTGTCCTTGACCAATTGAGCTACTTGGGATTGTTTGTCATGTCGTATTCAGCACTGTAGTTTCTCCCTGTGGCTGTGGCAGGTGAGCCATGGGTATTGTGTACATACCTTTCTCATAATGTTTTTAATGTTTAAGCATAATAAAAGTATTGAAACTGTACCCAGAAGGGGGTATCCATGTGTGAGAGCATTCCCTGGTCCAGAAGAACTCACTGGAACAAATAGGACCAGCAGGAATGAAACTATGCTTGAGCAGGTAAGATTTAGGCTGGTTATTAGAAAGAAATTCTTTGTAGTAAGGGTGGTGAGGCACTGAAGCAGGTTGCCCCAGGGAGGTCATGGATGCCCCCTCCCTGGAGGAGTTGAAGGTCAGACTGGGGACAGGACCTTGATCAGCCTGATTTAGTGGAAGGTATCCCTGCCCATGGCATAGAGGTGATCTTTAAGGTCCCTCGTAACTCAAACCATTCTATGATTCTATGATCTTTTTGTTCTGCTATATCCCTGCCTATTGACTGAGTGTGCCATTCTCTTCCAATGTATTTTAGGTTCAAAGTCTCTTTGACAGGTTCATCTCTATTGTGGGTTTTGGAGATGGCCTGGTTTGCTAAGGAAATAATGGCTTTGCATATCAGCAAGTGTGCAAGGTACATTGACACTTTGGTAGTTTGTAAAGATAATCCTGGAACTCAGCAGTCTAATTTGTCCCCACAGGATGTCAGGCCCAATCACTGCCTTTCATAGATAGTAATATTGCAGCAGTCACATAACATGTTTGGATGCCTCTTCTGTAACCTAGAAGAGTGACGTCATGAACCTTGATGTGGGTGCTGAAATGCTCTTCAAGTGAACAGAAGCCAGAGAAACTGAGGAACCTTCTGGTAGCCAAGATGAGACATGGAATGAACAGAAATATGAGGGGATGGAATTTGCATTAAAAAATATGAGATGGAAGTTTGGAAGCTGCAAGGATGGAAACTCTTCCGTCACAGATTGCCACTCTTTCAGCCACCATCAGTCTCTGGATGATTGGGCTAACAAGGTACAAAAATTTGAAGTACTCTTACCAGAACAAGGCTAAATGATGATGCTCTGAACTCATTTCTGGAGCTGAGAATTGTGGCTCAGTAACAGCCATGCTCACTGCTAAGGCTTTTCTGACAGAAAAAATGTGGTGCTTTTGGGGAATCAGTGTATTACACCTAGGATGCTTGTTGTGCTTGCAGATTCAGACAAATAATTACAGTATCACACAGTATCACACAGTATCACAGTATCACCAAGGTTGGAAGAGACCTCACAGATCATCAAGTCCAACCCTTTACCACAGAGCTCAAGGCTAGACCATGGCACCAAGTGCCACGTCCAATCTTGCCTTGAACAGCTCCAGGGACGGTGACTCCACCACCTCCCCGGGCAGCCCATTCCAGTGTCCAATGACTCTCTCAGTGAAGAACTTTCTCCTCACCTCAAGCCTAAATTTCCCCTGGTGCAGCTTGAGGCTGTGTCCTCTCGTTCTGGTGCTGGCCACCTGAGAGAAGAGAGCAACCTCCTCCTGGCCACAACCACCCCTCAGGTAGTTGTAGACAGCAATAAGGTCACTCCTGAGCCTCCTCTTCTCCAGGCTGAACAATCCCAGCTCCCTCAGCCTTACAGTTCGAAGTGCAGCTACTTCTTGGCTACCAAAATTACAGGGAACTGAATCTGCGGGTTTTAAATTAGTCAAAGTAGATGGCTCCAAAGAGCTTATACCATTTCTTAAATATCTCCATCCAGCTCTGGAGCTAAGCAACATGCTGATTTTGGAATAGAACAACCCATCCGGGATTTGAAAATTAGCATGAAAGTTTAAATTCCTTTTGAATCATTTTTCTTGGAGATGAATTGGTCTTTAACAAAGGATATTAGCTCATCATTTACTGCAACATTAACCAAATGACAGTCTTTCAAAATCATGGTTTTTTTCCTGAATTAAAAACCTTCTGAGCTAAATTCTCACCCCTTCTGAATTGAAATGTTCACCCCTGGTCTGCTGTTCTTACGTGAAGGTTGGTGCTGAAGCTAAATCAAGAGAAGAAGAAAGGACTATCATATTTGTATTTAATTTGGCATCTCTGAGGAACACCAGCTCTCTGGAGATTTAAGATTCACAACTATTTTGGAAATTGTGCTCTTTCTAGGCAACTTGCCACCACTAAGAGAGCTCTTTTGTACCAGAAGTTCCTCATCATTCATTTCACTGATGAGATGTTTTGGGATGAATCATGCATTGCTGGAGTTTGTTCTGAGATTTGTCTTGTACGCATCCCAACATGAAATGCCAGATTGTACTGAGAAAAAATGTCATGATGTTTGGTAGACTAAGACATGGAGGTGACAAGCAGCCATGTAATTTGGTGAAGAAAGGGTGAAAACCTTCTAAGTTAGGTAGTTGGCATCGTCACTTCTGAGAAGCCTTTACACCTGTAAAACAACTGCTGAAGTTGCCAAACTTCAAATACTCCATTTTCCCCACTGGAGTTAGTGGCAATGCACCACTGTACCAATATCTTATACTTTTTAAATGCTCTTTATTAAAATAAAGCAGGCAAAAATCAGCCAATAAACTCTCTGTAATTTAGAAGAATTGTGCCTGTTAGTACATTAATCTCTAGGAACAGGAGAGGCAAGTCCTTAGAGCTGGGATCCAGATCTATCAGGATCCCTTAGCTGAGACTAGCATGTGTTTAAATCGTTCTATCTGACAACAGAAACACAAGTCCCTGTACTTCAGATGAGACTCTTCAATCTGTGCTTGTGTCATCCTCTGCAAGAAAACTTTATGTGAAAAACAGACTAGAGACATTGTAGGTGCCCCATCCCTGGAAACATTTGAGGTCAGGTTGGACAGGACTCAGCAACCTGGTCTAGTTGAGAGGTCTCTACTTATTGCAGGGGCTGAACGGGATGACCTTTAAAGGTCCCTTCCAACCCAAAGCACTCTGTGGTTCTATGATCAAAAGCAAGTCTTGAAGGAGGTATAAATAATTTAACTCTTCAATAGAAACATGTGGGTCCCTTGGAGAAATGACAATTCAACATCAGATGTACTTCTAGAAACCTGAGTGGCTTTTTTTAATTAAGAACCTAGCAGTATCTTTAAAACATGAAGTGGTTCTGAGAGAAACTTGCAGTCTTTTCCCACTGTTATTAATTGGTCAGGCAGTCCATGGACCGATGTGCAAAGCAATCATTCATGGAAAAAAAGCACTGTCCTCATCAGCAGCTTGCACGGACTCAGCCATAGCATGAACTCACAGCCTGACTCTGCACCTAGATCCTCACAGACACATTCTGTATTCAGAAGTTGCTAGAAATAAACAGGCTTCCTGAACAGAGACCACGCACATATGCATGGAGGGATAGACTGATGGTGTCCCTTTACATAATGGTGTTTATACTCAGGATAAGGAATTAGCAGCTTCCCCAGTGACAGTGTGCAGGCACCGGTCTTCGGCTGGATGTGAACATCCATTAATAACACAGAGCTATTTCCCAAGTGCTGTGCAAGCTTCACTGCCCTTGCGGCAAGTGGGGTTATTTTCCAGACTATCATCCCTGTCCCTCACACCACTTGCAGCTGCCAACAATCTCATTGGCACTGTGATAGCATGGATATTACCCATGCTTATGCATACATTTCCCTTCCCCAGCAAACAACAAGCCACTGTATGGATGTCACAGGAGGCTTCACTCAAAGCTGCCCTTGTAGGGACAACACTTCTGGAGTTGTCTCACTAAATGTCCTCCTTCCCCTTAGGCAGAGATGTGCTCAGTGTTTGGTTGCAGCAATTTAACACTCGTTCAAGCCAGGGTTGGCTAGCTGTGGTCCATCAGCTTTGGTGCCTGAACCAGTAGGCGATGCCTTGAGAAGCCACCACAAATCATACACCCACAACCTGCCTGAACTGAATCATAGAATCATATAATCATAGAAAGCCAGGTTGGAAGAGACCTCCAAGGTCATCCAGTCCAACCTATCATCCAGCACTATCCAATCAACTAGACCATGGCACTAAGTGCCTCATCCAGGCTTTTCTTGAACACTTCCAGGATCAGCAACTCCACCACCTCCCTAGGCAGCCCATTCCAATGCCAATCACTGTCTCTGGCAAGAACTTCCTCCTAACATCCAGCCTAGCCCTCCCCCAGCACAACTGAGGAGCCTCCAACTGCCCACAGGCACAGAAAAGGAGAAAGCTTTGGTCTAAACTGCAGTTAAGCAAGTTTGTTTATAGATATGGCCTAAAAAATAAACACTGGGAAGTGCTGGTGAGAGTGAGTAACAAAAAGCAGGGTAAACAGACCCATTGTGGCACAGCATGCAGCTTGGGTCTTCCAGTTCTCCTACTGCTTCTTCTCATCATGGGCAACAGTAATAGGCCTTTCTTTTCCCACTTGAGTTAATCAAGTGGGAAAAGACTGTGTGTGGAGCTCAGGATAAGCAGGCACTCTGCAATATGTCCTTATTAAGCTCTGCGATCCCCTGTGCTTGTTAAAGATGGTGGTGTTTTTCTGCTCATTATTCTCTTTCATTGAATATTTTTCTTTACCTAAAATGTAATTTTCGGTTTCTGTTCTACCAGCAGAGAGGGGGAAACATGACACAAACTCCTTACTCTGTAGGCAAGAGGATAAAGGCCAGAGGTCTGTGAGGACAGCAAAAAGCTGTATGTATAGGAGAGTCACCTCCCTTCTCTTGCTTTGTACCAAATGTACTTATTAGAAATACAACCCAGCACTCGCAAGGGCACTGTCAATTTAAAGCCTACTGCATCTCTGCCTGGAAATTACTGTCCCTCACTACAAATAAAACCATAGCTCTGTACAAATGAAAACAAGGCAGAAGTAAGTCTCTGTTATTCTTTGCTTCTTGCTTTCTTTCCCCCCGGTTTGTGCGTTCACACAGCCCTCTATCTTTTGGCAGCCCTCTATTGCTTCTTTGTATTTACAATCACTCCCCCTCTTCAGAGGTTTGTTGTACAGTTGCAGCAGAGGCAAAAGCATTTCATTACAGAAGTGGTGTCAGGAGGTGGGAAGAAGACAGAGACTCTTCCCACACTTGTAAGCCAACTAAGTGTAAATGTGAAATGTAAATGAAAAGGGTTTTTTTATCTGTGATTTTAATGGTGAGCTCATTGCTTGCTCCTCTGTCGTTTGTTGCTGTGCACCTTAATCACTTTATTTTTACTAATGATAAAGAAGTGTGCACTTCTAGAAAGGCAGAGGCAGAGGCAGCTACTGTGGTGGGGCAGAAGTCTCTCGAGGCAAGGGGTGGCTGAGCAGCCTTGGAAATGCAGCTGCCCTGCTCCTGGCTCCCAGACCCAGCTGTCCAAACAGCATGGGGCCACTGCCCAGCCATGGGCTGTCTCTAAATATCATAAAAGTTATGAATAAGGGGGTTCTTGTTTCCCACCTTCTGGTGTTTGACCCTTTGTGGGTCACGTTTTCCAGATAATCATTAGAGTATGAAATTTGCAGTTTGCAAGAAGTGAAATGAAAATCACCCTTCTCCTGACTGCAGCTGTGCAGGGGACAGCAAACACACAGCACACCCCAGACCAGGGCCAGCAGCAGTTCCCTCTGGGCCACCACAGCCACCTTTTGTCCTTCCAGTGTCTCCAGATGAGGCTGTTGCTGTATGCTATACCCCTCTCTGATGATTAGCCCCTGAGGAATTTGTTTTGTGGGCGATGCCAGGAGGATTTTTGCCACCTTGGCTTCCCTTTTAGCCCCACAATACAGCTACATACACTATTTATTTAACCCCATAGATAAGCCTGCCTCTCATACCCACATAAAGCTCTTATCCAAGCAGAACCTAGCTTCACACATGGGTTTGCTGCCCACCATTACAGAATCACGGATTTCTTGTTCTCTAGCCACACACAAGACAGCAGAAGTGTCTACAAACTCCTAGCAAGGTCATTCAAGAGGAAATAAAACTTACTTAAATTTTAGCTCAAACTTTGCCTATTTCTGCTCACTATCCAACATCCAAGCTGTATCAGTACACACCACCTACCCAGTGTGAGGATCTTGGGCTGCAGAGGCTACACAGCAGTGTTCATTAGAAAGCTCCCTGAGAGTTTTCATGCCTTCTTTTCTGGAGCCAAACCTGACATTGAAGTGACAGCTTTGCCAGAACTCTGCAGCAAGATCCCCCAGCTGCCCTTCCCACCATCTCCCAGGGGGTGCACACACCTTGTCTGTATCTCTGTGGTGACTACAAGCACCACAGAGGAGTAATTCCCTTCTTTTGCTGGAGCAAAAAGAAAAGTTCTAATTCATCCTCTCCTGAGCACTCTGTTATTTTTATTTATCTTCCCTGAGTTTGGGGAATGGCTCTTCACAAGTTAAGCATAAAAACCAGGAAATATTTATTACTACAGCATATTGCTTCCAGCACACAGGTTATTGCAGAAATGCTGGAGGAGTTCTTAACTGCCTTAAAAGAAGTGTGCTCTCCAAATCTTCCATAAGCTTAGCATCCAGTTATGCTCTAAGACTTGTCCAAGTTTGTATCCTTTTCACATTCAGAAAAAAAAAAAAGAAAGAAGGCAAATATTTGGTGAACCCATAATAAATTAAGGATGGGTGGGTATTAAGTCTATTCTTAGAATTATGTAAATGGGATTTAAACAGAGTATCTCACACAGCTTGCACAGAGAGATAATGGGAGGGTCACATTTCTAATGTACCAAGCTATTTGGAGCCTGGATGAGTCCTTTCTTTGAAAATTGATTTTTTCCAATGCCATCAAAAAGAGAAAGAAAAAGAAAGAAAGAAAGAAAGAAAGAAAGAAAGAAAGAAAGAAAGAAAGAAAGAAAGAAAGAAAGAAAGAAAGAAAGAAAGAAAGAAAGAAAGAAAGAAAGAAAGAAAGAAAGAAAGAAAGAAAGAAAGAAAGAAAGAAAGAAAGAAAGAAAGAAAGAAAGTGGGAAGGGAAGGGAAGGGAAGGGAAGGGAAGGGAAGGGAAGGGAAGGGAAGGGAAGGGAAGGGAAGGGAAGGGAAGGGAAGGGAAGGGAAGGGAAGGGAAGGGAAGGGAAGGGAAGGGAAGGAAAAGAAAAGAGAAAAGAAAAGAAAAGAAAAGAAAAGAAAAGAAAAGAAAAGAAAAGAAAAGAAAAGAAAAGAAAAGAAAAGAAAAGAAAAGAAAAGAAAAGAAAAGAAAAGAAAAGAAAAGAGAAAAGAGAAAAGAAAAGAAAAGAAAAGAAAAGAAAAGAAAAGAAAAGAAAAGAAAAGAAAAGAAAAGAAAAGAAAAGAAAAGAAAAGAAAAGAAAAGAAAAGAAAAGAAAAGAAACGAGAAAAGAAAAGAAAATAAAAGAGAAAAGAAAAGAAAAGAAAAGAAAAGAAAAGAAAAAAGAAAAGAAAAAGAAAAGATTGGTTATCATTATATTAATCAAATGCTACATTAGCTTTCAAATATCTAGAAATTGCTTTGGGGAAATGTTGCACTGGGGGCAGCTCACAAACAAAACCACAACTTCTGATTTCTGCATTAGTTTCCTGGGCCCTTGGTGAGGCAAATGTGAAGCCCCAGTCCTTCCCTATCAGGTACCACAGGTGTTGCATTTTGGGACAAGCTGAGCTGCCCCTCCATGCTCTGAAGAATGCTCTAGGAAAGGGGCAGCAAGCAGATCGTTTTACACACTTGTGCACATACCAGCAGGTCAGTGGTGTAGTGCTGAACAGCAGCATACTCCTGTGGGATTTCATAGAATCATAGAATGATAGGGATTGGAAAGGACATCTGGACATCATCTAGTCAAACCCCACTGCCAGAGCAGGTTCACCTAGAGCAGCTTGCACAGAATGGCATCCAGGTGGGTTTTGGATGATTGCAGAGATGGAGACACCATCACCTCTCTGGGCAGCCTGTTCCAGTGTTTCTCAAAGTAAAGAAGTCCATCCTTGTGTTTCGACAGAACTTCCTGTGTTCAAGTTTGTGCCCATTACCCCTTGTCCTGTCACTGGGCATCACTGAAATAAACTGGCTTCATCTACTTGATGCCCATCATTTAAGTGTTTGTAAGCACAAGATCCCCCTTCAGTTTTTTCTTCTCCAGGGTAAAAAAATCCCAAGTCCCTCTGCCTGTCTTCATGAGAGTGATATTCTAGTCCCCTGGCCTTCTTTTTAGTCCTTTGCTGTACGCTTTCAAACAGTTCCATGTCCTTGAATTGAGAAGTCCAGAACTGGACACAGTACTCCAAATGAGGCCTCAAAAGAGCAGAGCAGAGGGTGAGGAGAACCTCCCTCAGCCAGTTGGCCACACTCTTCTTGATGCATCCCAGGATGCTGTCAGCCTCCTTGGCCACAAGGGCACTTTGCTGACTCATGGTCATCCTGTTGTCCACAAGGACTCCCAGGTCTTTTTCCACAAAGCTGCTTTCCAGCAGGTCAGTCCCTAACCTGTGCTGATACATGGAGTTACTCTTCTCTAGGTGCAGTATCCTGCACTTGCCTTTGTTGAACTTCATGAGGCTGTTCTCTACCCAGCTCTTCTCCAGCCCGTCCAGGTGATGCTGGATGGCAGCACAGCCTTCAAGTGTGTCAGCCACCTCTCCCAGTTTTGTGTCCGTGAACGTGCTGAGGGTACGCTCTGTCTATTCACCCAGGTCATTGATGAATATATTGAACAGGACTGGACAAAATAATGACCCCTTGCAGGTACCACTTGTTATAGCCTCCAACTAGACTCTGTCACCAACCACAACCCTCTGAGCTCTGTCTTTCTGCTGTCTTGTAATCCACACCACTGTCCATTCATCTATGCTTCCTAAGCATCTCAACTACTTATCATAGCTTCTTTTTCTCCACATGCTTTGAGATGAAGCCCAGAATGAGCTGTTCCATCATCTTTCCAGGGATGGAGGTGAGGCTGACTGGCCTGTAGATTCTTGGGTCTTCCTTCTTGCCTTTTTTGAAGACTGGAATGACGCTGGCTTTCCTGCAGTCCTCACACACCTCACCTGTTCTCCAGGACCTTTCAAAGACAATGGAGAGCCACCCAGCAATGGATGAGGTGATGTTCGATTATAACCAGCTCTCCAACCCTCCTGCCTTCTAAAGACCTAATCCATGAGATTCTTCCAGGGAGGTCTCTGAAGAGGTCAAAGTTGGCTCTTCTGGAGTCCAGAGTCCAGACTTGTAATCCTACTTACTACCCTGCTGCTTCTTCAAATGATCCTGAACTGCACTATTTCATGGTCACTGCATCCAAGGCTGCCTCCAACCTTCACATCCCTGATCAGACCTTCTTTGTTTGTTAGCACAAGGTCCAGCAGCACACCTTTCCTCATAGGGTCAAGCCAGTTGACTTTGCTGTTGTTATTACTCTCGTTCCTGCTACTGGTTTCTTAGGCTTTTTGCCCTGCTGTAGCCATTGTTCTGGACATTCAACCCTACCTGAGTGCTCTGATGCGGAGAGGCCTCCTCTTACAGCCTCCCAAGCAAATCTGCAAGCACTGGAGTTAGCTTCTCACAGGCTCTTCAAAATGGACTGTATGTACACTCCTTGTATTGCTTAGAAGAATTTTACGAAGCAGTAGACCCTGGGGAACATTGCTGGCCAGAAATCCACCTCTCATTTCTTTTTGCCCCACCAGCCTGAATATTTATGAGGTGGCATGTGATTTGATGGTATCTGGTTCCACATGTAATGCTGATGTCATGTGTTTTAGATTTTAAATGCCAGTTTCATTTTGTAGTGCATGATAATTTGTTTCTTTGGCAGTCCATAAAGAATTGCACTGGATCTTGGCATGCCTGGCTGCAACAGCATGGAATGGGAAGCAGGAGGGCTTAATGTGCACAAGGAATGGTACTGAGTGGTGCAGGTTGCATTCCTTGCCTCCACCAACATGTGAATATGCATGCCTTGGGAGCTTTTTACTCCAAGTACTTTGGCACCAATGATGAAAAAAGTCTTGCAGTATCTAGACAATGAGTGATGTTAAGACCCACCCAGCAACATGTGATATAAAGATGGGGAAACTGAGGCAAAGTATCCCTCTAGAGTTACAAAACCCACGTGCAAGAGGGAAGTGAACCTATCTTGCAGAGTTCACACAGCTTCATTAGAACCATTTTCTCTTCTCAGATATGGGCACCATCGGAATTCATCAATATCTCTTCCAAACACTGTTTCAATCAGAGACAGTTCACATCTTCAAGCCTCTATTTTATTTTTTCATTAAATTAGAGTCCTGGTTGCAATCTATCTATCACAGAGCCTACTTAGTTTTGATCCAATTCCCAAAGCAGAATGAGAGGGGTACATTTGGAAAACAGATGCTTAAAGAAAGAGACAAACTCGATAAAGACATGGAAAAACAAACATTTTCCTGGCCTAAAACACTAATGAACAAAGCCTAAACGTGTAAGAGAATAACAGGAACCAGCCAGGCAAGCAATACCCACTGCAGTACATAAAGGTACTGCCATCAGATACACACATGTATAAAATTTCATGTGCATTTGCATAGGAGCCATTGTCCTTCCAGTAGTGTCTGCTGCTCACAGAGGTGTCCGTGCCAGGCTGGATGCTGTTCCCTGGGTGAAAACATGGTCCCACACCTATTTCTTCATCACTGGACCTGGGATTTGCAATCTCAGAACAGCATTTCTGGAAGGATTGCAACTTCATTTTGCTGCAAGCAACTTCATTCAAAGGGGGATTGCTTTCTTGTCAGGCCAGTACAAAAAGCACCCTGCTAGTTCACTGCTGGACCTACAGCAGTGGGTCTAGACTCTCTCCTGCCTTTGCTATCTGTTCTGACAAGATAAAATAACTTCTCCTTGTGAAAGCATAACCATGCCTGTGCAGATTGTATATGAATTGTCATTAATTTCTCAGCTCCATCAGCCTGGGGTAAAGCTTTCTTATATAGCTGTGCTGACAGAGACTAGCTGTGGCTGAAGGGCTAGATGGCATCTACTGTGTGTGGTAGTGTAACTGCACTACACTGTGCTGCACTACACTGCTGTGTTTTATGATTGTGTTTACATGACTACAGCTGTATCAAAATGAAAGCTCCTGCTGATCACCTAATAGCTTGTCCTAGCATTCATGTCTGAGTCAGTAAGAGAAACTGTGCAGATGAAGTCTAAAGAAGTGCTGAGGGAAAAATAAACACTCTGAAAACTGACAAGAAGAGAAATTCTTGAGGAATTATTTGCACAACTTGGTTACTGAAATAAACCCATCTATTGCTCCCAGTGCAAGCTCCCACAGATCTGGGTGCTTGGTAGGATGATTCATGAAGACACACAGCTGTCACCACTGCCAGCAGACAGGAGCCAGCTCCCCCAGGAACAAACAGGACAGAACATCTGTGCTTTTGCCATCCCTCTAGGAAGACACCAGGCAGCTGGCACATCCCAGAGCCCACAGGAGGCTGCTCCCCACCCACCAAGTCCATGTGGGTGCATGGCAGGGTTTGACCTCAGACCCACACATGTTCTGGAGTGGAGAGGTCGTGGAGTCTCCTTATCTGGAGACTTTCAAGGCCTGTCTGGATGTGTTCCTCTGTGATCTGTATTAGATAGTACTGTCCTGCTCTGGCAGGGGGGTTGGACTCGATGATCTCTTTGGGTCCCTTCCAACTCCTAATATCCTGTGATCCTGTGAGTGTAAGCTAATGAACCCAGTGAGACCCATCTTGGGCTGTGAGTGCTCCGTAAAGCCTTAAATTTACTCCCCGGTATGGTTGACTTCTGCCAGGTTGTAATGAGCTGCCTGCTGCTATCTGCAAGGTCAAGAGCTTTGCAAGTAGAGGCAGAGGATGAAATCACAGTATACCAGGTGAATATTTCTGTATATTGTAATAGAATATTTCTGCATATTGTAATATAAAATAGAATGTTTCTGTACATTGAATAGAATATTTCTGTATATTGCAATTTTGCTTTCCCATTCCTCTCTATGGCCCAGTCTTCCCTCTAGTTTGAAGAGTCACTGAGGCAAATGAAGGGAGAGCTAATGTTGTCTTTAGACAGGCAAGTATAGTTGGAGAAAACAAGTCTCAAGGAAACCAGAGCTTTCTTTAAGACTAGCAAGGCAGAAGGAGAAAATGGAAGTCCAGAACAATTGTTCTGAGTTTAGTCTGGCTAGATGAATCTCTACTTTTGGTGACAAAAAAAGGATCTGGGAGAGCAAAGCTTGTCGACAGTAGAAGAGAGGGTCTAACCCTAGCCTCTTTTCAGCTTCCAGGAAAGAGTGATCTGTCCACATTTCTTTTCATGAGTTCTGCCTGTTGGTCTAATGAAAGTTACTAGCTCTTCCAACATATCCTGCCCTGCACTTTGAGGCTGTCCTGGTGACACCACCACAGTTATTTTCTTTGCCAAAACACTTTTAACACCAGGGTATCAGCACTCTAATATAAGCACAGCACACATGCCTTGGCAGGTTGACTAGATAAGGTCATATACAGTATGACAGAGGTTTTTTATTATTAGTGACCTGTCCAAAATCTTGGTAAGAACTGAACAACTTGTTCTCATGACATGTCTAACCTCCTTTCCACATCAGAGACCTCTGAATAAATTTCAGCGAGCAACAATCACTTAGAAACACTTTGAGCTCCCTGCTCTGCCACTGTTCTTAGAAGAGACCCGAGAATGCATTTCTGACACACTGGCTTCAGACTTCCCAGTCCAAAAGCATTTCTCAAAATAGGGAAGTGCAAGATCTCCAGCATCCAGCTATGGAGATGTCAAATCCATCACAGGGTGGTCAGGACAACCAACTCACAGCATATGCACCTTTACGTTACTGCCCTGCAAGCAAAAGGTGTTGTGCAGATACAACTGCTGCTCGAACCCATTAAAAACTTAGTCTGGAAATTTCAGCAAGCAGCCTGCCTTGTTTTCTCACTGATGGGAAGGACCAACTTAGGGCAGTACTTGCTCAGCCTCCTAATAAATTTTGCAGATTTTCAGCCTCCTATTACTTTAAAACAAATGTCTCCATCACCTATTCCTTGGAAGACAAGACCTGACTCTTTGAAATGTGTGTGACCTGCGTATGGACATCTGCACAACACAGACGAATAGCTGTGTGACCAGTAAGACTTCAGAGCAAGAAGTGAAGAGAGTATCACTCCAAAAGTAAGGCAAAGAAACATAGTGTCACTGCTGGCAGGAAGACCTAAAGAGCAATGAATAATTTGGCCTTTTCTTTAATGTTAAGAGCATAACATGTTTGGGTGCAATTTAAGGGAAGATTTTAACTGAAGACATTGCAGTATCCTTACGTCTCACATTGTCCTCATAGATCTATGATTCTTAGTAAAATCAGATGTACTAATTTACTGAGGTAAATATATTTACTGCACACAACTGAAATGGCCAAAGTGAAGAAGAGTCACACAATGAACTTTATAGAGATATATTTTCTGGGTATCTATGAGCTCTGCTCCCTGCTACTCCATCCCATAGCCCTAGGAAAGCTGCTGCTGCTGCTCACAGAATATTCCTTTCACCAGTTTAATTAAAAATTATGAACAATGCACAAGCCTCCACTACTCACTGCCTGTGCCATTAGAAACTGACCCTGTGCCCACACTGCCCTGATTCCTTTCAAGACATCAGGACTTGTTGTCCTGTCCCCAGTGAACAGGGATACCCTTTCAGCATGAGAAGCTTCTTCCATGCAAAGAGCCATAGAATCATAGAATCAACCAGGTTGGAAGAGACCTCCAAGATCATCCAGTCCAACCTAGCACCCAGCCCTGTCCAATCAACGAGACCATGGCACTAAGTGCTTCATCCAGTCTTTTCTTAAACACCTCCAGGGATGGTGACTCCACCACCTCCCTGGGCAGCCCATTCCAATGCCAATCACTCTCTCTGGCAAGAACTTCCTCCTAACATCCAGCCTATACTTCCCCTGGCACAACTTGAGACTGTGTCCCCTTGTTCTGTTGCTGCTTGCCTGGGAGAAGAGACCAACCCCCACCTGGCTACAATGTCCCTTCAGGTAGTTGTAGACAGCAATGAGGTCACTCCTGAGCCTCCTCTTCTCCAGGCTGCGCACCCCCAGCTCCCTCAACCTCTCCTCATAGTGTTTGTGTTCCAGGCCCCTCACCAGCTTGTTGCCCTTCTCTGGACATGTTCCAGCACCTCAACATCTCTCTTGAATTGCTGCCTTGCCTGAGAGCAAACAGAGGTGCAGATTTTGGTGTCATGCCAGCAGCACACTGTTTCTCTTCATGCCAGCCCCTAAAAAGCCAGCCAGCACTGCCTGTTGCCAACAGTGGTGTCACTGCTCTGTCTCACCCATCACAGCTCCTTCACTAAGCTCTGTGCAACAGGGGAGTGCAATGCAAAAGGTCATCCTGCTCCTCCTTCTCCACCAGTTACATCAAATAAGAAGCTACAAAAACAGCCTGCTCTGTGACCTTGGAAATGGGAGCCATCAGCAGTGAGGGGTGCAGAGTGTAGCTGTGGTTGTACTTTGACAACTTTGAAGAAAAATATGAAGAGTGTTCAAAGAAATATGTGAACAATTAAGACTTAAAAATTAAGTGAACCTCAACTCAGCTCCAGAAAACAGGTGGGTTAGATTAAAGTTAGCTATTTCTCCATGTACTCCAGTAAAGACCATCAGTAAAACAGGCCTCCTGAGTTGGACAAGAGCAGCAGCTCCTTTCCTTTAACATTTGGCTGCGTTCAGCATGCAGCCAGGGCAGACCGCTGATGGTCATGGTTTTATCAACAGCTGGGAACAATTCATATGCAGAAGATTCATCACCCTTTTGCCATGACAGAGTATCATAAAATTTGAAGTTAAAAGGAATGCAATCTCACATCTCATCAAAGGCAAAAAACTTGTTGTTGGTTGGTCTTTCTGGGTTTGGGGTTTTTTTAAGACAAAAAGAGATTATCCCTTAAAATCTTTCTAGTCCAAACCAACCTCAAATGAGAATGCCTGTTGCTCTATTTATGGCTCATTCCTTTGTGTGACAGTGCTTAAAACATTTGCAGTGACTGTTGTCTTGGACCCCTCATTCTTAACTTACTGTAAATATTAACTCTCTGTGGCTCGTGGTATCCTTGTCTGAGCTAAACATGAGAAAGGAGAGATCTCTTTTGTCTAATGTGAACTACCAAAAAGTTAACTGCCTCTTTTGTAAGAGACTATTAATTGATTAATGTTAAGGTAATTAGTTTAAAGATACATTTCCAAACTAACTATGTAGTGCTGGAGGGAAAGAAGCATTTCTCAAGAGCAACTCCTCTTTGTCTCAGGCAGGTGGGATGTAGAATCATAGAAGCATGGAATCAGTCAGGCTTGGAAGAGACCACAAGGATCATCTAGTTCAGACTCTCCTGCCATGGGCAGGGGCACCCTAATCTAGATCAGGCTAGCCAGAGCCCCATCCATCTTGGGCTTAAACATCTCCAGGGATGAGACCTCAACCACCTCCCTGGGCAGCCCATTCCAGGCTCTCACCACTCTCATGCTGAAGAACTTCCTCCTCACGTCCAGCCTGAACCTACCCATCTCCAGCTTTGCTCCATTCCCCCTTGTCCTGTCACTCCCTGATAGGCTGAAAAGTCCCTCCCCAGCTTTTTTATAGGCCCCCTTCAGATACTGGAAGGCTATAATAAAGTCACCTTGAAGCCTTCTCTTCTGCAGACTGAACAGCCCCAATTCTCTCAGTCTGTCCTCATAGGAAAGGTGCTCCAGCCCTCTGATCATCCCAGTGGCCCTTCTATGGACATGCTCCAGCATGTCCACATCCTTCTTGTAATGGGGGCTCCAGGACTGGACACAGTACTCCAGGTGGGGTCTCACCATAGCGGAGCAGAGGGGGAGAATCACCTCCCTCCACCTGCTGGCCACACTTCTCCTGATGCAGCCCAGGATCTTGTTGGCCCTCTGGGCTGCAAGTGCACACTACTGGCTCATGTTGAGCTTCTTATCCACCAGCACCCCCAAGTCCCTCTCCTCAGGGCTGCTTTCCAGCCAGTCACTGCCCAGCTTGCATTTGTGCTTGGGATTGCCCTGACCCAGATGCAGGACCCTGCACTTGATCTTGTTGAACTTCATGAGGTTGGCTTGTGCCCACCTCTCCAACCTGTCCAGGTCCCTCCAGGGCGTCTGCTGCACCACACAGCTTGGTGTCATCAGCAAACTTGCTGAGGGTGCACTCAGTGTGTGGGAACCTGCAGCACCACCCTGACCACAGCAGAGCAGGTGGCATGAGATGTACATTTTGGATGACTAATGTTAGTTGAGACAACTTTGTCAGAGATGGGGAACCCAAAGGACCCATGTTGCTTTGTCCCATTTGTTATTATGTTTCCTGCCTCCCACTGCCCCATTGCACTGCCAAAGCTGAGCATCTTTCTCAGGAAACTAAGCATGAAAAGTGAGCGGACCTCATTGAGTCCTCCTTGAGGCCTCAGGATATTTTCTGTGCCTGAGATCCTTCTTTTGGCCACAGCTATTTGCTTTGTCATTAGTTTAGACAGGCATTGTTCTGACAGGGCACTGGAGGAACCGAGCCCTAGGGTAGATGAGTGGTGTCTGTGAGGTAAGGAAGGCGTTCCAGTTTATCCTAAAGACAGAACAAATTGTAATTCATTACATCTCCTACAATGTGTACCACAGGAAGATCTCTTGGACCAAAATTGCTGTCTCCAGCTCCAGCAGTGACAGCTGGGGGGCACTACTCATGATATTGCTCCCATGAAAGGAGTGTATAGGCATGCATGGGCACCATGCTGGCCCCACAAGGGAAGGTGAGCAGACAGCACTGACAAAGCATCATCACTTACAAGTGAATTACCAGCTCAGGATTTATGACCAGACTGAGTTTAGTGCTACCCATATTACTGAAATAAAGCTCATGAAAGAGAACTAGCTCAAGTCAGTGGCTGTAAATCAAATGATCTCCATTTCTCCAGGATGTCAGGAGACCAGAATCTCATGTACTTGTAAGTGCTCTTGGATTCACACAGTGGGCTCCTTGGAAAGCTGGTCTGCTTTTCATTTGATTTGTCCAATTAATAAGTACAGTATAAACTCTCTATATTCCACCATTTCCATTTTGGGTTTGTTTAAGATGCCATATCTCCACTCTCTCCCTCACTGGCTGTTTTCTATTTTCCTATTCATAATATTTGTTTTTAAAATGCTCCTAGCCTTTCAGGTCTATATTAATAGCAAGTAACATTTACCCCCCTCCCAAAGCATCTCACAAATTATAATGAAATATAGGACATTTCTCAGATGTAGCCACACTGGGAGTGAAAGCTGGCAAAGACTGAAATGAAGAAAGCAGAAAATTTAGATTTCTATAATGTGAGTGGCAAGAATTCAAGCTGAATTCACACTATTTGCATCATTCATATTACCAGCACTTAACTCTGGTTTTCTGGGATGCTGAGTAGCTGGCTGCTCCAAAGGAGCTTTTCCGGGTCACATATTCAGAAGATTTGAAATGAAAGTAGGAGTTTGGCTTTAGGTCCTCTTTTTTTTTTCCCCTGGGCCAGGAGTGGGTCACTGCTAGCTACCAGTTACAAGGGTGGCTGATTCCCAACCAGTGATGGAGCTGGGATCCTGTGATAACACTTCTGACAGGAAACAAAGGATACATCTCTCGTGCCCTCAGACTTTGGCATCGACCCCTCATTTGAAAATTAACACCTTTCCCCACTCCCTGCAGCAGTGTCCCTGTCTCAGGAGTGGGCTGAGGCTGGTCCTGTAGAGCCAGGTCACTGCAGGCTCAAGGCTAGGCTGTTTGACCATCCCTTTTATAGACTGGTGCCACTGCTACCCCACATCTCCCCTTTGGGATGCGACTACACTTCCAGCTGCAGAGTTAAAAATACTTCCCTGCCCCTCACTATTCACCTCAGGCAGGTCAGGGCAGGACTTTGATCTAAACAGAAAGGCATTTCTAGGGATATGGTTACATGAAACACATGCTGAAAGGGCTCCTCAGCATCAGGCTTTACCTCTGCTTGGTAAGTTTTAATGGCATGCACACAACAGCGCTGCTGAGGGAGTGAAGTGAGCCTGCAGTGGGACCCTGTTTGAGTCAATAAAGCTAAAAATGGTAACCAAAATTGGACCATTCCTTGCTACTCTGAGTTTCCTTCCTTGGCTGTTTTCTGGTGAGAATGCATCTACCTTGATGTCTGTTTTCACTTGAAGCAGCTTATGGGCCATGCAGTAGACAGAAAATGTGTGGTCTGGGACAATTGCTCTACTCCTAGAGCCCCATGTGGTCCTGTTTATGTTGTAGCATGGGAGAAATGAGCTCTCTTACTCTCTGTATTGTTGTGACAACCACCAGTCCCTGTGGACTCCAGGAGGCTGATGAATCCCCAAGTCTCCCTTTGTCCAACGTTTGTGGGCAACTGTGGCTGACTTCATCACTTCCACCCTGTTTCTCTGTGTCATTTTATATCATGCAAAACTCAACAGGCCATCTTTCAGTAATTGCATCAGCCAGCTTTATAGCTCATCATCTTTGCAAAACAAGGGAAGGGAACATTTTTTTAATTGCTTATGTCTTTTTCAGGTGTGTTCCTTAGAAGTTTAAGCTCCTTGCTTGTGCCAGTTCTGTGTGAGAGTTTTGCTGAAGGTGTTTGGTTTAAAACTCTCTTTCTTGGGAAAACTGATGTTAAATATTAATTTATTTTTTTTTTACTAGTAAAGTTTTCCACCTTAGATTTTACTTGGGTAGTCTGGAACAGGGTGGAGAGCTGAGGGGTTACAATCAATTCCCATATAAAGAGTTCTATCAGCTGGTACTGCTGGCCGTCACCAGTGCTGAGTTGCAGTTCATCTCAGCCCGAGGTTTTGCTGCACTGGTGCTGATTGCACCCAAAGGCCAGTGCTGATCACACACAAAGCTGAACAGAGGGCAGAACTACAGACGTGCTAGCTCTGACTCGTGTCTAGGTGGTACGGGTATTTATCTCAGAGCTCTCCATGAAAGTCTGCTGGCAAGTGTGAGAGGTGACTGGCTGCAGCCAGCCCTGCTTACCTCGCTGCGATCCCAGCAACCGCTCTTCACGTGGGTGTCTTTGCTCTGCCCATTAAACCTCGCAGGTTGAATGGAGAGCAGGTTTCGTCAGAGAATGGTGCTAGTGAACTGCGGTGGCTTTCCCCACGCATCCCAGGTGAGAAGTGCATCATGAAATGGCTGCTAAGGGGCTGCCCTGTGCGCCCAGTTCAGCTTCTGCAGGCAGCTCACCTGTGTTGGGCAGTGGTAAGGGGGCAGAGAAATAAGGTATGGGAAGTACCAAACAGGCTGTCTGGATCCCATCCTGAGATAGAGCTGCAGCCTGCCCCTGAGCTGCTGTCATGAATTAAACAGAGCAACCCTAACACGTGTAAGTAGAAGAAAACTTCTTTAAAGCCAAGACCCAGTAGCAAGGTCTCCCCTTTTCATCACTTGTCACACACAGAGGGTTTGAGGACCACCAGTGCGGTTCCTCAGCTCCTCCCTGTTTACATTTTTGCAGCCTTCCCTGCCCTGGATACGGATGTGTCTTCTCCAGTCTCTGCCTCTCCTGCTTAGGCTCATGAATCAAGGTTTCAGAGTTATACTCTGCTTGTGGTGGAGGTAACTTTGAAACTCCTCTGCTATGCAGACAGCTGGAAGAGACAAGGTAAGGCTCTGCAAATGATGTGTTCAGAGAGACAAATGTCTTGCCAAACAGGGCAAGGAGCTGAGGCTTGGACTGAAGGGCTTACAACCCTCACAAGCACCCCATGGCCAGAAGATATGCAAGTGAGCGGAGTGCTCCATCTCATGCTCCAGACTTGGAGCTCCTGACAAAGACCATGACAAAGCAGCATGATCAAAAGACCGATGGGCTTTTGGTCTTATACCTGTAGGTGTGATCCATAACAAGAGTGAACACCTCATCCAGTATCTGAAGGAGGCCTACAAGAAAGTTGTGAGGGACCTTTTTAGGGTGTCAGATAGTGGTAGGACTAGGGGGAATGGATCCAAGCTAGAGGAGGGTAGATTTAAATTAGACATGAGGAAGAAGTATCTGTGGAGAGATACTGGAACAGGTTGCCCAAAGAGGTAGTGGAAGCCCCATTCCTGGATGTTTTTAAGGCCAGGATGGATGTGGCTCTGGGCAACCTGATCTAAGTGGAAAGTGTCCCTGCCCATGGCAGGGAGGTTTGGTACTAGATGATCCTTGGGGTTCCTTCCAAGCCTGACAGTTCTGTGATCCTGGGTGGCCCCTGAAAGCTGTCTACCTTCCACTTTGAAGACAGCTGCCTTTGGGCAGCAAGGAGTCACCAAGTGTAGAGTTTGTAGGTTTTGGAGGAAAGCAGTGAGCCCTAGGATGCAGGAGGCATGGTGGCATTTTGCCCTCTGATTGCAGAAGTCCCAAGCAGAAAAATGTTTTTCCAAATGAATGATGAATTCAGTTTGATTTTATACTTAATTGCAGGATATCATGGGGATTTATTTTCTGGCAAATTTACTGTTTACCAGAACTGTGGTTTTTAAAATAGCCTATCCTGTGTGAGACCAGACAGATTGAAAGAAAAAATAGGTAATCAGGGTTTCTCATTGCACCTCACTTCTGACTTCCCGCAGGGCAGAACCTGGGAGAGTGAACATGCAGTTTGCTACTAACCTGAGTTTTGGTCTGTACCAGGCAGATAATGTTATGGTGAACATGCAGTCAGCAGCCCCTTTCTCCAGGGATCTGTGTGCCAGCAACAGCAGGTTGGATGCAGGAGTCACTATCTTGTTTTCAAAAGCCAAAGGAAACTCACTGGTAACATGGAAATGCAAAACCAAGTGGTACATAATGCTTCCAGGGCTGGTGCACGTCTCAGTGGGGTGCCTGTGGAGCCAGAAGATATAAACTTCCTTTAATTTCATTGATGTTTCCATATGGGGAAATAACATACCTACCAAGGCTGCTATCAACAGAGATTTACTTCAGGTAACTCCATGAGGCTGCATGTGGAGAATGACATTTCTCAATGAGAATAATAGCATGAGAAACTCCTTTTAAGTTAGCGTGCCATGCAAAATGAGCTGGAAGCCATCAGGATTGTGAAAGAGTTTTTCAGTCTGGAGATGGGAGACATGACCAGGAAAGACCTACAGGTGCCCAGCTCACTACTCTGGCCCTCAGCTGCAGTATGGAAAAGGTTTGCTCCCTATGGGAATTTATTGTCAAAATATACTTTATGCCTGCTAGCAAGATTCAGATAATGCCCTGCATTGTGCAATAAGGATATCCTTGCTCAGAGTCATCTCACTTAATTTGGACATCTGAAATCAGATATTTATTAGTTTCAGATTTCCTCTGTAGATGTTGTCTCTATTCCTCTTTGCTATTGGTGGGGCAGTAGGTGTGGGAACCATTCCTGATGGTGTGCCAGCAGATCTGTGAACCTGTGGACCTTCCTGAAAACCTGGGGTTTTTTTAGTTTTTCAGGAAGGTCCATCTTGTAACTCTGCCTCCCCAAAGCAATTCCATGTCTCACAGCTTTTAGGACTGAATGGTACACAGAGTGATGATGTGAACCGTTCACAGCCATAAGGTAGCATTAAGAAGTGTGTGGACGTGGTCTGGAGAGCTCTGTCCCTGTTTTAAGTTGTGGTTTCGCCTGCTTCAGATCATAAAGAAATATCTGAGAGGCCATTCCAAGCTGGAGGACGTTGAACAACACTTAGGAGCTACCCACACCTGTGAGAAGACTGCAGCATTCCTCTGCAGTCCTGGGAGAGAGAACATGCAGCAGGGAGTGAGAGTTGCTACACAGAGGTCAGCCAGAACCAAATGCATTTTCTTTAAAGGCATTATCTGCTTTTTACTCTGTTAGCTGCCTCCTGCTCAGTATACCTGAAATGCACAGTCACACTTTTGAAGGACCTGTTGTCATTTACACACATGTTGGTCCTTCCCTCTAGACAACATCATGGTAACTCCTCTGCAGTCTGGACCCTGTCTGCCCATGTGATACTGCTGCATGGCACCACAAGACATAAACCACAGCTACTGGAGGGCCTGCATGGATTCCTTACCATACACGTAATGGAAACAGGTGAAATTTAAACAGTACACTTAAGTATTGTCTGGTCCCCATTAGGGTTTTGCAGCACTCCTTTATTTAAAGAATAAATTTCTGACACTTAAAAGAAGTTAAACAACTGTGTTTGAAAGCCTTAACATAAAACAGCCTCAACACTGTTCTTTCTCTTGAGAAAATTGTTCAAATAGCTATTAAAATGTTTCTGTTGAAAATATGGAAATGTTTGGATTAAGCAGTATATTTGTATTCTAAAAATGGATGTGAAGTACAAAATGGGATCCAAATATACAAATGCATGGAAAACACACATGTACACAAAAGCAGTTAAGAACCAACCAATGCACTAAGTGTCTGGAAAGAAGGTAGTACCAGGGCCATCCAGGAAAGAGCGCTCCCCAAAATACTGAGCTTCAGTCCCTTTAACTGATGTGACACTACTAGCACAGAGTAATGCACATGAACAAACACAAGTGAAATAATGATTATTTTAAGAACATATTTGCAGAATCACAGAAACATTCAGGTTGGAAAAGATCCTTGGGATCTTAGAATCATAGAATCAACCAGGTTGGAAGAGACCTCCAAGATCATCCAGTCCAGCCTAGCACCCAGCCCTGTCCAATCAACTAGACCATGGCACTAAGTGCCTTGTCCAGGCTTTGTCTGAACACCTCCAGGGACGGTGCCTCCACCACCTCCCTGGGCAGCCCATTCCAATGGCAAATCACTCTCTCTGTGAAGAACTTCCTCCTAACATCCAGCCTATACTTCCCCTGGCACAACTTGAGACTGTGTCCCCTTGTTCTATTGCTGGTTGCCTGGGAGAAGAGACCAACCCCCACCTGGCTACAATGTCCCTTCAGGTAGTTGTAGACAGCAATGAGATCCCCCCTGAGCCTCCTCTTCTCCAGGCTAAACAACCCCAGCTCCCTCAGCCTCTCCTCATAGTGTTTGTGTTCCAGGCCCCTCACCAGCTTCGTTGCCCCTCTCTGGACATGTTCCAGTAGCTCAACATCTCTCTTGAATTGAGGGGCCCAGAACTGGACACAGTACTCAAAGTGTGGCCTAACCAGTGCTGAGCACAGGAGAATTCCAATCAATAACCCTATTCTACAAGATTCATCCCTAAACCATATCCCCAAGCACCAAATCCAAACTACCTTTAAACACATCCACAGTTGCTGACTCAACCACCTCCCTGAGCAACCTATTCCCATGCCTGACCACTCTTTCCCTGAATTGTTTTTCCTGGTATTGTGTGATAGTCTTTTCTTAAAGTGGTATCCTATAAGAAGAAGACTGAAATACTTACAAATTCCCTTGGATCCTTTAAGAGTCCCTAGAAGAAATCTGCAGTCATTTCTTAAACTCCTGTTTTTCTAAGTAAGAGGACAGTTCCTGGGTGAGTGACAAGGCTAATGATGTTGGACATGAATGATTTTGTCTATGTGATTTTCCCTGGTATTTCTGTATTCCTTACTGAGTGCTTGGAGACTGCAAGGAGGAGGGAGATATTTCATCATTTTGTGCAAGGGCTATGTGGTGTCAGCAAACCTGTCTGACACCAGCTGTTGAAAACATTGCTACAGCCTCATCCTTTGGAATATGTGCTGAAACCTGCCTTAGTGTCCAAGATACATTAAAGGGTAACATCTGCTCTCCCAGTGAGAGTTGCACTTCAGACAATCTTTCAGATATAAGATATACTGATCAGTGATGTTTTATTTATTTGCAGTTGCTGTTTAACATCCTTTTCAAGTTAGTGGTGGATGAAAAATAACTCCTTATCACTATATGGTGCTAACTAGCATCTAAATGAAGCACAGAAGCATTTGTTAGGCATGTACATCCTGTCTGTGCTGTTACTGATTATGTGTTCTGGTCGTCTAGTATGGCACTGAGGTCCTCCCCAGAGTGTTTTTAAGATGAGAGAATGACAGGAGCATTGAGGTGGAAAGGGACCTCAGGAGAGTAACCTTCATGTTATCCTTACTGGACACCAATTCTTCACTGGTTCCTTTTTTCTTCTCTCATCATTCTCCCTGCTGCTTATATTTTCACTGCTATAACCTCCCTCTTAAACTACTTACTGCTTCCTGGTGGTAAGAGCCTGCCTAGAGTCTCTAGTTGACAGTGAATGAAGAAGTCTACCTGGAGAAGATGCCTGTCTCCTTGAGCCAGCAGTGAGAAATAGGTTGATTCAAAGGCTTCCCAAGGGAAGCATTGCAGTTATTTACCTACATCACATTGCTTTCTTAATCTACCTTTTTAAGTGTCTAATGTGTTTGTGGGATTATGGTTTTAAGACACATAGTAACATGGTCTTAATTTCCAAACATTTCTCACATTTGTCTGGGTCAGTTTTTCTTACAGTCAGTTTTTATCATAAACATTTTCCACTTTGGGAAGTTGGCCCTTCTTGAAAACTGCTTACCCCTTCTGCTTTGGCTGGGATGCAATAAGAAATAAAAACTGGCTTCAGCTGTTACTCAAACAAAAGCATGTATTGGGTTAACTGCTGGCCCAGAGTCCAGCCCAACCCCAGCTCCTGTTCAGCTCTGTGGGCTAGAGCCCAGCACCACTTTGCTCAGCCCAAAGGTCCTCAGGAAATTCTCATCTGCAAGAGATGGACTTACAGATACCCCAGTACATCTGAGCGCTAATGCACTCCTTCATCCAAATGCTTAATTACTTCCATATGAGCAAGTCAGGCTGCATGTGTTTAGTGTGGGTGATTTATCAATTTAATTTCAGAGGTGAGGGTGGGAGACAGGGAGGTGACAGCTGAGAGCATGCTAGTGGCAAGCCCAGCAGTGCAGAAATGTTGCTGCAGCAGCAGCAGAAGGAAGGCTCACTCCCCAGCTTTTCATCACCCTCAGGGAATGTACCCCTGGCTCACAAGGACGAGCTTCGCAGTTGTGTTCGTGCCCCCACTCTGATGTTGAGCAGATTTGACACCAGTACAAAGTGTCCCTGCAATATGGGACTTTTTGAGCTCTACCAGAGCTAAATCCATATTATCAAAGTCTGCTTTCAAGCTGCTCTCTGAATGCAAGGACAAATCCAGTGACCCTGTTGTGTCAGACATGTGTGAAGTCGTGGGACTGGATGCATGTGTCCTTCCTTCTTATGTTAGCTATCCTGACTGCTGAGGAAAGCAGAGATCAAGACAAATATCAAGCAGAAATGCCCCTTCTTTATATGTTATTTGAATTGTGTCCTCTAGTGACAGCAGATACCATGTAAAACTCCATGGGACTCTGGGTCACCCCACTCAGAGGGGAAAAGTGAATAAAGGAATACATTTTTTAAGAAATGGTGTTTGCCTTGAAGAAAAGCAGCATTGACAGCTAGCCAGGAAGCTCCATGGAACATAATCACAGCATTAGACTGTTCTCTGTTGGCACATTTGCCAGGTGAATCAAATCACAGCGAACCCTTAAAAATGTCTGCATTACTGAGAAGATGGAAGACGTTATCCTTTTACAGGAGAAATTACCTGTGTCACAACTTGTCTCCATTGCCTCTTGCCTTTCACTGTTCATCTTCAGGAAAAGCCAAGCTCCTTCTTCTCTGTAGTCCCCATTACAGTGCAGCTAGGTCCTCCTCAGACTTCTCTTGTGATGGCTGAACAAGCCCTGCTCCCTCAGCTTCTCCTCATAGCCATATGCTGCAGTCTGCCACCAGCTTGGTAACCCCTTACTGGTCAAGCTTGAGAGGTGGGCCACATGAGTTTCAACAATCAAGGCAGCCCCTGGTATCAACATAGGCTGGGAGATGAAGGGATGAAGGGCCACGAGGATGATCAGAAGGCTGAAGCTCCTCTCCTATGAGGGCAGACTGAGAGAGTTGAGTTGTCCAGTCTGGAGAAGAGAAGGCTCTGTGATGGCCCTGTTGAAGCCTTCAAGTATCTGAAGGGGGCCTACAAGAACGCTGGTGAGGGATATTTTGTGGTGTCAGGTAGTGATAGGACTAGGGTGAATGAATCCAAGCTGGAGGAGGGTAGGTTTAGACTAGATATTAGGAGGAAGTTCTTCACCATAAGGGTGGTGAGACACTGGAACAGGTTGCCCAGGGAGATGGTGGAAGCCCCGTCCCGGGATGTTTTTAAGGCTAGGAAGGACGTGGCTCTGAGCAACTCGATCTAGTGGAAAGTGTCCCTGTCATGGCAAGGGGGTTTGAACAAGGTGATCCTTGAGGTCCTTCATACTGTGATCCCTGACAATTCTGTGATTCTGTGGATTGAGAGCTGCCCTATAGGGAACAACTTGAGGGTACTAGTGGGTGAAAAGTTGGGCATAAGATGGGCATTGTGCACTTGCAGCCCCAAAAGCCAATCATTTATTGGGCTGCATCAAAACAAGTGTGGCCAGCAGGCCAAGAGAGGTGATTCTGTCCCTTTACTCTGCTCTGGTAAGACCCCATGTGGAGTACTGCATCTAATTCTGGAGTCCACAATACAGAAACGTCACAGACCTCCTCAAGGGGATCCAGAGGAGGGCCACAAAAATGATTAGGGGGCCGGAACACCTCTCCAATGAAAAAAGACTGAAACAGCTGGGATTGTCCAGTTTGGAGAAGAAAAGGCTCCAGGGAGAGCTTTTTGCATACCTTCAGCAATTAAAGGGGCCTTATAAGAAAGATGGGGACAAGCATTTTAGCAGAATGTGTGGCAGCAGGACAACAGGGGATAGTTTTAAACTAAGAGGATAGATTTAGATCAGACACAAAGAACAAACTTTTTACAGTGAAGATGGTAGAACATGGGGAGAGGTTACCAAAAAAGATGATAGAAGCCCCGTCCTGGGAAACATCCAGGGTCAGATTGGATGGCACTCTGAGCAACCTGATCTAGTTGTCCCTTCTCCTTGCAGACGTGGGTGGACTAGATGACCTTTTGTTGCAGAGGGCCTGTAGGCCTGGAAGCAGGCTTATTTATTCCTGCTCTGCCTGGACCTGTCTCTGCCTGCACCAGGGCTAAACGAGAACAAAGGGACACCTGATTGTGTAAGTCCCCACACGCCCAGCTCGGGCCTGCCTGGTGCTGGGCCCATGTGATTCCCACACCTGGAGTCCAGGCCTGTGGGCTTTAGCCAGTGTGGTAGGGCTGGGCTGACTGCCAACTCGATTGCTCATTCGAGTGGCCAATGAGGCCATTGACTCTCGGCCCACAGTTGATAAACAGGGGTGCACAGGCTCACGTGGAGGCCTTCTCCACATTCCTTGCAGCTCTGCTGTGTGCTTCATAGTATCATATCATAGTATCATGAGGGTTGGAAGAGACCTCATAGATCATCGAGTCCAACCCTTTACCACAGAGCTCAAGGCTAGACCATGGCACCAAGTGCCACGTCCAATCTTGCCTTAAAGTGCCCCAGGGAAGGCGACTCCACCACCTCCCCGGGCAGCCCATTCCAGTGCCCAATGACTCTCTCAGTGAAGAACTTTCTCCTCACCTCAAGCCTAAATTTCCCCTGGCGCAGCCTGAGGCTGTGTCCTCTTGTTCTGGCGCTGGCCACCTGAGAGAAGAGAGCAACCTCCTCCTGGCCACAACCACTGCTCAGGTAGTTGTAGACAGCAATAAGGTCACCCCTGAGCCTCCTCTTCTCCAGGCTAAACAATCCCAGCTCCCTCAGCCTCTCCTCGTAGGGCTGTGCTCAAGGCCTCTCACCAGCCTCGTCGCCCTTCTCTGGACACGCTCAAGCATCTCAACGTCCCTTTTAAACTGGGGGGGCCCAGAACTGAACACAGTACTCAAGGTGTGGTCTAACCAGTGCAGAGTACAGGGGCAGAATGACCTCCCTGCTCCTGCTGACCACACCATTCCTGATGCAGGCCAGGATGCCACTGGCTCTCTTGGCCACCTGGGCACACTGCTGGCTCATGTTCCTTGCAGCCTTATGCCTGCCTTTGTGTGAGTGCCTGGTGTGCACACTGCCGTGGGTTGCCAGGAGCAGACCCACTTGTCTGCGTTCGATCAGCCTGAGGAGCAAACATTGGACCTGTGCTCAGACTGCACAGAATCCTGCCTCTGCACCTGGAGATCCTGCCTGCGTACCCCTGCAGAGAGCAGCCAGCAGAATCCAGCAGCTGTAAGGCCAAAGCCTGCCATTTCCCCTGACACTGGAGGATTCCAGCCTAAAGGTCCACAGGCAGAGGCCCTGAAGAATAGGACACTTGCAATAGGCTGATGCAGCCCTGGAGGGTGATTAATAATTAATAAGAATCGTGAGTAGATGCCTCTGTAATTTCTATTACCTACGCCATAAAGCAGAGAGCAGTTTTCAGCTCAGCCTTCCTGGGCAAACAGTATAAGTCCTCAGGCGGCATTGAGCCACGAGGAAACTCTCTCTCTCTCTGTTAATAGTTTGAATGTTTGAATGTGTGCTAGTTAGAAGCAAGCTGGAATGTTTTGGTAAAAGAACTTGATAACAGGCAGTGGAATGAAAAACATGGTGTCTCCTTCTCTTACAGTTACGCTGAGAGCTCTGGGAAGAAGAAAGACTCTTTCTCCATTTTGTCTTTCACTTCTGCCTTTGCCTTCAGACCTGGTCACATCTCATTAACCTTGCTCCTACTAACCTTGCTCCCTAACCTCTTGGCCGCACCTCTCTTCTTCCTGAGAACTGGGGTAAGGTTGAGAGGGCCGGGGGAGGTGTTGGGGTGGTTTGAGAGCCCCTCCTGGGGACCTTGGTTTCTGGGAGGGGAGTTGTGCTTTTGTATTGTTTATCCTTTGTATATTTCTGTATATAATTGTATATAACTGTATATATTGTAAATAGCTGCTTGTAAATTCTGCTAGCTGTAAATAAATTGCTTCATTTATATTCCCAGGGTCCGTCTGAGTTAGCTGGGGCAAATACAAAGTGTGGGAGGGGCGGGTAAGAGCCCAAACCATCACAGAATGTTTGCTAGTTATTAATAAGCCCTGTAGATTTATATCCTAGAATGTCTCCATAACAGTGTAAAGAACCTGTAATATTAAAATTCAGTGGTTGGGGGTGGCAAGAGTTGAAATATTGGAAGTTTATATATATATTTTTTTTTTTAAATAAATATCTTCTCACATTAATTAATTTCTCCCCTCCACCGAATAGGTGTAGGTGCCGAGAAACCCATCCGCAACACCTTTATAGTTCTCTCTATAGTCCTCGTTCAGTTCTCTTTCCAATCCAAAGCGTACTTTGACTCTATGATTACCCTGTGGCATGGCCAAGGGCTCTGGGAAATTACCTTCCCCACATGCCGATGGAGAGGTAGTGAGGAGGGCAGTTTTTTGACAGGGTTTACTAGCACACAAGTCTGTGAACAGAAGGAAGAGGCTAAATGCATCTCACTTAGGTATGGATATGTGTCTGTGCACACCTACAGACAGTCGTATGCATGGGAAAATGTCTGATAATGATAATTACCACAAAGCAGTGGCAAACCAAGAAGCAGATGCTACTTTTTCAAAACTGAAGGGGCAGCTTTTGTCTCACTAAAGTGGAAGTAATTTCAGGTTGAACCACTAAGCTGCTCTGCTGTCAATCTTCATAAAGAAAAAGCCAATGTTGCTTGCCAGGAGTTAGGAGCAAGAAGTTAATTTTTTTAGTTCAAAGGATGAAGGGGAACAAGATCTTGCCTTCAGGGCAAGATACTGGTGCTGAGTCTGTAGAGGCATGTGGTGGGGTTTGTTATAAAGAGTGATTCCAAGATACTCCATGGGTTTGCTTGCTGGGAAGGTGTTAAACCACTGTGGATACTGGGCAACTTATGGGAGAGGGAAAACTCCCTGCTCCAAGAGCTTTCCAAGCAAGTGAAAACTATGAAGCACTTTAATCTTCTTAGATCTTGTGATGCCTTTTTAGGGCTATTAAAAGCTCACAGTCAAGGAGCTGATCTTGATCTGAGGAGCTGGCATGAAGCTGGCTTGCTGGAGTGACACGAGCTTTCTCTGGACTCGAGAGCTTCGGGAGAAAACAGCTTTTCCTGCCAGCCCTGTCTATCATCTGCCCAGTCTTGCTGTGATATGAAGCAGTACGTGCAGAACCACCTTTGTAGTGCCAGAAAAATCATTGCTCGTTTCCCTACTGCCGTTTCAGGACGTGACACCTTTGTAGGGCAGACAGCGCCGGGGCTCCCCGCAGAGCTGCAGGAGACGCTTTTCACTCAGTCAAGACATCACCAGAAGGAGTAGCAAAGTCAGCCTCCAGCAACACTGGGCAAGACTTTAACCAGTCATTCATCCACCTTATTAAAGCATCTGTGGGTAGCAGCAGATCTGCAGGATGCCCGTGTGTGAGCAGTTGCATTTCCCACGCTTGGCAGACTCTCTAGGGCCCCTGCACTAGAGCAGGGGAAATCAGAGGGCCAGTACAAAGCATGAGCACCAGTTTGGTGCCATTTAAACAGCGCTTTAAGGAGAAGTACAATGTGCAGGGATTGTTCTGGCAAAAGCATCATGAGGCTGGAAAGAAATTCTGGGCACTCTGAATGTAGGGAATGAGAGAGAAGTGAGGATAAGGCATTAATCTAAATGGAAAGAACTAGCTCTGCCAAATCTGCCTGTTTGCATTCCTCTGATATTTCCTGTCCTTTTCCAAGCATAGGGGAAATTAGTCATTCAGATTATAAGTTGTTTGAGCAGGATAAAAAATAAATAACAGCCCACCTCCTTCTATGAGGCCGAGTTATTTGAGAAGCAGTTCTGTTTGTGGCTGGTGCAAGCCTAGGCAGAGGAAGTGATAGGAGAGGAGAAAGGAAAAAATATTGACTAAAATGGGAAAATTCCTAAGCCCAAGAGGTATCTTTGGGCTTCCAGCATGTGGAGAGTGGATGAAATTCACCTTCTGAAAATTAAGACAAGACTGAGTCACACATAAAGCCAGTAGAAAGATCTTTATTTTGGGTAACCCCTCTGATCAACATTAAAAAGGGAAAAATGTAGATTTCTGGGGTCACTAATGAAACATGTTTGAGCCAACTCAAAACTTGGGCAAGTTTAATTGAGCTCAGATCAGAGAATCACTGAATCACAGAAACATCCTCATTGGAAAAGGCCCCCAGGATCATCAAGCCCAACTATTATCCCTACTCTACAAAGTTCACCCTTAAACCATATCCCCAAGCACCACGTCCAAACAACTTTTAAACACATGCAGGGTTGGTGACGCAAACATGTCCCTGGGCAGCTCATTCCAATGCCTGGCCACTCTTCCCATGAAAAAAAGTTTCCTAATATCCAGCCTAAACCTATCCAGTCAGAGTTTGAGGCCATTCTCTCTTGTTCTATCACTATTTACCTGTGAGAAGAGACCAGATATAGTTTTCTTCTCTTACAAGCACACATCCTCTGACTTAAAGAGAATTGGGGGGGAGGAACCAAACAACAAACAAACCAAGCAAAAAAAACCTCAACAACATCAAGCAGATAGTTAAATCTGGTGAGACACTGGGACAGGTTGCCCAGGGAGGTTGTGGATGCTCCCTCCCTGGAGGTGTTCAAGGCCAGGTTAGATGAGGCCTTGAGCAACCTGTTCTAGTGGGAGGTGTCCCTGCATATGGCAGGGGGGTTGAAACTGGATGATCTTCCAACCTGAACCATCCTACGATTCTATGAAATAAAGTGATAAAAAACTTTAAAGCAACTATATCACTGTAGTTGGTATATCAACAACTACAGCAAAAGAAGGGCTTGAATTAGATGCTGTAAGCAGGGATTACTCAGACTCCAACCCAGGCTGTACAAACCTCTCTTCTCACTTGCCCCAATGACTCCCTCTGAAACCCCTCAGTACCCCTCAGGGACAGAAAGCATAGGATGTATGGCACAGCAGCACACGAATGCATCCCTCTGCAGACACCCTCCAAAACTGAGTAATGATGTGCTCACTGCTGCTAAGGTGTCAGGAGTGCATGCAAACATATGCTGTAATCCAGCACAAGGCAAATATTGGCACAAACTCAGAGAACCTCTTTATGTTTATTTATTATAAACTGCAGTGAAAACTTTCCCTATGTCTCCAGCCAGCTCCGGGCAGCAGTGCTGATGTGCACTGGGTGACTTACTGGGCTTGCACTTTGTGTTGCTGGAGATTTACAGTTGCACAGCCCTCCATCTCCTCAGTCTCAGCTTCTAGCTGAACTCTTTTTCAAGGAGCACAGGACAAGGATGCTCCAGATCCTTACCACACACCACCGAACATTGCTGGAGACAGCTCTAGTGTCGCAGGTTAGTACCATGCCAGGATGTGCACTAAATATGGGCTATTGCTCAGCCCTGTTCTCTGGCCTCTTCATTTTTATAGTGCATGTATGGTTTCAGGCACTATCAATCCACCTTGGGAATGATGTTCTGCAGCACTTAGTTAAAAGATGTGCTTATTCAGGGGATGCAAGTGCCATTCGTCGTGGCAGTCATATTCATGTCATTGCCAGCATCCATCCTGTTTGCTGTAGTTAGCTACCTCAGTTGCCTCCTTTTCCACTTCTGTGAGTTTTCTGAGGCACAGAGCAACTACTTAAACGGTTTATGTATCTTTTTTATGTGGTATCCTTAAGCCTTCTCAATGCAAAAATAATGAGCAATAATATTTTCCAAATTCAAGACACATTTTGGCTGTAAAGCTAGTCAGGAAAGAAAAAAAAAAAGAGGAGTGCCTCGTTTTGTGGAAGCAGCTTGGTTTCTCTGACCTGTCAGAAGGAAACTGTATTTCACACACCTACATTTTCTCTGACACAGAATTATCATTCTTTGCCTTTCCTTTCTTTGCTTGCCATACAACTTGCTTCAGATTCAGACAGAACTCTTTTGGGATAAGAACGTTTTCAGACCTAGAAAACAAAATCTGTACACTTCTAAAAAGTAGTTTTAAGTGTCTTTTCCCCTGCCAACATATTTTTAATAGGGCAGCAAAAATGTATTCCAAATATGCTCATCCCACTTTGCAAATCTTATGCAGTCAAATAAGTGCCAGCTGTTGGACCAACTGCTTCGTTTCAAAACAGCCCAAAATTTATTTGTAAAAGAAAATGTCCAGTCAGTCATTCTCCCTTTTCTGTTCCACAGATGCCTGTTTAAATAAAATCTTCTTGCATTACTCATGTGTGGAACCCTTTCTCCTCTGCTAGAAGTTTAATTATAGCTTTGTCAGGAGTGAGACATAGTAAATAACAACGTATAATGGATCTGGGTACTGCAGTTTGTCTAACAGTGGACACAATTCAGACTCTTACCCTCTCTCATTATCTCCTGCATTCATTTTTCTACTTCCCTTAGGCTTCCACATCACACACACAGGCAGGTCATGCCTGCCCTGAAAAGCCTGAGCAGAAAGCTGGATCAGGTCCTGTTGTGCTGCTTCTTTCCACTACTGGCCTTGAGTGTTGGCAGCCAAGGTCCTTGGGCACCCCGCACCTCCTTAATCTCTGGGTTCTTCCCCACTCTCAGGATCTTCCTTCTAACATTTTTCTTTCTGTGATCAATTCTTGACAGGGTTTCTTCATTTTTAGGACCAACTTTTCTTTCCAGAACACCAAATACCAGTTTTTTCAACATGGTCCAGCATCTGATCAGCCTGATATCCAGTGGCTTTGCATCATGACTATTTATTAGCTGGAGCATTCAGGTTGTGCTGCTTTTCTTTAGCTCAGGTATTACCAAAATTTGTCCACAGACCATCCCAGTCACATCTAGCAGCTACCAACTTTCTGCCTCAGTGTTCTGAAGTTCACCCACCCACACATATCCAATGATCTGCTGCCTGTTATCATTCAAAATTTTAGTTATTTTTTCACCACCAACAACCTTCCAAAGCACCTAGAACAACCTTATGAGGAGGGAAATCAGCTGCAGTTATGTTTAATCACTTTAATTTTAGTCCCTCTGATGAAATCGTTGGTCCCAGCTATTGACATTTTCTCTGGATGATATGCACAGTGATATGTCCAGGATCAACATAAGCAAGTTGCTTTTTTCTGTGTCAGAACACACATTGCACAACTTTCCATTCCAAAGTTAACCTACAGCAGATTGTATGAGGAGGTAGATGAAACACTACACTGAAGGAAAATGCATGGGAAACTGTAGGATGCCTCTGAAGTGTTTTTCAAAGACCATCGTTCTGCAAGAAACTCTTAACTGTGAGGTTTTAACTTGAGTACAGTTCAGAAGGGCTGAGGCATTTCAGACAGCCTGAGAGAAGACTCTGGAGCTGATGCACAACTCTTACCTCCTATTGTTGCAGCCATAAGAAATGGAAACTCTTAGTAATGGTTTTCTGAGAGACACCCAGCTTTCAGCAACTGTCTGTGGCAGTAGGTTTGGAAATGGCATCCACTTCTCACAGAATCACAGAATCAATCGGGTTGGAAAAGACCTTCAAGATCATCAAGTCCAACCTATCACCCAACATTATCTAATCAACTAAGTCACAGCACTAACACCACATCCAGTCTCTTTTTAAACATTTACAAGGATGGTGACTCCACCACCTCCCTGGGCAGCTCATTCCAATAGCTAATCACTCTTTCTGCAAAAAACTTCCTCCTGACATCCAGCATAAACCTCTCCCATCCAAGGAAAATGCCAGGTAGAGAGAAACCAGTGATGGCTCCAAGAAGACCAGTCAGAGGCTGAGGTGGAAGTCAAGCAACATGAAAGCATGTGACACGTCAGTTGATGGTTGCAGAACTTGATTGCCAGGCAGATACTGAGGAAAACAGGCAGCCTGTGGTATCCAAAAAAAGGAGCCATTTTTGCTTGTTGAATTCAGCTCGTTTCCCAGCAATTGAATACTTTCCCAGTATGAGGCTCATTCTCACTCTTTCAGGGTTGCCTGTCGCACATGGTTCTAGGGATCCTGTTTCGCTGCCAAGCTGTTTGTTCAGCTTTGCTGTGCCTATTACACTGCATGCCCAAACACATGCTAAGACCCAGCACGATGGCACTTGTGAAACATGTTCATCAAAACAAAGAAATTCATTAGAGAAATGTAGAGGCATGAGAACAGAAGTCAAGTCCTGGGGTGAAAGAGAGCCTGCCTGAAACAGCAGTTGCAGTTCTTAGTTCACTGAGCTTTGAAACATCCTGAAAAACACAGTCCAGCCAATGTAGCATTTTGTTGAGCATGGACTCCTAACTTGCATCAGGAATGGTGTGGTCAGCAGGAGCAGGGAGGTCATTCTGCCCCTGTACTCTGCACTGGTTAGACCACACCTTGAGTACTGTGTTCAGTTCTGGGCCCCCCAGTTTAGGAGGGACACTGAGATGCTTGAGCGTGTCCAGAGAAGGGTGACGAGGCTGGTGAGAGGCCTTGAGCACAGCCCTACGAGGAGAGGCTGAGGGAGCTGGGATTGTTTAGCCTGGAGAAGAGGAGGCTCAGGGGAGACCTTATTGCTGTCTACAACTACCTGAGGGGTGGTTGTGGCCAGGGGGAGATTGCTCTCTTCTCTCAGGTGGCCAGCACCAGAACGAGAGGACACAGCCTCAGGCTGTGCCAGGGGAAATTTAGGCTGGAGGTGAGGAGAAAGTTCTTCACTGAGAGAGTCATTGGACACTGGAATGGGCTGCCCGGGGAGGTGGTGGAGTCACCGTCCCTGGAGCTGTTCAAGGCAAGATTGGACGTGGCACTTGGTGCCATGGTCTAGCCTTGAGCTCTGTGGTGAGGGGTTGGACTTGATGATCTGTGAGGTCTCTTCCAACCTTGGTGATACTGTGATACTGTGACTCCACAGGTTTTTCCAAGACATTTATTTGCACAACTTATTTTTCTTATATACACTTCCAGTTCTATTTACATGGCGATCTACAGATAGGCTTCAGATCACACCCTTTACTCTCCATGCATACTACTCACATTGGTTAACTACATCAGAGCTGCACAGCATTCCTTCTGTTCACACTTCCTTTTATCTTATCTAGAATCTACACCTAGAAGCACCCATTGTTTCATCAACACTCAGCTGAAATATGTCATTCCCATAGGCCAAGGCCAGTTTGAAACTAAGCATAATAGTTTCAAACGACCAGCAGCAGAGCAGGGGGACACAGACTCCGGTTGTGCTGGGGGAAGTGTGGGCTGGATGTTGGGAGGAAGTTCTTCACAGAGAGAGTGATTTGCCATTGGAATGTGCTGCCCAGGGAGGTGGTGGAGTCACCGTCCCTGGAGGTGTTCAGGGGAAGACTGGATGGGGCACGTAGTGCCATGGTCTAGATGGCTGGGTAGAGCTGGGTGCTAGGTTGGACTGGATGATCTTGGAGGTCTCTTCCAACCTGGTTGATTCTATGATTCTATTCTATGATAATATATTTCACCTGTGCAGTTCTCATTGCAAAACAATTGCTTCAATCCATGTTAGTCTTTCCTACAAAGAAGGATGTAGTATGAGAGAAGATGAAAGTACGCCCTTTAGTTTTCTTGGCGTATGTGGTAAAGAGGCCTGTGTAGAACTGACACTCTGTGTCTGCATGTATGAAGAACAACATTTATAGGAGTATAGGGATAGAGAAGGCTAGCTTCAAGCTAAAAGCAACTGTCACATGTAAAACTCCTCCCTTAACTTAAGGGCAGTTGTGTTTATTTAATAATGGCTTTCCTGTTCACAGCTAGAAGTTATCTGGGGTCTGTAGTTAGAAGAAGGTTATCAGGTAGGAAGATGCTTCCCATAAGCCAGACTGTGCTGATGTCTGCTACAGGGTGGTGAGAGCAAAGTCATGGCTGTGCATGAGAAGCTTTTCCCAGCTCACAAAACCCAGGAGCATTACACCAGTCCAGATGTCATCTGCTGTACACTTGCAGGCCACGCATTACACAAGCACCAAGACCAAATATGCTCCTAACAGAGGCAAACATAAAACTCAATTGTAGAGACTGCTGCAAAGGATTTTCTGACATATGTGCCTGTTCTGAATGCCACAGGTAGAGAAGTTGCTGAAGTGGACACTTCTCTGTGGAAGATCAGGAGAGTCAATTCAGAGCTGCTGAGTTTGGGGTGGGGATTGCTACTCAGAAGATGTTGCTTTATGCTTTGTGGTAGCTAAATAAAGAGATGATCCTAGGAATAGTATTGTTATTTTTCTTTTATGTTTGTATTTAAACCTTTAAAATAAGTTGTAAGCATTCATGTTCTTTATTCTGCTCTCCATCCATTCATTGATCCATCCATCCACACAACCTCTCAAGAAAAGGATTCCTTACACTATGCCAGCACTGCTCTCTTTTGCAGAACTAGGTCTGCAGGTAGGAATAAGCTGAGGAGGCAAAATGTTCTCCTTTTTCTCATTCTTACTGTCATTGTAGACACCTTTGATGTCCTGATAGGCAAAAACTTCAGAACGGCCAAGACTAGACCTGGACTGCTCTGAGAGACCCAGAGCCTTAGCCCTACACAAATTCAGAGACACCATTATCAGGCAGGACACTGCACAAGTATCTCTTTTACTTGGCTGAACAGCCTGGTTTGTAAGTGAGCATTTGGGAACACCCACAGGCTATCTTCCCTGTTAAGCTGATTGCAAAATCCCAGCATTGTCTTGGAGCAGATCAGCTAACCCATCCCAGCCAGTTACTGGGTGCAGTTCAGGAGACATTCTTATAAGCTACATCAGAGTAAGCATCCTGTTGCTTTGGTGTGGCCTAGGTGTCAGTAGTGGGCATGTCCACTCAAGAGGACAACCTGTCTTGTCCATGACTACCCTGATAGGAAAAGCTGACATTGCAGGGAGACATGAGAGGAGCATTTGTGAAGTGTGAGAGCAGTGCAGACTGACAGAAGATACACAACCATTGCAGGAACTGCTGCTGGCACATCTTCAAGGAGAACATGGAAGCAATGTTTGCATTTTGGGTAGAGTGGTTGGAGAGCTCAATGATGGAAATATGTGGTTGAGTGGCTGTGGCTTGTTCAAACTTAGAAGAACAGCAAGTGCCCTTTCTTAGAGGGGAGCCTTCACCTGCATACTGTGTTCAGAGGCTGGGGGGATGTATACTGGTCCCTGCTCCATGTAGGCACTGTTCATATGCATGGTCGAAGCAGCAAGCATTAGGTACATGCAGACTCTGTCATCTCAGGCTTTGCAGCATTGTTGAAGTGAGCAAAGCCAACTGTCTGGGTCACTTGTTCATTGATTTTCTTTAGGGAAAGATAATTCACAAAATGAGAAAAGCATTTCAAAGTGAGTGTTTTTTTGCAGTCAGCAGCACAGGCTGGAACTCCAGACAGAGTGCTGTGCCAGGACCAGACAATGCAATAGTAGGGGGTCATAAAAATAGCACAAAGGCATGAGTAACCTGCTTGCCAAACTCTTTTTTTGATGAATAATTTAATTCCTAACAATGCATTTCTCACCTTCATTTCACTATTTCTTACCTGTCTTGTTATGCAATAGAATGTTGTTTCCTTTGGCTATTTCACTGTTAAAATGACTCTAAAAACAGTTTGTGAATGAAGAATAACAGTTCTGCGACCAAAAATAAAAGGAAAAGAAAAGGAGACTCAGCTCACAGTTTGACAGAGTCATAGGAGGAACTCAGGACTGTGCCAAGGAGGGGGCAAAGCCCAAAATAGACCCTGGTCTGAATAGATGTGCAGCAATGCCTCAGGGCCAGGCAGCTTGAACATCTCTTTCTGCCTGTAGACCATCTGCCTTAAACTTGCAGTGTTCCAGTTTGTGTATGTTTGCAGGGAAGGAAGGAAAGGAGGGAAAGGAAGGAAAGGAAGGAAGGAAAAAGCAAATGGCTATGTGTCACTATAGGGACAGAATCATTTCTGCAGTAGCACACTGCTAGTTCAGATGACTGCTGTTACAAAGTGTTCCCTCTTCAATACCATCAGAAAAATGTTCTCTTGCAAATTATTCCTCAAAATCCTTCTAATGACCTCTCACAAAGCACAGTGAACACTGCCTTGTCCCTTCTCTGTATTAGTAAACTCTTCCAGACCTGTCCTCTTAATGCCTCTCCCACCCCTCTCTTGATACCTTAAATTACTGTGTTTGTCAGCATTGTATGTTTGAGACTGGTCACATCCAGCCCCTCTGGTGAGCTTCACATTCTTGCTCTTACCTCAGTGAGTCTTCAGTGTATTTGATGTTTCATCTGTGCATGCTTTGGTAGCTCTTGGGCTTTTCTCAGGTTCCTCTCAGCTCTCCAAACACATCTTTATGATGGTCTTTGATTATCTCATCCATCATCTTGCAGTCTTTGTCCCTCTGTTTTCTTTGTCCCTTTGTTTCCCAACTTGATTTCTTCAACCTAATTAAACAGTAAGAACTAAGGCCTTTGGCACATCCTCTTTAGACAAATCCATGTGCCAATATGCATCATTCTGATGCTGTAGCTACTGCACACACACCAGGCAGCACTCTGCAAAGGCAGAAAGCACCAGTGCATGCTCTGACTAGGGCTTTGCTGCCTGCTCCCTGAGATTTAGCTTCATATTTCAAAAATTAACACAATCCATGTCACATGAGCTGTGAAACTAGAATCTATTCTGTTTAATGACACTTTGCATATCTGTAGGCACTTCATTCATGTCTCAAGACCTCTGAGATGGCACATGATCTACAAATCATATACATCTGTACATATCTGTACTGGTCAGTGAAGGCAAGGCCACAGTGAGATCTCACAGGCACCAGAGCTCACAGAGAACAACTCACAGTTAGATCTCTCAGCCACCAGAACCACTGCCATTTACAAACTTCTGATAAACATCGAGGGCCAGGACAGACTGCAAAGTTGTGCTCAGGGACGCTCCCTGGCTTGTTTCATTTCCTTGGAGAGGTGCAGCCCATGTTTCTTTACTACTGTGTATTACAAAGATGTTCAGCCTGTCGTGGCCATTCCCAGCTCCCCATTGCTTCCCATGGCAGATTCACACTCTGCTTTCTTCCCACTCCAAAGCACTTTTTCTTCATGCAAATGACACTGTTTCCCATTCTGCATCCTCTCCCAAGTATTATTCTCCTGTCTCCATTTTCCAGGCCTCTACTATCCCCTTGTTCACCATTTCTTCAAGAATACTTACAGCACTACCCAAAGGGTAGCCTCTAGGCTGTGCTCTACACGCTGCACAGGCATGCCTGCGGGCACAGGTGCCAAGTTTTGTGAGCAGTTTGGTGGGAAGCTGGAAAAGGTGCAAGCTCTGAAGGTTTGGAGAAGGCCTTCACACATCAAGCTTTGCAGTCAGCAGCTCTGTCTCCATTTATTGCAAATTCAAGGATTTTTCTGGTGCTCTATTGCAGGAGTGAACTTTGCCTTGGGCATGATCTGCTTTTAGATGTTAAAAACTATGTGAATATAGTTGGCCCAGCAATACTCTTGGTAGACAGGTGTCATGCCAATGCCTCGGTGACATGTGTGTGTGGCGAGCCTCTGTCACTGGTGGGTCCCAATGAACCCCATCACACGGCTTTGTGAATTGAGCGCAACCTTCACAGTGACCTCCCTTGATCTGCACAGGAATAGGGACCTGACCCTTTGGGGTAGTTTAGCATCAAATGAATAAACCAGATCTGAGTTGTAAGGGCTTCTTGCAGAAGAGAATTTTACATTTCATCTGCTACAGATGAAATGAAAGAGTTACAGCCCCAGGCAGTCTGCAGTGGCTCTTCAGGAGCTGCATAGCATGTCATTCCCAGGCAGTGTGGCATTCTCCTAGATGAAAAGCCTGCCTCTCCCAGTTCAACAATTCAAAGTACTTTCATCAAGGTATCTAAATAAAATCCCACAACACACAAGCGAATTGGACCTTCTCTTAAAGAATCTTTATTTCAAATTAAAATATTGATCAAGACACAGCATCTGAAAATGGCTGTGGAAAAAAACCCACTAATTTCTTACAGTGTTTAATTTCTCTTTGATGAAAAAGAGAAGGCACTAAAAAAAGCCAGTGGTTTCATTTTATTGTCTACTATGATCCCAACACTCAGGAGCAGCTTTATAAATTAGAAGTGAACATAATTTACAAAAGAATTACAGAGTCGTGAAAACAGCTTTAAAAATTTAAAGGTACTGTATTTGGATAAAGTTCTAAGGTAGATACCAACAAAATTAGCAGTGCCCCAGTTTTTAAAATGTGTTCTATACAATGATGTGAAAACAAAGAGGGCTATCTATAGCTCTTGAATCTTCATCCCAGTTGAAATTCATTGTTCAGAAGGTAGTGAGTCTTGGAATTGGACTTGTCTTGAGGAGATACCCAAATTACTTCACTGGGTTGGCTTAATCAAGTTTTGCTGGCATTTGTGATGGAGTGATTTGCTTCTGTGACTGTTAAAGTGCTTCTTCTGGATTAGTGTCCCTGCACATCCACCTTGTCTAATGATAATGGGCTGCCCGGTGAGGTGGTGGAGTCGCCGTCCCTGGGGCACTTCAAGGCAAGGTTGGACGTGGCACTTGGTGCCATGGTCTAGCCTTGAGCTCTGTGGTAAAGGGCTGGACTTGATGATCTGTGAGGTCTCTTCCAACCCTGATGATACTGTGATACTGTAATTCATTACAGTCATTTCAGTCATTTCTAGCAAATCAGTGTTATGGATGTGGTGCAAACTGCTGACATCCACTCGTGATACCATCAAGGAACAGTTACACTCCATTATGAGCTCAAATACCTGATATAACAATAGCTCCTGGAGCACAACTCTCCGAACAAAAAATGACGTGTTAATGCAGAAATGTCAGTGGCTGTTTTTCCCAAAGGCTTATGTCAATGTGGGAAAAAAAAAAAGGTGGAAAGTTATAGGTCCCAGAACAAGGTAAAAAGGGAGACCTCTAAGGCTGAGAATTGACAAGCAGAGAGTTGAAACTCAGAACACATAAGTGGGTAGTTGCTGTTTGATTTTGCTGTGTTCTGAGAAGCAGAGCTGCATTAGTCACAATAAGTAAACAGAATGGTTCAATATTAAAACCTTATGGCAGGATCGTTTTCTCCTCTAACAGAAACAACCTTTAGCAGAGCAGACTTTGTCTAAACATTTGTGTCATAAGGGGATCATGCTGATTAGCTCTGTTACCTAAACATGCTTCATTCACAACATCCCAAATTCACTGTTCCTTTCATAGGCCACTATTTCACAGAAGAGTAGGTGAAGCACCCAACCTCTGTGCAGAAACCAGCATCTCAAGTAACCATGGGAATAAACCTAGGACCTGCAGCCAGGATTGACATCTGTACTTTGTACTTGGAAGTTTTACTTGGCTGGTTTTCTTGCACCTAGAGTCCCTGGAAAAAAAATCTTGCCTCGTGATTTGGCTTACTGAATAAACTTCATTTCGAGGGCAGTCAGTGAAGGATGGAAATGCCTGTATGTGAATTGTCTTGGCACCTGTCTGTGGAGGATTTAAGAGTGACCTATTCACAATCATATCCCAGAGTGAAGGACCTGCATTAAGTTTTTTTTTACTCTCCATATCCTTTTTATTGTTCTAAATGTAACTTCATAGCCACATAATATTCTTCAGGTTACATTTCACTTTTTTTTACCCACCTTATGGCCCTCTTGACACAGGCAAGCTCTTTCTGAGCACAGTTATCATTAAATACAAGCACCATCTATTTTATTGGAGCCTATATTTATTTCACAACCTCAGAAAACTGCTGGAGAAATTATTGCTAACAGGTATGACTACAGAGACTGTCCCTGGGGCACCTTTTCAAGCATGGCTCCTTGAAGGTTCTTGTTAACCACCTGCTGCTCAGGACCAGATCTGGAACTCATCATTGCTTTTATCTGCTTTTAAAACTTGTTCATTTTTCTCTATATAACTTGTTTTTAATAAGGCACAGTTACAGAATTACTTGGTTTATGTTTCTAGGGGCTGACAAAGATTGGAACAATTCAGGAGGGGAAGGTTGATTTCACCCCAATGCACTCTCTCCACCACCCCAAACCAGCCCGTGCTGACAGTCCACTCCAGGCTGATTTATGTTTTCTCAAATAAAATTAAGAAACAGCTTATGGTGTCTTGAACATCGAAGATTTCACATCAACATGAGGAGAAACTTCTTTACAGTGAGGGTGACAGAGTATTGGAACAGACTGCCCAGGGAGGTTGTGGAGTCTCCTCTGGAGACTTTCAAAACTCTCCTGGATGCATTCCTGTGCAGACTACCCTAGGGGATCCTGACTTGGCAAGGGTTTGCATTCGATGATCTCTGGAGGTCCCTTCCAACCTCTAACGTTCTGTGATTCTGTGTTGTCTCACATCCATTCTTTCCTTTCCTCTAAAGGCTGTTGAGCACAAAGGAGGAGAGTGACAGGTAACCCTGGTCACCATACATGGAAAACACTGCAGAGATTCTCTGCTCTGGTATAAAAACCTGTAGCTTGGCTTTCTCTTGTTCAGTGTTTATGAATAATTTTGAACAGTAAAAATCTGTTGAATCTTAGCCAAAGTTCTCCAACATTTTTACTAGGCAGCACATCAAATCGCTGATAGCAAAGAAACAGAACATCTGAGGAGGATTTATCATCCTCGAATAAGCCTTACCATGTATCATAGAATCATAGAATGGTTTAGGTTGGAAGGGACCTCAAAGACCATCCAGTTGCAACTTCCCACCATAGTCAGGGACACCTCCCACTAGAACAGGTCACTCAAGGCCTCATCCAACCTGGCCTTGAACACCTCTAGGGAGGGAGCATCCACAGCCTTCCTGGGCAACCTGTTCCAGTGTCTCACCACCCTCACTGTAAAGAACTTCTTCCTAACATCTAGTTTAAGTCTCTCCTATACCAGTTTAAATCTATTACCCCTCATCCTGTCATTACAATGTGATTGCCTTTCCTACCGAAAAGAAGTGCTGTGGATACAGCATTTCACCAAAAGCATAGTCAGGGAATCTCAGGAGTGGTGCTCAGCTGAGGCAAATATTCAACTTCTCTGTGCAGGCCTCCCTGAGAGGAAGGTCTGTCCTGTCACCATGTCCAGTGGCCTCATGTCTCTTCTTGGACTGCACTACTGTGCAGGAAACCTGTAAGCAAACACCTGTCTCTGGTGGCTCTTCAGTGTCAATCACAAGCTTGCATTTGCCAAGGGGATCAAAGACTCAGAAGCGCTGTAAAGGCTGGAGCAGATGAGCTGACTCCAGAGCAGCATACTGCAACTGCAGCAGGGGCAGCGACGGCTGCGCTTCTGCGCTGCTGCAGACGAAGCCTGGCGCTCGAAGGAGCGGCTGCCAGAGAACAGGAAGAGGGAAGGCTGAAGAACATGAGCTAGCAGCACAGCCATTGCATTGTGGTTTGTTTTTTAAAGCTAAAGGCAAAGTTTCTTCTCACAGTTTTTGATTAGCACCATCACAGTAACTGCAGCAGGGGCAGCGATGGCTGCGCTTCTGCGCTGCTGCAGACGAAGCCTGCTGCTCGAAGGAGCAGCTGCCAGAGAACAGGAAGAGGGAAGGCTGAAGAACATGATCTAGCAGCACAGCCATTGCACTGTGGTTTGTTTTTTAAAGCTAAAGGCAAACTTTCTTCTCACACTTTTTGATTAGCACCATCACAGTAACTATGGGACGCTTTCTCTAGCAGCTGCACAAAAACTTAGGAGCTGAAACAAACCTGGATAAAGTTGTTGCTGAGGTAAAAGTTTGTTTCCCACTCTGCACATATAAAATACCGTCCACTGGTATACTGTTATTCTATTTTTTGCAGGCTATTATGTCTCTGACTTCTCTGAGTGCTGTCCTTTGCCATCGCAGGGATCACTGTGCTAATAAAAGAGCTTGCCATTCTTGATGGAGCCTTGAGTGGATGTCTGTTTCTAATTGTTTTCTTATTGTTGCCTTTGAACTTCGCATCTTTTGTGCTGATGTGTGCCTTGAAAGCCCTTCTTCTCAGGGAATATAGTATTACTAATGTGAGATGTTGATCAGCCCTCATGGCAGGATGTTTATATGCAGAGGAATGTTTTGATGTGTGGCTACAGCCTGAGCCTGGATCTTGCCCGGGTTAATTTGGATGCTGTTTGGTTGGATTCTGACAGACTGCCTTCGCTCTGCCTTGGGTTTACTCCACAGGTTTGATTTCTTTGACTTATCAATAGCCAGCAAATCATATTTGCCCCACTTTTACAGATTGTATGGTAAGTGCTATGTTGTCAGCAATTCCTATTTAATACATAAAGAGTTTCAAATTTATGAGCAGCAACTATTACCCTTCCTTTGTTGAATTAATAGCAGATGCCCTTGAATCTGGTGTGTTTATATAGTATTTCTTACTGCTGATTAAATACAGTGCAGTCCTTGGGACATGTACAGTGCTTACATTTGATTGTTACCGAGCTACATGACATGATTTTTTTTAATCTGTGATAGTCACAAGGGACTGTGAAGTGCTGGCTCAAAAGCTAACTTGCTGCTTCTGTACTGAAAGAAAAGAAAAGGAAAAAAAGAGAAAGAGAGAAAGAGAAATTGTCCCACATTTTGCCATGTTGGTTCGAATCTGTAGCTGGTCTGATCTCATCCAGTCTTCCTCCTCTGACACCAGCTGAGAGCTCCAGAGGAAAAGTGAAACAAATAAACTAACCAAATCTGAGAGATATGTAAGCAATTTACAGTGTGATTTACAAGATCAGAGCACTCTTTCTTTGCTGACTTACGGGGTGGCCTGGGGCATGCAACAGTCATTATCTTCATTAAACTTTTAGGACAGCAGATTGATAGGAGTTCAAGAGACATGCATGGTAGTTTGAGGGGGTTGACAAAACACTGGATGGAGATATGGCATTACTCCTCCTAGCAAAGGAGGGGAGGTAGGGCTGGGAAAGGCCCACTTGAGCAGCGTCCAGTTCCTCCCACTGAAACATGTCAGGTAAGCTGGTGGAGGCTTAGCACATACCTGTCACTGAGAGCATGCCACTCTCAAGGAGATGATTCTCCTAGTTAGAATTAATTAGCACTTAATCATGAAGGGAAAATGTCCCAGTAGATAGGACTTCAGCGTACCACGAGAAATGCTACTACTGCTGGTCCCCAGAAAGGACCAGAAGAAAGATATTCACATGACTTGTGTTGCTCATCCAGGACAAACAGGAGGATGTAGAGAGTGATCAGAAAAAGCTTGGCGAAGCCACTGGGTCATGGCCCTCTGCCAAGTGCACTAATGGTTAGTTAATTTCACATGGGTTCCTGGCTGTGGAGGATATCCACTAAGGGGTTAGGTTATGTAGGCTGGACTTGATGATCTCAGTGGTCTTTTCCAGCCTCAATGATTCTGTGATTACTGCCCAGCAACTTGACCTCTCTTGAGAAGAGGTCTCAATTCATTCCCCCATCCAAGCTTAGAGTGACCTAGAATTAATATCTTTCACATTCCCTGCCCTGATCCTCCACATCCCCTCCTATCTCTTTACAACATCTTCCCACATATATGCTGGATCAGCAAAACCACCATACTCTTTAGAGGCAATTTGGGTGGGGATGCCCAAAGTAGGCTACATGCTTTAGTCCAGAAAGAGGTTTGATTGTGGCTTTAAACACTTGAATAATTTTGTCAAAGGAACCATTTCTTACATTCATTTCATCAGAGTGTTTAGTGCCTGGCAGGAACAACTCTACACATGTCACAAGTATCACACTAACCCAAAGACAGACTCTGCCTCCGTATATTTAAGGATAGAGTCTGAACCATCAGGTACCAGTCATAGTCCTCTGAGACATAGTTCCCAGGAGTTGCTCAGAAATAATACAGAGCCAAGCAGGCTGCAGAGAGCTTCTTCAGTTATCACTGCTGGAGCATCTGCTCTCTCACAAAAACTCTGTGAAGATGAAAACATGGTCCCACAAGATCCTTCATCTTAAATTCTGTCCCAAAGTGAACTCCATTCTTTACATCACTAGTGGAGCAACTCCTTCTGAGCACGAGTTAAAGGGCTGGGTTTTTTTTTTCCTCCAGAATATTTTATACTCCTATAAGTTTTCTATATGCTGGTGCTGAGATTGTGATTTTACAAAGAGCCTCTGCTGCTGTGAGGATGAACCAGTCTCTGCATCCGTGCTATTGGTGCACCTTCCAACAGAGCAAACTAACTCCAGTTTTCCCCATTTCAAAAACAGGAACTATCAAGCACAATTCTCTGTCCTGTCAAGATTTTAGGAGTCTTCTAGACAAAAAGGGTGTCTCCTATAAGGACAAATGCATTCCAACATTTTCTGAGATCCTGGTGGTTTTCTAGGGATTTTTTACCATGCCTCCCAGCAGTGCATGAAAGGTTTATAGCAACTGAGCAGGTCTATTTGACAGAATGCCTTCACTCTATTTTCTTCCTCCTTTTTCAACATTAAACCATCTTGTATGCAGAGCCATAAAGATAATGTTGACCACACAGTGTTTTCTAATGGCAATTTAATAAGCCTCAGATCAAGATCCAAATGGGGGGAAAATGAAGTATAAGATATAAATAAAATCATCATATTCAAAGGCACACATCTATCTGCTGCAAATCCATGCAATGCTATTTTGCATCAAGCTATTTTTCTCTCTATGAAAATCATTTCATGCCAATAGTTAGATGTTTCTCCCTGCTGAGTCAGGAAGACTGGGAACTGTCCATATGAGCAACTTCCATACATTAATGCTACACATACAGCATCAAAAGTATTTAAGTGTGTGTGAATTACACCTGGCTCTCAACGCTGTTATATCAAGTGACACCATCCAGAAATTAGTCCAAGTGTTAATCCTTTTTCCAGTAGAAATCAGAGAACACTTGGGATGGGGGAAATCCCGTGGGAACAACAAATGGGGAAAAAAAAAAAACCCACTGTATTTCAAAATATGATTTAGAGCATATTTTCAAACATGTCTAATGGCTGAAGCAAGTACCAACCATGGAATTTAAAGCATCTAGCAAGTAAGTTTGTGGGAGGTAGATGCCAGGTAGCACTACAGGCTGAAGACAGAATGGATGGAGAGCAGCCAGGCAGAAAAGGACCTGGGGTTATTGGTAGATAGTAGGCTGAACATGAGCCAGCAGTGTGCCCAGGTGGCCAAGAGAGCCAATGGCATCCCGGTCTGAATCAGGAACAGTGTGGCCAGTAGGACATGGGAGGTTATTCTGCCCCTGTACTCAACACTGGTCAGGCCACACCTTGAGTACTGTGTCCAGTTCTGGGCTCCTCAATTCAAGAGAGATGTTGAGGTGCTGGAATGTGCCCAGAGAAGGGCAACAAGGCTGGTGAAAGGCCTGGAACAAAAACCCTATGAGAAGAGGCTGAGAAAGCTGGGGGCATGCAGCCTGGAGAAGAGGAGGCTCAGGAGTGACCTCATTGCTGTCTACAACTACCTGAAGTGACATTGTACCCAGGTGGGGGTTGGTCTCTTCTCCCAGGCAACCAGCAATAGAACAAGGGGACACAGTCTCAAGTTGTGCCAGGGGAAGTATAGGCTGGATGTTAGGAGGAAGTTGTTCACAGAGAGAGTGATTTGCCATTGGAATGGGCTGCCCAGGGAGGTGGTGGAGTCAACCTCCATGGAGATGTTAAAGAAAAGCCTGGATGAGGCACTTAGTGCCATGGTCTAGTTGACTGGATGGGGCTGGGTGCTAGGTTGGACTGGATGATCTCAGAGGTCTCTTCCAACCTGGCTGATTCTATGATTCTAGGTCAGCTTCAGGATCTATACAGATAAAATCATGCCTTGCAGAGTGTGGCCGTTTGAGCTAGATTTCTAGCTCAGACATAAAAAATTCAGAATGGAGAAACTTAGAAGTGGAAGAGTATTGGAGTCTCTGAGTAGCGAGGTGAACATTCCAGGGATAGGCCATAAAATGGCAACAATGGATAAGTTAATATCATTTCATTGGAGCATCAAAAGCTCTTGTCTGGAGGCACAACTTGTATCTCCCCCTTGCTGCTTCTGCTGTGCCCACTGCTATCTTCCCTTGCCTCTGTTTTGGCTGCTGCTTTGCTGCTTTGTCACAGCTTGATCCTATCCCCATCTTCTTTAAGGTTATTATATTCCGTAGTAGCTTATGCTCCTTATACTGTTATAAGAAACACAATTTTCATTTTTTCTTTCAACTTTCCAAATTCTGAGTTGTAGTGAATTTACTCTACTGGGGGAAGGATCCACTCTAACCCATGACAGAAAATGTCCATTAAGGTGGATAGGATGACAGGTGTTTAACTGCCAGCTCACCGCCCATTGTAGAGGTCTAGCTGGAGAGAATGCTTTGACTTACAGAGACAAAGACTTTCCAGTCACAAGTCTGATCTCCACAGGTACTCCCATGCTTCCTAGACGTGCTTTGCCCCAGGGAGTGTTGGGACAGAGGAGCACTAGGATGGAGTAGCTCATGGGCTCCACCAGATGCAACAGAGGTAAAGCCAACCCATCGAAGGAAGGGACACAGGTGGGATGAAGCCAAACTTCTCTGTTTGTTTTTCTTATTAGGACAAAGTCCTGACAGATAAATATTTTGTTCAGCACAAAGCATTAAAGGATGTTTTGTTCCATGGACTGCAGGATGGCTGTAATCACAGCTGACATGTTATGATGTTGGCATGCAATCCTGCACTGCCATTTTCATCACGGGCTTTAGGCTTTATACTTGTACCTGAGGAATAATTAGATTTGCCCCAGATTTCCCTCTTTTCTCCTGTGCTGATTGATATGTGATCTGCATGCCTCCTTTAATTGAAAAAATATACTCTGCCCACATAGCCCTCAGCTCCTGGATGAGATTAGAAATGCAGATAACTTTAACAAATAACATTTCTTTCTCAGAACTCTGACTTTTCTAGGGGTGATAAATATTGTCGGGAGATTTATAGCAAGGATAAATCTTCATAAGTAAAAATACCTGTATTTTATACAGGGACATGGATAAGAACAGGACCTATATATAGGTGTTGATCTGTTGGAAGGTAGGAGAGCCCTGCAGAGGGACCTGGACAGGCTGGATGGGTGGGCAGAGGCCAATGGGATGAGATTTAACAAGGCCAAGTGCAGGGTTCTGCACTTTGGCCACAACAACCCCAAGCAGCGCTACAGGCTGGGGACTGAGTGGCTGGAGAGCAGCCAGGAGGAAAGGGACCTGGGGGTACTGATAGATAGTAGGCTGAAGATGAGCCAGCAGTGTGCCCAGGTGGCCAAGAGAGCCAATGGCATCCTGGCCTGCATCAGGAACAGTGTGGCCAGTAGGACAAGGGAGGTTATTCTTCCCCTGTACTCAGCACTGGTCAGGCCACACCTTGAGTGCTGTGTCCAGTTTTGGGCCCCTCAATTCAAGAGAGATGTTGAGGTGCTGGAACATGTCCAGAGAAGGGCAACAAAGCTGGTGAGGGGCCTGGAGCACAAATCCTATGAGGAGAGGTTGAGGGAGCTGGGCCTGTTTAGCCTGGAGAAGAGGAGGCTCAGGGGTGATCTTATTACTGTCTACAACTACCTGAAGGGAGGCTGTAGCCAGGTGGGGGTTGGCCTCTTCTCCCAGGCAACCAGCAATAGAACAAGGGGACACAGTCTCAAGTTGTGCCAGGGGAGGTATAGGCTGGATATTAGGAAGAAGTTCTTCCCAGAGAGAGTGATTGGCATTGGAATGGGCTGCCCAGGGAGGTGGTGGAGGCACCGTCCCTGGGGGTCTTCAAGAAAAGCCTGGCTGAGGCACTTAGTGCCATGGTCTAGTTGATTGGATAGGGCTGGGTGCTAGGTTGGACTGGATGATCTCAGAGGTCTCTTCCAACCTGGCTGATTCTATGATTCTATGATTCTATGATTCTATCCACAACAGGACCTGCCTCATCCAGGAGAAGTTATTTCAAGAGCATAGAATCATTGTCATTTTTCTTTGATCCTTCCCATCCTACTTCTCCATCATCTCTCATTAGCCATCTCCCACCTCTAATCTAAATAATTTTGTCTTTTGTCTTCAGTACTTGTTTTGGACCTGTCTTCTATGAATCTGCTTAATTCTTATTTGAATCTGCTCTAATTAAGTAGTTCTGCAACCTCCTGGGACGAAAGAAAAATAAAACAAAACCAAACAAGCAAACCAACAAAACCCCAGATCAAACCCAAAAACATCTTGATATTTAGATTATAAACCAAGATCTGCCTAAAGCAAGTTCCCTGCTGGTTTCAGTGATCCCCTTGTACCATTTGACAGTGAAGCATCTTTAGCTGCTGTCTTTGCTGTCTTTATGATACTGTATCTTGACTGTACACAGCCACCTGCTCTTCAAATCGAACAGTCGTAATCTTTTGGTTTCTCTTGACTGTTTTAGTTGCCCTTCCCTAAACATTTAACTCCATCTTATCCTTCAGATGCACAGACCACAACTGCAGATATTTTTCACAATGTGGATCACAAAGGTTTTCTGTAGTGACTAAATGTACATAATGGCAAAAACTTATCTTTGTCTCAGTACTTCCTGAGAAGTAGTAAAACTTTAAAACTAGTAGTACCCTTCCAATTTAGAATAGAGTAGAACAGACTGTTTCTATTGAAAGACATTTTAACAATTCAGAGCTGACCAAAGTTGAAGCATGCTGTTAAGGACATTGTCCAAATGCATTTTAAACACTGATAGGCTTGGGGCATTGACTGCCTCTTTTAGTGTTTGACCACCATCTTGGTAAAAATATTCCTAATATCCAATCTGAACCTCTCCTGGTGTAGCTTTGATCCACTTCCTATCACTAAATCCCAGGGGAAAAAGATAGGCATCTTCCTCCTCACTTTCCCTCCTCTGGAATCTGTCAAGAACAGTGGTGTTGCCATTAACCTTAGCCCAATGTTCCAATCTATCCAGATGCAAGGCAAACTGTGTCTCAAGAGAGTAAACAGCATCTCCCATTTCGGTATCACCATTGAACTTGCTAATGGTGCATTCAACTCCTGCATCCAGATCACTGAGACATATATATTGAATAAGAATTAACTCTAGCACTGAACCCTGTGAAACACCTCTTCTTACTGTACACTAGCCAGATGTAGCTCCATTTACTTTGAGCTCTGTCCTTTGAGATCTGCCTTTCAGCCAGTTCTTCACCTAGTGCACCATAAACTCACTCATCCTATATTTGGACAACTTGTTCAGAAGGATTATGTGAGGGACAGTATCAAAAGCCTTGCTAAAATCCATGACTTTCTCTTCATTCATCAGGCAGATGATCTTATTGTAGAAAGATAATAATTATGTGAACCTATGTCGACTGTGGCTAAGTATGGTATTCTTTAAACATCTTCCAATGGTACGTAGTATAATCTTCAGGGATTGAGGTTAAACTAACAAGTCTGTGGTTCTCTGGGTCTTCTTTCATGGCCTTTTTGTAAATCAGAATAACATTTGTCATCTTTTTTTTTTTTGAGTGCCAGTAAACACTGAGCCAATGGTTTTGGAGAACTGCCCATGAGGACCTGAAGTTCTCTTGCCTGCCTTGTAATTGCCATTTCCAAGTCCATCATTGCACTTGCATGTTTGAATTACTTCTCCTTAGGTGTGTGACCTCAATTTTATGTATCCCAAACCTCTTAGTTAATCGAATTTTGTGAGGTCTTTACAGAATTTTTCAACATCAATTTTTCATTTTTCAGACAAGATTTTCATATCAGCTTCCAACTTGGGCATTTCCCTGTACATTTCTTTTACTAAGTGGCAGACAATGATACAGAATAATTTAGTCCCAGCAGTGATCTTTCAACCAGTTTCCAGTGCAAGAAGGACCTTTCTGCAGTCTCATAGCCTTGACAGCTTTCACAGTCTTTCACAGCCTTTGGTGTTGTCCTAGGTTAGGGTGGATCCCTTCCCCTGTACAGTAAATTCACTACAACACAGATTTTTGGAAAGTCAAGGAAAATGAAATTGTATTTCTTATAGTTTAAACTAAATATAACAGTATAAGGAGCATAAACTACTACAGAAATATAATAACCTTAAGGAAGATGGTGAAGGGGTCAAGGGTCGGTGAAACAGTAAAGGCAGCAGCAGCCGAAACAGTGGCAGGGGATGATAGCAGCAGACTCAGCAGAAGCAGTAAGGGGAAGGTGCAAGCTGTGCTTCCAGACATAAAGCTCTTGATGCTCCAATGAAACTGTATTAACTTATGCATTGCTGCCATTTTGTGGCCTATCCCTAGAATGTTCACCTCTCCACTCTGAGCTTCCACGTCTAAGTTTCTCTGTTCCAATTTTTTTCATGTCTGAGCTAGAAATCTATCTCAAATGGCCACAAGTGTGGAACTTTGGCAGGAGCTTTTTGCAAATCCACCTTTGGTATACCTATGTATGAGCTGAAACCTTTATCTACATGCCTTTATCTACATTATCACCCTCCCAAACCCCATCAGCCATTAACCTCTTCACAAAGCCTCTGCTGAGTTTCTTCCAAGACATCATGCTAACCTTTAGCATGATCCATGTTCTACGTTAGGATTTGCCACCTTCCCAGGGCTGGAAGTTAGAGTGACTGACTGGGAGTCCCTTTTATGAAGCCTTTTTGTGGACAGGAGTTTCACTGGAAACTCACAAGGTCTCTGGTACAAAAGCCATTTTTAATGACAGTTCCTATACCTCAGCCCACAGCTCCCTAATTTTATGTAGGAAGTCTTCAGCACTCCCAAATCAATGTCATCTGGTTACTGTATTCCTGCTTTTGAGCTACTTAAAGAGGTTTTTGCAGGGTTCTCCTGTAGCTCTCCTATCTTTCTATTTTGCTTGACCTGCCATGCTGTATGGGTGATCTCTCATTCTGGTAATCTTTCCTTGCTGTAAATTCTAGCTGCCTTCTTTTCATACTTTTCTTATTGTTTCTGTTGGGCCATACACAGCTTTTGTTAGATGGCTGTTCATCTTTTTTTCCTTGAAGATACGTGATGGTAGGATTGGGAATGCAGACAGCAAGTAGGTTGAAGAAGACATTTCTGTTTTAATAATCATGTTGCCTTCTAGAAGCCCACACCTGCTGAATTCTTATTCTATATCCTCACTGAGCAGTGTATGACACCTTCACATACTCAGTTCTACTGCCTGTTTCACTGGGCCATGTGCAGAGTGGTAGAATCACACCTGAAGCCCTGCTAAAGTGGCTGGGACTGTTGCTGCCAAAGCAGATGGAGACAGACACAGTTGCTCGAATACTTTCACCTTAAACCTGTGAAATTCCAAGAGGTTTTGATGGTTTTCTTTGCTAAAATGTGCCTTTACATCTGTTTCAGGCACATGTACAAGTAAAAACAATTACAAATCTTACAAACCAGACCACTGAAAAATTAAAGACTCCAAGAAGAGTTATTGTATTATCCCTTGGCCCTCCTCTGTACTTTCTACCAGGAAGATGACATCATCAGTTAAAATAAAACTTAGTTCTCCAGATGTGTGAATGATATCTCCTTCTCTGGAGACTTTCAAAACCCACCTGGATGCATTCCTGCATGACCTACCCTAGGTGATCCTGCTTTGGCAGAGGGGTCGGACTTGATGAACACAGTAGGTCCATTCCACACTCTATCATTCTGTGATAAGAAGACCTTTTTTTCCCCCTTATTTTATTAATACTCTTTAGTTGTGTGACTTTGCCTATTGCAAATATACACTGATAAAAAAATACATGACAATGTATACTTATGTTTTTAACATTCTAAGGAGTCTTTTTACTGCCTTTTAGAAATAGAACTGCTGTGTTTGATTTGTTGCTGTGCCTCTAAGATTAGCAATGAAACTTTGGAGAAGCTTTGTGTAGTGAGGAAGACATTTGTGAGAAACTAGATTAAAAAGTATGCATGGTTTATAGGCAAATTTCAATGAGGAATCTGATTAGTCCATAGTTTATGTTATGCTTTTAAAGGTGAATGTATTCAAAGTTCTTAGAGAGTGTTTTGAGTCCCAGAGGTCCTGTTAGGACTTCATATGGTCTTCTTATTTGCTGGAGTAGTCCTAAAGAGATATATCATAACCATAAGTGAAGGAATGCTGGATGACTTAAACAAAGAATTATCAGGAATGATGTCCTGGTGTTACTTGTCTAATAAATTAACTTTTGGCAAACATTTCATAAACAATAATTTTAATGTCTATAGCCTCTACTTTTTCTTCCTAGTGATACAGTTTTACAGCTGTACCTTCAACACTAATCCCTATTGATTGTCACTCACAATTGTTTGGCTCCAATCTCTAACTCATCAAAACTAAACCTGTGCCTGGATGTGGGAGGAATAAGGGAAAAAGTCAGACTGCTTTGGAAAAAAAACAGTCATGACTTTTTACCCCTTGCTGAATTGCAAAAGAATGATATTTCAATTTAATCCCCTGTAGAGAGGTCCAGAGGACATAATCTCAGCTGTGCCACTGAGCTGTAAGCCTTAGAGAGCTGTTGATGTTTCCGTAGGAGACAGGCAGGAGGAATAGGTACAAGCCTACAACACAAAGAGGGTGAGGTGCCCTCCAAAGGCACCTATTTCTATCCTATGACTGTGAAGGGAGCTCATATAATGAACTTTAGATCCAGCCTACTCTCAGACTTCTATCTTAACTTGAAATTAATTCTACTTAAAAGGTGTCTGTAGCTCACATATACATTCTGTCCACTGTGTGCTTCATGAGTAAAGAATTGTATGCCACAGAGATGACACAGCTACCCAAAATACTCAAATCACACAATGTAGTGCACAACAGCTTATTTGTATCCTACAGTAGTGCCCTGGCAGGTGGAGAGATGGATATATGCAGGTGGACTGCTAGAAAAGTAGAGAGCTGTCCTCAGTCACATCTGGCCTTAACAGATAGGTTCGCTGTAAGTAACACATGGACTGTGCAACAGAGCCGAGGAAGAAATCCAACACCCTCCAAATAAAGCCTGTAAGCAAAGCTATACATGGTGTCAGATGCCTCAGGTTTCCTTTCCAATTTTAGTTTATTTCCTCAGATGTTGCAAAGTTTCTCAAAGCTGCCAGCTGAAGTATGCCCCCAAAATCCTGGTTTTATTTAAAGAAAATGTCTTTATTTGTGCCACAAAATCTGCATTTTAAGCAGTACAGTACTGTAGATTTTAAGCAGTACTGTAGAACTTGGCCTTGGAATTAAATGATGAAAAATACTTCCTTCTCTTTAACATATCTGTTCAAGTTCTAGCAAATCATTTCAGGGCTCCAAAGAGAAAAGACTGGATGAGGCATTTAGTGCCATGGTCTAGATGACTGGATAGGGCTAGGTGATAGGTTGGACTGGATGATCTTGGGGGTCTCTTCCAGCCTGGTTGATTCTATGTGTGCTAGTTTGAAGCTAGCTAGAATGTTTTGGTGAGAAGAAGTAGATTATAGGCTGTGAAAGGAAAACAATGGTGATGTCTACTCCCTAAGAGTCTTGCTGAACAAGAAAGGAAAACATTAGATAACACTCTCACCATTTTCTCTCACTCTGCCTTGGGCTGCTGACTGAGCTGCATCTCTCTAACACACCTTCCACTCACCTGTGCTTCTTAACCTCTTGGCTGAACCTCCATTCTTCCTTGGGACTGGGGTAAGGTTGAGAGGGGCAGGGGAAAGGTGCAGGGGTGGTTGAGAGCCCCTCCTGAGGACTCAGGTTTCTGGGAGGGGAGTTGTGTTTCTGTATTACCTTTTACCTTGTATATTTCTGTATATAACTGTATATACTGTAAATAGCTGCTTGCACATTGTGCTAGCTGTAAATAAATAGCTTCATTTATATTCCCAGAGCTGACTGAGCCTAGTCTGGGTTATTTCTAAAGTGTGGGAGGGCAGGGAACACCCAAACCATCACACTATGATTCTATGATAAGTGATGTAGAAATGCTAATTCATTCATACTTTTAAACCAGTTCTTTTTGAAATTGCAGCAGAATTATTTTGTTTCCAAAGGCAACTTCAAAACACTTTTTTTTTTGTTATAACATATAGCATAAACCCCCTATATATTCAAGAAGTTCATCACGTTGCATTGTACAAACCTTACAGACTTTAAAAGGGATTCCTATAAAGATATTCTTCAGTGCTTGAATGAAAGTTATTTCCTGATCTGCTTATCTTCATGAAGAGAAGGTGTTTTAAAAACTTTTACTAATCAGTGGGTTTCAGAGTAATGTAGCCAGCTCACGTATGTCAGTTGTAATCTACACTCAACATACTTTTGTTTAATCAATCTCCATTCCCATTCCTCGGGATGCTCTAGAGGCTCAGGCATCTGCTGAGACTGTGCTTCAGAGTCTTCCTAGTCAAGAAGGCCCTAAGCAGTATCTGCCTCCCTGCACAATCCATATGCACATGTGCAGATGCTTCTACATCACAAACACAATAAAAGCAGATTTTGTGTTGCATGAGCACTCATACTGGACTTCAGGGTGTCAGTAAATCCTTTACAGCAAATTAGACTTGTTGCCTTTTGAAATGAATGTTGTGCCTCCAGTTAAAGAAGGTTATTGACAAATTGCAGAGTTCGCTTCAGTGCTACCAAGAAACCTGCAGCTTACTTTGAGCCAGCAGTGTGCCCAGGTGGCCAAGAGAGCCAGTGGCATCCTGGCCTGCATCAGGAATGGTGTGGTCAGCAGGAGCAGGGAGGTCATTCTGCCCCTGTACTCTGCACTGGTTAGACCACACCTTGAGTACTGTGTTCAGTTCTGGGCCCCCCAGTTTAGGAGGGACATTGAGATGCTTGAGCGTGTCCAGAGAAGGGCGATGAGGCTGGTGAGAGGCCTTGAGCACAGCCCTACGAGGAGAGGCTGAGGGAGCTGGGATTGTTTAGCCTGGAGAAGAGGAGGCTCAGGGGTGACCTTATTGCTGTCTACAACTACCTGAGGGGTGGTTGTGGCCAGGAGGAGGTTGCTCTCTTCTCTCAGGTGGCCAGCACCAGAACAAGAGGACACAGCCTCAAGCTACACCAGGGGAGATTTCGGCTCGAGGTGAGGAGAAAGTTCTTCACTGAGAGAGTCATTGGACACTGGAATGGGCTGCCCGGGGAGGTGGTGGAGTCGCCGTCCCTGGGGCTGTTCAAGGCAGGATTGGACGTGGCACTTGGTGCCATGGTCTAGCCTTGAGCTCTGTGGTAAAGGGTTGGACTTGATGATCTGTGAGGTCTCTTCCAACCCTGATAATACTGTGATACTTTGCCTCACAGAGGGGATGCTAATAGCAGACTACAATTATTTGAAGGAGTGATTGAAAAGAGGATATCAGAAGACTGGGAATCCTCCTCTTTGGAGATTTATCAGACTTTGCTAGACATAGCTGTAGTCAGCTTGATCTAGTCTTGGTATGAGCACCCCTTTCAGTGGGAGGTTGAAGTGGAGACCTTCTGAGGTCTCTTTGCACCAGTACACCTATGAACTTGTGGAATCAACTACACAACCTGTGTGCAATAGATCTAATAACATTAGATCTGCTTTCAGCCCTGGGCATTCAGGGTCAAGTCTGCAGGGTGTCAGTGCTTTGCTTGCACCTGGGGCTGTCTAGTACATCTTCATCCCTTTTTAACCCTCTTTGGGTTCCAATGGCAATCATTCAAATCACCACTGACATCAGCATTTGGTTCTCACCTCCTGTGAGCATCTTTGTCAGGTCAGGAAAGATGTGTATGAGTTTACATATGGGTGAACTTATGGCAAGTATCTGCTGTAACCTCCTAGCAGTTGCTGACTTGCCTCATTGCTCTTCCACTGCTTGTCACACAAAGAATACCTTTGGGATGGGGTGGCAAGCTGAAATTTTAGTCTTTTAATGAAGACAGCTTGCTATTGTGGAATTTGAACCATGGACAGAAACCACTTGCAGTACATACTCCATATTTTGATCATACTTTCCAAAGCATCTTCATTTCACACGGGTCCTTCAGGGAACCTCACGTCTGAAGCAAATTAGGGGAATAATTGTATGTTTCTCAATATTTTCTAGCCAGATCTGTTAGTGAGCAAGCATGCTGTCATCTGGAAGCTTGCAGGATTTATGAATGTGCAGAATCTCCATTAACATCAGTAGAAATGGTGACCATAAATCCCTGCATGCAATTAACATACCACAGTGTGCTATCTGCAGTTCAGCATGCTCAGCAGAACAGAGAAGGAAGATGAAGATTAGAAGCAGTGCTTTCCACTCATCACTGGTAAATTACCATAAATAACTACCCTTACAGCAGCAACACAAAAGCAGATGATTAAGTCTTGACCTAGAGGCATATATACGGTCTGAATATTTAGCTTAATTATCTCAGAAATGTAATAAGTGAAAAGTATTGTTTCAGCTACAGCTGTTACTTGATTGTTCCTTTCATACAATAAAGATTTCTACAAGTTTGCATTATTTCCTCTAATATGTTTTAATAGTTTTGAGCAAAACAGGGGAAAAATAAAGAAGTACAGATCTGTTTATGCATTTTAGGTTGATTGGATTTAGTTTTACAGAGAGGGTTGGAATCCTGGCTACATTCCAGTTAAATACTTAACTTCTGCCTACATAAAATTTACTCTAAAGATAGACTCGGTGAATGTATCTCTCTTCCTTTCCTGATTTGAGATGTTGGCTTAAAGCTGTGACCATCTCACAAGCAGCTGCATTTCCCTCTGACTGCAAAGCTGGTAAGCGAACACCTCGCACATAACTTGTCAGAAACAAAGGAGCGATGAAACAGGTTTTTGTTTTGACAGGCAGCACAGATAGCAACAGATGCAGCTAAAAATATCCTTAGAATTACTGTTTCAAGGCCATATTTTCAGTTGCTGATGATTTCATTCAACTTTTTTTTTACTCAATTTGAATCTTTCTACCCTTGGTTAATTTAGGAAACTTTAAAGCAAAGCATGGTGTTTAGAAAGAGGCTAAAGAACTTCACACACCCACACCCACACCCACACAATGTTGTTATAGTTTCATAGTTATGGTTAGTTACAGTGGTTGGAGTTATAGGTATTGTTATAGTTATTTATAGTTGTTAGAGTTGTTTTTTTGTTCCAGGTTTTGTTACAATTATAGTTGTTCTAGTTGTAGTTATAGTAATGAGTTTATGAGTACAATCTAGCTGTCCATGGGGGGAAATGAGACATTGGAGGGATGACATCCCTCAATTAACTGACTTTTATCTATTCTCTTCTGTGGTGCAATAGGACTGCTATGGTGTTTTCTTCCAGTTCATAGAATCATAGAATCAACCAGGTTGGAAGAGACCTCCAAGATCATCCAGTCCAACCTAGCACCCAGCCCTAGCCAGTCAACCAGACCATGGCACCAAGTGCTTCACCCAGTCTCTTCTTGAACACCTCCAGGGACGGTGCCTCCACCACCTCTCTGGGCAGCCCATTCCAATGCCAATCACTCTCTCTGTGAAGAACTTCCTCATAACATCCAGCCTATACTTTCCCTGGCACAACTTGAGACTGTGTCCCCTTGTTCTACTGCTGGTTGCCTGGGAGAAGAGGCCACCCCCCACCTGGCTACAATGCCCCTTCAGGTAGTTGTAGACAGCAATGAGGTCACCCCTGAGCCTCCTCTTCTCTAGGCTAAACAACCCCAGTTCCCTCAGCCTCTCCTCAGAGGGTTTGTGTTCCAGGCCTCTCACCAACTTTGTTGCCCTTCTCTGGGCACATTCCAGCACCTCAACATCTCTCTTGAATTGAGGAGCCCAGAACTGGACACAGTACTCAAGGTGTGGCCTGACCAGTGCTGAGTACAGGGGAAGAATAACCTCCCTTGTCCTACTGGCCACACTGTTCCTGATGCAGGCCAGGATGCCATTGGCTCTCTTGGCCACCTGGGCACACTGCTGGCTCATCTTCAGCCTACTATCTACCAGTAACCCCAGGTCCCTTTCCTCCTGGCTGCTCAGTTAATGTTTATATTTTTGCAAGTTATTTCAAGATTCTAGTTATTATCTGTATAATGTTTCCATGACTGTGTGAAGAACCAATTATTGTTAAAATTAGTGGTTGGGGGTGGTGAGAGTTCTGAGTATCAAAATTAATACACAGTATTAATCTCCTTCTACAATAAGGTGATCTGCCTAGTGGATGAGGGAAGTGTCATGCACATTGTCTACCTGGACTTTAGTAAAGCCTTTGACACTGTCTCCCACAGCATTCTCCTTCGGAAACTCATGACACAAGCTTTAGATAAGTGCACCCTGTGCTGGATGAAAAACTGGCTGGATGGCCAGGCCCAAAGAGTGGTGGTGAATGTAGTAAAGTTTAGCTGCTGCCCAGCTACTAGTAGCATCCCCCAGGTTTCAATAATGGGGCCTGTCCTCTTTAATATCTTTGTCAATGATTTGGTTGAGAGGATTGAGTGCATCATCATTTGCAAATGACACCAAGCTGGGTGGCCATGTTGATCTGCTAGAGGGTAGGGAGGCTCTGCAGCAGGACCTGAGCAGGTTAGACCAATGAGTCAAGGCTAACTATGAAATTTAACAAGGCCAAGTGCCAGGTCCTCCACCTGGGTCACAACATCCCCATGGCAAGCTACCGACTTAGAAAGGTGTGGTTAGAAAGCTGCAACTCTGAGAGGGACCTGGGGGTGTCAATTGAAAATCAATTACATTTGAGTCAGCAGTGTGCCCAGCTGGCCAAGAAAGCCAATGGCATCTCAGCTCATGCCAGAAACACTGTGGCCAGCAGGTACAGCAAAGTGATCATCCCCCTGTACTCAGTACTGGTGAGGCCACACCTCAAGTACTGTGTTCAGTTCTGGGCCTCTCACTGCAGAAAGGCTATTGAGGCTCTGGAGCATGTCAGAAGGCTGATAATGAAGCTGGTGAAGGGTCTGGAGCACATGGCCTATGAGGAGCATCTGAGAAAGCTGGGGTTATTCAGTCTGGACAAGAGGAGGCTGAGGGGAGACCTCATCACTCTCTACAACTAACTGAAGGGAGGTTGGAGCGAGGAGGGGGCAGTCTCTTCTCCTTGGTGGCAAGGGACAGGACTAGAGGAAACAGCTTCAGCTGCACCAAGGGAGAATCAGGGCTGGATGCAAGGAAATGCTGCTTCACAGAGAGGGTTATCAAACATTGCAATGGTCTGCCCAGGGCAGTGGTGGAATCACCATCCCTGGAGGTGCTCAAGTAGTGCATGGACCTGATGCTTGGGCACATGGTTTAGTATTGACCCTTCAGGGCTGGGTTGAGGCTTGGACTGGGTGATCTTTGAGGTCTCTTCCAACTGGATGTTTTCTGTGATTCTGTGAGGGCAGAAAGGCACATTTTAGTCACATTTGGCTAACAAGCAGTCACTCTTGGTGGTTTTTATGTGGAGGCTAGATGTCCTTTCAAGATCTATGTTAGCTGGATCAAATCCTGGAGACAATTTAGAAACATTTCTCTAACAGACCAGGGTAAGAGAGTCTAAAGGCCCTAAATCCCTCTTGCTGACAGCAAAGGGCTGAGTGGACTTACGTCACATAACAATGAAATAACATCAGAGTGAACCAGATACAAGAGCTACACACAATGTCAAAACAGAGTATGGCGTAGCTATTTCAAGAGGCAAGCCTTCAAGAGCAACTCTCAGTTCCCCAGAGTCTATATGCTGCAGTGAAGCCTTTTGAGCTCTGGACATGGGTTCCCAATGGCTGAATGTATGACATCTTCTATAGTCACCAGGATGTTGCCAATCAGAACGAGGAGGCACCTTGGACACTACCATCCCAGCACAGCAGGCTGACATGGGTGGGCATGTAAGCTGTCATGACAGAGGGGTGAACATGAGGAGTATGTGCCATTTATACAAGAGGGGCTGGAAACATCAGCAAAAGAGCAGGGTAGAGAGCATGAGGCATATAACTTCAGGTGCAAAGCTAAATCCAGCAGGGGCAATGACTTAGAGATACAAGAGAGTTGAGCTGACAGTGACAGACATTATGTTCTATGTACTTCAGCATCACAAGGTTCACTGCACAGCTCTTTGCCAGGATGGGGTCTGACCAGTCAAAGGTGCTGCTCACTGCAATCTTCTTCTACTAGAGAACTCCACCATACAATAATATGGCCACACTTGTTTTGGTGCCTTGCTTTCAATAACCAAACCTTCTCAATCATTAACCTGAGGCAGTTCTGCCACTTAGTATTTTGCCGCTCCCTGGAGATGTACCTCAAATTGCACTGAAGTCAAACAGTAGATACCTGACTGTTGTATTATTAAGTTAACCTTTTACCTTTAGGCAAGCCTTTAGATGACAAGGTGGACAAGCAGTAATGATTTAATAAGCTTTTAATATATTCATAAAAATGCCTTCAAAGATGCCTAAGTGTGTTACTTTGGTGAAACTAAACTAAACTAAATTTTCAGTTCCAGAATAAAGGATTTTTTTAAACTAAAGAGCTCTGGTCTTTATAGTTTGGGACTGTTATTTTCTATGGCAGAAGCAAAGTGAGTATTAAATGAGTCCAGTGTGGGAAGAAGAGGGAAAAGCGGAAATAGAATTTATTTACACAGTGAATGCTTCACACAGAGTTCATAAAAGCAAAGCAGATTATGAAAAGTGAATTAAAACCCAATTACTTCCAGGTTCAGGGTGTCTGATGAGCTAATTAAGCAATGTTTTCTCAAATCCAACCCCTGAAGTCTCCAGAGAAGGTGGATGGCTGAAAGACACACTTTCAGATAACCTGCTCGCTGTTTCATTCCCTTTCACAGTGCAGTTCTGCAGCCTGAGTGGCAGAAGAGCAGCAACATCCAACTTCACCAAATCTCTTTGAGATCCTACTGGGAAAGGTAAGTCACCTTGCAATGATCTGATGTGTCTTGCAGTGACCTGGTGTGTGCACGACATTGGCTTGGCTTTGTGTCAGCTGCTCAGCTTTCTCTATCCAACAGACAATGGCATTTCACCTCCTGGGTTAGAGGCTTTTAGCAGAAGGAGGATCTTTTTGGACACTCCCAGTAGCTGGCATGTGCATCAATATGCCAAGAGTGAAGTCAGATAACCAGAGATATTTCACAGCATTATGACTATACAAGCAGTTATCTGCAGCAGATTAAACCCTGTCAGTGTCCTACATACAATTTCTAAGTTTCTGATTATTAATATCTGGTGTCTCCTTACTAAAAAACATTGTTAAAGAACTCTATTGACTTCCAACAACTGTCAGAGGGACAAAGCTCTCTGGCACCACGGACTGGGATAATTGCCAGGCAAACTTGATTCCAGGACTCCAAAAGTGACAACTTTTGAACACCACACTACCTTATCTGAGACTGTTCCTATCTATATCCCATGCTGTATGTTTCTTATTAATGCATATATATTTACCCTTGTGATTTTTCTAATCCACATGTCAGATTCTGAGTTACTCAGATTTGTTTAAGCCTTGTACTGCATCAGTTCCAAGCACATGGCAGGAAAAGCTCAGAGTTTAGTCCCCTTCCATTGTTTTTTCCAAGTATCCTATTGTAAAATCTTTCCTTTTTAGTGGATCAAACAATTTTAATTCTAATATCATAATTTCTTTAAAATATATGTCTGATTTCATTCACGAGCCCTTTGCATGAAGGGATGCACTCTATTTCATGAGTTTGGCCAAGTTCACTCCTATTATCCAAACTCTGTTACAAAAAAATAATTTCTCTGATTTGAAGTAGGTGCTGCTATGGGATGACAGTATCACAGTATCACAGTATCATCAGGGTTGGAAGAGACCTCACAGATCATCAAGTCCAACCCTTTACCACAGAGCTCAAGGCTAGACCATGGCACCAAGTGCCACGTCCAATCCTGCCTTGAACAGCTCCAGGGACGGCGACTCCACCACCTCCCCGGGCAGCCCATTCCAGTGTCCAATGACTCTCTCAGTGAAGAACTTTCTCCTCACCTCCAGCCTAAATCTCCCCTGGCGCAGCCTGAGGCTGTGTCCTCTTGTTCTGGTGCTGGCCACCTGAGAGAAGAGAGCAACCTCCTCCTGGCCACAACCACCCCTCAGGTAGTTGTAGACAGCAATAAGGTCACCCCTGAGCCTCCTCTTCTCCAGGCTAAACAATCCCAGCTCCCTCAGCCTCTCCTCGTAGGGCTGTGCTCAAGGCCTCTCACCAGCCTCGTCGCCCTTCTCTGGACACGCTCAAGCATCTCAACGTCCCTTTTAAAGTGGGGGCCCCAGAACTGAACACAGTACTCAAGGTGTGGTCTAAGCAGTGCAGAGTACAGGGGCAGAATGACCTCCCTGCTCCTGCTGACCACACCATGACTTCACATGACAGAGAAATTCCAGGATTTGGTCCATTTTTAAGCAATCTTTGGCAGTAATTCAGGAAACATCAATAAGCTGCAGTAGATTCTGTCTGTCACAGAAATGTCATTTTGAGACTTTCAAAGTTCGAATCAGAGTTCTGGTCATTATGAAACATTATGCAGATCTGGTTTTAGCCAGGAAATGCTGGAAGGTCACAGTTTCCTCGTACACATAATGCATCCAGCAGTCCGAGGGGAGTTTGTGAACTGAGAGCATCTTATGGTCCTCTGAAGAAAAAAAAAGCAGGCAGGCTTTATCACAATCAGAAATGTTTATCCAGATCAAGACACTCTGACATTTGTCTCTGTGCCTCTCTTAGGCTACTGTCAATGCTAGTACAGTCATTGTTTCAAACCTCTATAATAGTTTTTATTTGCACTTTAAACCCAAGAAAATTTCTTTAAATGGAAGAGGCAGTATAACAGTAGTTTTCAAACTTCACATAACACATAATAACATATTGGTATGTTTATGAATCATGGGCCAAGTATGCTTCCAAATAGAGAATGATTTTATATTCCAATGGGTACGCTATTCATTCTGTAGTGTGTCAAAAGTAACTGCTCTCTAAGCTCCAAAGCACTCTAACACACTCTCTTAAACCACGTGAAAAATGGAATCTCAGAAATTATTGTGAAATTAGCTGTTTCAAGAAAAATTAGTCTCCAGCTACCCAGGCTCTTCAGATTGCAAATCCAGCCTCATTCTAATAGAATTACACTGATTTCCTCTCACACAGAATTCTAGGGAAGGAGCTGGCATGTCAGTGGGTGAGTGTACTCAATAAATCTATAAATATGAAAAGAATTTTTATGCAAAGCTTTTGTTGGCTTATTGCACCGGTGGATTAAAAACTGGCAATTCCACCAGTTTCCTCTTTCAGAAATTGAGTTATTTTCTCAGTTTAGATTTTACAGTCTCTTAAGATGCTCAAAAATAAAAGGAATGATTGCATCCTTTTCTATCATATCATGGAACTCCCAGTGGAAAATAATCTCTCCTGCCCATACTTGGGTATTAGGAAAAATAGAAAGATAATTTAGACTGAGTTCAGATATGAAGAAGCTTTCTAAAGCTGAAAGTTTTCTCATAAACATCTCTGGTGTTATTCACTCTCAATGTTGTCCTAGAAACCCTACAAAACACCTTCTTTTCATGCTTTCTTTTTTTCCTCTTGGACTGAAAATACAGGCGAAAAAAAGAAAGTTGTTCTCCTAATTCTGTACTAAAACTCCTTTAAATCAAACTTCAACTCCATCTTTGTGCTATGCTGGGGGCGTGGGGGGAGGGAGGAGAGTGGAAAAGGGCTTTCTTGTATCTATTCCAACAATGCCCAGGCAATTAAGAAAAATGTAGAAGTTAAAATCCACCCCCTCGTTTTGCAAAGATAACTCAGTTGCCCTCAGGGTTTTTCGAGATAATTTGCATCTGTTCCTACTATTTCTCTTACATTATATATAGAAGATGTACCTTTAAAACACTGGGAGGCCCTGCACCTGCACAACATGGTACTCACACTGTACACACAACAGTGTCAACGTGTGTGCATTCTAAAAGGGGATGACTGTCTCAGTGGAAGAGGGTAGAGCAATGGATATTGCTTATCTTGGCTTCACTAAGACATTCAGAGCAGTCTCCCATAACGTTCTTGTAGACAAGCTGAATTACAGGCAACACAAGAGGACTGCAAAGTGGATTGCAAACTGCCTGGACTACTGAACTGTAAGGATTGTGATCATAAGAATGAAGTCCAGCTGAAGACCAGTAACTACCTGTGTACCCCCGGGGACTGATATGGAAGTGAACATTGCTTAACAGCTTCACTAACAGCCTGGTTGAAGGCAGAGTGCACTCTCAGCAAGTTTGAAGATAGAAAATTGGGAGGAGTGGTTGCTGCACAAGACAGTTGTGTTGCCACTCAGAGGAAGCTTGGAAGGCCTGAGAAATAGAGAATGTCACGAAGCGCAAGAAAGGGAGACTCAAAGTTCTGCACCTGAAGGAGAACAACTCCAGCACCAGTACTAACTGGGAGTTCACTGACCAGAAAGCAACTTGTCAGAAAGAGGACCTTGTCGTCTTGGTGGACAAGGAACTGCTGGACAAATTATCTATCTTTTTGTGGGCACCTGGGGACTGTTCACCAGGGAGAAGAGAATGCTCAGGGGAAGCTTAGCAGTATCCAAAGGGAGGACATAGAGAAGGTGGAGTCAGTGTCTTTTCGGTAGTGCCCAGTGAGAGGACAGGAGGGAATAGGCAGAAACTGAAATACAGGACATTTTGTTTAAATACAAGAAAACACTTTTTTACTGAGAGCCATGAGGATAATTGGAGAATTTGAGTTTCACCTCTGTTGAGAGAGATTGAGAGACCTGGGGCTGCTTAGTCTGGAGAAGAGAAGACTGAGAGGAGATCTTATCAAAATATACAAATATCTGAGGGGTAGGTGCCAAGTGGATGGGGTCAATCCCTTTTCACTGGTCAGCAACAATGAGACAAGGAGCAATGTCTACAAACTTGAACCTAGGTTTCACCTCAACATGAGAAACTTCTTTACAGTGAGGGTGACCAGAGAACTGGAACAGGCTGCACAGAGAGGTTGTAGAGTCTCCATCTCTGGAGACTTTCAAAACCTTCCTGGATGTGTTGGAGAATTTCTTGTTAGCAGAGCACACAAGAATTGATAAACATGAGCAACCCGTGCTGGGAATGGCCTTGGTTCCCAGTCAGCTCAGGAAATCGAGCTGTAAACAGCTGAGCACCCCACACACAGCTACAGTGGGCAGAGACTAGATAACCAAAAGGGCTGGAGTGGGTGGTGATGGAGGCTGACCCTTAGAATGTTGTGATAAGTTAACCTATGCACGCCTTACATGTAACTCTGGACCCTCTGACTGTAACCAATCTTGGTGGAGCAAGTGTATATAAGTCACTGTATCACAGAAATAAAGTGGATTTGACCATCTAACCATATTGGTGAACAAAGAGTCATCTTCCCATAGCGCTCCACCGGACATTTCCCAACATGGATGCATTCTGTGCAGACTACCCTAGGTGATCCTGCTCTGGCAGGGGCATTGGACCTGATGATCTCTGGAGGTCCCTTCCAACCTCACTGGCATGGGTTGCCTTGGAAGTATGTAGAGTCTCCATCCTGAAGATACCTAAAACCCAACTGAACATGATCCTGGGGAACCTGCTTTGAGCAGAATGTTGGACAAGAGGATTTTTTGAGGTGAATTCCAGGTTCAGCTATTCTGTGATTCACCTTTCTGTTGATTTCCTCCCAAGTAGAATGATTCTGTTACTCAAGGCAATATTCTCAAGCACAAGTTAGTATATAGGCAATTTGGACAGCCAGATGAGCAAAGTCTTGGACCACAACACAGAGCAAGTCTATCAACAGCATAGATGCACTGTAATTTAAATCCATATAAAATATAGATCAGACAGTCCAACAAAGCCCAACTCAATGATCTCTGCCCCTTAGACTGTGAAGAAATGAAGAATAAATAAATACCCAGGACATCTAAAGGCATTAGCTTTTGTGTTTTGTATAGCAGAGTTCTCTCTATGCTTAAGTGTAATTTTCTGTGCAATTTTTTTCTCCATCTCCCACTGAAGCACCTCTGCAAATCACATGCAAGGTAGAGAAACACCTTATTCCAATCAGGCCTCCAGAGCATTTCACTCCCTTAGGAAGGGCTGAGAAGTGTTTTTTGTGTCTACTCTATTCAGACAGAAGAGAATAATGAGGTCTGATAGAGATACCCCCACTGGATGGGTTTACATAAGTGAACTTCACCAATACTGACTATAATCTGAGAGTACACTCCTCACGTAAGTAGTTGTGTAGGCAGCTTGCAGTACAGTTCTCAGGCCCTGCATGTGGATTTGCACACAAAATGAGCTTTGAACCCCAGGAGGCAGCAAAGATTCTAAACCTTAACTGCTTCAGTCTGCCTCTACTCACTCAGAGAATCACCATAGGGCAGGGAATTGAACTCAGCCTGCCTATGTCACTGTTCTCAATATTTTGACAGCAACAGAGCATCCCTTGTTGAGTTATTCTTTCTAGTAAAAACAGCACCTTTAATCAATGTCTAAAATTCATTATACAAGTGAGAGTGAGGGAAAGAAATCATTTGAATCAATACTTGTTTCAGTCTTGTACAGAGTCTGCATAACAGCACTCCACTACAGATCTGTGGCATTGTATCACACATTATTGTCCTGGAAAGCAAGGGTGGGAGGAAAACAAAGGCTTGGGCCATTATGTCCCTCCCCTCCCAAGGTGATAAACAGGTACCCACAAGTTTTTAAGTACTTGTTGTTGTCTTGCCCAAATAAGGGTCAGCAAGCCCTGATTTCACCAAACACGGTCAGTTTTGCAAATGCCATTTTGATTGTTGAATCTCTGTGGCCAAAGGAGCCATTACGCTCAGGCAAATAATATCAATTGAGCTAAATTGCAAGCATGGAGCGGCTTCTGCCATGCTGCTTCTGCCTCACTGCTCTTGGACAACATGTTCTGCTTTGCCTTGTGCTTCAGACCAGCTTAGCCCTGACATTTTGGGATTGAACTACCTGGAAGCTTAAGTGCCTCAAGTTTCCCAGGAGAAGGCATTTAAGTGCCTCACGATGTGGCAAGAAGTGGCAAGAAGTGTCACCGACATTGTACTTTCTGCACATCTGCAAGAGATCCTGCCTGCACCTCTGCAAACCTCCATGCCAAGAGGAACAAGGATCAGGTCAGAGATCATCTGCCTCTTTCCCAGCACCCTGGGGAGATCTAGAAGCCTCTCTATGGCTGAGCAGTTCCAACACTGCCACAAAGGAGCCAGGGATTATCTTGAAATTTCTACTCCACTGCAGTGAGTAGCACAGACTTTCCCTAGGGCTCCAGGTTACCTATTTGTAAGTGAGGAGAGAGTCATTGGACACTGGAATGGGCTGCCCAGGGAGGTGGTGGAGTCGCCGTCCCTGGAGCTGTTCAAGGCAGGATTGGGCGTGGCACTTGGTGCCATGGTCTAGCCTTGAGCTCTGTGGTAAAGGGTTGGACTTGATGATCTGTGAGGTCTCTTCCAACCCTGATAATACTGTGATACTGTGATACTGTGATACTGAGGCAAAGACATTATTGTGGCTAAAGTTTTCCAATTTTCCTGATTCTCCTAAATGAATGAATTGCCCATGAGCATCCTTCTGAAGATTTTCCTGACCAAATTAGACCCTGAATTTAACTAATTAGTATACAGTTGTGGGCAGGGCTTTCTGGAAATAAAAATAACTACGTATTTTATAATTCCTGCCTAGTTAATTGCCATAACTAAAGCAATTACAAAACACCAAACATTTGTGAAAAAAGCTAAGCAAAAATTAACTGCACTCCTTTTCCCCTATCTCATTTCAGGTTACTACTGGTTATACAGTATACTAAGTGTTAAACATCTGCCTTGTACTTCTTAGTAGATGGAAGTTCTCTTTTAAGATGTTAAAGTGATTTTCCAGATGAAAAAAACATCTTTGCAGTATCTGAGAGATAATAAAGTACTGAAAGAAAGCACTGAACTTCATGAGGTTTACAGGGCCCTACTACTCAAGTCTACCTAGATTTCTCTGTATTATATCCTTTCCTTATCATCTGCACCACTCAGTTTGGTGGTGTTGGCAAACTTACTGAGAGTCCACTATGTCATTGATGAAGATAGGAAACAGTACTGTCTCTAGTATGGACCCTTGAGGGATGATACTTGTTATTGGTGTCCACCTGAATATTGAGCTATTGACTAGCTCTTTGGATGTGGCCATCCGGTCAACTTCTTATTCATCTAACAATCCATCAGTCAAACCTCTGTCTCCGCTATTTAGCAGCAGAAATGTTATGGGAAATTCTATTAAAAGTCTTACAGAAGTCGACAGAGGTGACATCCATAGCTCTTCCCTTGTCAACTGATGCAGTCACCCTTTGTATAAGGCCAGTAGGTTAGCCAGGCAACTCATCTTTTTACCGATTGTGATTTTCCTAATAGCAGACAAGAAGATATTGCTTGCTTCCAGAGAACAGCAATTCTCTAATTTGGTATCTACATCTTATTTCTGGTCTGAAGAACCTCTTTAAACCCTCTTTTCCCACTTAAGTTATGCAGTAGGTAGCATTTAAGAGAATCAAGAATACGCTGAAGCACGCAAGAGATGCTTGTATAGAAAGTCTCCTTCTTAGGAAAGGCACCCCTGAGTCAATAAAGTAGACAAATATAGTGTGGTCATAAGGATGAGATTTTAAATTAAATTTTCATTTACAGCCTGATTGAATCTTTTCTTTACAAGAAGGCTACTCCAGTGTGACAACATGCTGAATCTCCTTCGATTAAAACAATTGCTAAAGCACACGAGCTCTCCAGGATTGCAAATATCTGACCCTAGAGAGTTAAATCCAAAAAGAATGATAGATCAACAAGGGTGTATTAAGACTGCAAATACAACAAAGCCATGAAAGGCTGAGCAGAACGCAAAACTCTCCAAGTTGTCATGATCTTTGAAATATCTCCATTCTGTAATGCTCTCGTTTGGCTTTGCATTTTTGGGGGGAGTCAGCACAAAATTGCATTTCATACTGAGACAAGTAAATGACAGTCCCTCCCATATTCCTGTCAGCAAGGAATAAATTTGATTAGTCTCAGCCAACGTATGGTGTTTGGAAGATGTAAACTTTTGCCAGTAAGAAGTAATATAACTCTCCAATTTAAACAAAGCAATGCATTAAGGAAGCCAGCAAGAGCCATACCAAACTTGAGCTAGTCATAATAGGCAGCTGCAGAACACAAGATGCCAGCAGATTTACTCAACCCTTGGTGACCGTTAAAAGTGTTATAAATAAGAAGGGCAAACCTGTTTTGCTGAACCTATAAATGACACATAACATCATGTGCTAGACCTTGGAATGAAGGTACCAGAAGAGAAAATAGGATTTTGAGTCACCACTTAGAATCTGATCTGTAGCAATTGTAACTTGCTATGACCAGGCAGTCATACATGAGAAACTGCACTGCAGTTTCACTTTGCTTTTCAGCTGGTACAGATATGCAGCAGAGAAACACACATCCATCCAGCTGGTTACTGGTAGCTGTTACTGCAAACTGGGAAAAGAGGTATAATCTTCTCCTGCAGTTCACAGCAGACTAAGAACCCTGTTTTTCAAGTTGCAAATCCAGCACCAAATACGCAATGTTTCCCTTCCTCCCTAATTAGAGGTAAGGTTAAAATAGATGTTACCAAGGTCAGCAGAGTTTCCTTGTATTTACACCAGCATAACAGAGGGTACTGGCATACAACTTCTTGTGTGCTATGTTACAGAGATGCTTTTTTTAAGTCTTGCTACCTGCTGTTGTGTCCATGGCAAACCGCCAGGTTTTTCATCCCTTTGTGGACAAGCATTATGGAAAATAGGCTCTGAACAAACCGACGCTGTGGGAGCAGGCCTGGAGGATACAACAGCTGGGAGGTGTTATCTGCTGCTGGCTGTGGACCATATGCTGAGCAGAGTCTATGTACACAAATAGAATTCCCTCCTGACATTAGGAGCTGAGAAAAAAACTGAATTATTAAGAAATTAATCAAGCCTTCACAAATCTGCATGAAATCTGCAACATTCATGTGCCTAGATGACATTCAAGGGGAATTATTTTCTATAGAGGCAAAAAATCATAACTGACAGAACGTGGTATTTTGATCCCATTCTCACTTGTTGCTACCAACTTCTTGATGGCAGAATGTTCTGTAATGATAGTGCAGGGAGATCTAACACATTTGAGTTTGGTTGGCATTATCTGTTAAGAAGCTTTCAAGACTATTACAGGGATAGTGCTGTGCCTATGTGAGCCAGCATGATAGCTATTATGATCTCTGGAATAGCTTGTACCCAGCCTTTTACATTAGAGCAATTTCCTGCAAGGCAGAGAAAATGCTGCCCGGGACATCAACAGCATCTTTGTACCTTGTAAACAAAAAGCTCCACAAAATCAGCTGCTAAATAAAAGAGCTTCTGGTTTTGTTTAACAAACACTGAGCTGAAAAATGCACTTAGTGCAACAGCAGTATCACCAGGTGGGTGGTTGTGTCTACAGCTCTGCAGTAAATACCTTGGGCTGTTCTAGCCTTCTCCTTTAACTTAGTATTCCTCTGAACAGTGCATAGCTTGAAATAAGAAGCTTATGGCAGAATGGATGAGGGTTAAAGGTCAGTTCTCTGTCAGATGTTTCAATGCACTTTTCTTTAACAACTCAGCTCTCCATCAGCCAGTATCTTCCCATGACAGCACAATGGTATTTTATAACATTGGATGTCACTGAAAGACATGGCAAACAATAGCCTCAATCCATATGAGCACCTGATAATCATTAACATATAGTGTCCAATTAAAACAAATATCCATTTGTATAAATGCTAGAGAGAGGGAATAATAGAGCCAAAAAAGAGATGGGTGTATCACAAGTGGTATTCCCCAGGGCTCAGTATTTGGGCCAATACTGTTTAATATCTTCATTAACAATCCAGACAAGGAAATTGAGTGCACTCTCAGTAAGTTTGCAGATGACATCAGGTTGAGTGGGAATCTTGATCTACTTGAAGATAAGGAGGTTCTACAGACTGGATTGACGGACCAAGGCCAGTTGCATGAGGTTCAACAAAGCCAAATGTTGGGTCTTGCACTTGAGTCACAACAATACTAAGCAATGTTATAGGCTTGAGGAAGAGTGGCTGGGAAGTTGCCCAGTAGAAAAGGACCTTGGGATGTTGGTTGATAGTCAGGTGAGCCATGAGCCAGCAGCATGCTCAGGTGTCCACGAAGGCCAGCAGCATCTTGGCGTCTATCAGGAACAGTGCGGACAGCGGGAGTAGGAAGTGATTGTACCTCTGCACCCACACCAATGAGGCTGCACCTCAAATACTGTGTTCAGTTTTTGGCTCCTTACTACAAGAATTACATTGAAATGCTGGAGTATGTCCAAAGTAGGGCAATAAAACTGCTGAAGAGTCTGGAGAAAAGTCTCATAAGGGAACTGGGTTTCTTGAGGCTAGAGAAAACAAGGCTGTTATTGCTCTCCACAACTACTTGAAAGAAGATGGTAGCAAGATGGGTATTAGTCCATTCTCCCAGGTAACAAGGAACAGGACAACATGAAATGTCCTCATGTTGTGCCAGGGGAGGCTTAGGTTTGATATTAGGAAAAATGTCTTCACTAAAAGGGTTGTCAAGCACTGGAGCTGCCCAAGAAAGTGGTTGAGTCACTATACCTAGAGGTATTTAAAAGCTGTCTAGATGTGGCACTCAGGGCCATATCTTTGTGGTGGACTTGGCACAGTTAGGTTTATAGTTGGACTTGATGATCTTAAGAGCCTTGTCTTACTTAAATGCTTTTATGGTTTTGTGTTTGGAGAAACAGGCAGAAAGAAGACTAAAATAAAAGCCATTATCTATGGATTCCCAAAATAAAAACCAAGCAGCAGTAGCCATATCTCACCTGAGAACAAGCAAGGAAACGATGGCATTTAGTAGAGACCCACAGTACATTTTCCATCTGTTGCTCTGGATAAAATCAGACATGAAAGAAATGTATTCTAGTGCTGGTTGATGAAAACTGACAGTGAAAACCTTGGTATACCAGTTCCTGCACAGCTATGTTTAGAACTCTTCAGCTAATATAGCTAAATTTAGAAGTCTGCATGCACACTGGGAATCTCTGCTCCCTTTGTTGTCAATGGAGATATAATCAAGTCAGTCAAGGAGCCCAGACAGAGAGAGTCAGCTCACCGTAACATACAGACCTCCATGGTTATTTGAACTGTACTGGCTGTGTTGACCAGGGGCTTCTCCACTGCCTCCAGGAATAATCTTGAAATGCTCTTAAGTATCCAACTCAGTGACTATCCCAAAAGACAAGACTCTTTAACAGGACCTCTATAATTATAATGTACCATCCCAGGCCAATCTCTTGGATAGTCTTGGATACCTAAATCAGCAACAGACACTCAAGTTTAATCTACAGAATTCCATGCTAGCATTCATGCTGACTTCCAGCTGCTCCGCTGATGACATTTCAGGGTCAGCCTCAGAATCCTTCAGATAGAAAGATAAATAATATTTTACAAAACATGAAAAACAAGTTTCTGCTTACTGCTACTCTGCTGCTAGGTAAGCTCCAGCCCATGGTTCTGCATATCTACCTTCATGTTTTTCAAGCATTCCAGAGTTTAGTTCATACAATCATAGAATCACAGGATGCTTTAGGTTGGAAGGGACACCCTGCCATAGGCAGGGACACCTCCCACTAGAACAGGTCGCTCAAGGCCTCATTCAACCTGGCCTTGAACACCTCCCTGCAGGGGAGTTGAACTATATGTTCTTTCAAGGTCCCTTCCAACCCCTAACATTCTGTGATTCTGTGATCATGAACAGCAAATTAATTTTTTTTTTACTAAGGGACTTTAAATAGACAGTGCATTGTTTTCCAAATTACATGTTTATGTGGAAAATGATCCACCAAAAAAGACCAGAAGTTCATCTGGTTCAGCTGCCTGCTTCTGGCATCAGGAGGAGTAAAAATATGCTACATAATGCAGCCAGACAGCTGAGCAAAACTGTGCCACAGGGAGAGAATCTCAGCCTCAGCCTGAGCTGAGGAGCATATTTTGCTTTCAAGAAGTAATCCAATTTGGTTTCTCTAATGCTCTTTGTTCCACTCAATGCCATACATTTTATTTAAGTCAAAACTGGAATCTTTCAGAGGTAATTTCTTCTCATTTAATTTCTGTGTCAGTCCAAGGAGGATTCAAGTTTGCTTCTGGGACAAAGCAGGACAAAGATGATGGATTTCAGATCAGAAAGTACTGAGCCCATTGTTTGTCACTATACACAGTGCTTTGTCAGCATTTCACTGCCAGGACTCGCTGCTGGCCCACGTCAATCTCTCTGCTCACCGAGACCACTAGAACCTGCTGCTCCATGGAGCTGCTTCCCAGGCAGCTCTACCTAACTTGTGTTGTTGCACAGAACTTTTCCATCCATGGGGCAGGACTTGCAACTAGTTTTTGCTAAATTCCATGAAATTTATACTGGCCTATTCCCCCAGCCTCACAGAACCACACTGAAGCACAGAATGATAGGGCTTAGATAGTACCTCTGGAGATCTTCTGGTCCAACCAGCTTTAATATTTCAAATTACATTCCCACCTGACAGTGAAGCAAGTCTCCTAATTTGTTGCCCACTACAAAGCTGGCACAATGCACACCGCAGTGCACGTACCAACAGGTGAGCTATACATCCCACTGCCTATCCACAACACAACTGAAAGATCCATCTGGCTCTGGTGACATCCTTCTCCAGACTCAGCTGGGGTGGCTACCTGTGATCTCAGGTGAAGCATCCCACATGTTTTTGATGTCAGTGTCTATTGTGTGTTCCATCCAAAATCCTCTTTCACACTAGAGCATGGCTGTACTCCCACGTTTCTTTCATATCTGTTTTGTCCCCAGTGTGTTTATTCCAGTGTTCTCACCATGTGATATTTTCTGCCATATGTTGTGGTGAAATGAGAGCTGTGATTCTGTACAAAGCAGGAAGTTTGCAAGGGAGAGGGTAGCTTCCTGCTGGAGCTTTGTGTGACTGCTGTGCTTTTGCTGAGTATAATTTTATATTCTTTGCACTGACACTGGTACTACTTTGGCTATTTTATTAAATCCATTTTCATTTCAGTCTGTGGGTCTTTTCTCCTTTTCCTGCTTTCCCTTCTCTGCTGGGGAGGGGGCATCAAATGACAAAGCAACTGCTGTAGTTTAGCCGCAGGTATGGGTTAAACATAGACACAGCACTACGGAGAACATGTGTGGAGCTAGTGAACAGAGTTTCAAGGCTACAAGTCCTGTGTGCTGGGATGTGGGTTCTGCTGGCCATTCCAAACACATCTCTTTCAGCCTCTGATTCAGAATAGTGGAGTCATTTCGAGCTCATAATGCAGTGACTGCACTGAGCAAAAGGACTAGTCACAGAGCGAGGTTTCAGGGTTGGACTTGTTTTCTCCAGCTTCAGCCGTATAGAATCACTGAATCATAGAATGAGTCGGGGTTGGAAGGGACCACAAGGGACCTGCCATGGGCATGGACACCTCACACTAGATCAGGGGAACTATACTGGTCCCTAACTCCATCTGCCAGCTCAGGAGGCCAGTCGTCCTGGAGACAACCTGTCCTACTATTGAAGATTGAGGCAAAGAAGGTGTAAGTACCTCTGTCTTTTCCTCATCTTTTGTTATTATGTTTCCCTCTGCATCTAATAAGGAGTGGAGGTTGTTCTCGGCCCTTCTTTTACCATTAATATACTTATAGAAACATTTTTCGTTCTCCTTAAGAGCAGTGGCCAGCATAAGTTCTAAATGAGCTTTTGCCTCTCTGTTTCTTTTCCTACCAGACCTAGCAACATCCTTGAACTCTTCCTGGGATACCTCCCCTTTATTCCAAAGGTGATACATCCTCTTTTTTTTTTTTCTTTAATTCATTCAGAAGCTCTTTGCCCATCCAGTTTGGCTGACTCACTCATCAGCTCATCTTTTGGCACAATGGACCAGCTCCGGCTCCCTCTGTTTCTCCTCACAGGAGAAGTGCTCCAGACCTCTGATCATCCTCATGGCCCTTCTAGGGACACGTTCTGGCACATCCATATCCTTCTTGTAATAGAGGCTCCAGAACTGGACACAGTACTCCAGGTGAGGTCTCACCAGTGCAGAGTAGAGGGAGAGGATCGCTTCCCTCAACCTGCTGGCCACACTTCTCCTGATGCAGCCCAGGATCTGGTTGGCCTCCTGGGCTGCAAGAGCACACGGATGGCTCGTATTGAGATTCTCATCCATCAGCACCCCCAAGTCCTTCTCCTCAGGGCTGCTCCCAAGCCAGTCACTGTCCAGCCTGACAGGTGCTTGGGATTGTCTCAACCCAGATGCAGGACCTTGCATTTGGTGTTGTTGAACTTCATGAGGTTGGCTTGGGCCCGCCTCTCCAGCCTGTCAAGGTGCCTCTGGAAGGCACATGAAGTTTAGGATGCTAGTTTGAGCTGGCCATTAGGATCCTGCCATGCTAATAGAGAGAAAAGACTAGAGAAGGAGCCTGAACTTATCCTTCCTCTCTGATTTCAGGAGAGGATGCATCATTCCCTGGAAGTGCCTGTCTCTCCCCAGTGATTAGATGAGACCAAAGATTTGTTTAGATTCTCCCTCAAGTGGCTAAATATGGATGAGGATACTCCTGGCATTCTTCAGCCTGTGTAGGGGCAACAAATAGTCAACAAACAAGGGGTTTTACTATTATCACTGCAAAAATTTGTGATCTGGTGGGATCCAAGGAAAGTCTTTGTCTCAACAGTACTGCTGTCTTTCATTCATTTTAATTCCCCTTGGTCCCCGAGCAGACTATTTCATTTGCAAACTTTTTGGAGTCAGGATCTGACTTCTGTCTGCTGGTAAAGCAGCTGGCACATGGTTAGTCCTGTACAAACAAGCAATAATAAAGCTTTCTGGAGGCAGATGTTTGGATTATCTTCTCAGACTAAAATGGCTTGGTCTAATTCAATGGAACACAAATGATGTGTTACATGCAATTATCTCCATATGAATGTTTGCCTTATTAATTAAAAGGGGACTTAGGGAATTTATTACACAGTATGTCATCTGGCCTCACAGGTAGATGTTTTCCATGCAAATGATTGTGGGTGTTAGTTCTGGTCTTACTGACATCCTTTGTAAAAGCGAACAAAGTGAGGGGCACATTCGGTTCTCTTCTCACAAGAATGACTGCAGATATTCCCCTCTCCCTTTAATATGAATAATAACTACAGAAATATTATTAGGCCAGTGAGGAAGTCTCTAGATACTGATCATTTTCTTCACACTCTTTAAAGATCATGTATCGGTATTTCAATGCCAATGCTGTTCCTCTCACTTTTTAGACAGCTCCAGAGGGGCTACCCTGATTGTCAGTGGATATCTCCCAGCAGAAAGGAAAGATGTTGGACAGGTGGTGTTCATTCTGCCCATCCCATATTTCATCACAGATTTTAAAATGCTAACTAATATGTTAGCTGATGAACTGGAAGCAGGTGACCAAAGGGAGAGTTATATGGACCAAACGCTCTAGAGAGAATGGTAGCAGATTGTTTAACCTAATAAAATTTAGTTAAAAGGGATGGACTATGTGCTTTCAGTGTAACAGAAGATATACCAGAAGAAAATACTGTATATATTTATACACACCTTAGAATATACAAATTACAGAAATCAAATGTAACAGAATTTGCCTTTCAACTGAAATTGACTCCTACATCTATCATCCCCAAGCAGCCTTTTGTGGAGGCAGGTACTAGATGTGTCCTTTGCTACATCCACAAGACACAGTCTAGCTTCTTTGGTAATTCGTTCTTTGGAGTGTTATTGCACCCCTGTAAGTCAGCTTCTGGATTTAAGGACCCAAAACTCACTTCATCAATCATTTCTGTTTCTAACTGCACTGATTTCAGTGATTACTGATTAACAGCAGTGTAAGTCAGAGAGGAATCAGAGCTTGCTTCAGTTTTCTTCTATGCTTGCCTATAGTTTCAGATCAGCAGACAGAAAAACATGTGCATAAACAGCGCTTCTGAAGTGCTTTTAAATTCATGATTTCTGATAAAGAAACTGGACAAAGCTTCTCTGTCCTGCCAAGTGACACTTGCTTTATTTAGTGGAGATGTGTATCCTAATTCTGCTTGTGACAAGTGTCTGTGGGACAGGTTTTATCCACAAAAAGAAGGGGGGAAATTACAATTTGTTCATGAAATGTCATTCACTTAGCCAAGCTAAGTGCTATATTCTGTGCTAGGATCAGATGTTTTCATTGTAGAGAAAAATGCTCCCAGACATCAATACTGAAAACAGTTGTACCTCTTAATATTACACAACACATCCTTTTCTTTTCGTTCAAAGCATGGCACCATTTCATTAAAACATGAAGGGGAAGCCATGGGATTTACAGACAAAAAGTATGTTTCAAAACATATCAACTACCAGTTGGACTTAGTGATACCAAGGGTCTTTTCCAACCTGAATGTTCCTGTGATCCTGTAGATATGAAATGAATTTAATGTTTTATCTTGTTATATAAAATAAGGTGTGTTTGGAACTTCTGCAGTTCCACGCTTGGAACAAAATCAAATACCACAGTAAGAAATAGGCCCACAGATGGGAATTCTGCATTTTGACCACCTCTATTAATAGCCCTGAAGTTCTCTGTAAGCTTGGGCTGTAGATCATAAAGCTAAGATTACCACCATATGGATTGTGAAATTAAAATAAAAAAGAAAAGAGCCTGAATATTAGCAACTATTAACTAATTTGAAAGCTCATTACACTAGAGCAGCATATGAAAACATGGAAGATCTTTCTCTTGTAGCACTGAATACAGAGTTGGACAACACTTGGAAAACTCTGCAACAGACAAGAAGAAAATCTGATAGATTAACTCAGCACAGCAAAATATTTCTACTATCTGTCTCTTTTAGTGAAAAATTCGTGCTGAATTTTATCAAGAAGGCTGAATTTGACCTGGCTGCTGCAGAGCCTTTTGGAGTTTGATAATTTCAGCTTTCAAGACTACTTAAGCCAATCCAAGAAATTTCCCCAAGCTGGACGCTGCCTTTCATCATTCAGAGGAAGCAATTCTGAGCACTGCATGAGCAGTATTTTCAGCTCCGAGGTTTGAAGTCTTTAAAGTGAGCTGAAGTGTGCTGCTCGACACTGCTCTCTGCATTATGTTTCCATATTCACTATTCCAGATAGACAAAGTCTGTGCTAAATTCTCCAGTCCTACCATACACTGCAAGTGTAGAACTTTCACCAAGAAGAATGACATGGTTGCTGTTCTGAATTTGTGGGTTTTTTCTAACACTTCTTTTAAGCAGTTGTAAGTATAGGCTGGATGTTGGGAGGAAGTTCTTCCCAGAGAGAATGATTTGCCATTGGAATGGGCTGCCCAGGGAGGTGGTGGAGTCACCATCCCTGGAGGTGTTCAAGAGCAGACTGGATGAGGCACTTAGTGCCATGGTCTAGTTGACTGGCTAGGGCTGGGTGCTAGGTTGGACTGGATGACCTTGGAGGTCTCTTCCAACCTGGTTGATTCTATAATTCTATGATTCCATCCAAGTAGCAAAGTTATTCGATATTTTCATTATGAAATATAAGGATGGCTGTTCTTTTTTTTTTTTTAACCATCCAGTTCATATTTTTTTCCAGTTTCTATGGCATGATATCAACAATAAATTCCTTGCTAAAGTTAAAATATTCCACTCTTAACTTTCCAGAAACTCAGTATGATTGAGTGGATCATATGTGTGGAGCGAGAAATGAAAACTTGACTTCCTGAAAACAAGTATCAATGGGCCCCAAATAATTTAGTTTTCTGTGCTTGGTCAGAAGATTCCATTCTTTGCAAACTGTAGTCTGGCCATTGGCTTCCACAGCTTTGTTACCTCCTTGTTGGATTAAGATGTAATAGTATCAAAATTATCAATATTGTTAATGAGGCATGTTAAATGAATGATACATTGGATGTGACTCTCTTTGGGACTTGGAAGATTGCATTTAGCACACAAGCTTCATGTCTGTGAGATCCTCAGACATGCTAGCTCTGAGAAACAAATCAAACTACCCTCAATGCCCCACTGGTTTGTCCTAGGAATCCCTGAGTATTGAATCTGAAATCAAGATTCCAGACAGGTGCTTAATACACACTGCCACCTGCACCTACTTGTAGATAAAATCTTCATCTGACACTTAATGTCTGCAGCACAATAAGACTTACTAAGGTAAGCATATAAACTTCTCTGTGCAGGGTAAAAAAAGCTTGAACTTCCTCAGGAGACAGCACTAAACATTGAGGTGCACTTGCACTAAAACTACTACTGTTCCTCTCAGGGCAGAGTACATTTCTTTGTCCTTGCCTCATCCCAAAAGAGCCATATTGTGCATATTCATCTATCTACTTCAAGCATGCAAGATTAAGCAACATGGAAATCTTTCTTAAAGGAACCAAAAAGCATATTAGTATTAACTCATTAGATATGTAAAAGAAATCACTCAAAGAGGGTGCTATGCTGTTGAAGAATTAGCGTAGCATAGCAAGGATGATGAAGGAAGACAGTGTTTGGCCAGTTCCAAACTTAAATTGGTGTAATTATCTATCTCAGAACTTCCCTACATACACCTACAATCTCCTTATTTGCACTTTCTACCTTACCCAAGTCCTGTTTTTTCTGGGACAGAATCCCAAACCAGCCATGATCTGCCATTAGCAATTCAGAGTCAGCCAGGACAGCTGGCATGAGCTGGTTCACAGGGGACCACGAGCGTTACACTCAACATAAAGGGGCAGATTTGCTGAAGGCAAGGGCCTTGAACACCTCCAGGGACAGAGCAGCCACAACCTCCTTGGACAACCTGTGCCAGTGTCTCACCACCCTCACTGTAAAAACTTCTTCCTAACATCTAGTTTAAATCTCCCCTCTGCCAGTTTAAACCCATTACCCCTTGTCCTGTCATTACAAGACCTTGTAAATAGTCCCTCCCCAGCCTCCCTGTAGGCCCCCTTCAGATACTGGAAGGCCACTATAAGGTCTCCTCGAAGCCCCCCTGAAGACCCCCAGCTCTTGCAGCCTGTCCTCATAGCAGAGCTGCTGCAGCCCTCTCATCATCTTTGTGTACTCTGGACTCACTCTTAATAGTTTGATGTGCTTCTTGTGTTGGGGGCTCCAGAACTGCAGACAGTACTCCAGGTGGGGTCTCAAAAGAGTAGAGTAAAGGGAGAGAGTCCCCTCCCTTGCCCTGCTGGCCACGCTTCTCTTGATGCAGCCCAGCATATGGTTGTCTGTCTGAGCTGTGCACACACATTGCTGGCTCATACTGAGCTTTTCATCACCCCAGACCCCCAGCTCCTTTTCCTCAGGGCTCCTCTCCAGCCATTTGCCACCCAGCCTGTATCTGTGCTTGGGATTGTACCGACCCAGGTGCAGGACCTTACACTTGACCTTGTTGAATGTCTTGAAGTTGGCCTGGGACCACCTCTCCAGTCTGTCCAGGTCCCTCTGGATGGCCTCCCTGCCCTCTAGCAAATTGACTGTGCCACACAGCTTGGTGTCATCTGCAAACTTACTGAGGGTTCCTCTGTCCATATCACTGACAAAGGTGTTAAACAGCACTGGTGCCAGCACTGACCCCTGAGGGAGGTCTCTTGTCACTGGTCTCCAGGTGGCCATTATGCTATTGATCAGCACTCTCTGCACATGACCATCCAGCCAATTCCTTATCCAGCAGTGCTCCACCCATTAAGTCCATGTTTTTCCAATTTGGTGACCAGGATGTCATGTGGGACAGAGTCAAATGCCTTACTCAGGTCCAGGTAGATGACATCAGCTGCCCTTCCCTTGTCCACTGTTGCTGCGACTTCATCATAAAAAGCCACCAAATTTGTCAGGCATGATTTGCCCTTGGTGAAGCCATTGCTGGTTACCACTAATCACCTCTGCTTTGTTTTCCATCAGGAGGATCTTGCCGGGCACAGAGGTGAGACTAACTGGTCTGTAGTTCCCAGGGTCATCCTTTTTTCCCTTCTGGAAGATGGGCATTATGTTTGCCCTTTTCCAGTCAGCAGGAACTTTGCCAGTCTGCCATGACCTGTCAAATATGATGGTCAGTGGTTTAGCAACTTCTTCTACCAGTTCCCTCAGGACCCGTGGGTGGATCTTGTCAGACCCCATGGACTTGTGCATTTGCCTGGCTAAGCACAACTTTGTATATTTTATACCAGTATTAGTTTTGTTGTTTCATTAAATCTGTTTTCATTTTAACCCACATATAGTCTCTCCTTTTCCTGATCCTCCTTGTCTGCTCTGGAAGGGTCATAAGGTGATAGAACAATCATTATAGCTTAACTCTAGATATGGGCTAAAGGTAGGCAAACTGTGGTGCATAGTTACAATGCAGGAGCTCCATCCCAAAAGTAAATTCATTGCGAAAACCATTAAGTGGTTTGGTTTTGTTTTTACTATTCCTTGTCTGGTTTAACATTGCATTTATGGAATATTGGTTGGTTGGTTGGTTTTTATTTTATGTAGTGGTAAAATACAAATGCACCTGCATTAAGAACAGGTTCCTTGCTTATGTGAAGAAAGATTATTAAATTATCTGTCCAGCTGTTTCAGCCTTGAATTCTAGGAAAATGAAGTCTTGCAGTTGAAATACTACCACAGTTATAGCTTTAGCCATTACCTGTCATTTTGCACATGCCAGGTTAGTTTCATGCTAGCTGTACACTTAAACAGCTATACACTTACAAAAATCACAATCCTGAAAACTCCCTGTGTGGGGGCTGGTGTAAAGAAGCCTGATACCATAGACTGTGCAATGGTGTTCACAGCACTTTTCAGTAGCTGCTAAGAATAGGACATCTAAAGCCATTTCTTTCAGTTCCTTCTTTGGGAAGGCAGGAAGGTGATGACAACAATCTAGAAAGCCACAAGCAGTTGCTTTCAACTCTGTTTTGATTGGATACCAAAGCACCACATGCAACAGTAAAGAAAAGGTAGTAAAAAGCCAAGTATTTAGGTAATGTACAAGAAAATGTTAAAAGGTCTGCTAATATTGCTAGATAAACAAAGATGGACTGCAAGGGAGAGTGATGTCAGCAGGATGCTGAGCTGAGAGCCTAGAGATGTAGGTTTCCTCTAGGATAGTCTAGGAGCTAAACAAAACTTGCTTTGGCTCCCCTGTGTCTTGGACTTCCTCTCTGTAAATGGATTTAAGTGACCATTTCTGTAAAACACTTTCAAACTAAGAATAAATATGAAATATTTAAGAACTAGACATTAGTGCATTATTACTCATCCACGGGGTATTCGTGATTTAATTTTCAAGTGTTTCTATAGACAATACTAGCAGCTGCCCAACTGACCATGATAATGAGTTAAAATATCTTCTTTTTTAATAAATAAGTCTGGATTGACTTTGTAAGTCTGTTCTCAAAAAACACTTCAATTACCTATTTCTGAACCTCAAGCTTTGTTGTTTCCCACCAGTACAACAAACAAATGCAAGCAAGCATAGAGATGAGGGATTTACCTTCTTTGGCTCTTCATGCACTGCACAATGCCACACTTTTCTTTGGGGCATGCACAGCTGCTGAGTGCAATATTTATTTACTGGGTCCAATTTCATAAGTTTAGATGTTTCACTTCCTTCTTGTTCCTTCTTGACTCCATCTTTGTATCACAGTTACACAACATGGCTCTCCTTACTGTTACAGCAAGGGCTCCAACCCTTGGGCAGGCAGGGAACACCCAAACCATCACAAACAGGAAAATTTTAGTTATGAAGCAAGAAGGGAAAAAGAAGTAAGGCAGCAATCACAGCACAGGGGATGAGAAACACAGTACAAGCATCCCGGTCTGGAGAAGCCCATTGGAAATGTAAACTGTGAGCTGGTAAAGGATATGGAGAAATGCAGTTCAGAGGAAGTAACCCTTTGATTTGAAGTCACCATGGTCTGCCAAAGGAAGCCAACCTTCATTCAGTCAGCAACCCCACTGACTTCAATGGGATGTAGAAAGTTGTTATAGCTGTAGGCCCTGAGCTTTCCTTGAATTATTTGTTATCTCAAATAGTCTGTAAGGAACAGACTGTACCATCTCACAGTGCTGTTCCACAAAGATCAAAGTCTGTAGAAAGAATCCATTTACAGGGCTGCGGATTTTGGAAGGCAAGTCTAACCAATTTACCGCTCTGGCTGTTACATTAAAGCCTGCTTTGTCAGAGCAGGCGAGAGGAACAAAAGGGATTTTATTGCCTCCTAACAGCCAATATGGGAAGCTAAAATACTGAAACAAACTGTTACTTTGTTTTAAAAAATTAACAGTAGGGCTTTTTCACCAGGCTTGTGTGCTTGGAAGCACAAACACTACAGGTAAACACATAATGCATTGAAAATCACCAGGCACAAAAGGAGTGGGAAAAGAAAATGCCCTTTGAGGAAAGCAAAGGCTGCAGTGTCTCAGGAAGTTAAACTACACAGCCCTGTACCTTTGGATAGCAAATTCCAAAGGAAAGTAACAGGTAGGAATACAAACAGAGCTCAGAGCATTGTGTAAAACATACTGTGTGTCTCTGAGTAGACTAGGCAGGTGTAGTCAAAAGGGAAAATCACTCAAAACCTGCTATCTTAAATTCACACTGGTGTTTTTCCTGATGACGGTGACATATCCTTGTCACTCTTACTAGTGGAAAAAGCAGGCACTTCCCACTCACCTCTGCAAATCAGCTGCTCAGAGGGACCCTCTCTTAATGAAACAATTGTCTTTACCATAGAAGATATTTAGAAGAGGCTAACTCTCTGTCCGAGTCTGACAGCCAACAAAACAAACCAAAGAAAGTACACTCACGTCTCAGAAATTTTAGATAGCTAGTTAATTCTAATGTTAAAAAGTCCTTTTCCAAGAAAGAAGGGTAAGAGCTGAAGATCCACCTGCATGATGGGGGAATTTCATTCTTTTCTTAAGCTCTTCCAAAGAAAAAGCTCACCTTACTTAGCAGTGAAGACACAACCTGAAACTCTATTATCTAAAACTGCAGTAAACACCAGGCCATGCTGGGGTACTTGTAGTTATATTAAGTGCTGGAGTGCAACCTGCCAAAACTTCAGTGCATGTGTAGCAATTACTACTTCAGCTATCTTGGTAGAATTACACCAGCAAAAATCCCTCCGGGTACAGCTCAGTTATATCTGTGTATTTCCATGGCAAGCACCTGCAGTTCAAACAAAACCCTGCCATGGTGGGATGGGCTGAGCTCTCTTAAACAGGGAATGATGCTCTAGGTGAAATTCCTCTTTGCTGAATTCAGCTCTTTTTGGTGTTCAAGGGCTGAGACAGAGATGATTTTAAGGCATAATTCCCTTCACTAGCTTCAGATTTAGGATGAAAATAGTGTGGCCTGAATGTGCCTGTTGGCTGACTACAAAGGAGGCACGATGGCAATATCTGCATGGTCAGTACTATATTTGATCACATAAATTCTACCCTTTGTTTCAAAAAACAGCACTTCCTGACCCTGTAGCTGTAACAGCTCAGAAGCAAGTAGTTTTCAATTGGAAATTCATATTCTACTATATAAAACACATATAAGATGACAAAGGCTGATGTCTGCTCCATAGCAGCTCCTTTAAAAACATTAACATTCATACAGTGGGAATAAAAGTGTTCTGAAAGTCCCTTTGGTTTGATTGACATGCACTCCATTTTTTTATGCTGCCAGTATGAGGTGATGCCTAAAATTTCTAAAAATGGGTATCTCACTTTCCTAACGCACGGAAAGTGTGGGTGAAAAAAACTATATTAGGCTTCATCGTGGCACAGAAAATAAAACTGATTATAGAAAAGGTTGCTCTAAATGGAGTGGCTGCTTCAGAAAAAGCTCTTCTGCACTGCTTACAATTCAAACAGCAAATGTCTTGATATTGTGCTTGGCAACTTGAAAAGCCTAGTTTCACAAGACCAAAGGTTGTTATTGCACTACATTGGTTATGAGCATGGATTTAAGTAGAAAAACATGAATGACCATTGAGAGGAGCTGAGAACACTTGCCCAGGTGGACAAATGGCCAATGCCTGCACATAAAAAAAGCTGTAATTGATTTGTGTGTCAGCCTGACTTAGAGAAGTGCAGCAGGGGAGAGCCATGAGGATGACTAGGGGAGTTGAGCACTTCCCCTGTGAAGAGAAACTGAGAGATCTGGGACTGTTTAGTCTGGAGAAAAGAAGGCTGAGAAGAGATCTGTTCAATATATACAAATATCTGAGGGGTGGGTGTCAAGTGGATGGGGCCAATCCCTTTTTGAGGAAGAATTTCTCACCAGTCGAGGACATAAAGTCATAAACATGGGTAACTTGCGCTGAGAACATCCTTGGTTCCCAGCGAGGCTAGGAAATCGAGATGTAAACAACTGAGCACCCCACACACAGCTGCAGTGGGCAGAGACTAGATAACCAAGGGGGCTGGAGTGGGTGGTCTGGGAGGCTGACCCTTAGAATGTTGTGATAAGTTAACCTATGTGCACATTACATGTAATTTCAATTATCACCTGTAACCAATCTTAAGCTGAGCACGCCTCTTGCTAGAACGCACATAAGTCACTGTATTGTGGAAATAAAGTGGATTTGACCATCTAACCATATTGGTGAACAAAGAGTCATCTTCCCATAGCGCTCCACCGAACGTGTTCTCCAACACCTTTTCAGTGGTCTGCAGCAATTAAGACAAGGAGCAACGGCTACACATTTGAACACAGAAGGTTTCACCTCGACATGAGGAAAACTTCTTTACAGTAAGGGTGGTGAAGCACTGGAAGAGGCTGCACAGAGAGGTTGTGGAGTCTCCCTCTGGAGACTTTCAAAACCTGCCTGGATGCATTCCTGCACAGACTACTCTAGGGGATCCTGTCTTAGCAGGGAGGTTGAATTTGATTTCTGGAGGTCCCTTCCAACCTCTAAAGTTCTGTGATTCTGTGTTTATCAATGTAAATAAGGATATGCACATTAAAAACAAGAAATTTAAGAAAATTTAAAAGGCAATCAAAGCCACAAAGATAATTCCATGAGCTTCAGACTTAGGAATAAATACGGTGTGTTTTAAGCACCTCAGATATAACACAAAGATTAAAATGAATTCCTATACTGTATATAAATGTTAGTCTTGGTCAGTTACAAGAATTAGAAAGCATTCAATAAATGTCTTCATCCTTCTTTGGGTAAAAACATGTATTGATATTGAATGATGACAAAATATTTTCATTTCAACAGAGCAAAAAGTGACAGTGTCAATCAGCAGTCATGAAACATTTAAGCATATCTACTTGAATTCTATGTAAGAGTTTGAAGGAGCTGGCCCAGGACTTTTCTAGATCATTCATGCTGAGGTTTTTGATTCACTCCTTAAGAAATGTGGACCTTAAAAGTCCTAGGGCCTTTTAAAAGGTATTGACATTCAGAGAAACAGTGTTGACCTAGTGTGACCTAGGCATTTACAAACTTGTTAGCTTGACACTGATCCCCAGAATAAGAATGCATGTGACAAGAACTCAGTAACTACAGAAAGACAGACATTAATGCAATCTTTTAATATCAATATGGAGTTATAGAAAACAGATTTAATGAAACAGCTGAGTGAAATGTGTATATCTGAATGACAAAAAGACTAGTGTTGTTGTAATAACAGCAGACTTATGTAAGCAAGCTGACTTAAGACTGCATGACATTTTAAACAAAGTGTAAGCACAAAATATCAGCATGGTATCTTTTATATGGACCAAAAGCTGCCAAACTGATAAAAGCATAATCTCTCCATTTTCCAGGAAGGATATTTTTGAGATAATTGATCATCATTTTTTCAATACTTCAGAAAATGTCATAATGAGATTTTTTGACAGTTCTTTTCTAAATTTTTTCTTCATGACGCTGGCAAAGACCCACAAGAACCGAGGATCCAATAGGTGGAAGTTGAAGTTCAATGCATGAGCAATGACCCATAGGAATGTCTCCTTAGAGATTACAATGAGCTCCTCCCCTATGCATATTTGAAAACTGGGATTAGTTGCTTCTCCAGAAATGTTGCTCTAGATCATACATGAAGTCAGTCAAATGTCATGATTTACCGTGTGAAAAGGTTGGACTAGAGGATAGTCCCTTCTGGCTTCAATTTGTATGCTATTGATATCAGAGCATCTGCCATAAACTCAAACAGCCTATGTGGATCCATAGGCAGAAACACAGATAAGGGAAAGACTTTTCAAACCCAAATGAATTCTGGTTCTGGCTTCACTGCAGGCAAGATTAAGTAACTGATTATCTATCCTGATCTGCAGGTTTGCTGCATTTTCATTAGTTAGTTAGCAAAGGTAATGCATTAGACAGTCCCATGCATCTGCAGAAGGCCAGCTGTGCACAGGGCCCTCCAAGAGAGCAGAGACATTGTCACAGAGACCACAGAACTTATTTACCTTCCTTCACTTTGCAACAGAACTATGGGTCTGTCTTGTAATATACATACATGTAGCTACATACATGCATTTATACACAAAGAGAGCACTAAAGAAGCATGCACATAGTGTCGAAAGGGCACATCCCCACCTGTGAGGCAGGTAATGATTTTAACATAGAGGGTTCATACAAAAGCATGAAGAGAAATCAGCTCTGCCTGTGCACAGCCAGAGGGCAGTCAGATGGCACAATATTTGCCCTTGTGCACAAAGCTGTGGGAAACTTACTTGTTCTTTACATTTTTAAAGAACTTAAATGGAACATAGGAAATGCTAAGTCCAGTGCTGAACAAACTTAAAATATATTTCATAGACTCATAGAATGCTCTGGGACAGAAGAGACCTCTGCAGGTCATCTAGTCCAGCCCCCCTGCAGTCAAGCAGGGACATGCCCACCAGACCAGGTCTACCAGGGCCCTGTCAAGCCTCACCTTGAATGTCTCCAGAGAAGGGGCCTCAACCACCTCCCTGGGCAACCTGTTCCAGTGCTCCACCACCCTCATAGTAAAGAATTTGTTCCTAACATCCAACCTAAATCTGCTCTTCTTAAGCCTGAACCCATTGCCCCTCGTCCTGTCACTGCAGGCCTTTGTAAACAGCTTCTCTCCATCCCTCCATGTAGGCCCCCTACAGGTACTGGAAGGCTGCTATTAGGTCCCCCTGGAGCTGCCTCCTCTGCAGACTGAACCACCCCAGCTCCCTCAGCCTGTCCTCATAGCAGAGGTGCTCCAACCCTCTGATCATTTTCATGGCCCTCCTCTGTACCCACTCCATCAAGTCCATGTTCTTCCTATATTGAGGGCTCCAGTGCTTGACTCATAACTCCAGGTGAGGTCTCACCAGAGCAGAGCATAACTCCTTCTCTTCACCTTCCACCTGCAGCGAGGCTATAGCCAATCTATCAGCTTCCACTCCCTTACTTGCTTACCTGCTGATGGACAGAGAGGTTTTCCAAGTAGGATCCACTGTGTGTTAAGCACAATAAAATACTATAAAGTTGTGTTTTTTAAAAAATGCAATCATTTAATCACAGAATCACAGAAAGGTCTGGGTTGGAAGTGACCTCTGAAGGTCATCTAGTCCAAGCCCTCCCTGCAGTCAGCAGGGGCATCCTCAACTAGATCAGGTTGCCCAGAGCCCTGTTAAGCCTTGCTTTGAATATCTCCAGGGATGGGGCCTCAACTATCTCCCTGGGCAACCTGTTCCAGTGTTCCACTAGCCTCGTAGTAAAGACTCTGTTCCTAACATCCAATCTAAACCTGCTCTTTTCTGGTTTGAAGCCATTGTCCCTTTCTCTGTCACGACAGGCCTTTGTAAGCATTCTCTCTCCATCCTTCTTGCAGGCCTCCTTCAGGGACTGGAAGGCTGCTATTAGGTCCCCTTGGAGCTGCCTCCTCTCCAGGCTGAACATCCCCAGCTCTCTCAGTCTGTCCTTGTAGCAGAGGTGCTCCAACCCTTTGATCATTTTCATGGCCCTCCTCTGGACCCGCTCCATCAGGTTCATGTCCTTCCTACGCTGAGCGCTCCCGAACTGGCTGCAGAACTCCAGGTGAGGTCTCACCAGAGCAGAGCATATTTGTTGGGTTTTTTTTAAAAAAAAAAGGTCTCAGAAGTATTTCTTCTTGCAACAGGCTGTGTATTGCTGTGAAAATGAAATGACATGTCATCTCCTGGTGGCAGAATACACCTTGGGCTAAATTGTATGTGACTGAGAGCCTTATCATTGCAGTGAGAGCTGCACATACAGAACAAAGCACAGGCTTTGACTCTTGCAGGGAAATTAAATATATTCTGAGGCTGAAGGGAAGAACAGTTTCATAAGCATTGCTTGATGTTCAGAAAGAGGCCTATCTTTCCTTTTGTGTATGCATCTCAAAGTCATCCTGAATGCATATTAGCAGTGCAACTCTGAATGCAATTAGCAGAATTGTTCCAGTGTAAAGTAGTGGGAAAAAACAGTGGGAGCCACATGTGAGAAGACAGAATTAGCAGCCATGTAGAAAGCAAGTGAAATAAAAATAATTAATAATTATTATTATTTCTGAGGCATTGTGCTAACACTGACATCAGCTCTTGCAGTTAGAGGTTAGATCTGCTCCCAGGATAGACAGATTTAGGATCCCAGGAAACTGGGGTGCATGAAGTAGGAGCTCTCCTGACCCAACTAGTATATGCTGAAGTGCTATTACCTTTTGGGGAAAAATAAAGAAAAACAAGACCAGGTCGAATCAAAACCTGTCTTACAATAAGGCAATTCACAGAATCATAGAATCATAGAATGTCAGTGGCTGGAAGGGACCTTGAAAGATCATTGGGTCCACCTCCTCTGCCAGAGCAGGATCACCTAGCGCGGATCACACTGGAACACATCCAGATGGTTCTTGAGTATCTTCAGAGAGGGGGACTCCATAGCACCCCTGGACAGCTGGTTCCAGTGCTCTGTCACCTCACAGTGAAAAATTCTTCCTCAGGTTCACATGGAACGTCCTATGCCTCCACTTCCACCCGCTGCCCCTTGTATTGTCACTGGGCACCACTGAGAGGAGGCTGGCTCCATCACTCTTTGGAGGTGCCCACCTCTCTCCAGAACAGGGAATGAGGAAGCCTTGATGGCTAACTTAAACCATATTACCCATTTCAGATGGCTAGACGGTAGTGGAGATGAATCCAGCAGTGTTTGTGCAATACAGGGCCATGAGGATGATCAGGGGGCTGAAGCACCTTTGCTATGAGGATAGACTGAAAGAGTTGGGGCTGTTCAGTCTGGAGAAGAGGAGGCTCCAAGGTCACCTTATTGTGGTCTTCCAGTATCTGAAGGGGGCCTACAAAAAAGCTGGGGAGGGACTTTTTAGGATATCAGGTAGTGACAGGACCAGGGGGAATGGAGTGAAGCTGGAGATAGGTAGGTTCAGGCTGGACATGAGGAGGAAGTTGTTGAGCATGAGAGTGGTGAAAGCCTGGAATGGGTTGCCCAGGGAGGAGGTTGAGGTGCCATCCCCAGAGGCGTTTAAAGCCAGGCTGGATGAGGCTCTGGCCAGCCTGATCTAGGGTAGGGTGTCCCTGCTCATGGCAAAGGGTTTGTAACTAGATGATCCTTGCGGTCCCTTCCAGCCCTGACTATTTCTATGATTTTATGATGCTATGGCAAACTCCTGGCAAAGCTGGCAGCCCATGGCTTGGATAGGGGCACTCTGTGCTGAGTTAAGAACTGGCTGGATGGCCAGGCCCAGAGAGTAGTGGTGAATGGAGCCACATCCAGTCAGCAGCCAGTCACTTGAGGTGTATCCCAGGGATCAGTGCTGGGCCACATCCCAGATAGATGGGCACAGTCCAACTCTATGAGTCTTAACAAGGCCAAGTGTCAGGTACTGCATTTTGGCCACAACAACCCCATGCAGCACTACAGGCTGGGGACAGAGTGGCTGGAGAGCAGCCAGGCAGAGTGGGACCTGGGGGTACTGATCAACCACTCACTGAACATGAGCCAGCAGCATGCCCAGGTGGCCAAGAAGGCCAGTGGCATCCTGGCCTGTATCAGGAACAGTGTGACCAGCAGGACCAGGGAATTCATTCTGCCCCTGTACTCAGAACTGGCCAGGCCACACCTCGAGTACTGTGTCCAGTTCTGGGCCACTCAGTTTAAGAAAGATGTTGAGGTGCTTGAATGTGTCTAGAGAAGGGCAACAAGGCTGGTGAGGGGCCAGGAAGACAGCCCTGTGAGGAGAGGCTGAGGGGGCTGGGGTTGTTCAGCCTGAAGAGGAGGCTCAGGGGAGACATCACTGCTGTTTACAGCTACCTGAAAGGAGGTTGCAGGCAGGTGGGGTTGGTCTCTGTCCTGGAGTCCTGTATACCCCTAAATTCCTCTCCCTCTGTGGCTTGAATGGGAGAGGAAAGCCACCTGTTTCCTCCCCCCCACCCTGCCTTGCCCTGCAGGCGTGAAGGGGGAGAGCAAAGGGCCCTTCTGGCACGAGAGGTGCCCGTGCAGTGCCCGTGCTGGAATCGGGCTGGGATTGGCTGTGCCCTTCGCACCTAAGGAAGTGGTAACTCTGCTCTTTGTCTAGAGAGGGTATAAATACCGGGGGACTTCCCACCTTTGGGGTTCCCACCTTGGAGTTCGTTCCTGCCTGAGCGTTGGTGCCTGCCTGAGAGTTCTCCCCCCCCTCACCTGGCCTGGATACAGAAAGAGCCCAAAGCTGCGAAGGACCGCTGCACCCATTAACGTCCTTTGTGCAGACCTGAGTACCGCTTAACGACCCTCCTGCGGCTTCTGGAAGAGAGCAAGAGCACAGGCCAAGGGACCAAGTCAGCCTGACCCTGAGTTATTTTGGCTCAGCTTTATTATTAAGTGGGAAACACTATTAATTAATAGCTAAAGCCTTTTCCAACTTCTGACTTCCAAAATGGTCAGATTACCGATGGCATCCTGTAGATCTTCTCAAAGGAACAGAATCTGGTAATTAAAACTAAATTAATTTCTGTATATAGTTTGGGGGGCAGGCTTTTGAGAAAATAAAATATCTCTATTTTTGTATAAAATTCCTGACTCAGCCACATTAATTCCCTGCCTCCACAACAGTCTCATCTTTCAAGCACCCAGTGACAGAACAAAGGGTCACAGCTTCAAACTGTGCCAGGGCAGGTTTAGGCTGGATGTTAGGAAGAAGTTCCTCACAGAAAGAGTGATTTGCCATTGGAATGGGCTGCCCGGGGAGGTGGTGGAGGCACCGTCCCTGGAGGAGTTTAAAAGGAAACTGGATAAAGCATTTGGTGCCGTGGTTTAGTTAATTAGAAGGTCTTAGGTGATAGGTTTGACTTGCTCTCAAAGGTCTTTCCAACCTGGTTAATTCTGTGATTCTGTAACTGTGAATATCCTCAAAACCCAGTATAATCAAAGGCTGAATTGTTCACTGTTGTAAGTGGAACAAAAATAACCATGCCCCTGACAGCAGGCACACAAAGCAATGTCAGTCAGTATTTGGTAGGTAATAACTAGGACATGTGTAACAGCACAGTGGGAACAAGTTTACAGAGAAATGTAGAGAGTCAGACAGCATAGCCTGACCTCCGCTACCTCTGCTGCTGAATACCCTACACACTGTCCTCTGAATGTCAAAAGGCACTACCAGGAGTCAGAAATAAGTACTCATTCTGCCTTCTTAAGACACAAGAAAAGAAAGGTCTTCATGAGCAGAGCCGAAGCCAGATCCTGCTGCAGCACCTGTTCTCCAGCCATGCCCCTGAAAGCAGCCTGCAGCTGACCTTAGCCAAAACACCAACACATATCTTGGAAGGCCTAGGTCATGGAAGAAATCCTGGGAAGTGCTTGCTATTGTTCAGGACAGTGTTCTGAGGGTCACAAGAGGATGGAGGAGACTAAAAGGCAAAAATAGTGCATTTTGTCAAGTTGATTTTTAAATGCATGATTTGCTATTCACAGTCTTTATCTGTCACATGAACACAGAAGTTGACACAGTGGAATAAATCAATCCAATTTAATTAATTACCTGATGCTTTAGAGGAAATAAAATGATGAAATAATCTTCCCACATCCTGTCACTGCCCTATGCAGCAAAGCATAAAGATTGCTGAACTCTTTTCTTCAGCTCACCCAACTTATTCATATCCGACCTCATTTTCCATATTATTATTTCTCTCTTGTATCCTCTTGGCTTTAAAAGAATTTACAGAAATAAAATCTATCATATATCAAAACATAATCTATGTTTCACCTTTCACTTCAGCTGAAAACTATTATTGTCCACCGTTTGCCCTCCTTGATGACGAAGAAAACTTAGCAAAGGAACATTAAAAAGACCAATGGTGGCTACTCAGGTCTTCCTCTGCAAATTACAGAAAACTACTTTATTTTTCCAATTATTTGACTCCAAACTCAGGGAAAAAAAAAATCCCCTCTTAATCTTCAAGTGATACATAAAGTGTTTTCAAATTGTGTGACATCTCCTAAGCATGGTTTTCTAGATGTTTTGAGTGACTAGTGGATTCGAATGCCTCATTTCAGAGGAAGTTAAAGATGCCACCATTTGCAAAGCGATAAACTTTTTATCCTCTTTAAACTAGGTGCTGTAGGTGATTATTGGATACAAGAGACAGACTTAAAATCACTAATAACTTTTTAAAAGAACAAAATCCCCACTGGGCCAAAGTGCATTACATCGTGGAGGTAATGCCTCCTCTTTGATTCTAAATGAAATTATGCCTAGCAAAATAACACAGAGACTCATCATCTGTCTCTATAATCTGTCCCCATATGAAACTTTTTCCCTGCCCATACTATTTTTTTGAAGAGTGAAGCTCAAGGCATGTCCCATAAAGGTCCAAGTAACATGTATCTGTAACTAAGAAAAGGGCCTGAAGCAGGCATCCTTCATCTCCTCTTCAGAAATCCTTTTCCTCACTGTGATGGTTTGGGCTCCTACCCGCCCCCCCACACTTTTGAATTTGCCCCAGCTAACTCAGACGGCCTCTGGGAATATAAATGAAGCTATTTATTGTACAGCAGCAAATATACAAGCAGCTATTTACAATATATACAAATGGTATATACATTAGCTGAAAGTTGCTAATCTGTTTAGAGACCACGAGCTCTGATTCTCACAGAGAAGGAAGGAAACTTTTTGGTAGTAGAAATTTAGGAGCATCACTTCTGTGACATTTACGTCTGACGTTTGCAGAAGCATCATATGAAAATACAGAGAGCAGGCTGGACAGGCAGCTCAGTGTCCTTCCATCATATTCTCATTAGTGTTTTTCATAGTATTTGTAATCAGATTAATCGTATTTCTATTATGTTCTCAGATTGCTTCCACAGAAGAAAAGCGAGCTTTTAGATTCCAGGGCAAACTCAAAGAGTTATCCGAATTCAAATCCTTCTCCTCACCAGTATTTCCTAATCTTCAACTCAAGAAAGATTTTTCAACCTGCCTGCCACAATGCCACTATCAGGACTTCCCAGCTTTGAAAATATCCTTTGGGGTTAGTTCGTTGGAGGCATCATGTGATGAACACTTCACAGAATCTGCTAAATATAAGTCAAGTATTTGACTGAGTATTAGCAAACCCGCAGAGAGATGAAGTGTTCTTTTAAATCTGAAATACAAAGAGAGGATAAAATCACATAGGATATTTTTCAAACACTGGACATTGTATCCCAAGTAAACATGGAAACTCAATACATATTTGTAGGAAACCTAGAAATATAATGAAAATATGAGATTATACTCAACCTAGACTTAGACTAGACAAAAGGGAAACAAAACACATTAGGTTACCAAAGTTTAGGCTGTTCAATCGGAGCTTCTGCAAAAACATAAGGCACTCTTAATTCCATGTAAAGCCTCAAAACTAACGTCTCAAAAGTCAGTATCCTATTTATTAAGAAATACAAAGTTGTTTCCAAGAATGTGAGAGACAGCAGCTCAAGTAGTTTGAGGAACTTTCAATATTTTCAAATGATCACAGGAACTGTAGCTCGCAATATGTCAAGAGTTCCAGTGAAACTTTGATAGGAGCACTCTTCTGGTTTGGGCACTGTCTGTGAAAAAATGCTCATCACTGGGAATCCAGAAAAGAGAAAGCTGGAAGAAACTTCATACTTACAGGCATATTGAGGCACTAGAAGAAAACAGCTAAGAAGATTGTGTGGACTCCACAATCAGAGCTTTTAAGAAAGTGATGGATAATTAGGAATTACTAATTATATAGAAAGAAATTAATTTTGGTTGAGGGAAGTAAGATGAGCTAGGCAGACTCTCAAGGTCACTTTTCTTTCAAGTGCCAGGTTTTTATGACAGTCCCATGCAGGTTAAGAGAAAGTCCTTCAGCATCCTGGAGAATTATGGACTGCTTCAAGCAGGAAGCAAGAAGAGGTAACTGACTTGCTTAGGAGCACACAAATTTCAAGCCACCTAAGAGAAGAGGATTGTCAAAAATGGCAAACATTCATCTACCCTGGGAGAGATCAAGGACTGGATTTCCCAGAAGTTATTCTTCCAGAAACTCTCAAAATCCAAACTAGAAATACATTAAGAGCAAGCAAGACAGCAACATGCAGATGAGCCAGCTCTCAAACTCATTAATGACTCAATTCAAAATCTTTAACACCAAATACATATAACATCAGCACATATTTGGGAGAAGCAGATCCTCATAAATCTAGAGGAAAGAATCCCAGGCAGTTTATGCAATGACATGTAGTCACTGATACCAGAGGGAAGAAAAATATACAAACCTTGCTCAGAATATTGTTTCTACTAGTATTTAACAGAATTACTCCAGAATAGAAAGGTTCTTCTTGTAGTCTTCAACATTGATCTCACAAATCATAGGATTTTAACACCTACAGGCAAATACCTTTTTTGCTAGAAAGAAAACCTTCCTTAGGATTTCCTGTTCATTTCAGTCACCACGTTTTGGTTCATTCTGTGCACCATGAGCAACAACTTCATATCCTTCTGGGTCACTACGTGGCACTAGGTCTTGACTCTTCACAACACTTTCTTCTGGAGGAAGCATTCACCCAGCAGAAGAGTCCACAGCAGAAAACTGTACCCAGGTTCTCAGGCTATTTACATTATAAGCCTCTTGCATGGAAAAATGGTATCTCTGATTTTAACCTTGACCCAGTTACCATATATTCGCACTTGTTTAGCTCTTCCCATTCCAATATCTGTCAAGCAGATCCTTCTCCACTTGATAAAAAGGCTCTGGAAAAGAAAAATGAAAGAAAAAAAAAAACCAAACATGAGGTTAATTCAAGCTTAATTTCTTATTGTGAATCCAAACTGTCTGTGTAAGATTTCACTGACTTTCCCCAGCAATTAATTGGATTCATATATTTTCCAGCAAACCGATGCCCCTTCTCTGGATAGTACTGCTCTGAGTCACTGTAACATTGCAGGAGCAATTGCTAGCACAGTTAGACCACTAGGCCCCTCTTGGAGTCGCTGTCCCTGGAGCTGTTTAAGACTGAATGAGGCACTTAGCACCATGGTCCAGTTGATTTGGCAGGGCTGGGTGATAGGTTGGACTGAATGATCTTGGAGGTCTCTTCCAACCTGGCTGATTCTAGGATCCATTTGGCCATCAGTCCTTATTCTGCAATGTTTTTCAGTGAGATTTCCCTTTTTTCTTACAATCCCTGACTTATCCCTAAGCACTGAGAAACTCTTCTCCAGAGCATTTCCACATGGCTGGTTCACACCACCATATATAATGGCATTACCCATTGTCTCACCAATGAAAGACCTGAGCTTAAGAGTTTAGCTAAACTACAACTTCAAAAGTGTTTCTGTGTCTTTATGTTTTGTGGACTTCCTTTCCTCTCTATATAGTTTTAATGACAAAACTTGAGGAACAGCAAGTACATGAATTAGAGTCAAACTAAGAAGACGAGTTGCAAATCCAAGATCCAGATAAACTGCCTGAGAAAAAAACCAAAACAAACAAACAAGCAAATAAATGAACCCCCCTAGAATTTTAATATAAAATTCTGAAAACAAAGTATACTCCTAAGCTACCTCTAGCAGAAGACCTCCATATTTCTGTCCTAGGCATTTCCAACCAAACTGAACTGAGGGAAGCTTATGATAGAGTTAAACCATGCTTGAGTAACAGGAGATATAATAAATAGCAGACATAGTAGCAGAAGCAATAATGTTTTTTTATACTGCTGTCTGGAAAAGCTTATTAGTATTTTTTCCATTTTGCAATTTTCCCCAAAGACACATGCTCTACCTGTAGGGTTTATGAGAAAGGCACCACATACTTTCTACGTGAGAAGATATTCATGGGTTTTGCAGCATCAAATCAGCAGTTTCCTGACTCCATATAGTTTGTTTACCCAGCAAATCCGTGTTCTGGACAGGGTACTTGCCAAGTGCTGGTCACTGGGCTGTGTTAGTGCCCATTGTTTGCTGCCAAACAAAACTGAAGTATGTGTTGTTTAATGAAATGGCACAAAAAAGACATGACAAAGCTTTCTATTAAAAAAAAAAAAAAGAGAGAGAGATTCTGTATGAAATCACAGCTCTTTATTCAATCAGCATCACAACCAACTTGATAATGTTTCAATGTTTCTATTACTACCAGCTGTGGATGCAGAGTAAGCCCAAGCTTTGTGTAAAATGGTCTTATTTTGTCTAACATTTTATGCATAGATTCTGTCCAGAAGGCTTTACAGAAGTAAATACACAGCTAGAGGGGAAAATAGCAGAGTCTGAGAGAAGAAAAAACGACCAGAAAAGAAAAGGAGACTAGAAAGACAAACAGATGCAGGTATTCTTTGAGGCAGTCACTACAGAGGTTAACAGTCAGAAGGACAACAGCTAGGGAAGAGCCTCTGCACACAAGTGAGGGGAAAGGTTCCCGTAAGCTTAACAGGAATCCTAAACCTATGGTATTACCTTATATCATACCAACACCTCTTAACAAGTATTTCACTGGAAACAAGGGCTGCCTTGCAGATCTCAGCAGATCAAGCTGGATGTTTCAGGTGAAGCAGAGCAAAATTAAAGGAAAACAATTTTTCAAATAATCCATCTAACATAAACTAATAAAGGCAGCTAAATCATACATTGATTTTTGCAGCAAAAAATGAAACTAATTATGTAGCTGTGAACTCAGAACTGCATTTGACTACTAACCAAGAGCTCTGTTCCTTACCATATGCTTAAACTGATTAAGTGAGATAGTAACAGAATGAAACAGTCTAAATTTACTATGACTGTCACTGGAAATGCATAACAAACTACTAGTAAATAGGTATTTCAAAAACAGCAGAGCAACACAGAACTAGATTTATTCAGATATTGTGCAATGTTATACATCACTGAAGCACAAAAGGAAAATTCTTTAGTGTATCTTATGATTTTTATAGATTTCGGTACTTTAGGCAAAATACAGAGTACATTTAACTCTTGCACATCTACAGGGAGGTTTTTCTTGTCTCTCTTAATACAGATAGATTTACCATAGACTTTTAAATATATCTGCTTTTAAAATGTCAAAAGAAGAAATGAAAATTCTCAATTTAGCAGAATGGATTGATTTTAATTATTTATACATGGTGAAGAAACCTACTTTCAGTAGCAAATGTTCTAGAAAATGTCTTCCCATATCTAGTCCAGACAACGACATATGCATTGCAGTAATAATGCAGACGCTACAGGGCTTTGGCCTTACATAAATTCAGATTTCTGGATCTTCAAATGAGTACCTTCTAAATAATTATAATGTAATTACAGTATCACAGGATCACCAAGGTTGGAAGAGACCTCATAGATCATCAAGCCCAACCCTTTACCACAGAGCTCGAGGCTAGACCATGGCACCAAGTGCCACATCCAGTGCCTTGAACAGCTCCAGGGACGGCGACTCCACCACCTCCCCGGGCAGCCCATTCCAGTGTCCAATGACTCTCTCAGTGGAGAACTTTCTCCTCACCTCAAGCCTAAATTTCCCCTGGCATAGCTTGAGGCTGTGTCCTCTTGTTCTGGTGCTGGCTGCCTGAGAGAAGAGAGCAACCTCCTCCTGGCTACAACCACCCCTCAGGTAGTTTTAGACTACTTAAACCAGATTACTTGATTAGAATGACAAGTTAATATAAGAATCTTGTCATCTGGATTTCGCTCCTAACTATCTCCCCCTTTTTCCTGAGTAATCATCATTACAGTAATGACAACAATAAAGACCCATATGTTTCTTTGTCTTACATGCTGTCAACTGAGGGAGCGTGGTGCAAGTTAACATAAAATGAGCTTCACAGCACACTGGGCTAGATAAAAGGTGCCCACACAGAATTATGAGACAGCAGCCGTGGCCTCAAGAAGCAGGGCACCCAGGACCTTGAAGACTGCCAGCTGAGATCAGGGTACAGTTCACTGGGGTAACACAATTGGTGGGCAGTGCGATGGGGGACAATTGCCTCAGGCTTTGCCACACAATTACTTTATGATAACCACAGGTACTCGCGTTTGTTAAGATAAAAGAGTCTGATTCTGTTTGATGTGGCATCAATATGCAATGTGCAAGAAGCACACACTGCAGATGTCCTAGCCAGCACAAAATGCAGGTTTTGAAAGCTGTCAGCTCTGCAGATGGAGGTCAGTCATGTCTGTAACCCACCTCTTGCCTGGAGGCACACCTGCCATTGATTTAACTGTATTGAAGCTATCCACTCAGACACCTGCAGCTATCCACACTACACCTGCGCTGAATGACTTGTGTAGTGGTACTGCAAGTTGTGTCTGCATCAAGACTTTGCACCAGGACAGCCATCCCAGTGGCTAATGAGTGCCCAGACTAAGAGAAATCAGCACACATTACAGGTCTGTGACTGTGGCTCCTGCAGCCCTGTACTAATTTCTCATGATCACAGCATGGAGCACAGATTGAGTGCAAAGTTTATGAGATCTGGTGTGATGTAATAGGAAGTTCTTGGCTATTTTAAGGGCTGTGTTTTAGCACTTCTGCAGCTACTTAAACAAATAGATATCTTTTTGCTCTTACTGTCTACTCACAAACAGCGGGCTCTGTCACATAGCAGCACAAGCTGCCTCTTTGGCTTATTTCCTTGTCCCAACTTAATCTAAACACTTTTCTTCAGGACAGGAGACCATGTACCTTCATCTTCTTGCCATGCCTCTTGCTATGTGAGCAAACAGAAGGTATTTGGCTTTGTCTTTCAAAGGCTAATCATGTTTCACTTCTTGATGAGGCTTGTGTTGTATGCTATTATTTTTCCTTTAGCAATACAAATTTAATCTCTACCGTTCAGCAGAAAAGATCTGTACCACGCCAGACTGACCAAACTGCTTCTGGCATTTCAAATACTTTATCAGGTTAAATGTGTCCATGGGAAATTCATCAGCTTACAGATTTTCAAACTGACCATTAGCAAGAAGCTCAGCTAAAATAAATTGACCTTAGTTTCTTCAGCAGTGTCAAGCTTTACTATTTCACAATTACCTCAATCTGTGCTGTGGATGCTCTACCCTTTTGAAAACTATATTTGCCACACAACATCTCCAATTGCATCTGAATATGTGTTCCTTGATGTTTAGCACATAATTACATTTGCTTTCCCAGTGCTTAAAGAAAGAAAGGTAAAGAATGTCACTGGTGGACAAAGAAGTAATGGGTTTGATTCACATCTCAGTTGCTGATTTGAGAGAGACTTTTTCCCAAAAAGAAGCTTGGCCTCATTAATGCTGACATTAATCTTTGACAGCAGAAAGCAAGGACTGGTTCTCTAATTTAAAGCAGATCTATGGATTGCACTCATAAACAAGAAAAGATGGGATTTCTGCATGACCTTTATCCTCCCTCTTCATGCTAAAAAAGAAAAATAAAACAATTCTGTTGACCTCAGCTGTGAGAGGTTTGTGGACTGGGGTACTGCACTGTAATCACTCAGCCCATCTCCCTGACACAAAATCCATTATTGATTGCTCATGGTCTAGATGAATTGACCTTGATTTTCTCTATCTAAGGGAAATATCATACGCTGCCTGGAAAAGAGTCCAATAGCTTGTTTAACTGTGCAAGGAATAGCTTTAGGGTGGAGTCTGCACTCCTCGCCAAGACCAATTGCCTTGCGGAAAGCTTTCTGGCTAAAGAAGCACTGAATGCTCATGGCAGCTTTTCCTCTTCTTGCTTTAAAGTTCTTTAATCTATGCTTGGGTAGGTACTTCAAATGGGGAGGGAGACTTTACTGAGGAATGGGAGAAGGCCTCCTTATGAAAACAACCTGAAAGCCTCTTTCTAAGAATGTTTTTCTGAAGGTTGCAGATGATAACCTTCCGTTCTTGGCATGATAGAAGGAGGGCAAGTCCAGCTTTAGCAGTGTTTGCTATTTCACATCTCAGCTGACCTCCCTCCACAATATATACTCAAAGCATATTTGTTGTTTCTGGAAGAATTATGTCTGACAGGAGAAAAGAGCCGCCTCTTGAAATTTCAGGGTAGCTATTCATCAGAATAGATGTCAAAAGCTTTAATCATGACCATTCAGCCAAAGCCTTCTTTCTGGCTAAAACCATTTTATGTAATGATGCAGATAAAGATGACAGATTTGATTGATAGCTGTTGTTCGGTTCCATGCTGTTAATATTTACCTTCACAGACAAAAATCATCCTGCATTCTTGTCACTTCAGACATTTTGTTTAATGAAAATTACCAAGATTTGAATTGAAATGGTTTTTTGTTTGTTTGTTGTTGTTTTTTCTGATATCTCACCATGTGAAATGGAATAAAATCATGATGAAAAGCAAAAGTGATTTGGAGAAGTCTGGCCCTTCAGTCCTTTGCTACAATAGGAACAGAAAAGCTAGCTCAAGGTAACATCACTTTATTCAGTTTTATTTCTCTACTCCTCCTTAACCTTATACAGATTGTCTCCAGTATGCTATAAATATGATCTATAGTGAAACGATATAGAAGAGAGAAGCGGTCAGATATTCTCAGCAAAGCACTTAAACCTGCAGGGCACTCCTTTGCCTGCCCATGCCTTGTGATATTTCTGCAGAAACCACTGACCTATACAGACATTTGCCATGCTTTCACTGTCCTGTGTCTTCAAGCATAAAACATTTATTTAAAGAAACAGAAGACAAAACTTAAGGTTTTTTTTTTTCACAAGAACACAGGACTAGAAAGGATGTCCAGGGTCACTAGGTCTTTCCTTGTTCTGCTGTAAAAGTCCCATAAAGACCTTCATAAAGTGAACAAATTTCACCTTTAGATTTGTCAGCTACTTTGTCTCCACTGTTCTTCTTCCAGAGCCTCCATTCTGTGATGTCAAAAAAATATTCCTCTCATTTCCCACTAAAATGTATTCTTTCAGCAGGATAAGGAGTAAGTAGTCAGATGAAGAGGTAGGGGAGTATCTGTTGAACCTTGGTAATGATATGTGCTAAAGTTTTTCTTTGGGCTCTTACCCGCCCCCCCACACTTTTGGAATTGCCCCAGCTAACTCAGACGGACCCTGGGAATATAAATGAAGCTATTTATTTTACAGCAGCAAATATACAAGCAGCTATTTACAATATATACAGTTATATACAGAAAAATACAAAGGATAAATAATACAGAAGCACAACTCCCCTCCCAGAAACCTGAGTCCCCAGGAGGGGCTCTCAAACCACCCCAACACCTCCCCTTGCCCTCTCAACCTTACCCCAGTTCTCAGGAAGAAGAGAGGTGCAGCCAAGAGGTTAGGGAGCAAGGTTAGTGGCAGCAAGGTTAATGAGATGCAGCTTTGTCAAAGCCCAGAAGCAAAGTGAGAGACAAAATGGAGAATGTTTACTTCTTCTTCCCAGAGTTCTCAGTGTGACTGTGAGCGAAGGAGACACAAGTGTTTTTTTCATTTCACTGCCCATTATCTACTTCTTTTACCAAAACATTCCAGCTTGCTTCAAACTAGCACATCCTGAAAAGCACAGGAAGAAAATAATACAATTAAATTAAATTAAAAAGTCATTTTAAAACAAGACAATTGCATAATTACTTAGAAAACCTTCCACAGCACACAGAAATCGATGTCTCACATCCCCTTACACACACCCATCAAACTGTGAGTAGCCTTCTGTCACCCAACTTAACCAGCGCCTTCTAGAAACCAGCACCTTCTAGTGAGACACTGGCCTATTATCTGACCAAAAGCTTCCCTTAATGCTTTTTTTTTAGCCATGCCTCCAACAGCCCCACAAGAAGTGGTCAGCCTTCCTTCTGCTTCCCAGCCTCCTCCTGACCCACCACAAAACTCCACAACCTCCCCTGAGGTGTCCTGGTACTCATTCTTTCCTGTTCTTCTGTGGCATCTAATCTGCCATTGTTGCAAAACTGAATTACTGCCTAAAGGATCCTATTTCCATCAAAATAACAGTCTGGCTCTGTGAATGAGAATTTTCAAGGTCTTGTGCCAAAATTGTCAATACCATTTAAATAATCCTGTTTCTTATCCAACATTTATGTTGTGCTTTCATTTCCTCCTCTCCTCTCCCTTCTACCACCTCCAGTTAAATTACAGAGAGTAATTATGTTCCCTTGCTAACTTCAGTTCACCAGAAGAAAGCAAGCTCTTTATTTGTCTCCAGGAAGATCCTCTCTGTTCCCCCACACTGTGCAAACAACCCTTCCCTGCGTCTGCTCCTCTGCAATTAACTCTTCCTTGAGCAGTCACAGCCAGAGCAGAGAGCAACACTCCAGGGAAGCACTTGTTGATGAGATTACATCCAATGGAAGCATCTTGCTTTGTTCATCATGGGAACATATTTGTGTATTTCATGGCAGTAACACAGTTGTTGCTCACACTGGTCTCATGATTGCTGCTAATTACATCCAGCTCTTAATAACTCAGCTCTTTTTTTCTGGTCAGGTATTTCTTAGTGATAAATTCCTATACTGCTGCAGATGATTCTCTATTACTTCCTAACAGTCCTGTATTTGTAGTTTTCTTTTATTTCTATTAATGCACTTTTGAAGACTATCTTCTTCTCCTTATTAGGCATAAAAGGTCTCTGTGAAGTAAGTGTCTTCCAGCTTGCCTTTTCATAGCCTCCAGGATGTTCAGTGGATTCTGCAGATCACAGGCTTCCACTTTTTGTACACAGAGGACACTGCAGACTTGGAAATGAGATAAATTAACAGATCCCTCTCACACACTTTCTTACTTAGCACTTCCATACTTCTAATTTCACTTCTATGACCTGTTCTCTTCCTGGTAAGCAAGAAAGGTGATTGCATTGACACTGGCCATCTTTGCACTTTAAGGTGCAAGAATAAGAAGTGGTTTTCTGCTGTCATTAAAAACAGTCCAAGGGAGTTGTGCTTTAGATGTCAAATTTGTCATTGGACAAGAATGCATCTGGAGTTTCTGTTACTTCACAGAAGTTCCCTTTAGTTTTGTGAAAATATTGTGCAACTCTGTTTGCTAAAAAAGCTTTGGGATAATAGGTCTATTTATCTTAATCCTAGTAATAAACATACTAAAAATCATTGAAAGTCCCTTGCTGACATCGGCTCCAAAGAATTTGTGATGCTGGATACTTAGATTGACATCATTCACTGTTTAGTGTTTAAATTTAGCTAAAATTATACCAATGTAACACTCAACAAACTTGTGTTTAATTCCAAGGACTGTTATTTTATGTCTGTATTTACTTGCATTCTGAATTATCCCTTTATACTTACTTGAAGACCTTAGTTTTGTAAAGAGCAACAAATAAAAAATAAAATAGTTGTCAGCAATGCTTTATTTAAATGATCTGAAGAGCTTATTTTGAGAGAGGTAAAGAAGATCAGGCTAGAGGACTGTAGACCTACAATGATACCAAAGTGGCATAGAGAACAACAGAAATTAAATGCAAAACAAGAACCTAATGGGCTATAAAGAATATGAGAAACAGAAGTGAAAGGAACAGGAAAGAAAAGAGAACTTCTGTACATCATCTTCAGACACCTCACTTCAGTGCTACATAAGCTAAAGAACCCCCACTCTTTGCAGCAGACATCTAGACTAGTAATGAAACATCAGCTCCATGAGCACCTAGTGAGATTTAGGTCAGTACTAGTAACATCCACAGCACTACTTATTGTAAAAGGATTTCTTTCATAAAACACCCACACAAAGCTTCCCTAGATGCAAATATTCCAAAGAGAAGGAATGAAGGCTCTGACAGAATGGTATAACCCAGAGGCTATTTCTGTGTAAGTCAGTGCCAAGTCTCATCTGCATTCCACTTCTGAAGCAGCTGCATGACATGTATCAATAATACTGATACAACTATTTAAATTCTGGGAAAGTATATTGATTACTGCAGTTGAAAGTGCCCAAAGTAAGTTTAAAAATTGTGAAGTCTTACATACATACACCAATGACCCTTAAATTGTTTAGCTTAGTAACAGTGAAGCCCAGAGGTGACAAAGAAACACCACGTGCTGGTAGATGTTCTCAAAAATTGTATGTAGTCAAGCACATAGTGATTAAATTAAAGAGCAAAGCATTATGAGAAAGAAAATATACTGAAATGAAAATATTTTGTAGAATATTTACTGTTAAGTGGGTTTTGAAGTGGAAGAAAGAAGAATTCTTATTACTCAAGCAACATGCACAGGAAATAACATGTTTGGTTAAAGCAATGTGATACCACAGTATTCTGAGAAGAAGAAGGGGTTTATTTTTTTAACTGACTTGTGACTCCAAAGCTCATAATCACCTTTAATGAGATGCACATCAACAAGGACTAAACTCACCTTTATTACTTAATAAATTATTAGGTGATGTATTCTATTATGCAATATGGAGAGCTTCTATCTGACAAAGATTGCAAAAAGGAAGCTACACTGTCTTCTGCTATGTCATTCTTGAAGATCACAGAATCACAGAATTAATCAGGCTGGAAAAGACTTTTGAGATCATTGAGTCCAACCTATCACCTAACACTTTCTAATTAACTAAAACATGGCATTAAGTGCCTCATCCAGCCTCTTTTTAAACACCTCCAAGGACAGCGACTCCACCACCTCCCCAAGCAGTCCATTCCAATGGCAAACCACTCCTTCTGTGAAGAATTTCTTCCTAACATCCAGCCCAAACCTGCCCTGGTGCAGTTTGAGACCATGTCTTCTTGTTCTGTCACTGGGTGCCTGAGAGAAGAGACCAACCTCACCTGCCTACAACCTCCCTTCAGGTAGCTGCAGACAGCAATGTGATCTCCCCTGAACCTCATTTCCTTCAGGCTGAACAATGCCAGCTCCCTCAGCTTCTCCTCACAGTACTTGCATTCCAGCCTCCTCTCCAGCCTTGTTGCCCTTCTCTGGACATGTTCAAGCCCCTCAACATCTTTTCTAGATTGAGTGGCCCAGAACTGGACACAGGACTCAAGGTGTGGCCTGACCCATGCTGAGTACAGAGGAAGATTCAGGTTTAAAAGTATTGAATAGATCAAAAAATGCAGCAGGATAAAGATGAGACAAAAAATTAGTACACTCAGATATATTACAAATCTACTGGAAGATAATTTGGGTGAGGATAAATACTTTTTGTTTAGATGAAAGAAATCAAATATTGACAATTACAGTTAAATATCTGTGTCATATGGTATTTAAAGGGTAACTAAGCCCCATGAACAACAAAAACAAAGATGCTGTGAACTGAATGCCTGAAACCGACTTTTCCTACATCTGTATTCCTAGCAAAAGTTGAAGTAGCCAAACCTGAGATCTTTGTGAACTCTTACCCTAATGAGAAAGTAACCAGACATTCAGCTGGAATCTCACTGCTACATATGAAGCAATTCAGATAAACCAAAACACTTAAGACTGAAAATTACTAAAAATAACAAATATGTGAAAATCGTAAAGAAAATATAAAGGAAACTGTTTTACAAGTACTGAAAATCACTCATTTAAGATACTTCTGGGAGAGTTCACAGTATTCAGTGATGTTGATGAATACAATCACAGGATGACTTAGTCATATGCAAGTATTTATTCAGACTTTGGAAGAGGTAACACTGTGGCTAACCTCCATTGGCCAGAATCGCACCTAACTCTGTTATCAGCAATAGCCAACAGGCTTAATGCATTTGGCTAATTTTAATCTTGATCTCAAAACATTTATTTCAAGACCATGAAAAAAAAAAAAACAGTTTTTAAAAAGGTGCAAGATATGGTTAAGCTTCAAGAGAAACTATTTTCAAGGCTTGGTTTCCTAATCAGCAGAAAACTGGTGGTTGTGGCCAGGAGGAGGTTGCTCTCTTCTCTCAGGTGGCCAGCGCCAGAATGAGAGGACACAGCCTCAGGCTGCGCCAGGGGAGATTTAGGCTGGAGGTGAGGAGAAAGTTCTTCACTGAGAGAGTCATTGGACACTGGAATGGGCTGCCCGGGGAGGTGGTGGAGTCGCCGTCCCTGGGGCACTTCAAGGCAAGGTTGGACGTGGCACTTGGTGCCATGGTCTAGCCTTGAGCTCTGTGGTAAAGGGTTGGACTTGATGATCTGTGAGGTCTCTTCCAACCTTGGTGATACTGTGATACTGTGTGATACTGTGAAGCAGCCCTGTGGAAAAGGACTTAGGGGTACTGGTGGACAAAAACCTGGACTTGAGGCAGCAATGCAAACTTTCAGTGCAGCAGGCCAGTCGTATCCCGGGCTGCATCAGAAGTGTGGCCAGCAGACTGAGAGAGGCAATTCTGCCACTCTGCTCTGGTGAGACCTCTCCAGGAGTACTGTGTCCAGCCCCGGGGCCCTCAAGACAAGAAGGATGTGGACTTGATGGAGTGGGTCCAGAGGAGTGCCACACAAATCATCAGAAGGGTGGAGCATCTTGGAGGAAGGGTGGATGATCTTGGAGGTCTCTTCCAACCTGGTTGATTCTATGATCTCTCCTCTGAAGACAAGCTGAGAGAGTTGGGGTTCTTCAACTGGGAGAGAAGGCGGCTCTGGACAGACCTTATAGAAGCTTTCCAGCACTTGAAGTGGGCCTACAACAAAGCTGGGGAGGACTATTTGGAAAGGCATGTAGCACTAGCACAAGGGGCAGTGTTTTTAAACTACAAAAGGGTAGATTTAGATGGGACATCAGAAGTTCTTTGCTATGAAGGTAGTGGAACACTGGAACAGGTTGCCCAGGAAAGTGAAGGCCCCATTCCTGGAGACACTCAGGCCTGATGGGGCAATGAGCAACATGATGTAGTTGGAGATGTCCCTGATTGCGGCAGGGGGCTTGGACTAGATGGCCTTTAAAGGTTTCTTTCCAACACAATGCATTCTTTCATTCCATTCTTACATTTGAAAAATTAAAATGTTTCCTATTACTGAATCTGCTTTGATAAGAAGAGAACATTTCCACAATCATGCTGTCAGTAGGCCACACCTTGAATACTGGGTCCAGTTCTGGGCCTCTCAATTCAAGAGAGATGTTGAGGTGCTGGAAGGTGTCCGAGGCTGAAGGAGCTGGGGTTGTTTAGCCTGGAGAAGAGGAGGCTCAGAGGTGACCTCATTGCTGTCTACAACTACCTGAAGGGACATTGTAGCCAGGTGGGGGTTGGTCTCTTCTGCCAGGCAACCAACAACAGAACAAGGGGACACAGTCTCCAGTTGTGCTGGGGGAAGTATAGGCTGGATGTTAGGAGGAAGTTCTTCACAGGGAGAGTGATTGGCATTGGAATGGGCTGCCCAGGGAGGTGGTGGAGTCACCATTCCTGAAGGTGTTCAAGAAAAGACTGGCTGAGGCACTCAGTGCCATGGTCTAGTTGATTGGATAGGGCTGGGTGCTAGGTTGGCCTGGATGATCTTGGAGGTCTCTTCCAACCTGGTTGATTCTATGATTCGATGATTCTATGATTAGCTAAGTTTTCAATTTCATTATTTCACGAGAAGTTTAGTTATAGTCTTAATTTGAAAAACAAACAAACGAAACTCTAGAAAAAAAATCCAGTTTATTGTGCATCTTGAAAAAGCTAAGTCTTATAAATACATCATTTTGCCCATTTGTCTGTAAACAATTTGCAGAGGAACTATTTGCTGAACTCACTTTGTAAAAGTTATATAGCATTTGTATAGGAGAATAATTACAAGCTCTTTACTGTGAAGTGCCAAGTGGCAGCATCAAAAATTAGATCCCAAGAGCCCAAAATTCTTGACCAACAAATTTCTACTACCAACTCCAATTTTTTTTCATCAATGTATTTCTAAAAACCAAAAAAAATCTCATTTTATAATGATATAAAATGCAATAGGAGCAAATGCCTTACAGAGTAAATAACCATGACACTTGTAACTCTCAAAGCAGCAGCATTCAAGTTACAGGATTATGTAGGTCCCCCTGCATGAGATGGCATCACTTTCAATCTTTATATGACTACCTGCTTGCCCTACAACCCCTACTTAACAGAAAGTTGATTTTTTAATTAGATTGGTCTTCAAACCCACCCTCCCCCCCCATAAGAATCACCGCCACTGGATAAGGCTTTCATACGCTAAACTGAGAGGTCAAGACATATTCTAAGGGATTATAGGCAGCTGAATGAGGCGTTTTGTTTGACCTCTATTTTGCAAGAATCCTAGGCACCCTCTGCATGACTTCACTTTTCCAAACACCAAGCAAGAAAAGAGCAGGAGTCAGCTGTAGAAAAGCCCAGTCATGCAAGCAGAGATCTCCATAGGTGTCTCACTCAGGCCTTCTCCATGGCTGCCAGATTCCATGCACAATTTGAACTCCAACACCCTCATTCAGAGACAGATGACGATGGGGAGTGAGAGGAGAGGAAAGCAATGGCAGGAGTGATTGAAGGAAAAAAGAAGCAAATCAAGATGGGATGAGGGCAACAAAGAAATCAGAGCACTAACAAGAAATTAAAAGACTGACATTTAAACTCCTTTAACCTTGAATTCACAGATCTTACACTTTAGGCAAATACCTTTAAGATCAGTCCATGACGTAGGCAATCTCCATCTCTCCTCAGTAGTGCATTCATCTTATAAAGTGAGGAAGACTTAACCAATATGAAGGCACCTCTGCATGGGAGAAGGTTGGTTCCTGTCTCTCTCCTCTCTCAAAGCAAGTGAGAACTTTCCATGGGAAAAATATAGGCAAGAACTCTAACAGAACACCTACCACCCTACTCTCTGAAATCAAGGTGTCTAAATTTGTGACCTAAATTATGGCTGAAAGACAGAATTTTTCAGAATTCAGAGTGCATGGTCAACCCTAATTCAACTCATTTTGCATGTAGTCTGTAGATTAAATGAGATCTTTTCTAAGAACATAGGTTTTTTTTTACTTAAGTGCTAGTGCTTGCTTTTTCAGCTTGACACTTTCTCCATTTTTTGTGCCCATCTTATTCATAAGAATATCTAAACTAATTCTGATCTAACAAATGACCTGTATGAAGCCTGATGCAAAACTTGAGCTTGAATCTTCTGTATAGGCACAATTAGGCCAGGCAGGGATTCAGCACACCACAAATAGTGCTGGAGAAGAACGTTCACAAAATGGTTGCTTTCTTACTCTAGACTTTCTCTGACAAAGAGGATTGGCTAACCTTTACAATTTAACATAAACACAAAAAGCAGTCCTTCTGATCATAAAATCATAGAATCAGCCAGGTTGGAAGAGATCTCCAAGATCATCCAGGCCAACCTAGCACCCAGCCCTATCCAGTCAACTAGACCATGGCACTAAGTGCCTCAGCCAGGCTTTTCCTGAACACCTCCAGGAATGGTAACTCCACCACCTCCCTGGGCAGCCCATTCCAATGGCAAATCACTCTCTCTGGGAAGAACTTCCTCCTAACATCCAGCCTATACTTCCCCCAGCACAACTTGAGACTGTGTCCCCTTGTTCTGTTGCTGGTTGCCTGGGAGAAGAGACCAACCCCCACCTGGCTACAATGTCCCTTCAGGTAGTTGTAGACAGCAATGAGGTCACCCCTGAGCCTCCTCTTTTCCAGGCTAAACAACCCCAGCTCCCTCAGCCTCTCTCCACAGGGTTTGTGTTCCAGGCCCCTCACCAGATTTGTTGCCCTTCTCTGACACCTTCCAGCACCTCAACATCTTTCTAGAATTGATGGGCCCAGAACTGGACACTGTACTCAAGGTGTGGCCTGACCAGATGCATACAAAGCCTCATTACTACTTAAAAGAAGAAGAGTATTATGTGTTATCTCACTAATTTTCCATGGTTTTAAAACACATGATTTCTTCAAACTAAATACTATACCCTACAAAGCAGAACTTAATCAGCAACCTTAAAAGCAATTTAATTTTTCAATAAGCTTTACAGATATCATTTTAATTGTAGCTTAATGAGCTTAAAGTAAGCAGAGTGTGGATATAATCAACCCTCCTCAGAGTCCCTTAAAGCTACTGTAGGGAGAAGATTCGATCTCAGCAACCACAGCTAAGCAATATAAACTCTTTTCCTTTGAGCAGCAAAGTGTACATAGTGATTCGCAGTGGTTTAGAATTAGAGATTAGCATCTCATAGTCATGGATACCAGAGAGTGTGTTCATCTTTTTTAACAGAGGTATTCCTGTGTATTTAGGAGACCAGAAAATACAAGTGAAACCTATAGTTGTTGAGCCTCAGTAGGAAACCATTAGAAGGATCAACCACTCCAGCAACAGCAAGTGTTTCCAGGTAGACCCATCTACTGGCTTTCACTCCCTGCACATCTCTGTAAGGCCCCAGGAAATTCTGCCAGAAGACAATTTTCCTTTTTCCATGCTTAGGTGATGAAGTTAGTTACATGGAAACCCTCAGCATTAATCTACAGTTCCTTGTTTGTTATGGTAGGAATTTCTTTCAATGATCTGAATTTTTATGTTCTGGAAAGGCACCCCCAAAATTTAAACTAACCCTCAAATGAGTTAAAAATCAGCTATGCCTGTTATATCTGGTCATGAATCACTCAACAGTCTGGATTTTAAAGCAACTCTTTCTTTTAGTTGCTAAGCAAAGGAGGTGAAGCAGATGGTAGTCTATATGAGGGAAATGCAAAAATAGCAAGATGCAGAAGTGTTCACGCTTGCATCATGGAGGAAGCTTGTGTCTCCAGATCCAAGAAACAAGTCAGAAGCCCCAAGTCTATTACTGCCAAAACTCCCCAGTTAGATAGTGGGACCTTAAGTTCTCTTGGCACCCGGTATTTTGGTGCATGCTCATAGTAGTACAGTCCTCAGCATCTTCCTGTATCTTCTGCACCTCAACATCCTCTTAAAACCCATTTCAGGTCAGACACGAGGCCTCTCATGCTGTTATTTCAACTTCAGTTTCAACCTCAGTAAACAGAGTTGTGACTTTGTGAAGTTGCAGACATGCAACTTCTCCAGACTAGTCAGACCCTGAGAGCGGGAGATGTCTTGCCTCAGCTTCGAAACAAGCCCCTCAAAATAGCCAAAGTTTGTCATGCAGATGTGAAAGCAGTAAAGCTTCTGACTTGATCCAAAGCTAGAGAAGGTGCATCAGAAAGCCCCATAAAGCCCATGGAAAGCCACTTGTGAATTTCAGTGAGATTTGGATCAGATTTTTATTGCATTACTTATAGCTCTGGAATCCACAGGTGTAAAGAAGCCTTGCACACAAATCCTTTCAAAAGAAAACAGAAAAGGAACACTCTGTGACTTTTTTCATTTCAATTACAAATCTTGAAGCTAAGGCAAATAGTCAAAATAAATACATGTTTTCACAGCTGCTCATAACAGCTTAAACTATATAAAACTTGACTTATAAGTTATTTTTCTACTTTAGAACTGCATCATAACTTCCGCCCCCATGTGCATTTGCTCAGAGAGCCTGATAAAATAATTTGCCAGGAATGGGAGTGCACTGCCATCTGCTAACAGTCAAAGAAGACTTAAGCAAGCTTTACCCATTAAAAAAAAAAATCTTGTCCTCATATTGCCATCAATTTCTCCTCCTTCTGCGTCGTAATGTGACTCTTTTTCAATACCTAAACAAATCCTAAGGTCAGGGATAACAGGAAGAGTAACAACTTAGGTTAGATAAAGTCAGGGAGGAAGAAAGTGGCCAATGAAGTCTACCTTCCTATAACTAAATGACTATATTTGCACTTTCTTATTTACTGTTTCAGTAAATTTTATACCATGCCAATTACAAACATTGCAGGTCTCAGTGTTCCTCCTGTTCCTGCTTGCATTCAGAAGTGATTCTGTACCTTAACAGTTCTCATTCCCACAAAGCATTCCTTCATATCATAGAATCACAGAATCAAGCAGGTTGGAAGAGACCTCTGAGATCATCCAGGCCAACCTAGCACCCAGCCCTAGCCAGTCAACTAGACCATGGCACTAAGTGCCTCATCCAGGCTTTTATTGAACACCTCCAGGGACGGTGACTCCACCACCTCCCTGGGCAGCCCATTCCAATGGGAAATCACTCTCTCTGTGAAGAACTTCCTCCTAACATCCAGCCTAGACTTCCCCTGGCACAACTTGGGACTGTGTCCCCTTGTTCTGTTGCTGGTTGCCTGGGAGAAGAGGCCACCCCCTGCCTGGCTACAATGTCCCTTCAGGTAGTTGTAGACAGCAATGAGGTCACCCCTGAGCCTCCTCTTCTCCAGGCTAAACAACCCCAGCTCCCTCAGTCTCTCCTCATAGGGTTTGTGTTCCAGGCCCTTCACCAGCTTTGTCACCCTTCTCTGCACATGTTCCAGCACCTCAACATCTCTCTTGAATTGAGGGGCCCAGAACTGGACACAGCACTCAAGGTGTGGCCTGACCAGTGCTGAGTACAGGGGAAGAACAACCTCCCTTGTGGGCACGTTTAGGAGTTAGCAGTTGCTGCTTACTTCCGAGAAGTTTTGCCTATTCTGTGTCATATACCTAACTCTCAGAGACAAGAAAGCTGTGGCCCTTCCCTCCTTGCCAAATTGGTAAGATACTGTGGCTCTGCCGTTACTTCTGCAGCATATCTAAACAAGGTTCCAGCGTGAGCTACATTAGTAATGCAACCTTTCCTTTTTGTGTTGAAATCGATTCACTCATCATGAACACCTCAGCTGGTTTGAGTACTTCTGATTTGGTGATTCTGGTTAGTGAGAAAATGTCCTGGGACTTCTGCTGAACAAAGAGAAGACTCCAGCAAGTTATACAGCCCAAGGTCACAATTAGATTCCTTCAGGGAAGGAGATATTGCTGCACTTAATAAAGGAAACAGGAAAGATGTCCATTGTGTTTTGGTGAAGAAGAATCACAGAAAGCGGGGGAAAAGCAATACCCCTAGGTACGCAGCTGAGATAATGTATCTCCAAAACACCCACACAAAGCAGCAGACACATCTCCCTGGGGCTGAGATTAAATACATCACCTTCTGCATCTTTCACAGGCACGTAATTCTGAAGAATTAATCAAAGGCAATATATCTTATAAGCAGATACTGCATTAGTACAACTATTTATGACAATCAGTTTTCCTACAAATTGATATTATTATATAATATAGATATATTTTAATAAAGCCATATGACAGGTATTATCTAATTATCTCATCTTACACCCACTTTCTTTCTATAGTGCAGAGGCAGAAAATTTTCCCAAAGTAGTTTAAAAATTGGTGTGTGGAGAGGATTTCTTTCAATTTGCTTCCCTATAGCTCAAACATCAGAGCTCATGGTCACTCACTTAAGAGGATCTGGGAAATCAATCTGCTCAAAAGTAAATGACTTCTACTCTTTGCAAAATAGGTACAATTTTGCTTGCTTTGCCTCACCAATTGTAAATTTTGCAAGTGATAAAGTAGTTTGAGAACTTTAATACATTCAGCTTCTGAATTCTGTTTATATCCACACAGTGTATATTACATTCTCACACATTTTCCTCATTTTTTCTTCTGTGACCTAGAATAGATTGAATATTGACAGAGGTCTGAAAGGTGAGATAGGAAACAAAAAGCTCCCTCAAATCTTTCTATTTTGCTATTTTAAATTTAGAAGACTTTGTTCAATTTCTGTGCTTGAAGTAGAAGCTTATAAGTGAAAAATGGATGCCTCAGCCTTTCAAATCAGATTAGTCAGTTCAGTATCATGGTCATGGTGCGCCATAGAAAAGGAAAGCCTGAAATGCTGCTATTGCCTGAAGACAGGAAGACATTTCTTTAAGTACATTATGTGATGCACTGGGATATGTTGATGGGGTTTTTTTTATAACATCATTCTTGCTAGTATTTCTCTAGCTGAATGCAAGAACCACAGGCCTAGAACTTAACATGCTTCTGAGAGTTTTGTAGCCCATATTTTAGAAGTTATCTGGATGGCTGTAGTGAACCACGAGATACTCAATAACTAAAGAGCAGGGGTTTTCATAAAATTGTGTGTCTCAAACAACAGAACTGATTAGACTCTGACTGATTCAAGTGACTCTTTGAATTGGTTTCTTTGCCAAAGGGTGCATGCTCCTCTCACCTGGCTTCAAGAGCATTTGGATACACAGTCTTAGAAATGCAAGACTGTAGCCCTGAACACGTGTCAGACATTTATTATACTCTGAATAGAGATTTTAAAAAAATCAGACTAAAATTTTATTTATCATTATTTTCTTAGAAATTGAGGTAGGATCCCATCGTGGGGTTGCTAGACCAACAGATGTGGCATTCTTGGCCCCAGAGGTCACAGAAATGCTTTGGTAAATTCAAAGTTTGTTTCTCTTCTTTTCATTTGAACAGTGCACTGATCAACTCTACTGGTTTTACTGTTCATAGCTTGACCTGCTGTAACCAAGTAAATAATCAAATCCCAAATTTCCTCAAATAAAAGCTCCTGATGTTTTATCAGAGTTCAGGTAAGTAGAGAAGCCAAATAACTACAGCTGAAACATAAGGAATAAAATCATCATAAACCTTCGAATACAGTAAGAGCAAGAAATATTTCTGAGAAGCTGCAGAGACAATGAAGCTGCAAAAGAAAGGCTCAGAAAAAAAAATGAAGCAATAGCAGAAAAATGAAGTGTGTTTCGTAACTTCATTTGCTGTGGGAAAAAAAATCAAAGTATGTTAGTATCCATCAGAACACTTTTTTTTTATGGTAAGCACCTAGAAGATCTGTATCAATTTCAGTTGTCATAGAAGTAGTTATTGTATGGGGGGAAAAAAAAGTGATAACAACTAGATGTGACGAGATGGTAGGAACTCATCATTTCTAAAGGTACCCTCAAGGATGAAAAAGCCAAACCACTAAGCCCCTTAAAAGTGCCTCAAAATCAGAAAAGTTGCAACAGTTTGTACAAAGGCTTTCAAAAGAGTTGGAGGAATTAAAAGCAAACAGCATCAACATCTACACAGGGGAAATTGGTAGGAACTCTTCTAAGGATTAGAATTAGTAGGTACCAAGTGGAGAAGATCAACACAGCCTTCATAGCAATGAAATGTCACCACTTTGATGGAATTCTATGATTATACTTTTACTAAACATGTGGACAAAGAAGATTAATTTCCTATCATCTACCCTCATTCCAAAAGGCTTCCTGTGAGACACCTTTAAAGAAGCAAACAAAAGTGGACAGTTCATAGAGTCATAGAGTGGTAGGTACTGGAAGGCACCTCTGAAGATCATCAAGTCCAGACCCCCTGCCAAAGTAGAATTGCCTAGGGCAGGTCACACAGAAACTCATCCAGACAGGTCGGGAAAGTTTCCAGAGAAGACTTCACAACATCTCTGAGCAACCTGTTCCAGTTCTCTGTCACCCTCAGAGTAAAGAACTTTTTCCTGCTGTTGAGGCAGAACTTCCTGCATTCTAGTTTGTGTCTAGTTTGCCGCTTGTCCTATCACAGCACATGATAAAAATTAGACTAGTACCTACTACTTGGCAGCCACCCTTCAGATGTTTATAAACATTAATAAGATCTCCTCTCAATCTTCTCTTTTCCAGACTAAGCAGCCTGAGGGCTCTTGGTCTTAAATGGTCCTTACATGGCTGCGTGGCTAGAAAACAAAGAGTAAGAATGCTTACTGCTTTCATGTTGTGGAAGGTCACTGTGAAGCTCTGCTTGGGGCCACACTATTCTCCATATCTACAAAGAGATAATTAGTACACACCCAACACAAGAAGGACATTGAATTGCTGGAGCGAGTCCAGAGGAGTGCCACAAGGATGATCAGAGGGCTGGAGCACCTCTCCTATGTGGACAGGCTACAAGAGCTGGGGCTCTTCAGCCTGGAGAAGAGAAGGCTTTGAGGAGACCTTATAGTGGCCCTCCAGTATCTGAAGGGGACCTACAGGAAAGCTGGGGAGGGACTATTAACAAGGTCTCGTAATGACAGGACAAGGGGTAATGGGCTTAAACTGGCAGAGGAAATATTTAAACTAGATGTTAGGAGGAAGTTCTTTACAGTGAGGGTAGTGAAACATTGGAAGAGGTTGCCCTGGGAGGTTGTGGATGCTCTCTCCTTGGAGGTGTTCAAGGCCAGGTTGGATGAGGCCTTGGGCGACCTGTTCTAGTGGGAGGTGTCCCTGCCTATGGAACTAGATGATCTTTGAGGTCCCTTCCAAGCTAAACCATTCTATGATTCTATGATTAATTCTATTCTATACGAGCTGTCAACATGTCTTAACAACACCACGCTGTGCAAGGTAATAGAGATGCCAGATGACTGCAGAAATGCAGAAGGGTCTTTAGGTGACTGAGAGAGAAAATGACAGAGCAAGTTCAAAACAGGTAAATCTAAAGTTTTCCTCCAGAAGTGGAAGAATCATAATTGCATGTTTATGGTGCCAGGCTCTGAGCCGGCAATTGCCACTCAGGAATGAAGCAACAGAGTAATTCCATGAAATAGCTTGAGAGCAGTGTAATAAATACAGAACATTCTTTTGAAATTCCTAGAAGATAAAAAAAGGTATCACAAGTCACTAGGTAACTACATGTTCAAAACTGTGGGAAATTCCTACTCCCCTATATGATAAGGGTGTGAAAAAAGCATCACTAAATGCTGTTCATTTCTTACATTATTCTCTAAGCATCTGCTATTGATCCTTCTTAGGGCTAGCAGGGCTTCATGGGCCTGCTGTGATCTAATGAATATTACTTTTATTCTCTCGTATCTTTCAGTTTCTATGTGTAAGAAAATTTGCTCTTTCTACTATTCCAATGGTTCATAGAATCAAGCAGGTTGGAAGAGACCTCTGAGATCATCCAGTCCAACCTAGCACCCAGCTATCCAGTCAACTAAACCATGGCACTAAGTGCCTCAGTCAGTCTTTTCTTGAACACCTCCAGGGATGGTGACTCCACCACCTCCCTGGGCAGCCCATTCCAATGGAAAATCACTCTCTCTGTCAAGAACTTCCTCATAACATCCAGCCTATACTTCCCCTGGCACAACTTGAGACTGTGTCCCCTTGTTCTATTGCTGGTTGCCTGGGAGAAGAGACCAACACCCAGCCTCCTTAAATACAGCCTCCTTAAAGGTAGTTGTAGACAGCAATGAGGTCACCCCTGAGCCTCCTGTTCTCCAGGCTGCATGCCCCCAGCTCCCTCAGCCTCTCCTCATAGTGTTTGTAACACTTCAAATCCAGTAAGCACTGTAACAGGAACACTTCAAGTCCTGGTGACTGGCGAGACAATGATTTCAATTTTACCACAGATCTATTTAACCTAGCAGAGCTTTTTGTGTATATACAAGCTTGAACAGACAAAATAGTAGAATTTAGAAAGGAAGATGCATGACATTATTTGTTTTCATGCCAGTTCACATTTTCTCATGACAGTATCATTTCTCACTTTCTTATTTTTTCTGCTGTTGAATTCCTGAGAGACATTTTCCTGTGGTTAATAGAGCTCATGTCATTTCCTGAAGTTTCTGTCACTGTAATTTCAAGTCCTTTCACATGGTAAAGACATCTGTGAGAATTATGAGTGCCCACCCTGAAGCTGCTGTCTTAAGTTAGGCAAAATTCCCTTGGAATATATGGAGAAATTTGAAAATTAATTTTAAAAAAAAGTCAGAGGTTTGTAGATGAAAGTGGAGTAAAAATGTGAACTGCTGTAGAAAAAAATAAGTAAGAGATGTGCTGAAGAACCAGTGGATTCTACATACTTTTTAGAGAGTGAGAAAGTTGCACTGAAGGAGGGACTGGTTTATGTCCTGACAGTCATATAGGGGAACTGCATGTCTTTAATGACAGAAGGAAAATGTGGGTGTTAGTGGTAAGTGTATTCAAAATGTAAAAGGCCAGCTGGATTTCCTGATCTCATGATCTTCTCTTTCAGCTTTAAGATGTTTGTCAGTCCCCTTGCAAAGGCTGCCTCATGGAAGGAATGTTGCCATCTCTCCAGGATCCTCTAACAGACTTCATAAAGCACAGATAACACCAAAAGCTGCTCGCCAGAATCTGGACAAAGGAGTGTCTTCCCTGCCAACTCAGCCAACTGAGACTGACAAAGGAAGGCCAGCACCTTATAAGCTCTAAACTTCAACACAAACCATCATCTCCAGAACTCAGTGCAGGAATCCAGGCCTGTTCCTGGCTGCCACCATTGCCCAACCACCATCTGAAAGATGCAAGTCTGAAATCCCTCTCAGGACTACACCTCTGGCTAGTTGGCTTTGGAGGTACAAAAAGTTAAGTTTGGAGAGACCCATTTGTTTTTTTTCTCAAGTATACATATGACTAGGTGCCAAAAGAAAAGGTTTAGTTCCTTCCCCTCAGGAACACGATGGCAGGGCTAGTGTGATTTCCCATCTCTTCAAGGTGTCGGTCTGCAGAACACCCACAGCAGTCTGCTTCTTGCACTTCAACACAAAACCCCACATGTGAATATAAATGGACCCAAGACAGGGCACTCAGGGTTTAATACTGTTACTGGTGACAAGAGGAGGTAGACTGACCCTGTCAGTCCTGAATCCTGTGTTGTCTGTCCCCAAGGACAATCCATGGCAGTCTAAGGCACAACAGTTCAGTAATGCCAGGACAAAGACTAGGACCTCACACTGGGCTGCATGGGTGACAAAAGGCCATGTGCTACCTTTTCCTTCAGCTGCATCTGGAACTATAGCACAAGTAGCAGAAGAGGCAAGGCTGAAGCAACAGGGAAAAACACAACACTTTATGTGTTCCCTGGGGCACTTCAAGGCAAGGTTGGACGTGGCACTTGGTGCCATGGTCTAGCCTTGAGCTCTGTGGTAAAGGGTTGGACTTGATGATCTGTGAGGTCTCTTCCAACCCTGATGATACTGTGAAATACTGTGAAATGTCCAGAAGAAGACATGGGGTGAGGCTGATGCTTCAGTGCAGTACCTGGTTGCGGCAACTTTTGTTGTCTAATGACAAAGTGGCAAAAGACCTAAGCCCTCACTGGCTCCGACTATACACAGCATAAGCCAAAAAAACAAACTACTTCATCAAAACATGCACAATAGGGGCAAAGGCTATCCAAATGTCCTGGGACCATTCCAGCATCTGATCTGGCTAGTTGCCAGGCACAACGGTGCCATGTGGCAACTCCTTCTCAGATATCCCACAGTGGCATCGGAGCAAGGTGATGCACCATACATGTATACTGGATGAATAATGTATGTATACATGAGCTAAGGGCAAGCCTGGGTGTTTTGGATCTGGCATTCAAAGTAAACAGCTTGTGATGTCAAGTAGACACCCAGAGCAAGGCACTACAGATGCCTGAGGAATGGGACCATGGTAGCACATAAGCTTTATGGTTAATAGGAAACAGGCCTCCTGTTCATAATTTTACTCTTTTTACTTTTTGACAGTTTTATTTCAAAAAAAATACAGATTTTTAGCAGTCTTACAGCTCTCTCTCATATAGGTAAGCAAAACACGAAGCTGAAGCAATAGGTGTTACTTGGAGAAATTCAAAGCAGATTCTGGAACATCTGAAATCCCTCGTGCAGTCCGTTATTCTTTACTTTGGACCTTTTTCCTCACTACAGATTGCATTACAGTCTTTAGAGGCTTGACAGGTAATACATATTTTTAACATGTGTCCATGGCAACATTTATTTCATTAAAACATACTGTCTATGCCACACTGGCAACAAACTGACAGTATCTAAACTAATTCCAAAAATAATAATTATACATTTCTACCCTGTCAACAGAAAGATCACTATCAACATCCCCAGCCCCAGATAATTACTCAGTCCACTCCTGAACTTAACTTTGAGCCTCTTCCAGGAACCATCTGATTGACTGCACAGCCTTGTACCACTAAGCAGTCACCAAAGTAAGTCTGTAATGAAGTAAGAAATGAAGTGACTGTGAGACCAGAGAACTCTTTACCAAGGGCCTCAGATCCACATTTCTAAAGCAGCATCAAACATCTTTTAACAAAAGCATTGTGACTGAGGACAGTCTTCTCACACATCTCTGTGGTTGGAATAAATGGCCTCTTCAGTGCTTTACAGATTAATATTTACTTTTCTGGGCTAATTCTATGATACCAGTGGGATTTGCAATGCCTTCAGCGATGGCCTCATTCTCATCTAAATGAAGGATAATTGAGTATGATGATTGCAGAATGTGTTTCCTTCATTTACTGCATTATACTTTTGGATCTGTGTCAAATCCTGCATGGTCCAATGCTGCCTTCCAAGTTAACTCAGACAGGGAAAGAGTACACTACTAATACATCAGTAATGCTTCTAATGGTATTTGCCACGTTTTGTAGGAGCATATTTTACCTTTGCCCTGGTAAGCCTGTCAGTGCTGTCCCCAGCAGCAGAGTGACCTCTTTGCCAGGTTAACAGTCAGTATACTGCTTCTTGTTAGGAAAATGCTGTACAAATTAGCATACCATTGGCAGAACACTGAAGCATTAACTTATTCATGCCTTCTTCAAAGTGGACTCGTTACCAGTGACTTCTAGAAATATGCAGAACTCTAGAAAACACTCTGTAAGCTGTAACCCTTCATCCTCACAGGAAACTGGATACCCTAATAAGTATATCCTAACTGTGTTAGACTTCAGCACCTGTGGCCTCTGAGACATCAGGCCAGGAAGAAAGGTGTCTAGCATCATCTTGAAAAGCATATTAGTCTTTACTTGGGTATTAACAAGGTTGTAGAGAACTGATGTATGACTCTAGCCCATGCCTGTAAGATAAATGTGTGTGAAGCAGTTCAGTCATCAAGAAGAGATGATTAAAGACATTGACTAATCCTATCTCTCTCACACCCACTGTACCAGCCCCATTCCCTACACTTTATTAATGAGTGCACCATTGGAAAATCCATTATCAGTGTTCTTATTATGCAAAGGTCACAGACTGCATTAGCATTTGCAATATAGCAGTTATTTTCCTAGAGGTTATGCAAGTCAGTCACTTGCCAGGCAAGCTACCATATAAAGAACCCATCATCTTTCTTACATTCACTCCTGACTAGACTTAAAGCAGAATCTAGCAGAAATCAAGAATTTCATGAGCATCAAGCAGTCAACATATCTCACATCTCCTCTGTGATGCCCATTTCTTGCAAAATATCTGCCTATGGTGATCTGAAAAGCAAGACGGTTGAAACTGTCTATGTGCCAATATGTACAAACAAATGTCTGTGTATTCTCAGGATGTGATTTTGTGACTGCTACTAAGTTCTCAAACAAATGCCAGTGCTGTTCTCAAAGCAGAAGACAAATTGGGAAGGAAAACATAGCATCTTTTCTTAAGAGTTGCCAAACTTTACAGAAGTCTGAGGTCAAAAGATGACATTCAGATCTTGATAATGAACATGACATTTCCAGTTGTCCTCTCTAAACGTCAAAACACAGTACAACAGCCGTGATGCATCTGTACGCTCAGAGTGGATCTGGTATCACAGTATCACAGTATCACCAAGGTTGGAAGAGACCTCACAGATCATCAAGTCCAACCCTTTACCACAGAGCTCAAGGCTAGACCATGGCACCAAGTGCCACGTCCAACCTTGCCTTGAACAGCCCCAGGGACGGCGACTCCACCACCTCCCCGGGCAGCCCATTCCAGTGCCCAATGACTCTCTCAGTGAAGAACTTTCTCCTCACCTCCAGCCTAAATTTCCCCTGGTGCAGCTTGAGGCTGTGTCCTCTCGTTCTGGTGCTGGCCACCTGAGAGAAGAGAGCAACCTCCTCCTGGCCACAACCACCCCTCAGGTAGTTGTAGACAGCAATAAGGTCACCCCTGAGCCTCCTCTTCTCCAGGCTAAACAATCCCAGCTCCCTCAGCCTCTCCTCGTAGGGCTGTGCTCAAGGCCTCTCACCAGCCTCGTCGCCCTTCTCTGGACATGCTTAAGCATCTCAATGTCCCTCCTAAACTGGGGGGCCCAGAACTGAACACAGTACTCAAGGTGTGGTCTAACCAGTGCAGAGTACAGGGGCAGAATGACCTCTCTGCTCCTGCTGACCACACCATTCCTGATGCAGGCCAGGATGCCACTGGGTCTCTTGGCCACCTGGGTCTTTTATTCCCTCACATCAGTTTTACATCCCTTTGACTTCACTCAGATTAACAGAATCTTAAAACGTAATTTGAAACATTTTAAAATACACCTACACCCCCCCCCCCCCCCCAAAAAAAAAAAAAAAGCAACCAAACAAAAATTTAAATGGAGGAACACAGCAGAGGGATGGAGCCAGTAACAATTTCTGTGGCAAACATTTAACTAAGATATCTTGGACATCGTAACAGCTGCAAAGATTATTATATTTCAGGAAGAAGTCAGCTCAGCTGTCCTATAATATTTCAGGCAGTACAATGTCTGGGGCTTTGCTCAGATGTAAACCAAAACTGACACTTTCCCTTGTACTTGGTACCTCTGTTAATTACCTGAACTAATCTGAACTAGACTTGCAGGACATCTATAAAGTGGCAAGCAGAAAATGAAAAGAGTAAACCAAAGAGAAAGAATCAAACTCCAAAATATTGATGCAGTGGGTTCGGAACTTTCTTTCCCACTATTGAAATCTACCAGAAGTAAGATGAAGCTACATTTACAGCTACATAAAAATTACACAATATATGTATGAGTATTTACAATTACATACAACTGAGATATAATACAGGAACCCAAACTCCCTCCCAAAGGAACCCGCCCAGAAGGGGCTCAAAGCCTCCTCTCTTTCTCCCTCTACTTTCCCAGACAGACAAACAAAACAACCAGCAAAGCTTACTTTGTCTTCTGTTAGCCGATATTAGTAGAAAGATCATAGAATCATAGAATCAACCAGGTTGGAAGAGACCTCCAAGACCATCCAGTCCAACCTAGAAGCCAGCCCCATCCAATCAACTAGACCATGGCACCGAGTGCCTCATTCAGTCTTTTCTTGAACACCTCCAGGAATGGTGACTCCACCACCTCCCTGGGCAGCCCATTCCAATGCCAATCACTCTCTCTGGCAAGAACTTCCTCCTAACATCCAGCCTAGACTTCCCCTGGCACAACTTGAGACTGTGTCCCCTTGTTCTATTGGTGATTGTCTGGGAGACCAACCCTCACCTGGCTACAGCCTCCCTTCAGGGAGTTGTAGACAGCAATGAGGTCACCCCTGAGCCTCCTCTTCTCCAGGCTAAACAACCCCAGCTCCCTCAGCTTCTCCTCATAGGGTTTGTGTTCCAGGCCCCTCACTAGCCTTGTTGCCCTTCTCTGGACACGTTCCAGCACCTCAACATCTATCTCAAATTGAGAGGCCCAGAACTGGACACAGTACTCAAGGTGTGGCCTGACCAGTGTTGAGTACAGGGGAAGAATAACTTCCCTCGTCCTACTGGCCACGCTAGCACAGAGTGAAGAGGAAGCAAATAGATCCAGTGTCATAGAACAGAGTGAGAAAAAATGTTGACATTTTGGCTTTTAATCCCTCTCAGTAAACCAATGAATGATATAGACTGCATCATTATTTTCTTTACAGAACCAACTATTTTCTTTCATTAAAATATTCCAATTACCCTCAAACCAGCACAACAGCCTTCAACACAATCAGTTCAGAAACTGCACCCTTTTTTATGAGAATACTTGGTTGAAACTATCAGACAGATATGGGTACATGGACAGTCAGAGGAGCTACCCTGCTGAGACCATCTGTCATTATCACCTTCCATTACACAAGCAAAACCTTTTAGTGAGGTTAACACAGTCCCTGGCTCCTTATTGCTATCAGTTTACCTTTGGCACATCACATGATTAGAGTCAGAACCTGTTGCACAATAAAGAGGGAGCACTTCAGTTTTAGATCTCTACTTGATTCTCCCCATACTGTCATAACAATGTTCATACTCTTATGATATTTTCCCTTTAAGTCCCTTTTCAAAGGTATAATTACACGAATACATACATAAAAAGCTTTGACAAACTCATGCATCCACAAAGCAGTGAAAAAAACAATCTGTGTAATTTGGCAGATGAGAAATTCTACTTTAGAAAGCAGAAAAAATTACAAGGGTGTGACAAGGTAACCAACTGAATATGAGCTGAGTGTGATTTAACTTTAGCCAAGAGCAATTTTATTTTAGCAAATGAGAGCAAAAAGACAACCTCACAGTGCATTAACAAGCACAGTGCAGCAAAAGCAGTAAAGTGGTACTCATTGGGTACACAGCACTTTGTGCAGTCCTCATGTCACACAAGCAAAGGGTCAGAAAGCTGTTCTTGCAGATGTGCCAAGTAATACATCCAGATACAGCTCTGTAATAAAAGTAAGGTTTACACAGTCTACACAGCAGAGATGTTTCTCAATGTAGAAGGAACTTCTAGCTAGCAGAGGAAAGATGTGAGGTTCAATACGTCAGAGGAAAGAGACTCAACACCTAGATATAAAAATTGGAGGTTTTGGCCTAAAAGCAGGCAGAAATCATGAACATGGAATTTAATAATTTTCTGATCAATCTTTAATTTACAATGTTTAAAGCAAAACTAGGTGATGTTCTAAAGGCCATTAATACCCATGGCAGTTAAGATCTAGCACAAAAGACAGTGAAGAATAGCGAGAGTGATTTTTTTTTCATAAATATCTAGCTGCTTTAATTCAGCACATTTAAAACACAGCCAACATAACTGGTAACAAAAGCTACATGACCTACAAATTATTGCAAGAAAATTCAAACCCACAGTCTTCAGGTTCCATGTGTTGAGCTAAAAATACTTGGGACAGTTGGAATTCCAGTTGACTCTTCTCCCAAAGCTGTTGGCTTTTCACCATTTAAAGAAAATCACGCATTGCAAGTGATATTTCCCACATGCAACTGCTCAAATGTGCTTTCTCCATTGATGTTAACCACATTGTTGATGTTAGTCACATTTTGTTCAGAGAGCAAGTAAGAAGAAAATGCCCATTTTCAGAAAAGGCAACAGAATGAATAAGACGAGGAAGAAATTCCAGCCAAGTTAACTATGGTCTAATACAAAACCTCACCTGTCTATCACATCTCACACAGCTGGACACATCTCAGCAGGATGCATAGATATCAGAGATCAGGCACATGGAGAGCTCACCACCAGCAAAGCAAGAACTGTGGGCAGTAATTTCTCCTTGCTTCCTTAGATAAAGTGTATTTCTCTTGTACAATGAGCCTGATCTTTTCTAATTAATTCTGCTTGGAATAAATAGTAGTTCTGATAGATGACACCTTACATTAGCATGGTGTTAAGATGTAAGCATTACCTGTTCTTTATCTTGTATGGTGTCATAATAATTAACTTCAAAATTCTTTTTGTTAAAAAGGCTGTTCCTGATACCTGCAATTTAATAGACTCTGATGAACAAAGAAATAAAAATACAAGTAACTACTAAGTACAGCATTCCTCAAAATGTTTTAATTAATCATTTACTAACTTATTAGTAATTCAGATCTTAATGGTATTCTTTGGAAGAGTTTATATCGCTGCAGGTACGTATCCTTATACACTTCTAGCATCCTTCTCACAAATGCCATCACTCATTAGTTAAAAGAAGAGACAGGAACATGCAATGTCTACATATTTAAAAACATTTTAAATTATTATGAGAATAGTTCTGCATAAAAAATTCTTTCTTCCTCATGCATTTTCTAGCTCCCACACATCATCTATCTCATCATCTTCAGGATATCTGTTCTGGCCCTCTGAGAAGGAACTATCTCTCACATCAAATGTCAAAACTGCAGATTCGGTCTAGTATTTGACCACTGCACAGCTAACAGGCAGCTCTTGCTAACATGATTACATATTGTTGCTTAGCTTTGCACAGTTGAGTACAAATCCAGTAAAACACATTTGTTGGACTGTCTTCATTGTGGATGCCAACACTCAGCCAGATCATTACCAAATTCATCATTTTGATAAAAGGTTTATTTCTAAGTTCTTAAATGCATGGGGAACACTTAGGAAATGTTAAATAGTAAGATTATTAAGATTCCAAGAGCAGTGAGACCACAGACAGTAACTTACTGAGAAGGCCACTACAAGATATCTAACCAGGCACACAGATCCAGTGCTTGTCCTAAATCTGCTGGGGACAGCCATAATTCAAACTACTGGAGGCAAATCCCCTGGTGTCTTAGAGGCGATTCTACATCAGGAGGACAAGAATCTACTGCCAGTGGACCTGCCTTAACCTGACAATATTTTATATATCTTTGTGCATTGCACATTTTTCTAAGGGGCAGGTGTTAATTCCTGAGTGGCTGCTTGTAGCCTCTGGCAGGACCAACGTTTCAAGAACATTTCCACCTTCATAGACTGAAAAGTATGCTACTCTATTTGGAATTAATTTCTTTATGCTTCTACAGCTACCAGTTAATGGGGCCTTTCTGATATTAAAACCATTTATACTGAATCTTCTGTTTATTTACTTTTCTTCCTGAACTTTCTCTTTCTCAGTCCTGTGTTCACATTTTACCAGAAATAAAGCAGTTTCACGTGAGCGATGTAAGATCATAAAAGATATAGAGAATATTTCACTTCTTAGCAGAGCAAAAATATTCCAGAACCTTTGGCAGTGACAATTGTCTTTTCCTTGCCCTGTCCATCCTTGTATGGGCAATACTGTCAGAATATAGGTTGTTTCCTTCTTCATGGTTTTTAAAATGAAAAATCTATATTAAGGATTGAATTAGATTAGACTGGAACAGATCAGATTGGATTAGATTAATGGTCAGTACTGATTCCTCCTAACCTAGTCTCCTTTTCAGTTTGCCTTAAAAAGCCTCTTCACAAGGGTCTTCTCCAGGGCCTTGTACACAGTAGTATTCTTAGGGTATGCAGTGCACTGTCCTCAAGCATACTAAATATCTCCTATGTGAGCCCTATCAGCTCTGACAGTGGGTGTCAGCATGCTTTTGAACCTATGAGTGCTCTTCCCTTCAATCCTGCACAGCAGGCCAGCCTTCATCTGCAGTCCAAACAGCAGAACTCCCATGGAGAAGCCTGTCACAGTGAAGATGCCGAGAGATGTTTCCTGACCTTTTCCATGTAGACACAGCAGGACAGTTACTCCAGATCTCCCATATCCCTTGTGCTGGAAATATCCTTCTGCTTGAACTCCATTTCATATAGGAAAGCTGAGGTCCCTGCACATTCTTCATCTTTCTAATTTACGGCTCTGGAGATTCATGAAGAGGCAGGGGTTGCAGAAAGGGATGCGGAGATAATGCTCTTAATGCTCTGGCTCAGCAGGACACTGGGTTACCACCTCTGCATCTGGTTTTGTCTGTATTATCTGTACCTCAGTAAGGCTGGAAAGGACCTCTGGATCATCCACTCCAACATCTTTGCTCAAAGTGGGGTCACCTAGAATGGGCTGATCACAGAATTACAGAATTAACCAGACTGGAAAAGACCTCTGAGATCACCAAGTCCAACCTATCACCTAACCCTTCTAATTAACTAAACCATGGCACTAAGTGCCTCATCCAGCCTCCTTTTAAACACCTTCAGGAATGGTGCCTCCACCATCTCCCCAGGCAGCCCATTCCAATGGCAAATCACTCTTTCTGTGAAGAACTTCTTCCTAACATCCAGACTAAACATGCCCTGGCACAGTTTGAGACCATGCCCTCAGCTGGATTGCAAATATCTTCAAGGAGACTCTACAGTCTGTCTGGGTAACTTTTTTTCCAGTGTTTCACCACCTTTACAGTAAGAAATCTTTTTCTCATGTTGAAAAACAATTGCCCATTTTTCCATCACAGTATCACACAGTATCACAGTATCATCAGGGTTGGAAGAGACCTCACAGATCATCAAGTCCAACCCTTTACCACAGAGCTCAAGGCTAGACCATGGCACCAAGTGCCACGTCCAACCTTGCCTTGAACAGCCCCAGGGACGGCGACTCCACCACCTCCTCGGGCAGCCCATTCCAGTGTCCAATGACTCTCTCAGTGAAGAACTTTCTCCTCACCTCGAGCCTAAATCTCCCCTGGCGCAGCCTGAGGCTGTGTCCTCTCATTCTGGCGCTGGCCACCTGAGAGAAGAGAGCAACCTCCTCCTGGCCACAACCACCCCTCAGGTAGTTGTAGACAGCAATAAGGTCACCCCTGAGCCTCCTCTTCTCCAGGCTAAACAATCCCAGCTCCCTCAGCCTCTCCTCGTAGGGCTGTGCTCAAGGCCTCTCCCCAGCCTCGTCGCCCTTCTCTGGACACGCTCAAGCATCTCAATGTCCCTCCTAAACTGGGGGGCCCAGAACTGAACACAGTACTCAAGGTGTGGTCTAACCAGTGCAGAGTACAGGGGCAGAATGACCTCCCTGCTCCTGCTGGCCACACCATTCCTGATGCAGGCCAGGATGCCACTGGCTCTCTTGGCCACCTGGGCACACTGCTGGCTCATGTTCAGGCAGGTATCAATCAGCACCCCCAGATCCCTCTCTGTCTGGCTGCTCTCCAGCCACTCCGACCCCAGCCTGTATCTCTGCATGGGGTTGTTGTGGCCAAAGTGCAGCACCCTGCAGTTGGAGCTATTGGACGCCATCCCATTGGACTCTGCCCATCTGTCCAGGCGGTCAAGGTCCCGCTGCAGAGCCCTTCTGCCTTCCAACCCAGTCACATCTGCCCCCAGCTTGGTGTCATCTGCAAACTTGCTGATGACTGACTCGATGCCCATGTGCATGCATTGCCTCTTATCCTGTCACTGGATACTACTGAAAAGTTGCTGGCCCCATTTTCTTTGCTCCCTCCCGTCAGGTATTTATCAAGACTGATGAAGACCTCTAAGTCTTCCCCAGGATAAACAGTCTCAGCTCTCTAAGCTTCTCCTCATATGGAAGATGCTTAAAGACCTTAACCATGGCAGTGGCCCTTCATGGACATGTTCCAGTATGCCCACCACATTCTTGTACTCCTCATCCTTATCTTCCCATCTTGTGTTTCCAAAGCAGCTACCCTGCCACATCTCTGTGATGACAGTGGGATTGTAACCCTGTCTCTATATGCACACCTCTAACTCCACCTGTTCACTCCCCATCTGGCATACACTAGCATACAGACACTCCAGAGAGGTATTTGGTCATGCTGATTTAAGTGGCTCAATCCTGTGGCTTTGCTCTGATCCTGCAAGGCTACTGTTATGGTTTAAGCCCAGGCAGCAACTAAGCACCACACAGCCACTTGCTCATTCCCTCCTACCAGTGAAATAGGTGGGAGAATCAGTACAAGTGAGAATATTTGTGGGTTGAGATAAAAACAGTTTAACAATTAAACTGAAATAAAAATAATCACAGAATCACAGAATGTCAGAGGCTGGAAGGGACTTCAAAAGATCATCTAGTCCAATCCCCCTGCCAGAGCAGGATCACACAAGGAACACATCCAGGTGGGTTTTGAGAATCTCCAGAGATGGAGATTGCACAAGCCCCCTGGGCAGCCTGTTCTGGTGTCCAGTGAGAAAAAAAAAATTCCAAGTTGTCAGAAAAAGAGGGAAAAAATAACAAACAGAGAGAAAAATAAGTCCTATGACAGACAAGTGATGCAAATGAAAACAACTGCTCACTACCAACTGAATGACCAGTCCCTGAACAGTGGGCCCACATCAACTTCCCCCTTAGTTTTACTGCTGAGCATGACATTGCATTGTATGGGATATCCCTTTGGCCAGTTAGGGTCCAGCTATGGTCCCAACCCAACTTCTTGTGCATGTGTACCCTCAGCCTACTCACTGGTGGGGCAAGAAGCAGAAGATGCCTTGACTCCATGTAAGCCCTTCTCAGCAGTATCTAAAACACCCCAGTGTTATCAACATTGCTTTCATCACAAATCCAGAATACAGCCTCATACTAGCTACTGTGAAGATGACTACCTATCCCAGCCAGCTGCTCTTAGAAACTGGTGCTTTGAGTTTTTAACTTTTCAGGGTCAATGTTATAGCTAGTTACAACAAAATTATAGCTAATATGTTGATAAGTAACATTATAAGGTCACGGTCCAACACCTCTCTCTAATATGGTTGCTGAGAGATGTTTTTTAATGTATCTTTAAAACATGGTAGCAGTTTCAAACATCAATTATTTCACTAAGTGCTCATCTCTTCCTAATATTTGAATGCATTTCCACAGCATTTGACCTAACTAGCCTTCACTTCAGCTGAAGTCCAAACTTTGTTCATTTAAAGCTCCTGGAAGGATTTTCCTTCTTTAGCGAACATGGAATGCAGTACAACTTCTGGTACCTTTTATGTATTACAAGACAACCCATCTCACTGTTGATGGTTAGAGAGGTGATTCTGCTACTTTATTCTACCTTGGTAAGACCTCACCCTGGAGTACTGCATCCAGTTCTAGAGCCCAAATACTGGAAGGACAGGGACCTGATGGATCAGGTCCAGAAGAGGACCACAAAAATGAGCAGGGGTTTGGAACATCTCTCGTATGAAGACAGGCTGAGGGAGCTGGGGTTGTTCAGCTGGGAGAAAAGAAGGCTTCAGGGAGACCTAATAGCAACATTCCAATGCCCAAAGAGGGCCTACAAGAAGGATGGAGAGAGACTGTTTACAAAAGCCTGTAGTGACAGAACAAGAGGCAATGGTTTCAGACTAGCGAAGAGTAGATTTAGATTGGACATTAGAAGTTTATTACCATGAGAGAACACTGCAACAGGTTGCTCAAGGAGGCTGTGGATGTCCCATTCCTGGAGACATTCAAGATCAGGTTTGATGGGGCACTGAGCAAAGTGATCAGGGGCAAGATGAATATTTAAAAGTATGTATGCATATGTATCTCCATAGGAGCTGTCAAAAGCTTCTGTTCCTGCACACATAGGGGCATAGGAATCATGTAATGAAAGTGCTAATGCCACTGTGTTCTACTGGCCTTCTGGTAGAGTAGCACTTCTGAAAACCAGACGTGTCTAAGCTAATTTTAGCACAGCACAGCACATTAATGACATTAAATTAGGTCACCTTGTCTTTCAATGATCATTTTCACTTCCTCCTTTGATAGAGCATGTAATTCAAACTTCCCTTCGGAGCAGAAGCTTAGATGAGTATTAGCATTATAGTCAGAGCAAGGATAAAAGAAAGAAACACAAGGGAATATCAGCTACATTTGGGTTCTGAAGGGAATTATGAGTATTACAAAGACACTATAGCATTCAGGCCTGGAACTAGGAACTGAGTAGCATTGCTCCTGCTAGTGATTAGGCAGGTGATGAAGATAAGGTGTTTACAAATTCAGGTGATCTTGGAAGTAAAACTTTCTGTGAAATTAGGTCTTCCATTCCCTCTAGTTCACTCTTTCTCAGAAAAGCTCTCACAGATTGCCAAAATCCTACTATTTATTAACCTGCAGATTTCTCTGTTGTAGACAAAAAAAAGACCCAAACCACAAAACCTAATTTTAAAGTATTGCAGTTGATACTCTATCTTAGGCAGAAAGCAGACAGCAATATCCATCAGTCTTTAAATCCCCTTGCTTATTGTATCACTAGACTTTACGTAATGCTGTTTTTCTTCCTTTTGTGCATGTGCCAGTGATATGAAATGATCACAGTGTAATATCCTAAATGTTTTCATCATGTGTAATTATTCATAGAAAGGAATCATAGAATCAACCAGGTTGGAAGAGACCTCCAAGATCAGCCAGTCCAACCTATCACCCAGCTCTATCCAGTCAACTAGACCATGGCACTAAGTGCCTCATCCAGGCTTCTCTTGAAGACCTCCAGGGACGGTGCCTCCACCACCTCCCTGGGCAGCCCATTCCAATGCCAATCACTCTCTCTGTGAAGAACTTCCTCCTAACATCCAGCCTAGACTTTCCCTACCACAACTTGAGACTGTGTCCCCCTGTTCTATTGCTGGTTGTCTGGGAGAAGAGACCAACCCCCACCTGGCTACAGCCTCCCTTCAGGTAGTTGTAGACAGCAATGAGGTCACCCCTAAGCCTCCTCTTCTCCAGGCTAAACACCCCCAGCTCCCTCAGCCTCTCCTCATAGGGTTTGTGTTCCAGGCCCCTCACCAGCTTTTTTGCCCTTCTCTGGACACCTTCCAGCACCTCAACATCTCTCTTGAATTGAGAGGCCCAGAACTGGACACAGTACTCAAGGTGTGGCCTGACCAGTGCTGAGTATAGGGGCAGAATAGCCTCCCTTGTCCTACTGGCCACACTGTTCCTGATCCAGGCCAGGATGCCATTAGCTCTCTTGGCCACCTGGCACACTGCTGCCTCATCTTCAGCCTACTATCTATCAGTACCCCCAGGTCCCTTTCCTCCTGGCTGCTTTCCAGCCACTCAGTCCCCAGCCTGTAGCTCTGCTTGGGATTGTTGTGGCCAAAGTGCAGAACCCTGCACTTGGCCTTGTTAAATCTCATCCCATTGATGCTCATGCCACTCTGAAATCCTAGGCAGACTGCTGACTTGATGATCATGTGTTCCCCCACCAAAATACTTAGCAGACAAGAGACAAAAGCGTTAGAAGGATCAGAAGTAGAACTGTTTACATAACCTGTCACTTGAATCATCAGAAAGTAAATGCTCTATAAAAAAACAAAACCAAGCTTTTCTTGATGGCTTTTTATTCATTCTTTGCTGTAAACGTTTATCAATTAATTACAGTGATAATTACAAACAGGAATTACAGCAAAACAAAGAAACAAACTAGAAGTCAAACTGACTGAAGTAATTTGTACCACCTTTGCAAAATCTGCTGAAAGATTGACGTGTAATTTCAGCTAATGTTATTAATTTAATTGAATGCCTCTAGTACTGCAGTTCTATTAATTCAATTTACAACTATTTGCAAACAAATTTACAGTGTAGGCCCTAGTTTTTAAACTGAACAGAGAGAAATGAGTTAGAACATCATAAGTTTCAAAAATAAGTAAGATATTATGTGAATCTTTCAAAAAATAATGCTCAATAAATTCTTATACTAGATCTAAATTTAATGCTTGCCATCAGAGTGGATAAAAATACATGACCTCAAGAGAATGGGGGTTGCTCTTCTGAATGTCACAGCATGAAAAACATGTGCTCTCTCTTGCCATATTATTTTATCACTTGGGTTGAACTAATTCAACTTTGAAAATTCAATTGCTGGATGAGCATAAAATGAAACCTTTGCTTTTTGTCTAGGGACTTAGTTTTCAGGCTCCACTGGTATTTTTGCTCATTTCACTTGTAGTAAACAATTGCACTTTGGTCTTTCCTCAGTTGTGCTTGAAAAAGTTAATAAATCCCAATCTCAGTATATGGCTAATGTGCATGGGCATGGAATGCAAGAGAACTTATACAGGCTGGAGAGAAAACTTTTCCAAACATATTAGTTATCAGAATCATTCAGCTGGAATTCACCTCAGCTAAAGGCTGTAATGTAGATGTCCCCTTCTCAGCTAGTCTAAGGTCCCTTTATGGTCAGTGGAGACAAATAGGCACAGTTTTGATTAATCTGTTTTGTTTTAAATGTCTTCTTAAGAATGCAAACACTGGTATTCTACAGAGTGTTTATTTCTCTTTCCTAGCCACAAGAGGGTGGTCAGATAAACCATGTCCTGGATGTAAAGATCTAGGAAGCCACATGCTTATAAACTGACCCTTGAGGTGACACAAAAAACACCTGCTATGGTTGCAGACATGACAGCTCTTCCTCACAAACAGAAGAGGTCATGTATTCTCCACTTCTCTGGGCATGCCATTCCTGCCAGCTTATTCACAAGTAATCGTTAGACAAGTCAGTTTATTCACAAGTAGGGCTAAACAAGGGCTTGAAACTGCAATCATTGACTTTTTGCAGGGAACCAGCACCACCTGGAAAATGCTATTCTGTACACTCATTTCTGCCTAGGCTTTTCTGTGTCCCTGACTTCCTTTAGAGGATGTCAAATGGATGACACGAGGGAGAAGAATTATTTAGCCAGACATGTTTTCAAACTTTTTCATGTGATGCCTTTGAGAATCTTCAGGAAGAACCTAGTGAAGCCATACTGATGTTTTGCTGTCATTATTTCTTTCCAGCCTTACAGAGATAACTTATAATGAGGACCAATATTGCTCAACAGTACTCTGTACAAGTTCTGGAATTCCTTTCGAAGGTGAACCTTTTAATAACACTGCAGGAAACCTAGAAAATACCATGTTCTTAATAGCCTCAAGAGCTACTAAAACTTAGGGGCTCTTACCAGACCTAAAAAGACCTCTGCTCCCACCTACACTTTAACGAACACCATAGCTCCTTTCTTCTTAAGTAATCTCCTTTCAAATCCACATCCAGAGGCTGCTGAACCAACTTGACTTAATTACATTCCTCAACTGCAAACTCCACACAGAATCCCATCTAAGACAGATAGGATTTTTAGAAGTGTTAAAAAAAAACAATCACACACACTTTCAAATCAATCTACTGGACCTTTCATGGACTCATTTGCAGCTCCAGCATAAGCACAACTGGATGGGGGGGTTCTAAACATGTGCCCAGCACTCTTGGAACTACGACCTGCTTGGAAAGACTGAAAATAACTGGCCAGGGATGAACTGATCAGTTTGTGTCTGGAATGTGACTAAGCTCCCCTTTGGAAATACATGGAAATATACTCTGTGGAATTTCTAACATTTCTGATTGTATCCTAGTATTTATCATTATTTTAACTGAAGTCTGCCTGAAAAGTTTGGATTTGTTTTTCTCCTTATTTCCTCCTTATTAATTTTGATATTCAGAATTCTTGCCACCCCCAACCACTAATTTTAATAGTAATTGGTTCTTGCATGGTCATGGAAACATTTTACAGATAATAACCGGATCTAGTAATAACCAGCAAAATACATAAACATTACCTAAACTGGAAGAGGAGATTCCTGCGGCTGAATGCCACTTGCAGTCAATATACTGCTTACCCACTAGATGGATTCTAGGAGCTCCTTTCTGCTTATGGCAGAAAGCAATGGAGAATACAAAGAGGCTTTAAGCATTTACTTACAAAATTATTATTACTTGACTCACAAGGCTAGACACAGTCCCAGAAAGATGTTGAGGTGCTGGAACATGTCCAGAGAAGAGTGACAAAGCTGGTGAGGGGCCTGGAACACAAACCCTCTCAGGAGAGGCTGAGGGAGCTGGGGTTGTTTAGCCTGGAGAAGAGGAGGCTCAGGGGTGACCTCATTGCTGTCTACAACTACCTGAAGGGAGGCTGTAGCCAGGTGGGGGTTGGTCTCTTCTCCCAGGCAACCAGCAACAGAACAAGGGGACACAGTCCTAAGTTGTGCCAGGGGAAGTATAGGCTGGATGTTAGGAGGAAGCTCTTCACAGAAAGAGTAATTGGTATTGGAATGGGCTGCCCAGGGAGGTGGTGGAGTCACCATCCCTGGAGGTCTTCAAGAAAAGCCTGGATGAGGCACTTGGTGCCATGGTCTAGTTGATTGGATAGGGCTGGGGAATAGTTTGGCCTGGATGATCTTGGAGATCTCTTCCCACCTGGTTGATTCTATGATTCTATGAATATCCAAACGCTTTCAGGGAACTCTTTCTTGTCGGCCACTGAGACTTGATTCTTCCCAGGATTCTGGGGAAAGGAGGCACACATTTTCTGACCTTGTCTCTTGGCTCCTCTGGACAATCTGTGTATCTCCAGGACTTCTCATCTTGCCAGGAGACTTTCAGATGTAGGCAGGATGTCTTGTGGTGTGCAGTCTTAGCACGATGTTGCACTGGCTATGCAGGCCAATCACATGGAGGCATTTAGAGCCTGTCCCTGGTAAACTCACAACAGTGGAGTTTCCAGGCAAACAATAAGGCAGTAAGCAATAACAGCAGTCAACAGCAGGCACAAATACAATGGCAGAGCACAGCAGAGCACACTGCATTTACCTGTGTATTTCTTTTATCAAAGTGGGCTGACACTAACGGGTCTTTGGACACAGAATAGCCAATCAGAATGGCAGTTAGCCAAGCCTGACCATATTAGGTCAAGGCATAGGCTTGCTTTACCCAAATTTGGGAAAAGCACAGATCTTGTACAAGGCAGGCACGAGCTAAGTGTGTATACCTTGTTTACCACAGGACCAAGACAAGTCTGGGCAGGCCAGACTCCCTAGACTTAGCTGCTCCAGGTTCTTCTGTCTTCTTTCCCATGGTTGCGTCTCCCCATAACAGAAGAAGGGAGAGCTGAAAAAAGTGCCTGGGCAAGCCAGGACATGTATAAGCCTATTTCTGGCCCATCATGCCTCTGACAACAGCGCTACAAGCTTGAGATACGTTGTAAGAATTCATCAAAAACCAGTAAGGTGTCAGTGTGCCTATCATAGAAATGCAAGTCTGCACTTTGACTACTCTTCATGATTCCCCATTGCACCCCATCAGCAAGCCACCAGTCTATACTGGAAGGATTGTATTTTCATAGTAAGAATGTTTTTTCTCATTCTCACCTCAGGGGCAACCTTGCTAAAGCTAGTGTATTCACCAAAATATTAACTATTTACCCAACCAGGGGATACATTAAAATTCAAAACATAGAAAGCATAAAAAATGTATTTTAGTGACACTACCAAATAGATTATGTGTAGCTATGTAGTCACTGTTATCATAAATGGATTTAAACAATGTATAAAAAACTAATCACACACCTGAAATATGTGTAAAAAAATGTATTGGATGTGTGCTGAAGCATTTTGTGACCTGGCTGAATTTAGTTCTCCAGGAAGTAAGGCAATATGTCACAGTAAAACCCTACAATACTAACTTTGTATTAGACCCTTAATAGATTCTTGGGGTCAGAATCTATTAGCTTGGAAAGAAAAGGGAAAATATACTGGTCCTTACCAAAAGACAATTTGAGAAAAGGCTCCATATCTCTTACTGTGGCCAAAAGTGAATGTTTAGAGCAAACATGAAAATAGCCACATGTGGAACAGTGTTTCCTTTAGTAGATTCTCTTGCTGTGAGCAATGGGAAACTAACAGGGTTATAATAGATCATGTGTGTATCATCATTTTTAATAGTTCTTGTGGTTCAATTCATGTACCATAAAATTAACAGATTATATTTTAATGAATTTATAATCCTGATGGAGGTATGTTTCGTTGTTGTTGTTAAATTATGGGTTGTTTTCAAATTCACTTATTGCTTAATTTGTATCTCTCATTGTATCATTTTGTCAGATGCCTCCTGGTTCTTATGTTAAGTAGAAGGAATGAACAACCACCCCTGTCCATGTTCATACCTAAAACTCTATCCTATACTCCATTCTTCTACAATATCTAGCTTCAGAGTTATAACCCATGCACATCTTTTCCAATGGAAACTTTTGCATATTTTTAATCATTCACAGTGATTTTTACCTCTAACCTCAAATGCAAAGGACAAAAATGTATGGTTCTGTAAGTGATTTGTAGTAATTTTTCCTTAAATGTGGTTACCAACCTCGATTTTATGCTCAGCAATATATGAATGTGCTAAAACAACCTTTTCATCAATAAAAGTTATTAAATACCTATTTCAATTATTAGTCCAGAAACAAATCAGGATTATTAAGTCCATGAAAGATGAAGCAGCCAGTTGTATCAGCCAAGGTAAACAAAAAGATTTTCTATTCATTATATTTTCTTGCATTTTGAAAGGAAGTGTAACTTAAAATATGGATTTTTTTTGTTTTTAAATTCAGCAAAAGCTCTGGGTGTATCAATTCTCATATGCTGTATACATAGCAGCAACACTTTACACTTGCTCAAGTAGCACAAGTGTATCCAAAATAAACGAAGAACACAAAATCATTTCTGGGAACAGTAGGTACAAGAAGCATAGAAGCATAGATTTCTCTGGGATCACAAACATTGTGTTTCTTGGATTTTTAATTTTATATCTTGTGTAGAGAGTTTTAAATTTACAATACACTCCCGAGAATGTGCCCCACATGCTTAGCAGTCTCTTGCAATTCAGACTCTCTGTTTGTCATTGATTCCATTTCTTTTCCTCTGTGCATAAACAACAGAAAAAGCTTAAGACACAGAGTACCTTCCAGTAAAATATTTAAATACCTTTCCTAGAACAGGAAGAATTAATTTTATAGCAATTTCAATGCCAGAGATTGGAAGGGGTATGCCATGGGGTGGTAACCCTGGTTTCAAACAACATCCCTTTCATTGCTAAATCAACAGTATTCAGAACCAATGGGATATTTCCTACAGGTATCATAATCCCTAATAACTACTATTTTGTCTGCAGTTTTGGAGAAACCATCACAAAACAACCAAAACAGACCAGGGGAACTGATGACAAAGTAGCTAACTAAATCAACACAAGGAGTTAGTGAAGTATTACTATACTAAATGGTCAATACCCAACCTCATCAGACAAAGCCTTATTAACCACAGGAATAATCCATATTGTCCCTTCATCATACTAATTTTCAATGCATTGTGAAGAATTCTAACTAGTAAATCCTCTAAATGCCTTTTTAAGAAATCAACTATTTTCTATATGGTGCTTACAAAAGACAAAGAAGCTGCCAACTTTGTCTTATGGAGAGGTAGAGTAAGAGACACTAAAGCTGAGCAGCCCAGTAGGATGCTGAGCAGTTTATACAGACACACATGGTAAATTGTATTTTCAACAGTCTGCTGTCAGAGCAATCTCACTGTGTATTCGTACCTTGAACGGCAGAAACTTTGTGCACAGGCACTGAAAGATCATTCACCTTTAATCTCACCTAGGCAATTCAAGCAATCTTCTAATAAATTTGGCTCTTTAGCAAAAGAAGATAATTTGTTGAGAGCACTCTTTATATGTCTGCATTTACTTGAGCATCCACTGCAGCATAGCTACTGACTTAGACTCCAAAGGAGAGGAGTGTCTTCTCTGTCCATTTCAGGTAAGGCATTCTGACTACCCACAGCCTTTGCAGACAGTGTCTCAGCGTGGGTCATAAGCCAAATCTCCCTCCAGCATGTTTTCAGCTGTCAGAAGACACCATGTCTGTTTTTCACAGTGGTTATGCTCTTCCTAAGCCTTTGTCCCCACCACCTCTGTTTGCGACTGGCAAATAATTTTCGTCTTTGTCTCTGAATAACATAGTGCAGAGAGGATGCAGCTGCAACATGCATTTAACTACTTTGGACCCAGCTACTTCCAACAGTAATACATGAGAAGATGACACTATAAGCCTGTGTGCACTGCTCAACAGCAAGTCTGGTTGCCCAGGTTACCACATGTTCAGTCTCTTTCAAGCAAGCTCCATAAAACATAGCTCTAGTTGTTCTTCCTGTGCACAAGCAGAAATATGTCACTCAAAACTACGTGCAGCCTTTGCAGCACAGTGTGTTGTACTATTTTCTGCAATATTATATCCCACAGACTATGGAATTGCTACAAATATAGTCTGTCATCTCATTTGGTTTCTGAAAGCACTGACAGAGAGTCATTCTGGTTTTTTTTACTGGAGAGTTTGTAGTGATTCTGGACTACACAAGCATGCATGCAGTTGAAATACTCACTTCTAAAAAGCACAGCTTAGCATTAGTCACAGTTGGGTTCTCATGTTTTTTGAATACTGGTATTCCTTAGGCTCTAATAAAGTCTCCTGAAGGCTTCATGTACTGCCTTCAGCATTTTTGAAGCTGTGTTTCAAAACTGCATAACAACAGATGAGCTTAGAAGTACATTATATGACAGGGTAAAACCAAGTAACAAACCTGCTCACCAGCATGTTCCCGTTAGCTATTTGTTTACACCCTACAAACTCAGAGGTTTTTTTCCTCTGTTATACTAGCTAAACAATAATTTATGGTCCAAATTTTGGACTAGAAATAACATTTTATGAAGAATTTCATCAGGTGGATTTTTTTTTCTGTGAACCCGAATTTCTTAAAGAACAAACGAAAAAGCTTGGTTTGTCTTGAGGCAGAATTTCATCTTCAATGAGCCTAACTGGCTGATCTGCAACACATATTTCAGAAAGACTCCTACATCTTGTGCACATCTACACATGTGCAAACATAACTTAGCTCCAAATTTTGGTGCCTTCAGTCAGATCTCATAGGATACCAGTCTCTGATGCTCATTTCTGTGTTAGGGCCCAATGCATTTCAGAAGTTGAAAGTTAAACTCAGACAAAGATTTTCTGCTTGTTTAGCAAGTCTTTATTTCCAGATATTCCTATTTACACTTTGTGGGTCAAGACGTGTTGTAGTCTTTTCAGTAGTGAATAAAAGTTGAGATATATGCTTAATCTCGCCACTGGCTGACCTGGAGGGGAAGAGTTCCAACAGCCTCACCTCTGTCAAGCTCCCAGTTTCAGTTGTCTTATCAGTATCATAATGACATTTTAAATTAAGTGCTTCTATACCTGTGAATTTTCATGTCATATTTTTACTATTAATAAATCTAAAGACAGACTCAGCAAATCTCCTGCACCATGCTTCAGACAGAAAAGAAAGATTCTACAGAGAAAAGAAAGTAGTGTGAGTGCAGCACTAACGTCAGAGAAGTGCCTAGGACTAAACTCTCCACCATTACCTTCACAGATAGTTTGTTGTTTGTAACCAACAGGGTGGGTGAGGAAAAAACTATCTGGCATACTTTTCAGTGAAAAAAAAAATCATCTGTAGTATTAAAGAGTTAGAAATTATGCACACTGAGTAATTCTAGCAATCACCAATATGTACAACCTAGCAACAAAAAGACCCAATGATGCTGATTTTTTTTTATCCCTTTCATAATGTAAATAACATGAAACTTGAATAATTAGGGAAGATAATTGCAAATATTATGAATCAGGTGAGGAGTTAAGATTACAACATGTCCCACAGGTATTAGTGTGTCTCTGTTAAATAACATTTTGAAACTACTTGTCAAACTCATGTGAAACTTAGAAACCAAGTAGTTCAGATCTTAATGCTATGTTATTGGCATTTCATTGATTAAATCGCACTTACAGTACAGCAACACAGGATCATTGCATCTGGCCCTGACTGCAGTGATATAGAAGGTCTCCTTCCTTCTCCAAATGCACATCCACTCCCTCACTCCATATTTAGGGGAAAACTGTTTTTCTACTTACCATGTAATCACATGGCCATACCATAGAAAAAAATCGATAGTGATTACATACCAAATAACCAACATAAATATTTGCAGAATCTATCATCTTAATTACAGAGGAAGATAAAACAAACAAAGCCCCAGAACAAACAACTCCCCCCCAAAAAAAATCAAACAAGCAAGCAAGCAAACGAACACATAAACAAAAAAATCAACCCAAAAGCCCATCACTGGTCGGTTTTAGTATATTTAGCCATTAAATCTGGAAAGCAGAAATTCTTGCTGGGAAAAGGCAAGACACAGACAACAGCATACATTTTAAGAAATAACAACTAGTTGGAAAGATTTAGAATTATAACATGTGGGTGGGTGGGTGTATATATATGTGTGTGTGTGTGTGTGTGTGTGTTTTCAACTTGTATTTGACTCTGATTTTAAACACAACTACACTGTTCACTCCAGAGACAACAGTCTGTCTAATACAGGGCACTAACAGAGACAACGCGAAGGAAGTGGCTCAGGTCGAAGGAGAAAGGGAAGCGTGAGTCCACCTAAGCTTAGTCCATGCTGCCACCTTGTGGTTGTCTGCGCTAGAATCACTGGCTTTACACTGGCGACTATGGTGGAAAATTCATTGATGTTGTCTGAAGAGCTAAAGGCACGGGCAGAAGGCATTCCTTCCTCTCTGGAAATCCGCGCTTACCTTTTCATACTTGTCTTCAGATATTCAGGGCACAAAACTGAAAGGGTACATGCATGTTTATTTATTCTTTCATAGAACCATAGAATCGATCAAGTTGGGAGAGACCTCGAAGATCATCCAGCCCAACCTAGCACCCAGCCCTATCCAGTCAACTAGACCATAGCACTAAGTGCCTCATCCAGGCTTTGCTTCAACACCTCCAGGGACGGCGACTCCACCACCTCCCTGGGCAGCCCATTCCAATGCCAATCACTCTCTCTGGCAAGAATTTCCTCCTAACACCCAGCCTATACTTCCCCTGGCACAACTTGAGACTCTGTTCTGTTGCTGGTTGCCTGGGAGAGGAGACCAACCCCACCTGCTACAGCCTCCCTTCAGGTAGTTGTAGACATCAGTGAGGTCTGCCCTGAGCCTCCTCTTCTGTAGGCTGCACACCCCCAGCTCCCTCAGCTTCTCCTCATAGGGTTTGTGCTCCAGGCCCCTCACTGCACAGTGTAGCACTGTGCTGTTCGAGATGTTAATACACTGCCTTAGTTTAGCTAAATACACTTCAGCAGACATACAGCCTATTCAGAAGCAAAAAGAAAGATGCTTACCGACAGAAACATAAACTAGTGTAACACATGCACAATATAAACATAGCAGATACATTTATCTTTCATAATTGTTTGTAATGGCATAGAGACCATAATGTGCAGATATGTTATTAATGTTAACAAGCCCATAAGCAGAAAACGATGACATGATGCTGTTGTTCATTTAATTATCAAATATCACAGTATCACAGTATCATCAGGGTTGGAAGAGACCTCACAGATCATCAAGTCCAACCCTTTACCACAGAGCTCAAGGCTAGACCATGGCACCAAGTGCCACGTCCAATCCTGCCTTGAGCAGCCCCAGGGACGGCGACTCCACCACCTCCCCGGGCAGCCCATTCCAGTGTCCAATGACTCTCTCAGTGAAGAACTTTCTCCTCACCTTGAGCCTAAATTTCCCCTGGAGCAGCCAGGATGCACTGTCTTCCAATCAAAGAGCTAATTAGGCCTAATTAGGCTTCTCATCAAAGAATTGGTTAAGCTTCTTTTTAGACATTCCTGTACACTGCTTGTTTAAAACCGCATTCAGTCCTTAAGCTGAGGCAATCCTTACCACCGCTTCCCTTTCTCTGCTACATCCACAAGCCTGCCATCAGTCACTCTAGATTTTAACCCTCTGCTGCTGTATTCTTATATGTTCTTAAGTAATGCTTATAGAAGTTAATTTTTAAGTGGCAATTTACATAGAATACATGAGACAAAATTCTTGGTGCGCAAACCTTTCATCTCCTTTGAAATGAAGCAACCAATTGCCAGAAAGTGCCTCAGATTTTAAAAATCCCAGGATTGCAAAAGTCAGTTGAAAATTCTGACAAAAAAAGACAGCTGGTATTTACAGAGCAGAAAGGTGTTTAGCTCTTATAGGGCAGAGAAAGGGGATTGATTTGTTGCCCATACAGTACAGGCTAACTGATGAGAATGTGCTATAGAACCAATATCTCACTTGACTACGTAAATTTTCATGTTAAGGAGAAACAAGAATTTCAATACTTGTCTTTTGACAATATTTTACAGGAGGTTGTTCCTGGAAAACACACTACTGGTAAAGAGGATGTTTACACTGCAGGTACAAGTTCACCCTAGTGCATACTGATTCATCAGTCTCGCAAACTGATTTTTCTGTAGCTTTCCTACAATTTCTGTAGGTCTAAGCACACCAAATGGAATCAGTGTATAAGACACCACTGTAAAATCCAGTGACATATCTCCACAATGTTTTTATATAAAGTCAGATCTAATCGTGTCCAACCACAAGACTTCTGAAGGAAATTTAGAGAATTAGTCACTTTGAGGACAACTTCTGTAAAGTTTTGTTCATCACAAACTCATCGAGTGTAGATAAACAAAAACAGTGCAAGCTTGCCTGATTTGAGTGTGTGATGGTTTGGGTGTTCCCTGCCCCCATACACTTTGGAAGTCACCCAGATTAGACTCAGCCAGCTCTGAAAATTGAATGAAGCTTATATTTACAGCTTAGCACAATATACAAACAGATATTTACAGTATATACAGTTATAGACTGAAATATCCAAGGTAAAAGGTATTACAGAAACACAACTCCCCTCCCAGAAACCTGAGTCCCAGGAGGGGCTCCCAACTGGTTCTCATATTCTTATATTCTGCTTTGCCATTCTTTTATTGACACGGGTACCATTTTTCACAATGGCTAAAACTTGTGGGAGATGATCAGTTTCTTTTTTAGAACTTTTACCGAACAGAAAACTAGACAGTGCCACGCTCCCCACACCTAATGCAGGAATAGTAAAGCACTGCAAAAGCATCTCTTACTCTGCAAATAATGAACGCACGTACACGTAGCACAAAGCAACGCCGAAGCACAGCTTCTGTCTGGCCCACGAAACGTCCTCCCATTGAAGACGTCCGGCAGAAAGACGGCGGGAGAGGCCGGGAGAAGCCGAGAAAGGGCGAGGCGAGGCAGCGCCCAGCCGAGCAGCGGAACGCAGCGGAACGCAACAGCCCGGCCCCGCCCCCTCCCTCCGGCCGCGCCCTGATTGGCTACGCGGGGAACGCGGGCGCGCCGAGCGCGCGGGGGCCGCCGGTTGAGGCGGCTGGTTTTGGCGCGCGGTGGGCGTCGCGTGGCTGCGTCGTGTGGGCCTGCCGGTGACACTCGCAGGGGCACGGCCGCCTCTGCCCTGCCGTCCCGTCCCGGTATGTCCCTGCGCCAGCCAGCCGCCAGCCGGCGGCTTCGTAGCGCCTTCAGCAGCAACGGGGATTTAGGCGAGAGGAAAAGAAAAAGGGGGGGGGGGGGAGGGAGGAGGGAGAAGGGAGGGGGGAGGGGGTAGGGGGTAGGGCCTGAAGGGTAGGGGTTGCCGGAGTGGGGTAGGTGCTGCGTGTAAACAAAGGTAGAAGGCAGGATAGCAGGCCTTGAAGGAGCGGCGTTGGGGTCACTGTGCATGCTGGATTGCAAATGGCGTGAACCTACAGTACTGAGGTCCCTGTGCATGCTGGATTGCAAACGGCGTGAACCTACACTATTGAGATACTTCAGAGAAGTCATCGTACTGAGAATATATGGTCAGTAAGGAGGTTTGAAGTAGTGGCGTTTCCTGCTGTGCCCCGTAGCGGTAAGGTGGAGCAGCGTAGCTGGATAGTGTAAAACGGGCCGATGGTTTGCTGCATTTAAAAGCGTTGGTTTTTAGAGAGGAAAATAAGCATATGTTTTCAGGGAATTTTGTGCCCTTTTTTTGTAGCTTGCTCTTTAGGGTGCTGTAACTAACCTGTAGTGTTTGCTCAAGCGATGAAATGGCATGTCACAGATAATTTGCCACCTTGTTTTTCAAAGTTAGAGGGAGTCATGAGTAGAAAAGAGTTTCACTTGGATGACGGTGAAGACCTTAAAAGAAAACTAAAAGCTATAAGGTATGTACATTGTGAGATTATTCTAGTGACTGCTTTAAGTATCTATGTAAGTATAATAGCATTGGGGAAATTTAGAAAACAGTGCTTGCTTTTTGCGTTGTTATGAGTCATGTGTTAGGGGTGTGTGTAAAACATGCAGTTGGTGGAAAACGCTAGCATTTGGAATAGGTTCAGGGAAAAACACATTTCAAATGCATCCTGGATTATTATGAAATAGTTTCTGGGATGCCAATATCTCATATTGACCTGTATGGGTATGTTACAAGTAAACAAATCACTGCTGAATTTCTCAATGTGTGTTTTCAGTTAAGTGAATATAGAATTAATGTGATTAAAATGGATTACATAATAACTCAATTGGTTTAGTTATCTGATGTGATGTGTACCTGTAAGTACCACCTTTATGGATGATGAAATCAGTAGAGTTAATTTTTTTCTCCATTGGGTGGGAGAGTAACCAAATTTTTATGTACATGTTGTGTATTTCATTAATGGCAGTTTCTTCATGTCATTTGGTAAAAGCAAGCAAGTTTAAGAGAGCTGAAAATCACAACTCATGTTTGGTCCATAGCCCTCACGATTTTAAACCTTTTAATTCTGAAGGCAATGTCTTAAGATGCTAGAAGAGGATGTTACAGAAGCAAATCAGAGAAACAGTGGTTTGTGTCACATGTCAAAAGGTGCAACTGTGAAGGGTAAGGCTTTTGGATCCTTTATTTCAGCAGTTTTGTGGTGTGCAATATTCACTCTTATTTATGTTTCTTATGGGCTGTTAAAGGCAATAGATGGGCTGCCAGATTTCATTAAATGTTGGTTATTTACTGGTTTTCCATTACTTGGCCACAACAATCAACAACTTTTTCTTCCCATCCTGTTGTTTTTCCTTGGCAAAGCTGCTAAAAAGTTTGCTTTAAAAGAATTCTGACTTTTTCCCTTATATTTTTTGCTTGAATTTTTTCTTGCTTCCAGAAGTTGCAAAATTGTATTAAGTACATGGATTTGTGAACGTTTTGAATTCTTTCGCCTTTTTGCTTTCCTTGTTGTGTGTTTATCCTGTCCTAAATGTAGCAATGAAATACAGCTAATCATGCAGATAATGTCCTAGTCATTTAATGCAAGTAAGTTTTTGTCCAGGTAACTTTCATATCTATTAACCTGAACTTCCATTCCTAGCTTTAAAATTCTGTCATGAAAGTCAAATGTTCAAATTCCCATTGATGAGATACATGGTCACTGGAGCAGCTTTCTAGATGGTTTGTATTCCTGTTTATCTCATTGATTGAGGTTAACAGTTAACATTCACAGCTGTACTTCCTATACTTGTTTTGACAGCATTTCTTGATGTGAAAGATGAAGACAGCAATTTCTTTTGTTCCTCTTCTACAAAAGTAAGTTGATAAAAAGTTTTTGTTCAGCAGTTACTGTGATGGTGAAATAGTAGTATTCACAGGACCTTTTGCATTTACATTGGGATTGATTGAGCAAGCTTGGAAGGGCCTGCACTTCATAACCACCTGCTTCTCAGCAAGTCTTCACTAGCATTTCTATATGTGAAATGTAGCTATGCAGACCACATCTGATGTCCGAAGTCTGTTTTTAAGAAGATTTACAGTATTCATTAATGCCAGCTCCATTCCACGTAATGTGCAAGAAAGTGGCTGATGCATATCTATGTTGTGGAGTTGGTTGGTTGGTTTGTTTGTTTGTTTTTGTTATTAATCTTTTTCCTGGTCAGCTCCCAAATCAAAACATTTTATTTTTTTTAAAGAAAAACAACTTTATGTGATAGTACATAATGTGGGATTATATTTTTGTTGCTGCATTTGAAAAATATGCAATTTTCTTTTGTGTAATGACATGTTAATACCGTTTGTTAAAAAAAATCTATATTTTGGACAACTATAAAGGGGTTCTATGCAAACCATATGGTGTGGCCATTCCTTTTTTTTCCTGCTATGAAATGAAAATTTAACCTTTATTGTGAAAGACAAGTTAAATCTTTGGAATTAGGTTCCATTATTAAATCTTATTGAAAAGAAGCTGTTATCAGGTTCAATAATGCAGTACACTAGAAGTTGTGTGTAATAGTGGGGAAAATACTAAGAGCAAGCAGAAAACCAGTATTCATTTTGCTATTAACTCTTCACATTTATCACAAAGAGACTGATGGCTACAGGGCTTTGGCTTAGAAGCTGCATTCTTGCACCTCTCATTGCTCAGTGCGTTCAGCGGTACTACTTTGAAGCTTAATGAAATGCAGGGAGGGAGCTGATGGTGAAAACAGCTTATAGAGCATTTTTAAATTTGGGCTTAGGTTTAACCCTCTATTTGGTCTTTACTGTTCCTCTGAATGTAGACCAGAGCTGATTTCGAAGTTGGGCTGTGTGATGACAACTCGCAAAGGCCAGCAAGGTAAACCTTTACTAACTGAGCTGGTTTTCATCTCTTTAGATGCCAGACTAGGAGGGACTTGATAAAGCAAGCATTTCTAGATATTTCTCTTGGTCTTTGTTGTTTGGAGTTATTAATATGTTCTTTAAACTTCGTTAGCATATCCTCAGTCTGAGTGTCTAGTAATGTGGGAACACAACTTGCTTGATACTTGAGTACTAAAAACATTTCACTGAAATGCAAAAAGAAATATATTGGTTTAGCTTAAAAACATTTGGAACTGAAAGTTTTCAAGCACTGTGATAACTGCATGGTTCAGAGGGAGAGTAGAGAACTACTGAAATGCCAGGCTGTGGCAGGTAGGACTGTGTAATTGATGTACCTCCTTCTCCTCCCAGCCCCCTGCTGCTGACATTGCACCTTCCACTCAGATAACCAGACATAACTATAAATGGCAGCAGTTGCCGTATCTAAATTATATTCACTTGCCTATGTGAACTTGAAGGAAGTCTTAGAGTGAGTGACTTTCCTCCCACTGATATTGCTGTGGAGATTGACATTGAAAAAAAATGGGAATAGGCCCAGAAAATTCTTATCTGTTACATGAGGTATCTCTGCTATACAGATCTGTTCTGTAAGGGAGGTATAGGAAGTATTGGTACATAAAAGATGCATCGCTAGCCTTGCCCAAAGTCAAGATTTTTTACAAGTCCTCTGACAGTCCATCAGAAAAAACAGCTCGAGAAGAACACCACAGTGCTTTCTTCCTATGAGTGGGCCAGCTTTTAGAGACTGTTTTTTGAGACTCTTGCAGCTATTTAGCTGCATGTGTACTTGACAGAAGAGCAGATATGGGTCACCATACAACATTTTAAGAGCTTTCCTAGCAGGTTGTCAGTAAATGATGTTGTAATCTGTAGGCTAAAGATTTCACCAGCTTAATCACTATCAGATGGGATGTCTAAAAATAAATATTTGGGCAACAATAAAATAATGAATCTTGTAATGTTAATAGTTGTGCATTTTACTCTCACTGAGGATAAACATCACTACCACCTACTAAAGCTTTATTCAGCCTTGCCAAAATTGTCAGATGAAGAATAATTGGTAAAGATGAATTTTAAGATTATACTAATGAAAAAGAAACTTTTAAAAAGAAAATGAGGTCTCTGTAGTGTACCAGTGGTAATTCTGCTGTTTAAAAATGTGTGTGTGTGTGTATACATGTATATAATGACAAATTTTAAAATCTGCAAGGTATGTCTAAATATTTATGGGAAGTTTGATACTTTGTTTAAAATATGTAGATTTTTTTCCTTAAATCTTTGTTTTGCAGGCACCTCAGTCGCAATACTGAAGAGAAAAATGTTCAGCATGTAGTTCCTTCAAATGGTGCTCTAGCAGCAGACATGGTACGTTAATATGGAACTTCCTTACGTTCTCACTCATTTTCTTACACACATCTCTAACACATCACCTTTTAATACAAAACCCTGCAGCCTTAAAATTATGTGCTATTATTCCATCTTACTAGAATTATCTTCAGATGCAGTCTTAATAAAATAACTTGACAAAATGGAAAGCAGTTCAAACCCAACCATATCATAGCTAAGGAGGGCTAACACATTCAGCTGCCTGTGAAACTGCATTTTGAGTTTAATTTTTCTTAAAAGACACCTGAAGCTTCACAATACCTAGTCTAGGGGCTTTTCTTGTTTCCCTTTAAATTCAAGACAGCTGCAAGGTTCATGCAACACATCTTTAAGGTGGTTATTCAGGGCCACAGTGGTGTTGGATGAATGTATGTCATTCAAAGATATATTCTGAATGAATATATGTTTTTTTGAGTTTTGGAAGTGTTTTTGTTCCTCTGTCATTGATTGTTGTGAGAAGCATGAGGGGGAGAAATGGAATTCCATGACACTTTTACATCTCCTTGAATCTGCTCAGAGTAGAATGAGAATAGCTGTTACAAGCAAGTATTTCTAACACAGTTCCCATCTGAGTTACAGGATGAAGGATTTTATTTTCTTTATATGATCCCAAAAAGGAAATACAATTAGTCTGAGGCGTTCATGTATTCTAACTGTTCTAGAGATGGAGATGATAACAAACGTCCTTAATAAACACCATAATGATGCGTGTGACTAAGAGGTCTCTCTCGGATCGTGGGCAGCGCTTCCTTTCACTTACTACACCAGTGTCTGGTCAAAGACAGGATCAACTTTTTTAATCTGAGCTTTAATTTCTCTAGTTGGTGTTTGTTTACCTTAACACTAGTGAGGAACCGTTTAGAAACTTGAGATGATCAGGGAGCTGGAGCACCTCTGCTGTGAGGAGACACTGAGGGAGTTGGGGCTGTTCAGTCTGGAGAGGAGAAGGCTCCAAGATGACCTTATTGTGACCCTACAAGAAATCTGGAGAAGGACTTTTTAGGATGTCAGGTAGTGATAGGGCAGGATGAGGCTCTAGACAGCCTGATCTAGTGTGAGGTGTCCCTGCCTATGGCCGGGGGGAGAGGTGGGATTGGAGCTAGATGATCCTTGTGGTCTCTTCCAACCCTGACTGATTCTGTGTTTACATATTAGTTAAGTTGCCCTTTGACAAGGTGAACTGGTTGCCCATTATAGCAATTAGACCTAGACAGCACCATACCTGACTTTGTGGGGTCATCCCTGGCTGATCATCTTATTTTGCTTTTAGCAAAGTAGCAGTGATCCAAACAGTACTCTTTAACACTAGCTTTAGTAGTGCCAGTAACAAGACATTTCTGTGTCTAGATTTACTTTTATGGCAATTCATAATGCAATCATTTTCTTGTATTTTCTGGCATCAGCGTAATGCTAGGAGCTTAGAATGTTAACTATTTTTTCCCAAAATAATATTCCTAAATACTCTACTTTTTTTTTCTAGACTGCAGTATTCCAGTTCTTCAATCTTGCATGTTTTCTTTCTCCTGTATTGTTAATTTTATCTTAGTTTTCCTTCACGTACTATCTTTTTCATTTGGTTTTTTTGTGTGTTTGTGCAAATAAATGGTATATGTTTAACAAGCAAAAAACTATGGAAATACAGTATGAATGTTCTCGCTGAGCTAAGTATTTTGGGCCTATTTGCAGAAACAGAACTGCTCAAATCCTTACACAGATCATCAGTCACCCATATCAAGCATATGGGAAATGAGTATAGCATATCTTGTCTTTTAATACTTGCAACTCTACATTCATTTGCAAATCTTTCCCCAGGACAGCAAAACTACGGAAGATATTGATGAAGCTCTATGCATAGGTCTTTGTAATCTCCGCCATTTGTATGATGCAGATGAGGTGGGTTAAAATAATTTAAATAACCAAAGAAATACTAAATCCTTGACCAAAGCTTTTTGTTGTGAGTAGTCACATGTTAACGTCATATTTAAACACACTTTTACTGCCTGTCTTTCAATTTGTTGTGCTATTTCTGTGAATATTCAGCTTTAAATTCCTGACTGTAATCTGGAGGTAAGAAGTCTATCATCTTATCCATAAATTTTAAAGTTAATAGGGTCGGTCCACACATTTAGGAGAACTGTATATGTGCCAGTCTTTAAGTATTAAACTTGGGTTTCCATAAGCGAGGGTAGAATTCAGCATTTAACTGTAGCAGCTATGCTAACCACATAGCATTCTTGTGCCTCTTTCTGGATTTAAAGGTGGAAAAGAAATTACATGGGCCACAGGAGTAATAATTTTAACAGGCACAAGATTCATTAAAGCCCTAAATCATGTAATGCATTTTTCTGCACAGTACAAAGTCTAGGAAGAATCCTAAAGTACTGGAAAATGCTGTTAGGTTTTATTGAATAACCTATGAACTTGTTCAAAGATAATTATTTAAACTTTAACTGATACTAAATGTGCTGTGGTAAAGCTTGCAGTTCTATCTTTGCCTGGAAATGTAGGTACATTTTACATATATTTTAAGATACCCCGGTATAGATGTGTTTAATGATCCAAAAGTCTAATGAAAGTTCATCCTAATAAGTATGGCATGAAATGTCCTTAAAACCTGTTCGCCATTTCCTTTCTAACTCATTTTGTTGAAGTTGCCAGTTTGTCAGTTTAGCGAAGTTACACTAATAGCATCTTATGAAAAACAGCCATTTCAGCAGCTCTAATATAATAACTCATGCATATGCCTGTGATCTTCAGACAGCTTTTCAACACAGACTGAGACTTAGCAAATCAATATTGCAGTACTGAGACTGTTTTCCAGTCTCCTCATTAAATGTAACTGGGACATCAAAACTGATGCTTAGCCAGAGGAAGAATCTGGTCTACTTAAGGGTTTTTTTATCCCTTATGCTCACAGAGAGTTTCAGAAAAACAGTAGAAATGCTGGAATGGTAGTTTTCTGTGTATGGTGCTGTATTGAAATGTCAGGTAAGAAAAGTGAGGCAGTGGGCCTCATAGACCTCGTGATGTTTTGCCTCACAGACCTGAAGACTTCAGCTGACATGAGGATCCAGACAGTGATCTGACTAGAAGTTAGAGAACACAAGGGAATTAATGGACGATAATTGATTCATATGTCACTCCTAAGTGGCTTAGTGTCAGTCTGCTGGAGTATTGATCACATTTCATTGCTTCTGATTTTTTTTTAAGTAGTATGAGAATAATAATTAATATTGAAATAGCTAATGCATGTTTATTCAATACTGCACAAAATAGATGCTGAAACATTTGAAAGTAAAGCAGGAAGGAAGAGAAGTTGCAGAAACTGCAGAGAGAATATTTGATGAACTTCTTGCTTCTCTTCTCTCAAGGTAGTAATCTGGTTTGTAGGATGGAAGGGGTGTGAGTTACTTTTACCAAGGAGCTGTTTCTAATTCAGATTAAACAATTTAAATAAAACTTTAGTCTTCCTCATAGGAGTATGTCCTTTCTTCATTTTTTTTGCCCTTTCATAGTGACATCTTGAAGCTGGTTCGCTTGGTTCAAGAACATTAATGCAGCCTCTGCTTTTCAATAAAAGAATAAACTTAGTGAGGTTACTTTTCTGAAACTTTTTTTTTAATTGACTGCAGATTTTCAAGCTCATAGAAGGCCAGGGGAAAGGATATCAAACCTTAGGATTTCAGAAGAGTCTCTAAGAGGCGAATCTGATGTCTTAATAGACCGAGTTGTAAAATCCAGCTGTCTAGTTTGCAGTTGGACATGTATGAAAATACCAGGAGGCTTAAATGGAAATGTACTTAAATATTTCATAAAGAAAATGTTTCTTCAAAGAAAGTGACTTCTCAGTGTGAACTCTTAACTTTGTAGTTCTGGTTAGCTGTGGATTTTCCATGCTTTCTGTTTTTCATTGTTTGAAGAAAATGATATTTAAGTGTGTGATGCATTTACTCTGTATTTTAGTGCAACTGCCAATTGCATTTTATAATTGAAATTTGAATCTGTGTCAGTGAGTGCTTACTAAACTCTGAAAAGTAATTTTTTTAACACAGGAGAGGGAAATTGTGTGCAGAAATAATGAAGGGCATCAGCAGCTACAGTGCTGATATTGCAAAAGCTAAAGAAGTTATTGAAGAGAAGAAAAAGCACTTGGCTGGTGCCATTAAGATTGCAAAAGAATTAAAAATTACGCCTTCTCTAAGAGCCTGTTGTGATCTCTCTCAGGTAGTTAACATTTTTGCACTGTGGAGCAGTTTATTTGTAACGTGTAGGTTCAGCTTTGGATTGAAAGTTTCTGTGATCTGCCTTTCAGTTTGCAAACATAATATTGAGACTTCTGCAGTAATGTGTTCTTATCCCACCTTGATGCACATACACAGAGTTTATATTTGGTCTTGGTAAGAAATTTTAAATCCAGTGGCTGGTGTGAAACAAAGATGGTCCTTTCCTCAACTTTCTATCTCAAACAGCAAGTGGAGGGGGAGGACAGAAAGATAGTGACACAGTACTGATCAAAATAAAAGGGCAACATTTCAGCCCTTCAGAAGTCTAAGGTTTTCTTATTTCAGTGCCGTCCAGTCTCTTCACTGAACTACTTCAGAACTAATAGCCGTGCTGTCCTAATCATCTTGGTCACAGATGTTTGCTTGCATTCTTCCTCCTCATTACACCTGCTTTTCATAGAACCCCACATTACCTGCCATGCTGTTGAAGTCTCCTATCTGACAGTAAAGAGGAAAAGATGGCTTGGAGAAAGAATCTAAGAACCTGGGCACTTAGTAAATATAGGAATTTGAAGGTTAATGGTTTTATAATTGGTAGGTTATATCAGGGTTGCTACACTGAACAAATATTACATCATTCTCTTGAAAGGTTGTGTGGCACTTCTTGAAGACTTTGTAATGCTTGTGGCTGTGTGGGATTGATGCGTGTGTACATATATACATAAATGGTACTTAAATGCAGTGGCGAGGAGTGTTCCATTATAATACTAGGTGCATATAAAATATTTCCTTCTGTTCTTTATAAATGTGCTACTCAATTATTTCATTTAGAGCCTTTGTAGTCCTTATGTTGACAAAAATAATAACTGGTCTTGTCATTCTTTGAATGACTTATGCTGTGGATAATACAGATGTATAATCTGCTTTTGTGTAGTAAAAGCTAAAGCTGTACCTCTTAATTTCAGGTTATTTATCTTTTAAAGTTACCAGTTGAGGCTGAGCTCTCAAGAGTGCATAGTTTGAGTGAAAATGTATTTCCAAGGTAAGTGACTGGTGGCTGAGTTATATTGGGAGGTAAATGGATGCATTGGTTATTTTAATTACAAAAACTGCTCATAAAACAGGTAAACAACAGAAATTGAGCTTCTTCACCTTTACTGCAAAAACTACTCATTGAAATGTGTATTAACTCATCGTGAATTGAGCTGAGAAACCTTGGACTGTTTAGTCCAGAGAGGGGAGATCTTGTCAATGTATACAGATATCTGAAGGGTGGATGGGGCCAATTTCTTCTTGGTAGTCCATAGCAATAAGACAAGGAGCAGTGGCTACAAATTCGAACATAGAAGGTTTCACCTCAACATGAGGAGACACCTCTTTACAGTGAGGGTGACAGATCACTGAAGCAGGCTGTCCAGAGAGATTGTGAAGATTTTGAAAACCTGCTGGGATGTATTTATGTGCAAACTACCCTAGGGAATCCTGCCTTGGCAGGGTGGTTGGACTCGATATCTCGGGGTCCCTGCTAGCCTGTAAGCTTCTGTGATCACTAACCAGGGGTCTAGTAGCCTTTGTCTGAGAAAGCACATGCCGTTTACTGGTATGTAAAAAAGTATATGCATTTTAAAAGTTTGTAACAGACTTATGACACTTAAAATTCCTCTCATTCACTTAGAAATAAATGAGGGAAACAGTGGACTTTTTTTTTTAAATCTCTTTTTCTTGCTCAGTAAAGACGTGCATGTGTTTCAGGGCACTGATGTCCAAGAAGAAATTTATGGATGATCCTACTTACTCTGTTAGCCTCAGTGGAAGTGACAGATCTTATTTCTAGATCAGAAATGACTGAGAAACATGTCATGGCTGTTGTATGGCAGACCCTGTGCAGCTTGGTTATAGGACTGGTTGAAGTGTTGAAAGCCTAGCGTATAAAGGCCATGGTCCTGAATAAGGAAGGAGGACAGAACAAAGATGGGGTTAGATTGGAACATCTTGGGGATGCCATTGTTTCAATGTGTGGAACCACTTTAGAGAATAGAGTTTTTGTATGCCATCAGATTCTGACTGGCACAGAAAAATGAAGCTTTTAAGTTGATCACTTGTATGCAAAGTGCAAAACATTCTCAGAATCTTAAGTAGGGGAAGCCCGTTTGAGATCATTTGAGTCCAGCTCTTAACCTAGTACTACCAAGTTCACCGCTAAACCATGTCACTAACCCACCATGTCTTACAGGTCTTTTGAATCACAGAATTGGAATAGTTTGGGTTGTAAGGGACCTTTAAATGTTACAGAATGGTCTGGTTGAAAGATCATCTAGTCCAACACCTGTTGCAGTAAGCAGGGGCATCCTCGACTAGGTCAGGTTGCCTAGAGGCCCTCTTGAGTCTCACCTTGACTATTTCCAGATATGAGGCCCCACCCTCCTCCTTGGGCAATGATGCTCCACCACCCTCCTCCTTGGGCAATGATGCTCCACCACCCTCCTCCTTGGGCAATGATGCTCCACCACCCTCATAGTAAAGAAAACCTGTTCCTAACATCCAATCTCAGTCTTATGTAGTGTGAAGCTGTCACCCCTCAATCTATCACCACAGGCCTTCCTAAGCAAGTCTCTCTCTCCGTCTTTCTTGTGGCCCCCCTTCAGGTATTGAAAGGCCACTGTTAAGTCTTCCTGGAGCCTTATCCAGATTGAAGAACCCCAGCTCCCTAAGCCTGTCCTTGTAGCAGAGGTGCTCCAACCCTGTGATCATAAAGCCCTCATGTGGTGGTGCCACTCAGAAATCCCAACTAAGATAAAAATCAGAACTAGGAGACGCATAGGACTTGGCACATTTTGTAGACATTAACATAGTGTAGACATATTCCTGACAGAGGTTCAGAGAAGAAAATGGGCTGTTCGATACTGCTTCCACTTTAGTTTTCACAAATAGCTCATTGTTACTGGACAGCAAAGCAAAGGATTTGACTGTGTGGCATTGTATTTGCAGTTCTTTTAGCCTAACTTCAAAGATTTTCCTGGATGTCATTGGTAAATGGAACAACTGTTCATTACTGTGACAATAAACAGAACAGGAGGTTCTGGGCTTCAGTTACAGTTTTATTCTTCAGAACTGTTGGAGAAATTCTTTTTCTCCATGCAGAATAATTTAACTAAACTGGGTATATGTAAAACTGAGTAAATGAATGTTGTAGTAGTCTATGTATGACAGATAAAGCGAAAAGTAACAGTATGAATGTGAAGATAAATAAGTGACCAAATCTGTTATTAGGACGGAAAAAAATGAAACCAGAGTGTTCTACTCCTTCATGAGTATTGTTCTAAAAAATGCCATAACATGTCAGAGTGCTTTAGGTATTCATGTCACCTTCTGTAATGTTTTTTTCTCTCGAGATTCTTCCTAAACACTGAGATTATATCTTTGTTAGAAAATTTGGGCAAGACTGAATGGGGAGCAGCAGAGATGTAAGTTGTTGGGTTTTTGTTTGTTTTTTTAATATAGGATAGGTACAGTAACTTAGTTGTTCTTCAAATGATTAATATTCAGTGGAGATTAAATATAAAAAGACTTGTATATGCTTCTGGGTTCCTAAGAGTACAGTGAAAGAAAGCAAAACTTCAGGTACTGGTATTTCAATTCCAGTTAACATGAAGTTTAACATTCCAGTTAACCCAGTTAGTGTCTCAGTTCTGACACTCCAGTTGTATTGGTGTTTAACCCAGCTGTATTTTACTGTATCAGTGAAGTCATCAAGATTTTGTTTTATACTGTGTGCTTTTCAGCTTTGACATTGAATAATACAGTCAGAAATTTAGGTTGGAAAAGAGCGTTACCTCAAGTCCAATCATAAACCTAACACTGCCACATTCACTATTAAACTAAGCTACTACACATTTATGTTCTTAGTGCATGAGATAGACATGTTTATTATTTCAGCATACAAGAACTACTGATAAAAATTGAAATAAAATCAGCATCAGATTCTAAAATTTAAAGTATTTCCTCTTAAGAGTTTAGATACCGATTGCATCAAATGCCAAAAGAAGTTACTTAAGATTAACTTTTACCAGAGAAAACCTGAATTCTATGTTTAAAAATACAATTTCTTTTATTTTATTAGTTCCTATTTTATAGTTCTTTATTTTTCTCTGCAGCCTTTGACAAAAACTTGAGAAAATGGAATGAAGTTGCTGTTAGAGCTGTTATCACTGGTTATGTTAAAAAAGGCTGTAATATTTGCACATTCTCTATATTCCAGTAAAGAAAAAATGTTAAGACAAAATCATATGATGTGCTTTTTGTTTTTGACGTGAACTACTGCATTAGTCACTTCTATTTCTTCCCCCCCCAAATAATTTATATCAACTACATTCAAATAATTCTCTGATCATTTAAGCAGGGATAGTTGTTGTACTGAGCTATGCTCAAGAATATGTGCCATTTCTGTGTCAATTCTTTTTAGGTTTCAGAAGTCATGTTACTGTGGTAGTCATCTTGGTATTTAAAAACATAACACAGTTTATTCCAGCCAACTCTTATGAGATGTTTTCTTGACACAGCAATATGTTCTTAAAACCTCTAATTTGACTTCTGTGTTTTTCTAAAACCAGACTGGATTACGTGAATGTGTCTCCAAATAAATGTTTTGCCAAATACAGTGAAGGTAATGGACAACACGCTCTTTCCCTTTGTGACAAAGAAATTGCAGGCTGCAATACTCAGTCGTCTGTGGAGGATACGTTTCCAGCACTTAGCAAAGAGAGTAAAATAAAGGCTCTTGAAAATAAACTCAGTGTTGACAAAGAAGTGAAAAGTACTCAAGTTCATCATCAGAACACACCTGCTCTAACCATGTCTTCATTCAGCCCTGATCTCATAATTGAGGAAATATTTGAGGATGATACGGAAAGTAAGTTTGTTACTACCAAAGCTTTCCATGTTCTGTTCTTCAGTGTGATGTTTGTTTGTGTCTGTAGTTGTACATGACTCATCTGAATCCTTCAGTGGTGTCTCTCTCTAAGAAAAGTTGTAAGTTCCTGTGTCTGTCAATTATTCTCTTTGACTCTTAGTTTTTGATAGCCCTTCTTAAAGTTTCTGACTTTGGCTACTGGAGAATGCTTTTCTGACATTCCGTTTGTCTTCGTGAATCTTCTCCCAGAACATTGTCCTTCATTAACTGGCAATAATAATTTAGGTTCATCAGCTTGTTGGGTTTTCCTTGGACTATATTAGAAAGAGCATGGCTAATAGATGCAGAAAGTGATCTTTCCCTTGTGTAAGGCTCATACGAGACAGAATCTGGGGTGTTGTGTCCAGGTTTGGATCTTGAGGCATTGGAAATCACTATCATCCTGAAGCAAGTCCAGCAGTGTGTACCCTCAGGGATAGGGCTCAAAAGTATTAGGAATGAGGTAGAATCACGAGGGAGGGGCAGTAGATAGAAGTAGTCCATTTAACTGGGATGCTTGAATTGAGAATATTCTATGTCCACAACATACTGAGAAAAGCCCTATGGTTACTAATGCTTAGGGAAGATGAAGAGGAGGATAGGGGTAGTACGTGTGAAAGTAATTGTAGCATATATCTGTGATCAAGGGGAGGTAAATGTCAAAGCTTGGATGCAACTATTTAAAAAACAGCATAACCCAGAATCTCACAGAACTCTCATGAAAACTAAATGCCTTCAAACTGTAGCATTATGTGCGTTTTGCACATCTTGAATCTTAAGAATTCTCATGATAGCTTTGTAGTCTTGTGCATAGTCACTGTATGTGCATCTGTTTCAGTCACATTGGATATAAGAGTTTTTGCCATATGCAGTTCATCTTTACTGTGTTTGCTGCTTTACTACGTGTGTATGACTTAGTTAACTAACTGCTTTCATTGAAACTTCTCAAACAAAGATGACGACCTTCCCACGGAATGTCATGCTGATGAACAGAGAAAGAATCTCATCAAGGAAATGCCTTTTCAACACAAAGCTGGTAAACTGTTTCGTTTAATAGAAAAATCTTATCCTCTAAATAGTGAGAGCAGACACTGGAATTTGTCGGAGAGTTGGACACATATGTTAGAATCTTAGTTCAGATTAAGAATGTACTAGGAAACATATCTCCTACTCTGAACCAGCTGGTTAGTTCAGCAGTTTTACTATACAAAATGAGTCCCTGGTCTGCTCTTCTTGCTACTGTAAAGACTACAGTCTTTCAAGATTTGTCCTAAAATCACTTAAAAGATGTGATACTGGAGTTTCCAAGCAACATTCAGAAACTCAGCACTGGTAGTGTTTCTCAACACCTGGCAGATAAGATAACAGAAGCAGTGCTTGCAGTCAACAGTGGAACGCATTTTTTAGGTCAGTATATACAGAGTTCTGAAAGTTTGTTCTTCCTCCACCAATGGCATTACAAATTAGTGGATAAATGTACAAAACAGTAATTTAAGGAACTAAGTTACTTCATTCATAGGTTCTCTAGACTCAGATTGTGCTTTTAGCTTTTATTGAGTGTAAATTGCAATGAAGGGTAGAGATTGCAGTTTTGGGAAAGAAAGAAAGAAAGAAACTGACTGAAGAAGTTGACAGAACAAGCTCAGCTGCAAAAGTGTGTGCCTTCAATCTAGGATGCAAAATAAGAAAGATTAAGGAAATAATTTTTGTTTGTTCATTTTTTTGTTTGGAATTTTTTCTTTTTTTTCTTTTCCTAATGTGGATGTTGTTTATCTGGACATGAATAAAAGCCTTTGACACCATTCTCCACAGCATCCTACTAGAGAAACTAGATACTTAGAGCTTGGATGGGTGGATGATTTGCTGGATTAAGAACTGTCTGGATGGCCAGGCTTAAAGAATGGTGGTGAATGAAGCTAAATCCAGTTGGTGGCCAGTCACTAGCTGCATTCCCTGGGGCTCAGTTTTAGGGCTAGTTCTCTTCAATATCTTAATGATCTGGACAAGGCAATTGAGTACACCCTCAGTAAGTTTGCAGGTGACACTAAATTGGATGGGAGTGTTCATCTGTTTGAGGATAGGAAGGCTCTGCGAAGAGTTCTGTACAGGCTGGATTGATGGGCCAAGGTCAGTTGTATCAGGTTTAACAAAGCTGAGTACCAGTTCCTGCAGTTGTCACACGAACTCCACGCAGTGCTACAGGCTTGCAGCAAAGTGGCTGGAAAGTTGCCTGGAAGAGAAGAAGCTCAGGGTATTGCTTCACAGCCATTTGAACACAAGCCAGCAATATGTGGCCGAGAAGGCCAGCAGGAGTAGGAATGTGATCATCCACCCTGCACTTGGCACTGGTGAGGCCTTGCCTTGAATACTCTGTTCAGTTTTGGGCCTCTCACTACAAAAATGACATTGAGTTGCTGCAGCATGTCCAGAGAAGGGCAACAGAGATGGTGAAGGGTCTGAAGAACAAGCTTTATGAGGAATAGCTGAGGAAATGGATTGTTTAGTCTGCAGAAGAGGATGAGGGGAGACTTCATTGCTCTATACACCTGAAAGGTGTTTGTAGTGAGGTGGGGTTTGGTCTCTAGTATCAGGTGATAGGATAAGGCAATAGCCTGAAATTGTGCCAGGGGAGGTTTATATTGGATATTAGGAAAAGTTTGTTTTCTGAAAGCTTGGTGAAGCTTTGGAATAGACTGCCAAGGAAGGCAGTGAAGTCATCATCCCCAAAGGTATTAGTGAAACGTGTAGACAGGGTGCTCTGGAATGTGTTTTAATGGCCATGGTGGTGTTAGGTTCAGAAGGTGGACTCTGAACTTAGAGGTGTTTTCCAACCAAAACAATTCTTTGGTTCTGTGAATACAAACACCATATTACTCATTTGAATTCAGGCTTACCACTTTGTAAGCAGTTCATCTTTTATTTTGCAAGAGTAGGATATGGGAAGTAGTTCAAAAGAACAGATTTAATCAGAAAGCAAACAGTAACTAGTTTGGACCAAGTGTAAGCAGACTTGTCAAATTAAAAGATATTTAAGGTAATCATATGATTAGTGGAACAGAAACCTAATCACATGTCTGATAATACTTGTTGGAGGCACTTGGGAAATGTCTGATAATCTGTTTTATGTCTCATTCAGGTTCATCAGAACTAGTGACAGTAAGTCATGTTACAAATCCATGCCACTTCTATATTCAGAGATTCTTACAGAGGAGAGAAGCAGAGATTTTGGAGAAGAAACTGAAAAACTTCTGTTGTAGTGAGAATTCATATCTCTTGCCTTCAGATGTTTTGGAATTAGGTGAATTAATTATTTCTAAAGGTCTATGTTAGTATAAAACACTATCTTGCAGTTTGTCTTCCTTAGTATAAGCTTTTTCTCCTTCCCTCTGTTCCTTAGTAAAGTAATTCTTACATGATTTGGAAGCTACAGTTAGTGCTTTTCCAGAAACACTGTTGTGATGGTTTGGGGGTTACCCCGCCCCCCCACACTTTTGTATTTGCCCCAGCTAACTCAGACGGACCCTGGGAATATAGATGAAGCAATTTATTTACAGCTAGCAGAATTTACAAGCAGCTATTTACAATATATACAGTTATATACAATTATATACAGAAATATACAAAGGATAAACAATACAAAAAGCACAACTCCCCTCCCAGAAACCTGAGTCCCCAGGAGGGGCTCTCAAACCACCCCAACACCTCCCCCCGGCCCTCTCAACCTTACCCCAGTTCTCAGGAAGAGGAGAGGTGCAGCCAAGAGGTTAGGGAGCAAGGTTAGTAGGAGCAGGGTTAATGAGATGTGACCAGGTCTAAGGCAAAAGCAAGAGTGAGTAACAAAATGGAGAAAAAGTCTTTCTTCTTCCCAGAGCTCTCAGCGAGACTGTGAGAGAAGTTGACATCAATTGTTTTCATTTCACTGCCCGTTATCTAGTTCTGCTACCAAAACATTCCAGCTTGCTTCAAACTAGCACAACTGTACACATTGTTTGGTAAAGTAGGCTTGTATTAAATCATATAAATGGAAATAGCAACAGTGAAAAAGACAGCAGTTCTTCTGGACCTTAACAAGTCAAGTGCTTAGAGTAACAAGCAGTTGAAACACCTGGCTGTAAACTTAATGATTTTCAGCTTTAGATAATGTTAACTGATCAGTATACTGATTTTAATGAGTAGCTTGGTTCTTCTATTACTCAGTAAATCAGCTTTTTGTCATGCAAGCAACGTTTTCCCTTTTAAGTTGATAGATGAATTTTACTAAAGTTCACTAAGTGAATGGAAACTATTCTGAAACTAAAATACAACAGTACATTACTATATTGTTAAAATTATTTTCTAGCCCACATGTTGACAATAATTACTCACTTGTAGAAGATGTTTAGAAAACTGTTTAAAAGTATGTAATAACCCTCAACTTCAGTGTTTTATTTGCCACTTTACTAAGAGATATAGAAAATTATACAGAAATGACGTACAAGCCAAACACCTCCTCACCTTACAGACATTGTATAAATGAATGTTGGGAGAGAACTTCTAGTGGCTCTGAAGACAAGGTATTTTAATATCTCATGTCTTTATTTTAGAAGTAGCACTTTCACTTCTTGTGTGGAAGACAGGCAACAATGGAACATTATGCAGCGCTCTAACAATACTTCAGTGTGAAATACTGAATACAAATACTGAATTTAGTCTTGCTTTTTTCTCTTTGCCTCTGTATAGGTGCTGAAACTTTTGTTAAAAGTAAGGAAACTGGAATGTGGTGCCGTGGAACTATCACTGAACTAATTCCTCTAAAAAGTGAAAATAAAAGGAAGCCTTTTGGTCCAAAAAGATGCAAAATTTGTGATATTGCACTGCTGGAAGTATTCCTGGTTGATTTTGGGAGCTCTGTAGTTCTGACTTCCTCAGGGTATGTTTACAGAGAAAGGTTTATGTCTACAGTTGTCCTCGGCTGTTGTCACTCAAAACTTTTACTAAGAAAGAAGCCCTCCATCAGCTTCACTCAGACAAACAGATATCCAAATGAACTTAGATTCTGTATGTATGTATTTCCCACAGGAAAAGTGTCAGCATATGTTGCTCATAAATACAGAAGCCTTCACGTGCTAAAATGATCAACTTAGACTTGCATCTCAAGAAAGAATATGTCACTCCTCAATGCTTTTTGAGAAAAGAAAAAGGGCCTTTCATTGAGACTTTGATTTGGCTTCAGTCACATGATGTGATGCCAGTTATTGCAGTTACTTTATTTTTTCTGGACTTTGGTTTTGATATTTTTTTAGTATTGGTATTTCTTTGCTCTACTTTTAAGCTATTGCTGGTTATATTCCCATTGAATAACAGATACGATCCCACTGAAAGACCTGAACCTGCTGCTCTGCAAACCACTGAATCGGATGACATTTGTCTGTTTGTGAGGAAGCCTGATCGGCACATTAAGGTGGAACTTGCAGCTGTTCCTCCTTTAGCAGTGCGGTGTTCATTGAAGGATGTCGTTCCCAAAAATGCAGTATGTAAAACTTTGTACTATTTCAGGACTTTTTTTGTCCTCCTTAAGATTTATTTTAAAGACCTTAAAAATTTGCATTACATACTTTACAGTGATCTTACTCCATTATAAACAGAAGGAATCTGGAGAATAGTACAGGATTTTTTTTTAAGTGTCATCTCTGGTAAAACGATGGGTTGTGTTTCTTTCATTGGAAAGGAAATAAAGAGCTTTTAGCAGTCCATGTTTACAAGTACATATGTCAGGGCTGAATCTCACTGCTTATTCTAGACACATTGTTTTGTTAAAATCAAACTACAGAATGTATATTCCACAGCTATTTGTTAACTTTATGCAAGTAGTAATTTTCAAAAATCATCCAAAGAAGAAACAGCTTCCAAAATTTCAAGAGAATATTTTCAGTGGTTGTTGTTGCTTACAGGTGCCACATGTTGAAAAGTGTTGTTTGTTCTGTTTCAGTATAACAACAAATAAAGTACCGTCAGCCCTTTATTCACATAGGAAAAGCACATATTGCTGTATTATTTTCAATATTCAGTTACATACTGTTTCTGACAGTATAAATGATGGTTGGTTTCACATTTGTTTTTTAACAAGGCTAGTGTTGTCTGAAATAGCCTTAAATGGGAAAGATCTGGAACAGTTTTCACAAATGTGGGTAAAATGCCTTCCTTGTATGTGCTTTCATTTCGTTCACACCTAAAAAGCAAAGCTTTGCAGTGTCAAAAAGAAAAATGCATTAATTTGATCCAAGATAAATACAGAGAGGCTTTTTCAAGGTAGGTAAAATGATAAGAAAGGTATTGAGAAGGAATGTGGAAATGGACCAAACTATGTTGTACGTTTGTATAAACACACAAAAAGATGAGAATAGTGTTTGTAATTTTTTGTTTTAAGATTCTCTAACATCTTCGGTAACTTTTTGTCTACCACAGAGTGAAGGTTGGGGAAAGGAAGTAAAGACAAAATTTTTAGAAATAGTTAAGAACAAAGTTGTTTTAATGACCATATATAGAGAAGAGGATGGTATTCTCATTGTGGATTTGAAAAAATCACCATTTAGTAAAGCAGATGACATGCCAGTGTCTCTCAAGGATGCATTAGTTTTTTTAGACTTGGCAAGGTATGTGTTTTTCTTTAGTTTATGCTCTTAAAACAAATAATAGTGCCATCATACTTACAAAATTAAGTTTAGCAAGCAAGTTGTTTTTTGCACTGTTTGATATATTGACACGTAATGTATTAATCTTCAGCACTATGTATTGATTTCCTTTATTCACCTTTAGTAGTATGTACTGTGGTACACTCAATTGGCACAAGTCTGGGCTTCATTTATGTAGTAAACTTTATTTTAGAATATGATAAAACTTAATTTCTCTGCAAGATTGAATAACAGGGGTGAAAGGATAAGCCCATAGGGTCTACCATGAACAGAAAAACATACAGAAGTCAGTTTCATATCTGCGTGGCTTGGCTGGTAGGCAGTGACAGGCTAGTCAGCGTGTCTGAGCCAGTCACATGATGTGGCACGTACAGCACAAAGAAAACAGGAGAAACAACAATAAGGCATAGGTGGGAGATTGATGTTGGCATTAAGTCAGAGGAGAGTTGCTTTGAAGTCACCAGTGGAAAGTGACAGAACAGCGTGAGCCTTTTGGTGTTTGGATACAGGAGTATGTCATGCAAACCTGTACAAAATAATAGCTCACACAAATGTCTTTGTTTATATTGGAACATAACTAGTCAGTGGTGAGATCAATGGAGATAATCTTTTGCTGTATCTGTGTTCCTTAGGCAATTGCTTTTCCTCACAAGTGTGGAAAAGAAAATCTGAAAGAAATTGGTTTTGTCAGAGTAGTATAAATTACAGAATCACAAAACTATTGAGGCTGGAATAGACCTCTGAGATCAAGTCCAGCCCATGACTTAGTACCACCCCATCAACTAGACCATGTCACTGAGTGCCAGATCTCATCTTAAACATCTCCAGGGATGGCAGCTTCACGTCTGTCTGCCCCGGGCAGTCCATTCCAGTGTCTAATCACCCTTTCTGTGAGGAAGTGCTTCCAAACATCCACCTTAACCCTCCTTTAGTGCAGCTTTAGGTTATGTCCTCTCATCTTGTTACAAGTTGCCTGAGAGAAGAGCCTGACCCCCACCTTACTACACCTTCCCCTTGTGATAAAGTTCCCCCCCGAGTCTCCTCCGTGCTAAACAACCCAAGCTCCCTCAGCCTCTCTTCGTAAGACTTTCTTTCCAGTCCCTTCACCAATGTCATAGCTCTCCTCTGGGTCCGCTTCAGCATCTCAGTATCTTTCTTGAAGTGAGGGCCCCAGAACTGCACATAGTACTCCAGGTGAGGTCTCACCTGTGCTGAGTACAGGGGCACAATTACATTTCTAGTCCTGCTGGCCCCACTGTTACTGATACAAGCTGAGATGCCATTGGCTTTCTGTGCCAGCTGATGTTCAGCTAGTTGTCAGCCAGCACTCCCAGGTCCCTCTCTGCCAGGCCACTATTCAGTCATTCCTCTCCCAGTCTGTAGCACTGCATGAGGGTATTATGGCCAAAATGTAGGACTCGCACTTGGCCTAATTAATCCTCATACCATTGGTGCCTCAGCTCATTGACACAGACTATTCAGGTCCCTCTTCAGTGTCTTCTTATCTTCCAGCAGATTGACATTACCTCTCAACTTGATGCCACCCACAATTTCACTGATAGTAGACACAATCCCCTCATCCAAGTGATCAGTAAAGATATTGAATAGAACTGGGCATAGTACTGATCCCTGGGGGACACCACTGGTCACCAGACAGCAATTGGATGTCTCACCATTCACAACCACTCTCTGTGGCTGGTCATCCAGCCAGTTTTTAACCCAGTGAAGGGTGCACCTGTCCAGGCCATGGGCTGTCAGCTTTTCCAGGAAGGTGCTGTTAGAGACTCTGTCAAAGGCTTTGCTGAAGTTTAGGTACACCACATCCACAGCCCTGCCCTTGTCTACTGGGTCACCCAGTCATAGAATGAGACCAGATTGGTTAGGCAGGACCTTAATTTCCTATACTCATGTTGTCTGGGCCTGATTTCCCTGGTTGTCTTGTACACACTGCTTGATGGCCCTCAGGATGAGCTGTTCCATAACCTTGCCAGGAGCTGAGGTCAGGCTGACAGGCCTGTAGTTCCCAGATTCTCCTTCTGGCCCTTTTGGATGGGTGTCACACTGGCCAACCTCTTGTCATCTGGGACCTCCCCAGTTGATTTTAGCCTTGTAGTTTGGGGGATTTTTTAACATTTTAAATGTATGCTACTGCATCCTAACTAACAAAATCTCAGGGGCCAGTTTCCTTATACAGTTCTTCATATATTACATTTGCAACAGAGGAACGTTGGGTAGAATTGGCTGGACCAATTGACAAGAAGGAAAGTGAAAGCTGTTCATACAAACATGAATCAAGTTATTTTTGTATGACCATTTTGGGTTTTTTGTTTGGAAAGTTGACATTTTAATGTAAGAATTCTTCCTTAATTCTGACAAAATTTGGTCACAATTTCATTTTTCCTTTTTTTTAACTTTAGGTTTAGATCACAGCTTCCCAGTAATTCAGAAAATAATACTATCTTGCAGTATAGTCCACCTAAGATTCCACAAGAAGGAGAAGTTGTCTCTGTCATAGTTTGTCACATTAATAGTCCAAGTGATTTCTATGTTCAGTTGGTAAGTTTCGAAGGTCTATTTAAATAAAACTCTGAACAGATATTTTGAAGTTGAGTTACTTGTAGTTTATGTTAAATAAGCTGCAATTTCCATTAACTTCTACCACTTGTTACCAGTTTCAAGATTCCTGGATGAGATTAATTCCTACAATGCTAGATTAATACTGTATTCTCATAATTCCCATGATGTTCACTTTTTTGTTAATCTTGTTACTTGGCTAATTCCTGTGTGAGTCTGTAATGTTTTACTGTTCTGATTGGATTGAACAGGACAACAGTCCACTATTGTTCATCTCTTTGATTCACTTTATGTATTTGTAGCCACTGTTGAATATGGAGGGCTGCAAAGACTAGCAAGTACACTTTTACAAGTGTACACTTGCAAGAGCCAAAATACCATTTATAAACCATGCATACCACGTTATAAAAAACTCTACTGTGTACATAGGTTTTGTTGTTCTTGTTTTAGGAAGATAACCAGGATATGTTAGATCTTTCAAAGAAAATTCAGGAGGTGTATAAACGTGATTATGGGAATCACGTGGAAATTCTCTGCCCGTTTGAAGGCCAAGCCTGTATTGCAAAACAGGAAGATGGGAGTTGGTGCAGAGCACGGATTACTGGTGAAGTATTGGTTCTTTCACTTTAATGCTAGGTTGCAAAATCAGATGTGGTACTAGAAAGGTCATATAGTGTAAATGAATGGTAACAGCTGGGTTTTTTTTTACTAGATGTTTGCATAGGTTCATAAAGTCAGTAGTACTAATTCACATTCTATTCTTTTGCTATTAATAGAGTTTTATACTATTTTTAAAACAAAGAGAATAATTATACTTTGCTTTATATATATTCTGGTTCAAGGTTAATTAGAATATTTTAGTAAGAGATACTAGATTATTGGCTGTGAAAAGAAATTACAGTGATGTCTATGTTACCAGTTCCTTCTGCTGGCACATATAAAAGCAAGGACACAAACACAGATTGTGCCTGGCTATTGCTGTATTAACTCTTCTGCCTGACCCTGCACATTTTCCAATTAATCGTTCTGCTTCTAACACCCCTTGTGGACCTTTTAAGCTCACCCTGAACATAAGAGACATTCTGAGATAAGGGAGAGGGTGGAAAAAAAGTGGAGGAATGATTTGGAGCCCCTCCTGGGCACTCTTGACTTCTGCAAGGGATCTTGTATTTCTGTATTACTTTTCACTTGTATATAACTATTTATGGTTGTAAATATATGCTTGTAGATTGTGCTAAGCTGTAAATATAAAGCTTCATTCTTTAACTTCCAGCCAGCTGAGTTTATTCCAGGTGACACCCAGACCCACCACAATATATATAATTGAAATTCTATGACATAATTATTTTCAATAGTGTTTCATGTACTATTACAACTTTGTCCGTTATTGCCAATCTCTGAGTGTAATTGTTGTGGGTTAATAGTTCTCCATGGCAATTTCAAAGAGATCAGTGGATGGGTTTCTGATGACATCTGTGTTACCTGTATAGTTATGTCTGTTTGATGTGTATTTAAACTGCCAGCATCTCATAATGTGATTAGATGGGAAAGAAACTCAAAAGAGCTGGCTTTTAAAGAATGTATTTTTCTAACAGTGTTATGGAACATTTAAAGATGAAATGTTTTGTGATTACATGATGTAAATGTGGATTTTGCTCTGTAATTCTGGTGCTTTTAACTTGTATCAGATGCTCATTCTGTATTTTAATAACTTCAGTTGTTTTGTTTTTTTTGGAGGGTTTCCAAATGATCAGGAAGTAACGGTCAAATATGTTGACTTTGGCAGCATTGCTCACTTAACTCTTAAAGACATATGCACAATCAAAAAGGAGTTCTTGAGCTTTCCAGAAAAGGTAAAATAGTGCTTGCCTGAATTATGCAAAATCAGTATAATCTCAGTGGATGGAAGGAGCCTTGTTTGAGAACAAGGGCAAGGAGGCATTCTGAGAATGTAAAATATTCTTGCAGCTGCTGTGTCTTAATGCTTCAGATCTGAGTGCATAATGAAGAAGGGTGTTTAGACTACATATGAGTAGGGGTAGATGACCACTAGAGAATGGGACTTGAACCCATTAGTTATTCTCCAGTCTCAGTATTCTTGTGTCATGTATAGATAGGGCTCCTGGTGAAATACTCTGGTAACTTGGAAGCTTGCACAAGAAACAGCAAGTTCCTTTTGCTATTAGCTTTAACAGGAGTAATAGAAAGACAAGTAAAGTTAATTTTGCTAATGTGTTACTATGATTTTAGATATTTTCTATTTAAAAAATATTTTAAAGAATTTTGAGTTCATTGAAATACAGTGGAACACAAGACTGCAAAAGCAGGCATTCACAAAGTTGGAGTATCAGAAGTGAGATTGCATAGGTAAATATTCATACACGATGACATAGTGCATTGCCTCAAATGTAAGCTAATTGTTTACAAGATTAGAAATAGGCTGCTGTAGTGGAAGTTGGGCTTTTGCTAGCCAGTTAGTACATTTTCATTGACTTAGGTGGTGCAGAAATCTTGGCCAAGACTGGAATGAGCAGTGCTTAATGTAGTGTTGGTTCTTTCTTTTAGTGGTTATTTAACCTGTTGGTCAGACATATTCTCATATTCCTGACTGTATCCTAAGAATATCTGCACAAAACATTCTTATTTTCTGTTTCCTTTTTCTTTGTTTCCTTTTTTCCCCTCCCTTTTCATTTACCTGTGTTACTCTTGCATTTCTTGGTGCAATGAGCAAGACAGAAGAAACAGTAATATTCATGGGTGATACAAAGTTGAACCAGGGTGTAGCCACCAAAGGTTGCATTAAAGGTGGTGCTAAACAAAAAAAAAATATTCGAAGTACTTAATCTGATTTCCTGTGGTGTTTGGTTTTTTTTTTTCCCTCCTAATTAACAACTTTCAAAACTCTGGCAAGAATTTTTTGGTAGAAGTACTGTGGTGCCTTTCTTCAGCACCTCTCTGCAGTAATTTTTCCTGACTCTGCACCAATTCTATTCCTAACCTTAAAGAGAGGCAAGAAGTGAGCAAGAATTCGTATGAATCTGATTTTGATGCTCAGCTGCCAGCAGGGGGGGCAAGGAGCACGTTAAATCAAACCAAGTAACGGTATCATAGAATCACATCTGGAACTATAAGCCAAGGTCTTGCTGTCTTGTCCTGCGTGAGTGCAAAGCTAAGGCTGTGATTCAGCTGTAATGAGAGGGTCTTGGTGATAGATAATTTGGGTTATTCTTTAGGCAATCGGGTGCAGGCTGGCTTTCATTGGGCCCTGTAAAGGGACAAATGAGTGGAGCAGAAAAGCCAAGGAAAGATTTGAAGAAATGACTGTGGATAAACCTATGCTGTGTTCAGTTGTTGGTAAGTTGTCAAAAGTGTGTTGGTTTATATTTAAATATTACGGAATTGACTCAGATGCAGAAATGTGAACTTCAGTGTTTTAACTCGTATTTATTTGAAATACTTGCGTGAGGACATGAAAAAGGTAACCCAGAGCGATGATACCTAAATAGGAGCTACTATGAGGACACTTAGCATATAACTTGTGACAGAAGCTCTTAAGTGATGTAAGTATCCTGATTTATTAAGATGGGCTTGTTTCCAGAATTTCTAGCTGTCCTTGATTTTTCCAGATGTATTGGTAGCTGTGAGTGTGATTGCTGCTGCTCTAAAACATGAGGGAGGAATCAGACAACAGATACATGCCTTAATAGATTTTTCTCAATATCATTTTTTGTTAATGTACAGCTGTATTTTTTTCCAAAAACTGTGGTATCATGGATTGGAGCCCATCTAATAGATGAAATAAGGTGTAGTAGTTGGTGTCTTTGTAGAAAAATATTTTGCAGTTATGGGTGTATTGTAAGTTAATTTCATAGAGATGTGCAAAGATAAGCTTATATATATTGTTGATGTTCAGAGCAAATAATCAAATGTAATTCTACAAAACTGTCTTCTGGTACCATTTCCAGTGCCTTCAAAGCTGTAAATAATGTCTATACTATAATTAAGTGGCTCTAATGATGTTTATATTACTAATTCACAGAAATTTTAGGCAATAACATCATAGCTGTTGAGCTGTTTGATTCCTCTGCTGTTCGTGGAAGAAGCTTTAGTATTAACTGCCAGCTAGTTGAAGAAGACCTAGCATCCTACATATCTGGGTAAGTACATTGAGCATAATTTGAGGTATTTGGTATTACTGAATTTGTATCACAAAATTATTGGCTTTGGTATGTCATCTCTGGTGAGTCAAATTTACCACAATTCTGACCAATTCACTACAAATAACATTCATCAACTAACGTTAAGTTACAGAGAGTAACTCTGAAGTTTGGTGTAGTTGAATCCTCAAACTAAATCTTGGCTAGCATAATAAATTGTAAGCATTTCAAAAGTTGGGATGAAACATTTATATCATACTTGTAGTGTGGGTAAGTGCTGGATTTTCCAAACTAGCTATCATTAAGCTTCTGTTTCCCTTGTAGTAAGAAAAGATACGCTGCTTCTATGCATGTAACTTGTACGTAGGATAAGTCATCTCTTTGGGAGGCCTTACTGGAAAACAAATACTCCAGTAACCAGCTATGATAGCAACAGACAGAAGAGTTGGGAAGCCTGATGCAGGAGATGGGATTCATTATGGGATTGTACTGCTGAATTTAATTTGTTGGCATTTAGAAGATAATTCATGTACTATATGATTGAAAATAGATAATCACTCTTCCATTAATAGTTTCTGAATACTGTTGTGGTTTTTTTTTAATTGTTTTGTGTAGAGTTCTTATTCCAAAAAGGAATTCCTGAACTGGCTTCTTTCAGGAGAGGGCAAATAAGTGGGTTTTCATGTCTTTTCTCAGAAACAGAAATAAATCCTAGGAACACTTTTCTTGTACTAGTCACAATCTTTAGTAAGATTTTTGTATAGTTAAGCAGCTCTATTTAAACCTGTAGAGCTGCACTGTTTTGTTGTCACTAGGGTATTTTTTGTTGTCATGGCCATACGTAGATAACTGCTGCACGCTACACATAGGTGAGTTTATTACTATCATATCAATTACTGTGTAACCATTCAGTGATGTGGATTTTGTGGTCACTCATCCTTCTTTAATTTGGCTGGGGAAAAACAAAATAGAAGAAACAGATGCAAGAAGGCAGCAAAATCGCTTACCAAGTCCTGTTGCAAACAAAAGAGGCTAAATTTAACTTTATTACTAATTAGTATCTGTATTTCATTACCAATCCAGGCACTGGGACACGAAAGACAAACACTTCTCGCACCTACCCTCCCCCTTTCCCAGACTCCTCCTGCACTTAGACCCAGATTACATTCAGGCCTCTAAGTGAGACTCTGAACTGTGCAGGGCATGGGAGTCAAGACATGGAAATTTCTACCTGGTGCTCATTCTTACTTTCTCTTTTCTTCTTGAGCTCTAGCTTGGGCCCTCTACAGCCCTTAGTCTCTTCAGGAGTATGCTTCTTCCCCCACAAAATACACTCTTCTTACCTTGAGGTTCTCTGTTATTTCTTTTCTGTTCCCTCCTCTCTCTGCCTGGCACTTTCTACTCCTCATTAAATTAGAGGTGCCACCAGCCTCATTGAAGGGTTCAGCCATGTGTTGTAGAGGATCTGTTGCAGACGGCTGAAATGAGCACTGTCCATCATGGGGCAGCACCTGTCCTCCTCGGAGGTAGCTGCTGCAGCCTCTTTCCTAGATACCAACACCTTACCATTTACATACAGGGCACTTTGTCTTTTAATTGAATGATGTTTCCATTTGGAAAAAGAGTTTTGGGGGAAGCAAAGGGGTTGTTCTGGAGCAGTTTGGGACAGTTTTGATTTTCTTTTCTAGTGCACGTTGCCCTCCAGAGCTCTTATGTCCCACATTTCCACTGTATTTTCAGTTTGTGAAGATGGATATCTGTCAAGGGGCATGACACTAGTGAATAATTTAAACCTGCTGTAGGTCATTTAGAATTACATTTGGGTTATGATTACTGTTAAATACTGTTAGGGACACCTGGGTCAGCTCTGACAGCAGGAGCAGAACAGCACAGTGCTGCATTGAAGCTGACTTCCTCATAAACAAACGTCAGGAACCTTATCCTTGCATTGGGTTAGGAAGGAGGCTATAGAGAGTTCCAGGAAGAAATCTTGGAGTCTGAAGCTCATTCCAGATTGAGTGTTTTTTCTAATGGATCTGCAGTGATAATGCTACACTAGAGTTTAGTACTAGGGAGTGGATTGTTAAGACGTAAAACATGTGTTCCACTTGGGAGAACTCTGCAGCATGTTGTCCATTTCATAGTTCAGACTAGCGCTATGGAAGGTAAGAGTATTTGTGAGCCCTTGTGTTGCCATTTCTTTCCTAGTTTTACAAGGTACTTGTTTTACCCAGCACTTTCCGAAGACCTGCATCTGGCAGGTTTGCATAAATAATAGTGTAGCAGCATATAATGGATGATTCAGTACTTGGAATTTTACGTCTGACAGAGCAGTTTGTTTCCTTTCTGTGAAGGAAAAGACAGGTGGTAGGTCTCTGAAAACAAAAGAGTTTCTGCTGGCAAACTTATTGCATAGTGCTCTCATCTGTCAGTAGAATGTGCAAGGATACTTTCTGAAGGATAATAAAAGTCAGCTGCTACCATGAGTGTTTCAGAAGTAGCATTTGGAAATAGTGTTGTGTTTTGTTATGATTTTATTTTGCTTTTTTGAGTTACTCATTTTTCTTCACTTTTTTTCATGTTGAACGATGCCTGTCATGTAGGACAATGCCTGTGATTTTTTGAGCTGCTCTTCATTGTTTAAAGTACTTTTGAACTGACAATTCAAATTCCTTTCCACTATTCACAGGTACACAGCAAGTACTGCTGTACAATCCAATGAAACACAGGATATTGCTGTAGAAGAAATTCCCGAAACCTTGGAAACTTTAAATCCCATGGACATGGAATCTTGGGATGAAGGAGATTTGAAATCACTTTCTAAGAAAGAGATACAAGCGAGAGTTACTCATATTGTATCTCCTAGTAAAGTTTTTATACGGTGGCTGTCATCAGAATGTATAATGAAAAGGTATTAAAATGCAAAGAACTTCTCTCAAAGCATTCTTACTACAAACTGGTGCAGAATAGTTGGAACAAACTGGTTAGGGTTGCATTTCACACTGGCTACTCCTTCAGATGCCTAATTTCCTTTATTGAGGAAAGTGTAGGAACAGAAGACAGGTTCTGGTTTATTAAGTGTGATTCCAAATTAAGTATATGATTTAACCTGTATTTCAAATCAGTTTTGATGTATTAAATATTAGGGCCTGATAAATGCACCACTGTACAGAAAGATTAAATCTTTTTGCTCTTTCTTTTCTTATCCTCCTTCCTTTATTAGGTATTTTGTTAAACAATACTTATATCCCAAGTCACAGTTTAATCAAGCTACTTCTTTGTGATGGTTTGGGTGTTACTCCACACTTAACAAAGTCACTCAAACTAAACTCATCAATCTGGAAATTGAAGAATGAAGCTATATTTGTAGCTTAGCACAGTATACAAGCAGATATTTACAGTATGTACAGGTATATAAGGAAATGTACAAATTAAAAAGTAATACAGAAACACAACACCCCTCCCAGAAACCAGAGTTCCCAGGAGAGGCTCCCAACCACCCTTCCACCTTCTTCCCGTCCCTCTACGTTATCCCAGACTTCACCCTATGTTCACGGTGAGTTTGGAGGATCGGCCAAGGGGATTAGTTAGATGGATTAGTTAGCAAGTTAGACAAAGAAGTGCATGCAGCTAGAGCCAGAATGAGAGCAACTGTGTTATCTGTATTTGTGTTCTTGTTCTTACACAGCTCAGCAAGCCTATGAGTGAACATCACCATTGTTTCCTTTTCATAGCCTGTAGTTTAATTCTTCTCACCAAAATGTCCCAGCTAGGCTCAAACTAGGACATTCTTCCAACATCATACTAATATGCCATTGGGAAATTTTGAAGGCAATTTCTCTATACTCATTTGGTAGACATTTAGGCAAGATTTAGGTTAGTGCCTAATGTTAAACAGAAATACCTTTGCTTAGTTCAAGATACATATTTTCTGTCTCTTATTTGTCCTTTCATTTTTTCACTTGTAGCTATGTAGAGTTCAATTGAATTAGTCATGACATTAAGTCATGCTCAAATAATTGATAGAAAATAGTGCATCTTTCAAACAGTGCCATACAGAAGAGTCAGGGTCACTCAAATTAATTCCATTGTTTAAGAAAGCATGGTTTTTTTAGAGACTTTTTATCAGATTGCATGTGTTTTGAAGCTCCATTTATTTCTAACATTTATAAAGAAAAACTGCAATACTATGTGTCTATGTAACTTTTACTGTGTGCTGCTTAGGTAGTAGTTGACTAAAGATACCCTTTATTCAGCAAATAAATTTTTACCTCTAGAAAAATGGGATTTCTTAATCTTAGTTTGCAGGAGAAGATGGCCACAATCTATAAAGAATCCCAGCCACAGCCTGTTAAGTGGGAAACCAGTATGCACTGTGCTGTTTACCTGCAGGATTTGGAACAGTGGCAAAGAGGTCAGATAAGCAGAATTGTCTCCGAAACAAGTGCAGAGGTAAACTTCTTACCATAACAGGGTTCATAATTTTGTTTCTGAAGCAAAAGTTTATGATCTAAGTAATGCCAAATCCTTGCTTCTTTCTTCTGTGTCCATCTGTACTCACACCTTTTTTTGCTTTTGGCAAGAGTTACTTTGTACATTTCTGCAAAATAAATTTACAGCTTCATCAAAGCTCATATGCTTTTAGCAGAGGATCTGTTAGTTGAGGAAAGCTCCTGAGGCTCGCTACACTTTGCAGCATGGTATAGATTCCCAAGCTAGAGCCTAGCAGTTTATTTTAGATTCCAGAAGCTGTTTGAACCTGCAGGTCATGTTAATTCACACTTACTGCAGACTGAAAAATTGAGCCAGCTGTAGTAAGTGCAGTGCCCCAGGAATACCTGTAATCACATGCTGTGTGAACCCTAACCCCATGCACTATGCAGCTGTAACATTTTTAAAATGCGTTTAGTTAAAATAATTTGAAAACAGGAGCATGAGAGGAGGCCTTTCATGAATAGATAACTACTTGTCTCAGATGTAAGAATATATTTTTTGATCATACAGATAATAGCAGATCATCCAAGACTGCATTGCTGTTGGTTCTCACTGCCATCATCATATTATGCCCACAAGTATTGTTAGCAGGAATCAGAAATAGGGCTTCTGTCCTTCATCATCTGCTTTCTAAGGCTAAGAGCCCTCAAACAGCTGTTTAACCATGTCAGAATGAAAACCTAAGTGTAAAGGGAAGTTATTTTAGCATTTCTAGGTTTACAAATTTAAATTCAACATAGCCTTTGTAAAGTCAATGGACCCCATTTGAGCAGATTTGTGGTTTGTCCTCTTGGTACACTGTGGTGGTACTTCAGTACAAAGACCATTTGTTGGTTCCTGGTAATATGTATTTGAATTTTATTGACCTATTCAGGCATGTTTTGAATTCTAAGAGATTTTTTTTCCTGTTTCATTTCTTGTCTGTAACAGGTACTACTTTATGATTCTGGGCCTGAAAGAACAGTAGATATCAGCTGTCTAAGAAAGCTTGAGGAAAGCATGAAGATAATTAAGACATTAGCAATAGAATGCTCCTTGGCAGACATAAGGTAGTGTTTTCCTTATGGCAAGTGACAGTATTAGAAACCTATTAATAAGATAACTTAATGTCTTCCTGTCTTAGCAGTATTTATTTGAGATTCTGATGTGGTTTGCTTTGGGAATAAAGAAGAAATGGGATGGTGGCTGAGTGAGCAGAGTTACACTGCACAGAAACTCTTCTGTAGAAAGAAGGAATACTTACAGTACAAATTCTGAACTACTGTACAGATGATAGAGGTTTTTGTTATTTTGTTGACTGTCTTCTTTGCTCAGAATTTGAGATTAATTAGATCTCATGAAAATGTACAGGAGGTTTCTCTCTGCTGTACTGTAGACCAAAGAGAACCAATACATTGCCCTGTGCATTCCTGTATGTGCTGTCTGCATTGTGAAATAAAAAACAAGTTTGTAACACCTGTTTGCTTTGACCCATTGAGACAGGTGTCAGACTTCTGGAACTCATTATTCCTTCTCATTTTGAAGTTTTGGGGTTCTGGTTTTGAGTTCTTTCTGTCATATAGATACCAAGATTAATAACCATTTCTTTTTACTGTTGACTGTAACATTGTTTGGGTTTTTTTGTTCTTCTGAAATTTATGCAATTTAAAAAATAAATCTCAGTAAGGGGAAGGGGTTTGTTGTTAAACTCAGGAGATACCAGCTTCTCTTGTACTAAAGATCAGTTTTTTTCTGTTAGGCCGACAGGTGGAAGCACACAGTGGACAGCAACAGTGTGCGAATATTTATCCTATTACCTAATGGGGGCACAAGTGAAAATAATCATACAGGTTTGTAATCAAAGCCAGCAGTGTTTGTAAAATTTATTCAAACTGTCTATTAATCCATTTTTTTTTTCTGAATGTTTTTACTGTTCAAAAGTCCTGAGTGGAAGTTACTTAGGTTGCTTTTTACTGTAGGGGAAAGATGTTTTGGTTTTTTTTTCCGCTTTACTTTTATTACTCGTTGGAGCATTAGAACAGTTTAGCTACCCAGTGTAGGAAGAACACAGGCTAAGATATGTTTACTTACTGAAGAGCAAGATTTATGTCTTTGGATATAAATACTATCTTTGGATGTGAACAGATGAGCAAGACTGTCATGTTCTTAGCAAGAATTATTTCAGCAGCTACTGTATCAGTTTTCAAGCCTGAGAAGCTGAAAGAACCAGTCTGCTGCATGAACATCATTAGTAATTTCTTTGCCTGGTGAAAGAATCACAGAATGTTAGAGGCTGAAAGGGACCTTGGAAAAAAAAATACTCCTCATGTTTAAATGAAACTTCCTGTACTTCAGCTTCCACCCACTGCCCCTTGTCCTGTCATCAGGTATCACTGAGAAGAACCTGTTCCATCCTCCTGGCACTCATATTTATAAACATTGATGGGGTCACCTCTCAGTCTCTCTTCATAAGAGAGGTTCCACTGCCTTCTTCATCTTTGTGCCTCCAGGATGGACTCTCTCAAGCAGTTCTGTATCCCTCATGAGCTGGGCTGGGGGAAGCAGAGCTGGACACAGTACTCTGGTTTGAAAAAAAAAAATTAATGAGGGTTTGATTTGCTTACTATCTATTGGCAGCTGTCAGTGAGGCTTTACAGTGTGCCTGGGAGTATAAGCACTGATAAGCCAAGTTGCTTGTGAGTGGGTTTAAAGTTCCTGATGGAGGAAAACAAGCATTTGGCAATTCGTGCTAATAGCTGAGGGGAGAAGAAAGGTTTTTACTCTGTTACTTTTTCTTTTCAGTGTAATGTCTAGAACAGTTGGTAAAATGTGATGGTTTGGGAGTTATCCACTCCACCCCCCCATGAATTCACCCAGACTAGACTCAGCCAGCTGGAATTTAAGGAATGAAGCTTTATATTCACAGCTTAGCACAATATACAAGCAGATATTTACAATACATTACAAATATTTACAGCTATATACAGAAATACACAAGTTAAAAGTAATACAGAAACACAGTACCCATCCCAGAAATCAGAGTCCCCAGGAGGGGCCCCCACCACCCTTCCAGCCCCTCCCTTATTCCAGAGTCTGCCTTACATGCAAGGTGAGTTAGAAGGATCAGCTAGAGGGTTAGAATCATGAGGAGGAGTTGGGTTACACAGAATCCAAGCAGAAGCCAGAGAGAGACACGGGTACAGACTCCAACAGACTGGCTTATCTATGTTTGTGTCCGTGTTTTTATACATCTCAGCAAATGTATGAGTGAAGTAGGCATCACCATTGTTTTCTTCTCACAGCCTATAATCTAATTTCTCATTAAAATATTCCACTTAGCTTCAAACCAGCATATAAAATGCTGGGGACTGTGATGTGAATAAAATAAATTTTGTGTCTTCTGGTGTTGTGCTAGTTTGAAGCTAGCTAGAGTGTTTTGGTGAGAAGAATTAGATTACAGGCTGTGAAAGAGAAACAGTGGTGATGTCTACTTCGCTCACAGGCTTACTGAGATATATAAGATCTGGAGTGTAAACATAGATAAAGCAGACACTCTGTGTCTGGGCTGTGGGCTGCATTTCTCTAACCTAACCTGCCGTCTCTCTGATTGATCCACCTGCTTCCTAACCGCCCATGCCGACCCCTCAGTCATCCTTGGGCACAAAGCAACATTCTGGGTAAGGTAGAGAGGGGTGGGAGAAGGTGGAAGGGTGGTTGAGAGCCCCTTCTGGAGACTGGTTTCTGGGAGGGGTGTTGTGTTTCTGTATTACCTTTTAACTTGTATATTCCTGTATATAACTGTATATATTGTAAATATCTGCTTTTGTATTGTGCTAAACTGTACATGTAAAGCTTCATTCAATTTCCAGAGATGGCTGAGTCTCGTCTGGGTGATTTCCAAAGTAGGGGGGGGGGGGGGGCGGGTAACACCCAAACCATCATAGATGTGGATATCAGTTGTTTAGCAAAGTCTGATTTGCAGTCAGTACCAAAAGAATGTACAGCATGCCTGTAGCTTATGCACTGTAGTGTCCAGCCCTCTCACCTTTTTCTTTTTCTTCCAGGAAAGTGATGTGGCTTGTGCACTGCCTGTAAAAATACTTTGCAAAGATGAAATGGGAAAGTTGACTGATATTTCTGAACACCTTGTTAAAATGGGTTTAGCTTTTAGAAACAAAAGGTTTGGATGCTTTTCTTTTATAGTCTTTGAAACTCTCATATTCTTCACTATATGATAAACTAACAAGTAAAAGAAAATTTTGGATTGTCTTATACAGCATATGTAGCAACAGAGCCCCCATGTTTAGTAAACTTATCTGAGTATAATATCCATTGCATGGTTCAGTTCTCTAAGTTGGTAGATGTTTGACAGTGTTTTAAGGTGCATTATCCATCTTTGTGTGTTTGGAGTTTTATTTCTTTTGTTTTATTCATTGCACTTTTCAAATTCTTTGTCAGTTAATATGTTGATATGATCTCGTTCAATCTGCCAGAACTGATGAAGCTAATGTGACTTGCTCAGTCTCCGAGGAACATCTTAAAGTACACTTAGAGCAAGAGAACACACGAATGAATGGTTGTCATTCAGAAACTCCATGTGCAAGAAGCATCACTGCTCCAGAGGAAAAAATGATTGTTTCAGAGAGTGAACGGAAATCATGCCAAACATACGAGTCACCACTTCATTCAGGAATAGATGAAACATATAAATCCCCCATTATACCCAGAGAGAAGATTTTCCAAGCTGCAGTAAGTTACGTTGGACATGATGGAACTATTTACATAATACCAAAATCATATGGTAAGAAAATATGTTATGACCATAATAGCTTTGATATACCAGAATGCACCAAATGCATGTTCTAGTTTGTGTAATGGATCAGAACGCAATTCTGGAAGATTCCTGGTGGGGAGGATTACTACTGTGAGGAGATGAAACCTGTGGCGTCAGGAGTGAGATATGTGCTGGTGCTTTACAGCAGTGGGGAGAGGTCTGGCACTCCCTGGCAGGTGGCACCTTGTCCTTAAGCCCACTAGAAAGGGCTCTTCTGGTCCTCCACCCTCCCAGGCATCAAAACCCCAAGTGCTCAGGCAAGCAGGTCACTGCCTCTCAGCACTGAGTAAAGCAGTAAGGATCATCTAGTTCCATCCACTGCCATGGGCTGGGACACCCTACCCTAGATCAGGCTGCCCACAGCCTCATCCAGCCTGGCCTTAAACACCTCCAGGAATGGGGCCTCAACCACCACCCTGGGCAACCCATTCCAGCCTCTCACCATTCTCATAATGAAGAACTTCCTCCTCACATCCAGCCTGAATCTACCCACCTCCAGCTTTGCTCCATTCTCCCTAGTCCTCTCACTCCCTGATATCCTAAAAAGTCCCCAGCTTTTTTGTAGGCCCCCTTCAGGTACTGGAAGGCCACAATAAGGTCAGCTCAGAGCCTCCTCTTCTGCACACTGAACAGCCCCAACTCTTTCAGTCTGTCCTCATAGCAGAGGTGCTCCATCCCTCTGATCATCCTCATGGCCCTTCTCTGGACACACTCCAGCTATGTCCCCATCTCTCATGTAACAGGGACTCCAGAACTGGATGCAGTACTCCGGTATCATATAATAAAAAATTGAAATCCAGCCTGCTCCCTTTGTCTGACTGTATTCTTGCCATTGTTGCTGCAGACTGCAGCCATAGCAGAAGGGAATCTTCTGGACACCTCTTTTCTCTGGCTTCATGGTGTTTCCCTGCCGCTGTTTTTGCAAATACGTTGTCTTGTTCTTGGAGAGGCTCTTGTATCAGTGCTGCCAAAGGGTCAGTGACAAAATTTATAGAGCCTTCTTCTCTGAGGTTAGAATCCAGAATTGCTAACGGCTTTGCAACTGGAAATGCACTTTTTGTTTAAATCAGTAACTTGTTTACATATACTAGACATTGAATATACATGTTGTATCAGTGTTGAAAAACAGCTTTTGGAGTAGCACATGTATTGCATGTTTGCACATCTTTGTCTCAGTCTGCTGAGTTTCAGTGATTGAAATAATTTGCACTAATAATAGACATTGGGAATTTTTTTTTTTAACACTCTTTCCTCCAGAAATTGCACTAAAGAAATTGATGGTAGAAATACAGAGTGCCTTCAGATGCCTTGGTCTTCTGGAATCATACCACTGGAAAAAGGGAGAAGCTTGTGTTGTAAGAGGTTCAGATACCATGTGGTATCGAGGTAAAGTGGTACAAGTTGGTGGTAGTACTCTCCAGGTAGGTTTGATTATATAAAGGGGAATGTGTGCATGAACATGTGCATGTGTATGTTATAAAAAAAAAAAAGAAAATAATCTGATCTTCCAAAATAAATTTATGATCACATTTTTTTTTCATTTAGCTGACCTCACTCTACAAATGCTCATTCTGCTTTGAAGTATGATAATTATCCTGATTTTCACACTTATTTTAGAGATTAATTTTATTTCAGTTGTTACTAGTTTTCCCATAGTTTTCCTGGTGATGATAAATGTTCTTAAGTAAAATCCTACCCATGATCACCTAAATCCCTTATAGGTTGTTTTTTTTCTTCTTTTGGTGTTACTGTATGTGGAATGCTTTGAAAGTATTTGGGTTTAGATTCCACTCACCCTGTCCCCACTTGGGAAGTAGTGGGGGGTCTTTGTTTTGAATTCTTTCTGCTGCTTGAGTCTCACATGCTTTCTGAACATACGTTTGTAAATCTGACACTATCCTAATTCACAGACATTTTGATTCTCTAAGTTTTAAACTGCTGTAGTTATTTCTTGCAAGGCAAGTTTAGAAACTGAACTTTTAATCTGCCATACCATTTTTTTTAATCCTTCATGTCCACTCTGTGACAACACCTACTTAACAGCAAACCATTATTTTTTCCTCCAGAAGAGTGAATGCTGTGAGTGTTTTCTTTCATTAAACTTACATAAATTATTTCAGGAACACTTTTTTTTTTGGTGCAGGTACAGTACGTAGATGTTGGTTGCACTGAGGATGTTCTTCCATGTCATCTGTATCCAACTACATTGTATACTGCTATTCCTCCATTTTGCATACCTTGTCAACTCTACAAGACAGTACCAGTGAGTAATGATAAATATGAAGATATTTTAGTAGGTTAGTAGGTAGATACTCAAATGGATGCACTATGTGTTTAGTCATGCAAACGCTGAAATTAGTTGCTGGCATTTTTTTCTTGCCTACAGGGATTCAGATAATAGTTGTTGAGGATTGTTTGAGCAAGGCAGACTCTTAGCAGGAGCAGCCAAATTGCTTTATGAAATAAGTGTCCATGCCTCAAAAGCAGCTGTCATTGGAGTTAAATCTTTGTGAAACAGGACACTGTAGTAGTTGACAGAATGATACTCTGCAGTGATAGTTTGTTTTGCAGTAGCTGTAACAAGAAGCAAGTCATGAATTTCTTAATGTTAAATGACCAGAAAAAGTCTTGCCTGCAAAAGTGTATGTATCATTCTGAACTTAGCTGTGTAGGAAACAATCTGTTTTGCTAAACTAACTCAAGTGAATTGTTTTGGGGGGATGTTAGTAATAATTGATACATAAATAGCATCTTCACATGTCACCATATCTAATCAAATTTGAATGGTGCATTTAGTGAGTGAGTTACTGAAGTTACTAGTTCACTCTTAACTTCCTTTTAAATAAACCTTTTTTATTACTGGAAGCAGTTCAACTGATAAATACTTTTGGAAGGCAAACAGATATTGCAGGGAATAAAATATTTAAAGTATTATCTGTTTGCTGTTGTCTGTTAAGTTATCTTGTGTTAATTCTGTATCTTTGGGTTCTGCTTGGGGTAACTGCACATGTATGTTATCATCTACATAGTAAAGGTTGGCAAGCAGCGTTTCTAAGCCAGTTAAATGTCTGAAAATTGCTGCATGGCTCTGTCACAGGAATTTGTAATGTACCAAATAGCAGATAATGTTTAAACCATTGTAGACAAATCAGTCTAATGATTTATGTTTTCAAATAAGTTTTGCAATTGTAGCCACATATTTTGATCTTACCATGTTAAAAATAGTAAGAGTATTATTTGTCAGAATCCTAATGTGAGGGGTTCTTGCTTTTCACCACATAGATTGGAAATTTTTGGCAGCAGGATGCAGTAGATTGCCTTCAGGAACTACTTACAAAAGAAGAGGTTGAAATACATGTTCAGGTAGCTTAATTTATTCATAGGTGTGGAATGAGGCCTAGTTTTGGTTCTTTTTTTAAAATTTTTCTACTTTGAATTAACAACAATAGGTGTAGGAGCAGTATATGTATTTCTTAAAATCCAAAATTCATGTTATTTCTCTAAGACTTTACTTCTAATATAGTTTCAGGCCTTAAGTGTGTCTGTTAAAGTTAGTAATTTTTTTTGGTCCTCTTTGTATTGTGTGCTTACATTCTGACAACCTACACACCAACAGCATAAATTCTCCTACATTCGATTTTAAATGATGAAAATTTGGCATAACTAAATATAGACATGCTTAAATTAATATTTTAACATTACAGGGAAACATAGTCTGTACTGTCTGAAAACCTATGATTTCAGATAGCTTAATTACTTGCTATTATTTGTGAAAGAGAAGAGTTTCAAGCTGAGTGAGCAAACATGAGATAATGTTTCAGAGAGTGAGTACTTGGTGTTGCCTTTCCAGAGAGATGCATTCCGATTTGTAACAATAACTGATGTTAATAGCCATCCTTACAGATTTTGTGTCTCTGATGAATGAGTATATTGGCATATAAGAATGACAGGTTTGAATTTCCTAGTCACTGTTTCTAAAACCTCAGTCACACTGTTACAATCTTATTTTGTCTTAACTAGGAATTACCAGGCAACCCATGGGATAAATTGTCCATCAGCCTGTATTTTGGTGGAACGTCGCTCTCTTCCCTCATGGCTTACCGGAAGTACTGCATTGCTGAGGATTGTGAGGATGCATCAAAGCTGGTGGGATATGTGTGTGTCTTTTGCTGTTGTTATTCTGACATTAAAAAGATTGCTCAGTTGCTTGTTGCGATTATTTGATAATTCTTTTATTATTTCTGTCCAGTTTTGTGATGTTAGCTAGAGTAAAGCTAAGTACACAGCTCTGTCACATAACAAACGTGGATAGGATGTGTTGATAAGGTTGTATGGAATAGTGAACTCCCAAGAGTTTGTTCATGAGCTCCTTACTGAAAAGTGATCTTTGCATTTCTTTTATAAGTCCACTTACTTTTCATGTTCCCCTTAAACATAATTGGAACAGTGTAATGCTTTTGTCACTCAAAGGGATTAATTAATTGTAGAAATACATTGAAGGATGGAGATGTTTAAAATATTTCAAAGGGAGTTACCTAGGTACTTCATTTCAAGTGTCTGGGATATTAATCTGATGTTCTTTAGGGGACTTAAGTATTTACCAAACTTGCTTGTCACACCACAGAAAAAAAATAGAGAAGCAATTTCTCTGGGTTTTTTCCCCTTGAAATCTGGGCATCAGGTTTATTTAAATTCTGCATGATTTGTTGCTGTGTTTTCCTCTTAAGTCTGCTTCAGCTTGCCAGTGTTTTTCTCCTTCCAACAGCAGTCTCTGCTTCATAAAGTATTTTTTACAGTGCACACTGCTGTCACTGATGTAAGTCTTGGCATGTGTGCCAGTGGGCTTGTGATACAGTTAGAAAGATCTCTGTATTAGAACTGAGCATGGAAAACTTTCAATGAACTGAATATGGATCTTGAAATGAGATTTGTACTCAAAAATGAAATTGGAAAAACAAAGCTTTGTAAGAAGGTCATAAGCAAGCCTGAAATGCTTTCCACAAAAGTATGGCATTGAGAAGATCCATTCCCAAAATAATAGGTTCAGAATAGTTTGTAAGAAAATGCATATCAGAGATGTTTGGTTGTGGACCAGAAAAGGAGCAAGGTGTCCAGAGTTTGAACTGGTTCCAGAAGCAGAATCTTTGGAATAGCAGAAGTGGGAAGCATGCATACTTTCAGTGGAGAAGCCTTATATTATCCTTTGCCTTAAGATTTCTTAAGGGCTAACTTGCTCTGGCAGACTGCAGTAACATGGAGTGTGACATTTAGAGTAGTCTGTGCCAATTAATTGCAATTGTTGTAGTTTTTCTTTCTAAATATTTTCTCTCTTTAGATGGAATTCCATATTTAATGGATTTTTTTTTAATTAACATCAATTAAATTAGCAACTCAGTATGTTAGGAACATTTCAAATACATATACTTTATATTTTAAGATTGACTCATTCTGTTTTGTAATCTTTTATCTAAAGCTTTTTTATAACACAAGTCCTAGTTACTTACTTTTTTTCCTCAGGGACACACTGTTTACATTAAGAGAAAACTCATTTGAACCAGAAATCATTCCAAAGCTAGTTTGCATTTTGTTGCTCGATATGATGCATGACCAGAGTCTGTCTTGGTATAGGTGCTTCCTGAAGGAGATGCTCCTGGTTCGCCTTCATACATCTTGCCACAGCTACCTGTTCCAGGAGATACCTTTCCTGTCAGAGTTAGCCATTTGGTGTCCCCTAAGGAGGTATGTTTTGTAAATATCTCATGTATGCTGCAGAGAGGAAATGCTGCAGTATTACCCTGCTGGTGAGAAGTAAATCATGGCCAACATGGTGCTATTTGGTTTACAGATTTACCAAAACAGGCACAAGGACTTCAATATAAATCAATCCATTTGAAGGTCTTAGATTTTGTAACACAATCAGCTTCTCACTGTTTCCTGTTCCCATTTCATCATGCAACATTCAAAGTCCACACAAGAATCTTTTATTTGAGCAGTGAATCTTTTGCCTGGGAGACCAGAGGAAAGCTATGTGGGTTTACACAAAAATCAATGACCAGTTTTGGGCTCCCAAGTCCAAGAGAGACAGGGACCATCTGGAAAGAGTCCAGCAGAGAGCCAAAATGCTCTAGGAAGGCAAACAACATCCTGTCCTGTATCAGAAACAATGTGGCCAGCAGGAATAGGGAAACGATTGTACCCCTATACTCATCACTTACGAGGCTACACCTCAAATACTGTGTTCAGTTTGGGGCTTCTCACTACAAGAGAGACATTCATGTGCTAAGAGTGTCCAGAGACAGGCTATGAAGTTGGTAAAGGGTCTAGAAAACAAGCCTTCTGAGGGCAGCTGAGGGAACAGGAGAAACAGAGAGTAATAAAGTCTCTTCTCAACCTCTACAACTACGTGAAAGGAGGTTGTGGCAAAGTGAGTATTGGTCTCTTCTCCATAGTATCAAGTGATAGAACAAGAGGAAATGTCCTTGACTTTACATGGGGAGATTTAGATTGGATATTAGGGGGAAAAGTCTTTACTGAAAGGTTGGTAAGGTATTGGAGCAGGCTGCCCAGGGAAGTGGTTGTCACCATCCCTGGAAGGTGGAGTTTTTTGTTTGGTTGGGTTTTTTTTTGTTGTTATTTTTTTTAACATGTATAGATGTAGCACTTAAGGACATAGTTTAGTAGTGGACTTGACAGAGTTAGGTTTGTGGTTGGCCTTCTACAACCTAAATGATTCTAATGTTCTATAAGGTACAGCTATTTTGATCAGATACAAGATGGAAACACTTGCATCTCTTAGGAAAGGGCTTTTTTTTAATTGTGTGTTTGTTTCCTCTTAGAGGAGAAGCATAATTGATACTTTCTGTTCCTTTTCTCCAAGTGATTTGAACCTTGGTGTTGATCATGATATGTAATGCCAAACATTAGATCCTGCTCTGCTTTCCTGTGTCCTTAACAGTTGTGGTGCAATGGAGTTACAACTTAGTTAATTGCATACAAATTAGAAAATCAACTTTCTTCCTGACTAGTGAATTATAATGCTGGGTTTAGAAAAAATAGTAACCCACTCATTAATTTGTTTTGGACTGCTAGTAAAATATTTTAATGTTACCAAAGCACAGAATCACAGAAACATTCCAGTTGGAAAAGACACTCAGGATGACCAAGTCCAACCAATATCCCTGTTCTGCAAGGTTCATCCACATCTCCAGGCACCACATCCAAACAACTTTTAAACATCCAGGGTTGGTGACTCGGCCACCTCCCTGGGCAGCCCATTCCAATGCCTGACCACTCTTTCTGTGAAAAAACGTTCAGTCTAAACCTATCCAGTTGCAGTTTGATGCCATTCTTCCTTGTTCTATCACTATTGAGCTGTGAGAATAGGCTAGCACCAGCCTCTCCACAATGTCCTTTCAGGTAGCCGTAGACAGTGGTGAGATCTTCTCTCAGCCTCCTCTTTTTCAAACTAAACAGCCCCAGCTCCCTCAGTTGCTCCTGATAAGATTTATTCTCCAGGCCCTTCACCAGTTTCGTTGCCCTCCTCTGCACTTGCTCCAGTACCTCCACATCTCTCGTGTATTCAGGTGCCCAAAACCGAACACAGTACTCATGGTATGGCCTCACCAGCACCAAGTACAACGGGACAATCACCTCCCTACTCCCCCTGGACACAGCATTTCTGATACAAGCCAGAATGCCATTGGCTTGCTTGGCCACCTGGGCACACTGCTTGCTCATACTGGCTGCTCGTGTATTACAAACCTTGGGTCCCTTGCCACTAGGCAGCTTTCCAGCCACACTTCCTCAAGCCTGTAGTGTTGCTTGGGGTTGGTGTGGCCCAAGTGCAGGACCTGGCAATTTGGCTTTGTTGAAGCTCATGCCATTAACACTGGCCCATCGAGCCAATCTATCCAAGCCCCTCTGTAGAGCCTCCCTACCCTTATGACGATCAGCACTGCAGTGGCTTTGTGGTTTGATATTTTGTTGGTTGGTTGTTAGAAGCTGTTATACAGGCATTTAAATTTCACAGAATCACAGAATTAACTAGGCTGGAAAAGACCTTTGAGATCATTGAGTCCAACTTACCACCCAACAGCTTCTAATCAACTAAACCATGACACTGAGTGCCTCATCCAATCTCCTTTTAAACACCTCTAGGAGTGGTGAATCCACTACCTCCCCAGGCAGCCCATTCCAATGTCAGTCACTCTTTCTGTGAAGAACTTCTTCCTAACGTCCAGCCCAAACCTGCCCTGGCACAGTGAGACTGTGTCCTCTTGTTCTGCCACTAGATGCCTGGGAGAAGAGACCAACCCCCACCTGGCTACAGCCTCCCTTCAGGTAGTTGTAGAGAGCAATAAGGTCTCCCCTGAGCCTCCTCTTCTCCAGGTTGAACAACTCCAGCTCCCTCAGCATCTCCTTGTAGGGCTTGTGCTCCAGCCCCCTCACCAGCCTTGTTGCTCTTCTCTGGACACGTTCAAGTGCCTCAACATCTTTCTTAAATTGAGGGGCCCAGAACTGGACATGTTACTTAAACTTGCATTTCCTTGACCTACACCATTATCCTAATGATCCAGTTCTAAACAGAGTGAATGGAATGTCTTTTCACAGCAAACAAAGCACCATTTCAAGAGTTCCTCTGTTAGTTTAATCTTTGGTTTGATACTATGAGGTCAGATTATTTAGAGAGCAGGAGGGAGGAATCCTGGTAAGACACAGCTGTGGAATCTTACATGGGTATATTTTCTAGTTTGTGCATTCCTTTAATTCTTAACACTTCTAACACTGAAATGTGATGCTAGTGAGTCATGGCTCTCTTCTGCTGTTGGAAAAAAATGTAAATATGAAATTATTAACATCAATTGAGTAAAGAGAGGAGCAAGGATGTGCTTTTTCTGTTTTCTAGTAATGTTCTTTTTAAGTGATGGAATTTGAAGGTTGTAAGTCATCTGCAAAATAATTAATCTGAGAGCCTTTTCTTTGAGTAGGTGTATATTTGCTTTGATCCTTCAAAGAGCCACGTGAAGCAGTCTGACACACAGGGAGATGTCAATTGCCTTTCTGAGTTGGAGAGCTTTGATGAAGCCCTGAAGCGGTGCAATGAAACTGTGGAGTCTCTTCCTGTAGTAACACACTTCCAAAAAGGTATGTTAGCATGTTTGTTTTCCATGTAGTTTCATGTGGGTGTGCAAAAAGCCTGAAAGCCTTTTTGAAGGATCTGAGTAGTTATATTTCTCTATATCTTTAACTAAAACTACTACTATGCTTTTTTACTTTCCATAAAATTGAGACTCTTTTGTCACTCTGCTCCACTGGCAAATAAGGAAAGGAACTTGGACTTCTGATGCCAGTGAACGCTGAGTTTAGATTGTGTATGATAGTGGTACAGCTTCAGTGACAGTGCCCTTAAGGGAAAAGTTTTAACTATGAATATTTTGCCATTAAATATTAAAAAGAAAGTTATGTACAGAAAATTATATTACCAGAAGTTATAAATTATGTGAACTCTAAAGAGCATCACTTCAATTCTGGATTTCTCCATTTAGGCAGACAATGGACTTTAATTGTCTTGTCTGTAGCTGTTGAGCCTAAAATAATGTAAAGATGTGGCTCTAATACTTAATGACGAAAAAAAAATTACTGCTAGTACTTGGTTCCAGCAGCTAGTAAAATTCTGCTTGAGGCTTTGGGCATCATCTGCCTTGTGTCCTCCAAACTGTTGTCTATTCTCTTATCGGTAGTCCATTTACTAAATGAAATGTGCAAGTCAGTAAAGTTGGAGAATTTAAAGAGTTTGGATCACTATCATGGACTAGCAGTTTCTGCTTGCCATGTGAGGTAGAGAAACTTGAGTTAAATTGCGTACAAACAATTGTGAATTCAAGTTCGGAGAGAACAAAATAGCATGAATTTCAGACAAGGGAAATAAAAGATTAAGTCAAAGTAAAATGGATTTTCAAGTTCACTTTGTACTGCACTGTGGAGTATATTTTGGGGTGTTGGTTGTTTTTTTCTGTTTACAGAAATGCCCTGCCTTGTAAAATACCAGGATGATTTATGGTACAGAGCAAAGCTTCTTTCAGTTAAAGAATTGGATCCTGTTCAGATCCTGGTTCAGTTCGTTGATTATGGTAATTTTTCAGTTGTCCCAACGCAGAGGTAAATACTCAGGAAAAACATTTGAAATGTCTCCATGTGTACAGTTACACTATCAAATATGTACTTAAAAGTAAGCATACGTTATCTTTTAGCTTTCATTTATTTGTACATAACACTAGACATTTAGAATAATTTAGTTTTAGCTTCCAGTTGGAGAGAATTTTGGCTAGTTAAATAATTTCTGTCACCTGGTGATGGGGTTGCAGACCTGCTTCTCTTCTCCAGGTTGCTTTGAGAAGCACATTGTTATGACATCAGATTTCCTCTTCAGATTACTTAACCTGTGAAATAGGCTCAGGTTTATAATCTTTTGCACCCAAGAAGCCCTCCAAGTGTACAAACAAATCCTCCAATTCAATGCAGCTGCATAAAACAGCTAGGGAATAAGGAAGTATCTTAGTGGGATGCACACTACAGTGCTTGTGTGGAAAGAAGTTCAAATCGCTGTTCTGCCTGCCGCTGAGATACTGTAGGAACTGCTCTTGTGCTGACACACAGATACTAACTAAATGTCTCAAATGCCCCAGAATTTTGGGGCACCCTAAGCTTCTCTGAATTTTCTTTGAAACCCATTCAATTTTTTTATATATGCTGCTTAATCCCATTGACTTGCTCTTAAACTCATTGAGAAATCTACAAGTCCTTGCTGAAAAATGTGGTAAAATGGGTATTTGAAGAGATTTGCTCCTTTGCAGACTATTAGGGTCATGAGAGACAGTGTGTAATTTATTTCAGAGTTGCATTTCCTGCTCTGCTTTCCCATTCCCTTGCTTCTGAGATGGGAAGGTAGAATAGGGAAATGATGACATAAAGCAAAACATATTCCTAGTAATGTGTCTAGAGCACATCCAGGTATGAAGCATTTTGGACCACAGCAATCTGTATCCAGACACACTGGATTTGGAACCTGCATTCTAATGACTTGCATTTGCATTCCTATGCTTAAATCTGTATTAGGCACCTCAAGCTTTGTAATAAGAGTCATTGACAGGCTCAGGGGTCAGCAGTTATTGTGCTGAAGTCTGTCAGAGGGTCTAGCCCCACCTGATTAAGTATTCAGTCTGACATTGGCATGCTAGTGTAGGGCAGGGACTCTGATTCTGTGGCTGAGCCCAGTTTCTACACCGTAAATCTACTGCATGAACCATTAAGACATGCTTAGGTTCATGCCCTACAGCATAGCTTGATGGGTGGATTGTTAGAGGCAGCTGTTTCTCGCCTTTGTTTTAGATTGCGCCACATACCTTACTACCTGCTGAAGTATCCTGTACGAGCAGTACGAGTGCTATTGGCTGGATTTAAACCTGCTGTGTATGACGAAAACGTGAAAAGGATTCCTTATTCTCCAGAATGGAGCATGGAAGCACTGTGGGCTATGATGGAGAGTGTTGAAGGAAAACAGCTCTCTGCTTCCATACTTGTGAGAAACATTCTGTTTTCCATCTAGTTCTTGCTTGGCCTAAAACTCTTACTAGCCCTCTACGTATAATTTCTGGATATGTTTTATTGTGAACCCTCACAATTGAAATCGTGGACTGTTTACCATAAAGAGTTGCTGAGTAGAGAAAATCCTGTGGCACTCTTAATCCTACAACCAAAGTTTCTAAGCATTCCTGTTATTTTCAAACCCTTTCCCTCTAAGTACAGAAATATTCTTCATATATTCACAGCTCCCATTTAAGCAGTGAGTATAGCCAGTAAAGTTACTTTCGCTATTGGTTAGCTTGAGCTTTAACTCTCTTACTGTCAAAACTCTGTCAATTTCTGGTTTTCAGGCTCTTTCACCAGACATCACCATTTCTTTGTTCGAAGATGACAAAAATCCCGTTCATATGAAACTGGTGGAAATGGGACTTGCAGAGTTGGATGAGTGACATGTAAGTACAATGAGTATTAACTACAAATCCATACTGTTGCAAATGCAAGGTCTCAGAAGGTTTGAGTGAAGTCTAACTTGTCATTAACGTTGACAACTAGAACTGGTTTTTTGAAGTTTTCTCTCCTCCCTTTTACTCTCTTAATTAAATTTGTTTAACAGCATTTAAGTTTTCTTTATTGTACATATTTCACCCACAGTATAGCTTTAGGAACTAAGAGATAATGAAACAAAATGCCTTCAGGTAATAGAACAGAAAAAGCTTCTGCTGCTACATAACAGAAGGTAACTTGATATGTGGCAATGTACTCTGGCTTAATCACAATTAATTGTTTTTCTTTGTTTTCAGCATGTCATCTTGATGTCCTGTGCCAGTTGTTCTGGAATTGATTCTCAATGACATACAGATTGCTGCAAATCTAGTCAAACACTGAATATTTTAAATCAGAATCCTTGCACTAGGAGACTTGGATCTTCAAATTTCTTGGTCAAGTCTGTTGTCATTTTTCCTCCCATTTAATAAGCATTCTCCTAGTTGATGTTTAGAGTTAATGTTCCTAATGCTTTTTGATACACTGAAATTATACTTTCACTTCTAAATCTCTGATCTTTTAGTGTTAGGTATTGCTCTATCACATCCTTTTCATAAGAGTAGATAGAATGAGTGTGTGTAGGCAGAGTAGTAAAGAAATAGATTAAAAAAAGCTGATGCTTGTGCACTTGGTTCTCATACATTTTGTTAAAAGACTTGGAGGGAAGATGATAGCTTTATTACTGTGCTATAACTCTTGTTTTTTGGAGGGCAAATTTCACTACCAGAGTCTGAAACTGAGATTGAACAGTTGGAGATGTTTAGTGTTGTGTTACTAGCTTTATTTTGGAATAAATTTGCATTGTTGATGTGTTTTCTGTTTTCAGTCATAAGGAGATGGATGTGTTTTGGGTGTCCTTGCACCTCCTTTCTGCTCCAGGAACTGCAGTGTTCATTTGAAAGGGTTGGAATAAACAAAAGCTTGCTCAACATCCATCTGAAAGATTGTTTTCCTTTACTGCTATAATAGGTAAGATTGCTCTGGATGTCTAGGGTACTATCTCACTCACATTTTAAAGCCCAGTCTCCCCACAGAGACTTTTGTCTAGGTTGCCAGGGAAAAAAAACATGCATGCTGAAGCCTCCACAACCTTTCTGGACAGCTGGTCACCCTCACAGTAGAAAAGTGATGGTCAGAGGCAACCTCCTATGCGTGTGGTTGTGCACAGATACGTGTAACCTTACACATGTCTCTCTCCTTAAGCTCACAAGTGTACAAAACTTAATACAACAGTGCTGCCAATGCATGCTGCAGGGGTAGCGTGCCTGCCGACGCTAGCAGTGGAAGGATCCTTACAGAGCTTTGGTACATATTTTGCCATTAATCAGGCGTGCTCCACGTTGTTCTAAATACTCAGAGCTGTTGTGCACTGTCTTCAACATGGGTTTGTTTCTTTATTTGCTTTTTAAAAAAGCCAAACACCCAACCACACTTTCTTATTAATCATCATTAAAGGGTTTTAGCCCTGAATTACATAGGAGCTGCTGGTTACGATTGCCAGGAGCTGCTTATCCACTCTACCAAGCACCTTCTAGTTTTGAGTGTGAGCTTAGGTCCTACTACTGCAAGTTGATATACTCACCCCAAGTTAAAAATGACACAGGCATGTTAACTAAAGAGCTTGCTTTCCCTGAGGAGAATGGGCAGAATGAGGCACACATGGCAGAAAGTATCTTGTACTGTTATAGGAAAAAAAAAATTCTTCAGCTACCAACTGCAATGGAGAGTTAGGGCAGACACTAGCAGGACCACTTTGACCTGTCTTAAAATTTTCCAGTATCTGCAACCAGCTTAAAAATGGATGAGATGACCTTTGTTCATGGTGTTTCCTCCCACAATTTTAAGTAGCTTGGAGAAGTAATCTGTCCCACAGACTCACCTGTCCTAGCCTAGTGAATATTACAGAAGGGCAGTTTACAGAAGAGACTGGAGTCTGCTAGTACTGTGGCCTCCTTACTGTGAGATGAATTTAAAAAAAGTATGAGGAATGAAGAATAGCCAAAGGGTCACTGAAAAGGAATGCTGCCATTTGTTTACTCTTAAGCAATAAGGAAGCTGATAACCAGACTCTCACGTCTGGTCACCTGTATTTTACCAGAGCAGGGGCTTCCGCAGCAAAATTTTACCCTAATGAAAAAAAAACCACCACAAGTTTTTTTCTGAGATGTCTAAAATTAGGTCATCTACAGCTTTTTGGTGACTCTTTGGTAACAGATGAGGATTTACATAAACTGCATGTAACAGAATACTGAATCAAGCTGCTGCTTAGAAGTAGAAATGGGGAAAAAATTAGAAAAAGCTCTGATATATTAAGACCCACTGAAAAATTTATTTGAGGACAAACTATAAACAATATATACACAAGCTTAAAGCCTTGTTTACAAAGCCTCATTTACAGAAATTTACATTACTTTTGCCTTTATCTACACCTTTGTGTCCATGATAACATTACCATCCTTGTCCTTTACTCTGACTCTCCCAGAGACATACTTTGTTTCCTGCTGTCCATTCATGTACACAGTCTTGACGGTCCCATCTGGATACTCCCGTCTCTTGAACTGTGATGTATGTAGTTCTCTCTGTCCATTATTGAACTCTATGCTTTTGCTTCCATCTCTACATTAAATGAGCATACAGAAGAAAAAAAAAAACAGCCTTATAAGGACTGTAGATAAGCTTAGCTTTAACCTCAGAAAACAACATTAAATATGCAAGCCTCAATGAAGGAAAAACTTGTAAAATACAGTATTTGTTAAATATAATCAACAGAGTTTAAAACAATGTTTTGAGCATGATCAGACATCAGTCAGACCTGCTTGCAGCACCAGGTACGTTCTCACATGTTCTCTACAGTTAAGTTGTCCTGGAGTCCTGTATACCCCTAAATTCCTCTCCCTCTGTGGTTTGAATGGGAGAGGAAAAGGAGTGAAAAGACCTGTTTCCCCCCCCCATGCCCTGCAGGTGTGAAGGGGGGGAGCAAGGGGCTCTTCCATGCAGTGCCCGTGCTGGAATCGGGCTGGGGATTGGCTGTGGTCTTCGCGCCTAGGAAGTGGTAACTCTGCTCTTTGTCTAGGAAGGGTATAAATATTGGGGGACATCCCGCCTTAGAGTTCTCCCCCGCCTGGATAGATTCTGCAGAAGGAGCCCCTGGCGCTCTGCTCTGAAGGAGGCTTCCCACCATTAGCACCCTTTAAGCAGGCTTAGTAGGCCTTAACGACCCTCCTACGGCCTCTGAAAGAAAGCGAGGGGACAAGCAGCTGGACCGCGCTTGCTTTCAGCCAGTCGACTCACCTGTGAGTAATTTTGGCTCAGCTTTATTATTAAGTGGGAAGTGCTATCATTTAATAGCTCAAGCCTTTTTCCAACTTCTGACTTCAAAAATAGACAAATTACCTATGGTATCCTTGTAGATCTTCTCAACCAACTGAATCTGCTAATTAAAACTAAATTAATTTCTGTATATAGTTTTAGGGGCAGGTTTGCAGGAAAATAATTTTATTTTTATATAAAATTCCTGACTCAGCCATGTTAATTCCCTGCCTCCACAACATATGTCCAAATAGGCTCCCTGCTCCCTCTTATCAGTGAGCCTTTGCATTGCAAGGTTAGGGTATCCAACAAAGTAAAGCTTACCGCTGAATACGAACAATAGTCCCATCTGGAAAGATACTTTCTTCTTGCCCATCCGCAAATAAGTTTTTAATAGTTTGATCAGGGAAGGTAATTTCTTTCTTGCCATCAGGATAATGCTTCTCTGAAATGTATTTTGAGACAATGTACTTTTTACATAAATACAGTTAAATATGTGGGCAGCAGTTCTGGGGGTTGGTTGGGTAATTTCTTACCTATTTGTCCATTTGAAAACTGCAGAACCTCTAACCCATCAGAGTATGTAGTATGTGTAGTCTTAGAGTCAGCATAATAATAAATCTGCAGAAAAGAGATTTCCTGTTAGTGTGAAATTCCTTGTGTGCGCACCCATGTGGGCACAAGGCTTTGTAGGAAGATGCCAAAAGCGTAGGATACCTACCACTGTGCCATCGGGCATCATCTGCTTCACATCCCCATTGAAGAACGTTACAGTGATGGTCTTCCCATCAGAACCCACTTTTTTCCATGTGCCATTAGGGAAAAATACGAGGTGACAGCCATTTTTCAAGACCTTTTCGACCTAATGGATACATTACCGAAAGGTCAGGATTGGAGCCATCACATTCACATACTCATCCCTCTTTACAAGGACTGTCTTGTGGAATTTCAGGAGTGCTGAGCTCTCATTTTACCTTCCCATCAGGGTAAGTAGTCTCTCTTTCTATCTCTTCACCAGCTGTATATGCAGGTCCAGGCAATAGTGACACGTGAGCTTCATTAGTAGAACCATCCTGAAATGACAACAGTAAGCAGAAACTCTTTTAAAGAGAGCTTTGTCTTTATCCGTGGTTCTTCTCCTAAGCTGACACATACTTCAGGAAACAGGAAGCACCAAGAGAAGATGATGAGTATGGGAAGGTATAAGCACAATCTGGGATTTATGCAATTCCCGGTGTAATTCAAGTGGTAAAACAGACTCAGCAGTAAATGTTTGTCAGCTGTACTGTGGACTAAAGTGAAATTTGGTGGTGTATTTTCACCTGGGTTAACTGCCTTAAGTCATCTATGTCCATATGAAATTCCATAAAGCTTAAATGCTACCTACAAAAAGTAATGCAAGAATGAACTATTGACAAGAGGCTCACATGGTTGCCGTACACAGAGCATGTAAACATCCATTTTTCCCCTCTCTCAAAAGACAATGTTTTGCACAGTTCAGAGGAGCAGGAGCTTATTTTCTTTCCTCATCCAAGAAATGTTGCACTACTGGACACAGGTGAAAACACTCTGCATTGCCATTTTCTGGTATGACAATAACATTGCAGGTGAACACAAGAAAGCGAGTCAATAGTTTTACCCGTCACCTCCAAATATTTAAGTAAATATTGGTTTAGGCTTTTCCCTTCCCCTTAGATCAAGATAACTTACTCCCATAAAAGTCCTGGAAGAGTTTTCTAGTGCTGTCATTGTCTCAGAGTTGTTTCCATTACTCACAGGTCCCAAGGCTGGTGTTTTAGAAAGCTTTCCTACTCAGATACATATAATACAGTTAATTTAAGTGTCATCAGTTATATATGAGATTAAGCTGTAAGGAACAGTCACATTAAATGCAGTAGAAACTGAAAGCAGTACATTTATGAAAAGAATGATCACAAGCCACCTCAGGCAGGTCATTGCTTCAGGTGTGTTAACAAGGAGCTACAACTGAGGAATTGTTGCAACAGGCATAATATTTGCACTTTCCTATTTCATCTCTGCCAATTTACAGAGGATTTTTCCCCCCAAGTCATCTAGAAACTTAACTAAGCCTTCTAGAGAAAAAAAGAAAGATTACCAAAACAAAATTAACAAGGGCCTCCATTCCAGGTACACTTCTTTAACAATTAACAGGATGGTTGCCTCAGGTGTCAAGCACCTCCTAGTTACATTCTGAATGTTTTTATTCATTTGGAAGGGGCAAAACAGCCAACAGCTTTTGCTCCCAGCTATGAACAACTGCTATGCCACTGCCCACATGATTACCGATCCTGATACCAGAAGGTTCTGAAGAGACATAGCAGTTCCCATGCTATCAATGTAGTCATCTAGTCAACATCTTGGAGAACATCAAGGCTGAATGCCATTTTGGATCACAGAACACAGCTTTTGGTATGCTCCAGACCACCAAATACAACCAGAAGCCCTTTTGCTCTGAGAATGGTCTTGTCACAGCCCTGTGAAGCATTTATCCACTTGCTTGAGTCCATTGTAACTATTCTCTATCTACCCTTGAGGTGGTAATGCACTCTTTCAGTACAAACAAAACCCAACATTAACTTCTATTTAAAGGGTTAACGGAATTATCTGATTAGACAAACATTTATACCTTTTGCCTGTGAGTAACTTCTGCCATTTAGCTTGCTGCATTTCTGTACTGTAGGAAGAGGAGATGCAGTTTGACTTCTGGGGCCTGTACTTGGTAGACACTAAAATAAAGGAAGTTGTGTGTAGTTTACATGACATTTATTAGTAACCATACAGTGGCAACAAAATTTATATACATGTGACATGGAATTTACTGGGAGGTTTCTTCACAAACAAACCGTTTTTGAGATTCAGCATGCATGATGCAGCCCAAGGTATACTTTGGAACTCATCCCATCTGTTGTCTCTCTACCAACAACTGCAGAATGTTTGGTGTGAGCAATCCAGAGCAATAGTTACAGCTTCAAAACTAAATATAACTGCTTTGGGCAGTAATGAACTGCCTGTTTTGCCCAGCTGATGCTTAAGGTGCAGGAGTTCACATGTTAGATCACATCAATGTTTTTCTCCTGTAACTGCACCACTTAGAATTTCTAAGATAATGGATACTGCGTATCGTAAACAACTTTTGAAGAGATTGTGACATTAACAAAAGTTTGTGTCCATCATCACTAGTGAAGTCCAAAGATGAGTCAAATACAAGTAAACATCTAAGTTGATGCTAATGGATTAGAAATTTATAATCCAAGGAGCATTCACAGATTAAAAACACCAAGATTAGTAACTTACAGACTCTGCTCTTTTTAGAGTCGTCCCAGAATTTTCTGTTTTCCTCTTGCTTCCAGCAGCTTCTGCTTTCTTCCAGGATTCTAGACGAAACCTCTCCATAATTTTTACTTCCTCTTTGAGCTCCATATTCTCTTCTACTAAAGCTTCTATTTGATCTTTCAGGCGTCGATGGGTGGTTGACCATTTTGCCTCTTTTCGCTTCAACTCATCCTGTAACTCTGCAATCTGCTGCTTTAAAGCCTTAGAAAAATGGATATTTATTAACAGCTTTCTTTCAAGAGGGTAAATGATTTTAATGTTCTAATCTAAATAAAAAAAATCAGTGTCAAAAAGATCAACTTAATGATGCAGACAGTAAAAGACAGAAGCATCCTTCCTTGGAAGACATATTATTTACTTCAGTTTACCAACATTATTAGCTCAACTTCAGCCACAGGACTTGTCTTTCTTGCCCTCTCAGCATGCTTTACACTTTGTACCTTAGCCAGTACAAGCACACTTGAGACAGAAGCATAGAATCTTTAAGGCCACCCTTGAGAGGACCCTTCAAAAATCTTGCCACAAGAAAACAGGCAGGGCACAATCACATAAAGGGCTTGGGAATCAGTCTAGACAATTTAGCAAATGCCAGTTTCTGCTGAAGTAAGGAAAATTTGTAAGGAATGAGGAGGGAAATCTGCATATGTTTAATATGACTTGTCTATACAAATCATGTACCATACATCCTGACAATGAGGGAACAAACACATCTTGTTGCTTACATCCCTTATACATTAAGACCTCCAAGTAACAGTGAAGGGTAAATCAAACTTGTAGAAGATTAATACATTTACTGTACAAAAGTTACAGGCATAATAAGAAAGCACAGTTCCAGTCTGTGCTTTGTATCAGAGTTGAAGATCGTTCTGCCATAGCTGTGAACAATTTTGAAAATGGAAATGTGGCAAAAAGAATTGCTCATCAGTCTTACAATCATCAAAACAGCATTATGAAGGCTGTAGTACCCTCCTCAATTAGACCACATTTACAAACAGTCACCTTTCCATTAAGTTAGAATATTGTTCTTGACTGCCTTTCAATGAATTCCTGTGTTTAAATGAGTTCCTGTGTGGACTACAAAAATAAGACATTTTTATACCTGGATTTCATCTCGTTCTTTTTTATCTGGAATTGCTCTAGCTTCTGTGGTGTATTTTTCAAAAACTCTACGCTCCTTTTGCAGTTTTTTCATTGCCTTTTTTTTATACTCCTCTATGTCAGCCAGTTCTTGAGCTTTCTGCTGTTGAAAGTCTGCAATTTCTTTCCTATAATTATGAAACAAAACAAATACTTCAGATAGGAAATTTTAAGGAAGAAAAAGAGGACTGTATTTTGTGGCCATTGATTCCAACTCAGCATCTCTTACCTTCAGAAAGGCAGACCTATAAATGGTATTACTCATTTAAAGAGTAAGAATTGTCACACCAGTTAATGTTGAAAGTCCAACAATTTCTATTTTTATATCTTAGTCACAAAAGTTTTCCTTAACAAATGTTTGGCTAACATCTTCCAGCATTCTTTAAAGCAGAAAAACACCACTCCCTCAAATGTAGCAGAATTTGCTAACAGCAGGAGGTCCCAAATTAAAACATTAACCAACAATATGATGCTTTTTGCAAACAAAAAGAGACTTTGGTCACAACAGGTGTGCCACATTTAAGTCTCCAGAGATAAATATTCTGCTCTATATGTCACTGATAAGACCCCCAATTCAAATGAAAATATTCTCTGTACACACAAACATCTGATCCCAATGAAGAACATCAATCACATTGACATGAAGATCTGTTTTGCAAGACCAGTTTAGGGCTGTGTTATCACTCAGAACAAAAGTGTACACATTCTGCTAAGCATAGCCTTTAAGGATATCATACTAAACTAACAAGGGTTCTTAATATCACAGTCTGTGAGTAGTAATAATCGTTTAATACATACATGCAGCAACAGCCAGTTTCTTGACCTGTGTCTCCACTGAAGCACACCAAGTATTTACCTGTGCTGTTGGTAACTGGACATAATGATAGTCTGGAACATATGCAAGTGAATACACCAGAATGTTTCAATTAGGATTACCTGATATTTGCCAAGGCACGCTCTCTTTCTTCACGGAGCCTAGCAAGAGTCGCGTTTTCAGCTCTGAATCTCTCTATTTCAGTTTCCAGTTCAATGATTCTCTCTCTCAGTATCTGGGATGGAACAGTGTTTCCTGTCAAAGAACAGCCAGATGCAAGTTACTTAAGCAAAATCCACAAGACTGAAGTAAACAATTAGCACACACCCACTGAAAACAAAACCCTGATACTATTTTAGACAGAAATATTACCCGGGAAAAAAATGTATTCAAGTAACATAGGATTGACATGATTCTATGATTTTAAAGCACTCTGCAGTATTTATTGATCCCTCGAGTGTTGAGAATATCTGTCATCTTTGTAGAACTAAATTTATATTAGGAATTGAAATGTGAAGGGCTTCACATCAAGCTAGAGAAAATAAATGAAGGTATAAGGGCCAGAGTCATCAAACAGGGAAGTTTATGGATGCAAGCTTTTCTTTCTAAATTTTATTCACCACAAAGTCTGCTTACACCTATCACCCTTGTGAAATCCACTAGAGGTCAATAATAGTATTTATGGGGTTCTTCTCAAAAACCTAAGGGAAAAAAAAGTGTTAAGCATTCATTGGAGCAAAGTTTGAAACCAAGATCTCACCACCTTACAAAGAAGGGACTTCGACGCTAAGACTATGCTCTGATGCCTCCATGGAACAAGTGTACTTTAATGATCTTAAGTAAAGGCAGTAGCTGCAACAGGACCTTTTAGAAATAATCCTTCCCCAGAATAGAATCATGTAATTGACATTAACTTAGGCAAACCAGAAAAAGCAACCCATGGTTCCCATATTCCATGTGAATTCCCTAGATACTATACTACCATCATTAATAAAAAAAGAGGTTTGCTGCCTCCTTGTATTTTACAGATGTGAACAAGCAAACCTAACAGTGTGTAGCATTACCCTACTGTGGTGTAAACATGCACTGTAGTGGAAAGGGGGCTAATACTTCATTTACACTATGCCTTTGGTATTTCTTTCGACTTGGAAACACTCATCTAGCAGCTCCAGATCAAGTTAGTTCAGTGAGCTGGTCTGACAGAAAAATAGCTTCTAGGAAAAAAATTGGTTTCACTGATCACACTCATTTTACAAGCTGCAAACTATTAGATCTGTCATCAGAGATGCAATCAGGAGAGGAACTGAAAGGTGAGAACAGCAGAAGTTTGTGCTTAAAAACTTTGGTGTAATGTCAGGTTGCAGCTTAAGCATTAGGAGGAGAGACTTGTAATGTGGGACTTCAACATTTCCTACCAATTGCTGTTTTTTCACCTCCTGGCTCCTGGTCCACATTTGATTTGATTTCATGCTCTGAATGACAGCCTGCCTTCAGTTTTGGTTTCAGTGAAGGAAAGAGTTTTGTCATCAAGTTTGATACAGGAGGTCCATTCAAATCACTGTCCACTGCAGAGTCTTTGGATGCTTCATCTCCCCTCTTTGAGGCAACTTTTCTCTTTATTGCTCTATCTGGGACAGCTGTATCATTCTTAGTGGAAAAGTCCATCTGTAAAGGCATTTTATTACATTTTTCAGGTAAATCACTGTTAACATAATTTTCATCGAGATCACTCCATGTTCTTTCATCATCAAACTCAAACTTACTCCTACTCATACAAGGCATGCTACTCTGGTGGTCTGAAGATTTTCTAAGTGTGTTCTTTGACAGTGCACTGTGATCTTTGTCTGGCAAGCCGAGGTCAGCATCTCCATTTTCACTTTCTTTGCTGATGTCTGTAACAGGACCTTCACAATCAAGAGATTCTGGATCATTTTCTCTATGGCTCATAAAAGATGCCTTAGTATCTTCATTTTCATGCTTTAATGTGCTGTCAAGTTCACTCTCAGAATCTGTAGTAGAATCACTATTACCCTCACCCTTATCTTCATTTATAGTCCATTGATTACTTTTTAAAGCAGGAGCCGCTGTCACACAAGGAGCTGACAATATTCTACTGTCCATTTTATTCAGTGGATCCTTCATTCTTACAGCTGTTCCTGAATTTGAGACTGCATGCATAACTGTTCTGTCCTTTGTATTTCCCTGTGTCACACAGTCTGCCTTTTTATTACTCTTATTTCCAAGTTCAACAGCCAGTGCCTTTACTTGCTGCTGCTTTGCCTTGATAGGGGTAGAAGACATTCTACGGCCCGTTAAAATTTGTTGATCTTGATCTAAGAGCCTCTGAACAAATGAGGAATTACTTGAGAAAGACATTTCATCTGCAGCTTGTTCTAGAAACAAAAATTCATCTAATTCTAGATTTTCTTTTTCTTGTTCTTTTTCCCAGTTTTCCAGCTTATTCTGAAAAGAAACTTCAAAAGAGAGTTCTGAATCTTTTACAGAGTGACCCACGAGACATTCTGGATTAGAAAAGGCACTGGGCAGCTCACAAGACAACTGAGACTTTTCTGTGCCACATAATTTGTTTCCAGTTTTGCCACTGTCAGACTTAGAAAATTCTGCTATGTTCTCTTTATTTTCTATCCTGCTGTTAATTTCTGTTGGGAAAGAGTCTCTCATCTGTCCATCATGATTTTTTCCTGGTTGCACTCTTTTTTCTAGCAGCATGTTATTTTTTCCATTGTGATTCCCAAGTATCAGGGTCTTCTGAGTAGGACGTTTTGCTTTAACAGGGTGCTTATGTTTCTTGGATGGTGCAAAACGCTTCTCAGAAACCTCTTTTATCCCAGGAGGCAAAATTTTCTTCAGTGTTTGTGATCTGTCCACTCTAATAACATTTCTGTCATCTGAAGCCCTTTGTTCAACTTTTGGGGTGTTTTCTCCAAGTTTTGTAATTTTAGATTTGGCATTAGTGAATCTTGCTAAGCCTTCTCCTCTTTTCAGGAAGGGTCGCCTGATCACTGGTTTCTGAATAACTGATCCATTTGTCTCCTGAAAAGGGGCAGAGTAAAACACAAAATGTCAAAAAACCCCTTGCAGTTTGAAGATTTCTTCAAATGAACCCCACAGGTAAGTAGGAAACCATATAGTATATTCCTAAGGGATTTCTAAGGACATCTTACAGAAGTAAAGCATTTGCTACATATTATTTTTTGAGGATGTGAATATTGCATTCAGTATTAGCTTTTACTGCCAGAATCTTCCTTGTACATCTAAGCACATCTTGACACAATGTATTACAGAATAACCAACCTCTAACTTCTGGTTTTGCTCCAGGCGCTGCTCTTCCAGTTGTATCTGTTCTTCCAAGAATTCCTCAAATGTCTGTTTCTTCTCCTGAATCGCAGCTTTAATAGGTCTAGTGTAATTTCAAACAAAATCCAGTCTCACATTTCTCCATAAAATAACTGTGTTTAACATCACTGCTATTCAAAGACCTCAGATGTAATTACATAAATTGTGACATACTTTGGCCGTTAAGCAGCAGAGTTAACCTGAGAAATGCATTATAACACTACCTATTTATCTTTTGAGAAAAGGTCTACCAAATTCCTGCTAAAAGGTACCCTGAAGGTACTGCAGCTACTACTGTTTCTTCTTTTATTGCTTATCTCCATGACACTTTCCTCTGGCCTGCAGCACCAAGCTTTCACTTGTATTTCAGTCATGCTGCTAACTGTGGTATCTGCATTATCACCTTCCCACTCAGTAATGCTACCGAGATTGTGTTTCTCATCTTCCTCTTTGATATTCCTGCACCTTCACAGAAGAGCTGGGTCTGGCTGAGATGCTGCTGCATTCTGGATTTATAACTACAACAGTGTTGATAACACACCAGTGTATTACTGAACACTGCTTGCAGAGCAACAAAGCTTTCTTCAGTTTTTCACGCTGCTGCCCACTCTCAGCAATTAAGCCGAGGGTGGGCATGACTCAGAAGGGACACAGCCCTAAATGCTGACTCAAATTGACCAAAGGACCATTCCTTGCCATATAAAAGCAGTAAAAAACAGAAACTTGATCTTCCAAAAGCAGCTGTTGCTCAGAGATCAAGTGGGCATCAGTCTGGTTGTGGGAAATGGAGGGTGACTAACTTTACATCACTTGCAGAGTTTTTCCTCCTCTTTCATTTAGTTTTTTTGGAGCATGTTTATCTTGACCCACAAGTTTTTTAAGAGTCTGCTCCTCGGATACCCTCTCTCATTCTGCTCTGCAGTACTGAGAACAAGCAATCAGGGGGGTGCTTAGTTGCTATCTGGGCTCAACCCACCACAACCTGGAATGAGTCTTTCTTGGATTTGTGATGACCAGGCAGACAAGACAGGGCTTTAAAACAATGCCAACACTGTTAATTCTATTAACTCCATAAAGTAAACATTTACTATAAATCGGGCCATGGTCTAGTCGATTGGATAGGGCTGGGTGCTAGGTTGGACTAGATGATCTTGGAGCTCTCTTCCAAAATGTTTGATTCTATGAGAAGGCTTCTGCCACAAGCACTATTATCACTTCTTAGCTATATACAGGTATCTAGTCAAACTCTTGGTAATAAACTAAAAAGTCACAGCCTTAAGCTCCTCCTTCACATTTCTGCTCTCAACACATAATAGTGGGTAGGAGGCTGTCATAAACCAAACAGAGATCAGATAATGACAACTGCTTATATACTATAAGCAGTATATAGCTATGCTAAAATATGCTTCTAAACTATCATTACTCCAGGCTGCACACAGATCATCAGCCAACACACATCATCTCATCTTTCACAGCATAAGCAATTTCAGCCCAGAGCCTCTCTTACTACAGGTCTCCACAGTACACAGCAAAATGGAATCCTTGGTTGAGGAAGTTACACAAATCCAGAATATCAGCTTCTTTCAAGCAGGAGTGAGAAAACAGTGTTATTTGACAAAAGCTGCACAATAATGGTTTGAATTACCTTTCCTCTGTATTAGTCCAAAAATGTTTTCCTCCACCGGAATTTTCAGACAGATCTGTCCTTTCCACACATAATGGATCCCTGTATTGATCTTCACCCTCCATTAATATTTCCACCTTTTGTTCTGGACACCACACATTTTTTCCTATGAAATTAATTGAACTTTTTTTTTACTCCAAAAACTAATCAGTATTCATCTTATACTTTAAGCAGCATTCAAGCCACATTAAAAACATATGGGAGCTTCATGGTAATGTAGTCTGAATTCCTACACAAAATAGTTAAGATTTCTCCAAAGTAAGTCTTATTTGAATTTGAGCTTTCTTTTTAAAAGAACATCCAATTATGCATTTAAAAAATTCACAGGCCTTAAATAATCCATTCTGAATGTTAATCACTTATGCCATTGTTAATTTATGGCTTTAAAATAACAAATTTGGATGTCTGCTGTACTGAAAAAATCTCTTTATCAAGCTTCTCTTTCCCATGTATTAACTATGATCAATTTGCCCTTTCACATTCTCTTAAACCAAGCTCTCTGATTAAAGCTTTAAAGCTGATATGAAGTATGATGAAATGCAATCTCATACCTTTTCCCCAAAACCTCTACAGCTTAAGGTTTCACTTTATTAAATTGCTAGATCCAAACCAAAATCACTATTCCATCCATAGCAGCAAAGTAGTTATGCTGGTGCCAAGGGTAAAACCGAGTAGATGAGGAAGAAGAAAGAATTTCAGTGCATTGCTTCCGATGTGCAAATAATTTTTAGCCATATGGTGGGACCTTGTTGACCCATCTTGATTCACAATTCCAGTTGAGTTACTAATCCTAACAATAAGGCTGGTCTGAATACATTCTGTACCCCTGGATAGATTGTTATTCTCCATTTGGCATGTAAAAATGTGAGTAAAGCTCGACCCAAATAATTTAGCTGTCCAATATCTGTCATTGTTTGCTATTTTCTCAGTTTTTGTCATATATAAGCTTTAGTAGTTTTTTTCCCTAAACCAGACAAGAATTTCATACGGATAAAAGGACTTGTTTTTTGTCTCATGCTGCTTTTAACAACACTCACAGGAAAACTCCAAAGTTTACAAGCTGTCAGTAAACCAACCAACAACTCAAGTAAACCAACTTCGGTATAAAATCTTCACAGTAAGTAGGAAATTACGCTCAGAAACTACCAGGGAATAAAAAACAGACATACACCAAGTTATCTTTATATAAATGACTAACCAGTAACATACTGGTCTTCCTCTTTTTTCAGACAATTCTGCATTTTCAGAGACACACTCAGACCTTGTTTCTCACAGGCAGGCACTCCTGAAAGACTCTTCTTCAGAGATGAGGTGCATTCTTTGTTGCTTAACTTTTGTGAAAAATCACTGTCTTGTGTATGTGGAGAAACAGCTGGAGCACAAACTGTGTCTTCAAAGCCTGCTGAATGCCCAGGTCTTAGCTTTTGACTTTCAGTCATCAAAGTATAGCCTTAAAAGAGAAAAAAAGAAAAAAGCCCACAACTGTGTCATTGTAATTGTATTATTACAACACCACTGTTCCAGAAGAGAAAAGAAATTGCACTGGATCAGTCAAGACTGATCACCCAGCTTTAAGTTAGTTCTTAATAATAATTGATGAGGCAATCAGGATTTTGTTCTCCTGAGGGTAAGCCCTAAATTCATTTTCTTAGGTGTTCAGAGTGAAAGAAAAACAATCATTTAAGTTAGGTTGGCAAGATACTGGGACAAGAAATCTCTCTGCTCAGCTCTAGGTTTTTCCAACCCAGCACTGCCTACTCTATTTGCACACAGTAAATGTGACTGGAAATCTGATAGTGGTTACAAGTGTTTGGTTTTAATACATATCATCTTCCTAGTCTAGTTTAGTTCACCACCTGAACAAATCTGTGCTGTGTGAGCACAAAGGAGACCGCTTCATTTGAGTACACTGAGAGCTTAAAGCAAGCAAAAGCATTATGAAGAACAGCCAATCAGAAAGAAAAGCAACTGTGTGTTTTACACTGTCTTTTATATTTAAATTATGTTTGAAGCAGGGGCTCCCATCATAACACATATTGATCAAGTTCCAATTACAGGTGGCGTTTTGTAAGAACCAGACAGTATTCCTTCCCCGGTAGCACTCAACTGTCAGGCACTGAAGCGATGCAGCATTTATCTTCAACTAATTAATTAGTTTTAAGGTGAATAACACTGAACACACTTTCAGATTTTAACTGGAAAATGAGATTAGCTTTTTTAGTTTCCTTGAAGCATGCCATGTGCTTTCTTTCTCAGCTTACCAAGAACTCCTGTCTGGCCAGAAACCATGCTAAGCAGCTTCTGCTGTTCTTCCATTAGCCTTTGAAGTTGCTCCATCTGCTGTTTCTTTAGCTGCTCCTGTTTCTGTTGTTGTAATTCCTTCAGCTTTTCAAACAAAAGAATAAGTGTATTATAGGCTACTTTAACTTAGAATGCACCACAGAGTCAGTGTCATCAAGACAACAGGTATTTCTTCTTTTAAAGATTAGGTAAGTGTAACATGAAGGAAATTATTATTTTTTTAAATCTTTGAATACAGATTATTCATAATGAAAAGAAAAAGCACATGATTAAGGGACTGGAGCATCTCTCTTATGAGGAAAGAGTGAGAGACCTGGGGCTGTTTAGTCGGGAGAAAAGAAGTCTGAAAAGGGACCTTACCAATGTCTGCAAATATCTGAAGGGTGGCTGTCAGGAGGATGAAGCCAGTCTCTTTTAAGTGATACCCAGTGATAAGGCAAGGCAATGTAAACTGAATCACAGGAAATTCCATCTCAACATTTGAAAGAAAATTTTCACTGTCAGGGTGATGGAGCACCAGAACAGGGTGCCCAGAGAGGTCGTGGAGTCTCCTTCTCTAGAGATTTTCAAAACCCACCTGGACAGGTTCCTCTGTGACCTGCACTAAGTGGTCCCTTCCAACCTCTAGCATTCTAGGATTCTATGAAATGCAGTGGACAAGGAGGTGAGACTACTTTAACAGTAAGATCTATTAAAGTGCTGCTGAACACTTTCAGCTAACATAATTTACATGTGGTATGGAGAAGAACTTGAGCAAATGTATAGGTTACAATGGATTTAATTGTCATGTTTGCACTATTAAAAAACAGTAACACCAAAGCATTGCCATTCCAGGCCTTTTTGTCCCAATGTCTTGGATGCTTCACATTCAACATTAACATCCCCATCCCTGGAGGTCTTTAAGGCCAGGCTGGATGGGGCTTTGAGAAACCCGATCTAGTGTGAAGTGTCCTTGCCCATGGCAGGGGGGTTGGAACTAGGTGATCCTTGCGGTCCATTCCAGCTCTGACAATTCTATGATTCTATGGACATATCTCTTCAGCTAAACAGAAACAGGGATTTGGATGCACATACCTACTTTGGGAACTAACAGATGATGCTGCTACAGATACAAGACAATGCAACTTCATCATATTGTGAATATCTATGGTGAAGTATTACCACTGCAATGACCAGCACCCCATTGCCACAGCTGCCAGTGAAGAAACAGTGGAACATTGTAAAACTGTATGCAGATTTCCAGGTAAAAAGATTTTCAGAACAGGTACACTACCACTGAATGCAATTTCACTTTAAACAGGAATCTGTGCCAGTTGGAAACAACAAAAGTTAAACTCAGTAACTGCAAATCATAAGAAAGGTTTTTGCATGTATAAATGTGACTTAGGACTTTCTCTTTTAAGCTTGTGCTCTAGAGATACTTTGCAAAGAGTCTGCTTACTTCCAGGTAAGACAAATCATATGCAGAAACAAAATATTTTAATAGATGTACTCCAAGGAATACTAGGTCTTTACCTGCTCAAGCTTTTGTAAGAGTGGATCACTGTGATCAGATTTATTCTGACCATGCGCTTCATCAGGGACGAAGTTTGTTTTAGAGGCTTCCATGCCAGCAGTGGCATAGTGCTGAAATGTAGGAGAGCTGCCGGACACTTCACACAAGGAATCATCACTTACAGAACAGCTGTCTGAAAGACCCAGCTCTTCAACAGGGAAAGCTGTGAGGTTCTCAGGTCCAGGTAACAAATTTTCTTTGTTGGTTTTCAAACAAATAAAACTGGGATCTAATAAGACTCCAGCCCGGGAACTATTGGATATCCACTGTGCGATGAAGTTTTGGTCACTACTTGGATCTTCAACAGTTGGCATCACGTAAATTGTATTCCACTTCAATCACTGATGTAGCATTAACATAACATTACATTACGTAGTGTTAGGATAGTAAAACTTCCAAAGTTCCAGATACTCGGTATGGATGGTTACCAACTTTTAGCACCTAGAAATTAAGCAGATAAACAAAGAAAGAAATCTACAATTAACAGATGCCCAGTAAAAGAAAGCTGGTTTTTTAATATATATAACAAACACAGTGTATTTATAAAAATAACTCCCAATTTACTTATCACTTGGCAATACAATTTGGACAATGAGTAATACTTCCTGTGCAGAAAATCAACATAAACCAACTTTAAATCTTACCATGTGGGTCCAGTTAATATTATCTCAAATACTATAAACCTATGTATAATATTCTCTCCTATAGTACAGAGAGATGAAGAATTTAAGCACCAGCAACTGAGAAGGTGATTTGAGTAGCTGAAAGATTTCCTGCTTAACACCTTCATATTAATGCAGTTTCAAATATGTCTATCTAAAGACAAACGTATTACTCCATAGATACCAATGAAAATGTTTGTGTTTTCTTTAGTTTCTCATGGGAACTCTACAATCGTGCTGCCTGACAGGTTCTTCCTCCCAGTTAGCTTTCTCTTTTTTTTAACTATGAAGAAAAGAAAGACTGAAAATGTTCCAGTGATAACCAAATTCCTGCAAGTGTCATAAGACATGAACGAATCCACGTAGGTAGGACACCCAAAATATTTCCTCACTTAGAAAAAGACACAGAACTGCTGCCACGACGATGTGGCAGTCAGAACCTGAGCACTCAGCCTTGATACCCCTGATTAATCCCAGAGCAATTAACTCTGCTTGTGCGCAAGTTGTGCCGCGGGGAATACAGAGGAAAGAAGGGGACAAGGAACAAAGAGCAGACAACCACAGAAGCCCAGGTCCAACGGTCTTGCCGATCAGGAAAGTACTCTTTCAAGCTTCCTCATTCCCAAGAGATTTGTTCGTGCCAGCTGGCTCTTAATTTGTCTCTAAAAGGGCTTATATGTTCAACCCGAAGCCTGAGACTGCGAGGAGAAGAAACAGCAAAATTCCCCTAGGAAAACGGTTTTTTCAACTGCTTTCTGCTTTGATACGACACTGGAAGTTTCCCACCCATGTAGATTCCTGCACAGGCAAATTCAAGCCTAGAGGGTTCATGGGCGGTTTCCTCTGCCCATTTTTTTAGACCCTTTGGAGGCAGCCTGCCAGTTTAAAGGTTCCCCCGAAGCGTGCGGGCAGCAGCACCTTCGCACCGAGAGAAAAAGCTGTCAGAGCTGAAGGAGTGACGAAGCGATCCCCTTTAAGGCTCACCGATGGGGGGGACGAGTATGTCCACGCTCCTCGGTCGAGCCGAGGGGCCAGGCCCGGCGTTTTCCTTCCCCCGCGGACGCTGCCCCGGCCCCCCGCACCGCGACACCCTCGCAAGAGGACACCTCGAGCTCGCCGCTAGTCCCGAAGCACGCACACCGCAGGCACCAGCACCGCTCCGCAAGCTGCTGCCACAGCGACGCTCTCCGCTCCGGCCGCCACTGCCTTCCTTCTATTACAAACCTGCCGCCATCGCACAGCCTGCCGGCGCCACCAGCCCAGCTCCGCCCCAGCGCCGAGCATACTGGCGGTTGTAGTCCCGAGCCGCCGCCGTCCCTGTCCAGCTGCGAAGCAGCTCTCAGGCGCTCGAACTACAGCTCCCAAGAGACCCAGCGGTGAAAAGGCCGTTGATGGGTGGCTACAGTGCACTATCGTAGTTTCTGCCCGCGGCTGTCGGGGCGGGACGAGGAGGTGGAGATAACTTCTAGGCGGCGGTCCTGAGGGCGGACCGTAGATGGAGAAGGCTGCCCAGCCCCTGCGCCGCCGCCGGAGCTCCTCTGGGGAGCCGCAGAGGCAGAAAGCTCTGCCCGTTCCGTGTTCCTCTGCCGCCCGCCGGCGCGGTATGTGAGCGGATTCGTGTCTAGTGAGCTGTCCACAAGCGTTCCGGGCCGGACCTTGGGGCTGTTAGCGCGCTTTTCTTGCGGCTGCGGGTAGCCCTTTCGTCTTTAAATAGCTGCACTGAGGGAGGAACGGAAGGACAAACGGGCGAGAAGCATCCTCTGGCTTTGTGACATTTCGTGCCATATGCATTACAAAGCGAAGTTGCGGGTTTCCCTCAACTCCAGTCAGTATCGGAGCATCGCCCCGGAAACTTGTGACATGTCTAAGGCAGTGAGGTATTTTTGCGGCTGTTGCGAGCAGGTACCAAGCATAGCCCTGGGCTGTATGGACACTGGGCAGCCCTTCAGTTGTCTACTACTAGTTTTAATTTCCGGTGGTGCTTCATACAGTTTCACAAGGCGCTTTCTGCTGAGCTCCCCAGCACCTTTTCTGTGCTGTAGTTTTGCCGGATGCTACCTGATTATCTTCAGACCGGGTTCTGCATTAATGGTGCCAAGCTGCTGCGTTAAAAAACACAAGGGTGTGTATTCCTGCCTTTTTCAAGCACAACATTGCATTCAGTCCTTTTTGACATCTTCGGCTGGAGAACAGAATAGAGGTTTGTTTTCAGTTTACCCGCACCCTGAAGCCCTTACAGGACTGCAGGTTATTCATGTTTGGGTGCTCTTTTTGGTTGGTTGGTTTGGTTTTTCAGTTTGTTTGGGTTTCTTTCCTTTGTCTCACTCTCTGCTAAAAACACAACCAGTTTCTAACAATTATGTTGAATTTGGCAATCAGTTGAAAAGGGTCTGATTTACAGACTGATGCATATAAGGTTAATAAATCACAAGATGACACTTCTAACCAAAGGCCAGACAGACAAGGGTAGGTGTATTTGACAGAGTTTATTAACCTGTCAGTTACTTCAAGAAATAATGTTTTACAATATGAGTATTTAGAATCAGCTTTGAAGAAAACAGCAATTTTGGAAACTTGCAAAGGTTTGGAGTTTTTTTGGGGGGGGTATTAGATTTATTTTGTGGAATTTTTTCCTTTTTTAAAAATGATTATTATTTTCACAAAGCTTCAAGTAAGACTTCAAGTTGGAAATATATATATAAGATAAAATAACCCCCAAAAAAATCCTGCTGCAATAACACAGTCTCAAGTTGTGCCGGGGTAGGTATAGGCTGGATGTTAGGAGGAAGTTGTTGCCAGAGAGAGTGATTGGCATTGGAATGGGCTGCCCAGGGAGGTGGTGGAGGCACCATCCCTGGAGGTGTTCAAGAAAAGCCTGGATGAGGCACTCGGTGCCATGGTCTAGTTGACTGGATAGGGCTGGGTGCTAGGTTGGCCTGGATGATCTTGGAGGTCTCTTCCAACCTGGTTGATTCTATGATTCTATGAACTGTGTTTATTTGACTCCACTGGGAACTCTGAGTTAATTTCAACAGAATACAGTGGGTTTTAAATGTCTTTGTATGAAGAAGTGTTATGTCTTGAAGTCAAAATTATGAGAAAAGATAGCTAGACAATAATTAACATGGGCAAGAAATATTATTCGATGTGATTAAAGTCATAGAATCCTATAATGGCCCAGGTTGGAAGGGACCTCAGAGATCATCTACCCCAACCTCCCTACTGTGAATAGAAGAACGTCAAGCATTCCAATATGTGATATAGTTTGGATGCAAACAACTATAACAGTGTAGAAAGAAGAAAGAATAATCACAGTATCACAGTATCATCAGGGTTGGAAGAGACCTCACAGATCATCAAGTCCAACCCTTTACCACAGAGCTCAAGGCTAGACCATGGCACCAAGTGCCACATCCAACCTTGCCTTGAAGTGCCCCAGGGACGGCAACTCCACCACCTCCCCGGGCAGCCCATTCCAGTGCCCAATGACTCTCTCAGTGACGAACTTTCTCCTCACCTCAAGCCTAAATTTCCCCTGGCGCAGCCTGAGGCTGTGTCCTCTCGTTCTGGTGCTGGCCACCTGAGAGAAGAGAGCAACCTCCTCCTGGCCACAACCACCCCTCAGGTAGTTGTAGACAGCAATAAGGTCACCCCTGAGCCTCCTCTTCTCCAGGCTAAACAATCCCAGCTCCCTCAGCCTCTCCTCGTAGGGCTGTGCTCAAGGCCTCTCACCAGCCTCGTCGCCCTTCTCTGGACACGCTCAAGCATCTCAACGTCCCTTTTAAACTGGGGGGCCCAGAACTGAACACAGTACTCAAGGTGTGGTCTAACCAGTGCAGAGTACAGAGGCAGAATGACCTCCCTGCTTCTGCTGACCACACCATTCCTGATGCAGGCCAGGATGCCACTGGCTCTCTTGGCCACCTGGGCACACTGCTGGCTCATGTTCAGGCAGGTATCAATCAGTACCCCCAGATCCCTCTCTGTCTGGCTGTTCATTTTAATGCTGTGAGACAAGGCAAGAATGTGTAAAGTCAGTAAAAAAGTATAATCCTGAAAGATATCAGCATTTTAATTCTATTTTCTGTCTTCTTAATAACTACACCTTTTATTTCTTTTTTACTTTCGCTTCTTTAGGATTTTAATGGGTGCTAGTCTGCCCTTTAGGTATTTTTAAAAGTAATTCCTATTTGACATAATAGATTTTATTTTATAAATATTCTTATGTCATGAATCAATACAATTTTCAGAACTATATGTCAGAATCAGGACTAATGTATCTGTACAGGTGTTGTGTCATGGAGTCTGCAAGACGAATGTGATGGTTTGGGGGTTACCCCGCCCCCCCACACTTTTGTATTTACCCCAGCTAACTCAGACGGACCCTGGGATTAAGATGAAGCAATTTATTTACAGCTAGCAGAATTTACAAGCAGCTATTTACAATATATACAGTTATATACAATTATATACAGAAATATACAAAGGATAAACAATACAAAAGCACAACTCCCCTCCCAGAAACCTGAGTCCCCAGGAGGGGCTCTCAAACCACCCCAACACCTCCCCCCGGCCCTCTTAACCTTACCCCAGTTCTCAGGAAGAAGAGAGGTGCAGCCAAGAGGTTAGGGAGCAAGGTTAGTAGGAGCAAGGTTAATGAGATGTGACCAGGTCTAAGGCCAAAGCAAGAGTGAGAGAGAAAATGGAGAAAAAGTCTTTCTTCTTCCCAGAGTTCTCAGCGAGACTGTGAGAGAAGTTGACATCAATTGTTTTTCATTTCACTGCCCGTTATCTAGTTCCTTTACCAAAACATTCTAGCTTGCTTCAAACTAGCACAACGAATCTGGTTTTGCACAGCAGAAGCCATGGGTATTAACTGACTGAAGCCCACTAGATTTGTTTCATAGCAATCCTAGATAATTTTAAGCTAAAAGTATATCTGCCTTCATGCACTACAGCTATACAACTTGGGAAAAAAAGCGTGGGGGAGGGAGAAGAGACAAACCAACTAACAAAAAAAAAAACCCAAAGAGACAAACCAACTAACCAAAAAAACAAACAAACCAACCACATGAGCTGTGGAGGAATGGTTCTCAGGCTTTGTGGCCAAGTGGCAGAATAGCTGTGGTTTCTGTTAGAGGTGACATGAGGTGAAGATGATGGAGAGAAGAATCACTAGGATAGCCTGGGGCAGTTTCCCTTCAATCACAGAATTGTCAGGGTTGGAAGGGACCTCAAAATTCATCCAGTTCCAACCCCCTTGCAATGGGCAAGGGCACCTCACACTAGAAGAGTTTGCTCAGAGCTCCATCCAGACTGGCTTTAAAAATTTCCAGGGATGAGGCCTCCATCATTGCACTGGGCAACCTGTCCCATGGTCTCACCATCCTCTTGGTGAAGAGTTTTTTCCTAATATCCAATCTGAATCTACCCACTTCTAGTTTTGCTCCATTCCCCTTAGTCCTATTGCTACCCAACCTCCTAAAAAAGTCTCTCACCAGCTTTCTTGTAGCCCCCCTTCTCAGTCTGTCTCCATAGGAGAGGTGCTCCAATGCCTGATTCCATATCCTGCCAGTTATATGGATGAATAAAACATGACCTTAGAAGCTGCTAACTTGTTCCAATGTGTACAATATTTATGAATATTAAGTGGTAGTATTGTTTTTATTAACTATTAATAAATGAGGAAAATCAGTTGCTATACCAAGTAAATAATGTTCTGATTGCAGATGTACAAGGCCTGTTATCACTGAAAATGAAAAAGCCACAAAGAAAAATGAAAACAATTCCAACCTTACTGTTGCTGAAGACAGTAAGAATTGAGCCCAAACTGGGGTAAAAAGAGTTGTGCTAGGCAATGTCGCATGTTTTGCACAACTCCAGTTCGATGACATCAGTTGCTCTTCCCTTATCTGCCTGGTGAATGTGGGGAAGGCTGTGGATGTAGTCTACCTGGACTTCAGCAAAGCCTTTGACACTGTCTGCCACAAGCTCCTGGCAAAGCTGGCAGCTTGTGACTTGGACAGATTCACTCTGAAATGGGTCAAGAACTGGCTGGAGGGCTGGGCCTAGAGAGTGGTGGTGAATGGTGCCACATCCAGTTGGCAGACAGTCACTAGTGGTGTTCCCCAAGGAACAGTGCTGGGCCCAGTCCTGTTCAGTATCTTTATTGATGATCTGGACCAGGGGATTGAGTCCATCATCAATAAATGTGCAGATGACACCAAGCTAGGTGTAGATGTGGATCTGCTGGAGGGTAGGAGAGCCCTGCAGAGGGACCTTGACAGGCTGGATGGGTGGGCAGAGGCCAATGGGATGAGATTAAACAATGGTTATTATTCCCTTGTTGAGTACAAGGGAAGAATAACCTCCCTTGTCCTACTGGCCACACTGTTCGTGATCCAGGCCAGGATGCCATTGGCTCTCTTGGCCACCTGGGCACACTGCTGGCTCATCTTCAGCCTACTATCTACCACTACCCCCTGGTCCCTTTCTTCCTGGCTGCTCTCCAGCCACTCTGTCTCCAGCCTGTAGTGCTGCTTAGGGTTGTTGTGGCCAAACTGCAGAACCCTGCACTTGGCCTTGTTAAATCTGTATCCTGTCTGTCTGGACAAACTGCCTGGAATTAGTAATTACTTCTGTTTTCTCTGTAGGACTTCTACTCTGCTTTATGTGTTTAAAGATAAACCAGTGCCTTAGAAAATGCATTTCATCAATGCATTAAGGCTGGCGATATGAATCAGTGAGATGTTAAGGAATATTATCTTTCAATGTGATTCATCTTCTATTTCAGATAATTTACTTCACTGTCTCTTATCTCCACTTGAGGTGCTTTGCAAGTAGCCCTTTAGGGGGTAGAATAATATCCAACTTTTAAATACTATAATCATATCCTAGCTGCAAGAAAATATTTTGTGACTATTTCCTTAACAAAAGTTAAGGATTTATTTCAAGAAATAATGATCCATTTTCAGTATTTATTGGTTTGTGCTCTTTTTGCAGTTTTGAAGTAGCTTTTGGTTTAATAATCTCTTCTCCATTGCTTTGTAAATGAATCTAGTAGATCAAAATCTTTGTCCTTCTAGGTTGCTACTTCAAGGCAGGGATGACAGATAGTGGCACACCAACAGATACGGTTATTGTCTAGATATCCAGCAAGTTTTTTACTTTTATTAATTCTTAGTTATTTTGAAGAATAATACTGCTTTATAGAGAAGAGGAAATATGAGTGTGGAGAATGCAAAGTAAGAAGAGATACTGTGGTGGAGGGTTGCAAAGTCCTCTTGCAAAGCCCTCATTTATACAAAATGCAGGTTTGCAGCGATACAGAGATATCAAGGGAATGAAAGTAAAAGTTGTCAGATTCTTTTTCCAAAATGCTGTGTCATTTAGGTTCACCACTTAATTCACATTTTTTAGCTACAATCTACAGCTTTAATTTTATTGTAAAACACCATTCTATGTTTCCAGCAGGATCATTATTTTGTTGGGTATAAAACTTGTCAGGTTAAAATTAGATACGTTGTTAAGTTTTGCTCTACTGATATCAAAGGAAACCACTTAGGGTGGAACTGGTGCACGGTAACAATGAGCCAGAGTCTCAATATCATTTACAGCACAAGAGTAAGAAATGTTTTCTCTTTGGATGTTGACTTGTTTCCAGATGTTCCTAATTACTTTTCAGATAACACAATAAAAACTAATTTGTATTTTTATTTGCAGATGTTACCAAATTAGTGATTACCATGTGATGTCTGTGTAGCATCAGCTTAGCAGATTTCCTACAGCCATAATTACCAACAGCACTTGCAACTCCTCCTGGCACAGTGTGTTTCAAGAGAAGGAAGGAAGCAGTTTTGCATAAATCATCAGGGGTGACCTTATTGCTGTCTACAACTACCTGAAGGGTGGTTGTGGCCAGGGGGAGGTTGCTCTCTTCTCTCAGGTGGCCAGCTCCAGAACAAGAGGACACAGCCTCAGGCTGCGCCAGGGGAAATTTCAGCTCGAGGTGAGGAGAAAGTTCTTCACTGAGAGAGTCATTGGGCACTGGAATGGGCTGCCTGGGGGGGTGGTGGAGTCGTTGTCCCTGGGGCAGTTCAAGGCAAGGTTGGATGTGGCACTTGGTGCCATGGTCTAGCCTTGGGCACTGTGGTAAAGGGTTGGACTTGATGATCTGTGAGGTCTCCTCCAACCTTGGTGATACTGTGATGGTCTTTAAATAATTTAAATGCAAGGTTCTGAACAAACACCTTGTAAGACCTTAAAGTACTATCATCAATTCATGATCCCTTAGGCAGAGAGCCCACAGCTCAGCAATGCAATTCATAACAGAGTGTTACTTCTGTGTGCTGAATTGCACGAATAAACATGGACCACTGATACAATCATCCTTCCCAAACGGGATATTTCATAAAGTATCTTTTTATTCTTATATAAACTCTTCATTTAGGCTATGCATTACCAAATGTAAATCTTTCAAATCCTGTAGCAACTTGCTTTCAGGGCAGATTGGGAAATCCTGTGCCTCTGGAAGGCATTTAATTAAAGGCAAGGATCACAGACTTAGCACATGCAAGGATCACTTTAGCACATGCAAAACATGCTATTTATTGTCCTTTTCCATAACTCATCTCTAAAAAATTAGTCCATTTGTTAAATAGTGGTTTAGTGGAAATGACAGTGTTTAGTTAATTGGGGGGGGTAGTGGAGGGGAATAAAAGGCAGTTCAATCTCTAAATGAAGGAAATTCCTGAAACTGAGTGGAAACAGTTTTTATTCCTAGAGATACATAATCAAACACATGCCAGAAGCTCTTTGGTCAGTGAAAGGCTATACTTTATTTTCAAGTCTGGTTCCAAACTATACATAATCAAATCACCATTCCGGAGAAACTTTTTCCAGTAGTGTATGCATCCAATAAAAGTAGTTCTATGACTCTAAGCTTCTATTCCTTTTTAAAGAGCTTTGCATTAACTTGTTTGTTCCCCCTTTTTTTTCTTCTTTAGGCCAAAGTAGAAAAAGTATGCAGCTGATGGCTACTTTTCTTGTGCTACAGTCCATGTGCTGCACAAAGGAATTGAAAGGTACAGTTTTCAAAACTGGTGAAACTGGATGATTCAAGTAATTCAAAGTGTGCTTTTAAATAAAATCTTATAATTTAATGCAATATCGTAATATAAATCTTCCCAACATACAGATGATTAATTTCATTCTGGAGGGTCAATGATTATACTACAGTATATGCCTGCAGAAAAGGAAATGGAAGGTATTAATCATATCGATGGCACCTGGTTTCTTTTAAGAGGATGGATGGAGGAAGGAATACTTTGATAATATGATACAAACCCTGAGAATTATAAGAAGTAGTAAAGGATGTTTTATACATCGTAGAATCATTGAATAATTCACATTGCATATGACCTCTGGAGGTCATCTCTTCCTTAAAGCAGAGTCAACTCAGATGTTGGAGAGGTTGTTCAAGCTCTTGCCTAGCTGAGCTTTAACTATCTAAGGATCTTTAATGATCGAGAGCCACCAGTCTAAACTTTTTGAAGGGCAACCTTTACCAGTCTTTAATATAATTTATTTTAGGAATTAAGAAAAAAAAAATCCTTCATGTAACTGATGCCCACTATGAGTCTGCACCTTTTTTGAGGATTGTATTCATGGCTTGGTGTTCTTCACAAGCATACACCATAAAATATTCTGGACAGGATTTTTTAAATTATTTGAGCAGATGATTCTTCACAGAACAATTTTTACCTTTAGCTTTGAGGATTGATGCTGGCTCACTCTGAACCCCACACCTCTCACTTCTGTATGCCCCAGTGCTATAATATCTTTTTAATACAGGGTCTGGAAATTCCCTTTTTATGTGGATGAAGTGAAATATTATCAGCCAGCAAGTTTTTTGATATAGAGCAAACACAAAGGTCTTAAAAGAAGCATGAAATTTGGCCTCCAATGAATCTGGATTGCCCCAGCCACCAACAGATTCCTTGTGCCAAAGCTGGAAGCTTTACACACTGCACAATTTATAGGACATGTAGGAACAGGACAAAGAAACAGACAGGAGAGCCCAGGAAAATTTTCTGTCTCTCTTGAAAATCCTTGACAGAGTTAAAAAATAGTTGTATAATTTTGGCTCCACAGACACCATAAGTCACGTTACACTGTTCTATCAAATGGGAATAGTCCCTAGCAGTAATAGCAAAGTGTTGTAAGAGGTTACTAAGGAAGAGAAGAATTTAAGCAAACATCCGCCAAGGATGGAGTAGATACAGTTGATACTGTAGAGAAAGCTGCAAAGAGACATACTGTGAGGTCCTTGTTTCTAAAGTGCTCCAAATCCTTATTTTCATGTGTGTGATGATATTGCCTCTTTTTTAGTAAAAATACTAAGGCAGGATTTTTCCTACACTCTATATTTGACAAGAGCTAAGTCATAGGTTTCTTAAGAACTCAAAGGGCTCTTTAATGTAGACAATGATAAAGTAGCTTCTAAATCTGCTGTTGAGTGTTTGTATGGTCAATTGCTGTATTACTAGAGTTACCATATAAAGTGCATGGTGGCAAAATTATTAATAGAAGCAGGCAAAAAATACAAATTATGAAGCAATAGTAATTTTTTCACACCACTGCAGTGAATTATTCAAATAGTTTGGTATTTTCAGTGTTGCAACAATACAAGCCATATGGGTATGCATACAAAAAGTGTGCATTCATGCTAAAGCTTGAGTTTCATTTGAGTCATGTGTGTTCATTAAGGAACTGTTTCTGAGATACTATATATTAACAGTGGCTCTAGCAAAAGCACTTGAACAAGGAAATAAGGTTATGGTTTGTTTGCTCTTTCCTACAGGATTCCCTCCCGCCCTTATTACATAAAAAAGTTACGCTTTCCTATAGACAATCAACATACAAAATACTACGGAATGTTAAAGGACTCCTTTTCCTAGTAAGAAACCCTCTTTTCCGGCAAGAGCTTGTGCTGAGGTGTCTATTGGTTCCTTTCTCGGACGTCCCCCCAGAACCTCATGCAGCTGGCGGCGAAGAGTCCCCTTGTACGGGGATGTTCGGCAGCCTGTGTTTGGACAAGCTGGGGCCACTTAGGTACCGTATCTCCTGGCAAAAAGGTCAACAGCGGGAACAAGCCTTTGCGTGCCTCTCGTCACCGGTAACCACTTACGTTATGGATACCGCACCAGGGAGCCAAATCTTACACTGGGACCAGCAGCCACCTACCGCTCACTCCTCGCCAGCCGCATCGGGGCTCTCGGCAACTGGAGTGCCGAGCTGCGCGACGGCCAGCGCTGACGGGAGGCCGGGGCGGGATGGCACCGCGGTCTCCGCTGCCACCACCCATCTCTGCGGCTAGAATCGGGATGGACAACAGCCCCCCACAGGGAGCGCAGAGCCACCACCTCCACCTGCGAGCTCTAGCAATAGACAGCTGCCACTGGCGTGGGGCGGGGCCAGCCTATCCCCTGCTCCTTTCGGGCCCCGTGAGGGTCTGCTGCAGCTGCTGCCGCCGCCGCCCCTGCCCATTGGCTGCCACGGGCCGCCGCGCTGAGGGCACGAAGGCCTCCGGGCTCAGGGCCTCGCCCCTGTGCGTCACCGGCTGGCGGGGCGGCGATTGGCTGCGGCTGCCGCCTCTCTCCTTCTAGCCCGGCGGTGAATGTCGCAGCCGCTTCTCACCGTTGGCGTTTGAAATTCGGCCTAAAATGGCGGCGGCGGCCGGGAGTGGGGCTGAGGCGTCGGTGGCGGCAGCAGCAGCCGCCAGGATGAAGGGGGCGGAGGAAGAGGAGGAGACGGCTCTTGCGGCGGAGGATGAGGAGGACAGGGATGAAGACGGCAGCGGGACTGCCAAAGTGGTGGGCGCGGCGGCAACAGCCGGCAAGGGGGCCGGCGGCGGCGAGAGCGAGGAGGAGGAAGAGGACGTGTTTGAGGTGGAGAAGATCCTAGACGTGAAGACGGAGGGGGTGAGTGCTTGTCGCCGCCGCTTATCAGCGTGGCGTCCCCGGCCTCTGTGCTAGGGCCGCGGCGGGGAACCCTGGGTGGCGCGGCGGCGGGAAGTCCTTCAGGGAGGCTGCTGCGCTCCGCAGTGGCAGGGCTGGCGGGCAGCCCGGCTGGTCCTGACGGGGCCTGGCGACTGCCCTGGGGTCGTGTTTCGCCGCGCTCCCTGAGGCGGTGCGCCTGAGCCGGCAGAGGTTGCTGCCAAAGCGCTGGCAGCAGAGTGGGCCTGAGCGCTCGGCCCTCGCGTGCTCTTCCCTGAGCTGCTGTGCGCGCAGGCAGTGCAGACTGGCACTTTCCTGCGCCTTTCTCTTCTACTTGGACTAGAACCACACAAAAACAGGAGGTCGTTTGCAAGTGTCATTTAACATCTGTTGTGCTTAACTTTGCAAGGAAGCTTTTTGCATCTCACAGCATTAAATAAAGGTATTTCGAGTACAGTCTTTTTAGTTAGTTGTTTTTGTCCACGTTGTTAAACTAATTTTTAGTGTTAGGAATGACTTGCACTGGTGTTTTGATGTAGAGCAAGTGCAGAAATGGACAGGATTGAATATAATGGAGAACGTGGAGATGGTTTCAGGGTATATTTAGTGAGACTCTGTTTACTGGCTTATAAAATGCGTGAATACCTCTTAAAATACTCCAATTAAAATAACTAGCTGTAGCGGTCTTTGAATTGTTTAGTGACAAATATGCCTTCTTTGAAAGCAGAAGGTGTTACAAAAATTGCTAAAACCTCAAATACAAAAAATACATACTTTTACATACTTTTTAAGTTGATTCTGTGTCTGAAAAGTATTTATTTTAGCTAATTTTTGTGTTATTTTAGTCTTCAGTTGATACACAATAGTACAGAATTTTGATAGTTTTCATGGAAAATATCAGGGGTTTGAAACCCTTGGGCTGGAGAGAATTTCTCTGATTTGTGATGCTGTCATGATTGGGCAGTATCTTGCCTGAAACGCCTTGATGGCTTAGGAGGTAATACAGTGTTTATATATAGCTTTTCTTGTGTGAAGTATCTGTCAATATAGTGTCAGGCAGTCAGACTTCAGAAAGCAAGAGGACCCTTTTTTTTTCCCCCTTCAAACCCCAAATCGATGGAACTAAAAATCTGTATTCTGGCAGAGGAGGGAATTCCATGCACTTCTGAAGAATACTGGAATACATCGAGTACTATCTCTTAAAAATGCAATTGGCATATGCTGGTAAAAGGATGTGTTACACCCCCTCTTTTCATCCTCCAAGCAGAGCATTCTGCATCAGGTTCTGACCTATATACACTTGAGCTTTTCCAGACTCTGTCCGAAGTGCAGGTAGCTTTACTGCATACGTGCCCCTAACCCAGCACATGTTGGTTTGTAGATTTGTAGCGTAGACTGCAGTTGCATCATCAGGTCTCCTTTCTGTTGCTCTTAAGTGGGGGGGCAGTTTCCAGCACTTCAGAAACAGTGCAAGGTAGATACTTGCATCCACTCCTCACTTCTGAAGTGGCTGAAAAAGCTGTGTATTACGTTCAAGGGAGTATATTTTACTTAGTCTGCCTTGGACTGGTGGCTTCCAGCTTGCAGACTCCCAAGTCCAAGCAGATACACCAAGTCAGCCACTGTTCAGCACAGCATGAGACCAGTCAGTGTGTTCTTGTGTCACAGTTCAGAAGTGGGAGAGCTGGAGAGCATCACACAGAAGGCCTTTTCCTTCACAGTTGGACTGGAGTGGTAAACCTGCTGATAAATAAAACGTTAACATGTTGTATTTAAAACAAGGAATAAAATTTTGGATATGTTTCCTTGTATAATCTAGAAAGCCTTTAATACTGTACTACAATTATATTGATACAAAAAAGCTTCAATGCAAACAGTTCCATTCCCCAGTGGAAGTAGTTAACCTTGACTCTGCTCTTTAATGATATGGTCCTACCACTTTTCTAGGAGTTGGTTCTAGCCCACCACTAGTTTTCATAGAAGCTACAGCAGTATAAAAACACTTGGAAATGTACTGTTACTGCTTAGAGATACAGAAGAAAGAAAGAAATAAATAATGTTGTCAGGTGAGTATAAGGCTGTGTACATATCTTCAGTACCATGATCAATCTCATCTTCGTTTTAAGCTATGTTTTTTTTAATTGGTCTCCATGTATTGGATGTGGAGTCATTCAGCAGCCAAACAGTCTTGCATTTGCATTGGGCTTTGTTTTATTCAGCTTTCTCATACAAAAAGCAGGACTTTTAACTCATTTTGTACCCTGGGTTACAAGGATGTAATGGTAACTCAGCAGCTAGCTGAAGTCCTGCATCTGAAATGGCATAACCTGCTATCACCAGACAGGTGAGGGCCAGTTGTTTAGGAAGCAGATCTGCAAGAAAGGAGCTGTGAGTCCCCATATAAAAGCAATTTGAACATGAGTCAGCAGTTCTTGCAGCAAAGAAGGCCAACAGCATTCAAGAGTGGAGCCCGCAGATCAAGAGACATGGTTTTTACTCTCAGCACCACTGAAATGTATTAGAAGTACTGTCAAGTTCTGAGTGCCCCATGACAGGAGAGACACAGACATACTTGAGTGAAAGGTTATGAAAATGTTTAAGGTGCTGGAGCCTCAAAGGCTGAAATAGCTGATTTTTGTTCTGCTATTAGAAAAGAGGCAAGGTTGGTCATAGTATCTGTATCTACTTACTGGGAGGATGTAGAGAGGACAGAGTCAGATCCTTCTCGCAGGTGCACAGTGAAAGGATGAGATGCAGTAGCCACAAACTGAAACACGTGGAACTTTGAACAGATACAGTGACTGGGCAAATTTCTGAGCAACGTGGTCTAGTTGGTCCTTTCAGCAGGGCATTTTGTTAGCTCTGGAGATCTCTTATAACCTATTCAGTGACTGTAATAAGAAAGCTACTAGTTTATTTCATGAGTAACTCCATGCTTGGTTACCAGTATAGGATCTTTCAGAGCATTATTAATCTGTTTTTGAAAGAAAGCAATATTGTTTTGCCTTTTCAAAGGTGCTTTTCTTAGTACATTTGCTAATACTTGTTCAGGAATGTCTGCCTTGTCTCGTGTTCCTTAATTTTTTTTTTTTTTCATTTGGACAGTGGCATTTCTTAAATTTGGTGCTTGCTTTTTGTCATAATAGCTGTTTAAAGAAATGCAGGTTTCATCAATAAAGATGACCAGATTGATTTCAAAGGACCTGTTTGTGCTGATTGGTTAAACCTGGTGCAGGAGGTCCTGAGTTGCCACTTGTGTGGCTGTATCAGCAGTGTGCTTAGTCCACGCTCATAAGCCTTGGCAAGTAAGTTCATCTTGAAACAAAAAGTTCAAACTACTTATTTAGGAGAAAGGCAAAATATGATACAGTGGAAAGCACTTTTTAATTGTTTGTTCTTTTTTGGTTTTGTTGTTTGTTTTTTTTTAATAGTGGTAGAACTCATTCTAATCTAGTGAAAGGACAAGAGAGACTAAAGGGTGCAATTTCATCCCCCAGGGAAGTTACATACTGTTGAAACAGCTGGTCTAGGATTTTCATAAGTAATCCTTTACCACAGTATTTGTAACTAACTTGGCTGAGGTGCATTTGTTCAGATTTTGTCTAGATTTAACTTGATTTCATTGTTTGCTTGGGGTTTTTTTCTCTTTTTTTGATATTTGCATTTATTAAAAGAGGCATTGATTACAAATGTGACATAAATTATAAATTCCAATATAAAACTGTATGTATGGTGTTAATGCATTGTAAATGTTAAGATTTTTTTAGCAACTTCCATGGCAAAGAGAAGCAATTCACAAGATAATTTTTTATTAAAAGAAATATTAAAACTGCTTTTAAAAGCAGTTTCATAACTGTCAGAAAATCCATTTTGGTATAGTGACTGGGAATTCACAATTTGTACATAGTAGCTATGGTTCTGAGTATGTTTCAGATATAACCAATATTTTTGATCAAACTACTCCAGCTGCAGGAACATTTTACAGCCTGCTTCGGTAGGTATGTGACACAGATGGAAATAATTCTGGGAATTCTTATGTCAGTGTTAAGTTGAACTCCTATCATATTCACTTCTGTATACACAAACTAATCTATCTACTGACATCCTCAAGAATTGACTAGATGGTGCAGTACTGTGCAGTGTTGTATTAAATGTTGGGTTTTTTTTTCTTTACAGGGTGAAATTCTCTACAAAGTGCGGTGGAAAGGATATACTTCTGATGATGATACCTGGGAACCGGAGGTTCATTTGAAAGACTGCAAAGAAGTGCTGCTTGAATTCAGGAAGAAAATTTTGGACAATAAGCCCAAACCAGTTAAAAAAGAGACACAGGTATGTTTCATCTTCCTGTATCATGTACTGAAGTTTTATTCCCTAGGTGGCCTCTGGTTTCAGTGAGACTATATAAATGGTATATGGTCATTTTAAGTTTGCTTTTCACAACATAACCCCATTTCACTACCCACTTGCCTGTTGCCATGTCCATGAAGCTGGGTACTGCTCAATTCACCCTCCTGCTTTGTGTAGCAGATTGAGTTTTTTGCATGTTAGCCATTACATTGAATTGCAGGAAGGCAGAATGTGGCTTGGTGGTTTGTTTGGGTTCTTTGGTTGGTTTTTTTTGGGTTTAACTGCTCAGTCAGTCTGACTAATGTCTGGGGTTTTTTTTTTTAAACTGATACCTTGCTTCTAGAAAAACTTAAGGTAAATTTCACAAAATCAGGTTGAGTTTTTTAAAGAGAAATAGTTCAGATTTAGTTCTGTTCTGGAAACTGGATGTTGGATGTCTGATTGGTTCACTTCTTGTCTGTTTGTCGATTCTAATCTGAGCAGTTAGTACTGTAATTAGGTAGGTGAGCTTAAAGCTATTTACAAGTTTTGCAGTGTGATGAGGAGCAATGTGTGTTCCAAAATGCACTTCTCCCAAACACCATCACTACTGTTTTTGTACAGTTGGCACCAGAATGATACTGTTTAATGGAGAAAGACATATTTTCTTTTTTTCCCTACCTTTTAGAAATTATCTCTAAATGATGATGTATTTGAAGCAGAATCTGACAGTGACTGGCAAAGCGAAACAAAAGATGATGTTTTACCAAAGAAGAAGAAAAAGAAGTCAAAAGATGGAGAAGATGGAAGTGCAGATGATCTGAAGAAGAAGAAGCCTAAGTCTGCAAAACTCAAAGAAAAAACAGAATGTGAAAATTCCTCAGATGCTTTGGTTTTAGATTCAAAACCAAAAAAAAGGACTTCAGAAACCAAGGAGGATTTAAAGGACCCAAAGAAGCAAAGGAAGGAAGATACTAAAGAAGTTAGGAAAAAGAAGGGAGAACTTAAAGATGTAAAAACAAAGTCTAGAGAAGATTTGAAAGAAAAAAGACCACGAAAAGAGAAGCATGGGGATGTTCAGTTTGACTCAGAATTGAGTACTCTAGACAATGTCTTTTTTCAAGGTACTGAAAATGAAAATTCAGACTTAAATTGTGAAAACAAAGATGTGAAGCAAAATGAGGAGAGACTGGAACAGCAAATTGCTGAAACAGATTCCATTGCTGATGGGCATCTTGATGAATCAGCAAATAATGATGATAGCATGGATATTAAGGTTAAAAGAAAAAATAAAAAAATTCAAAAACCCGAAGATTTTAAAGAGGAAGAAAGGAAAGTGGATACTCAGGATGCCTATTTAGAGAAGAAAAGCATGCACAGAAAGCAAAAAGGGCAAGAAAAAGTAAAAACAGTACCGATAGAGTTGGAGAAAGCATCACTTGCTCCTTCACCAGTGCACAGGGGTTTGAAATCAAGTGCTGATGAAAAAGGCCGCAAGTCCACCGATTCAGCTGGAGAGGTAAGCAGTGTTAAGGCATTGGGGTGGGAGCTGGGGATTAAATCTAATATCTTTCAGGTTCAGATATATCAAAGGGATACAGTTCATGATGACAAAAAAATAGGAAAGTTATGAGCTGGATTAAACTTAAGAAAGGCCAACTGCACAGTGTGTAGGGGAGACTGAAAAATTTCTAGAGTCTGAACACTATCAAGGAGAGAAGGGTGTCTTTAAGTGTGAAAGTACACATTTCTGCTGTTTGTATGCTTAACTAGAATGAAATCTCCTGTTCCTCTAAAATGTGTTGCCATTTTTTCGGTTTCATTCCTCCCCATTCTTCAACAGTTGCCTCAGCTTGACTTCTTTTTACTTGTGTAGTAAGTTTTTTTAGTCTTTAGCAGCTGTCTATCCAAGACTACACAATGAAGTGCACTTTTGAGTTAAAGCACACACTTGATCTCTCTCAAAAGCCAGCCTCTCCCTTGTACCTTATGTGCATTAGCACCTGAGAACTGGAATGCCAGAATTGCTTTTAAACAGAAGTCTTGCAGATAAGTGTGTAGTTGGCTTCTCTAAATGCCTTGTTTTCTTGGTATGGTTTCATATTAATTACAAATACTACGCCTGTTATAAGAAATGAGCTGGGCAAATACTAGAAACTAGAAACTTTTTTCTTAGTTAACACATTAATGTTTTAAGAAAAGCAGGTTAGTAAAGGTAAAAGAAAAAAATAATGGAGACACTATTTTTTTTAATGTTTCTGAGAATAGAACTTCTTTCAGCTGCTTCAAACTACTCCAATAACAGTGCAGTTTGTGAACTGGCTGCTCAGACAAACCTCTTTCTGATTTGTAACAGGATTGCAGCCAAAACACCTTAATACTCAACTGGGTTATGTGCCTCTTAAGGAAGTTGATTTTGAGGTAGAGAATTTTCTGGCATAATCTGAGTAGAGTTACACAAAATAACTTTTTTTTTTTGCAAGAGGTTAGCGATGAAAGCTTTTGTGAACAAGGTAGAGAAATTACTATGGATCATGTGCCAGATTCAGAAAAGTTGTTAAATGAACAGAAAAAACAGGGCCTTCTGTTAATTTTCTTGCAGTTCAAGTCTATAGCATTCATAAGAGAGACATCAGCAATGACAATGAGAAAAATCTTTGGAATTCTCATTTATTTGCCAGTAGTATAAAAATCCTGTTGTCCCCAACATGAGGACACAGCAGGTGAAAATTGGTTTGATTATGCTTCTTCAGCCATAACTCTCAGTAAGTTGTCTGTATGCCTTTCTTGTGGTTGTGCTCCATGGAAATTCATGCTCCAGGGTACTGAGAAAGGATGTAAGGTGTTATGTTCTTTGTTGTTTTTTACAGTCTAGGAGGCTTATACAATGTTTTCTGTGCCCAGTTAATTATTCTCCAGAGCAGCTATCAATTTAATATATTGAGAATGTTTTTGGCACAGAGTTCTGGAGGTGTCTTTGTGTTCACTTAATTTTTGGCCCAAGCAGATGATTCTTTTCAAACAAAATTGCTGCCTGTTCCAGCTACTTGCCTTTCCTTGCATAGCTCTGATTATGGAACGCTCTCACGTTGATTTATAACACAGTATTCTCTGGAGTCAGTTTGCGTGCTCAGCCATTCTTTCATTTTGATTTACCTCTAAAAATAAACATGTGGTGTATGTTGTGAATCTGATCAGTATTGGAAATCTGGAAGAGAATTCAGGATTACTGATTTTAACAGCCTCTCTGAGTACAAGTGTGTGGTATCCCTTTAATAAGTTACAGATTTCCTCCTAAATACTGGGCACCTGCAGTGGTTAATGGCTATCTGTGCTACTTGTTAATTATGTCACTGATCAAAAGCTGAGGTTTTGTGGGAGGGAGGTGATAAAGACATTTAAATATCTTATCTCTGCTAATATCTTGTGATAAACCAAATCTGTTTTAATTAAAAGTTTTTCCTATGTTAAAGATATGGTAGCTTTAAATGATATACTCAGTCTGCAGTACTTGTGGAGACTTCTTGTGGGGCAATTTTTCAGAAAGCCATTGCTCTTCCACATACCAGGTTAATGTTGGGGGCTGATACAAAGCCATGCCAAGGAGCCTTGTCCCATCTACTCTGCAGTTTGGAATTTGCTGGCTGAATGAAGAGAGGGCATTACAGGAGAAAGGCAGCCTTTGGTGGAGGCAGTTGAATGCTGTTTAGGTGAATTTGATTATATATCTACATCTACCATATTTTTTTCTGTGACACTGAATGTTGCTAAGCCCAGTCTTCTCCACAGATATAGCGGGTTTGGGTGAATTTTGCTGATTTTTATTATTGGAGTGGTGAAAGGAATTAATTTTACTTTTTTATTTTCTCTCCCACTTTGATTTGATCTCTGTTCACAGTCTCAGGAGAAAGAAATAAAGAAAATTGAAACAAAAGAAAAATCCCAAAAAAGAGAGACTGAAAAAGAAGAAAAGAGCAGGAAAGAACAAAATGCCCTAAAAAGTAAGAGAAAAATCTGTTTAGAAGATATGTCTTTTTTTCTGCAAGGGTGGATGTTGTGTAGTTTTGTAAGATATCAGAAACAAGAATGTCTGTTTTTATTGTAGATGGCAAGCATCTACTTTATTAATAGCTGCTTCATGAGAATGCTGTGTGTCCTCACATAAGGATTTCCATGTTTTTCCATGCTTTATAAAGTTTTTATAGACAAGTTAACATTTTGATCTTTTCTGTTTACTATTATCAGCTATGGATGTGGCGGTGATCTTTTTTTCAGGGGAGCATGTCCATGTGTTGGCTGTTTTCCAGAAGTGCTCTGATGATGTGTACACACTTTTTCTATGTTTAGAAAGGCTAGTAGAGGTTCCCATCAGACAAACTTCTTGCCCCTGGCTTTAACCACTGTATGTAGTAATATACAGCCCTTAAAATATCAGCAGAACTGGATGATTTGATACATGAAAAAATGTCTATGTTTCTATACTAAATAGTATAATGGAGTATTAATATTATCACTTTTGATCTCAGTAAGTTTCTGGATGGCTTTATTTAGGATAAATTTCCTGGTAAGGAATACTCCATTGAGGATGAACTGAGGAAAACTAGGTAACTCCACCTTTGACAGTCATAAATGGCTAAACACAAGATGCTATGATGCTTCAAATTACTGCTGGTAGAGGAACCAATTTCACTGGAAGTAGCATAGATGTTCACAGTGCCTAAGGAAAGTAACCACAAAGTGAGTGACTGTTGTTCTTTAAACACAGCATGTGTCCTTTATCTGTTCATCACAGATAATAAACCATATTTTTAAGGTAGTAATTTCTGCATAATTCCAAACTGCATTTCTTAAAGAGGTGGTACCATGTTCAAAGTAGTCAGAACCCAGACTTGCCAGGGTAGCTGGAGGTGAGCTAGCTCAATTTTTGACTTATGTTGTTAAGCTTACTGCTTCACTTCAACAATGATTAACTTGGAGAAAGAGAACAGAGCTTTTTTGCATGCACTCTGGCCACTCTCTAAAACTTTGTTATGCAGTCATCTTTAGTGGCTCAAGAAGTCAGTCTTCATACCTGCCTTAACGTTCTAGGCTTTAAGGACTTGAAAAGTGCATTTCAAATGTTGAATGTAGTCTCAGAAGAAAAAAGTGAATACTCTCAGAATAACTGCAAAAGAGAGGAATCTTTGCTAGAATATAAATTCATAGAAGAATTAAAAGACAGCAAGGTGTGCAAGGAAAGAAGGAACATAAGAAATGAAACAGAGACATAGACTTACATTGCTGCAGAAGGTGATTGAGAAGTAGTGGATGTGTGTCAAATGGAAAATTCTGGTGAGCAGTAGAAAAAAAAGGCAGAGGAAAAGTTGAGCACTGGCCATTCCTGCTTGCGTCTCTCAGTGCTCCAAATCATGTCTGCAGGAGCCTGAAATGATGTTTCCTTTTGAAACTCCCTGTAACTTTTCAGTGTATTTCCAGTGTGTTTCTGCTATACAGTAACAGTGTTGTGCATCATTTAACTCAGCCTAATTTAGTACAGCTAACAAGCAAACAGTTTGAAGTTAAAGCATTTTATGTCTAACACAACATTCATTGTTTGGAACTATTCCACACTGATTCTAGAGTCCGTCTGAATGAAAAATAGTAGTACGTCAAGCTGCTGATCATTGAAACAGTGGCTAGCAGTGAATGGTTTGAAAATGTATGAGTTACTTGTTACTTATTACTCTATTTTATTCTTCCTTTCCATAAAATCAAATACATGATAGATGGCAAGCAACAAGTCCTGAGTTTGGGTATGGACATGCAGTTAGAATGGCTGACACTAGAAGACTTGCAGAAGCATCTTGATGGGGAAGACGCAAATCATGTGTCAACAGAACCGATATCAAGTAGTGAGTATTTGCTGGGAGGAAGGGATATTTCTTAGCTGGCATTTCAAAGCAAAATATCCTATAAATGCATTGAATTTATTTTCTAGCTCACTTGAGGGATGCTGTTAAAAGTGGAGATTATATGACAGTAAAGATGGCACTTTCTTCAAACGAGGAGTATAATCTGGACCAAGAGGTAATTTTTTTTCCGCTATAGAAGTTTTGGGGGAAGGAGGGAAGAGTATAGATTTGCATTATTTGAAAAGATTTCCCCACTTGCTAGCAGCAGATTTCTGTCTCACCTTGGAAAAAATGTGCAAGGTGAGGAAAGAGTTTGAGGCTGCAATATTCATTACCATTTTTATTCCCAAAAAAAAAACCCAGGGAGGTTGTAGCCAAGTGTGGGTCAGTCTCTTCTCCCAGGCAACCAGCAACAGAACAAGGGGACACAGTCTCAAGTTGTGCCGGGGGAGGTATAAGCTGGATGGCAGGAGAAAGCTCTTCACAGAGGGAGTGATTTGCCATTGGAATGAGCTGCCCAGGGAGGTGGTGGAGTCGCCATCACTGGAGATGTTCAAGAAAAGACTGGCTGAGGTGCTTAGTGCCATGGTCTCCTTGACTGGATAGGGCTGGGTGCTAGGTTGGACTGGATGATCTTGGTCTCTTCCAACCTGGTTGATTCTATCATTCTATGAAAACCTGATAGAAGTAAAGTTTAATAGAAGCATCCCAGTAGCTGGAATTACAGCATGTTTTCTCAGTGGATTTAACTGAATATTAAATTTATAACTTTGTCACTGTGTAAGGAATGATGGTACCTGTTGGATCAAGTGGCTAAACTATGTATAACATCTATACATGCAGAAAACCCCACAATGTTTGTGTTTTCTGTTTGACTGGGACAGCTTTACTCCATATTTTTTGTTTGTTTTTTTTTTTCTACCAGTTCTTCATTAGCTTCATTCTTACATTCTTTGAAGGAATTATTTTCCTGTCAAACAGCACTGTGGTTCCACTTTTGAGGATTAAATCTCTGAGATCAGTGCTTTATGTGGCATTTTGAGATCTATACATTATGCTAAGAATTCATAGCATAGTCAAAAAGATGATGAATGAACTACTGAGGCATGCTGGTGTTCCTTGAATTATAGCACCTAGTGGAGAATACAAGAATCAGTGAGGAGATTTAACCACTTCCAGAAATATCTCTATACCTACACTGATCAATTTCAGCAGCAGTGTTATTCTTCTAGTGGCTAGTGATTTCTTTTTCCACTGTTTTTCTGTGTTCCCCAGTTTCAAATACATTGCTGACTTTCTTGCTGGTTCATTTTGGTTTTCTTCTTTGCTCTGGTCCTTGAGATGATAAGTGTTTTGCAGATTACAGAGCTGAGAGCATGGGTGTGATGGTTTGGGTGTTCCCCTCTTCCCCAGACTTTAGAAATCACCCAGACTAGGCTCAACCGGCTCTGGAAATGTGAATGAAACTATTTATTTACAGCTAGCACAATATACAAGCAGATATTTACAATGTATACAGTTATATACAGAAATATACAAAGTAAAAGGTAATACAGAAACACAACTCCCCTCTCAGAAACCTGAGTCCCCAGGAGGGACTCTCAGCCACCCCTGCACTTTCCCCCTGCCCCTCTCAACCTTACCCCGGTCCTAAGGAAGAATAGAGGTTTGGCCAAAAGGTTAAGAAGCAAAGTGGGTTAGGCCAAATGGAAGGTGAGGTTAGGGAGAGGCAGAGAGTGAGAAAATGGCGAGAGTGTTATCTAATGTTTTCATTTCTTCTTCCCAAACTCCTTAGCAAGACTTCTGAGGGAAGCAGACATCCTCAGCCTGTAATCTACTTTTTCTCACCAGAACATTCTAGCTTGCTTCAAACTAGCACAATGGGGTTTGCAGACAAGAGAAGTGGGAGGTGGTGGTTTGTGGGTATCTGTCAACTGTGTAAATTCTTCTCTCAGGAAGAGGAGTCTTTGCAAAACTTGTTGATGCAGTTGCAGTTTTTTCTTTTGGCAGCTCTGATTTATCTTGAAGTATATTTTTAAGTCAATTTAAAACATTTTTTAATGATAGCGGTTCTTTCTTCAGGACTCCAGTGGAATGACTCTAGTAATGCTTGCTGCTGCTGGTGGGCATGATGACCTTCTCAGAGTCCTCATCAGGAAAGGAGCTAAAGTTAATGGTAGACAGAAAAATGGAACAACTGCACTGATACATGCAGCTGAAAAGGTAAAGGTTGGCTTGGTTATTGCTGTATTTGTGGCTCTTGCCTCTCATATGTTAAAGTGGTACAGACTTTTTTTTTTTGAGTGCAGGATATTGCAGGATGACATTAACTGCATAATTTCAACAGCTGTGGTTATGGTAATGTAGATAAATTACGATCACAAACTACCTTGAGAATATCATAGGGCTACCTATAGTGGAAGTGGAGGCAAAGACTGACTCTGAATCTGTCATGAAGAGCTGAAGTGCTCATGTTAAAATTGCTTGCTGTGGTCTCTGGATCCAAATTTGGGAGACTTTGAGAGCAAATCTCTGAGCAGAGCTTACTGTTGGGAGATGGAGATGGTGGCAAGCTCGAGACCAATTAGAGCAGTAAGTTAGAGTATGTTTCATCCGCGTGCTCTTCAAGCTGGTTGCTGTTTTTTGCCCTGTACAATAGATACAAGGGCAAAATGGAGCTTGATTCCGTTTTGGTGATTAATTCAGACAGACTGTTTTCTTCCTGTGATGTTCACTATTGCAAGATACAGGGGGGGAGAAGTAAGAATTGTGATGACTCTGTAATTGCCTGAGTCTGCATTGCTCTTTGTTAGCCACAGGAGAGAACAGTTTAGTTACGTTATACATCATGCTTTGGATTTTGCTGATAGATTTTTAAATGCATGTAGCATTTTATTCTGAAATAAAACCAGAGTATTTTCTACTTACTACTTTTGATGGCCAGTTTTACTGTGTGTTTGTGGTTGTTTTTTTTCCCCAGAATTTTCTAACAACAGTAGCTATTCTTCTGGAAGCTGGAGCATATGTGAACGTGCAGCAGAGCAGCGGTGAAACGGCTTTAATGAAGGTAAATTTCATGTTTGCCCTGACACTGCTTAATAGTAAAAGTTGTTTTGCAAACTAATAACACTTAAACATTTGTAGAGCTCATTTAGAGAACCCATAATGTATTTGAAATACTAATGCTACTCTAGGCAGTGTTTGGATACTTTTTAAAAATGTATTGTTATATCTGTGATCTAAACAATAAAAGCAGGTGCCATCAGTATATAGTGCTGTCTGTGACTCCTCATCATTTTCCATTGTTTGGCTTAAAGAGATGTAGATGTGGTCTTAAAACTGAAATAATCTGGATGTCAGCAGGAAGAGAAAAAAAATGAGAAAGCAGAATCTTTCGCTTGAGTGCTGCTGTAATTGATTCCTGTCATTTCATTGAAGGCTGTAAATAAGTCACCCATCCTGATGACCATTCTCTCACCTTTACTCACCTATCACAAAGCAGATTCCTATTCTTTTTTGTTGACATGGTAATGGGAAAATGTTAAGACCTTTCAAACAGTCTGCTCTTGTTAGTTTTTTGCTTGTTTATATAAAATAATTTCTCCCAAGTTCCCTTTCCTGATAAGTCTGCAATGTTTTTATGTAGATTGATTAAGGTACTTTGTTTGCAGAAGAGATCATGGAAGTTTTTCTGTCCAAGTCAATGTTGTGTTGTTTCTCTTCCGTCTTCTGCAAAGCTTAACAAGTATGGGGAATTTACATAATGTGCTTGTGATTTCCACAGCAGCTTCAGTCCAAGATCTCTTCATAATTTGGCTTCCTCCACAAACCACAGTTTTGATCTTTGTTGTTTTTGAAGATTTGATACACACCTGGGCATACTTTCTAATTGGGAGCCTCCATTATCATATTCTGGATATTGGGTTTGCTGTCCAGATAAACTTTTCCAGTAACTCTAAGTTCAGCCATGTATAGATAAACGTATACATGTGTTTATCAAGTCACTCTTGCTTAACCCTAGAGTTGGATCATACTTTTTAAAAGCCAAATTTGTTAAAAAAATAATGAAAATTCTGACACACAATTCCTTTCCCAGAGGTGGTGTGTGATTTCTGGAGGGGGTTTGTGTTTGGACAACAAAGTGAGTTTGTTTATGCATTGAAAAGCACAGGTGAAAGTTCAGAGCAGAGGTAAATTGCAGAAATTAACTTCTGAAAGGCCTCATGAAGATATGAGGTTTTATCTTCTTTTCCAATTTTTCTGAATGGCACATTTGAAAGCAAGCAACAAGAGCACATGCTTACATTCTTCAAAGTAAAGCTTTCTTTAGACTTTCCAGTATCTTTGTCAAATGTTTGGCTGACATACCCCAACATTCTTGCTGTAAGTAAAGTTGAACAGCCTTTGATGCTGAAGCAGGTTTTCACAGATTCATAAAATACCAGGTTGGAAGAGACCTCAAGGATCATTTAGTCCAACCTTTCAGGGTAAGAACATAGTTTAAATGAAATGGTCCAGACCCTGTCAAGCTGGGCCTTGAAACTGTCTGATGTAGGGGAAGTTCATAGCAGTCATTGTCTAACGTTGCCAAGTAACAAACTGGGACAAATTCTGGTAACTTGCTGTACCCTTGATGGACCATTTGAATGAGTATTCCTAGAAAAAGATAACTTGAAGTGTTCCTTTAGTCACTGTTAGTACTTCTGCAGAAACTGTTTATTCAGGTAAACACTTGCAAGAAAGTTTTACAGTTAGTAAACTCCAGCAGGTATTTTCAGAGAACTTCTGTGTTTGTTTCTTCTTGTGTGTTGCCTAGCAAACACCTCAGCCTGTTTTCTGAATTATGACTCATTTTGGATTTTAATTCATTTCTACTTACTCCAATGTTTGGCTCTGTTGTAATGGAGAACTACTTATTTTTGTCCTTCCTTCCATCATCTCGCTTTCTGCACAGGCTTGTAAAAGAGGGAACTCTGATATAGTGCAGCTTATGATTGAAAGCGGAGCAGACTGTAACATTTTGTCAAAGCATCAGAACACCGCCCTGCATTTTGCTAAACAGTGTAATAATGTACTGGTATATGAGCAGCTCAAGAGTCACTTGGAAACGTGAGTAAACTCTACTTTGAAGTTTGTTCTGCTGAAGTTTACATGTCATCATTTTAGTTTAAATCAAAGGGAAAAGGGAGAGATTTAAGGGAAAAACAGCTCTTGATACAATCAGAGAGCTAATAAGTGGTGGTGAAACGAAAATTAGGCAAGCTAACAATTACCAGACTTGAGTAAAAAGATGAAAGGGAGGAAAAAAGATTTGCTAGAAGTGAAACCTTCCTTAGACCAGAAATGTAACAATTAGGAAAACTAAAAAGTGTATAAGCACTGGAGAGATGAATGTAATTAGGGCATGCTAAATAAATACATCTTGCTAAAAATAATTTTTAAAATTAGAAACAAAACAACAACAAATGAAAACACCTTGAAAAGTTGGTGCAGACAGAGTGTTGTCAGACCCTTAAATGTTAGCTGAGAGTGGTAGGGGTAAGTCTTTCATGCTAGTAGATCACTGACATAAAAATCTTCATTATGCAACAGAGTGAAGAGTAGTGCAGTGTATGTGTTAGTAAACATCCCTGACACTTGGTCATGTAAAAAATACTGAGCTGATGCATGTAGGTGCTAAATGGAGACAGTATAAAGAGAAGGAACAAGCTCTTCAAATGCTGGTTTAGAGGAATAGTGGTACTTTAAAGTGTCAGAGCAGAAAATAGTAACTAGCAATCTGCAGTTGAAGAAGACTCAAGGAGGGTCTTGGAGTTTCTGCAGCAGGTGAGATTTTGCTTTGAATGCATAGTGAGTGCTGGAAGGACACTGCCACGGCGCAGTAGTCACAGAAATGTTCAAGTTGGAAAAGACTCGGGATCACCAAGTCCAACTGTTATCTTTACTCTGTGAGGTTCACCCTGAATCATATCCCTAAGAACCAAATCCAAACGACTTGTAAACACATCCGGGGTTGGTGACTCAACCACCTCCCTGGGCAGCCCATTCCAATGCCTGACCACTCTTTCTGTGGAAAAAAAAATAATCCTAATGTCTAGTCTAAACCTATCCAGTTGCAGCTTGAGGCCATTCGCTCTTGCTCTATCACTGATTACCTGTGAGAAGAGACCAGCACCAGCCTCTCCACAATGTCCTTTCAGGTAGCTGTAGACAGTGATGAGGTCTCTCAGCCTCCTCTTTTTCAAAGTAAACAGCCCCAGGTCTTTCAGTTCCTGCTCGCAAGATTTATTCTCCAGGCCCTTCACCAGCTTCATTGCCCTCCCCTGTACTCACTTGCAGCACCTTAACATCCCTCTTGTATTGAGGTGTCCAAAACTAGACAGACTACTTGGAAGTGTGGCTGCACCAGAGCAGAGTACAAGGTGATAACCACCTCCCTACTCCTGCTGGACACAACATTTCTAATACAAGTCAGGATACCACTGGCTTTCCTGGGCACACTGCTCATATTCAGCTACTTGTCAATTACAATCCCAAGTCCCTTTCAGCTAGGCAGCTTTCCAGCCACACCTGCCTAAGCCTGTAGCATTGCTTGGGATTGTTGTGGCCCAAGTGCAGGACCTGGCAATTTGGCCTTGTTGAAGCTCACGCCATTAACACTGGCCCATCAGTCCAACCTATCCAAGCCCCTCTGCAGAGCCTCCCTACCCTCATGATAATCAACACTGCCACCTAACTGGGTATCATTTGCAAACGACTGGTAACACACTCTGTCTCCATCAAGGTCATCAGTAAAGATGTTAAACGGAAGTGGTCCCAACACTGAGCCCTAGGGGACACCACCTTGTGGCCAACCACCAGCTGGATTCATCTCCTTTGGGCCCTTTTATCCAGCAGAGCTGTGCATGTCCGAGCTGTGCTTGTCCAAGCTGTGAGCAGCCAGAGAGAGAATTCTGTGGGGAACAGCATCAAATGCTCCTTGAAAGTCTAGGTATACAATATCCACAGCCTTTCCCTCATCCTATAGTTGGGTTTATCAGGCAGGACCTGCCCTTCATAAACCCATGCTGCCTGGGCCTAATCCCCTGGTTGTTCTCTATAGGGCATGTAATAGCCCTCGAGATGACCTGCTGTATGACCTTCCCTGGTACCAAGGTCAGACTGACAGGTCTGTAATTTCCTGGATGCTCCTTTTTTCCTTTCTTGTAGACAGGCATCACATTTGTTGCCCACCAGTCACAGTAACTGGGACCTCCCAGCTTAGCCTGGACTTCAGGTAAATAATGGAGAATGGCTTGATGAGCACATGTATCAGCTCCTTCAGCACCCTTGGGTATAGCCTGTCCGGCCCCACAGACTTGTGTGGGTCTAAGTGACCTAGCACATCACTGACCAATTCCTCATTTGTTGTGATGACCTCATGCTGGTTTTTGCAGAGCTAATGTGTTCTGATCGAGTTTCATATTGGGAGAAAAGTATGGTGATGCCCATGTTTTTATTGCAGTGAGGTACCATAGGTCACTGCACTGGACTAAATGTCCTGAGCAAATGGAACATTTAAGAAATGTTTTCTTCTTACAGGAAGTTAAAGGGGAAAGTGCTAAAAGCATAAAAACAAAAAGTAATTTTTCAAGCACAGGAAACTTAATAAATGGAGCAGAGACAGTTGAGTGGTTAAATGGAGTATGTGGCTTTTTTCCAAAGGAAGGAAATTTGTGAGTTAAGGTTTTTGAATATAGCAGCAAGCTTGCAGGTACAGATGATCTGGTATCTGCTGCTTGGTGTGTTGATACTGAAACTTTGCAACTCATTCACCGTTTGATGCCTTTTCCAGTTTGTGTCCTGTTTTAAATGTGCCACCTTCAGTTTCAGCTAACCCGAAAAGGGAGTTTTGAAAGGTCTTGAAGATCCAATTTTCTCACTGAACAGCAGCTGAAATTAAATATTGATAAATGCAAAGTGACTGTGGTAACATCAACTATACAGAAAGTAACACAGCTCTTGCCAGTTGAGAAAGCTTCTGGGTTTTTTACCTGGGAAGAACAGTTCACTGCTTGTCAGTCAAAAAGGAAGACAGAATAGTAGTAGCAAAGCTGAAAATAAACTCTGAGTCCATGATAGTGGTGTTGGGTTGACAGTTTGACTTGATGATTCAGCCTTCATGATGTTATAATTCTGCATCTGTCTCTGAATGCTCTAAACCTTGGGACAGATTAAATGGTCAAAATGTAAAATTGGAGTGCAGCAACAGAACAGAGTATCTTAAAGCCATGAGGCCAGCCCTGCAGGCCATCCTCTTAAATGCTTTAGTGATAGGCTTGAAACAGAGGAATATTTTTGCACAGAAAAGCTGAAGTACAGATCTTGTTGCAGAATGCTGCGGTCACAAATGTATGGGATTAAGTAGATCCAAGGAGAAATGCGATTTGACTGCAGTCTAGTTTTGGATGCCTCTAAATCAGATTGCTGAGAACTAAACAGTTGACCTTTTTGATACCTTGTCCTAGTTTTGTCTGGTGTCTGGAAACTGGGCTGGATGGGCTTCCAGGCTTGCTTTGGCATGGCAATTCCTGTCACTTCTTTCCAGTCAAACACTTAAGTTCTAGATTCTGCAGATTGTATTCTCAGCTAGCTTGGAGGGGAAGTGTGCTCTTAATAGCTCAAAAAGCTACCAAGCTGAAAGAGTTCTTAAAGAGGGTCTTTTAAAACCCATTTGTGCAAGTACAGTTTCTGAAGAGAATTACTTAGGAGCCTGCTTGTTAAGGTGCTAAATACTGTTGGTTAATGTGGTCTCTTTTTGAAGGCTAGGCTGCTCAGTTAAACCCTCCTCACTCCCCCAAAAGACAAATCCAACCAGCAAAAAAAAAAAAAACAACAAAAAGGCAATTTGGCTGTGTAGTGGTAGTGCTGCTACTTTTCCACTTCATTGTTAAGACTTTAATTGGAAACTGCATTTTTGCAGTAGTATTGCCAGTGACTCTATTTTTACATTGTACTTGCAGTGTAGATGATAAATCAGCTGTGCTGGGCAAGTGTTTGTCTTTCTATCCAGCCTCTAGATACATAATGGTGGTTTTGGAGACATATTTCTACTGAAAGCCTTCAAACTACATGGAGAGTTGGATTTATTTTTTTTTAAATCTGTTGCAGTGCATTTGTCTTAGCTTTCTGTTTTTGTGGACCCAAGAGATGAATTTCATAAATCACTGATAAAATGTTTCATTAACAAAGTGTTGGGACCTGGGGATCACCTGTGCATAAATGCTGATGATTAAGACATTCACTCCTGAAAATCAGGAATCCAAAAATGTGACCTGGAGTCCCTTTTTTGTGTCAGCTCTAAATCTGTGTCAGTTAAAGTAATCTTACTGTGTGAAGCACAGAGCTAATGCATTTTGTCTTCTAGGCTCTCCAGAGTAGCAGAAGATACCATCAGGGATTACTTTGAAGCTCGTCTTGTCCTGCTGGAGCCAGTCTTTCCAATTGCATGTCATCGCCTCTGTGAAGGGCCAGACTTTTCTACGGATTTTAACTATAACCCCCCACCAAACGTGCCAGAAGGTAGGGGGCTATGTTGGGGGTGGGTTGGAAAGCAGAACAGTGCAATAAACTGCCCTTAAAGCATGTCTTAAACAATCTGCTGTGCTTAAGTATTGTTGTATGCCTTACTGGAGTGCTGCTTGTGGAGCACAGGGAGCAGCAATATCTTAATGTGTCGTGGGTGGTGTTTGTATTCTGGGGGATTTGTTTCTGAATAGGTTTTTTATTGCTACGTATACAGCTTCTATATTCTTTTTATGGGTTATCTTAGCTTTGAGGGTTACATTAGCCAGCTGACAGGTATTACAGGAAAGGAGCAGTTAATTTGGAAAAAAAATAGCCAAAAAGCATACTTTAAAAACCTCATAGTGGATCATCATGGTTTGTAGACAGCATCTGATGCACAGGACTCTTGGAGTACAGTCAGTGCTAAGTATGGAAACTTTCCATACTACCAAAAAACCCCAAGCATCACTCAGCTCTCTTTGCCCCTTTGAAAAAGCCAGGAATTCCCAAGATAGCTGGAAATTCTTCATTGTTTCAAGAATCCAGAATCTTTGATGCTTGGTAAAGTTGAGACATTTTTTAATTCATCATTTATCAGGGAAGCATCTACTGATACTCATTTTTTTCTTGAAATAATAAATCCATGTGACTGTGAAATACTTCTTAAAGCAAGACTGCAAGTGGTTGTCTGCTCTGCCCACCTTCTGCTTGTTAAGTGTCATAGTGTAAATCTCGGAGCTCTTGATGAGAGGTGTCATCAGAATTAAGAAACTTTACGTAGGTTTATATATTCAGATGAGGTACCTGTGGTATTAAAGAGTGTTACTTACTGAATTTCAGTACAATTCATAAAGATCTATAATTAACTGGGCCCAGTTGTCTTTACCAAGAGACAACCCAAACCACATTAATTTCCAGAACTCTTTAAGCTAAATCTGACACTACAGAGGTGAACTGTTAATGACCATTTTGCTTTCCTTTCTCATAGCCATATAAAATTATTCTCTGTTGCCAAAAAGCCTTAAGGTAGTGGCCCAGGTCAGTTGAGGTCTGTGCTGGGATTCACTGGTGTTGAAGATGGGATTGCTTTGATACTCCACTGGGACTTAAATGCATTAATAGACTATAGTATATATTCAAATGTTTTCAAAGGGTCACTGTAAGCAGTTGTAAATAATGTCTCTCATTTCAAATTGTTGTGTCTGAAAATTGCCTTCCCTTCCAGGATCTGGAATTCTTCTCTTCATTTTCCATGCAAATTTCCTTGGAAAAGAAGTTGTTGCTCGGCTCCGTGGACCATGCAGTGTACAAGCTGTGGTTTTAAATGACAAATTCCAGCTCCCTTTATTTTTGGTAAATCTTTTCATAGAAAACTGGTGGAGTGACTCCAAAACTGCTTTGTGAAGTCTTTCTGGAGCAGTCTGGGAAATCTTAGTACTTGAATTTGGAAATTTCAGTATTTAATGAAGCACCTTTTTATCATGATAGGGTTTCTTTTAAATGAAACTTCATTCTTTCATACGGAGAGAACTACAAGCCTTGTCTGCAGTAGACTCCATAAAAATTTGATTTGGTGCCATAGTGCTGGAAAACTGGCATCTAGATGTCCCTGCCTGAGCTGGGGGTTGCACCAGATGACCTTGAGGGGTCCTCTCCACCCTCACCTCTTCTGTGACTTTTAGAACTGAGGGTTTGAGCAGGCAGGTGAGAATTCTGAGTTCTTACCTTCTAAAACTTCTGATCCAAGTAAGGTAATATTGCCTGCCCTAATTATTTCTGTTAGATGCATCACTCTGCAGAGTTTTCAATGCCTTGTTTTCTCTGGCTGCACTAGTTGGGTTTAGTTGCAGTGTGCACAACTGTATTGCAAAAAAATGTCCAATGAAAATGTCTTGCTCTCCTAGTCCATTTGCTTCCAGCCATGTCCTGCCATTAACTCTGTCCTTTTTCCTTTTTTTCCTTTTCAGGACAGTCACTTTATTTATTCCTTCAGCCCTACTGCAGGCCTTAACAAGCTTTTTATACGTCTGGCAGATGTTCCTGCTGCCAAGGTACAAAATGTTCTCAAAATCAAATATGCATCTTAACTGGTCTTCTAAAGGCTTCTGGTCTTGTGTTTCAAGTCTAAAACTAATCCCAGTTCCCATCAATTCCAGTTCCATCCTAGGACATTGACAATACTTAGGAACATGGTGAAGGGTGTTAAGTTTTGTCACAATCAAATGTTTTTATGCTGCAGTTGGAACAACTCATGCAGTAGGATACAGTAAGGTACAGGGTACAGCTTACCTGTTTTCCTCATCTACATTGTGCATTTAGTGACTAGCAGATACATGGAGTCTTAAGTTATTCTTGTGCACTCAGATCTTTTTGCTTGTGTTTAAGAGAACTTGGAGGCATTTACAAGGATACCGTCTTTTAAATAGTTTGTGTAGCCTGCTGTGTTTTCCAGGTGGGTTTGGGCAGCAATTCCATTACATGTTGCCAGATAAACAACAGACCTATCCTTTGAAGATCTAGGAAATTTACTGATGTGTCTTCAAGTGAAAACATGCTCTTACATGTTCTGTTGTGTTTGTTTTATAAGGAAAAAATTGAGATATTCAGAAGTGTGTGTCTCTAGTTCAGAGTTAGGGCTAACTGGCTGAAACAGCACTGAATGCAGCAGTATTCTACCCCGAGTACTTCCATGTGCCATTTGTATTTCAGTGGGGCTGCTATAAAGTGATTTTGTTACAATGCTGATTTTTCTTTCCCAATCACCCACAATTGTATGCCTTTATCCTGCTGTTAACACAGCAGTTACACATGAACAACCTCGACATGAAACCTTTGTTTGCTTTTACAGGTAAAGCTGCTAATAGGAGCATACAGAGTGCAGTTGCAGTGACCTCACAGCAGCAAGCATGTTGAGTGGACTGATACTGTTTTTGGATATACTTCCAATTCCTCTGGTCAGAGACCGACAAAGCAGTTTGGAACTTTTTTGCACCACCCTCAAGACCAAGTTCCTGTCTCTTTGTCACTTGTTGGCAGTCAGGAAGGTGTGTGTTGGAGAGCAATTAAATAGACTGCACTGGTGGAACAGGGTTGCTAGCACTGTTTACTTTGTACAGATGTAGATGTAAGTATTCGTGCCAATACATATCATTTGTTTTTCTCTAACTTGTGGAGTCCAGACTGCGTATTTCAGCTTTTCCACAATGTGGAACGGTGCATATAAGAACTATTTAAAATAACTGCAAGAAATGTCTTTTTTAATAGAAAGATCTTTTCCATTTGTAAACTGAAATTTTCTACTTACTTGTAACATTTCTGTGTAAAATGCAGAACTGTCATATTCTTGGAGCCACAGGCTGAAATGACATGTGAAGTTCACTGCATTAGATTTAATTTTGAATTGCTGAGGGCTGGCTTCTGGTTTGGAATTGTTCCTGCTCATGTCTCCTGCTGAGAAAGCACTTATGTGTAAAAAATTCCCTTTGAACAAACCTAGGTAAGTCTGCAGGTGTGAGCAAAGACAGCTGAAGAGGCTCAATTTCTAGAGGAGCACAGTCATTTTTCTGCTTATCAGTGTTTTTAAAGCTACTTTTGTGTTAGAGAAGCAGACACCTTTATTTTTGAGTTCTCAGTCAAGTCATATGGGAAGACAAAGGCAAGCTGAAAATAGCCAACCAGAAAGCTATGTAGGTACTTTCCAGGTGCAGGCAATGCTTTCTGTGGGCAAGATGCAGAGAGGACTTTTTTTTTTATGTTCTCAGCCTGACAAACAGGACCATGTACTGTCCTTCAATTCTGAAGTTCAGTTCCTCAGTGCAAAGAGATGCTATTTTTTTATTCTTATTTAAATGACCTATGTTATCAGAGGACAGCAGTTCTGTAATAGTCCTGTGCTATAAAACACAAATGTAGTATTTCTGCACAAAGTACAGAATATTTTTTTTTTTTAATTAACCAGTATCTGTAGAAGTTTAACAAAAGAAATCCAGATTGTGCCTTCGCAGTTCTGGGTGCCATGTGTAGTTCACATGCCACTGTGTGCCTGTATTAATAGTAAAGCTACTCTGGATAAATTCATGTATTGAGTGCTCACCACCAACATGGAGCAAGCGGAGTCAGTATCCTTCTGCAAACTGACTTTTTAATACAGAAACTCCAATTAACCAGTTTGTAATTTTTAGCTCTTTAAAATTCAGAACCTTTGTATACCAAGTAAGTAGCACAGCACACTATTTCAGTTCTGTGGAATGTCACATTAAGTTAGCCTAAACCAGAACAGCAAAACGTGCCCTACAAAAACTGATTTCTCTTTGGATTTAGAGTAGGTGCCTATCTTTCTGCAAACAGTATTGATGAGATGTTAATGTGTCTGGCTTTGAACAGACTTTGTACCTCCAGATCTGAAGTATGTTGGGATACCTCATTTTGCTACGTGTGAACTGAAATGCATGAAAACCGCTGGCTGAGAATCAGGTCTATCACTACCAGCACTTGGTACCTCAGGTAGCTCATTTCTTTGCAGTCACTGTGCATAACCTGGAAGGTAAGGAAAAGGCATTCCTGAGTGTTCCTTTATGTTGGAGTGACAGTTTCTGTGTTTGCAGCTACCCCTTTCTTGGGTACTCCTGCACTGTGCACCTGACAGTATCAAGCATGTGTAACAAGCTCTGCACAGCACAAGGTGGTGGTAAAAGCTGTCCAAGGTGAGGAGAAAAGGTTTGTGAACAAGTGTCCATATAATAGAGATCTACTCAGAAACTGCTGTACAATCTAACATAATGTCTAGTAATGTGGCAAGAGTTGCCATAGGAGCTAGTTTGTCAAAAGACTGATTTTAGGTGTTTATTTGGGCTTGTGTTTGGTGGTTTTCCCTTGAGACATCTAGGAGAGAAGGTGGAGTTCTACAGGACATAGGAATAAAATATGGGTTCATGATGCTTTTGTTAAGGAAAAGATTTTGCAGCCCTCTTTTCCTATTAGTTGGTGATATGAATTCAAACCTCCTGCTGAAGATGCATAAAAGGCATGTGAAAACATGTTTGAAGCTGCTTTTTCTGTTAGATTTTATGTGGCTTTAATCCAGTTGCTAAGAAAGACTTTGGTGGACAAAAGATGAAGAGAAAGCTACAATAAAGCGTTATTCTTTGGGTACAGTGGAGAAAAAACCTTTTAAGTACTTTCTCAGTTTCTTCCTGCAGCTACCTTTCAACCAGGCTAAGAAGCTGCACTTGCTACAAATAGCTGGTTCTGAAGATACAGATTCATTATCCTCTACTGCCACATCATCAGTTCTGTACAGGTTGGTGGCTGATGTAGCTGACCGTATCACAGATCCTCTGTGCTTCTTGCACTCACTTTTTATAAACAGGCAGGTTTTGATCAGGAGACAGCACAGGATACAAGTGGGAGCAGAAATGAAGCAACAGGAAAAACTAAAAGTGTAGGAAGAGCCGCGAAAAAGAGTAAAGTACAGCAATCAGAAAGGACCAGACTGAAGTTGACACAGGAGACATGCAAGCATGTAAAATTTCCCTTCGCTGGATGAGTCACCTCTACTCTTACCTCCGTAAACCAGTGAGCATCACCACACAAAACTGCCCAGAGGTTCCCTGCACCCACCCTTCCCAAAACAAAAGGGCTACTAGGACCTCAGAATAGTTCTATAGCAGAGAGAGCCCAATGAAGTATCACAGGAGAGTACTGACTTGCACTGTTTTTATTAGTGGTATGATGCAACACTTCCACTGAAAATGAGAGAAGACTTCCTCATGTCTCTGCACTGCCAAGGTAACCGTCTTCCATTAACACTGCTGAAGCAAGCTATCTTACTTCTGACCTCCTGCTTTCCAGACAGAACAAACCCCTACTGCCTGTCCTCGTGGCTCTTGTTCTAACCTCCTAAGCATCTTTGTGGTCTCCACTGCACTTGTTCCCATACATGATAATCTTCAGGAGCCTACCACTGGTCCCAGCACTCCAGCTGCAGTCTCACAAGTATTGAAGATTGCACTCCTAGCCCCAGCTCAGTTGTTCTCTTTGGACACCATCTTCCCTTGTCCCTCAGGACTTCCATATCAGCCTCTGCAAAGCATCAGAACTAATTTTTCATTATTCATTTCACAGACCTCTGTCAGGCTGTGTTAAGACAGAAGCTATCTTTATCGTAACTTCTCCACCTTAGATCATAAACAGGGACATTTCACTGCAGCTTTTAAAAACTCACCATTGGTTAACATCTTCTTCCAGTCCTTTCCAGGCTTTTTCTCTTTAAAAGCGTGCAGAAGTACTAAACTCTTAACACAATCCACACTATTGTTTTGTCTTTCAGTACCGCCCCCCCCCAACATTCATGTCTCTTATCATGTATTTTAGTGTCCAAAAATATTTTCTTATTTAACAGTTGAGTTTTTTAGTCCAAAAACCATTTAACCAAGCAGCAAGTTCAGTGCATCATTGATTCCTGCTGTAGCATGTATAGGCTCTATAATCTTCTTACCAACACCATCAATCTGCTTCTGGTACACTCTAGAGAAAAAAGAAGTCAAGATCTCAGTTATTCATCAGAGCTGGCCAGCATCAACTTTACTGTGAAACACTCAACTTTCCATATCACCGAGTTCCACTTCCTCAGCTAGGGGCTGAAGACAGTAACACCAGAAAAACTGCAACTCCTCTCCTTACATGGGAAGAGGCATCTTGAGCCTCACAAGCAGTGTTGCGTCCATATTCTTCCAGTATGTCTTCTCCAGGCTGAGGTGGTCCTGTGGGACACCATCTCCATGCTGGTCCCCTCCCCATCATTTCAAACAGCTCTGTTCCCTCGGGTGTTGAGAGCAAACCTGCCTGCAAAGCAGAAAGAAAAGAGCTTAAGTGAGAGTGATCAATTTACTACTCTCCACTGTTCAGCTACAGATTTAATGATAATTTTACTAGGTGACAGCATTATACTTGTGCCCAGGAGCACAGAGAAGATAAAAAACATGCTGAGCACAAAAAAATGTATTTCATCACAAAAATGGCCATGACTGTCCAGTGTTCTAATGAGTGAACAATTATTCTCACCCTGATGGTCCTTGTAACTCCAACTTGAAGAGCACCATTTTGCATGGGATCAGAGTGTGGCAGAAAGCCATCTTCCGTTCTGAAGGTGTACAGCCACCAGTGGTTTCCATCAAAGCCTAAATTAAGTGGAGAACATTTTCAGGAGAAGAAATGCAATTCAGGCTTAGACACTAAAGTGTGAGGTTTTTTTAAAACATACTTTTGCAATCAAAGGACAGCAAACAAGACTCAACAAACTATAGGGCAATGCTTTAGCAGATGGAGTGGGATAAAGAGCTGCAAGACACTAATCCTCTCCCAGATAACCTTTCCAAGAGATTACCTGGAACTCTCCACTGCTCTTTAGGAACCCCCAGCAGCAGGCAGACTGTCAGAACATTTTGGCCTCGCTGTAAATTAAGTTGGAGCTCAGTGCATTTTTGGATACAACAGAACTGTGTTTCAGAATTGAAGGGAAGGCAGTGACAGTGACACACTGAGGCCACCTCTCATCTCTCTGAAGGCTGCTCAGCAACAAGGAAGCTCAAGCAGAGTAGGTGTAACCTTTTCACATGACTGTTCAGGCTTGCTCCTAGTCTTTTGACTTCTTCACTGTCTGCTACTGCATAGCCTGCCCCAAACACAAAGTGCCTGCACTCCCTTTATCTCATCTTCCCTCAATGTTTAACACAATTTAATTAGGCCATTAGGGTTTGTCAGTCAGGCTCACACTGCAAGCCGAAGCGCACATGAATAATGGTCCAAGAGAAAGGAAGGATTTTATCGCTCCACTGAGACAAGGAGTCATTTAACCAGCAGTCAAAAATCCACGTGAGCAGTTTCCTGTGAACAACAGAAGACTTCTTCTATAAAGGTAACCAAGCACTGGTAGAGGTTGCAGTCTCCATTCCTTGAAAGCAAAACCCAAATGGGCCTAAAGCAGGCAGATTGTCTTGGATGTACATCCTGCTTTGAATGGGGAGCTGGATCACACCATCCCCACAGCACCCTTGCACCTCTGATAGTCTGACATTCTGTGAGTGTCCTGTTTCAGCTGTGAGGGCAGAATGAGAGTTAGCACTGCTGGGCTCCACAGAGAAGTGATTTCCAGTAGCAAGGGCAACTACCAGACTGCCAGGCATGCAACGTGTTACTGGGGTGACCTGAACACTCAGGAGGGGAACAAGGCTCAAACCCTTCATCTGAAGCTTGGAACAGATAAAGTTTTTTCTTCAGATGAATTCTTCACAAAGCAGTGCTAAGTGAAAGACACAGTAAAGCATAGCAGGTATGAGAGTAAAAGGTAGAAGGAGAAAAAAAAGGAGACAGCTTCTGTGGAGTATAATAGGATTCTGTCTGTCTTGGATAGATGTTCTGAACTATTTTAAGCCTTAGGAATAGAAGGCCACACGGGCAAGTTTTCAGTATAGCTGTAACTATACTCGGGGTGGGGGGAGGACAGGCTCTTCTCACTTGCTCCCTGATATAGGGCAAGGAGCAGTGGGTTTACGTTGCAGCACAAGATGTTCCACCTCAACACAAGGGGGAACTTCTTTACTGTAAGGGTCACAGAGTGCTGGAACGGGCTCCCTAGGGAGGTTGTGGAGTCTCCTTCCCTGGAGACTTTCAAGGCCTCTCTGGATGTGTTCCTCTGATCTGTGCCAGATTGTGTGGTCCTGCTCTGGTAGGAGGGTTGGACTCGATCTCCTTGGGTCCCTTCCAACTCCTAACATCCTGTGAACTCAGGAGTACAGTTTAAACACAAAGCTCTCTATTCTCATGCTGCCCTTCCCATGCTTTGTACAGAACGGCAAAAGGCCATGCCATAACCAGAAACTACAATGATCATCACACAATCTGTATTCTAAGAGCAATGTACTAGTACTATCCAATGTTTACGCCTCCCATGCAACTGTGAATACAACTTGCATCACACATTTACTGATTGGAGACTCAGTAAAAGGGCCTGTCATTCACAATAAATCATACACCCTACTGTAGAATCACAGAATGGCTGCAAGAGACTTTTGAAGCTTGTCTAGTCCACATCACTAATGTCTCTATTTAATCTATCTCATTCCCTATTTACTGTTAACACAACTATAGAGATAGATCCAAGAACTTGCCCAGATTCCTTCTGCTTTATCAGAACTTGCACAGCTTAGTCAAATCCCAATGTTTAAAATTATTTTTACTTTATAAAGACAACTAATGCTTTGGAATTTCAGAACTACTGAACTGAGATACATAAATCTTTCTTTAAACTCTGGCACACCAATCCCACAGGGACACTTCCAGCACCCGGGCAGATGTCACTGCATACCTGTGTATGCAAACTGATCTTTGCCTCAGCCTTCCAGACCAAAGCCTCCTGCCTAACCCTAAGGGCTGTTCATAACCAGAAACTACAGTATTCATCATACAATCTGGACTCTGAGTGTGATGCATTGGTAACATCCAGTAGCTCAGACACAGCATCATATTAATGTGTTTTTTCTGGATGCAAGACACATTATGGGCAGCCATATACCAAGTTGTCTGCAAAAGGTTATGTGTATATACTTCCAAGTCCTTTAAAAGCATATTAACATATAGCAGGAAATACACAAGAAATTACAATATCTGGAAGCAAGTATTAATTGAAGTGTAGAAGCAGAATGGTTCTACATCAAATCACAGATGTGAACAAAAAAAGGGCTCCTAATTTGCTAATTGTCAAATAAAGCCAAGTGTCCCAATACATACCTTGTTCTAAAACTTGTTTTAGGATTCCCTTTCATACGCATAAGCAAGCCAATCTTCATCTGCATTTTAAGATTGCAATAGTGATCTAAAAAACAAAGAGACAGTAAGTAATAGTGACACTTGAAGTTCATTTGAAAATTCAGTAGCTTCTTTCTTCAAATACCCATCATATGGAGAAATAGGCCATACTAAAAACATTAGGCCATAATAAAAACATTTTCATTACATGAAAAAAAAAGACACCACAGCATTTATTTTCTACCCATTCTTGGCACTTAACTTACTACACAGCTTCCTCTAAGATTGTACATTTTACTACCTCAGCAGTTGAACAGCTGTTATGAGAACGTTAACAAGTTCTCAGATTTTCATACTTTTGCTTGGTAAATGCAGGTCTGCTCCAAAGAGCCCAAAGTTACTCTTTTCAGAGGGTTTTAAAGAGACACATCAAACACAACACTGTCACCTTCTGTGCCTGCCACTGCATGTGGCCCCGAAGTGACATTTCATCTCGCATTATTTCCACTACGATAATTAGGAACAGTTATTAATGAAACTTGAGAGCCAACTGTTCTCACTGTAGCTGTAGTGGAGGTATGGAAGCACAAGCACAGCTTCCTCCTTGTTCTGCAGCCTGCTGTGACACAGGCATTTAACAGATGTCTACAAGGGCCAAAGCTACTTATGAAAATAATACAACTGAAGTGCAGATAAATGTCCTACTTTGTAACAACACCTCAAGACAGAACTGCATACAAGTCTCCTTGAAATACATTTTGAACTAAAGCATTAGAAAATTTATACAAACTTTTAAAGCTTTTATAATTTTAAAACTTCTGCAATAGATCTGCTTATACCTTGCAGTTTAAGTGCAGCTGGAAGAACACATGGCAGGTCAGAGTATCATTTTATTTCTATAAACATTAAATTTATTGTAATTACTCCTTTCCCAAGGGCCTAAATAATAACTGAAAGTGTTACAGTGTATCCATCTTGAACTCTGTCTCTCCACCCATACTCCCCACACAAAATAATTATTCAGTGCTTAATATGCTAAACAGCTCTCACCCATAAGCACACATTCCCTCCTCCTGCATCCCCACTTCACCTCTTCTCCACTAATTTAATGCAACATGTGAGTACTGCAGCATTTGATAGGTCAACAACCCATTACTCAGGCTGGGGGAGGAGACATGGAAATGTTAGAGCCAAAGAGCCCTAAAAGAAACATCTGTAGGGACGAAGACTGCCTGGAAAGACCCAACTACACCGGCACAAGAATGAACTCCATGCTCTCAGAGAACAGCTTCCTAATTTATCAACATCTTGCGGTCCTGTTTGATCGGAAAACTGTGCCAACCCTGCGGAGTGTTCATTACAGCAAGAATTACTTTGGAAAACCACAGCGAGGTTGCATGTTTCAGACTCAGTTCAGGAACAGGCCCAAAAAGCAACTTGGAGGTGATACATGTCCAAAATACAGCACACAACCACACACACTTACAAAAGGTAACATTTACCTTTTCAGATAGGTCTATAAAAATGCTGAGGCTAGCAGCTCAGAATAAATAAGAGTTCAAAGTTGGCACAATTTAATGCCCAAGTCCTATTAAAAGTGCTGTTAATTCATCAGTTCTCCCATTTGCTTCCTTCTCATCTTTCCTCCCCAATGGTGCAGCTCACTGTAAATCAAATTTCAAAAGTTCTGTTATCTCTTCCATAACAGAGGTTTAACAAGATGGATACTTTCCTCTTAAAGTACATGACAGAGTCAGTTCATGAACCCTCTGTAACTAGAGCTATCGTTTAAAAAGTGCTAGTGAGATATAATTTAGCACATCAAATGCAGTAACAGCAACAGCACTGATGGTCACATTGTGCCCACATAGTGAAACTAATCCAGTTACTGCTTAGGATGGATCCGAAGCCACAATTACAAACAGTACATCTTTCAGGTTATAATTTAAGAAAAAAAAAACAATTAGGCTTTTCTTCCATTTTCTGCTACCTACAAAAAAAGCAAGGCTAAGACTGACAAAGGCCTAAGGCAGACTCCAATTCCTATTAACAGCTAGTGTGTTCTTACCTCCTCTATCTTGGTCACCTAGATTCACTTTAGATTCAGACTCCTGGCAGTTGTGACCAAATTCTATCTAGATAAATCTGATGGGTTAGGGGTGTTGTGTAGGGTTTTGAGGTGGTTGGTTGGGCTTTCTGTGTTGCTTCTGGTTTAGGGTGGCTGGGGAGTTTTTTTGTTGTTGTTTTTTAATTGTTGTTGGTTGCTTGGGGGGGGTTGATTTAAAAAAATATGTACTTGTTTTTTTCCAAACAGTATGTCTCTGCACCTCTGCACTACTGCTTCAGAATTCTCTCTACAAGAAACTAAAATAATTTCAACTTCTCTACCCTACGTAAACTCTGCTTGAAAATAATTTACTGTTAGACCTAAATGCATTCTAGTCGGTAGTGCTAAAAAAAAAATGTATTTGCAAGAGTAAGCAGGAACACAGCAAAGTTATTCCAAAGCAGCAGACTCGTTTCTATCTTCACTCCTATGGTGACTCTTTAAATCAACACATTCACGCCTAGTCCGAAGAGAGTACATGTGCCATGTATGAACTGGGCAATACGGTGCACAGCTTGTGCCACTAACAATGAAAACTGGAAAAACACTCCTCAGAGCAGCCTACCTCAAGTAATGCATACTCAGGATTAACATTGTGCACTGCTGTCTTTCCCATATGGAATTGGCAAGTGAGACAAGCTACAAGCCCCCACAGCAGTGTACCAGGCAAAACAGCCATGACAGTCTACAACACTGAAGGATGTCTTACATTTACCTTGTACACTGATGCTATGCAGCTCTGACAGAACAGGCTGCTTTTTTTCCCAGTAGGATTTTTGGTGACTGGTGTAACAAAGAGCTTTCCCCCTTTACTTCCCTCCATTTCCCCCTTTATTTATGTCTATTTCAAAAATTACCTAGCAAGACTGAACAGCAGCATGGGTAAATTTTGACTTCCACCCAAGTGGACCATACGACATTTTGCACCAGCAGGAATAGGTTTCACTTTGAGAGTAGCAGAGACACTATCCATCACACAGAAAGGAAGAACTCCAGTGCTGAGCTGTTCTCAGGAAAACACAGTCCCCTGTGGCCAATTTTGGGGTTTCCAAAGGGAACCCAAGATGATCCGTAGAGCTGTGTTCATGTTTGCATTTGTTCAGGTTTACCTATCAAAAGGTAACAGATAACAATGTTGGCTGCTGATATATTAACAGAAGATACAGTGCTAAACATTTAAAAATGGGTCAAGCAACCTTTTACTCCCCATTATTCTTAGTCTTGACTCAAGTCTGGCCAAACCTGCTCCCATTAACCATCAGTAGCCCCACAAAGGACAAAAGCAGGCACTTGCAATAATAAAATCAAACAACTAACAACTGTCACCTGGGCATCATTGCATGGCTGACAGTGATTAAAGGAGATAACCTGCAACAAACCTTCCCAACCTTGCATTACACAAATTCCCACCTTAGAACACATACTCACAGACAGCAAAGTAATTGGTCTAGGAAAATTAAGTTCCTAGAAAGAATAAGGTCAAACACTACTTGAAGTGAGAGAGCAAGGCATTCAGATTCCTTGACAAGACTACTGAAATGTTTTACATCTAATTCACAATTTTCAATTTTTAAGGTATCTGGTGTCTGAAATTAGTATATTGCACAGAATGAGGAATATGAATGTAGTAATATTCCCTCTCTAAAATCAGGTTCCAAATAAAAGACATGATGGCAGTTACAACTGGCTAGGCAATAAACCTGTAACAGTAATAATACTACAATCAAGGGACATTTCTCTTTCAGGTTTGCCTGGACTGCAAAGCTTAATAAATATTGTTCATTTGCAAGTCATTATGTTCCTAGATGCAAGACCATTTAGTTAGTATGGAAGGAAAATAGACTTTTTTGGTGGGGTAAAAAAGATTCCCTCAATTACAAGGAAGTTTGGATTTGATCAGCAAAAAGCAATGAACTTTTTAGCTTCTTAACAGCATACTGTGCAATAGAAGCCTAAGTAGTGTTCCGGTTTTATGTATTTACATATATTTTTGCCAAACAGTGACCTGTGAAACTGCAGTCAAAGTCATTAAAACACCACTATATGAAACATCAGCTCAATGTAGTATTTTTCAATACAGCTCCTTCCCCTCTGTTGCTCACTAACATTCCCATGTTGGGGAATCTGCAGCACCAGAACAGCTGGCTAATCCAGCTGATTTTCCTATCTCTGTGTTGTCATAAATGCAGCAGCAACATCTTCACATACTTAGATTTCTACTTCCAATGATTTGCAAGCTGCTTGGCAGGAATGCAAGGTGTTTGGCAGTATCATTTTCCTCACTCAGACCTCACATGCTATGTTACATGGATGTGAAGTTCCTGAGCATTTTGTGACACATTACCTTATCATAAACAACTAACAAGCACAAAAATTGTTAAGGAGCAAGGGATTAACCTTTAACTCTCATATTTTTTTTCACCTAGAAACAATGATGTGTAAATGTAACTTCACCAATTCTCAAAGCAAGCTTAAGAAACTTGACTGATCAAAAGCATCTGACACCAGTGCATCACACAGCATTAGAAGTTACAGTAGAGTTCCCTGAGCTTGATTTATGTTAGGCTCAGGAATTTACTCAGAATTTCTAATCACAAAAACTGAACAGTTTGCTTACATACAGAGTCTGAAGCAAATTTAATCTGCTGTAAACAAGATATTGTTAAACCAGCACAGCTAGTATCAAGTTCAGTACTATCAGTATTGCTCTACTGTAACAGAAGGGTCAGGATATCATTGCACTACACACTGTGCAAATGAGTTTACAATTATGCAATCTAAGAGAGCTACTAAGAAAATTGTAGATATTTAAATAAGTATAGTTCTAACAATATCCATTTCATTTCAAAAGGACATTGTTTTGAAGGAGCAAAAATACGTATCAGCAAAGCCCTAGAGTTTTCTATAGTCATGAAATCAAAATCTGAGAGAAATCAGCATAAAATCTGTATTATAGAAGAATACTTCTATATAGTTGAGATGTGATGACTCCACTAGTTTAAGGCTATTTTAGACACTCCAAAAACTATGGGAATAATCTCATTTCAAGGGAAACTTCCCACATCACATATAATCCTGCTTTCTCCAATGGAAAAAGGCAGCATTCCTAAGGAACTGTGAAACTCACTGATACAGAGTGTGTTTATTTCTGAAGTGTCAGCAATGCTGCTTTACACAACTTCACACAACACTCCCCATTCCCTCCTGTAAGACTCCTTACCTGTCATTTTTGCAGCAGGTGCCAAGCTAGGGCCATGTCCTAACCTCCTCTTCCAAAATAATGACAGCAGAATTGATTATCTTTGTGGGGCTAAAAAAATCTGATACTTGGGGAAAGGGCAGGGCAAGCTGTGGTCACGTGGTCCTTATGAAGAGCAACAACTCAAGATTCACTGAAAGCTTTCAAGTTCTGCATGCTCCATTTAAAAATGTAAAATTAAGTATTACATACATCTATATTGAAATGAAACTTAGCAAAGCAGCATTCCAATATTTAAGCAAGTAATAGCATTTTAACATTAGCTCATATAAAGTTCAAAGTCAAAGCTTTATTTAGATGACAGAATGACTGAAAGGTTAAAGTTGGAATGGACCTCTAGAGATCATCTTGTCCAATCTCTGAGTTGAAGCGGGGCCACCCAACATCAACACCAAAACCACGTCCAGATAACTTTTGGTATCTCCAAGGATAGAGACCCACAACCTGCCTAGGAAACCTGTGTTCATTCACCCTCACATTAAATTTCCTGATGTTCAGAGCCTTCTGTATTTCAGTTTGTACTCACTGCCTCTGGTCCTGTCAAAAGATTCAGTAATGCATTGTGCCATTTATTTCCTTCCTGTGTTAATTATGCTGGATGACAATTGTTACCTTTGATTATTTCACGACAAATACAGAACACCAACTTCTTCTCTAGCTTCCACCATTAACACCCTCCACCCCAATATTTTGTAGAAAAAAGAAAATCTTACATTAGATTTGAAATACACAGTAACACAAACAACAGAACAGCATTAATAAATTGCAGGGTATCTTGCAAATGCTCAATGCTCTATTCACAGGCTGGTCTACTGACATAAAAGACTTACCTGATTCCAAAATAACCAACCACAAAGCGACGCTGAATCACTTCTCACGAACACTTGTGTTTTGTAGAGATGGAAGGCATTTACAGATCTGTTTCAATATGATATAAATAGTCCTTGCAACAAATCAAGCCTGCAATTGCCCAGTCTAAGCAGATTACTATTCAGACCTGGGCTAAAAGTTGTGACACCAGCAAGGGACCTGTGAAAATTTGTAAGGCAGAACATGCGGTGAAGTCAACCACACTGAAGAGCAGAGATTCTCTACTTGATACAGCTGTATAAGCTTCATTGTCTGGTAAGATGTGACTCAAACTCAGGTGTTTGTCCTTGCACAACTAGACATGCTGCTATCTTAGCTTCCTACTACCATTTTACTTTCCTTGTTTAAGGTGTCTACTACTTGTAAGATCAAGGTATTGCTCTTACCCCACGTGAAGCAGCTTCCTATGTGAGTACCAAACATTTTTAAAAGTATTAAGCCTCAGTTCTCATCTATGCAAAGGAAGCACCTGCTAACATGTAACGAAAAGGACTGAAAAGCAGGATATTAGGAATAATTCTGAATTTTAGTAACAGATTTAACTATCAGGTATCTCAGTGTATTAGGAATGTAATTTAAATTACTGCTTTCACAATCTATTAACTTTAAGACACTCCAGCTGACTACAACTTTCTTCACTTGAGAACAAAGTACAAAGGCCTTAATGATGAACCATACTTGCAGATGACTAAGCCACGACCACATGGTAAGAAATAGAGAACATCCTTTAGTTATCAGCTTACATACAAAGTTGGCATCATTTTCAAGAGTTCAGTATTTCAAATCGAAGAGACTGTTAGCACTACTTTTCATCATCACAGTTTGCCCAGAATCCATGATGCAAGCTCATACTACAATTCCCACATTAACAATACGCATTTAAATATTAGTTGTATTTTTTTCCAGGCAACAAATCTGTAAATGTCCCCACATGAAAACTGGTTATGAACACAGACTAAAATATAAAAGTTCTTACTTCAGTTACCTGTTTGTGACACTTGATGTATGCCAGGAAATAAACATCCTTTCTGGCACTACAAACATTATTTGCTATATCTAGAAAAAGAAACTCCACATAAGCAGCAGCTTCTCCAAAGTCCGTACTTCAAACCGAAGTTCTGATGCATCAGCTTCTCTGATAAGTTAATAGACATTTCCCATTATTAGACACTCACATTACTTTTTACAGACTATATTCAAAGAGCTTTGTTTATTCTCCTATTCTGCTCACATTATTCTTGTCATCCCCCAACTTTTACTGCCACCATATTCAACAACCTATTTCAGTTAGACTTCATCCTGAGCTCTGAAAAAAAGCACATCTTATTGCAGAGTATGCTCTGACAAGGTGTACTTACACAAGCCTGGAGTGATTCTAGTTTACACCACACTGTGTATCCTAAACACTAAAATAGTTTAAAGGTGCATATCTCAGCATTTGGAAGTAGAACCAGCTGCCACTGTCCAACCAAAGTTTGCTAAGCAGGAAAAAAGACTTGCAAAAGCACTTTCGTACCTGAAAACACTTAATGAAGTGAGGCAGTGAAACAGCTGCTGAAATAACTGAAGGCACTGCCATACTTCAAGTCCTGGGAAGGCTGTGACAGTCATATAGCTGTACACATACCCAGCCAGCAGACAAGCTACCTTCAGTGCTGACTGTTCAGCTACTCAGATTTAACACCACGCACTTTGTAAACCTAAATACTGAGTTCTATTCTTGTTTGTTACAGCCATGGCAAAGATTACTTCTTCCTGCAGTAAGAGTCGGACAAGATTTAGGCAGAATTGGTTTTCAATCAAGAGCTCTTCAAACTCATGACAGAAGTCCTCCATCAGAAGCATCAGTACACAGTTATATGTATCTGAAGTTTAAATGTACTAGACAATACTGTACTGAGAAAGAACTAGCCTTTCCCTGCATTTCATTAATGAAGCTCCACTTTTGTTCCTTAAAAGCTATGACAACAAAAAACAGGAGAAAATACAGCCGCCATCCCAAATAACATTATTCTTCTGCACATCTTAATGAAACACAGGCTTTCAGACTTCATTTGTCTACTAAAGCATGTATTTTATTTGCATGTTTACACTGAACTAGTTTTCTAAACAACATTTATGAATTGAAGATGAAAGTTATATTGGGGGGGGGGAAGGGTGATAATTCAATAATAGTTTTCAAATCCTTAGATTAAAATCTGGAAGATCAGGTCAAACCACATCTTCATGCTTTCCTACATTACTGTCTCCCCCATCTGTAAATCAATGAAGAGTACTTACCTACTGTTATTTTTCAGTATTAGTATTCCTACATAGCTATGAATTAAAAGGTACTTTTTTCCTTTCCATTATGTTCTCATGTATTATTTCAATTATTGTGTGTTGATTCACATTCAAGAGAAACAATCTAGGACAAAATTCTTCCACTTCCCCTTGAGAAGAGCCATAAATCCTTTTCAATGGCATAACAGATTAAGAATACACACACAATGTTCACATACTAACAAGACACACATGGAGAGATACGTAGCAACTTGCCAAATCATATAAACTATTTTCACTATGCATTTGACATCTGATTCTCTCCCCTATTTCCATGAAGTTTACTACTACAATCTCCAAATAAAGCTTTCCACAGCTTATATCTTCCACATTACAAGGAAAAGTTAAAACCTTTCACAATATTAGAAAACACAGGATACAGAATAGAAAAAAAAAAAAAATCTAAATTGAATGGGTAAAGATACCCAGTGCAGGCCAGTGTCAATATTCAAAGATGAAGGATTTGGCCCACTCCTACAGTCACTATGTTACATTACATCCTCCTATCACTTCTAAAGCCTTGCTTAAAAATAATGGAAGGTTAGGGTTGCATAATGATGTTCTCAACATCAAAACAGGGAGGGACTTAGAGCTCATGTACTTTATAAATATGCAAGACCTCGAAGTAAAACAGTTTCCCCACCTTGCTTAAAGACACATCTTTCAGCTTTCTTGACTGTTTTGAAAATAACACATGATTAAACAACTCTGGAAAACATGCTTTGTTTTGATTTTTAACAGTAACACAAAGGAGATTCTACATTACCAGTTTTCCCATAGGAAGCCTAGAGAATTAAGCAACATACAATAACCGATCTCTTACTCTCCCTACAAATACCTAGATGAATATTATACTTTCAAGCCTGAAGTACCTCTGCGACTACTACAGCAACACAGCAGAAGTGCATATTTAGATTCTGGGTACAGTTTTAAAATCACTGTTTACTTCCCCAAAATATCACCTGGGCAATTCAGGTTTGTGATTAACTGGAAGAAGAAAAACATATGGAAGAATTAAAAGATAGTAAGAATAACGTTCCAGATCAGCTTTTATCCAACTAGGCTTAGAGGCATACGTTACCATCGGTCTTGGGTAACTGCTATCACTTGGAATTATTGTACTTCTGACTTTTCATACTACATATAACCATCTCCAGTGAAGTACACACATCTAATCTAAATTTTATTTTTAAGATACTAACAAAGAATTAATACTTACACCTGAGTAAAAGTAAGACAAACAGTATTTCTTTTCAAGTCTCGACAACAGACAGCTTGGCACAATAGCCCAAATTTAAAGAGTAAGAGGTGCACACCCAGTAACTTAGTGCAGCTCAACTCAACGGCATGGTTTCTCCATGTATTTGTACTTTCCCTCACAACCCACAGAACTGGCTTACTTTCACACAATATAATTTTTAGAGTTTCACTTTAAAAAAGTATGAAATTCAAACTGATTTTTTGTTTGTTGGGGATATATATATATATATCAATGTTTAATACCATTCAGGAAGTTATTGTACTATTCAAAGGAAATGTAATTTCTGATTGATCTACTGTCTTGTACACGTGCCCGTGATAAAAATCAGATTTTCCCAAGCTTAGTTTCCATACACATTTATCTTTCGTACTGAAGTGGGCTGTAAGCAAGGAAAACTCTAGATGTAGTCATGCATGAAAGTATACCAAGTGATTTTACTCTCCTGAGCCAGCTGTCAGAAGACTTCTGTCTGCTTTCCAAATAAACATGTTTCCCTGACTCATCACTTTTCCCTCATAAGCAATAGAAAAGGTCTGTTTTGCACAAAACATGCAGAGTGAAAACAGAGAACAAGCTTAGCAATGAAAACCCACCACCACTACACCTCCACTCCAGGTTAAATAGTAGTAAACAAATATTTCAGTACCCTCCCTTCTAGAGACATCTGCATTCAGTAGTGTAAATAAAACATGAAACTGTACACAACAGTGATGCATGAATGATGCTGAACATGCATTACATGGTATTACAAAGGTTACCCAAAGCACAACATGGCAACAATAAACTGGCACACGTACCCAAACAGTTCAGAAAGCAGAGCCATCCCAACTGCCAAGTTGACAATTTTCATTTTTAAATCCATAATACAACATATCACAATTACTTCATACATTTTCTTTCCAAACTCCAATCTTCCCATTCTTCACACACTAAGATAAACACTTCATTTGTCTTATTCAGCACAGCTCTGGATCTGAAAATATCTGATGTGGACCCACTGCAACAGTGGAAATTCTAGAAGCACAAACCCAAAAAACTACTGTTTCATTATTAAAAGCTTTTCCTTCTGGAAAAGGCTTTAATTCAAAGTTGTTTAAAATTGAAACTGCAGCTTACCTTTCACATGCTCTGTCCCTTAAAAGTGGAACACAAAAAATGCAACAACACAGTGGTATTGTACCAAAGAACAAAGAACACAGATAGCATTTCAAAAGACAGTATTTCCCATCTTTACAACTGCAGTGTATGCATTTTCTTCTGAAAACAAAGCATGTGCAAATAGTGCTGCTTCTCTAAAGCAACTGTGCATATCACCTTTCCTGGAGAAATCACGGAGAACACTATTTTCCATATTTTACTGGCTTGCATGTAACTTTCATGGCAACTGCAGAAAGTGAACAGACAGATCAAGCTCACACGTAATTAGGCTTGGTATTTTAATTTACATTTTCCCCCTCATTATTTCATATACTTCCCCTCTTGCAGCAACTGTCACGAAGAATGTAAAACATAACTGGGGTAATTCAGAGATCTAAAGCCCTCAATGTATTTCTTACCTACTTGTTCTAAGCTTTTCTTAGAAGTACTGAAAAGTCATCCAAACTCATTCAATGAGAACTTCTATAGAACTCTTTTTCTCTATGCAGCATGCAGATAGTCTCACAGAGTCTCACTCCAAAGTGCATTTCCCTTCCACATAGAAATGAACAGAAACAATACATTTCACTAAATTTCTTCTACCCTGCTCACTGCATGGGCACAGAGGTGAATGGTGAGCCACAAAGCAGGAGCAAAGGAGGGCAAAGGGCTTACGCACAGCAATGCATGTAGTGAATTATTAAATAAGCATACAGAGCTCTCAAACTTCCCATGAGCACAGAAGTATGTAAAACATTTGTAAGCAGCTTGAAAGACCACTTCCAGGTGATACTGGAAATACTATAGCACCGCAACAGCTGGTTTATGCGGAGTTTATTTCCTGTAATTTTACACTAAAAATATTTAAAGCTTAATGAAAGTATTGCAGAATAAGTCCTTTCTTAAAGCAAATAATGAAAAGTAATGGAATTAAAAAAAAAAAACCAAAACAATAAAATACCCAGAAAATCAAGAGCAAATAGCTGCAAAAAGATTTATAATAAATCTTTCTAGTTTTTACATATTTTTGTATTTATTATGTCTTTCTTCCACCTTGCTTAGGTAGAGGTGGTTATTTAAAGAGCAAGAATCTGTTTTGCTCAGGCAATTAGGCGCTGGGGGTTTTGGGGTGGTGGGCTTTGTTTTTCCTTCTTTTTAAATATTAACTGACAGCAAGATTACTTTCCCTTTCACATAAATACCAATTATTACAGTGACATTAAGGCAAAAATACTAATGAAATACCTTAATTCTATTCCATAATTGCTAACAAATGTTCAGTATTTTACCTTCTTTCATACGATTTTCTGTTCAGTATTCCTCTGGCTACAATACATAAGTGTAAGACTGGATTCTCATTGTTTTGAGGAGAGACTAAGAATCATCTGTTTCATACTTAGGAGAACATGAGGACTGTGTGCTGTATACAGTTGCTGTATTTAGGCACAAAAATGGAGTCCTACAGAACAGTATCAGACCATAGAGAAAATATACCCAACTGCAACATTTGTGCACCAAATCCCAGGAATAGTATCAACCTTTTAGGGCACCACCATTAGTTTTTCTGACATTATTTGCCCATCTGCACAACACTTATCTCAAACTTTAAAAAAATCCAAGACATTAATGTAACTGGTACTTCCATCTTTCCCCTTAAAGTGTTTGCGGTTTTCATGTGTGACAAGTTTGGAAGTATTTATGATTATGTATATGCAAAAATAAAACTACATTCCTCCCATTCTTATGTTACTTTATTCCCTCTCCCCCGTATTTTTTTCAGCTTATATATAATACTCTTCACACACCTGGTTCAAGGCTCTACGCAGAAATTAAAGGCAAGAACAGAATCTTTATTCTCACTGTGCTTCTTTCAAGTCAAGCACTTCACATCCGGCATACAATTTGCATGTGAATTCAATCAAATTATATGGCCATGCTTCACTCTACAGAAGTTAAATATACAAGCACACCAGCAACATCACAAACAATCGAAGCTCTAGATAAACCATTTACCAGAACAAAGGGAAAAACCTTAGCAACAGAGGTATGCTGTAACAGTTCAATCCTTTTGAATCTCATACCAGCACTTCGTCCTCTATTCAGGGGACTACACACAAGTTAGTAAGTTTTTACTCACATTTACAAAGATCTTTTATTTCCATGCGATTTGGGTGTAAAATAATCATTATATGAAAGCAGTTTTTCAAAATGGTTTTACCCGTAAGTATGCTATGCTTGAAGGAGCAACTGGCTAGAACCAATTACTATCACATACAGTGAAAACAAAAAACGTAAAGACTCTTGAGAGTTCCTTCAGCCATGAAAAGAGGGTTGCTGTTCTAAACTGCTTTTCTGAAGAGACTCATCTCTTACCGCTCTCAGAAATCAGGTCAAGGTCCTTTATTAAATCTTCCTAATAGCTTAAGGAAGTTCAAGATGGAAAAGACCTATTAAATCTATCCCAATGAAAACATACACATAAGACCTGTTTCTGTGCATTTTAAGTAAACAGAAGTAGTTTTCATGAAAGTTTTATGTTCAGTTTATTCTACAACTCATATTTTAGCATACATAAACTTGATCAACTTCAGTATTTCATGGATGACTCTGAAAAGAAACCTGAAACACATACAGCTATGATTTAAAAAATATTTTAAGGGGAAAAACTCAAAGCTATTAGCGAAAACAGATTTCTTCATAAACACAAAATATCAGACTGATAAGACCACCTGCTAAGACTATTTTATAGTATATCCCAAGAGGCAACAAAAAGCCAATTCAATAGGGAAAATAATACCTAACATGAAAATATACCTGACAAATACTGCACATTTCACATTTTCAGCTATCCTTCTATTGTCACAGTCTCAGACATCACCGAATGACTATTTAAGAGAGCAAACGTTTTTGGGATAATACAGTTTGTTTGCCACTAAATTAGCAGCAATCAGCTGTACAGGGATAATGTCCAACTTCGGTATTTTCCATGGGTGACACTTCCTCCCTTATCACTATCTAAACATCACTGAAGTTTGGACTGATGTTCCCTCATGCTAGAAGCAAGCTAACAGCCCAAGGAAACCACCAGATCCCAGTATGGTTCTGCATTTCAATGACAGCACAGTGCCCAGATCAATAAATTCAGGGCTCCTGAAAACACAGGCTGCATTTGAAGTATTTGCTCTCCCAAGTCACCCAGTATAGGCCCCAAGCACATGGTAACTAGAAATGCTGGACACTCTTATTTAAAACACCTATGGATACATACAATTTCAAGTCTTCAGAATGGGACTAAGAATCCACTCACATTTTTCAATCCAATGTAAACTGACCCAAGTAGTTGCTTCCCTGAAATTTTAATAGTTTGTTCTTACGTGTGTTCACCAAGAAGGGAAGAACTACAATCCAACTTGTTACACATTCAATCACATATTAAGAAAAATGAAAAAAAGTATCCAGAATGTACTTAAGTAAAATGACTTTCAATACGTCAAAGCACACCACTCATACGAGCTTCTCATTTCAAAGCATATCCTCCCTTCAAATGCTCAAGGGGGCTTGTTTTCCACTTGAGAATCTTCTTTTTGATTGGCTATTTCAGCATTTTTGAACCTAATTATCCCAAGGGAGAGACTGTGACCATTCAACAATCATTATATTCCAAAAGATTTTGTCACTGGATATTATTCTATTTTACAAGTTATAAAAATCTGATAAAGTTTCAAAAGGGAAAAAGTCAGTTTAGAATAATGACTTTAAATATGACAGTGTACTGTAGATCAGGATGCTCCTCAAAGAATGCATACTACAAAATCCTATTGGATTATGGTTAAAATTCATGTGTTAGTTCATAGTATCTTGTAATCTGTTTTAACCATTTGTTTTAAAATGAGTCACTAGTCTATGTCCAATTGGATAAGAGAGATGTGGACAATAAACTGAACATCTTAAAGTCAGGAATTTTCTTTTTAAGCAACCCAGAGAAACTTATTTTTCTTGGGAAGAGACACAGTCAAGTACATTTAAATCACTACCGTGATGCTTTATCTAAGGAGCACATTGGGCAGAACTACAGATAAACTCACAACCAAAACGAGTTTAGGTGTCCAACAGCACCCCTTCATATGACCTAAGTGATAAATGCAGTTAATGAAAATGGATTCCGCTGGTGGTGCGTTTTATTTTATTTGAGGTATTAAAACTGTATCTCACATGAAAATCAAGCAGTTTAGATTCAAATTTCAGGAATAATGTTAAAAACTCACTAAGTATAACTGCAAGTGCATTGTAGTTGCAGCTTCCAAGCTGCATTTTCCAAGCTTATGTGTTTCACCACAGTGTAGAGTCAAAACTCCACTGTGCTTTCCAGTCCAACAGGCCAAAGTCAGTTAAAAATTTTGAGTACATGCCTGCCTAAGAAAAATGAACTGATCAATCAGATGAGGAACAAGACAAATTAATCATGTGCAGCACATAGGCAGTACCCTGAAGTAAACATACTGCTGCTTTACCGTATCTCTAGACCATTTTTAGGAAATAAATTTGGACCATTTCTTTTCTAAGAAAATTATGAATTTATCATGCAGCTAGAGCAAATTACTATCACATACAGTGAAAACAAAAAGCACTGCCTTTACAGCCGAACCATATACAGTCAACATATCCAGGCAGCCTTTAGTAAGCGTTTAAGAGCAGAATTTGGCCACCTGTCATCAGCTACCAAAAGCATTTGTCAGGAAATCTTTTAAAGTGTGCCCAAAACCAACACCCCAGTATTTTTTAGAACTCAAAATGCTTGGTTTGTGGATATTTTAAAATATATTATGTCCTGTTTTGGACAAATGCGTTTCTAACACACAGCAGAGCCATCCAACTCACAAGTTTTATTGAAGGGTACCTCAAAACTGTGGAATGAACATCACCAATATTAATTACAAACTACATTAACTTTCGAAAACATACATACCTCTGCTCGCCAGTAAAAAAAACAGTGCAACAAACATGCACTTAGAATACCATAAGGCTGGCACCACTTATTGCAGACTTGGTATATTTAACATACTTCTGAAAGAAACACTACAAGCTTAAGGATGTATATACCTAAATATACAGGAATTAGCCAAATGGCCTGAATTACGCAGCCTCTCTGAAAAACAGAACAGACTTCTTAAATCTAGTTTAAGTTTTATTTAAAACACAATCCTCTTAACAGCTTTACAGTTTAGAATTACCAGTATTTTCTCAATCCCCATTAAAAAATGCCTTTTAGAAGGGCAAAAAAGATGAAGAAAAAGCAGTCTAATGTTTAGACATCTTACTAGTCAGTGATGCAAACCGTGTTTTTAGCTGAATGCAATACAACAAGCCAGAGAGCTGAAGTAGTTGCTATATGCAAACATTAGTTTACACTTAAGGAAAAGACAGCAATTTTCCAAAATACTGAATTTTAGGAACACTGTGCTTAGTAAAACCAGTTGGTTTTTTTTGAAGAATAAAGTGCTAAAAGTAGGGAAAAGATTATTTTCAGACTTTTAAGTCTAATTCACTACTCCACTAAGAACTATAAAGTCAGTCACATCTCAACATGAGCAAAAAAGGGCAACATTAGAGATGGTCTAGAGGCAAAGGCTTAGTAATTAGAGATATCACAAGGGAGGACCTATACATCACTCCTGAAATGTATGAAAACAATCTCTTATTTCAAACCATGTAACACTGGCAATTTAAGTAAATGTACTTTCAAAATGCCAGCAATGCCACAATCTTCCTGTTGCCCATTTGCTCACAATTCAATTCACTAAGACCATCACCGCTATACTAAGAAGCAACACACACACGTTCTCTGCTGGTGATCAATCTAGTATCACTATTTATGCAGAGAAGTTTTAGTAACTTACTACTGAAAATGTGAGTGAACTGATAAAAAGAAGTACATGTACTTTGCACAGGAAAAAAAACCACCACATTAGCAACAGCAAATATCCCTACTTTGTTGCCATTACAGGAATAGAAATAGTAAGTCTTTTCCATCATCTTCCATGACTGAAACAAATTAGATCTTCCTAATAGACTTCTTAAAAGCATTATCATTTGATTTATCTTAACACTCACACAGCAAAACGAGCCTGAGTTGTGTTGGAATAAAGTATTTCTCATGTTCATCATTTTGTAAAACATTTATCAAGAGTACTCATGTGTAGTCCTTCTAAATGCATATTGCTCTACGTGAACAACTATTTTAACTGGAAAACGTGTACTTTTCTCTTAATTAAACAGTTAATTATTGTTAACTGACTTGTTTGTATTAAAACCAAACACTGGGGAAATGTAAACTTGTAGTAATGCATGACATAGCGGAAAGCTTTAAACGTGCTTGCACAAATGTCTCCTTCCTTGCAAGACGCTTTAATGGTCACACACACCCCACAGTAATTTTGCTTCTGTAAAAGTATGGTTTAGGTCAATTAATTCATATCATTACAAATAAAAAGTACACATACAGATTTCTTTTTCCATGTTGGGGTTTTCCCCCTGCCAAGTTAAGTTTTCCAATAACGTAATGGATATACTCAGTTGATAAGCCTATAGTAGTAGACTACATTTGCAAAGGGAGACTGAGATGCAAAACCACAGCATCCCTGACAACATTTTGTATGAAATTCAATGCTCTTCAGAAGATCCAGCAACAAAAGCAGCTGTTTTAGAAATTGTTCATAGTATGTACTGCAACATGGAGTTTAAACAGATTCACTACTAAGAATGGAATTTTGACACACAGTAGAAACTACAAAGAATGAAAATTATGCCACTTCAGCATCAAATTCTTCTCACCCAATATTAGTAATAACATTCCCAAAATCCTTTCATATAATTTTTATGTTTTATTGCAATCAGATAACTGCAGGTTTTACAGCATAGTCACACATTGTATTTTTAGCGCTAGAGTCACAAATACATTGCCTTACATCATGATCTGCATCATTTCTGCTCTACACTACAAAGCCTATGACTGAATACAAAAAAGGTTTTACAAAATAAACTGTTTTAAAGACTACAATAACAATAAAACCGTTTTCAGATAACAGCTAAAATTATAAAGGCATATCACTGTATTGTTTTACTGGAATTTCTAAACAGTAAGGAATGAAGTTAAGTTTTAGTATCTGCGACGCTTGTTAGGTCCTTCAAAGTTGCCCCCTGGGTTTCCTCTACCAAAGCCACCTGGTCCACCACTCACGGCACCTACACCACTCATTGGCGGCTGAGGAGTTTCAGAGCCCGTTCTACTAACCAGAGGTGAACCCATCTGTGATGGACCTCCTTGAGGGAATCTCTCATTATGCTAATAAAAGTCCATTTGGAACATGCCAAATGTGAGTTACAACAAAAACGACAAATGATGTTGTCATGAAGTTCAGCAGATAGTCCAGCAGAATCAGGATCACACATAGAAGGAAGAAAGGAGCAATTCAATTAGTTATTATGGAAAAAGAGCTGGAAAATCAAAGAGTGCTAATGTTATGCTCCGACTTTGTCAAGTAAATTAAAAAAAAAAAAAAAAACAAAACAAAACTCAAAACTTAAGACCAACTCTGGTGCTAAAATCACCTTCACCCTTTCAAGCACATCAGAAGCAGTTCACATTCTCTGTCACAGAACAGGCATCAAACAATAGTATTATGCCTGAGCTGTATTCTGCCTTACATAGCAGCTACAGTGCTTCTCCCTTACAGAGAAAAACATAGTCGAAGTAGGAAAAAAGTCAGCGCTCATTTCTAGGAACTGCAGGCTTATTCTTTTAATAGCAGCATAACCTGAAGACTTACATACCCACACATCTATGGATGTTTCAATCCATACTAACTGGAGCCAGTCTTTTGTATGACACTTCAAGAATATTTAGTTATAGACTTTTAAAACCCATCCCAAATAACGACATGAACAGTGAAGAAATGGAAACTCAACTAACTCTTTCTAAAAACATATTCAAAGCTTAATCAGAAATATCAATGGAAGATGAAAATTCAGTTAATATTCCACATTTCCTTAGTCCTGTGCCTAATATTAATAAACATACATGTGAATATAGACTTGACTACATCAATTAAGACTTAAAACGTGCATCTGAGCACTTACAGTTACGTATTTAGCAATGTGTTTAAAAACAAAAGTCTACATAATTAACATAATAACAAACTCAACATAACACAAATCATTAAAGGCATATATATATGCTAAAATCAGATCATGAAACAACTCATAATCCCCCTGTTGAGGACAGTTATGTTTTCAGAAAACATTCATTCTGTACTGAATATATACATTAACTGCCCAAGCATTTGGAGTTGAGCAAGAACATTCAAGGCTTAAAGGCTGGCACTTTATGCCCAGGTCAGAGAAGAGTAATTCTAAAAGTCTACCTCCAGGAACTGTAGTGGAGCTTGACATTTCTAAGGTCTGCTGATTCATAGAAGTACTATAAACCCAGCATTTTATGTATCAAAAATATATGTTTAAAATTTGACATTAAGAACAGTTAAACAGTTGCATAAAGACCTACTAGCGCTCCAAAATACCTTAAAATCTAGGGCATTGTTTAAAGAAAGAGCTTTAACTCATGCCAACTTGTTAGCAATAGATATGATTTTCAGCAAATAGCTTATCACACACTCTTGATAATTTCTACCATTTTAGATAAAAACTGCTCTTTCCAACAAGGACCTCTCTCTCCAGCTAGTAAGCAAACTGCAGTAATTAGCTACCTAAGTTTAAGTATGGGGGGAAAGCTGTTTTTAAAATGTTATGTCCAAAGACAAGCTATGTTTCAAAAGACCACTGTGGAACAAAAATATTGCTCCAATTTCCCCATAAAAGATTTCAGAAAAACATCCAATTAAAAAAAATTAACACTGTATTTCTTGTCATATTGACCATATTTTTCATTTCCTTCAGTGGAAATGAACTCTTAAAACATTTTAGTAAATAATCCTAAAAGTATCTTTCCAGTGTTTTTCCAATGACTAGAAAAATATATAAAGCTAGGTCTTTCTGCCTCAAAACAAAAACCTTGGGAATAAAAAGAGAACAGACACACACACCAGAAAAAAAACCCACCCCACTAAAAAAGCCCCCTCCCACACACACCAAAACCACCCACACCCAAGCAAACATGCAGAGGAAAATGCAAGTTAAAAATCTAGTTTTAAAAAACATGCATCTTGATGTGTCAGCATATTCCCTACATTTCCATACCTGAAATGACTTTCTGTAGAAAAACAACCATTTGAGATACAGATACTATGATTTTAAATATTATGTCCTTTTCCTTACACTTCACTTTCACTATTGATATAATCACAAGAGAATGTTCCAGGGGTGACCAATAACACTGCGGCATCCAGAAAATTCTTCTCCAAACCCACTATTTTGTGAAAAGCAGCACCCCCTCTGTCCAGGGAGTGTTGAGTTAGGGCTCCTTCACAAGAAGCTGGGAGGGAACATAGCCAGGACAGACAGCTGAACCAGCTGTGTGGAAACTCAGCCACTGGATGAGTCTAAACCACACCACCTCCTTAATTGTGAGAAATGATACAACTGATAAAATTATCTGGCTTCTATGATGTGGAGACCCTTTCCTGTAACTGGTAAAAACCAGGCTCATTATGTATCCTTTGCTCAATCAAAATCTCATTTTCCTTTAAGGAACAAAGGATTTTGTCTAAAAATCATTATACAGATTGCTCAAATGCAGACAGATACTGTTGAGAAGGCACATAAAAAAATACATGGCTACAAAATGTTTCTATGTTCCAATAAGACCATAATGCAATAATTTATAGTACATACTCCTTTTTATCAATACCACCACTAGAACATCCTAGTTATCGATTTAAACAGTCCTAAAAATACATAACAATCAGATGAAAAATTATATTGTTGTTTCTCTACATAAGACATTACAGATAGGAAGTGACAGGCTATGAGAACAGAGCAGAAATGAATAGTGCTTTAACTGCATCCCAATGGCCTATCTGCTCTTGATAAAATGGTTCCAGATGTATACATTTCTGGCAACTAGGCAGCATTACTTTTCCTGTATTAATATGACAATTACCCCTTAAGTCTTTGGCATACTTATCTTCTAAGCAGCATCATTATCATAACCTCATGCTTTCAACAGTGTTAGAAAGGAATTTAAAAGTTGCTTTAAAAATTTAAAGGTTTACACAAAGATATCTTCACACTAGGTAGTGTCCAACATTTAACTGTTCATCAAATACCTCAAACAAGCTAACATGTAACTCATTTTCACAGACATAAAAATGGCAATGCCTTCATTTACTGATGAACTGGCATATTGTTCCTACATTTTATAGAAAGGGTTTCCTTCTGTGGACAGCTTTTTTCATGACACACATGCAGTTTCCCACATGTGCTGCACATTTCAACCTCAATGTAAAGGTTTGAACTTGTCCCCTTCCTACAGAAAGTAAGATTTTCATAGTAATATCAAATAAAGATTCCCCTTCTCTGTTGAAACTGCATTGCATGAACAAGTTTTATCAATTACCTGTTCTAACAAGTTCAAAACATGCAGTATGTTCTTACTTAGTGTGAAAATATCTTTGGTAACAAAAATGGGCCATGAGACATAACAGCTACTCAAAGTAATTAAATTTGTGATACGTTACCACTGTTCCATTATCTGGCATCATTGGTGTTCCCATATTTGCAGCTCCTTCTGGTCCCATGGAAGGACCAGGACCCATTGCAGGGCCAGGTAAAGTTCCTCTGTTGTTCATATTCATACCCATCATTGGAGGAGGGCCTTGGTTACCAGCAGGGGCTGGGCTAAACGCATCTATGCAAAACAATCTATACTTAGAGCTGTCCTATCTGAATTTTGCAAGAACAAACAAACAATTTACAATATTAAAAAAGCCAGATGTACAAGACTTCCAATATGAGAAATAAAATAAATATATATATGCTCTTTGAGACTGTACATTTATCTCAATCATCTGCTTTTAAACAGATTTTCATTAATGCCTGTTATTTCGTAACACAATCTGCCTCATGTGAAAATCCTGAACTTTGCAGCTAAATATAGCTGTACAGTTTCTGTGCACAGACTGAAGTGCTTGCATAGCATATATATATGCAATATACACACTAAGACTTAGGAAGAATCTTGAGTGATTTTGCACTAATTGGCAGCTTTAAGGCAACTATGGCTCTTCAGGGATCATTACATATTAAATACATATTTGAAGAACTGTCCTACCAGTATTAGGCAACTGTATATAGTATTATGGTGTATTAGTCTATCAGCTAAAAGCTACACCAAAGATGGTGCTCAACTTCACAATAAATTTACAATATGGCATAAATAAACCTTGCATCTCAATATAATTTCTTATAGTAAAAGTAGCAGAAAACTAAGGAAAGCTTGGCTAGAATTGGAGAGTGACAAAACAGTGTCCTCCAAACCAGATTCAGGGTAAGAGGTAAGAGTTTTTGGAGCATCTTTGGAGGAGACAGTTTAGCTCTAATACTGTGCTAACAATAGAGGAAATGCTATTCTGTCAGTACCCACTACCATACTCAAAGACATGAGCTGCCTTCATAACATTCTCATGTTGCTAGAAGGACAAAAGCCACCTGGTTATATGTCATTTACATGTGCTACTATGAAATAGCATCAGATTCAAGACTGATGCATGACTCCCCCAGGAAAAAAAAAATTCTATCCTTTTCATTCAAAAGTGCATATTCACAATTTTATAATGGAAGATGACACACTTTTGGAATCTAGCCTACATTTTAATGCATGACAACATACAGTAACAAGAAGTCTGACATGTTGCTGGTCCAGAACATCTGTTATTTTGAAAAATCAACCTCTCAGCTATAATCATAACTGCAGTTTCTTCAGAAAGAAATATGTAAATGTACACCATTGTAAGCAGGCCATTTAGCACACACACCATATTGTGACTATATGCAGGTACACACAATTGCATCATAATTACCTGCCCTGAGAACACATCACAGCAGTCAGTGAAACCACTGCGTCCAAAATAATGCTGCTAAAATTGCTGACCTGGGCTTGACCTTATTATACATTACACCAGCTGCAAGCTGCTTAACAAAAACAATCCATGCAATGAAGTAGCATAAAGTGCTAAATAAGTTTGTAAGAAGCAATAGAGGAAGACTGTGATTCTGAACAGCAGAATTCACTTGAGCTTAGTCATCACAGACTCCCAGGCCCCTTCCTATGACACTAAGCCAAAGGTATGAGCAAAATGCTTCTTACCTACCCACAAACATGATCAGTTCATATAGCAGATAGAAGGCCATGACACAATTCAATAGAACTACCATTCAATGTACTCCAGAACTGTTTTTAGTATCAAGCATTCAGTGATAAATACGGATGGAAAATAAGAAGTTTAAATTACCAATACATAGAGAAATCTTTGTTTTCAGAGGCTAAAAGTACTCTTGCAGGACTACCATAATGACAGAACTTAACATCAGTGCCATGAACTAAAATCAGTCAATGTACAATTATCTATAACTGGCTTTCTTACCCAACCTAACTAAACTTAACCAGCTGGCCACATGTGAGAAGTGTTTGCTCATCCTTTAATCTCAACCAAGTTATTCTCTCTATCATAAAAATGCACTCATATTGCTTTTGGAGTGATGCATAGCAACCTATACTATCAATACTTGACATCATTAAGCCAGTATCAGGCAGGAGTCAGTTCTGACAGGACAACTAGAGAGTATATCGCAACAGAAGAATTTGGCCTTGCACAGTTTCAACAGGACACCCAGGTACTTTTAGCTGTACCTCAGAAGTCCTCCTAGATCCAAAGCTGACCCTAAGAGCTAACCACTTGACTTCCTGTTCTTTTTAGGGGACTCTGATGTCAGCAGTTAATTCACTGGACCTGATACAGCAAAAGATTGAGGGTTCACGCTACACTTTCACAGCCTAACTCCACTGCTGGAGCAGTGGAGTGCTGGACCATAGCTGATAGTGGTCATCAACAGAGACTTCCAAAGAAAGCCTTTTTTTCCCATACTGAAAAGTTTATCTGCTACATTTAAAGTGTACAGTCAAATGCTATGGAGCATACGCTGTCTGTCCAAAATTGTCTGCCACAGGGAAGAAAGAGTAAAAATGAGTGGCTCTGCACAAGTCAGTCCAATGCTAATTAAATCCATCACAAAGGCACCATACGCTGTGCCACATAATGAGAAGCTGTAAATGGCACAGGTAAAGGGCAATTAAAAATACAGTCACAACTCCAAAAGAAACATTGAGAAAGGATGCTAAAATGTCTGTTACTTGAAGATCTACTGTGGGATTCTAGAATCACTCTTTTGGTTGAAGTGGTAAGGTTGTTAACGCACTACCAAAAAAAGTATCTGCAGTGAGCCAATAAAAAAGCCAGATACTGTGGCAACAAACATGATCTCTACCTACACTATGGACATTTTCCCCTTCTTAAAATAGTAGTTGACTGTTACTGTAACTTTTTAGATCTACACATTTATTTCTAAAAGTGTTTGTATTAAGTCATGGCACAAAACCTACCAAACAAGGCAACAAAGAATATTGCTATTAACTATTAAAACTTGCCAAGAATAGGGCTGTAAATTGATTGCTGCAAATACACAGCTAAAAGCTGCCTGTAAAAAGAGGTGATCTGAACAACTAGCACATGAGCATTTTGAAAGTATCTTAATTAAAAGCAATTAACAAGTAGACTGCAATAATAAGCAAAAATAAAATTATAACATATTTAGTCATGGTTTATACTTCAGCTTATTTGCAGATAGCTTCACATCTTCCTTTAGATTTTTAAAGCTCTTTGCCTTCATTGAAAGAAAATGCCTATTTCTACTCAGCAGCAAAAAATGTGTATCAATAAATTAATTCAAGAAAATGGTTAATAAGGCATTTTAAAATCCAGACCAAGATAATTCATTAGTCTATAAATACCCCTTACTCAAAAGGTCAAGAAGCAATGTTTACTAACTTTTGTATGTGCTTTCAAATTTAAAATACGCAAAAAACAGTATTAATTTTTCTTTACATTATCACCTTAAATTAAGTTATCATCAGGAAGCTTTCAATAGACATATCTTAACAATTATCATCATTTAGTAGGATTTAGTTTTTAAAGAAACAACCTATGTTTCAGTCTTGTTTAAAAGCAGATATTCCAGGTAAGTTGCTAAACTCTTTCAGTTTGCACATACAGAGCAGGCACTAATAATTAAACGTACTTGTCTACACTTTTCACTTATTTCTGCTAAAAACTTACTGAACTGAGAATATTTGTAAAAAGCAAACTTGCAATAAATTAGTAGAACATCAACCACGTTGCTCATTTCTCTTTTGTCAGGTACGTCAGCAAGAATTTACTGGTTTTAAAAACTACATCGTTTCAGTGTATGCAATTACAGCCCAAACCTCTTTGAATAGGTAGTCTCTCCAAAACAATGCCAAATACTCTCTAAACAGAAAAATCCTCTTTTGTATTAATTTCTAGACCATCACCTTTTTGTTTCTCTTAATTTACAGACCATATTTTTCTCCCCATAAGTAATCAAAATAATAAAGATCCAGCTTAGGAAAAAAACCCAGCTGTAGGGAAGAAAAATGTGAGATGCTTTATTTCCTAATACTGTTTACTCATTTTTGCCATTAATTGTCACAAATAGTGCTTGAGTAACATGTACAGTCCCAAAGAAAAAGAAATTACATTATAGAAGCCTTTATCCTTCAGATCCCTACCTCCCATGTTTATTGCTCCACGAGGACCCATATCACCCATTCTCATTTCCTGTTCTCTCTGAAAGTAAACATAGTTTTTATGGTCAACCTGTCATTCTTAGAACTTAAAGCATTCCTATTTACTGCATGAAAACACAAATGTTCATGTTCCAAAAGTTTCCATTGATTGCAAAAATGTACAAAGAAGAAATCTAATTATACTCCCCTAATTTCATAAAATCAAGTGGAATAAATTATAGTATGTACAGTGCTATCTGTTTTTGCCTAATGCTCATTAAATACCCCAAGTTCATCAGATACAGACATCTAAAGTTCACAAATAGTCACATGATCAACTGCAATTTAATCCATCCTCACACATTTTTCATTAATAAGAGGTATATTACACTTCAACTGCAAATAAAGAGGGTCTTATTACAGTATCGTATAGAGGCCGTGGTTCATTAAGACAGTTAATCTGGCTTCACAAGTCAAATAAAAGCTTGACTGAAAAACAAGCTCTGATGTGTTATATTACTGTCATATAAACTCAATCTGCCAATTCATCTTCGTTCAACTAGTTTTGACTTAACTTGGTGGTGGCATATTTTTTGATATATCATGCTGTTGAAATGTCACTTCAGATACCGATCAGCCTTTCGAAGCCAGTATTGAAGTGTAGCATCAGCATAAGCTACGTGACATTGCATTTACACTTAACAGACACATAACACACCGAACGGATTCACATTCAATTGATGACTAGGCACCCAACAGCAAAACGATTCTGGCACTACTGATCACAAACCACGGTCTGCTGTGAAACAATACTCAAAGGATAATACCCAGAGTGGCAAAATCATCACTTAGGGAAAAGCAAAGTACACCTATCACAGGTAATTCCAAGGGATTTTAGTATAACTGCTTACATTAATGCTATGAAATAGAAACAAATTCACATTCCAAAAGGAAAAATAATTACTTACACAAAAATATGGATTTGTCATGAATGTTCTGCAAGAACAGTTATGTATATTCCACTCATTCATGGACACATATGCTGAGAACAAGCACACACAGCAACTTTTACCCGAGAATTATTCTACTTATTATTTAAGAGTCTAAGTTCAGATGCATCTTGAAAACAATCCCGTATACCTGCCAACTCAATCAGCATTGCTAAAAAGCAATCTTTAAACTGAAACACTAATGAAAACAGAACACATTCATAGTAGTTTCAGGGTTTCACAAAATTCCTTTTTGGTCAGTTATGTTTGGGATGCCAAACAGGAGTCTGCCTTTACACACTTAAAGCAGCAGACGCCAATTTTTTGAAAGAACAGACTCAATAGTTTTGTAAAAATACCCCAGTATGGAAAATTATCTCAAGATGCACAACAAAAGTCTCTCAGGTCAGTAACCTCATTTCTAGTAACCCGCATTAACCCAGAAAGTGTACTTAAGATTACACACCTTAAAAAAAAAAACAAAGAAAAGACACAGGCAGGTTTAAAGTCTAGCTAGGAAAGAACATGGAACAGTAGGAAAGATCTCTTCTAGCTCTAGAATCCACATTAAAACTTCGTTAACAGAACATGCCACTACTTTGTCAGACCTTTTACAGCAATGTCAACTGACATGAAATATGCCGCCTTATTGATACCAATGAGTTAGTCATAAAATCAGCATACAACCTTGTTGATATTAGTCTTCTTTTACATCTCAGCCTTGATACAAAGGAGAAGGAAAAGTGGTGTCATCATCCCTAATGTTAAGCCCTAGCCCAACACAGTAGGAAAACACAATGACTATCAGTTACATTAACCAGACTTCATGTACACATGTATGTGTACATATATGTATGAAAACAGGGCATGCCAAACAGCTGCAAGATACTTTTCAGCTACAAGGAAAAGCACCATATTTTTAATTACCTCAACAACTTTACTTGATGCACCCATCTCAGGTTCGTCTTCAAGTTGGTGGGAGTTTTTTAATGTGAAATGTGCAAGGTCAAGTACAGTAGCAGCTATATAAGGATGTTAAAAGTACAGCTATAAAGCTGTACTAGTTACAAGAACCTAACTAAATTTTCCTTGCAAAGGATTGAAGCATTTTGCAAACTATGGCATAGTTTCTTTCAAGCACAATACAGTTCTTCCTAGCAAAAAGCCACTTTTTTTCTCAGCTTAAAATGCTGCCACTCTTTAGTTAATAAGTACAACAAAAGACAGGGGTAGAACTTGTAATTTTTTACATTATTTTTCAGTCTACTCTTCTATCAAAAACAGTGGGTTTTTGCCATTTTATTGCTCTAACTGTAATGTTTCATTATTACCATTTAAAAAACATTTCAGCTGTAGGCTCAAGATCCATAAATATGTCTTATTATCTATGATGCCTGTTAATTTATCAACGTGCCTAAAAACATTGCATGTTCACAACTTGTCATGTTCTTGTGAAGTTTCAGTACAAGGAAATTCTTCTCTATCGTTCATAAGGAAAAAAGAAATTTAAGATAAATCTCCTGACCAAGAAAATACTCACATTTCAAGTATTAACTGACAGCATGTATCATTAATGTACTTGAATATTTAATATATTGATTACAAAAACCACATACTTTGATATCCATTTGCAAAAACTTGCACAAAAATCCATTTGCAAAAACCCCACAAAAATCATATCTAGATTGCTATTTACCATGTGAGCATAAACAAGTTAAGATAGGTAACTATTCCACAGGTTTTGTCCAAAACACAAAAAGGAATGCCAACAGGCAGCAATGACACAGTAGCCCAGACAGTGCTGTCTGATATTCCAATCCACCCGAGGGCTTTGTTCTTGGATACTCAGGGACTTTGCTGAACATGACAGTGATAGCATTAGCTTCTCAGAACGTCTTCTCACTATGTGATTGCCCATTCTTCTGCTGAGCAGCAATCTGCTTCAGTCCCTTCCTTGAAGCCACTGGTAACTACCCTAAAAGGGAGTTAACTGAGCAGCAAGAAAAGGCTAATCTTTTACTAAAGAAATATGTGGGGTGATGACTAAGAACCTCTGAAGTCACCAGGTACCTGAAAAAAAGAATTAATTGCAAAAGAGCAAGAAGAAAAATTATATGCAATTACAGGAAGGCAAGAAAGCTGTAAGAGAAAGAATGGTAGCAAAGTATAATTTAGCTTTTGGGACTATAAGCAAAAACAGCAACAAAACCACAAAACAAAGAGAAGCAAGGGATAACATCCTACTGTAACAAGATAATAGTTTACACAACTTCAAAGCTCTCCCAATTACTTCTGTTGAAGGATTCTTGTAAAATACTTCAGAGCTTACTGATGCTAACAACTCTAAACACATCTGATTCACCTGAGAACATTTGCTTTTAGAAAAACTGCTATGACAGTAACCAGAGCATTGCATTTACTAGTATCTTTTTAAAATACTTGTCTCTAAAACAATTTCCTCACAATTACAACTCATTTTCATGTCAGCTGAAAAAAGTAGATCTAGACAAAAAAATGAAGAACACACTGATTTTCAAATTATGCACACACCATGCTTTCCCATTTTCACAGCTATCACAAAAATAAATGAGTATTTGAGGCATATCACATGCAGTGTTCTTACATCCCAGTCACCACTAGTATCAGTAGTCTAAGTATACAGAGAATTGCCAAGACTATTCTTATAGGTTTTTAAAAACATATTAGGGTATTTTAAAAATCTACTCTATAAAACTGTTTCAAAAATACATCTCAGAACTGATGCAGATGATGCAATTTTCTTGTATTTCTGTTTTGTGAGAAGAGGTCATACAAATGTTGTGGGTTTGGGTTTTTTTTTAACTAACAAACCAGTATTTTCTTTATTTTTTCCCCTCAGAAACAGGACTTGCAATTGCAGCAACCCCCCCAAAAGATTAAAAAAAAAATCTTATCTCCCAATAATATACTCATGGTTAAGATTCATGGTAACAAAACTGTCAAAAATACATCATAATACATTACTATTATAATTTACAAATCCTCACATATATAGCACTCAATAATAAGATGACAGATCAGTTTTCTTCAATTCTTTGTGGCCAGAAGATGCACTTCCCAACTCACACAGGATTATTCACTCACCTCTCAGCTAAAGAATGGTGACAAAAATAACACCAAGACACAACATAACAAAAATCCTTGTAAAAAAACCCAAAACACACTTATCCTATGAACTTAAAATGAGCACATAAGAGTCGGTAACTTCATTAGCACTTAATTTAGGTTGCAATCTTACATAAACAATCTAGGTTGTGTACATGTAGATCAAAACATGATTCACAATGCTGTTAATTCCCACTTCTTTACATTAATATAGAAACTGGATTTAGTCGACTTGCAGACTTTGTCAAAATAGGAATGACATTTCTTTCCCTTTTACTAGAATTCATTGCTCCTCTCTGGAGTGGTTTATTCCATTAAGTTCTTGCTAGAAAAAACAAAATTATTCCCAACAGCCTTCCAGGTGGCATAAGACCCTTAAGTCTCCCACAAAATTGTAATTTACTGAAAGATGCCAGTATTTTAAAAACATAAATAAGTGGTTGAATTTACTAGGTTAGTAATCAAAACTAGATTTTGGAGGATATTTTCAATTGCGCAAGATTTCTTTTCTTAAGCTCCCAGCAAGGAGTACTAAAAGCCTTCTCTTCCACTGACCTCTTGTCACATTTCTTTCTTTAGCTTATCCATCAGTTAAGATCTCTACAGAAGGTCCAAAAGGACAGTATCACATGCAGTAATAAGCAATTTTAAATTTAAAATACTGATCTTCTTGCAAAAATCCAAGATTCCTGTGTATTACTGAGCACTGCAACTTAAATTGAGAGCTAATTCCTCTTCTGAGCTCGGTGTTGTACTAGGTATTCCAGAGATCTCTTCCAGTCTCAACTACTCAAGAATGCTATGGACTGAATGTTAGTTCCCACCCAAAGGGGTTTAATAGGTGAAAAAAAATCAAAAAACAAAACACAAAGACAGTAAGCTCACAAAGAAAGCAAATGCATTGAACTAGATCAAGTCAATGTAGCTATTAAAGTCACACTTTTTTTAATTAAAATGAATAGTTTAGGAAATCAAAGAGCCCTATTTTTAAATAGGAAATATAATGCAAAGAAGTTTCCTTAGCTTTAATAGCTATCAACAGAACTAAGTAGGCCGAGAAAACATCAGACTAATTAAAACAAATTTCCTCCTTGGTGAATCAAGTAATGAACAGAGTTGGAGATGACTCACCAAATTACAGCATTAAAAAAACTCTAAGTATGAAAGACCTATAACATCTTTGCATGTAATATATATAGACCTATGTATTCCAGTAAATTCTCTAAGTTGGAAAAAACGTTCCTGATGGTAAGAACAATGGTATGTTAACAGAAGCATAGAACCACAGGGATTGGAAGGGACCTCTGGTGAGTCTAACTGCCCTGCCAAAGCAGGACCAAGTGACAAGTCACACAGAATGAATCCAGACAGGTCTTGAAAGTCCCCAGAGAAGGGAGACTCCACAACTTCTCTGGGCAGCCTGTGCTCCAGTGCTCTGTCATTTTTACAAGAAAGAAATCTTTCCTCACGTTGAGGTAGAACTTCCTGTATTCCAGCTAGAGTCTACTGACCCTTGACCTATCACAGGACATCACTGAAAAGTTACTAACATCTTCTTGACACTCACCCTCCATGTATTCATGATACTCGTAAGATCTCCTCTCAGTCTTCTCTTTTCAAGACTCAACAGCCCCAGGTCTCCCAGCCTTTCCTTGTAAGACAGAAACACTCCAGTCCATTAATCGCCCTTGCAGCCCTCCACTAGAAACTCTCTAGTGTGTATCTGTCCCTTTTGAACTGGAAGGGCCGAGAGCAGGACACAACACTCCCGATATGGAGTAGCAGTACATGAGGGCAGAACAGAGGGCTAGGAGAATCTCCCTATAAGGGCACATGTATGTCCAACGGTTAATTCACGGTCACAGAATCACAGAATTAACCAGGTTGGAAAAGACTTCCCCAGTCCAACCCATCATCTAACACATTCTAATTAACTAAACCATGGCACTAAGTGCCTCATACAGCCTCCTTTTCAACACCTCCAGGGATGGTGACTCCACCACCTCCAAGAGCAGCCCATTCCTATGGCAAATCACTCTTTCTGTGAAGAATGTCTTCCTAATGTCCAGTCTAAACCTGCCCTGACACAGTTTGAGACTGTGTCCTCTTGCTCTTCTGCTGGTTACCCGGGAAAAGAGACCAACCACCACCTGGCTACAATCTCCTTCCAGGTACTTGTAGAGAGCAATGAGGTCTCCCCTGAGCCTCCTCTTTTCCAGGCTGAACAACCCCAGCTCCATCAGCTGCTCCTCATAGGGCCTGTGCTCCAGCCCCCTTACTAGCCTTGTTGTCTTTCTCTGGACACATTAGAGCACCTCAACATCTTTCTTAAATTTAAGGGCCCAGAACTAGACACAGTACTCAAGGTATGACCTAACCAGTGCTGAGTACAGGGGAAGAATGACCTCCTTGGTCCTGCTGGCCACCTTGTCTTTGAGGTCTTTCTCCACGGAGCTGCTTTCCAGCAGATGAACCTCTAATCTGCAGTACTATTCTCAATAAACTGCTGCAAGTCATGTTCTTTACGACTAGTTTTAACATAGTTTGTAACATTTTAAGTTTTCCTTCAAAATACTTGCTGTTCTTGCATTTTGGCCAAGAAAAATTATAACTTACTTCACAAACATGACTGTTGTTACAAGAGACAGCAGTTTACATGTTCTTCTTTCCTTTCTAATGCAGAAGAACCATTATACTATCCACCAGATTTTAGTTTACATTTCTAGTGTCCTATTTTATTTGACCTTTTTTCTACATCCAAAATGTTCTACTTAATTCAACCTCTAGAAAAATCAAAGATCCTACAGGAGAGTATATACTCACACAACCAAAAAATGCATCCAAAAAATCAATTTCCTTGTCATAAAATACGGACAAAAACATGACCATTGGAAGAAACTCAACTTCACAACACAGACTCCTAAATATTTCTGTTACTCATCAACCTCAGCAAGGTACACCGGGCTTTTTCCAACCCTGAAATATGTCCCAGCTATTATTTCTAACTTAGCAAAGGGAAAACTAATAAACCTTGTAGAAACACACAGATGCATGAAGTTAAGAGTTGGCTGTTGTATTTAAAAGAAAATGCAAATGAAAATGTCAAATATATTAAGGTGAAAGAACTTGCTGCAATAGAGTCACTCTCCATAAACTGTTAAAATACTATCCAAAATTATGGGTTGAGGTAGAAAGAAAACTAGTTGAGGAAAACAGTCCAAAATACTTGTGACTGCTACACAATGGAGATGTTTTTTCAATACTCTGAGGAGAAACAGAAAGTAACCACTGCTCTGGATTACAGGAACAAGGCAAGTGAACCAGAAAAGACAAACTCAACTCAGAGTTATGCGGAAAAAGGTATGAATAATCATTATACTGGCTTTCATCAGAAGAAATTAACAAAACAATATTAATTGCTTGAGGTAGAAAAGGTAGCAATATAAGCATTCATGAACAGAGATTTTACAGACACCGATTTGGATGCACAAATGCTCACCCCACTTTCAATATCAAGAACTTACTGCCACCACAAGTTGTCAATATGCCTGCAGAGATTTTTCTGAATGCCTTCATCTACTGACCTTAGACACTGAACTTGAGAAGTGCCAATAATGTGAATTAAAAATACGAGTATTTTTTAAATCACAGTATCACACAGTATCGCAGTATCATCAGGGTTGGAAGAGACCTCACAGATCATCCCACATAAGCTACCACAGCTTTGTTTTACACAGAACTTATACTTCCAGGATGTTAATAAATGGCAAAAAAATCAAATGACAATCTAAATTGTTAACAAAAATAAGTCTAAAACAAGCGAAGGTTTACTGCAGAACCTACTCTGTTGACTATGGAACTTTGCTCCATATTGAGATTTATGTCTTTTCTGTTTCATTATTTTGACTTGTAGTTATTTCCTGTCTCTCTGAATTCTAATACTGCATTAAACACACAGCATTAATATAAAATTATTTGGGTTTTTTTCCCCCACCTCTCTTATATCCTTTTGGCACAAAAGCAAAACACTGTATACACATCCACAGAATAAGGCTGACTAAAAAAGGCTTCTCATTGTTATTCACTGGCCAGAAGGAAAATTCTGGCCCCAAATAAAGTACCTATAAACAGCAGCATAGAATAGAAAAGAAACATTTTTCAATCCATGTCTCTATTCAATCCTCTGTATGTCATCTGTTCAGGTAAAGGGACACTCTGCCTGGTAGATCTCCACTATCTGCAGCCAAGCACTCTCTAAGGACATAGTTGCAAAGACTTTTCTTCCCCTCCTTAAAATGCCATGGCTCTTGATCATTTGAGAGCAAAGAAGAAAACAGATATTTTGTCCAAAATTCCCTTTCATCTTCCACTTCTCAAATATTTTAAGCTAAAATTCAGGATTAAGATTTTTTTTTTCAGAAGACAAAGGTGCTTTCAGAATGCAGTTACATTAATGGATCTGCAAATACTTTAAGAGAAAAAAATGATGTCAACTCTCTTCATGGAAACTTCCTCATTACAACATTCTGTTAATTCCATCACAGTTAAGAGCCACTTTAGATCCATGCATTCAATATATAAAACCACTTCTCATATTAGCTTCATTTTTTGAGTGACAGTAATGAAAAAGCTAACATTAGATACAGCTCAACAGCTGAACACAAAGCAAATATTTTTTATTTTGCTATTAAAGTCCCTTAACTTACCTACAAAATTACTTTCTGAAAGCAATACTCACATCACCAAGTTCACAATTGATACATGTAATTATATTAGATTCACAATATAGTCACATCTGGATGAGGCACTTGGTGTCATGGTCTAGTTGACTGGATAGGGCCAGGTGATAGGTTGGACTGGATGATCATGGATGTCTCTTCCAACCTGGTTGATTCTATGATTCTGTGATCTTCAAAGGTGTATTAAGAATTACATGCTGCAGCATAAATTGTTCTGGTTTTATATTAGCTAAAGAACATCAAGGGAATAGGTTAAATATCAAAACATCCACAGGAACACGGAGAACCTTGCTTTCACAGAAATTGTACATGATTTAAGATGCACTCCACAATTCACACTGATGGGTGTGGAGGTAAAGGGCTGTTTAACTGGTAGCAAAGCCTGGCCTAACTGTACCATCATGCAAAAATACACTGTAACAGGTACCTGAAAACTGAATGTTATAAAACAATGCACTTTAGACTGCCCAAATCTTAAGTTTTCCTTGCACAGGAAACAAAACTAGGGCAAATATTACAAGTGAGTGAACACTGGATTGATTCAAAACAAGACTTTTCCTCAAGTGCAAGATCATGAATGGAGACAATGTATAAGTCATCAGTGTTTACTCAGAAGAAAAATTAACCAGCCCAGAATATCCCTTGTCATGAAGTGTTTTGCAAAATATAACTACTCATCAACTGGAATGTCAAACATTAACAAAGTAAAACCAATACTTCCTAAGCAGCACTAGTTATAGCCACAGTACACTAAATACAAAACTTTGCCAGACAACTGTATTAATTTTTCCTCACTAAGTAGATATTATACATGCTAACTGCAGCACAGAAGTCTAACTATTCCATAAGTGCGCTGAGTCAGCAAGTAATTAGAATGTGCAAGTGTTCTCAAAAAGAAGCTGAAAGTCGATTTTTTTCATGGCTACAAACATATCCTACAGAAGAAACTTCTAACAAAAACAACCACACAAGTGTAGTATTTTACACATATTATGAATGTTGTTTACATTCAGAGCAGTTCAATGCCTAAGACTTCCCCAGCAAAATTCTGGCCTGTCCACACATACAGCATTTTAACATATAAAACATGAGCAAAGCATCAGTGAAACTTCCTGGCATGAATCTAGGCTCCATAGTTTTCCAGCTAGCACTTTCATGAAACCTGAAAGCCATTTACTGTGAAATAGAAGCAAGATGAGCCAGACTTAAACGAACCAAGTAGTTTATAATTTGATTAAACAGTGTTCTGATTAAGGAAAACAATGTACAACGTAACAGGCAATTCAAGTACTTCAGTAACAAGTTTAAGAAACCATTTATCTGAGTATATCCAAATGGCTTACAAAAATTTGCTTTCAATTTAAATCCCCTGACCCAAGTCTGCATGCTCTTAAGCTGCAGTGTCTGCTTTTATCAAGAAATATCTAATAAAAACATACTTCCTTTTTAATGCACTACAGATGCAAAGGTCAGAATCGTGCTAGGTACACAACGAGCATCATAATGATTAGAGGCAAAAAAAGAGTAGTTGGTTCTTACCTAGAAAACATGTATGTTCCTCTATACATAAATGTACATTTAATAGAAAGGCCCCATGCGAATGAACAAAGACTTCAAAAACACATGAACTTTAACAAAAAAAATATAGAAATCAACACTACATATGGAAGAGAAACAAAGCCTGAAGAACCAAATTTTGACATTGCAATACAAAAGATTGGATAAAGATACTAATATATTTAGAAAAGACACTTACCAGCTGATTTTAACACAGGATGCCACTAGTAATACTAGTAAAAGCAGCGTGCTTCATGTCATGCAGAAAACAAAACCAATATAAACACTCCATGATACACAATGATGGTCACTAAACTAGTGACCCATTAGCCAAGGTAGGAAATCATAATGGGGCCACACATTTCACTAGAGTCCAACAAGGACAAGGAGCAACGGTTTTAAACCACTGCCAAGGTAGCAGACTCAGGCAAAAACTTTTATGATGAGCAGTACAACACTGGAATGCAGTGTCCAGGTGATAAATGGCCTGACCCTGGAAACATTCAAGGTCAGGTCAGAGGAGGCTCTGAGCAACTTGTTCTAGCTGAACACAATTTTGCTTACTGCAGAGGAGTCAAACTAGATGACCTTTAAAGGTCCCTTCCAACCCAAATCATTCTATGCTTCAAGTATGTTTAGAAAAAATATCTTTAACTTGTGAATGATATTAATCAATTCTTCCAATCCCAATCTGGATGTGTAGTTACAAAACAGCTCTACAGAAACTCTTCTCAACCTTTTTCTTCAAACCACGCTACTTATTAAAAACACTAAAATTAACACGTCATTCCTGGAAAACCTAAGTACAACCTTCAGAAAGGCACAATGGAAGACAGAAACATCATTTAAATTCTATATTCCACATGGAAATTTAGTAACCTAAAACAAACATCAACTCCAATAAGACAAACCTATATGATTCCTATGCAACAAAAAGGAGGTTTGCACAATTTCTAAGAAAATACCTCGTTTTTAATCCAAAAATAGCATCTAGCCTGTAGTAAGACAGGCAACTTCATTAAACAAATTAATTTTCTAGGTCTCAGTTTATCGCACTGCCACTACTAAAGCAAAACATTAGAAGCTAAGCAAAAGGTCCGAGTTTTACTGCTAACACCAGGAAAAAAAACACAAAAAAACACACACAAAAAAACTCTGACACCACACCACACCCTTCCCCAAACAAAAAAGAACAACAAAAAGAAAACCAACAAAACAAATCAGAGACATTTGGAATATTAATATTCATTAAATATGCCTTCCTCGAAAAGAGAAAACAGATCTAAACTCTCCTCACATGAGGCAACAGATCAATTAGGATGTTTCCCCACTTCTTAAGAATAGTATTCCTGAAGAAATTTCATTTATTTCTTCTTGAGTGTTTTATCACTTCTTGAAATAGAGGCTATATGACCATCCTAATCTAAGGTAGGGTGTCTCTGGCCATGGCAGGGGGGTTGGAACTAGATGATCCTCGTGGTCCCTTCCAACCCTGACTGATTCTATGAAACAAAGACAAACTTCTCTAAGCAGAGGAACTTATTTAGCCTCCAAGTCTCAAGGCTACCAAGTAAGATCTCAAGATTTAGACAGGTGGATCAGTCCACAATAGGTACCAAGCAGATAACTGAAACTGAAAGGCTGTACATGTATTTACCCAGACTAAGAAGAAACTAACTCCAAGTCAAGCTTAACTCCAGAAGCTGAAGAAGGAAAACAAATTAAAATTAAGGCAAAAATTTTAGCTTATTAAAACAATGCAGGGCACTTACCAAACACATTTTAACAAAAGATTTTTCTAAAAAACTATACTAAATATGACATATATACTTATTAAATCCGCTCTTTAATGGATTTTTTTTCATTTCTATTCATAAAAACAATATGAGAATCTAAGTATGCAACTGGAGTATTCTGAAAACAAGCACACCAGGTGCTTTTAAGTCTTTTCATTAATAATTAAATATATGCATCACCTGCTAAATTTGAGGCCTTATGAAACCCTAAGACTGGCAAAGACCCATGACATGTAGACATTGCATTAAACAAATCTGACATGTGATATACCAGTCTTACTGAAAGAATTGAGTTCTAAACAAGCACAGAAAATCTAAAGAACATGGACAAAACATCCTTATCTATTACGGCAGAAAACAAATCTGGAAATGCTTACAGGCAGTATTGCAACACCTTAATCCACACTGGGCATTTATGCACATTTGACATATTGAAGACATAAAAATCAAAGTTTGAGTGGTCACTTGTTCTGTTTGCAAGTTCAGCACAAAGTAAATACTGCTGTGTTCTAAAGCACTTTGTGCAAGCGTTAGAATATGATGGCAGTCTCCTAAATACCTGTAATGTAACAAGGGAAATGTATCACATAATCCTAAACATCCAGTTGAGACATACTGAAATATCAAGTTAGAAAATAAATGTAGTATAGTAATGTTTATTTGCTGAAAAATTACCTTAAGTAGCATCCTTGATGTACATAAAACCAACCTATAAAGTCAATTATGAACCATTCTAAAATGGTAACAAAACACAAGTACCTTATTCCACAAACAGATCTGGCTTACATATACAAATCTGCAATACGCTACAAAGATGGCTGCAGTTCCGCATTGATTTTTATGCAATGTGTTCATATACTTGAACTAGACATGATAGTTAAAAACAGTTTGGCATATCACAATGTAGTTAAAGGTTAAAAATAACTGACTTAGTTCTTGAAAATAATACAAAGTGAGTACTTAAAGACCTGTTAAGGAGTTTATGTTCTTACCTCAAGACCAAATAGAGTATCTACATCACTAAGGAATAGAAGAACAGAAGAAATTCAGGGTTTAAGTATCTGTCTACCAACAAGTAACACTGCAACCCTGCAAAAATAAAAATGATTTTGTGCTACAACTAGAACTAAGACCACTCACAAAAATACAAACAGCAAATTTATAAGCTGCTTGATCAAAGGCCTAGCCTGTGTTGCTTCATATAGGAAGAAACTTGACCACTGAAATAAAACAACTGTCAAGAAAGAAGGAATATTTTGTCATTTTTTTTCAGTTCCACATTTAACAGTCTACTTTTCTCCAAGATAGTTTCACCTTAAAAGGCTAAGGTGTCAAACAAGAACTATTTCTGACACAAGTATATGTTCTGGATTGCAGAAAGGAATTCATCTCTCCCAATCAAGCTCAACAAAAAAGCTTATATAAACTGTTAGAAAGCTAAGCTGCTTTAAGAAACAGAGACTTGATTCATAAAACTTCACCACCATCAGCTTTAAGTAGTATATTAGGCTGTCAAGATAAAGTAATAAAAATTAATTAGAAGAAAATTTTTCCAAGTTTTTTTTAAATAGCCTTGGAAAATTTTAATAATTTACTTGTTGCAAATTCACCTTAGTTTAGTTCCGAGTTAAGGCAGAAAACAACTCTGCATTCAGCGAAAATTCAAGCTTATGTAACTGGGGCTTTTGAGATTAACGGAATCAGAATTGAAGGGAAGGGGAAGCAGTTCTCACTTCAGAGCCAAGAAGTGCAAAAAAATATATTTGTGCTACTGAAGTCCAAGGAAATCTGATAGTTGTTTCAAAAATTACCACTAAACTTGCAAGGGAATGTAGAAGGGTTAACACATACCTCAGTAGGCTCAAAATAACGAAGAAACAGGAAGCTACAACTATAAACTGCTCCAAAAAAGGACAAAACCCTTAGAAAGACAATTTGTGTACATCTTTTTTTTTTCTATCAAGTTTAACATTCTTGAAGGTATGAACTTTGCCATTGTTTTGGGTTGTGCTTTTTTGTTTTTTACTCCCTTGCTCTCATTTTCTGACAACTTTTGCCCAAAGTCCACTACAATCTACTGTTAAGGCAGGCCCCTGATTTAGCAGCTGTAACTTTATGCTGATACTTCCACAATATACTTCAGTAGCGGTGCCTCTGTGCGGGAAAATTCAAGCAAAGCGTAACAGTATCAAGAAATAATTGAAAAGAGTAGGAGGTAAAGCAGTTAAGTATTCAAAATACGAACTCTTACATGAAAGAACACTAAGTCTTCAGAAATTTAAACTCATGAGCTCACAGGGAACAGTTTCTTATATATGTTAGCTAGGTCTGAAAAAGGGTGAGTTTCCTTGGAGAGAAGAGGACAAAGACATACAAATCTCAAATTCCTTTCTAAGCAATCAGTAAGAAGAGCTGAAAGGTGTAGGCTGATACTGGTCATTTTGCCGTGCCACTACAGCATTAAACCTGTGCACCATAAAACTAGCACAACTATACTTTTTTGTAGACACAGGAAAGCTATTTTAATACAGTAAATAAAAATATACAAAAGTATATTTTTATACTTTTGTATATTTTTATTTACTGTATTAAAATAGCTTTCCTGGAAGTGGAATTACTAACAGATTCTGAAACTTAACAATGTCAATTTATGTAAGCCATTCACAATTGGGTAGTAACTACTGCACAGTTTGAATAATTAAGATGTTACTACCACTCGAATTTTAAAAATAAAAGTTAAAAATATTTGTGCTGCTGAAGAATAGAATCTTGCTTCCAGTCACCATCAGCAGGAAGTGTGTGCATAATTAAAAACTAGCAAAATTACACTACAACAAGTATCCTAAGCTACCATGAAGTTAAAATGCATGCTTCTTGAGCTCTAACAGCAGAATCAAACTAAACAACTTTGACAAAGGAAGAGAAACACCCTAATCAGTATTAAAGTGTTTATCAGTAACTTACTAGAGACCATACAACTAGATAAATACTTCAGGCATCACTAGCATGTCCATTAGATTACAGTCTATTCAATCTATTTTTTCACATACAGCATCATCATGAACAAGAATGCTTCAGGAAGAAAAACTCCATACAAAATATTTTTATCACCTACAACTGAAGTAACTGGATCCGAGTAAGGATTACAAATTTTTTTTCAAAAGTAGTTATACTGAAAAAAAAATCAAATTTTAAAACATCAGGGAACGACACAGAAAGAAACTTTAAACAGGAAAGCCTAATACTGCAGCCTTTTACAGATGTTCCAATTCTGGTTGTCATTGCACTTACCATTTGTGTCCTCCTCTATATTGCATAGTAAAAAGCGATAGGATCTAAGTGCAGGAATTTTACTTTCCAAAGCTTTTCAAAGATTTTAAGAAACAAAAACAAGGATTAGAAACAATTACTACTTTCCTTCTAAATATATGGTTGGTACAAGACTTCAATATGTTACGTGGATTATGTCAACAGAATTCATTAAGACCCATTATATATCCACCAGTATCATAAAACATTCACTAAAAGGCAACTTCTAAACTCTAAACAGTTGTTTGTTTTTCAGTGCACAACAGCAATCTGAAACTAGAAGTAATCACCAGATGCAGCCTGCTGGCACTGAACAAGTATTAATGAGAATTAAACAAAAAAAAAAATCAGTGGTGTAAGAAATTTTACTAAATTGAGAAAAGACCTGACACACCATTTTGTCATTTGTAGAAACGGTTTAAAATTCTTCTCTGATGCAAAATGCGAAGGCTTTTTCAATTCCTCTTCACACTATACGACTCCAGTACAGTTAAAGATACGTTACAACGAATGCCCATAAAATTATAGGCCATGCTCAAAGTCACATAGTTGCCCTTATTAGAAAGTTACTAAAGCAAGAGAGGCAAATGTAATTAAGCACATGAGCAGAACAGTGAAGACTACAGAAAACTTTTTTTTTTTTAATTACTGTATATACCACCTCAGCTCCACATGACATAAACCACCACTGCTACTATATATTCTTTATCCAACTTAAAACAGCTTTAGTAGCATGGCCACTGCACAGCTACATCTATATTTTCTTATGGTGCATTAATTAGTTCCAAGAGAACTCGCAACCCCTGTAACGCAACCCAGTGGGGAAGTTGCACCTTCCAAATCACTTTAACCCCCAAAAAATTCACTAAGAACCACATGGTGGTTGAAGTCCTTTCAATTTAAATCATTCCTCTTCCTTTCTTAAGCTAGGCTTTTGTCCTGTTCAGCACATCAGCTCAAACAGATTCCATCTGCAGATTTAAGAATTTAAAGATGCAGAGCAGCACCAGGATGGCCAAACTGTGGTGAGCACTTCAAGCACACAGAAGAAGCAACATTACCTCATGACAGTTGTAAGAAGAAAAACAATAGAGGTTGCTGTGGCCAACGTTAACTAGTTTTCCCCAGCACCCCAACCAACAATCTCCTAACAGCAATGGAATCTGAGGGAGCTATTGCCACCTCAAGCCTCAGGGTTGGCTTCCCAGCTTTCCCTTTCTGCAGCTAGTACCATGAGCCTCACACATCAACCAGAAGATTTTAGCTAGTAGCTTACAAAGTCAGAAAGTTATGCCACTCCAAAAGAGACTACATAAAGACATTTAAGGTGAAACAGAATTTTGCACTTGGTACTACAGAAGTCAGAATCAGTAACTGCTGTTTCTATATCACATCAGGCAACTGTTACATGCTCTTTCAGAAAGTATGTTTAATATGTGTGACACTAAAGGACAGTGAGTTTTAAATTCTTGACCATCAAAGAAAAGATAATACTGAAAATTGCTTTTTCTACACTGTGAGCACACATGGAAATAAATTATTGTGTTTTGCTGTTTCTCAAAACACAATCACCAAAATCAATTGACAGCTGTTAGCAACATCAAAGAAACAATTTTACTTCCTCCACATCCTGACCATAAATGCTAAGGTGCGGAAGATAGGAAAAATTATATCCTGGGAGAACAGAAAACCTGTTATTTTCTAACTTCTGTTAGGATGTCTCAGAACACATGTGCTATGTTCTTCTCAACCCTACAGAACATGTTACAGTATACTATGCCAAACAGGTATTTCTTCCACAAAACACAAAATTGTAAAGTAGCTGAGGAAACAGCAGTTTACCATGTTGTACCTGTAATGGGACGCAGTATTTCCTCCTGATCACTACAGCTGTTGTAGCACCATAAAAAAAGCACTGTGTAGATCACTTATTCAGTATTTCCTCATCAAGAGCAGCTGTAACAATTAAGTATCCTTCTCACATGAAATAGAAGCATTCACAGTAAAAATAGAAATAAAAAAAAAAATCATACCCTCGACCAAAATCATGAAAATCTAGAAGCTGACTCCTCTGATACCACCACTTGGCTAGTCCTGCAGGACAAGTCTTCAGTGGCAGAACACACCTAAATTACTAATATAAATAAGTTATAGGAGAGGACATAGGGGTTTTTTTTCCACCTTTATAATCTTTTGGTTTTCTTTAGTAAAGATATTGAGGTTTTCTTCACCTAATTTTACAGTAGGGCCAAACAGGAGAGAGATTATAGGCTCCATATGAAATTGATGCTGCCCATTTTGTTTCTGAAGTGTATTATTAAGCATAAAAGACAACAAGCAATTCAAACAAGCTTAAACGTCCTGAACTGGTTTAAAATTTAAAAGATACATTATTATTTGAATACCTTCACTTAAGCACTACATCACTTGACTGTAGGAAGAAAAAACAGTGATGCCGTCACACACAAGAATAACTACATTACTAAATTTGTGTCACTTCAAATCATGAAAAATAACTTAAGGAAGAACAATTGGCAGCTCAATAGCTAGCTTATACTGTTGCAATTTAAAAAACTTCTCATAAAACTTGGACTTTCACCACAGAATTTTACTTACATTGTCCATGAAATTTGGCTTAAATCCTCCCTCCTGCTGTCGTCGTAATTCCTCTTGCTCCCTCTGGCGTAGCATCTCTTCTTCACGACGTCTATGTTCTTCCTCATGCCTAGAACAGTTTTCAGAAACTGTACCAACTTAACACTGTTGACCTGTTCAGGCTTATTCTCAACTTCACAAAGTAAGATCAAGCATATAAACAAAACCAGTCATGTGACTCAATCTTTGAGATCTTTCATAGCTGAAACTATTCTGATTCTCTTAATATATATAGTGCACCTTTCTTTGGTCTTTGGGTTGCTTTTTTTAAACTTTTTTTTTTTAATTATTTTAAAAACTGGAATGCCAGTAATTGCAATACCAGTACACCCTGTATCTGCTCTTCCAGTTACCCACAGGTAAAGATGATTAAAATACTCCAGTTTTTAACAAGTCACTACGGAGTAAAACATTTCAATACTGCCAAAAGACACATTTTAACTCTGAGGTGTTTGCTCTTTTTTGTCATCTACATATCTTGTCACAGTTAACGTGGAAAGTATTGTACATACCCATGAAAGCATCATGTCAGACTATGAATTTGCAGCATTACTAATCCACATGCAGATGATCTGCCCATAAATCTGGGGTGCACATTCATACCAATTATGTCTATAGTAAAGTCATATTTCAGCCACAAAGTTAAAATAAATTAAACACAAAAATTTACATTAAGAAACTTCTACTCTATTTAGAAAGCTCAGAAGTTTAGAACATAACTAGAACATAAATAAAAAAATACTTGAAACCACTCTTTTCAGCATAAGGGATAACTTTTCTCAAGAATGTTAACAGAAACATTACATACGATGCCTTTTAAAATAACTTTTAGCAGCACATTTTTATTTGATATCAAACAAGCTCTACAAGCTGGAACATCTGAATTCACATAGGCCTACAGGGGCTATGTGTCAGATCTGCACATAGTACAAGACAAAATACCTCAATTGTATCTGTTTGCGTTTTTGAAGTTCTTGATTTCGAAGTTCTTCCAAACGCCTTAATTCTTCTTGACGTCGCATGAGATCTAACAATTAAAAACATAATAAACATAAAAACTGCCTATCAACAGCATGGCAACACAAAAAAGTGCTATTACTGCCAACATTCAATTTCAGTTTTTAAAGAAATGTCTCAATGCATTTAATTGTTTCTTCCCATAAAATCTAGTATATGGAAAGAATACACTGGCTCCGTGGCTCACAAACAGAGAAACAGAGGACTGGCAAAGCCTCCAACACAGATCATGGAAACAGAAAACTCAAGTTTTTTAATAAAGGAGAAAGACCCTGCAAGCTCTTAAATTATAGCCTGGTTTTATGTCTCAAGCAAGGCATCAATTCCCTCACAACACTCTGTACTGCTAAAAGTAACACCATCAAGAAAAATCAGTACAATATATATGGGCTTATGGTTGCAAATTACCAACTACAGACTCCATGGCATACACCAGAAAAAACAGTGTGAACTTCAGATGCACACATTCCAAGCCTCCATAAAGATTTATCATGACTTGGTTTATAGTCACTTACAGACACCATGAAAAACATTCCATAATATAGCCTGTAACATCCCTTTTATGCTCTAGGTCAAATAGTCCAAACATTTCTCTATGCATTTCTTCACTGTACTAATCAAAGCATCTTTTTTAGCTATGACAAATCATTGCCCTCAAATTTGCATTGGCGTATATTACAATTTAAGTTTTCACTTCCATATTCAAAACCAACTACAGTGACCCGTGTATTTTGCCAAAACATCATGTATTTGTTTTCTTTTCTAACAATGAAGATTACTACTCTCATAGCATCCTTATTGACATTAGAAGTTGCTTCTCAAGTAACAGTTTGCAGGCTTGCTTTTCCAATGTCTTCTGCAAAATTAACACATTTCACACTTCAATAGAATATGATTACACTGAAGAGTCACTCAAATCACAAAGACTGAGGGTGGCTTCTTTCCAACTGTGCTTGCCAGTGAAAGCTGGGACACCATTAACCCATCATACATCTTTAGATCCTTTCAGAGTACAGGTGTTTTTTTTTTTAATTAACCTTTTGGTTGTTTCAGGATCTTACAGAGACCAAGAACATATTCTACGCTTAATACTGATCACAGTGGGAAAATATACTTTCTTTTCAATTATTTTCTTTGAAATTTATGTAGCATTCCCTTTTCTTTCTCTAGAAGTATCTTCTACTTCCCTTTATTCTTATGGTGTAGAGTTCTACATTTCCCAGTGTCCCCTTCATTTTCCTCCACAGCATATTTCTGCTATTGCCCCTCCTGAAATTGGTAGTATTTTGAAATCAAACAGATTTTGAAGTCCAGCTCCTAACTTTCTGTGATTCTGTACATATTCATGATCCAGTAGCATTTGACAACTGCAGAAACTTAGCACAGAACCAGATAAAATATACAGTTACAGATTCAGGCTGTGCATAAAGCCATTCATACTAGAAGATCTGCAATGATGGCAATTCTGGACTCACATATGTTGGACATAGGCCCCTTCTCTGAATAGACAGAAAAAGCTCCAAAGTAGGTGTGAAAAGATACACAAACCCCATTATTATTAGCATCTGCACTTTCTTGTGCTTCAGGTAACGTCTTTATTTTATCCTCAGCCTCCTGCAGAGCAGAGGGCAGAAGGTGAAAGTGTACCATCACCTAAGAAGTCAATCCTTCAAGAAGGAATACTAAGTCTAAAAAGATTATTACGTTGTTTTAGCTCCTATTCTGGTTGAATTCAGTCATGTTTCCCAGCATCTGCATAAATTACTTAACCACCATTATGACAGAATATTCAGAGAGATCTGGGGCACACCACCAATGAGTAGAAATCAGAAACATCATGCCAATTTACTTGAAAACACATTGTGGCTATTTGAGCTGATTTTCTAGCTCAGACATAGGGGAAAGATGAACACTCCAGGGATAGGCCATATCATGGCAACAACAGATAAATTAATATAATTTTATTGGAGCATCAAGTGCATAATGTCTAGAAGCACAGCTTGTTCTTCCCCTTCTTCTGCTGGCTTCTGCTGCTTCGCCGCCGCTTGACCCCTCCCGCACCTCCCTTAAGGGTATTGTATTGGTTTTTTTTCCTTCCTTCTCTAGTTATTACCTCTCTTTACACTGTTATACTATAAGAAATACAATTTCATCTTTCCCTGACTTTCAAAAAAAACCTGTTGTGGTGAGTTTATTTCTCCCCAGGGGAGGGATCTGCCCTAACCCGGGACACATATGTTCTGCTTTACAAATTACTTCTGACTCAATCTGTCAAAACACAACACTTGAAACTGAAAAATTCCACATACTGAAAGAATGAAATCTACCTTCAGTATTAGCATCATACCACAAAAACCCGAGTACTCAATGTGCTGAATTCCCACTAGCTCTCTGAAAAGCAACTTCTATAAAACTTTCACCTGTAGGAGTGTATGGACTCCAGCACGCTCATTCTTTTTTAGCTCCTGACAATCCGTATTTTGCATTTCAAATTTCAGCATAATTACTTCAATGAAACCTTTGTATCTGTGATCTGTACATCAGGCATACAAAAAGTATTTATTCTAGATTATGATGCTTCAAAAGTTTCACAAAGTTTATCAAAACTGCTATGATGTAATCTCTTTCATGTAATATTCTTGGCATGGCCTGAGCTTCTATTCAGACACACCACTCAGACAAGCAAGATTTGCATAGTCTGAAAATAAGAGACAAAACCTACCTTACTTATACACACAAAAGCTGGAGAGTTCACTGAAAAGAGAATGTTAACTAACCCCTACTTTGCCAAATTGATTTCTACTTATTCATCCACAGATGTTTGATTATCTGAACACCAGGTTACTTTGTACCAAAGAAAAGTACTTTTAACCAAATGGAGAAGGGAAAAAACCTTCCTGCCACACTAGCAAAAACCATGTTTCCTCATCAGAATATTAACACCAGAAGCATCCATGGTTTTGTGGTTGTTTAATGGAAGGGGTAGTTCTCTTCCTTTTCCGTATCAAACTGAAGCTTAATAGATGTTCAAAAGAGGGAACATTCTCCCCTCACAGTGTCCCTAGAAGAAACCTTAGATATGTTTCTTGACTACTGTTCTCCCATGTTTTACCGTCAAGACCTTTTTTATCTTAGACACTGCTCTCTTGACTGTTAAAAATATAAGGATTTGAAAACCCTAATCCTGCTTCAAGTACAAGAAGAGGTGGATAAACTAAAAAAAAAAAAAAGTAAAATTCTACAACTGGATCATTAGCACTGACAAATATTAACTATTAGTTAATGGTGAATGTATCCAACCTGTATTTCCAGCACTGAACCATTTTTACCATCAGCCACACACAAAGAAATAAGTATCTGTGTGCAGGTGAAAAGGGGAGGTTGCCCTGTGCCTTACAGGTATTACTGTTACATTAACATTCACATTCCTCACCTATAAGGTATACCTATGCTTACATGCAAACCAAAAGCTTTAACATTTTGTTCTTCGAAATGAAACCAACAACACCCTCAGAGCTGTCATTTCAGGTGCTATTTAGCATGTCAAAACAGCATAATGCTCTGTATTTGAGCACAAGATCTTTCAGAAATAGTATGCTTTCACACCAAAACCAAGTACAGCTATTTAGTGAAAACCCAGGCTTTTTCCTAATGACAACTTCCATCTGCACTAGAATACTATATAAAAAATGCAATATGCTTTTTCTAGTTATGAAAATGTTTCAAACCTTATTTTAAAATACTATGTGTTTACATTCAACATGTCCAAGCATTTAGGTACTTTAATTCCACTGACTTAGTAAATAGTCTAATTTATGTAATTGAAATCAGCAGAAAAAACATCAGGTAACCCAGTCTTACACAGGGAATTCGTACTGACAAAAACGTCCTTTAAGAGTAAGCATTAAGCCAACTCAAATAACTGTAGCAGACAACTCACGGGAGTTAACTGGGTTTAAGTTCTGAAATGCATGCAATACTTAGAATCCCAAGAAATTCATATCTCTCCAAAGTGACAAGGCACATTTTGCTTAGCCCATCAAGCTAGTTACTGTACTGCCTGATAATCAAACACTAGGGATAAGGATTTTTTGGGGTAGCCATGATTCCCCTTAAAATTGTTAAAAAAAAACAGCAAACAAAATCGTGTTTAATTCACACAACAAATCTTGAGATACTTTCCGTAAAATGTGTGGTACATTTAAACTTTATGCACTCTAGTCTGTATTACTATTAAACTGCAAGACTTAATCAAGTAGTACTTCAATAGCTCTGCACCATAAAGCAGTGATTAAACATCTAACAATATATTTCGGAAAAGCTTTTTTGGGTCAAAGTCTAACAAGTCAAAGCATCAGATACTCTGCTACTGTCCTCTGCCTGAAACCCAAGTTCCACTCAATCCCATTTTTAAAGACAGGGCTTGAAAGTAATTGCTAGAGGACCTTTTTCCTCCCAACAGAAGCAGAACACAGTATGTCCAAACAATTGCAAAATAGGAATACGTGATCTTAAGTTTCAAGAATGAACAAAATTCATTGCTACTGTCAGCTATTTTGAGTTGTTACATACACAAGACTACAAACATTAGACTTCTCAGTTATGTTTCATAGGAGAAAGTTATTATTACCTACCAGAACATTTAAAATCATACCAGGGGGCACAAAGCAGCCAAAAGAAGTATGAGCACACAGAGTACAAAAAGTCTCCAGTCCTATAAAGTACCATAAGCAACACCCAAAAAAAGAGAATAATTTTCCTGATGAGTATGAAGTACTCCATTTCTTCACATAAATTACTTATTACAGATTTTAAAAGTGGAGTAAAGAGACCCTGATAATCACTTCTTTCTCAGTTTCTTAATCTGTGTCTGCAAACCAAAGAATGCGTGTAAGGACAAATTATTACTTTGTTTTTCTCTGTTCAATGCATTTAAGTAATGTCTGACAAAATCCCTAGGTTTAACATACAGCTCAAAGAGTCTTCACAAAGAAAATCTGTGACAAAATTTAATACTAGCAGATTATCTGACCTTACCTTGCCTCATCAGCATTAGCTGATGTTCATGTCTAGCTGCTTCCATTTCTGCCTCTAGTTTCTCTTTGGCTTCTCTAATGTTTCTGTCAACCTGCTCACGCTGTTGCTTTTCCATCTCATCAAGAGCCTTCCAACGTGAAGCATACTCAAACTCAAATGTTCCAGGCTGAGCAAAACGTGGAGGTTGTTCTCTTTCCCTAATAAAAAGGGCAGTTAAAATGTATAAAAGGACACATTTAGATCAATAGCTGTAACAATTGAAGCATTTACAGACAATCACATCAAGTATAGATTGACTTTAATTTGTCTTGCATCAGCACAAAATACTAAACTCTAACACTGGATTAACTGTGCTCAGCCTTCTAAAGCCAGCAGTCCATTCATAAAACCAGTCAGATAAACATTAAAGTTTACTAGGCAGCTGAGAACATTAGCCAGAATCTCAACATTAAAAGATGCCAACATTCTGTATTGCACTCTAACACTAATACTGTTACTGTGACACATTCTTTAAGAAGTTGTATTCTCCAGCCTTGCCAAAATAATCATTTTAGAATTAAGCAACATAATTTTTATTGCTGTTTAGAAAGCAGTATTAAAAATTAGTACTGTAAGATTAGGCAACTTCTCTTCCACCTCATGATCAACACTCACTTTATGCCATGCTCAACGTTTTATCTAAACCAGAGGAACTGAAGAGATTAACACTCCACCGACTTCACAAACAGCTACAGAACTGTTTTAGTGTGTGTGGGGGGAAGTAGGTATAGAAATCACTGAAGGATTAGACCACATCTCTAATCCATCTAATCCATAAAACTACAGTCTGCACGGCAACAAGCTCTGACTTCACTTTATGCCAGGAAGCTACTTTAGTCAAGGTACAGAAAGTTAAACGAACAACTCAAGTCTGAACTTTGGCAAGGACCTCTTGAATCCTTTGCACAATGGACAATGTACAAAACATTACTTCCTGTTACACAAACTCAGCAATAAAAACTAGTGTATATATATCAAACTAAGTAAGTACACAAATCACATTTTATAAAATAAAGCTGAACACAACTTACTTGTGATACTGCTGTGTTTTCTGCATTAGTTTCTCTGGGAGACCATCTTCATCATCAAATTGTTCCATTGGTTCTACAACGACAGGTCGAGGTGTTCTGGAAGACATAAGTAAAGCAGAAGTTGTTTTTATATTTTCAGTAAACACTCCAGAAATGCTAACGTACATTATTTTTAATTCCCGACTCTTGTAAATTCTTAAAGCATAGAAGCATCCTAATTAAGAATTAGCTTTGAAAATGTTTTTCTGTACCAAAACCAGATATTCGACCTACAATCTGTAATTTACTTGACACAGTTTTGCTTGCTACAAGTATTTAGAGATTAAAAATAAAAATCTCAAAAATGCCCACAAACAATCACAAAATAATTAGCAAGGAACCACCTTTTTTTCCCCCCCAATCAGTGAGGCAATACAGTGGCCATGATTATACTGGGAAAGCACCAAACAAACCCAAACCAGAGCAATGCAACCTATTCACATTTCCACAGAGTATCAGAAGTTCTTCTGGAAGTTACTCTAAAATTGAAAATATCTTGATTATTAATATTCCATTAGAAAAATGTTTTCTGCTTAAGTTATTTAAAACCTGTTACTTGAACAAAAGTCTCACAAATCAGAACCCTAATTTATGTTTGGAAATACCATTTAGAACTCTCATCATGTGTAGTAATCAGATGCAAGTATTAGCCAATACTGCCAAGAATAGCAGTATAAGGATACTGATCTCTGTAAAAAGCTCTCTCAGCATCAGTCTTTAGAGCATAGTCTATAATAAATACCTTAAAGCAGTAAGAAATTAACTAGAGATACTATTTTCATAACAGCATTATTTGTTGTATTGCACACGTTTATTTCACTTTGCAGATCTTTTCACACAAAAGGGGGGAAAATAATCAATATATTTTAACATGGAGAGCACACACACCAAAAACACTTAGACAAGAAGTGTAAACTAAAAACATTTAAGTCCCGAATCACAGAGCACAACTTGACAACTGTTTCTCCTGCTATCAGCATGGCAATTACTGGCAGTTGTTACTGAAATTCAACAAAATGTGGTGTTAACAAGTTGTGATTTTCAAGTGACAATTTTAAATTTCTACATTAATATTTAAATGTCTAGTTCTGATATATTTAGCCCAAGCAAAACATCTAATTATTAAAGCAGCAGATTCATGCTAATTATCGTTGCAACAGTGTGCATTAGGAACATGTCAGCCATCTAAACAAGATGAAGACCACATGCTTTTCACCTACTCAGGCCAGAGTCAGATGGTCATTTCAATCCAACAAGAATAACAGCCCTCATACACCAGACTCTCTCTCATGTCAAGAAGAGTTTTCATGTAACACTGAACTAGATTACCCTTGTTTGGTTCACCTTGCTTCCATTCAAACAGTAATACCAAGAAAGCTTGAGGGGAAGAATAAATTGCTGGAATCTACTGATACAAGTAAAGACCTACTAGACTGAACTTACTATGTAGCCAGCAGTTCAACAGCACACAAGGTTTACAGGATTATCAAAAGCAAGAGAACTTCCAGACTCTTCCCCCACTTGCAAATCTCCTCTTGAACTTTCTCTTGTTTTATCCTCTGCTGGACCTAACCTTCACAGCATTCATGTCAATAAGCACTGTCATGTGCTTAAACAGTTAAAAATGAAGCAAACAAAACAAGCTGGATACTTTCTGCTATTTTAGCAAGCACAAGTGGCTTATGGAAGATCCAGACAGAACTTAACAAGCACACACAGCCAGTGCAAGAAGGGAAGAAGCTCCCCAGTTTGCTGGCAGCAAGCTTCCACACTGTGGAATCAGACTTCAAGAAAGCATTTGAAAATGTCACTACTGAATGTGTTAAAGTACAGCAGCTCATAATTCTCTTCAGAATAGTACAGAAAGGAGATGCAAGAGAGAAGTGCTGTAACGCACAAACTTGTTCACCTTTGAAACTTTTCCACAGACTGTTGCCACAGTCTTCTACAGAATAGAAGTCTTCATTAAAAAAAAAGTGGCCTTTATTTATGGCCTTTTAAGCCATAAATAAAACTTCTAAGAAAGAAATACATGCAGGAATCGTGAGTTTACAGGAGTATCAGCAATGCAGTTCACTGTTTTGCTAAGCAATAGAGCAATATTACAAGGTCACATTTACTGAGATCAGGAAGAGTGCAACCAATGAAAACACTAGGAAAATTCTTACTGTATGGACAAGGAAAGCAAAAATGTTGCTATCAGAATCTCAAGGAGATTACAAGTCTTAGAAACAATAAGCAGAAAAAGATGCTTTTCCTCACAAAAAAAAACCCACACAACAATCCAGGAATATCTGGGGTATTCACGTAAAACACTACAATTTCTTACCTCACGACCTTTGTAGTTTCAAAAAGACTTGCAGTGGAGTAAAAATTTCAAAAAGAACTAGGAAATATCCACATAAGCAGTTTTATTTCAAATTAGAAATATATACTTGCACAAATTCAAACAAAAGCCTGTGAACTTACGTTGTTAGCAAGAATGCCCCTTCACTACATCTTTCTAGAGCTTTCCGTGCTGGAGGTTTTGCTGCAAACTCTACAAAACCTTTTCCTGTAGCTCTGCCACGATCATCTACTACAACCACTGCTCTTTCCACTGGCCCAAATTGCGAGAATGCTTGTTCCAGCAGCTCATTAGAAACCACGGGTGAAAGGTTCTTGACTGTTAGGGCAGCTCCATGTGTAGCAAATCGAATTCGAAGTGGTCTGCTCTTCAAAATCGTACCATCAAGTTCTGCTTTTGCTATTTCAGCCAGAGTCCTAGATTCCTTTTTAAAGACATAAAAAAATTTAGGTAATTTTCGAAGACAAGAGATATCACTTTCATGTTCCCCCACCCACCTTCTGCAAGAAAATAGCAGCATGGGTTTTTTTAAAACAGCAGGGTCACTGAACTTCCCCCTCCTTCCTCTAAACTAGCAAAAAAAAAAATCCTTCCACCAATTTAAAAAAATGCACATTTGTCATATGATTTACTCTAAAAATAAAATAAATGCATTAAAAACCCTCCAGACGCACAAAATTTTGTTATGCATTACATGACTTATATTCTCATTATGATGGACACACTTTTACTGCTCTAAAAAAGCTTTCAATTCATAGAATCAACCCGAATGGAAAAGACCTCCAAGATGATCCAGTCCAAACTATCATCCAGCCCTACCCATTCAACTAGGCCATGTCACTAAGTGCTTCATCCAGTCTTTTCTTGAATACCTCCAGGGACTGCGACTCCACCACCTCCCTGGGCAGCCTTTTCCAATGGCAAATCACTCTCTCTGTGAGGAACTTCCTACTAATATCAAGCCTATACATCCCCTGGCACAGCTTGAGACTGCATCCCTTTGTTATGACAACTTTAGCTTTTTTCCGTATTTACCTACTCAGTTCTCCACCGCTAGCTCCATGCAGTAGGAATCAACACTTTCAAAGATTACATTACAGGATCTACAGTGCTTAGGAGGTTGTTTTTTAAATAAGTGAAAAAATCGCAGCTGCTCATTACCACTGCTGGTAATGAACTCTAGACGAATGTCCAACCGATTAAATAAACTTCTTGCCTTATGTATTCATTCTTATCACATTTATAGGCTTTATGCACCCACATCCATTAGACAGCCTCCATCAATATCTGCCTTTTTTCTCATTTCAGAGATTTTCACTGAGTTTGGTAATGGCCATTCGTTACATTTAAAAAAAAATAATAATTTCGACCACAGCTGTTTGTTCACAGTTCAACTACGTAAATTATCTTACAAATAACGTGTTCCCTAAAGAAAATGGAAAAGGGAAATTCAGATAAAAACTAATCTATATTACATACAAATTGAGTAATGACATGCAAGTATTTAATACTTCCTCCAGAAAATTGCTATTACAGGCCAGAGAAATCTCGAGGTACAAGATGTATGGCAGAATGCCGCAAGCACTTATCTTTAAAATGACAAAGGCAAAAAATCCTAAACAGTGAAACATACGTAAAAATCGTATCAAAAGACACCCAAAGCATTCTAAAGCTATTCCCACAATATAAATTAGTGCATCCTAGATACAGCAATCATGAAAACTGATCCTGCATATTGACATTTTGAAACAGTATCATCAACTTTTCACAAAGTGATCCTTTTTTGCAAGCTCAATTTAAGCATAGTTGATCGAATTCTGCATTATGTCTAAAAATCTAATCTTATCTGGACACAAGTAATTTAAATCACCCCAAGGCCGATGTCTTTGCAATTCTGGGATGACACGCTCTGCTTTCGCACTCTGTAAGCAGTGGCATTTTCAAAGAACCCGGTTCAGTCTTTTATATTAACTGTTTCCATAATTAATTGGCAGGCTGAAATTTTCTACTGCACGAAGGGTTTTTTATGTAGGCCTTAAGTACGACAAATTCTCCCAGTTAAATAAGTTACTATACAAGTATTGTATGAATAATATCATGCAACTTCAAGTTCCATTCACTACAGAATTACATACTAAACAAGTACCCGAGGCAGCAACACGTAAACGGTAACCGGTGGAGACCTGAAACCAGTGGAGCACCGCGCTGCAAGGTGGGAATCTAAACGCAAGGGGCTTAAACGCCGCTCGCAATGAAGGCCTCTGGTCTGCATGCATGGAGGCACAGAAGGGAGGGGGGGGGAAGAAGAAAACAGCAACGAGAGAAAAGGGTAAGGGGCTGCCTGGGTTTTATTTTACACCCGCTCGACAAGAAAAGGCGGGGAGAGGGGGGGAACAAGGGGACAGAAGTCTCCCGCTTGCAAAGGCAGCCCACGAGTTACGACGCGGCCACAGAGACTCGCGCTACTCCTCACCAGGCGAATGAAGCCGAAGCCGCGATCCCGATTGATGAAGACCTCGCTAGGCTCCCCGTAGCGCTCGAAGAGGCGCTTGAAATCTTCCTCAGTAATATCAGTAGGCAGATTCCCCACGAACAGTCGGCAGCGCTGCGTGTAGCTTTTCTCTCCAGGTTTGAGAAAGCTCTTTATATCGATGGTGAACCCAACCTCCTGTTCCTCATCTCCACCTTCTTTACTCGGTACTAGTGCCATGGCCGCCGATGCCTCACCCTCCGCTTCTAGGCCTCGCAATCCCTTCAGGTTGCCGCCGCCACCCCCGACCATGCCCAACGGCGCTGCCGGGGAGCTATTCTCGATCCGCACTTGCTTCAGGTTCCTATTCGCCGCCATATTTAGACCTCTCTCCTTCCCCGCTCTTATTCCTGGAGAACGCGGAGCTTGGCTAACCAGCCACTACCGCCAACCCGCAGCCAATTCAAAATGGCGCCGCCGCCCACCTCGACGAGTTGTGAGATCCCTACGGAAAGCACCGCCCGCACCGCCCTCCCGGACCCTGCTCCCGCTTGTTGCTGGGCGTGGGGAGAGGTTCGCGCATGCGCCCTCCAGCGCGACCGCGGGGGCACGGCGGGCTCCTGGCGTTTGCGGGCTTGGGCGTTGGTACTCGCTTTCTGCTGCGGTGTACAGGCGCATTTCTCTCAAACCATGAGAGATCGCGTTTTGCGGCTCCTGACAGACGCCTACAAGCAGGCTGCACTGCCTGAGAGGACAACTTGCCCAGAAGCTTCTCTGATGCTTCCTGCCAGTTCGGTTCCTTCAATGCCTGCCCCGCCCCCCTGAGCGGAGAGCAGCTGCAAACACAATCATAGTGGATTAGAGTAGTGGTCTGAGAAGTGTTCACGTTCTGCAAACTCTGCGGCAGTCCGCCCCCAAGCAGAAGAGCCCTTTGCGGAGATGCTGAGGTGCCTGCAAGGGAACAGCCCGGGGGAAGGAACCGCCTAAGCGCTGTAATACGGCGTTGAAGAGGAGCGAGGATCTGCGGACAGCGCAGGAAAAGTTCACAGAGTTAGATGTGGGAGACAAATCTGAGTGGAGAGGTCTTGTTACCTCTGCTGCTCACAGAACAATTTCTTTCAGGGCAGCACCTTTCATTATAAAGATGGTACACTTCATCTGAGAGGTGTCAGGTCAAATGTCTCCTTCCTTCGGGACTGCTTCTTGCATCTAGGACACGTCTCTTGACCGCAACACAGGACTTGTGGTTTTCTGTCCTCGCCTCCTAGACACCCAGCTGCTTCCTCTGATCTGTGTTCTTCAACCAGTAATTAAATTGGCATCGATTTCTCAGACAAAGAGTTCATCAGCCTGCCTGAGGCCTCATAGAAAGTCTGATAATCAGTTCCCGGCTCTTACTACTATAATAGCCTGTGCTTTGGGTGCCTCTCTAGCTTTGCATTATGAAGCAGAATTCCTGAATAATAGAGCAAGGCTTCATGAGAAAATAACTGCATTATTTGTGATGGTAATACAATTCTAGCTCTGAAAACCCCAATCTCGTATTGCTGCTAGTTGCTTAAACTACTGGATGGCATGTACTGTTCTTTTGAAAAACAACATCAAACACGTTATTCAAGAAAAAGTTGATTTGCAACAGGCATGAATCCATTACTCAGAGATTTCCTTGTCCATTGGGGAATATTTTTAGTTCTAATCCCTTTTCCCTATTTCTGGGCTTGTACCAGGATCTGGAGAAAACACAAGTTCCCAGGCAGCATGAATTGTTTCATCAGTCCACCTGTTCCTGAGGCAGACTCAGGGACATTGATCTGAACTCAGATTTAAACTTCTGAAAACCAGGAAATTCAGATGATAAGTGAATGGCAACTATTCAAAGCAAAGGCAGCAAGTCAGGCAGTGTTGGAACATGAAGAAGGTATTAAAGTAGTAGTATGGGATCGCTAAAGCTTAATCACCTTCCCTGACCAAAAAGGTACAGTTTGTAGTATATTTAGGACTTAATAACAAGAGTTAAGACAAAAAAAGAATCAACTTACAGCAAACTAATAGCTTTTTAAAACTAGTAAGCATGTAAAGGTAGTAAAATACATATTAGAAATAATGTGACTACAGATTGCACAGAGTGAAAGCTCAGCAAATGGAAAAAGTTAGTTCTGTAGTGGTCTACTTGTTAAGTTATTGCCCATGCTGTGTAATAAAATTGCCAGAGTTTTCAGACACAGCTTTTCAAGTCAGGCCAGTAATAAAATCTACAACCACTACGTGCTACAGAAAAAATCAATAGAAGGAGCAGCAGTGTTTACAAATGTCATACTATTCTTAACTTTACTTAGCTGTAGTAATGTCTCAATAGTAAATGATAATCCAGTAAAATAGATCGATAAAATTCCAACTCTCATAAACATGCAAATTATTGATATATCTAAATATATCTCTATCTATCTATTTAACATGCTCATGCATCCATAGCATACCTTCACTAGTCAGACCTGGGGTATAACCACAATGCTCATACTTGCATTGGTTCTAAACTTTGTCGAGCTGGAGCTATTTGCACATGACTTAAAGTCAAACATGTCAGTGTGGTATTCAAAAAGAGCTTGATACCTGCTATGCTGAATCACTTCCTGACCTTCATTTACAATATAGTTCAGATTTTATTTGTTCACCAGAAAGACACCAGAGGTGTCCTACCCAACTGCCCCAGGTTTTCGTGGATTGCCACTGATACCAGTCAACAACAATGTGTTTTGAAAGGAGACAAAATGGATCCCTTGAAATCATGTCCCTTCTGTTACAAACATTCACTTAAATTTTTATGACTTACTAATTGAAACTTGTGTCACAGAAGGACTTCTGCTAGATGGCTCCAGCCAATCTCCATAAGTTTGGTATTATTATATTTAATGCTTTGAATGCAGTTGAACTACATGAAAGTAATTTCAACAGAGTGGGGGGAATAAGAGTTAATGATCACGTAATAATTTATTTTCACTCTGCACTTCTTGAAGATTTTTTTAAAGCCCAAATTTACTCATATTGTCACTCAAAAAAAGCCACAGCAAACACCAATTTTGTACTAGCAAAGTTTGATTTGGCCTGGAATTAAAAAGACCTCAAAAAGGTACAACTTCTTGTATCAGTGCCTTTAAACATATTACCGAACTCTTTTCCAACTCATGGAGCCTAGTAGAAACAAGGGAAAGTAGGAAATTCTGTACTGAAAAGGTACAGAATGCAATAGCCAATGGTTGATGCCCTCAGGTTGGGATCCTGTTCAGAAGTGCAAAGCCAGGGCACATCTGACACACTTGGAAGCTGCTGCTGCTATTCATCTCTTTGCCATGAAAGACAATATTTGCTTGCAGTATTACTCATGGCAAGATCAGGACAAATTCATCTTAGGGTAGATTTTGGTCTCTATTACTCAGCTTTTCTTACAAAGTTAAACTGTGTAGCTGTCATACCTGTGCCAGAAAACCTGATGGTATAAACATAGCAGTGTAGAGAAAAAGGTGCTTAATGCAATGTGAAGAAGCAATGATACATGTTTGTAATTATGTGAGGATGACCTCATTATGCTATTCGAAGTCGTTACAAGCTAATGTCATTGCAGTGCCACCTGGTGGCAAATACTGGAATTACAACTAGAAATGGAACAATCGAGTGACAACTAAAGATGGAAAACCTACAATAAAACTATCTCAGAATGGTTTGCATTGGAAGGGACCTCAACGATAATGCCTCTCTGGTCTCCAGTGGATCTGATATTTTTAAACATGATGAGCAAGCCTCCTTACTCTGATCTCCTCAATATTAGCATAATTCGACAAGATACATTAATTTACATGGAGATAAATGTGTATGAATCACATTTTTAAAACAATCTGTAAGACCTGACATAATATGGTTAATATTCACCTACACGGAAGCCTCTTAGTAGATTTTTTAAATGTGAATGAAAAGAAGTACTTCAGAATCATCCAAGTGTGAGAAGTTGGTACTCAAGCAACATTGATCTCAAGGAACCAAGGATTGAAAATATCAGAAAATACCTAATTTTTTGTGAAAGTGTGCAGCACAGATGGATATTTAGGATTGACAAAAGTTGCCTAGGTTTTCCAAAATGCTTACAATATGCTTCAGTTTCAGTATTTTCCAGCATAGTGTCTTTTGCCTATTCTGTAGAAGAATTACAGTTAAACCATTAGTTTGTCTCTAAACAATCATTCAGTGTACTGTCAGCACATCAGGCAGTTGAGCTTCCTGCCAGACAGTCCCTGGAATTAGGTTAGGAAGAAGAGACAGTTTACGTGGAAAGGTTAAAGTGACTGGCAAAACCCCAGAAGGGCTGACCTCCTAGCCCTGACAGCAAGCAGGGCCACAGAAATGTTGCATTCAGACCTATTGTTCTGAGCAGTTTAACACAAACTGGAGTATTTGCAATTTGCCACCAAGTCAGGACATTAGCTCAACCAAAACACCTCACAGGCCCCTGAGGCCTTCCTGTTTGCACTTCCTATTGGGAATATTTGTCTTTCTCTGGCCTCAGGAAGCCTCTGCATCCCTCTGAAATCCTACTGTGGCACATGATATGCAAGCAAACTTTAAACCATCTTTGATGCTCAAACCCTGATGTGAGCTGATGAAAACTGTACTACCAAATCACAGAACCACCTGTTACTCTTCATCCCATACTTTGCATACCATGAAAAAGATCCACCACCAGTCTGTCAATGATTATAGCCTCCACAGGGCACCTACCATCCACACACTAAGGTAATGGAAGAAATCTTAGCAGTGAGATCACTCAAAATCAAATTGTATCAATTGATACAGTACTAGGTAATTAAAAATACTAACCCCCACATCCATCAGGTATTTTCTTCCTTAGTACTTGTGAAACCACTTCTGATGCAAGCAGAATTTGTTGTTGGGATCACATGAGTAGGGCAAGAGCACTATGAAGATTAATTGGCTGTCAACTGTTGAGGATGAACCCTGCTAATTAGCACAAATCCTGATGCAGAGCTAACACCTCTCCTTTGCTCCAGGGTGAATTTATGTACAAGTGGTAATCAGGTGTTGACCTACCACATCTGGAGCATGGATTCAGAGTAGAAGAGGGCTGTGGCATCACACTAAAAAAGTGTAATAAACAGCTGTTGGACCAAGACAATTATAAGAGTATCATAGTAAATACGTAAAACTTGTAACAGCTGGAAGCATGGGACAGGCTGAAAATGCTAATACTATCCATTTCTCAATAACTAGATAAACAGGAGACATGCCTGGCTATTACACCATTGATTTGGAGGGAATGAGATTCCAAGCAGTGACAATCTTAGTTTCTTTTCATGGAGACTTTTTTTGGTCATAGTGAGCCATTCTTTTCAGCAATTCTCTGTTGCCCTGATGATTTTGAGCAAGAGATCTCACTGCATTACCTAGTAGGAAAGATCCAGGAGTTTGAATCATCTCCCTATGAACTGCTTCCCTAATTCAAGTAATGGATTCATAGTCTGCACACGTGGTGAACAAGTGACTGAGCTAGTCTAACAGGCACCAAAACAAACAGGGGAGTAAACATTCTCTTCCTTCCTTTACTGCTTCTCCTTTGCTTTCCTCTCACCCTTGACCACAGTGTCCCTTCTCCTTGTGCTGGCTTGCATGTTCAGCAGACACTTTCGTGATCCAGTTAGCTCACTAACCAACAGAAAACTTGATGCCTTTCTACTGAATTAATTTCCTGTTGGGTTAATGAATTGAATCAGAAAAAAAAGGAGCCTGGCAATGCACCTCACCCAACACAAAGGTGAACAGTGTCTAAGTAGCCAACAGCAAGGAGAAGGTGAAGTGACAAAAGAGTTGATGTGCTGCAGTGTCACCATTACGGCATTTTTACCTTTTGTCATACGTCATTTTAATGGAGCAGTGGAGGCTGAAGCCTGGATGGCTTTGCTGCTGAAGAAGGAGTGTATCCTGCCAGAACTGGGGACAACCATGCCTTGTTAACACCTGGAAAGAAGGACAATGTGATCAGGTGAAGAAACAATTCTGGAAAACTACCCATTCAAGAGAGATGTTGAAATACTGGAACATGTCCAGAGAAGGGTGACGAAGGTGGTGAGAGGCCTGGAACACAGCCCTATAAGGAGAGGCTGAGGGAGCTGGGGGTGTTTTGTCTGGAGGAGGCTTAGGGGTGACCTCATTGCTGTCTACAACTACCTGAAGGGAGGCTGTAGCCAGGTGGGGGTTGGTCTCTTCTCCCAGGCAACCACCACCAAAAGAAGGGGACACAGTCTCAAGTTGTGCCAGGGGAAGTATAGGCTGGATGTTAGGAGGAAGTTCTTCCCAGAGAGAGTGATTTGCCATTGGAATGGGCTGCCCAGGGAGGTGGTGGAGTCACCGTTCCTGGAGGTGTTGAAGAAAAGCCTGGATGAGGCACTTAGTGCCATGGTCTAGTTGATTGGCTAGGGCTGGGTGCTAGGTTGGACTGGATGATCTTGGAGGTGTCTTCCAATCTGGGTGATTCTATTCTAGTCTAGTCTAGTCTAGTCTAGTCTAGTCCAGTCTATAGCTAGGAGTACCTTTGTTTATGACTTCTTTGTAGTGATGCTTTTTTGAATTTAAGGACAATGAAGAAAATATTTTTTGGTACAAAAAATATTTGGCAACAATGCTGTATTTCATAATAATGACTGATGTTATCTAAAACAGTTGCAGGGTTCCAAACGTGTAAAAGATAAAGAATTCCAGTTGAGACTAGAATACTGCATCCAGCTCCAGTGTCTTCAACACAGGAAGGACAAGGACCTGATGGAGCAGGTGCAGAGAAGGCCCATGAAAATGTTCAGGGGTTGGAACACCTCTTCTACAAGGACAGACTGAGGAAGGTGGTCTTGTTCAGCCTGCAGAAAAGAAGGCTCCAGGGAGACCTAATAGCAGCCTTTCTATACCTGAAGGGGGCCTGCAAGAAGGGTGGAAAGGGACTGTTAGAAAGGCCTGTAAGCGATAGGATGAGGGGCAATGATTTTAAATTAGAGAAGAGTAGATTTAGATTGGACATTAGGAGGAAGTTCTTTACCATGAGGCTAGTGGAACCCTGGAACAAGTTGCCCAGGAAGGTAGTCCATCTTTGGAGATACTCAAGATGAGGCTCGACAGCATGCTGGGCAACCTGATCTAATGGAGAATGTTACTGCTCACTGCTGGGTATTTGGACTAGATGACCTTTGGAGGTCCCTTCCAACCCAAACCATTCTGATTTTATATAGAGCCTTGGCCTCTGAAAGTCCATTGATAGGAAATACTGTTCACACAATCCTGCAAAAGCTCCAACATCTAGAATGTTCTAGATTGTGATACATCTCGAATCACATAAGAGAATATAGAGAATGCTTGTAAGTAGTTCTTTATAAGTAATTGCAGATGTCTTTAAGTATTTACTACATATATCATTGTCTTCTACAGGGTTGCATAACTAAGCACTTGTTGCATCTGGTTGCCTAAACATGCACCCATTATAAATAAAATGACCGAGAAATTTTTGGTAGATCTTGTTTTTCATGCAAACCTATTAGAATGACAGCATTCAGAAGAGCAAATATTTAACTTTGTCTCTAAAGCAGGTATTATCATTGTGAAATACATAAGCAGAAGAGTTAGTGCTATACAAATCAGACATTCTCTAAGCATCTTACTAAAAGCAGTTAAATAATGCTTTTAACTCATAAACCCGGTAATGAAATGTACAGATGCCTATAAAATGACTTCTCCGTATTCAGCCATTGTGGAAGAGATGAAAGAATTTACCTACTCTGTGAAAGGCTTTTAACAGAATAAAAGTCTAAAGAGCCAGTACAGAAAGAACTGTCTTTTAAAATCATTGAGGTATGACTAACTTTATGACCAGCAGGATGTGGCAGATGGACAGTGGTTGGTTGTCCTTTGCTCCAATGATCTCTCTTACAATCTGTAGGAAAACATACTTCTTGCATTCAATTATTTGTGTCTTCTTTGCTTCAGCTAATTACTTATGTAACTTTTCTTACATTATTCATCTTTGTACAATAATTTCTTCGTCTGATTTTTTTTTTGTTCATATTCAGGCATAAGAATATTTCTCTGTGAATTGAAATACTCTTTCACAACACCACTGGGGCTTACAGTGTTCTGTAGTCTGAGCAATTTAAGAACTCTTGCAATATACAGTGACTATGATGTGGACAAATATGAGATGTTTCTCTGTGGTCTTTAGGATTGAAGTTTGTGTATGACAAGAGAAGAAGGTTAAATTAAAATTAGGAAATATGTGAACTCAGTTTTCAATAGTTTATCTAATACTTTAGCCTAAACTTCTCTGATTTCACCGTATCTGTCAGTCACTCTTACAGCTAGACAAGAAATAGCATTTCTAATCTCAGCATTTTCTACAGGTCAAAATATTTTACCATCCTGAAAATTTTGCTTAATCAGAAGTATGAAATGATGAAAAAATTAGGTGAATCAAAGCATTGTTTTAATATTTTGCTTCAATTTTATTTATATGTAAGGCAAGATGTGGTTTGTGTATAGTGCAGCACACAGGAATTCAGGAACTGCTTCAACAGAGAAACCTCAAAGCCTATCTAGTTCACCATAGTATCTTTGACAGGTAGTTGATGCCAAATGTTTAAGGGAGAAGTGTTGAACTGTCTAGGAAGTAGGCAGCAGTCTGAGAAGCTGTTTAGGAAGTAGGCAGCCTATGTACAATTCTAATTTTTAAAAAATGAACAAAAATAATGCAAGATGTGTAATCTCAAAGTTGCTAAGCTAGAATTCATGTGAGAAAATTATGTTTCATTTCACGTTATATACTATGGCATTAGGCTGTTTTCAAGTTGCTACAGTTGCTATTCAATATTTGTTAATTCAGGTGTATGTCTAAAAATTTTACTGCACATAAATCAGATTCTAAATACTTTACATATTTTTATTAATTTTGCAAAATTCTGAGATTCTAAGTCTTGAGAGTGTGGCTGTAGCCAGCAGCACCACTTGTGATGGTTTGCAGAGCCTCTGCTCCATTCTTTCTCCTGACATTTCTTACTGTCCCCATCTTATTTCTTACTGCAGTTTTTTTTTTTTAACCTTATTCAGCCCCATATGAATGGGACGAGGGAACTAATTCAGCTAAAAGAATAGAGGGAGAGAGAGAAGAGGAGCAAGTGAAGGGTTGTTTAAACAAGTGTCAATATCTAATAAACATGGTATCACTTTCTATCCTAATCTCAAACATTAACTGTTAGAAGCTTGATCTTGCCTGCAGGAAGGGAAGGAAAACTGGCCAGGCTAGCGTGCTGGATAAAGGCTAACCATATAAAGCTCAGTAAGGACAACTGCGGGGTCCTGCATCTGGGGAGGAATAACAACAGGCACCAGTAGAGGCTGGGAACTGCCCTGCCACAAAGCAGTTCCATGGAGCAATGTGCCCTTGTGGCCAAGAAAGCCAAAAGCATCCTGGGGTGCCTCACGAAAAATGTGTCCAGCAGGTCTAGGGAGGTTCTTCTTCCCCTCTGCTCTGCCCTGCTTAGGCCACACCTGGAATACTGTGTCCAGTTTTGGGCTTCCCAGTTCACGAGAGACAAGGATCTGCTGGACAGAGTCCAGTGGAAAGCCACGAGGATGACTGGGGAACTTCAGCATCTCCCCTATGAAGACAAACTGAGAAACCTGGCAGGCACTGTTTAGTCTGAGAAGAGATCTCATTGATGTCTATAAATATCTGAAGGGTGGGTGTCAAGTGGATGTGGCCAATCTCTTTTCAGTGGTCAGCAGCAATAAGACAAAGAGCAATGGCTACAAACTGGAACATAGAAGGTTTCATCTCAACATGACGAGAAACTTCTTCACATTGAGGGGAACAGGCTCCCCAGAGAAGTCTCCTCTGGAGACTTTCAAAACCTTCCTGGATGCATTCCTGTGTGGACTACCCTCGGTAGGTAGCCTTTTGGCAGGGTGGTTGGACTTGATGATCTCTGAAGGTCCCTTCCAACCTCTAATGTTCTGTGATTCTGTGGTTCCTTGAATGAAGATATTTGGAATTTGGAGGTACCCGTCTGTATGAGGATGACAAACAGTCTTTTCCTGTAACAATACAGCCTGAGGAATTTGAGGAAGAAGCCTAACAGATCCTGCTGCAGTTTAAAATTTTTGTACCTCTGTGTCAGCTGTCTCTCTGCTAAGTCTTGCCAGTTTTCTCCAGTATACTGCTCATCAAACTGGTTTGGAGTTAAACCAATAGGCTGAACTGGAGTATATGAGACATGGGCACACATTTCTTGCTCCTAGCCTTTTTGGGGATTAAGGTAAAGTTAACTTGACAAGGAGTTAGCTCATCTACCAGACAAGCAGTGAGAAATGTGATGCACTGAATTGTGATAGTAAAATTAACCATGAACTTTTACCATAGTGAAAACATTAAATGTTATTGTCCATGTAATAGTTCAATATGATCTATTTTACTTCTTTTCAGACTAGAAAAAAAGGCCACAGGCTCCCCAGTTAATCTCTCAAACAAATTTTAATCCCCAAATAAATTAAAGGGCGGTTTGGCTCATTCAACAAACAAGTACAATAAACTGTTCTACATGACTGCAGGTCAGGCAGCCTTGAAGTGATAGCTTGGTCTCAAAGAAAACCTCTTGCACTTAAAGATAGCCCTTCTGTAGCCAGCTGGCTTCCGCTGAGACTCCACCTAAGCCTAGTAGCAGGGAACTGTTGCCCTGAGCACTGCCCCGCATCAGTGAACTGATTCGTTACAGGCAGAATAAGCTGCTCCCACAAGTCCTCATGGTGCTACTTAGACTGTATGACAATTACTGCAAGTCACTGGTTAAATCTGTAGCATAGCAAGATTGCTTCGTTGCCCAGCAGTGAAGAAATCTGTCAGGAATTGTGCTGTTTCTTACAGTAATTTAAGACAGCTTTCCATCTTGCCAGCTTCTAGATAAGACTAAATATAAGAGCCAAGAGCCTTCTTGGTTTGGCTGTTTAGGTGTGTGTGTGTGTGTGTGTGTTTTGTTTGTTTGTGTTTGGTTTTGTTTTTTTTCCTAATATTGAAGACTGTAAAAGGAACTAAATTTGGGGGTTTAGCTGAATGGCAGACCAAGCAAAGGCAGATACTTTCTGTGAACACATTTAATGCATGACCCTATGACCCAGATCAATAGACTTAAGTCAGTATTTTCAAAAGCAAGTGAGCAAAGCCAGGGGCTTAAATCAGTAGCAATGGCAAGTACTTACTACCTTCAAAAATAAAGCAATTTTTAAATAGCTGTCTATGGGACATGCAGTTTACCAGATTCTTGATCTTCTTAATATCTCCATTTCTGCACTCAGTTTCTGCAGGGGGAACTGTTTATTTGCTTCACAAGTGTAATATAATATGAATTAACTTTTAAGCACTCTGAATCCTCAAAGGAAAGAAATTCTTCAAGTATAGATTCCCAAGATGAATAGTATATTGTCACACACACAATCCCAGTTACCTTATGGTAAAAATGTGAGCAGGACAAATCCCCAAAGCAAGTGATCTTCGTTAGGCATTCCAATTCTGAGAAAAATTAGGACACTGTGGTAATTTCTTTTATCAGGCAAAGGACTTAATGTATTGCTTGTAGGAACAGGACTGCAAAGATTAAAAAAAAAAAAAAAAAAAACAGATACTCCCACTACAAACCTACAGTCCACTTACATGATCACCTCACAGAGGCATCCTCCATACAACCTACTTTGCCATACACAATGTACAAAGCAAGACAAGTGCCAAACCAACAACCCATAGTGTTTGCATGGTAGGACACACATGTGTCTGAGCCTAGGTAAGGGTGTGTGCCTAGTGGCTAAACACAAATGTCTCATTTGGGCTGTGGGGGAAATGAAGTTTGAAAACAACATGATGATCATAAAACCATAGAACCAAACAGATTGGAAGAGACCTCCAAGATCATCCAGGCCAACCTAGCACCCAGCCCTACCCAGTCAACTAGACCATGGCACTAAGTGCCTCAGCCAGGCTTTTCTTGAACACCTCCAGGGACAGTGACTCCCTGGGCAGCCCACTCCAATGGCAAATCACTCTCTCTGTGAAGAACTTTCTCCTAATATCCATTAGTGACTGGCTGCCAACTGGATGATGCAGAAGCACCTTTTATCCAGTGAGATTCCATGATCCTGGAATGCCCTCAAGTCCTGTTTCCAATTCCTTTGGACATAGTGAAACCAAATTGGAACTATATGGTCACAGAACGTTACTAATTCAACTTTTTTTTCAGATGAAATTATCTTCATCCTGCTAGACACACTTCTTTTGATGCAGCCCATGATATGGTTCTAGGTTGCAAGCACATTGCTGTTTCACGTTGAGCTTCTCATCAAACAGCATTGCTAAGTCCTTCTCTTCAGGACTGCTCTTTATCAATTCTTTGCCTGAGCCTGGTTTTGTGGTTAAGATTTTCCCAACCCAAGTTCAGCATCTTGCACTCAGCTTTATTGAACCTCATGAGGCTGGCTTTGGCTCACATGTCAAGCCTGTCAAGGTCCCTCTGGATAGCATCCCTTCCCTCCAGCATGATGACTGCTTCACGCAGCTTGGTGTCAGTGGCAATCATGCTGTGAATGCCTTCTATCCCACTGTCCATGTTGCTGACAAATATGTAAAACAGCAGTGGTCCCAGTACTGACCCCAGAGGAACACCACTCTTCACTTGTCTCCACTTAAACATGGAGCTGTTGGCTGCCACTCTGAGTGCAATCATCAAGTCAATTCCTTATTCACCAAGTGGTCTACCTATCAATAGGTCTGGTAAGAGAAGGTTGTACTTCCAATTTCGAGACCAGGATGTTGTGGGGGACAGTGTCAACCACTTTGCACAAGTCCAGGTAGCCACATAAGTTGCTCTTCCCTTGTCCATCAATGCTGTTACCCCATCACAGAAGACCACCAACTTTGTCAGGCACAGTTTGCCCTTGTGAGGACATGTCAGCTGCTACAAATCACCTCCTCATTTTTCATGTGCCTTAGCAGAGTTTTCAGGAGGATCTGTTTCATGAGTACAGATGTGAGACTGACTGGCCTATAGTTCCCCGGGTCTTCCTTTTTTCCCCTTTCTGAAAATGGGGTTATATTTCTCCTTTTCCAGTCAAGGGGAACTTTAGCAGATTGCAATGACTTCAGATACAATGGAAGGCAGCTTAGCAGCTTCATACATCAGTTCCTTCAGGGTTTGCTCTGAAAAGAATTTGCTCACAGGCAAAACTGGTCTTAAATACAGGGCCAAGACTGAATATCAAAAGCTAAGTAGAGAATTAGAGCATTGTTAGGAAAATTTTACCCATCAAAATGCATCTGCCTCTCTGCTGCCAGAGACAGAGGTGCTGCTGCTGCCAGCATGCACAAAATAGATGGGGTTAGAGTACAAAATGGGTGAACGATAACAAATACACTGAACTGGGTGAGGTGCTTAAATTTGATAAGTAGCGAGCTGTCTAGATAATAGATTTTCTGCTTTCAAAAAGAACAGCAAAAGTATCATGAAAGGTATGTTTGAATTAAGAAAAGATAAGGCAAAGGAGACTGCTACAATCAGAGAGAAATACCTGATATTATTCAAAACACACAGTTAAGCATTTGGTGAGTCCAACCATCACTTTGTAACACTGAAGAGTGGCAAAAGGCATCTTTCCAAGCCTCACTGTTATATCAATCATAGAAGGAAGATATAAATGGGGACAAAATGAAAATAATTTGAGAATGTTGGCATCTAGCACATCTGTCAAGACAGATAACCCCAAATCTAGCACATGAATGACAGAGAACATAATGCAACATAATCTGCCCTGATACAAAGTAAAGAAGGAGGAAGGTGCATGATCAGTGCATGGAACCATCATGTGCCAACCTGCAGGGCAATGCACTGAAAGGATTAAAGCTTTCATCTAACAGCATGGCAACATCACTCCCACTTCTTTGTGTTACTGCTGTTAAAGGGAGATACCCAAGACAGTGTGCTTGGAGGATGAGGAGACAGATGGGTGAAAATAACAAAACACATTGAGAACAGATTTGAATTTCAAAAACCAAAACCAACAACAACAAAAAAAGAGCATTAAGGATTTTCCTTAAAAGATGTTCTGAGGAGTTACACTTTTAAAAGGGATCTGGGGGTGCTGATTGATACCCGCCTGAACATGAGCCAGCAGTGTGCCCAGGTGGCCAAGAGAGCCAGTGGCATCCTGGCCTGCATCAGGAATGGTGTGGTCAGCAGGAGCAGGGAGGTCATTCTGCCCCTGTACTCTGCACTGCTTAGACCACACCTTGAGTACTGTGTTCAGTTCTGGGCCCCCCAGTTTAGGAGGGACATTGAGATGCTTGAGCGTGTCCAGAGAAGGGCGACGAGGCTGGGGAGAGGCCTTGAGCACAGCCCTACGAGGAGAGGCTGAGGGAGCTGGGATTGTTTAGCCTGGAGAAGAGGAGGCTCAGGGGTGACCTTATTGCTGTCTACAACTACCTGAGGGGAGGTTGTGGCCAGGAGGAGGTTGCTCTCTTCTCTCAGGTGGCCAGCACCAGAACAAGAGGACACAGCCTCAAGCTATGCCAGGGGAAATTTAGGCTTGAGGTGAGGAGAAAGTTCTCCACTGAGAGAGTCATTGGACACTGGAATGGGCTGCCTGGGGAGGTGGTGGAGTCGCCGTCCTTGGGGCTGTTCAAGGCAAGGTTGGATGTGGCACTTGGTGCCATGGTCTGGCCTTGAGCTCTGTGGTAAAGGGTTGGACTTGATGATCTGTGAGGTCTCTTCCAACCTTGGTGATACTGTGATACTGTGATTCTGTCTGGCATGGGCTGTGCACTACTACCCTCCATCCCACAAAGCAGTGAATGTCAGCATAAAAGACAGAAGGATTGACAGTATAAAGAAAATACACTGCAGTCAGCACAAAACCTGGAAATATCCGAGTGGACTGCAGTGCAGGCTCGGAGCAGGAGCTGGACTACACAGACAGCTGCACTTGCAGGCAATGGGCAGCTCGGTTTTCCACCTGTGAGCTACCTTCGTGCAGCTACTCTGTGCATGCTACAAAACACAGGCATTTGTTGTTATGTACGTGGCAATGCTTCCCTTTCTTCTGCACCCATGTAGATCAGCACACCATCGCACCGCTCTTATTCCAATCTCTTATCACAGGTTGTCTTCTAAAATATGTTTGTAGCACTGATGGGCTCGTTCTTTATGTAATTACTACCTTCCTCCCTCCTGTAACTGCAAGCTTCTCTGTCAGCAGAGGCTGCTGTATAAAGTCGCCTGTGAGGAACCTCATGAATAATTTATCCCTTCCACAATGCCGGTGCCTCCCCTTCTTCCCAGTGGGCTGAGGCCGCTGGCTGATGAGCTTTTGTCTGCCATTTTACAGCCCTGTGCCATTGTTTGGGGCGGCCTGAGCTCGCTGCCCGCCAGCCTCGGCTGTGGCCATGCCGGGAGGCCCAACCCCCTCGCAGCCACAAAGCTGCCGCCACGGCTCGCAAAATGGAGGCCTGCGAGCGACGGTGGCTTCGCTCCCGTTGAGAGCTGTGTACATTCGGCACCATCTTTGAAGAGGGCGCTAGCTGTGCCGGGCCCGGCGGCTGCAGCCTCTGCAGACGGTGAATGTGTTTGTATTGGGGAGGAAGGGAAAGGGTCACCCGTGAAGAACAGCGCTGAGTGCACTACTGCAAGGACGTGGAGCTGGAAGCTCCAGTGGTTTTCAACAATGTAGGAATATGAAATACCCACTTTGATTCCATATCAGGACAAAATGTGTGAGAGGAAACCTATGCACACTGTAAAACACTTCAGATACAACAAGTTTTAAATTCAATTCACAGACTGCATCGGGTTGGAAAGGACTCTTAAAGGTCATCTTCACTAAACTCCCCTGCAGTGATCAGGGGCATCTCCAGCTACATCAGGCTGCCTAGGGCCACATCTCAGATGTCTCCAGGGATGGCACCGTGTACTCAGGTACACCGAAATCTTCAGCACTATGCTCTCTTTTTTATATATAAAGAAGTTGGATTTGCACTGGTACGTGCATTCATGCCTGCAAACATCAGGGTCGAGTGCTGTCTCCCAAATCAGGATCCTTTCCATCTTAGGGGGAAAGTAAGAACTGACCATCACCCTAATGGTAGCTTGGCCAAATTAACCAATGTGTGTTTACTCTCAAAAGATACTTCTCCAGTGAGCAATATAGTTGAAAGAGAATAATGTCCTTTTACAGGTTCTTTCCATTTAACCTTTCTTACAAAGAATATTCACCATATCCTCAACAGAGGTGTTGCAGCCATCCTTGCGCATCCATCATTGCCTCATCATAGAATCATAGAATCAGACAGGTTGGAAAAGACCTCCAAGATCATCCAGTCCAACCTAGCACCCAGCCCTATCCAGTCAACTAGACCATGGCACTAAGTGCCTCATCCAGTCTTCCCTTGAACACCTCCAGGGATAGCAACTCCACCACCTCCCTGGGCAGCCCATTCCAATGGCAAATCACTCTCTCTGGGAAGAACTTCCTCCTAACATCCAGCCTATACTTTCCCCGGCACAACTTGAGACTGTGTCCCCTTTTTCTATTGCTGGTTGCCTGGGAGAAGAGGCCAATCCCCACCTGGCTACAACCTCCCTTCAGGTAGTTGTAGACAGCAATAAGGTCCCCCCTGAGCCTCCTCTTCTGCAGGCTGCACACCCCCAGCTCCCTCAGCCTCTCCTCATAGGGTTTGTCATGTGTCATATCTCAGTGGATGTGGGTACCTTGGTGGGTGTGACTGCAAGGCCAGGTGCCTGGTGAGCCAGTGGTACATTGGGTGGTCTGGGGCAGTTGGTGAAAATGCTTCAGATACTGCTTCACACATATGAACATCCCCATGAGGGAGCTGGATTTTAACAGCAGTTTTGGACTAGCTTTAGGTATAACCAGTGCATCTCGCCAGTCAGATATAGAAGGGTGAAACAAGCAAATTTGGGGTTATTAATTTAATAACATCTCTTGTTAAGTACACTTTTTAAAAGATGTACTCCTCAGAACATCTTTTAAGGAAAATCCTTAATGCTCTGCTTTTGGTGTTGTTGGTTTTGTTTTTTTGAAATTCAAATCTGTAAAGTTTCAAAGACAATATAAATTCTAATGTGCTACATGGTTTTCTGTAGTTTTTTCAGGTAATGAGAATATTTGGAGTGATGTTTTGAAGAAAGGGATAGATTTTTTTAAAAATAGCTATCTTTAAAAAGTTATTATAGCCCCAACTGATTTTTTAAAAAGTCTGAAAAATAAATACATTAAATGTTCCTTAGAAATATCTATCCAAATATCTAATGGAAATTTTATGCCTTTTCTTCTTCTTTTTTTTTTTTTTTTTAAGATTGCCTCAAACTAATTCTGAGAGTGAAGTAAGAGAAAAGCAATATATATGTTGGGGAACTTAAGCAGAACATTTTAGGTAGGTAGGTAGGTAGGTAGGTAGGTAGATAGATAGATAGATAGATAGATAGATAGATAGATAGATAGATAGATAGATAGATAGATAGATAGATATCCCCTCAACTACTAGTTTCTTTCTGAAGTCTGAGACAGATTTTATCTGAATACACACATTTTAATACAATTTCTGTAATTTAATTTCATTTAAAACTGTAATTGCAGCATCCTTTAGAGCATATATTGACTGATCTGATGGAACTGCTTTTAAATCCCAAATTAAACAGTAAATCAAGACTGCATGAAGTTCAACTGAACATATTTAAAATATAAATACTTTGGAACAGGTATTAAGATGCTTATAAGGTCATTAACACAGAGAGCTTAAGTGTTATTACAGTGTAAAACATTACACTAAGTAAACCATGATACCATTGAGATTGTCTGTGCCAAATACAAGTACTGAAGATTGCATTTTAAGTTCTTATAACATTGAACACAATTTTATATTAATAAATGCAGGAAGATGAGCATTCAGTTACACTCTCTTACACAGATAGAAATCGCTACTTTTTAGTAAGACATCCGTTGTCAGGATGTAGGCTGAAAAATGCTGGGTTTAATTTAAAAATTTATTGCCAGATTTCACACTTTATACTTAGCAAGAACTGTTTCTTGCCAAGTGAACTTTCAGAAGACCATACTGTGTAAAACGGGTGATACTATATTTGAAAGATACACATAAATCTGTGAACACAGACTGCAGTCCATCCAGACAGTGTGAATGTTTAACCTAGAGAAGAGCTGCCTGTGAGAAGCACTGTATTTGCTGTTATAAAACATTCTTTCTGTATTTCAGTATCACTTCAGAGGAGCCTATTCCAGCATCCTCAGATGCAAATCGTTTTGATTAAAAAATGTGGTTAATCAAGAGTTAAAAATACATATGTTCCCTATTCTGACATGAATCTTTTTTCCCAAAAGAATGTTTGAGGATGAGAGGAACAAACAGTACGAAAAGAAAAACTAAGCACATTGTAGAACTGTGGAAAAGGCTCACAGCATACAAGGAGTGCAGTAAATCCATCAAAGGTAACCAATACCCTTTTTCTAAACTTGTGGAAAGAGACAGAACTGCAAAACTTGCTCTCTAGGCAGCTTAAATGAATGGAGGAATGGCACAGAGAGTTAAAGCTAGAAGTCTCCTATTCTTCTTGATATGCAGAGTTATTTGATGTAGAACGACAGGAATTGCAGTTGAAAGTGTTTCGAGATGATCACTACACAATCAACTAGTTGTGCTACACAGTGAAATAATGAGGAAGGAAGAATATCCAGCAGCCTGCTTAGCTGCCAGTCTTGGAGACTAGAGCTGCTGCCAAATGAACATTTTATGGGAATGTGTGTTTTGCTTTTGCCTTTGTCTCTGCTGAGACGTTTTAAAGATCTATGTGGATCTGTTTGGAAACAGGTCACAAAACTATCTACTTGCAAAGACACTCTGGTATGTATGCCTAGTATTACAAATACCAGGTGTTCCCAGACACGGTTACACATTTCTTCTTAGTTACAGTTACAGGTCCATTTCTATTGAACAGGAGTAACTTGGAAGTGAAAAGTAACTGTAGGCACTTAATTGATCATTAAGTGGCAGAATATTAAATCTCCACTTACTCAACTGAAATGTCCCAATTTCCTGATTTTTTTTCACTGGAATACATTATAATTACAGCAGTTAAATATCTCGCTGAGATCAATCTTATGTAAAGAAACTGCAGTGCTATAGCTGTAGAAATGTCACCACAATGAAGCTTTCATCTAAATCCTGTCTTTAGTCTTGTCTTATTTTAGTAAATTTGAATTGAAAAGTTGGACAGACTAGTTCTGAATTTCAGATGATGGAGGAAAAAAAAACAAATCAAGTGCTGTGCTTTAAAATTGCTTCAACCCAAAATCCTCATGTTATATGGAACTACAGCCACTATAGTGCGATAGCCAAATGCTGTGCAGGATCTGGACCTTAGGATCAAGTAGTTCAAAAGGATCTATTTCTACCTTACTTTGCCTCCCACTCTTAAAAATAATGAATAGGTTGTTTTGCTTGAACAGAGGATGTAATTAAGTAAAACTATGATCAGCACTATTAGCATCCTGATCATTGACTAGAATCCTTCTGCTGACCTTCTGTTCCAAATTTGTACATGTTGGATCACCTTCCAATACAGATTTAATCCAGATCAAGCATGAACACAGCATTGCATTTCCACCACATTACCAGAGCACTTGATACAGTGTTTTTGTCTTTTTTATGGTGGCTATGCTTTTTCATACTGTTGAGAGGAGGACAAAAGATGCTTGATTCACCAAGTTGTCAAAAGTACCTTGGTGAGATAATACCTCATCTAATATCAAATCCTCTAGGGCAGGGTTAATCTTCACCTTCTGACATGCACTTGAAGTTGTCTAGGCTCAGCACTTTGTTTCATGTGGCTGCAATATTTTTTATACAGTACTACTGTATTTCCCCAAAGAGACTATTATCACGTGAAACTATGGCTTTATGGTCTGTTTCTACCAGTTAAGCAAAAGAAGCATGTCTTCAGAAATCAACTACAGGATTTTAGATTGATTTTTTTTTTCAATTAAAACACTTGACTAACAATTTCAGATGCACCATATAAAGATTTGGTAAAAATTACTTAAATAGGGACATTTTCAAGTAAAATTTCTCTCTCACAATAGAAGGTGTCACATGGAAAGTCCATTGTTTAATCTCAGAGTGCAGAAGTTTCTTGCTATGTTTCAAACTTAAAAGATCCTTAAAAATATGTCAGTCTTCAAATGGAAATCTAAAATTAGTATCTCCTGTTCATAATCTATTTTCTAAACACATAGTTTGATTTGGGAAAACAGTAATCAACAGCTACCAGTAAGTTCACTAGGAAGTATTCAGTGTCACTTTTGAAAACACAGTTGTTTAATCAATGTCTTTCTTACTGTCTTATTCTTAGCCTATCAAATAATGAGATAGAAAAACTATCATATCTGAATTATAAATTCCAGAGTTTTTCTAGGATACTGAAAGCTAACTTTAGCTAGGGTAGGAGTAAAACACAGATTTTATATACACATGTCTGCTGTCTACCTTCTGGAACAATGTACTTCAGTAAAAATCTCTGACTTGTATTTAAAACTTATAAAGCAAATTTTCAGTCTTGTGCTTGTGAAGGAAATACTGCATTCGTGAATTAGGTATGGCTGATTGAAGATTTCAGTTTCCTAGCCTAAATGAGAAGTGTGAGCAGTAACCAACAATTACTGATTGTGATGGTTTGGGGGTTACCCCGCCCCCCCACACTTTTGAATTTGCCCCAGCTAACTCAGACGGACCCTGGGAATATAGATGAAGCAATTTATTTACAGCTAGCAGAATTTACAAGCAGCTATCTACAATATATACAGTTATATACAATTATATACAGAAATATACAAAGGGTAAACAATACAAAAGCACAACTCCCCTCCCAGAAACCTGAGTCCCCAGGAGGGGCTCTCAAACCACCCCAACACCTCCCCCCGGCCCTCTCAACCTTACCCCAGTTCTCAGGAAGAAGAGAGGTGCAGCCAAGAGGTTAGGGAGCAAGGTTAGTAGGAGCAGGGTTAATGTTGTTTTTCATTTCACTGCCCGTTATCTAGTTCTTTTACCAAAACATTCCAGCTTGCTTCAAACTAGCACACTGATATAACTCTGTGAGCAGACAAAAGAAGTCATAGATGGCTTTCTTCATACTGAGACACAGAGAAGTATTATCTCTGCATACCCTTCCCTGCTCCTGCTTTTCTGAAGAGAGATGGGAATTCTTCTAGTCATTTGATTGTTCCTAAGAACAGGCCCCGAGGCCTTTCTGGCTGAAGATAACAGGAGTCTGTGTCATTGCTCTTGCCAGGATGATATGGAGTGCAACTCCTGCCATCACTATTCTAGCATAATAGCCACCACATGGGAACCCCATATCATAATACACCTCAGTCCATCAACTACCTCAAGTACTAGAAGAAGATGCCCTAGAAATGTATGGATACTACACTGGGGTTTGTCAAGACAGGTCTTTCAGGCTGAGAACTTGCTGATACCCAACGTGGAATAAAAAGAAGGGAAGCCTCTGTTTCTTTGCAGTATAGAAACTTAGAGAGTCATGAGGCTATTTTAAAATAGTCAGAAACTTTGAGCTTTTATGCTTAGTATAAGTGGTCATGAATCTTCAGCCTTCACCTGATGCTTAGATTAACACCCCTTTCCATCACTCTTCTGCTTAAATATAACTGTTCTAAATGACTGTTTAAAGACACTCTTAATACACGACTCATGTTATGGCCAAATTGGTGTAGCAGTTTGTATTCTTTTTCAGGGAACTAGAATACTAAGGGGGTAAAACCTGCTCTAGGATAAGGGAAGGAATAAGCAAATAAGCAAAGATTTACTTTTGGTATGAGCTGAAGATGATAGAGGGACATCTTTTACTTTGGATAAAGGACAAAAGAAATACATCTGGGTATTATCCATAGGAACCTATTAGGGATCAGCAAACCAAAATTTGTAACTACTTGTGTGCAAGTAGATAAGTGATCCAGAGCAACTGTTTGATACTACTGTAGGTTGTTAGTTAGGCTTATTATTTGTTGGAAAAAATAACACAGTAGGACAGAGATTTCCAGTAAGGTCTGATGAAAACTTTTTGATGCAAAGAAAGCATCCTGAAGGATACTTTGCAAGATACATTTGTAGCCAACTGAGGAACTGGTTGAAAATGGGAAATTAGGAGAACACCTGGGAAGGAGACACTAAGAAATTACGAATTCAAGGTCTTTAGAAAAATAAGGGCATCCAGAAATTGGAGACAAGCTGCCAGTTCCTGAAAGAAATAATTTACACGTACAAATGTGAACTGTTTTGTTATGTAGGAAAGATAGTAAATGTACGAAGGGACCAACCTGGTTATACCATGACATACAAATGTAAAACACAGACAAAATGCAAAATTGGGCAAATGACCAAGGAAGAAATAAAAATATATAGCATAAATATAAAGGTAAAACAAACAAACAAACAAACCCCTAGAGGGGCTAAGATACACAAAAAAGAAAACCAAAAAAGGGAGGCGGTGAGCTAAGACTATCAGCGAACAGTATATATATAACTACAATGATACAACAACAGCAACAACAAAACAGCTCACTGATCGCACCTAAGATGGCTTTCAACAGATCTAACACTTCAATAGTTCTGGGGTGGGTGCGTTTTGTTGCTTTCTTTTCATCAGCTTCTACCATCAAGGACAATGGTGATCAGATGGTAGCACAATGGCACAATTAAAGGAGTTAAGTACCCAGCCAAAAATAAGAACAGATTACAAAATACTATGAATGGTGCATTCTCCAATTATCTGAACGTGAGGTACTTCAGTCTAAGATACTTACAGCACTGAATGAAGTAGTTAACAGCTATCTTTGACAGATTGTGAAAATCACAGGATCACAGGACCACAGGATATTAGGGGTTGAAATGGACTCAAGGAGATCATCGAGTTCAACCCCACTGCCACAGCAGGACCACACAATCTAGCACAGATCATAGAGGAATGCATCCAGACAGACCTTGAAAGTTTCCAGAGGAGACTCCACAGCCTCTCTGTGGAACCTGTTCCAGTGCTCTGTGATACTTACAGTAAATAAGTTCTGCTTTGTGTTGAGGTGGAAACCTCTTGTTCTGCAACATATACCCATTGCTCCTTGTACTATCACAGGGAGCAAGTGAGAAGAGCCTGTCCCCCCTCTCCTGACCAGCCCTCAGATGTTTATAAGCATTTATTAAATTCCTTCTCAGTCTTCTCTTCTCCAGACTCAACAGCCCCAGGTCCCTCAGCCTCTCCTCATAAGCCATGCCCTCCAGTCCCCTAATCATCCTTGTAGCCCTCTGCTGGACCCTCTCCAGCAGATCCCTGTCCCTCTTAAACTGGGGAGCCCAAAATTGAAGGCAGTACTCAAGATGAGGTCTCAGCAGGGCAAAGTAGAGAGGAAGGAGAACCTCCCTTGATCTGATGGACACACTCTTCTTAATACACCCCAAGATCCCTTTGGCCTTCTTGGCCACAAGGGCACATTGCTGTGCCATAGTTAACTTGTTATCCACCAGGACCTCTAGGTCCCTCTCCACAGGGCTGCTCTCCAGCAGATCACCTCCCAACCTGTAGTGGTGCAGTTTATTATTCCTTCCCAGGTGCAGGACTCTGCACTTGTCCTTGTTGAACCTCATCTGGTTCCTCTGTGCCCAGCTCTCCAGTCTGTCCAGGTCTTGCTGCATGGCTGCACAGCCTTCAGCTGTATCAGCCAAGCCTCCCAGTTTGGTGTCATCAGCAGACTTGCTGAACAGACACTGTTCCCTGATCAATGTCACTGATGAAGATGTTGAACAGGACTGGACCCAGCACTGATCCCTGTGGGACTCCACTGGTTACAGCTCTCCAGATGGATCTAGCACCATTGGTAACCTCTCTTTGAACTCTATCTTGTAACCAGTTCCTAATCCACCTCACTGAATATATTAGAAAAGGGAAAACACCCTACTTGTAAATAAAAATGGGGGAAAGAGAAATAAAGGGATCCTTAAGCAGAATCTGAAAGATTCTTTTAAGAATAAGAGAGAACAAAAGTTACAGCCAACATAAAGCAAACCATAGAAAGCTATTTTAATTGTTTTGTATGTCAGGCTAATAGGTTTCATAGATAAAGAACCAGTCAATCTTTTGTATACTGACTTTAGTAGTGGTTTTGTTATTCCTGTATGTAAAAGTCTAACAAATAAAGTGGAGATGTATGACCTAGATGAAAGTACTGTAATGCAAAACTGCATTAATAGAGTCACTATTGATTGTTCTCTGTCCAAGTGGGAGAGCAGAGAGTGTATTGACTGGAGTCCTGCAGGGGCAGGGAACAGTTTTATTAATTTTGAAAAGATATTTGAGTACTTTAATAGAAAATCCAACTCTGCAGATGAAGAAAAAAATTAACTATATTTAGTCAGGGTTAGAATTCAAAAGATTAAATCAGAAATCTTTAGATTTATAGAATGGTTTGGCTTGCAAAGGACCTTAAAGATCATCTAGTTCCAACCACCCTGGCATTGTCAGGGACAGCCTCCACTAAACTAGATTGCTCAAGGTCTCATGCATCCTGGCTGTGATCACCTCCAAGGAGAGGGCATCCAGTGTCTCATCACCCCTACTGCAAATAATTTCTTTCTAATATCCACTCTAAATCTACTGTCCCCAAGCTTAAATCAATTCCCACTCAATCTATCACTACAAGCCCCTTCCCAGTTTTCTTGTCGGTCCCCTTTGGGTGAAATTATACTGGAAGGCTACCATGAGGTTTCCTGGAGCCTTCTCTTCTTTGGGCTGAACAGTCCCAACTCTCATAGCCTCTTGCCATAGGGCAGGTACTCCAGCCCTCAGATCATCTTCACAGCCCTCCTATAGACTCTGGACATGTCCAGGAGTTCAATGTCTGCCTTATGCTAGAAGCACCAGCACTCCAGGGGGTGTCTCATCGGAGCAGAGGGTCAGAATCACTTCCGTCCATCCTGCTGGTCACATTTCTTTCAGTGCACCTGATGTACCTGAGGAAATTATTCTCATTCTCTGTTATGTCCCTAGCCAAGTTTAATTCTACCTGTGCTTTTGCTTTCCTAACCTGATCCCTGGCTGCTTGGACAACTTCTTTGTAGTGCACCCATGGGGAGGACTTGCTTCCATTGCTTATAGACGCTCATTTTTTTCCAAGTAAGTCTCAAAGTACCTTGTTCATCCACAGCAGCCTCCTGGCACTCTTGCCTGCCTCACTGCGTCTTGGGATGCACTGCTCCTGAGCTTGGAGGAGATAGTCCTCAAATACCAATTTTCTTGGGGCCCCATCTCTCCAGAGCTTTATCCCATGACACTCTACCAAGCAGACCCCTGAAGAGGATGAAGTCTGCTCTCTTGAAACCCAGAGCAGTGAGCTTGCTTTGCACCCTCTTTGGTGCTTTGAGGACCTTAAACTCCAATCATTCTGTGGGCACTGCACGCAAGGCTGCCCTTCAGTTTCACATAGCTTACCAGCACCTAGGAAAAAGAAAAAAAGATACCTAACTCAAAGTGAAAGATGCTATTTTCAGGAAAAAAAATCAAATGCAGGATGGAGAGCAATTAAGTGCTGAAGTGACTATTCTACAAAGAAGGACATGGGACTCCTAGTGTATTACCAACAGACAGTGGAGTAACAAAACCCACCACCACTAGTGGGGTGGATAAACACAAATACTGTCTGCAAGACATAGGAAATAATCCCACATCACATAGCACTGGAAATTCTTCAATTGTATTACTGTGTTCAGTTCTGGCTGGGCACTCAGAAAAGTCAAGCATTAACTAGCAAGTGTCCAGAGAAAAACAAAAGAATGACTAGAGCTGCAGAAAATGTGCTATGAAAGAAACCAGGAATACAGTTTGCATATGTTTGTTCTGAAAAACCAAGAAAGATTCAAGCTGGATGCTAAGAAAAACTTCTGAATGTTGAAGGTGTTGAAATACTGGAATAAAATTCATGAGTTGGGTTGTTTAAGACCAAGCTAACTTAAATTTTAAAGAGCAGGTTGGGTATGATAAAAACATAATAATTAATTTCTCATTGTGCAAAAGTGATAGGCTACATGATCCTGAGAGATCCCTTTCAGCCGTGGCATGCCATGTCATTACCCCAAGCTAATTAGCTGTGATTTCAGCCTGGTGAAGCTGACGACCAGTCTCTGTCCTAATTACTCCACCTTTCCAAATTGCCTCAGAAACATCTTTTTATTTTTAACATGAAAACTGCTCTCTCAAATATTTCCAGTTGTGACTATTCAGACATAATATTTACTTTCAGCATCCTCTTTTAGATTAAGGGTTAGGATATCCTGGAAAGGTCGTAAATTAACTCCTATAAACAGTAGTGCTAGAGCATGTTTCTACGGACAGAAGATTATTGTGCTGTTAACTAGCTTGAGCTTAATACCATGAAGGAATAGAGCACAGATTGCTTTCTCAAATGGCTGAATGAATCATTTCACTAATCCATTCATGACAGGAGGGTGAGAGGCGGATATGTCACTTTGATACCATTTCCTTGAAAAGCAGCTGGAACTCTTCATATATGAACTGAGCCATTGTCACTTAGGATCTGCCCAGGGAGTTCTTGTTCACAGGCCTTATTACTTTCACTCTTTCCAGTTCTTTGCATAGAATACTTCAGACTATTTTAGACACCTTTCACACCTGAAGATACAGCACAGTAGTATGGTATTAATTATTCATTCTCCCATCAGTATCTGAAAAGCACCAGAATATTTCTTTGATGTTCTCAAAAGAGCTGGTATGACACGCTATCACACACTGGCCCTTTCTGATCACTTGGTGTGCACAAACTGCTATGGAGTAATAAGCCATACCCAAAGATGTAAGATAGTTTCTTTTGCATGTTTATTGTTATTCCACGATTATTATTTGTGGAGGATACTACACTGGCTGTAACAACAACTGTAATTTTTACCATTCCCACTGGTAAGCTTCCCAGGAATAACTGTTCTGGTGTTCCACACTATCTTCCAAAGGTGGAAGAAACTGTTCACTTAAGCAAGTCCTTTTTCTCATTATACCATACGTGAGCTAACATTAACACACTTCTTGTTTCATCCTGCATCTCTGTTTCCACAGGATTCAGTTTGTGCCATACACAATAGATGAGCTGCTTCTAGCTGTGAATTTTGATAGTCTTACCTGCTATCACTGATAGCAAATGTGAGAAGTCCATTAGCCTGCTGGTCGTTAACTGTTATCTCTGCATCTTTTTCAGCAAGTTTCTAAACCCATTTATTTATCTAACTGAACATCTGGAATTCCAGGTGTTCCTTCTTTTTGTTTTTTTTTCCAATTGTCATTCAGAGTAGAAGGTCTAAGTCACATCCATTCTAGATTAACCTTCAGCCTCACCTTAGCACCTCTGCTGAGGTGCACTCTTTCTGTCTTGTGGTGGGCAAACCACAGCACCTGAATCCAGCTACCACACAACACTGGAGCTGTCTCCAGCCTTGAACACTAAAATTTGTTGGTGTTACCTATAGGTGAACTAAGTTGCTTTCCATATCAATACTGGTGACATTTTTCACTTCTCAGAACTTCTTATCAGTGCAAACATGGTTGTGTGCTACAGAGTTAAGTGATTTGGAGTTAAAAATATAAAAGCCTTTAGTATCATCTTAAGATATTTTAAAATGCTGCTTATCTTGTCTCCAAAGGAGGAGGACAAATTATATGTAAATATACATTATGATACGAAAGGATCATTTGAGATTACAAAAAGGTAATGACAACTGGAAACTCTGGTCTGCTGAGACCAACTCAATTTCTGTACTATATAATGCTTGATTTGACTTTATTTGTTCTGGCCTACTGTTAGGTAATGGAGCTAGTGCAGTGACTAAAATTCCCATAAACAAACCTAAAGAAATCATACCATGTAGATCAAGATGTCTAAAGACAGCTTTTAATTGATGGGATTAATCTTTATTAGTGCCATAGCCTGGAGTGGAACTCCTGCTTTGTTATTTTTGAAACCCTTTGATCTGTTTGCTCTATGACCATACTTGGCTGCAAAATGGATTTTGGAGCTGAGAGGTGCTGTTGCTCACTTGTGCCACTAAGAAATCTAAGTACCATGAACAGGTTAAGGATTACATCTCATTGTGTCCTGTGGTCAGTTGGAATGCTCTGGGAGTCACTTTTTAGCCTATAGGTGATCACAGCAAGTCTTGACAAGTCCACACGATAGAAGGTGGCCCCAGAGCTTTGTCTTCTGTATTTAAATGAGATGTACCCCATACATTTCACGTGCACTAGAATTCTTTGCTGTTCTTTGTATTTCACATATAATGATGCTCTTTTGCTCTTGAGTCCTTACCAATATTCTTGAGATCCGCCTTCTGGTCCTATCTTGTTTCCCCTCCTACTCCGGTAGTGGCACTTGTTTTTAACTGGATCTCCCTGGCTCTCTGCATACTTTCTTAGATTCTTTTTGTCAGTGGACATACTCCTGACTGACTGTGACAGTTTAGGTGTTCCCCGCCCCCCCCCCCCCCCCCCCCCCCACTTTAGAAATTACCCAGACTAGTCTCAGTCAGCTCTGGAAATATGAATGAAGCTATTTATTTACCGCTAGCACAATATACAAGCAGATATTTACAGTATATACAGTTATATACAGAAATATAGAAGGTAAAAGGTAATACAGAAACACAACTCCCCTCCCAGAAACCTGAGTCTCCAGGAGGGGCTCTCGACCACCCCTGCACCTTCCCCCTGCCCATTTCAACCTTACCCCAGTCCCAGGGAAGAATAGAGGTTCGGCCAAGAGGTTAAACTAGCACACTGACTACTTAATTTGACAAAGCCTTTGACAGTTCTGGCTTCCTGAATTCAGCATCTTCATTTACAAAGAAAACCTGTGGGTTTTGCTGTTCTATTTTGCAGGATCTATTGGTTGTTGTGAAATAGTAGGTGCAAATATTCTCAGGTATTAATACATGAATGATTTTAAGTGTTTTAACTTCAAAATGCTACTTAGAACTGCTTTCAATATCCATTGGTTTGGGATAGATTTCTCTTGGATTAACGTTTAACAATAGCAGTTTTTAGGTAAGGAGGATTGATCTCAAGCCAGTATTATTAACCTTACATATGAAATGAGAATGTTACAAGTGTTTTATTTCTATGTTTCTTTCTCTGTAATAAAAATATACTGGATTATCTTTTCTCCATATTCAGGCAATATCACACTCCTGCTTTTAAAAGTCCTGTGCTATGCAGAAAAAAATCACAGTGCTGTGGGTTTTTCAAAAAGGTTAGCTAATTCTGGTTTTTAAATTATCAACACAGTTGGATATCCTTCAATCGCTTACTATCAAATAGTACATGATTCCTTCATTTCACAGCAAAGAAGTGTAATCATGGGTCCCTGAGCCAATCCAAATATACAAGACAAACACTTCATCAGCTGGATTATACCTGAGAATATTCAATATTTCAACTTCTAAGAGACAATTAAAAACTGAGAATGACAAAATAGGAAAATACTGAAGCATCTCCAGGTCTTCTTAGTTATGTAATTCAGTTAGAGATTTAAGTGATTCATGTCTAAACTCCCCTGGTTTAGAGTTTATGGAACTGAGGTAACTGGGAAATCCAGAAATTTTGCGAAGCTTCTGAGTCCTCTGATTCAGTTAAAGAAGGAAAATTAAAGCAGTTCCAATTTCTACTCCATACACTGAGAGAAGTTTATTACAAAAGTCCACATCATACAATATACAAGTGAAGAGTTTTGCTTTTAAGTTAATTTATACTTTCCAAATTCCTGTTTACCTCACTGCTTCTAAAACAATTTGATTTTTGTTCTGAAAGCATCATATTGGATTTATACATTTGTGATGATGATAGCATTCCCAGCAGTGATAGATTTCCTATAGAATTGCAGCAAATTCTGACTGCACCTATTAATCCACACAAAAGTGTCTGAATCAGATTATTTTCTCTAGCAAATACAGAAGTTCACAACAATGTAATTATTAATGTAAGACATCTATGCAAGTTTCCATCGAGGTAAATGTATAGAAAATCAAGCCCCTTGCTATTTGTTGATGGAGGAAAATCAAAATTAAGAAAGGCAACACAATTCAGGAAAAATAACTTTTCAAATATTATTAACTGTTCTTTGTAAATAAACCCCAATTTTTTCATGCTATGCTTATCTTAGAATTTATTCACCCTTGAAAAGCTCTCTTACCAAAATCAGTATATGCTACAAACAACAAAACCAACAATGAACAACAAAAAGTTCTTTAGTGGAAAAGACAATACCTCTGTTTAGTTTCCGTGGCTTTCTGAACAATGTTGGGTTCTGTTTCCTCCAGAATCACACAGAATCACAGAATTAATCAAGTTGGAAGAGACCGCTATGATCATTGCATCCAACCTACCATAATAACCCTTCTAATTAATTAAACCATGGCACTAAGTGGCCTCATCCAGCCTCCTTTTAAACACCTCCAGGAATGGTGATTCCACCACCTCCTCAGGCAGCCCATTCCAATGGGCAAATTTCTGTGAAAAATTTCTTCCTAATGTACAGCCTAAACCTTCCCTGGCAGTTTGAGACTGTGTCCTCTTGTTCTGTCACTGGGTGCCTGGTAGAAAAACTGATAATAAAATCAGTGATTTTTGGATGCAATGCCACTTATTTCCAAAGAAATATATGTGTGCATATATATTCTAGGGACTCTATAAATGTTTTTATCTTTCTTTCATAGCAGAAGAACCAGAAAGAGATGGTAACTCTTCTCTAGAAAGTCTACATTCTGAATTCTTTTCTTTCCCATTCCTTGGTGTGCCATCTACTCACATCTAAATGAATTGTAAAACAAAACTTAAACTTAACCAGTCTTCCTCTGACAAACTGATGACACCACATGTAGTTTCAGTGTCATAAGACATTCTTCCCTTTTTCTGCCTTGATTCTAGTTAAACTACCTGGGCCCCATTAATAACAACAGAACATCGAGGATGGCTTCAGTAAGTGGAAAGCCAAGAAGTGCTGAATGATTCTAGAATAGACTTGTGACTGCCTAATCAACATAGAAGGAAAGACTTCCTCAGAATTAATTTCCATGCAAGTTACATTATAACTTTATGAAGAAAAAAAATCAACCAACCAACTCAACACCACCAAACAAAAAACACCCCAAAAAAGCCCCAACCCCAGAAGAGTAGTTCTAGTGCAGCCTTTGCCTTTATTTTGTTTTCATTTTTTTGTTTATTTTCTACATGTTTTGAACTATGTACTTCAGTACTGGTCTACAACTTGCTAGATACAGTTGTAATACAACTTCTCTACAACATCTATTTTGTTCTTTATACATTTAAGGACTATAATTATCTTCGTGTCTACAAAGCAGTGCTGAAAGCCCATAGTTCACAGTGACCCTGTTAGCACTGGCCAGGATACAGTGATGGGACTTCTGAAGATGCTAACATTTCTTCCCAACTGATGAGCTTGCATGTAGAAATTCTAAAATGCCTCTTTATTCCTTGCACTCTCTTACTAAATTATTAGATCATTCTATGTGAGTGACAGGCCCTTACAGATTAACTGTATTTCTTAACTGGCTTATAGTCAGAAAACAAAGGAGTCATCCAGTTACATTGTATAAATATTGTACAGGGTCGCATTGCTTTATGTGCTGCTCCTGTATACGATGGAAAGTGACTTTTTTGAGTCCCCACAGAAGTGGTGCTGAATGGAGCTAAATCCAGCTGGCAGCCAGTCCCAAGTGGTGTCCCTCAGGCCTCAGTTTTGGGACCAATCTTACTTAATACCTTTATCAACAATCTGGAAGATGGGATTGGCTGCACCTCCATTAAGTTTGTAGATGGTACCAAATCAGATGGGAGTGTCCATCTGCTTGAAGGTAGGAAGGCTCTGCAAAGGGATCTGGACAGGTTGGATTGATCGGCTGAGGTCAGTTAGAGTTTAGCAAGGCCAAGTGTCAGGTCCTACACTTGAGTCACAACAACCCCATGCAATGCTGTAGCCTTGTGGGACAGTAGTTGGAAAGCTGTCTGGCAGAAAAGGACCTGGAGGTGTTGATCATCAGCTGGCTGAACATGAGCCAGCAATGTGCCCAGGTGGCCATGAAAGCCAGTGATGTCCTGGCCTGTATCAGGAATAGTATAGCAAGTAGGAGTGGGTAAGTATTAGTGCTCCTGTACTTGGCACTGATGACACTGCACTTTGAATGTTATCTTCAGTTTTGGGCCCTTCATTACAAGAAGGACATTGAGTTGCTGGTGCATGTCCAGAGAAGAGCAGTGAAGCCAGTGAAAGATCTAGTGGTCAAGTCTTACAAGGAGGGGCTGAGGGAACTGAGATTGGAGAACAGGAGACTGAGAGGAGACCTTATTGCTCTCTACAACTATCTGAAAGGAGGTCATAGTGAAATGTAGGTTGGTCTCTCCTCCCTATATCAAGTGATTGGATGAGAGGAAATGGCCACTGAAAGTGGTCAGGCATTGGAATAGGCTGCCCAGGGAGGTGCTGGGGTCGCCATCCCTGGAGATGTTGAAAAATACGTGGACATGGCACTCTGGGACATGGTTTAGTGGCCATGGTGGCATTGGGTTCATTGGTTGACTTGATGACCTTGAAGGTCTTTTCCAACTGAAATGACTCTGATTCTACAATTCAAAGTTGAAACAAAAGTTTCTCTAAATTCTGCCATCGCAGATTTTGCTGATGTTATCACTGACCCATCAAGTACAGCATAAAAAAATCTCTGATACTCATTTCTTTCCATTCCCAGACTGCATAAATTGTATGATTACATGAATTCACACTCTCTGATTTCCTAGTTATCTGCTGATGGAGAGTTCTTCATAATGGAGACATTCCACTATCTGTAGCCATTTTAATTTTAGTGTGTGTGGAAAAGTGACTTTGCAGAACAAAATTTCCAGCATAGACCTTTCCTCACAAGTTTTCTTGTAGTTTTACTTCTGTTTTACCAACATAACTAAACACACAGTCATATACTCTTAACTCGTTCAGTAAAATGTGTCTGTTGACATTTCGCCATTAAACTAAAGTCCATAAATTGCAGAGTTAAAATTTATGACATTTGGCTTTGCTGTAAATGGATTTATAATAAGGTATTTTTTAAGTTCAGATGAAACTTTCTTCTGGTTGTAAGCTTCCTTTCTCTCTTGTGACAGCGAAGTTCTATATCTCCCTTGTCTAACAATTGGTATCTCACTTCTATCTGAGTAGAGAAACAAGCCTCAGTGGGTCATCTGTTCTCTAGCAGAACAATGACTTTGGAATAGTTTGGGTTGTTTTGACAATATGATCAATGTCAGGGATCTTGAAGTCCTGAACCTTTAAAAGCACAGCACATGGATAATTACATTATCCAAAAGTCACACCAAAACCCATAGAAATCCACTGATTGTTCCAAAAGAAATCTTGAAATTCATTTAACTGCTATGATCCATGGTAGTAAATACAACTTGTTTTCCTTCTCTGTCCTTCGGGATTTCTGTCCACTAGCCTACATTTGCAAAAGTTCTAAGTGGTTGGCTAGGAGAACATTTGGGGAGTTATCAGTGTATTGCTGTATTCTGCTGTTCTCTAGACATCCACCACTGCCAACTGTGAGAGAGGGGATCCTGGGCTAAACAGACCTTTGGTTTGACTGCTTTTATGTTTCTATGTTCCTGTAAACATAGAAATTCTGTTACACAACTTAGCATGTGATTGATAAATTCTTAGATTCCATCCATACTGATATGCTCCAGTCTAATGTGCAAACTCTGCCACTGTTCCTGAACAGTTTGCTGTAATGCCAAGAGCTGAGAGCAGGTAAGCAGTGCCAGATTATGGGAATGTGAAGAGATATGCTTTAGGAGACTGAATGATTACTGAGATAAGGAAAGCACGGGAGCTGGAACAAGGTTTCAAAAATATGTGGGACTAGCATATAAACACTGCATGTGCCAGAATGTGCACCTTGAGACTGGAAGTTAGGATATATGTGAAAAAAAGAAAGACTGAGACATAGGCTGTAGAGCAGACAGTGATGGAGAACAAAAAAGAATGCATGGTCCTTCTGAACACAAATTAGGATCCAGAATTCCTGAGTTAGCTGGTAAAGAGACACCATAAAATATTCGTTTCTCTCTCTCTAATGATTGAACTGCACAGAATTAATGAAGATAGTTTTCTCCTGCTATTAGCTCATGTCACCAGAACTTAACTCTATGAACATTTAAGTCCTGAGCTTTTTTTCATGACCTCTAGGGGAGTGAATTTGCTTCAATAAGGCAGAATTTCCAATGGTTATTTTTCCAGATTACCTTTTAGGAAGTTATCTCCCAAAAGTAATCTTAAGAGCATTAAGATTATAGAGACTAAAACATTAAAAAATTAGAGAGCACCAGAATTCAAGCAGCTTCTGAAAACTTAATTCAAGCTCCTGGAATATATGTACTATCATAGTCTTTTATTTAAGAGATTACATACTACTTTTATCATAGGTCATTCCCTCTTTCAGTACACAGGATATGTAGCATTCAGGATATGAAGTCACCAAGTATCTTGTTGTTTTTATGACCCCTTCTTCATCTGGTAAAAAAGCTACACAATACAGTGACTGAGGCAGAAGATTTCAAGAAGGAAAATTTGGTCATGTGTTTTGGAGAGAAGAGTGTCTCCTGAAAAACTGGATTCTCTCCTTGTCTCATTCCAATGCATTCTGCAGGAGGCTGAAACTAATTTAATTCAGATTTTGGATAGGTGATGAGACATACATATTTTTTACTTCCTAGATACCCAGCCTCATGCTCTGGAGGCTTCTGAGATGCAAGTGAAATTTATGTCAGGTGTGGCTGACAAATGAAGTGTAAAAATAAATGTTATATATTTGACAAATGTAGCCATCCAAAACAGGCAGATAAAACATACTTTTGACACTAATGTAATTGTACTTTATTTCTCCGTGTACAGAGTGGGGATAAATGGGATAATGTCTGTGAAGCTAACAGCTGCCAGTGATAGGTGTCAAAAGAATCATAGAATATCCTGACATGGAAGGGACCTATGAGGATACTTCAGTCCAATTCCCGACTCCACAGAGAGCAACCTAAAAGTTAAACCATGTATTTAAGAGTGTTGTCCAAACTATTCTTGAAGACTAACAGGCTCAGGGCCCTCAGCACTCTCTGGAGAGCTTTTCCAGTGCTAGATCACCCATCCATTGAACTTTTTCCTAATACCCACTCTGACCTTATCCTGATGCAGCTTTAAGCCATTCCCTTACACACCAGAAAGTAGAGAGCAGCACATCCATCTCTGTTCCTTCTCATGAGGAAGATGCAGACAGCAACGAGGTCACCTCTCAATTGTCCTCTAAACTAAACAAAACTAGATCCTCAGTCACTCTTCATAAGTCATGCCCTCTAGTTTCTTCACTGTCTTTGGTGCCCTCCTTTGGATGCCTTTAAATATCTGAATAACCTTCTTATGTTGTAGAGCACACAGTACTTAGGGTGAGGCCACACTTACACTGAGTATAGAGGGACAGTCATTTCTTTTGACCAGTTTACTATGCAATGCCTAATGCACTCCAGAATGTGGCTGGTTCTTTTCGCTGCCAGAGCACTTTATTCACTCATATTGAGCTTATCAACCAAAAACCCCAGAACTCTTCCTGCAAGTATGTGCTTGCACCCCAGGCTCTTCTGCCCTAGAGCATTCATACACCAAGGATTACACCATCCCAAGGAAAATTTAGAGCATGAAATAGTGTTTCTTTAAAACAGCATGAACTGAGTAACACAGGGATAAAAGGAAATGCTGAAGGGCATTCATGAATGCCATTCACCTTCTATGCTGAATGAGACAGAGTTGATATGAAAATAAGTGCTAGTACAATTTGGAAATATGACGTAATGCATATGCTCCAATGTGCATTGCCAATTAATTACTAGTTCAAGGGGTGGAAAGCATAGGAGCAGGTCTGGAGGTGTGATCACAGGGTGGGGAGTTTGGCTCAGCCTAAGGTGACAAAGTGGGAGAAGGATCTGTCTGCTGAGCTGAACATAGGCAGATCCATGCAGTGGAGAGCATGGGAGGAATTTCTCAAAAGCCATGTCAAGAATTGGCTGTAATTTTCACAGATAGCTTCTTAGACATGAATTGAAGTTGCATGGAAATATTAGGGAATTGCCTAAGCTGTGAGCATTTGACTTTGCAAACTTACTATTGCTTCCATTACTTTTTTTCTTGTGATATATTTATTTATAATGGAGAACACAGGAATGGTTCAAAACAAAATGAAGACATTTTTCTGAAAGAATACAGTTTAACAGTAAGAGCAAGAGATTTAAGAGACCTTAAGGGACACTTGAAAGTTAGAAGGAATGTTGGGCCTTTGGAGAACTACAGGAGTAAAGAGACCACAAAAGATTCAGAATTGGGGGTAGAGGGACTGAGTGCTTGTGGATCAAGCACTGGTTAATGTTATGAAGAAGGAAGAAAAGTTTTGTGTGTGTGGAAAGGACACTGCAATATGATTACAGATGTTTAGAGAACACAGATTTTTTTTTTTTGTAAAAAGTCTCATTTTGCTGACATTTCAAAGGAAGAAGTGGTAAGGTCAGTAAGGAGTCTTATGTTAGTCTCATAGCACAATGTTATTCTCATGGAGAGTTGGTTCAGTCCTATTCACAAGGCTTCATGCAGCACACATTTTGAGTTTTATGGCAAAGGAGAGACTGTGCTGTTGAGCATATTCTCCCATCCAACTTATGGTTCAATGAAGCCCTGGTGGAAAGATTCTACAGTAAATTTCCTATCTCCTGCCATACATATTTTATTTCAAAATGGCCTTTTAGCATATAAATCAGCAAAGCATTAATCCAGTCTGAAGATACCAATAACCATGGTACAGTCCTCAACCAACAGGAATGGAAGAACAAGTTGCCTGAAACAGCAGCTTTGCTCATTGCTGTAATAGGCTCAGACACTTTGAACGACGCTGAAGAAAAGTGGGTTTGCTTTGAAAATGAAAAGGTTTGCAAAAATTAGCACTTTTCCAAATTTTTTGTCTATGAAGTATGTGCCAAAATGTTGTCAAAATTATCATCTTACTGATTTCCAGTAAGACAATCTTACTGTGATTTTTAATAACGTGATTTTTAAATTAAAATTCCTACATGTCTTAGAGAATGTTTTAAAAGCTGACCAATTTTAAGCCTTATGAAATACAATTCACAGCTTAGTGCTGTCCAGTTGGTTTTATGTTTCTCTTAGCCAGCTCTAACTGGTGCTAATAAGCAATTAAAAACTACACAGTGGATCTTACTGGCAGAAGCCACATTACCAGTCAAAACCTACCCATTCCTTTTCATATATGCAGCATCACTTTGACTTATGCAGACTCGCACTGCAGTTTCACAAATGAGATATACATTGCTCTCCCATGCTTCCCACTGCATCCCCTTATTCTGCCACTATCATTTATCTGATGGCAACTGCAGCAAGATCAGTGTGTTGGTCCAACACACTGGTCCAAATTGGCTAGTTTTAGCCACATGAATGCTCTTGTCAGCACAGAAAGGCAATAGAAATTTACAGCCAGTCATCGAGGAGAGGACAGGACTGCTACTTTTGGCAGCAGCTTTATCATGTAGCAACTTGCCTGTGGTGAAAGCCATAAATTAAACCTTGTGGAGCCAGATCTTGTTCAAGCTCCTCAACGTAAGAAATATCAGGAAAAGGAACCTCATATGCCTGCTGTTAATGGAAGAAACCAAAGCTGAGGGCTGCTGCATACTGAAGCCCTTTCTGCCAACATTGTTCTTAGAGACACTACAGGAGGAGATCTTCGATCTATTAAGTAGAAAGATGCTGTTCAACAAGAGACTAAGGAAGTCTTAATTTACCAGATCCAGTGCTTCGTTAATATTTGTGATCACAGATTTTGAGAGCCACTAGTGAAAACCTAGAAGGAAACTGAATTTACAAAGAATAAGGAATTTTCTTTATATATACAAATACATACACAGATGCTGCTCCAAAGATAGGTTATGGAAAGATGATGCAACAACTCCCTTCTGCTGAAATGGAGTCATTCTGTTCTTCGGGCTGCACATTATTCTGTGCTGTCTTTGTGGGTAACTGTCTGATGCATAAGGCACTTCAACTCACTAAAGCAGCAAAAAGCTATTTGTTTTTTTTCACCTTAATTGGTTTATTAAGTTGGAGAATAAGTTTTTCTAAGGTAGCAAGGCCCCACGTATAGCTGACATCATAGCTGACAGCTTTTCTCAACAAAATGTCACTAAATGAACATGAAATGATGAGACTTTAGACTTGCCCTTACAGTTCAAGGACCATATAGAAAGGCTACTTGTGGAAAGTTATCCTAAAGTTTATTTGGTGTAAATTAATTGGAAAGAAAACAAGATACTTAAATATATATGCATGGGTTTAGGAAGGGCAGGTCCTGCCTCACCAACCTGATCTCCTTTTATGATCAGGTTACCCGCCTGGTGAATGTGGGGCAGGCTGTGGATGTAGTCTACCTGGACTTCAGCAAAGCCTTTGACACTGTCTGCCACAAGAAGCTCCTAGCCAAGCTGGCAGCTCATGGTTTGGACAGATTCACTCTGTGCTGGATCAAGAACTGGCTGGATGGCAGAGCTCAGAGAGTGGTGGTGAATGGTGCCACATCCAGTTGGCAGCCAGTCACTAGTGGTGTTCTCCAAGGATCAGTGCTGGGCCCAGTCCTGTTCAATATCTTTATTGATGATCTGGACGAAGGCATTGAGTCCAGCATCAGTAAGTGTGCAGATGACACCAAGCTAGGAGCAGGTGTTGATCTGTTGGAAGGTAGGAGAGCCCTGCAGAGGGACCTGGACAGGCTAGATGGGTGGGCAGAGGCCAATGGGATGAGATTTAACAAGGCCAAGTGCAGGGTTCTGCACTTTGGCCACAATAATCCCAAGCAGTGCTATAGGCTGGGGACTGAGTGGCTGGAGAGCAGCCAGGAGGAAAGGGACCTGGGGGTACTGATAGATAGTAAGCTGAAGATGAACCAGCAGTGTGCCCAGGTGGCCAAGAGAGCCAATGGCATCCTGGCCTGCATCAGGAACAGTGTGGCCAGCAGGACAAGGGAGGTTATTCTTGCCCTGTACTCAGCACTGGTCAGGCCACACCTTGAGTACTGTGTCCAGTTCTGGGCCACTCAATTCAAGAGAGATGTTGAGGGGCTGGAACATGTCCAGAGAAGGGCAACAAAGCTGGTGAGGGGCCTGGAGCACAAATCCTATGAGGAGAGGTTGAGGGAGCTGGGCCTGTTTAGCCTAGAGAAGAGGAGGCTCAGGGGTGATCTTATTACTGTCTACAACTACCTGAAGGGGCATTGTAGCCAGGTGGGGGGTGGCCTCTTCTCCCAGGCAACCAGCAATAGAACAAGGGGACACAGTCTCAAGTTGTGCCAGGGTAGGTATAGGCTGGATATTAGGAAGAGGTTCTTCACAGAGAGAGTGATTTCCCATTGGAATGGGCTGCCCAGGGAGGTGGTGGAGGCACTGTCCCTGGGGGTCTTCAAGAAAAGACTGGATGAGGCACTTAGTGCCATGGTCTAGTTGACTGGCTAGGGCTGGGTGCTAGGTTGGACTGGATGATCTTGGAGGTCTCTTCCAACCTGGTTGATTCTATGATTCTATAAGGCAAATTCTGGTAAACTAAGTGACATAGAGATATATCTAAGTATCTTGATTTTATAAGGCAAATTCTGGTAAACTAAGTGACATAGTTAATCACATGAACTGAACCAAAGAGGTCAAGAGTTTGAAACAGAAACAATTTGCTATGTCTTTCTAACACAGTGCTGTGCATAAAAAAGGAAGTAGAGCACTTTCAGGAAAAGGGGAGACTCCCTAGGTAAAAAATAGCAAAAAAAATCTGCTACATGTTGAGAAAGTATGTCATATTTTCCAGAGCAGAACAAGGATAATGGCATCAGATAGTACCAAACAGGAGACTGTCAAATTGGAGAGTATCTGATAGCAGTTTTCTTTGGAAGTTATTCTTGGGATTGATCATTTTTTTTTTGGCAAAGACGAGAAAATAAGCTTACTTCAAGGGCTAATTTCACAGAATTCAGCAGTATCGTCAACACAGCTGCAGTGGGATGTCATATGGAAAAACAGTGAATGACCTTGGTTATTAAACTAATGGAAACAAAACAAATGGCTATAAGACAAAATGTGAGGTCATACACTTGGAGGCCAATTAAAAAATTGCTGTTAACAGAGAACCTTCCCAGTTAATAAGTTGTGTAAAAAAGAACACAGATACTAATAGAAGAGATGGTGGTTATCTAATATAGCTGTGCAAAAAGGCAACTGCATGCCCCTGACTACAATATTTCATGGATACGTGAAAATATGAATGTACTGCACAATGTAGTAATCAAATTTAAAATGGAGTATTATGGGAATTTGAAACCACTTTCAAGACAACTTAATTAAAATTGGGATAGGTGGCTAGTAGAATGACCAGTGGGATGAAGAACTGTTGTACAAGAAGAGACTAAAAGATCTTTGTTTAGTCTAGCAAATGGAAGGCAGAGAGGGAATATGATTACTGTCTATAAATATAGCAAGGGCAAACACCAGGGATGGAGAACAGCTATATAAGCCAAAGGACAAATACTAGCAGAAAAGTGAATGTATTCTTGAATAAATTTAGTCTCAGAAGTTTTCTAACCACCAGAAGTTCTGGAACTGTTTTGCAATAGGAGTTGGGGTAAACATATAAAACTACCATTAAGATGGAGCTTGATAAGTTTTTGGAAAGGATTATATGACAGTTTCCTGTAATAGCAAGAAACTGGATTCAGTAACCTAGGAAGTCTCTTTCAGTCTTAAGATCCTACATTGTTGTGGCCGTTTGAGCTGATCCTCTAGCTCAGACATAGGGGAGAGATGAACATTCCAGGGATAGGTCACATAAATGGCAACAATAGATAAATTAATATAATTTCATTGGAGCATCAAGAACTTAATGTCTAGAAGCACAGTTTGTTCTCCCCTTTTTCTCCCGCTAGCTTCTGCTGCTGCAGCTTCGCCTGTCGTCCCCCAGCTGCTGTTTTGGCTACTGCTGCTTTGCTGCTTCGCAGCCGCTTGATCCCTCCTCCATCTCCCTTAAGGTTATTGTATTTTTTTTTCCTCCTTTCCTTCTCTAGTTATTATCTCTCTTTACATTGTTATACTATAAGAAAATACAATTTCATCTTTCCCTGACTTTTAAAAAAAAAGGGTTCTGTGTTGTGCTGAGTCCACTTCTCCCCGGGGGAAACCTCCCCCAACCCGGGACAATTGTATTTTGCAGTATTATTTCCTGCTCATAAAGATGATAAATTTATCCAACTAAAATCCTGAAATGCTTCAAAAACAATAAAAATATTTTGTGAGTAAAATTTATGTTGACTGTTGTAAACTCACTGCGAGTGATTTCCGAGTAACACTTTATTGGCCATTACATTCATAGTCTTTATTGTATCACAATGTCTCCTGCAGGAAGGTTATGCAGTTCAGAACTGAAGTTGTTCTTTACTTTTTCAAGACTGGAACTTGGATGTAGCACAAAGTTTCTTTGAAGCCATACCACACAGTGATCAGTAACCTTCCAGGGCAATATACATTGTTTCATGATTCAACCTTTTGAATCACAGAACTTTAGAGGTTGGAAGGGACCTCCAGAGATCATCAAGTCCAACCTCCCTGCCAAGGCAGGGCCAATTTGATTAAATAAGCTGCAAATTAAACAGCTGAATGCAATTTATTTATAGATAGATATTTATTTGTTTATAAATACGATAAAAAGTATATGTAGTCCAACAACCATAATGAAAACCACAGGTAACGTTTTTTTAATAGTATGGTATGGGGTTCTGATATGTAAGTACAAACACACATATACATATGGTATCTTTTAATTGAGAATTTTGATCTACAAAGAATACCTGTAATGTTTAACAAAAGTCAAAAATCAAAACACCAATAGAGGGAATACAGTATTATAAGACCAAATGATCAAGGTGTTACTTATAGGTGGCTTGAGATTCTAATTATTCTTTTGTTTAGTTTTGTTTTTAAAATACTTTTCCATCCATTACTATTTCTTAAACTTGTACTAGGCAATCAACAAGTAGGCCATTATTCCATGACCCTGAAAACACATGTTCCATCAAGGAATATAGTTTGTTAACTGTTCTTCTTTGGGACAGACAAGAAGGATTAAGCCTAAACAGACAAAGTAGTAAGATTAAGGAGTTGAAAAAAAAGAGAAATATTGGCAGAAATGACAGGGGAAGAAAGTAAAGAATAAAATTAAGAGGATAAATAAAACTCTGTAAGGCAGAGATTATTAAATGCGTGGGGTGAAGCAGCACAGAAGCCAATAAGGACATTAAATAAATGTTGAGATCACATACTCTACAAAGGATTAGCCTCCATTTCCTCTTCCACAGGTGGCAGAAACACACGGACACTTCTGTAAGTTCTACCTGCACTCTAAACATATTTTTTTTCCCCAATCGAGTCTTCAAATCAGATGTAATAAACTGTGTTGTAAAGGACTTCATGAACCTCTACTTTCCAGGTGTGAAAATGTGAATTAGTGATAGATATCTTGATTAAGTATTTTATTTTTGTTCCTCTGAACTATATTCTAGGCAGCCAGACAGTTACATTAATGTAAATCTGAATTAATGTAAACCTGAACAGTGTTCAGGCTGAAGTTCTCCAGTCAAAAGAATATGTTTCCTTCTAGTTCTGAAACAAATGCCACAATTCTTTAACATAAATATTGCCGATAGCAGTAAATAGCTTCAAATTCCCTTCCCACAATGCGCTATGCACCACTTGAAGGTTGGTTTGGTATTGTACTTAAGATTCCTGCTCAGACATAAACTCTTTAAAATACAACAGACTACTCCTTCTCAAATACAGTTGACTGCTATTTGAGAAAATTGTACTCCATGACAGACAGAAGGATGTCACTCTTGTACATCACTGTTGGTTCAGCTTTGTTGAATTTATCTACTGCCAGTCAGTAAATCTGACATTTTTAAGTAAAGTTGCTGACATCAGGCCTGTCCATGAAAGGAGATGTGTGCAGCCTATAAATACATCTGTTTCAGAACTCTGATGTTCATGAAGACATTTTACAGCTTAGTGTTTGAGCTAATGCTTACTCTTTCAAACCACAGAAAAGAAATACTCAATCTGGATTGTTCTTTAGCATAGTGAGTTAGAAATGGTTTTACAGATGAAAAGGAATTTACATAGGTGTCTGAAAATCTTCTTTCTTTCCCCTGATGTCAGGTGAAAAAATAATGGAGAATACATGGTAGATTTCATTATTTTTATCTAAATTTGAACATAAGAATTAAAAAACAGAGCTACATGTCTGTAGGGGCACAAGAGTTCTCTGGACCTACAGACTTCTATCTATAAGCGCACTTCAATACAGTTCCAAAATTGGAAGCAAAACAATTAAAATTTGTTCAAGTGGTAAAAAACGAAAACATTAATGAAAATTGTCTGTTACTACATTGCTACATCAAAGTCCTCGTAACGCTCAGTTAATGCCTATTGCTTGGGCAGTGCTAAGAGGAAGGTGCTCTGGCTACTTTTTTAACGACTAATAAGAGTATTAAGATTCACTTAATGTGTTCTGAATTAGAAAAAAAACCGCTTATTTTCTGTTATCCGTCTCTGGATGCATCAAAGTTTTCAAACGCAGGTGCTTAGGTCCTCTTGAATTTCTGAGCGTCACCAGAATGTAAATACTCACGGATAAGTCCTGTCGTGGAAAAGATGTCTTCTTGAGACACGGAACTTGAAAAGCTGTAAAGTATGTGGACGATGACCTAACATGACTTTACCAACCAAGAAGACATTCAAGGCAGAAAGAAAATGGTCTTGACCCAGCTGATATGATGGAGCACACGAGATTTAGGGTTGGAATTTCAACAGCGTCCGAGCCCGCGGGAGCCTCCCGGCTGGAAATGGCGCTAGCGGCTCCTTGTGCATGCAGGAAGCTCTCTCCGGGGGATGCTGCTCCGCTTGGCCGAGACGAATTGATACTGGCTAGAATACACAGGGCGGGTATTTACTGTCTCACTCTCCCTCCACTGGGCAGAGGAGGATGACTAAATGAGGCAGCGCAGGACCAGCGCGCAACACGGGAGGCTGGGTTCCCGAGGTCTTCGAAGGAGCGGGCGTGAATGCCATGGACGGCGCGCAGGGAAGGAGCCGCGCAAGCGAAGTGCGCATCCTCCATTTTGGCGGAGGGCGGGCAGAGAGCTTGGCTCTTGGCGCCTGGCCGCCGTCTCTGGATGGGGCGCTCCTCCCCACTCCTTGGCATTGCCGGAGGGCAAAGAAGTTGCTCTTCCCGAGGGGAGCCAGACAGAGGCGCTTCAAATGGACGCCCCGCTGCGCCTCATATTGGTTCGAATTGGTCCTCGCAGCAGCTTCTGACAAAATGGAGGACGCTGTCACTATTACCACCACCACCAGCTCCTCCAGAAGCTATGTCGGCATCTGACATGGCGCCCTCCTCCGCAGCGAGTGGGGGCAGTAGGGCGTCTTAAGGTGAAGGCGGCAAGCAGGCGCAGCTTGGTAGGGCAGGCTGCGGAGGAGGCACCCTCATTGGGCTATGTGCGTTCTCTCCCATTTCCCTGTGGGAAGGCTCCCATTACCCACTCTGTCTCATGGAAACAGCCCTAGGTTCAAAGCCCCGCTGGGGAGCAGGAGCAAGCGGGCACCTCTCGATGACCTGCCAGCTCTATCGCTGGGCGGCGCGGGGCGCAGAGGAGCACGCGCCCCACGGCTGGGTCTGTGGCGCCCACAGGGACTGTGGGCAAGGCTGAGATGGGCAGCGCAACCTTCAGACCGGTGGCCAGCCGCCAGCACCACTCGGCCAGCGGCAGCACAAACTTCTCCAAGTTGTTGCTGTCAACATGCTGCGCAGAGAGCGCAACCCTCGGACACGGGTAACGAACCGGTGAGCAACGATCCGGGTTCCTCAGACCTTATGGATCTACAGTGGGAAGAACCCCAGGCATGGCTAGGAGGAAGATTGGCAGTTTATAGGGTCAACCGGCTGCGGGCGGCTCTGATGGATGGGCGGCCCACCCACTCCGCTATCCCAACGCGAGGGCCCGCCCTCTGGGAGAGCCAATGGCAGGGCAGGGAGGCGGATCTCCCCAGAGCTCACTTGGCCCGGTTCCTCCTCCCTTCGCCAGCAGCTGCGCTTTGCCCGGGACTAGACCGAGTTAGAGTTGAGACGCCGGAGGAGTAACGCGGAGTGCGTGCGTCCCCAGCGGCGGGGGGTGGGGTGGTATCCGTGCCTACGACCGGTGGGGATCCGGGTAAGGTCGGAGTGTTGTACCTCGGGGTGGGCTGGCGGCGCGGAACTGCCCCGAGGGTGGGGATGGAAGAGTATCCGCCGTGCCTCCGGGCTGCAGGGGCTTAGTACCCCACGGTGTCGTTGCCGCACTGCCACCTCCGGCGGCAAAGGGGACGCGGGCAGCGCTGGGGGCAGCCACACGATTAACCATTGTGGGGCGAAGGTGGGCGGCTGGGGTAAATGGGGGCGCCCGGGGACAACCCGGGGGGGGAAGGCAGGGGCATTTGGGGGAAGGGCTGGGTCTGGTTTAGCACCTCCTATTTTAACTCTCTCCTTTCCTTCTCCGCTGGGCCCTCGACTGTTGTTCTGCCCCATGGCCTGCCCCCCTCACACCCCCCACCCTCGCCGCCCCCCCCTCTGCCCCCTCCCCCGCGGGTGCCTCCCTCTCCTGCCCGGCGCGGCGCTCCGTGGATCCTGCAGCCGTCGCTTCTCCCCTCCCGTATTGTTTGGCTGGGTCTCTCTAATGGCGGACAGGAGGCGGCAGTGCTGCTGGCCGACTGCAGGGGGGCAAACCCGAGACCGGGGGCAACTGCTGTGAGAGCGTGCGAAGGGCCGAGGCACTCGCCCGGTTCTGAGTGGCCGCCGCTGAGGGCCTTGCGACCCCCCGGGGCGCTGTTTCGGGACTGCTTAAGGCAAGTTAGCAGGTAATGTTTGCGCCCCGCCGTGGGTGCCGCTGCTTCCTTTGCCCCCGCGCTCGAGCAGAGAAGCCTTCGGCGTCGCTACCCCCGGGGCAGCTTCCTGTCCTCCACTTATTCAGTGGCGGCACGCGGTGTGGGTGTGCGTGAGGAGTGCCCCACTGCCTCCGAGGGCAGTTTGTATTTATTTATTAATTGGGCTAGGATTAAGGGAAGTGATGGGTGATGCAGGCGATACCTGCCCTGGCAAGCAAAGGAAATGCTGCCTAGGGGCGCTGCCTGCTTCTTGCTGCCCCACGTTAACCCCGTGTCTTTCCTTTAGGCTCCAGCCCAGTTTGGTGCAGCCTTGGCAGAGACCAACAAGGAGAGGGAGCTCCATTGTGAGTGCTGTTTATGTTTTTATTTCTGCCTCTGCTAGACCTGCTTTGGGAAGGCTTGACCCATCCCCCTATATTCTCGGAGGGCAGAGGTAGAAGGAGGGGCCTTATGGGTTGGGTGGGGAAATTCTTGGGTCCAGCTGCTGCCGCCCTGGGGCGAAGCCCCAGTAATGGCTGTGAGGCGGCTTCTCCTTGGGGTGGGTGCTGCTGCTGCTGCAGACGTCGCTCCTGCAATACCAACTCCGGCAAGCAGAGTACGGACTGCTGCCGCTGCTCACGTTACCCGGCCCAGGAGGGAGGGGGAGGGCATATTTCGGGTGCCCTCTAGAGTTCTAGAGCGTGTATTAAAATCTGACGAGACACCTCTAGCCGTCTTCAGTTTCCCCCCCTTATTTCTTCAATTCATGGCCTGTATGTCTTGTAGCTAAGAAGAGGAGCAAAAGGTGTAAAATAACCCAGCAATTCATGGAGCATACTCGAGCGTCTCTCCTTTGTGCGTTCAGACTGGTTCTTTATGCCAGACTGGTTCTTTATGCCTGCATATTTGCTTGTGAGATTTTGTTGAGTGCCCTTTGCAATTTATGTACCTTGGTGGGTCTTCTGGGCCGTTTACTTTTCCCCTTCCACAAAAAAAGCTGGAAGTCACTGGGGAAACCCACATCTTGTTAATATTGGTAATTTTTGACGTTTCATCTTGTGTGAGATTTTTTTCAGAACAGATTATCATCTCTATTGGGTTGGTTAAGGAGAAGCTGATTATCAATCCCTGTCAATAGGATTTGGGATGTAATTTGACTCTGGCTTGTGCCCCTTGTAGTAATAAGTTTTTTGGCTGCAGGAGGGCTTCAGGAACGGCAAGGTAGTGCAGCCGGGGAGAGAAGCAAGGCGGTGCGGGCATGGGGAGCTCTGGAGCCAGGATGCGGGCGCGGGTCATGGCCGCTAGAGGCCGCCGCAGGGAGTGCAGCGGCCCCGCCGGTCTGGTGGGTAACGTGCAGCCGGAGAACAAAACAAAAAGGCAGCGCCTGGCTTGCGCTCTGGGTTCTTCGCTTGTCACAGGAGAGACTTGTATGTTGTAGTTTTCCCCGACACTTGTATCCTGACATGCTGTTTTCCTTCTTCACCCACCCCGCCCCTCCCCCTTTCCATTCTAGGCAGTATACTTCCCACATTTGTAGCTTGCAACTTTTTGACTTTTGGTGGCTCTCATATACAAAGAATAAAGTAGTTTTTTGCAAAACCCCACTGCTTTGGGGGAAGCCATCATATTTGGATTTATTCTGAGATGCTAGATTTGCCAACCTCATGGAAGGTGTGGAGTATGGCCTGTTATTAGCAAAGTGGTCTGTTCTAAACCTTGATTTAACTACTGTCATTTCAGATTTTTAATTGGTAAGGGTTTTTAACTCCTACAGTGTCTTGGATGTAAGGCTACCATCTAATTTCACTTCTGGTTCATCACACATTCCAGTGTGACAGATACTGTGATGCTTCACATTAAAGTTTCTTCAAAGAGCGATCAAGGCAGATACTGCCTTGTAAAGAGGGAGGCTGTTGTGTTGAGAGTGTAAAAGGATGATGTATACTGGAGCTGGTTTGAAAAAGAATATTATGGGGTTTTGTGACTGCCTATGAAAAGATGAGAATACTGCCAAGAACAGCAGTACAGCTAAGATTCAGTAAACCCCAATGTGTAGTTGCCAGCTGGTTTGTGAATTACACTAACATCTTGCACAAAAGTATCCTAGTAAGATGCCACATTGTCCTTCTCCAACTGTGATGGTGGTGGTACAACCTTTTCTCTAGCACGTGCCTGTAGGAAAAAAGTGTGATCTGATAGGCCATGCTGTTGCATGCAGGAATATATGTTCTGTTTACTGCTGCAAAGTCAGCTCTAGGAGCAACTCCTCAACTCAAATTTTGAACTAAAGGTGATGGTGGGACATTATTAGGTAAGCTAACTAGTTTCAATAAAATATTGTCTTAATTAGAATGTCTAATAAGTTTGCTTTATATTAGGTATATTTGGGGTGGAAGAGGATTAATGTGATTGCATTCTAGTGTTGCTTAACCTGGGATAATATCCTAAGAGGGATTTGCATAAGCAAGAATGTACAAACACCAGTGAAAAAGTGAAAGCAAGTTTCTTTGTCTTTTGCAGAGCTTGTTCAGTAATAAAAAGGGAAATAGGACCAAAACTGGTGCAACCCCTTTCAGATTTTGCTGTCTCTCTAACTTTTTTTTTTTTTTTTTTCCCAGTAGCATCATGAACAATCTTGCATGGTTACAGTAGCCTTCATTTTTGTCTTGATGACTAAATGCAGTATTATTGAAGTTGTTTTCTTGTGTCAGAGTTTGCAACCAGTTGATACACATTCCTCAACAAAAGCCAAGTTCTGTGAAAAATTTGTATCTCAAGAAGTATTACTAATGGAAAATCCGCCGTTCATGGAGAACTATTCTTTTTTTTCCAGATGTGCATCATTAATTACAACAAACTCAGCCTAGCCCCGTTGGTGAGGGATTGAAATTCAAAGTTTAGAATGGCTCAAAAGACTAGTTAGATGTCTGTTGTGGGAAATTTGAGGTGATACTTGGCTCATGAGGTTCGTAAAGCCCTGTATGATACAAGAGTTTCACTGTCCACTGCAGTGGTTCAGTTCAACTTAACAATTGAAAGTCCACTTTCTATTTGACTTGAACTTCATTTCAGTGATTTAACCTTAGAAGGTGGATGCTTTAGGAGGTCAACTGGCTTTCTGAGAGATTAGAGTTCTGAGGAAACTTAGCTCATCTTCCTTTCTTTTAGGCTGCTCTATGTGCTGCTGTCCAGTATGATTTGCAGTAGATGCTAACTTGGTATATGAATGATCTGCTCAATTTAGACTCTAGTATTAAAATCTTAATTTTGGATCAAGATTTTTAAGTTTGTTTTGTACTTCTAAGAGAAATTTTAGGTGGAAGGGACCAGTATGAGGCTTCTGAAGTGCAGTTGTATGGTATGTGCTCTTCAGTTAATGCTTGTGACTGCATTGAATTTATATCATAGCTTTGTAGTTGCACAGTGGATCCTAACTCCTGTTTGTTGCCCGTGCTGCGTGCATTTGTATGGATGCACTACAGTTGCACTATTGATCCTGCCACTTCTCTAGGAGAACACTTAATGTATTAGAACCTGAGAGCAGTTCCATACAAATTAGAAGTCTTGCTTCTTTGCTGCTGTGTGGATCTCCGCTGAGATGGCTAAGGAGCATTCATTACTGCTGTGGTTAACTTGGCTGAATAGGAGGCGGCGGTCTGTCCAAGTGGCCAAGAAGGCAAATAGCATCCTGGCTTCTAACAGAAACAGTGTGAGCAGCAAGACTAGGAAAGTGGTTGTGCTGCTGAACTCAGCACTTATGAGACCACAGCTCAAATATTGTGTTCGGTTTTGAGCCACTTAATAAAGCACGTACAGAGAATAGCAGTGAAGCTGGTGCGGCGTCTAGAGAGTAAGTCTGATGAGGAGCAGTTGAGGAAGCTGTGAATGTTTAGTCTGGAGAAAAGGGGATGACAGGGGAGACCTTATTGTTCTCCACAGCTACCTGAGGGGAGGTTGTGGCAGGATGTCAAATCGCTTCTCCCTAGTAACAAGTGCATAAGATAGGAGGAAATGTCTTCAAATAGGAGGTTTAGATTTGGTGTTGGGAAAGTTTTTTTTTCATTTAAAGAGTTGTTAAGTGTTTGAACAGGCTGTCCAGGGAAGTGGTTGAGTTGTGCCTCTGGAGGTAATTAAAAGACTTGTAGATGTGGTACTTATGGACAGGATTTAGTGGTGGACTTGGCAGTGTTGGATTAGTAGTTGGACTCAGATCTAAAAGGTGTTTTTTAATCTAAATGATTCTAGGATTTCAGTGCCACTTAATTATGCTTAAATAGTTTTGGCAATTTAAGCCTTATTTCTTTTGTGAGCTTTGAGAAATTACTAATTTTAAGATAATAAATATTCTGTGAAACTGTCATCGTAGTTCAGTATGATTCACACAATCAAATTACATGTCTGTATGGATTACAACATCTACACTTAGAGTAGGTGAGATCAGCAAATATAAGACAGGTTAGATCATAGCTGTCCATTGAGGAATTCTCATGCTTTCACCTGAAGTATCATGAACTTGACATGTCAGTAATGAAATTGTTTTTTTTTTTTTTGTATTTTTTAATACCACTTTGCTCTCAGAACAATTGTGTCTGGTTACAGTACAGGTGTAAAATTAAGATTTTGCTTGTCCAACAAAGATTGACAGAGGTTGATTCGGTTTTGTGATCAACTGGGAGTCTCCACTGACATGATTGCCACCAACTATGTGTTTTTCAAACTGCTCTGTGTTTGGAGGATATTTGTATTTTGTAGGTTTGTCCTAATGCTTAAGCACCCCACTCTTGTGTGTCTCAGGCTTTTCAAAGCTGTCTTAATAGTAACTTCCTTGTCTGCCCTTTTCACCTTCAGGCACTGGAAAATGAATCTGATGGGGATGATAAGGATTCATCCCTGAGGCAGGAGTGCAGAAGTAATTGTTCAGTACTCCAAATAGAGTAGCTGCAGTAATGGTTTGAAATGTACTTGGTTGGGTGTTACCAGTGCTCTTTCCAGCCACACTGAGTGTCAGAAGCCCAGGAGAATTGTTGTACTTTTTTTGTTGTTTGCTTTAAATTTGAGTTGAGACTGCTAATCATGCACTCTTGTTCTACAGAAAGGGTAGTGTCAGGTCTCTCAAACACTTCATATGTTGCCGCCTTACCTAAAATAAATGAGTTAGGCATTCAGTACAAAACTATACATTAAGGTTCATAAACTTTTTTCTTTAACCCTTGCAAGATTATGAGAATTCTTCAGTTTATATCATTGTAACTTCCTGAAGACTTCATACTTAAGTTTGTGTTCCTAGTGCTGTACTAAATCTATAAAGGCATAGTCCCTACTCATTATTTCAGTATTTACTGACACATGCTAACTGGATATCACCTTAATTCTACCTTTTGTTTAATAAATTGTGCCAAGCGGTGGTGCACACTTGCCACACACTCTGTTAGTTGATAGGAGGTTAAATGTTTAAATGCTTGCACCATAGTTCATGCACCTGACTCTTACAAGGCCATCAAAGAAAGTAGATCAATTAGGAGGGGACAATGGTGTTAAAGAAGAGTTTGTATTAGTTTCTGTGTGCAGCTTCCTTAGTATTTTGTCGCAAAAGATGGCATTAGAAGAAGATAGTAAAATTTGGCATAATCCATAGGATAACTGTGCATGCTTTTGAAATTTAGGTCTGCATGACAAATAGTCAATCTTGGAAACACGGACCAGTTTGTATTCCTCCTGTAGACTTTTGTTGGAAGCATATTGGCATTTTGTGTTCCTTGAGGCTCTTCTGTGCAATGTAACTGCACTGAACTTTAAACAAAAGCCCATTCAACTGTAGTAATTTTTTTAAACTTCTGCTCCTTCAAAGTTTAACCTTAGTGAAAACTAGTTCATTCTGGGGTTCTATTTCTTTAGATCCATGTAAGACTTCTCCAGTTTGGCATTTGTCCCTAGTACCACATCAAATTTATTTTAAAACCATTTAGTTAATCTCAGCTATCATCTCTGTATGGGTACCTTCAAGTCTCTTTCTTCTGGACTTGTTGCCTTCTGTGCTAGCTAAATCTCAGTGTGTAAGCTTCTTCTGACTTTCTTTGCAAATGCCTGACCTTTAGCTCAGACTCTTACTGCAAAAGCAATTCTTCCTCCCCTAAAGGGAAACTCCTTGTGGTCATTTGTGGACAGTATTGTCATGATACTTGGTTAGAGTCCATAATCTAGCCCTTGCTCTAGAGACAGCGCAAGCTATTCTTCTAACAGACTGCAGATTTCTTCCATGTAGTAAGATGACTCTTGGTAGACATTTAAGTGTTGCCTGTTTAGTTGTGTTGTGTTTTTAAAAGAGAAACAACTAAAATTAAACTCTTAAATCAAGTTGGAGAGAAAATACAGAGCTAGACATTATAAAGCAATTACCCCATCCATGGCAAACCCCCTTGAATTTTTCCCCCATCCCAAAAAAACAAAATCTAATACTCCCCAGTGCTCCAGTCCTTCCCCCACCAATGCCTCTACCATCCAAATAGGCCTAAACAAGCGTCTGGAGGCCTACCACTTACATGTTCCCGATAAAGTGGCTCCCGCCACACACACAGGGCAGAAGGAGGAGGAAAGGAGAACGAACTGACCTTGTTGTGAGTCTATAAAGAGATAGCAGAATTATGGGATTGAATAATAATCTAGTCCCCAGAAAGTTTTCTAACCCTATAGCCTCAACTTGGGACATTCCACTCCTATATTCAATCCCATAATTCCTGCTCATTGCACTACTCATCTAACTAGAAACAGACTTTATATAGTCAACAGTGCCATCTAAATCCTGCATCTTCCTGGTGCTTCTTCAAAACCATCTGTCGCTGAGATCCTGGACACAACTCTTCTCATCCAGTGGGACTTCTCAGATGACATCAGCTATCTGAAAGAGACTCAATAACAACTTGTACATACTTTAAACTCACATTGTCTCAGTTCAAGTCAAAATTTCTTTGCAGAACACACTTGGTCTTACCACCTTTCTGCATTGACCAACATATATGTCCTGGACTTCCCCCACCAGGAAGTAACCACCCCTTGGACAGGTTGTATTCCCACCCAAAGGCAGAAAACACCCATACAATTTTCCCAACTAACCCTTTTCACAAACAAAGGAACTCTGTTTCCATCTGCATTGTGTTCAGCAGCACTCAAGATCAAGTAATGGACAGTCCTAGTCCATTCTCACTCAGCTCTTTGCAGTCCGTGCATCCAAGCAACTGCCCACTGCAAAGTCTCAATTACTCATTGCAGATTCTCTTAGAGTCCTTCTCAGCACAATCTGGCTCAGTCCACAGTCGTCTCAAATGGTGTGTCTCCACACCTGGGGCAGTCAAGTGGGGTAACTAAGTCCAGTTCATTTCCATTCTTCAAGCTGTTGCTCCAGTTTGCTTCTCATGCATGCAGGAGTGAAGATCCCTTTGTCACAGATGAATTCCATCTCTCTGTCACAGATGAGTTCCAGTATCTACAAGAGTCCCATGCTTCTACTTGTCTCTTATACCAGGCCATCCACCACCCGAGGGTGCACAACCAGAAGTGAACCCACCACACCACCAGTCTGTGCCCTTGTCTTCCTTCCCCAGTCTGAGCAAAATCGTTTCAAATTTTATTTAACCTTTCACAGCACCTCTCCCTCCACCTTCTCAACAGACATCCGAGGAGGAGGTTCTGGTAGTGGATGAGGAGCAGGTGGCAGAAGAGGGAAGAAAACGGGATCAGTGCCATTCACTGCAACCACTGCCTGACCAGGAGTGTCCATCCTCACCACTGCCTTACCGGCCAGTGGAGGCACTACCATCAGGGCACCCTTGCGGCTCGCCCTGCCGTGTGAACTCAGCTGCAGTGCTGCTGCTTCTGCCTCCGCTGGAAACTCAGCGGGGATACGCGGGGACACACTGCTACTCCTGGCTAGCTACTATGTGCAGAACCGGCTGGAGTGCATGGGAAGTGGGGCAAACCCCTCCCATGCTCGGTGCCGCTAGTTCTCTCACAGTGAAGTTAAGGCTGATTTGCAGCAGGGGAAGGGGATCCCCATCGCCGCTCTCCGCATATTCCCCAGTAGGACACACTCCAAATGCAGACTCGTTGTTTACAGCTGCAGCCTGACTGTACACGCTGCCTGTGCTGGGACAAGAAGGGTACCTAAGCGCGGTCGTTTCTCTGGAATCACCAGCTCATCCCCTTGCGCCCAGCAAGAGGGTGGCCACCACGGCCATCCGCCCGCCAAGCAGGGTGGCGCTGCTCCCACGAGGCACCGTCTTCGAAACGCTGCCTGGGTCTACGGGTCCAGGGGAGGCTACCGGCATTGCCGGAGCCGCCTGCATTTCCACCGCCCGTGGATTCCTATCAGGAGGGGAAAATACGCAGGGGTTTGCATGCTCCGCTCTACCCCACCCCTCCAGCTCGCCCCATGCAGGGCCGCTTGGTACCCTGCTGTGGGTCAGCTTGAGCCGTGGCCGCTTCAGGGGCGGGGGTCCCATAGCATCCTCTGCCATCTCAGACCTTTTGACTCGCTTGTTGCTGCTTCTTTCTCCCATTTTTTTTTCCTAAGCCTTAATTCTATATTTTTCTCCAATTCAGTCCATGCAAAACCAACCATCTCGATTCCCGTATGGGCCACCAAAAATTCTGTTGTGATTTTTAAAGAGAAATGACAGAAATTAAACTCTTAAATCAAATTGGAGAGAAAATACAGAGCTAGACATTATAAAGCAATTACCCCATCCATGGCAAACCCCCTTGAATTTTTCCCCCATCCCAAAAAAACAAAATCTAATACTCCCCAGTGCTCCAGTCCTTCCCCCACCAATGCCTCTACCATCCAAATAGGCCTAAACAAGCGTCTGGAGGCCTACCACTTACATGTTCCCGATAAAGTGGCTCCCGCCACACACACAGGGCAGAAGGAGGAGGAAAGGAGAACGAACTGACCTTGTTGTGAGTCTATAAAGAGATAGCAGAATTATGGGATTGAATAATAATCTTCTAGTCTCCAGTTTTTAACCCTATAGCCTCAACCTGGGACAAGTTGTAAATAAATGACAAGACTAAATCTCATACCTTGCCTCTCATCTCTATCTCAGGGTAACATTTTTTTCTATGGTTGCTGCAAAAAGTGGTGCTTTCACAGCCTGTAATCTAGTCCTTCTCACCAAAACATTCTAGCTAGCTTCAAACTAGCACAATCCACCCCCGTCTGTTTCACTCAGAGTATTGCTGAGAACTGTCTGATCTAATCTAAGACAATATTTACACTAATGAATATTACAAGTTCAGTTCACACTTCATTCCAGCTATTTCAGATGTAGGTGATTCAAAAACTCGGAAAACAGCAGTTTGTCTCCTTACAGATGAGATGAGAGCAGGCACTCCCAGGTTACGTTGGGTTCGTGCTCATGTACTGTAGATTCTTTCATTGGATGCTGATGGTGCCTAGAACAGAAAACTCCTAGCAGCTTGTGTTATACACTCTCAATTTAGACTCTCTCAGCTAAAGTTAGAGTTCTCTTTGGAATACACTGGATTTCACCATTCTCCTGCATTACCCAGTAGGTATGACCAGGACCTTCAGCAGACACCACCCCTTGGACAGTTTTCCCTTCGTCCAGAGGAGAAAATACCCAGGCAGTTTTCCCTAACAGTGTCTTTTCACGTACGACAGGAACTTTATCACTGTCTACTGTTTGGACCAAATCTGATTGTGCAGGTCCTGCCCTGTTTACTGAATTGCAATTTACAAATGACAGAAAATGGAGGGTGCAACAAAGGTTGATTGGTTTTTACCAGACACAAATGCTGGCAGTATGTTGGAATTGTTGCCATTGCAACTGCTTGGCTATCGTTGTATATTTCTATCTGAAGAATTAACAAACAGAAATGCTGAACAGGCTAATATTGTTTGTAGCACAGCAGTTATGATCTGAACTGAGTTCAGTATTTTTTTAATAATTAAAAAGAATTGGGGAGTTTGGTGAAAACCAACAAGAATGACTTCAGGAGTGGAAAACATGCTTTCTATTAACAGACTTGAGAAAAACTCAGTATGCCAAATAACATATTAGATAACAGGATGCTTTTCCCACCCTACTGCTCCCCCCACCTCCCAGTATTAAAGGCTTAGTTTCCAAGTGCTGAGTATTGCCTAAACAATACAAATTCAGATAGGGACTACTGAGCAGCCTGTAAACAGATAGGATTTGGTTTGGTTAACTAAGTGTTGGAGCAGTTCTCCAAAGCATCACTTTTCTTCTCAGGCAAAAATAAAAGGAGATTTTGAAAAGCTCCCCACTAGAGAAGTGAAATAGTTTTAGTTGTGGTTGTTTTGATTGTTTTGTTTTTTTCTTTTGGGGCCTTACTTAGGACTTGGAGTACACTTTATATTCTTCAGGTCATTATTTCATTTGCAGATTTAAACTTAAAAGACAAAATATTGACTTAGAACAAATACTGTTTTGTGGGGTTAAATTCAACCAGGAACAGCTGTACGGCTGTTTAAACCAGCCTAAGTTAGAGTTGTCTCCTTTGTACCAGCATTGGCCTTTTCTGGTTCTTTTTTGACAGTTACAAATCAACTCAGTGAAATTTGCAGAGTAGCTGTGTAGATGTGGGGTATTTGCTCTGTTTTTGTAGTTCAGCTTCCTAGCGTGTTAGCTCTTGTGGTGGACTGACTGTTAGGAGCTGTAAGCAGCTAGAGAAAAAGGAAGAAAGTTGTGCGGGAGGGAGTGGGAGAGAGTAGTAGGAATTCAGAACCACAGTAGTCCTGCCCTAGACTGGATGTAGTTTATTGTTGTGGAACTGCAGCCTTCACAAATACCGTATGAAGCTTACTGTTTAAAACTACCTTTTACTTTTAAAAGATGGTTTGATAAACTGGAGTCTTGGTTGCATAATGTAACTTGCAGCCAGCCAGTGAGTGCAGCTGTGAAAGCCTATCATACTTTCCTTGCTGACCATATCCATTCTTGCCTTGGATCCCATTTCCTCATAGCCTTACCTCAGCACGGAACTGGATTTTTTTTGTAATTGCTTTATTTCTTTACCTTCATTTTTCACCTAATTATGTTTATAATGCTAAGATTTTTTTTCCTTTGTTATACTGGTAGCTTCATTGGCTGTTTACTTGGTCATAGTCTGTGTGGGTTTCCATCCTATATGTAGCATGGTATTCACATACATACTTAAATTTGATTTTTTTCATTCTTCTGAATTACTAGATGTTTTGAATGGCAATCAATTGTGTTGAAGAAATTTGTCCTTCCTGGGCCAAAAATACAATATTGTTAACTAACATTTGAGTACTTACCAGGGATGAAAATGTGGTTGAGACTATGTCGTGGTAGGCCTGATAGGCCCAAAATAGCCTTATACATGTTCTGGCTTGCCCAGGCATGTTTTTCTGCTGTCCCTCCTTCTGTTTTGGGGAGAAGCAACCATGGGAAACAAGACAAAGGAACCTGGAGCCACTGAGTCTAAGAACTGTGGCCTGCCCTGACTTGTTTTACAGCCTATGATAAACAAGATACACACACTTAGCTTGTGCCTGCCTTGTGCAAGGCGTATGCTTTTTCCCAGATTTGGGTAAAGCAAGCCTATGGTTTAACCTGATGTGGTCAGGCTTGGCTAACTGCCATTCTGATTGGCTATGCTGTGTCCAAAGGCCCATTAGTCTCAGCTCACATTGATAAATACGCAGGTAAACACAGGGTGCTCTGCTGTGCTTTCTCGTTCTATTTGTGCCTGGTGCTGCTGCGCCTATTGCATCCTGCCTGCCTCTTCTGCAAGGCTTCTGCTGAATTGGGAATCAAGAGGAACCAGGTCAGTGACTATGCTATAGACTCCCAGGTTCCTGAGAAAAGAGCCTGGGAAACTCCAAAGCTTCTAACAGTTTGGGTACTGTCTGATACTATTTTGTGAGTAAGTAATTACAGCCTCTTCTAATTTATTGATTGCTTTCTGCTGTAAGCAGAAAGGAGCTTCCTGTGTCTATCTAGTGGATAAATGGTGTAATTATAACCACAAGAATCTTCTCTTCCCGTATAATGTTTGCATTTGCCACTTTAAGAAATAAGTGTTCTAGCTTTGCCTGTTGCCTGCGTGTTTAAATTTCCAAACCGTGTGGTTTTTTTAAACACGTGAATTAAGTTTTCTGGTGAGTTTTAATGTTAATAAACAGTTTTCGAAGTTATTAACAAGCTTCACCTGGATATCAAAATTAATACAGATTATTAACTTTGCATAATCTGTCAGAGACTACTAGTTGATGTATATTATTGTTAAATAAAAGGAAGATGTTCTGTCTACAGACACTTGTGAACTATAGCATGACAGCTTTTGCTTTAATTACATGCAAAAGTAAAAGGAAAGGATTTTAGAAGTATTAAACCAGCACGACTAGGGATGTGATCTTACTCCTATATGTGGCGTTGGTGAGGCTGCATCTTGAATACTGTATTCAGTTTTGGGCCCTGTGTGACAAGAAGGACCTTGAGGTGCTGGAGTGTGCCCAAAGAAGGGCAGCAAAGCTGGTGGAGGGCCTCAAGAACAAGTCTTAAGAGGAGTGCTTGAGAGAGCAGGGTTTGTTTTGTTTGGAGAAAAGGCGGTCAAGGGGTGACCTTATTGCTCTTTACAGTCATCTGAAAGGAGGTTGTATAGATGTAGGGCTTGGTCTGTTCAGCCAACTAGTAAGTGATGGAATAAGGCAAAATGGCCTCAAGTTGTGCCAGAGGGACTTGTTTGGATATTAGGAAGATTTTCTTCACTGAAAGGGTTTTCAGGCATTGAAATGGCTTGCCCGTGGAGGTGCTGGAGTCCCCATTCCTGGAGGTATGAGTTGTGTGAATGTAGTGCTTAGGGATATGGTTTAGTCAGGGACTTGTTAGTGTTAGGCTAATGATAGGACTTTATCTTAAAGTTTTTTTTTCAATCTAGGCAATTATGCAATTACTTAAAAAACTCCAAACAACAAACTGCAATGAAGCCCTAACAAACTGGGTGTGCTATCAGACTTGGCAGTTACCAGTTATCCATGCAGTTACTTGTTCCATGGCCTGTACTTTCACAAATTAGACTGCATGCCAGTTTAAAATCAAAACAAACCAAACAAAGCAACCAGATAATAGGAGTAAAATTTAATGTCCTTATTCACAATTAGTGAATTTAATGTCCTTATTCACAATTAAGCTCTTCTCAGAGATGCACATTGATAGGGTGGCAGCAAATGGGCATAAGTTGCAACAAGGGATATATTGTATAGTTGAGATAAGCATATACTGGGAAAGGGTGTCCAGAGAGGCCGGGAAATATGTATTCTTATAGGTACTCAAAATTCTATTGGATATGACCCTAGCACCTGACTTAACTTCAAAGATGGATCTCCTTTCTAATTCATCACTGCTTGGAGCTGAGGTGGATTTGATAAGGTATTATCCAGAGATCTCTTTGAATGTCAGCTGTTACATTAAACTTGCAGAGTTTCAGCTAAGTCTGGTATCATTTAGTGACCAAGAAAGTGCTCTCTATTGGTGTACAGTGCTTTACATAGCTGATTTGAGCTATTTCTTTACCATCCCTCCACCATTAAAAAAAAAAAAAGAATTTGTGTTATTGGGGTAAAACTGTTAATAAAATGCAAATGCATGAAACATAGTTGAAAAACTACTTCTTGACATTAAATATACTGACATGTGATTAAAATGTGTATTTTGCAGGACTAGTTAACTTCTTAACAGAATAAGCATTACTGTAGTTAAAGAAGTCTCTTTCTGAAGATGTAGTTCTACATGATGTGTAAGTCAAGAGATCAAGTAGGTCTCTTCCTCTTGCACCTGTGGTCTCTTCCTTGTTCCTGTCTCTGACTTTTTTTTTCAGATTTGTGTGGTTTATGCATGATTTGCTCTACCTTCAATTTTTGGTAGCTTTACAAATTAAGAAGGTTGCGTACTAGTCTATATTAGGTGCTTACAAATCAGTTTAGTCACTATAATGATGATACAGGTGTAGCCATTATAACTATGCTTCTCTTATTCAAGACAGAAAGATAGAATGTTTCCTTACTTTACAGAGCCTTTTATCATAATTAATGTCTATACTAAATTTATATAATTTACTTTAATAAATCTGTGATAGATTACTTTGAACCATTATAGAACCATTAATAATTAAATACCGTTTAAAAAAGATTAGATGTTTTGTGTATTGCTATGTCAGTTTCATATCTCAAATGCTAGCAAAAACTATTGACTTCATAGTCTTGAATTCTATGATTTAGAAATACGTGCTGCAACCCACTGACACCAGTGGGCTGTCAGCAATTGCCCACTGTTCTCAGGTCTGCTTCTGATCTAATCATTTAGTATGTATTTTTTTCAAAGTGTGTAGTTTTTTCAGTTAAGATACATAAAATGACAGTTTGGATATATTAAAGCCACTTTCTACCATTTCTTTAAATTTTTCAGGATTTTACTTACCCTTATCCTATTTTAGTATCTTGAGCATACTGTTTCTCTGCTGTTGCTGTGCTGCTCTCGTTCCACTTAGGTCATCTTTCAAGTCTGTTGCTGTGGTCTAGTGTTACCTACTTTCCTGGAAATAGATATGCATTTGGATATAAGAGATAAGCATTTAGATGTAAGTTGTTCTGTGGGTTACTTGGGTCTTTGTCTTTGTGATGGGTTAAGGAAGTTTACCAGACCAGCTCAGATGGCTTGGAAGTAAGATAAAGCTATATTTACAGCAAAGCTAATTTTGCAAGCGTATACACAATGTATTTACAAGTGTTTACAATTGTGTACAAATTAGAAATAATGCAGAAAATCTAAATTCCCTTCCGGACAAAGAAACTGCCCAGAAGGGGCTTAAAGCCACCCGTACCCACTCGCCCCTCCCCCCCCCCCTTTCCTCTTTCACAAACAATCAGCAAAGCTTTGTTAGCTGGAAAAGTTAGCTGGAGTTAGTGGAAGGATTAGAAAGTAGTGAATAGATCCAGTGCTAAGGAGCAAAGAAGGCAAAAGAGAGATAATTAATTTACATTTTGGCTTTTTATCCCTTTTAGCAAATCAATGAACAATATGGACCATTACTCTTTTACAACCAAAGATCTAATTTCTCTAATTAGAATATTCCAGTTAGCCTCAAACCAGCAGTCTTGTTTCACCTTCTTAGTCCATTTATAGTGAAGGATATCCTGAAGCAGCATGTTGCTGCTTGAGTAGTAGAGAGATAAAATTTACACATCACACATAATGGCTTCAGTACCTTTTCATGATTAAACAGCCACGAGATACGTTGAAAGTGTGTATATAAGGGGTACGGGCATGTTGGTATGGCTGCGCTAAAACCTATACTTATTAATCAACGTGATTTTAATTTGCTTTCAATTGCTATGCAAAGTGCTGCTTATTCATCTATGAGTAGTCTTGAAAGCAATAGGTTATTAGATGTGGATACCCTTGCATTCAAGATTTATTCTGAATAGAATAAAATTTGAGATTGACCCTGAATTTTTATTGTTTTCATGCATAAAGGGGAGCAATTCTTAGCAATGTTGAGCAGGTTGACCCAAGCAAAAGATGGTGTCTTGAGTGAAGATATTCAGATGCTCCTGGAAGTATCAATTGGAAACCATATGTTAGAACTGACATGAAACACTGGTGGATGTAGTACAGTTGAAATGCTCAGGAGATACCAAAGATTGCCTGTTTTCAGTAAGTTTTAGTTTGTGTGTAGTTTGTCATTTGAATAAAACCCAAACTTACCCACTCAGGTGCTTCAAAGTATTTCTTTCACTGTATAGATCTTGCATCTTTAGTGTTCTTAGTTGCTGTCTTTGCTGGATTACAGGTCTTTGTATATGTATGCTGTTCTCTTAAATTTCCTGAAATGTGTGACAAGACACATTTTGGGTGTTATATAATGACTTTTAGTAAGCTAGTTTCTTCAATCTATACAATTCCTTTGAAAATCTGGAAGATAATAAAACTTGAAGCAGCTTCAATATTGGTTAATATTTATAATTCACTTGTATTTTTTATAAGACATTTGTTTTATTTTGGTGTTGTGACTACTTACCTAGAGTCAAGTGCTTGCAAGTATTTATGTTGAACTTAGTATCATGGTTTGTCTGCAGAGACTGATGAAATAGTCCTGTTACTTAACATAGTGGTTATTTGTTTTCTTCAAGTCTTAGTTTCAGGTAAGCTACTGATTGTGACCTATGGGTATACATGTATTAAAATATTCAGCCTGTCACTGTTATGTTGTCAGTTAGCACGTGCATTTTGGAGTGTTTTACACAATTAGGGTAATGTAGTTTAGTCTGTGGCTATTGGCTTATCACTACTGTCTGGTCTACTAAAACAGTCTCTACAGCAAAGCTGTGGTACGACTCATATTTTGTTCAGGCGCAGCTGTTAGTCTTGCACAGATTTTTGTCTTTGGGACTTGATCCATCAGGAGAGGACTTCATCAGGAAAGTCCGAGTCAACTGGATAAACTTGTTTGATTATGATGTGTGTTTGCAGATGCAACTGTGCCATGTGATACCACATTGAGTTTGTGGACCTTTAGAAGTTGTTAAAAGAAGTTGCTAGTAAATGAGAGCTACCACATACCTAAGTACAAAATACTAGGGTTGATGACTAGATACCCCTCAGGAAGAATACAGGGAGTAGGAAAACTCGAAGCAAAGAAAACCCCCAAACACTACAAAACCTATCACCCCACCCAATGAAAAATGCTGAATGTCTGTAGTAACAGTGTTTTACAAAAATGTTTTTATTGTGTGGGTAGCTAAGATTTTATATCTGATGGCCTAGAAGGGCCCTACCAACTCTTTTTTTCTAACATGAAGTTCTACTTAAAAAGGAGTCTGTATGCTGTATATGTTTTCAGTGTCCAAAGTGAGACTGAACTGCAATAGTGGCATTCAGTTTTAGCTTAGAACTGGATTAAATTGCAGCCCTTTAAAGATGTTTTATTACTTTTGCTTTTCTAGCACTTTTAAGCCCTAGAGTGGCTATAGTTGTGTTACTAGACCACCTCAGTTGCAATTTAAAGTAGCTACTTAAATCACCTTTAGTTGGAGTGGTTTACTTTTGGGGTGAGCTGTAACAGTCACCCAGTGGAATTCAGTTGATGGTTCATACCTCAAGACAGCCATGGTATGTAGTTTGTATCTGGTTGTGTAGAGAGTGAATGTTTCTGCATTGTACCGAGTTGTTACAGTGTTCTGTTAAGCTAGAGAATTTCTTAATAGCTGCATACAGTCTTCATAGTAGACTTAAGTTTTTGATCATCGAGCTTAGAAAAAGTTGTGTGATAAAAATTGAATTTCTGTAATAAGAAACTATAAGAACTTCTGAAAACAGCCAAGTAAGGAATTAAATGATGTTGTGGTCAAAGAAATGGGGTCAAGAAATGATCTATATAGTCTGACAGAACACCAAGATGTGTTCAGATTAGCTAAAGTCATCTTGGCAGTCATAGACCAAAATTCAGATTTTGGGTAAGCGGATAAAGCTTCTGTGAAGCTAGTGATGTTTCATCTGCATGCAAGAATACTACTATTTCTCTACTAGAGTAGATTAACTGCTTGTCACGGACGAAAAAGTTTGTTTGGGGGGGGGGGTTTGGGGGAATGATATTCGAGGCCGATTTTTATAAAAAGTTCAAATGATTTATTACTATAAGCACTAGAAATCCCCTTCCCCAAACTTATTTGTAATTATCCCACGTAGATTCTTGATTCGTAGTTGTGATTTAATATACAGAATGACTAAAATGAAGAGAGTCTATGATATGAGAGAGTTCATTGAAGTCTTGAGAGATTATTCAGTTTCAAATAGAAGTTTATCAATTACTCACTGTCCCAAATGCAGTTCAGAAAAGTTTCAAAGTCTTTATGAATTTTAAGGCGCATTGTCCGAGGCTCCGCGGGTCCGGTCGAGCTGAATGCTGACTCCCGGGGTTCATAAGGATCGGGCCCTTGTCTGGAACGGTGCCGTCTTGAGCTGGTTGGTTGCGATGCGAATGCCGCGCGTGTGTGCGTGTGTGATCAGCGATCAGGGTATCGAGCAAAAGAGGTGCAAGTAGAGCAGGGTAGAGAGTGAGGGGCTAGAAGGGCTAGGGCTAATGCGGCATTTTTATATTATTTCAGAAGCGGTGTGTTCAGCCAACTCAGGCAGACTTACGTTAGCTTTACAGATTGGTACAAAGTTATAATCAACTTATACAATTGGCTAATTCTCACCAAAAACAACTTATGGAACCACCCAGGGGACAGCCCCCAGCAGATGTTTGTCGAGTGGTCACCATGTCTGAGAATTCAAACCTTTTTTCCAAAACATAGCCATGTTTATGTCTTTTGTTTCTCCGAGGGCGAGATTCTACCAAGGCCTGTACGTCTGCTGGTACAGCAGCCACGTCATTGCAAGCAGATAGAAAATACTGTTTTGACTCTTTCGATAGAAGGTACCCGTGTGAGCCACAATCGGGTGTACAAATGAGACCTTTGCCAGAGCTTTGCTCCCTTCCATGACACTGCTATACTAGGTCAGTAGACAGTTCAATAACCTATTTGCAAGAGTCATGTCAAGGAATAGAAACTTGGCAATTATGAATAATTCTGCATCTGGATTTTAGTTTTCAACAGATGGCTGGCTAAGAACTTAGGTAGAGTTGGCTTCGAACGACTGTGTTTTAACAGTCATCAGTGCATTTATACTTTACAGCCATGGCTCAGAATTACAGAGAAGAAAATGTTTTCCTGCACAATTGGTTATTAAAGCTACTAAATGATGTCACTAGATGCCTTTTTGTTTGTGTTTTGTGAGACACTGGTCATAGCTCTTTTTTTTTCCTTCCCCTCCCAGTTTATCATCTTTCTTGAGTTGCCTTTCTTTTCCAGCAGGACTTTTCCTGTCATGTAACTCATCTCTTTCCCTTTCTTTGACAAGGAAATGACCTGAAAATCTTATGATAAGATGCTGATGAACCATGTTTTTTTTCTTGTGTGGTGACAAATGTGTTCTTCATTGTTCATGATTCTTCTTCTTTTTACACTGTTTGTTCACTGATGGATGAATAGCTTTGAATTGAGTGAAAGAATTGCAACCTGGATCTTAAACTTCCACTTTAGGATAATTGCTGTGTGCAGTTAACTGTTTTCTGCCTGCTTATTACTTTGTGGTTTGTCACTAGTGATTTTGCCTACCATACTGTATGACCGTTCAGCATTGTGATATTCTTCTGTAGCTCTCTATAACCAGTTTCTGTTTCCAACTGCTGCAGTGCGTAATTTTGTGTGATGAGGAAACTGTCACTTTGTAAATCACTGTGTTTGATTTATGTATGTTGAACTATATAATTTTATTTCGGAACCCCTCTGGTAACTTCTCTTTGTTGTAACAACAGAAATCACATGTTTTAGTTTCCAATTACAAGTCCTTTGGGTTTCTCAAATCTTCACCATAGATAACTTCTGCTGCAGTCTTCAGGGAGAACCACGTTAGACTGTCTTTTGGACGTCTTAAGTACTGTATACCAGTTTAATCAGGGTTGGTCACAAGTATGTAAAACTTTCAGAAGAGCTCTCCAGTAGTCCTCTGAGGCATTACTTTTTTTTTCCACAGTCCATGTTAATTATTTCTCCATTTATATTATTTTTTCTTTTGTCTGTTTATTCAGCTGTAGTTTATATCAGTCTGTTTAGTGATGGAGATAGGAGTAGCCTGTAAATTCTTGAGAATGTCGTGACCTAAAATCTTCTTCTGTTAGCACTTGATAGTTTTTTTCTTCTCTGGCTTGACTCCTAGGAAGAGAGCTTAGATGTGCTTTTCACTGTGGTGTTTTTTTTTTCCTTACTGAGCGTTAATGCTAAGAACATCATCTATGTTTTCTACTCCTTCAGGCTTCTTGTGTTCTCATTAGGAAAATGTTAGTGTATGTAAAACTAGGAAGAATTGACATGTTGGGCAAACTTTTGCTCTAACATAGCTTTGTAGCCAGTCCTGAACAATGCCCAGCAGAAGGGAAATTTGATATACATTTGCTCGATTTCTTACTTGTCATACAATTCCAGTGTCTTTGTAGCCTGGAGACTTGCTGACAATAGTTGTGGAGGCCTTTTAGATAGGTTTTTGTATTTATTATGGTGAATTTTGAAACGATTTAACGCTTGGAAGAAGCTTTTCTGTTTTAGCTGTTCCATTAAATTTCTTTTTGTTTGAGTTCCTCACACTTCCATTGTTCTCCTTTTTGGAGTTGAAGTATTGAATTATTTGGGGGTTGTTATTTTTTTTAAATATCTTTTTATTCCCCTGGGACTTCAATAATGTGATGTCTGGATAACTGTATCTTCAGCGATGTGTGGCTTGACATTAAATCGAGAGATTGAGTTTCGGTTTTGTGGTTTGCTTGGCATTTTTTGTTGTTGTCATTTTGTTTTGGTTTGGGTGAGAGTTTTGTTTTCCCTCTTCCCCTAGTCTGCACAAAAGTAGTTGATGTCTTCACTTATGACTTATCAGTCTTTCTTTCTTTTTTCCCCTATCTCACAGATCTTGTGGAAGTGATTTATGTTATACCATTAATAGACTTGTTTCTTTTAGTTTGGGTATGGAATTCTCATGCAGCATGTTATTTGTTGAGGTAAATAGTTAGGATACTGTGTTTTCTTATCACAAAATAGTATTCATCCAGTAGGATAAATCAATCTGTTGTTCCTTATTGAGACAGTATAATACTGTCTTCTGAACCTGGTTCATCTATTAATTTTTGAAGATGCCTCAGTCATGTATTCTCTCAAAACTAGTCTCGAGTTTTTATCTTTTTAAGCTTTTAGCCTTTATGTGGAAGCACTTGAATGTGCTCTTCTTACTTTGGATGTGTTTCCAGTGCACTGTGTCAGTGGAAGTTAGTTTTGGCTGGATTTCAGTGACTCCTTCCGATTTTTGTGACTTTGCTTCAAATGTACTTTACCACGACTGTACTCTTCTATCACCTTCATCGGTAGTGTTACTAATGGTACTTAAGTAAAGGGTTTTGAATTCTGTTTTCTGCTTTTGCTCAAACGGAATTGATTTTTTTTCCTTTTTGTTAAACATACTCTACCTCAATTTCTGCAATTCATAATAAATATAAAACTTTATTGTTGAATGATAAATTAAAGGCTGGATCTACCTAGCTGTCTGTCTTAAAAGCTGAAGTATTTGCTATACTTCTAGAGAAGGGCTTGCATTTTACTTTTTTATTTCTTCCAGCAATTAAGCTTTGAAAGAAGCTATGGGATTGTAATTATTTCAGCATGAAGACTTTCATAGACTGATGTAGCCTATTTTAAAAGGAGGGAACACAAAGCCTGGTTCAGGAAGGTCGGTTGTATATTGGTAGTGCCTCTGTTTTCCATCCAGCAGTACTTGCAGCGCTTGTGTGCTAGCACAAAACCTTGAGCTCATTCTGCAGCACTATCAAATATGTATTTATTGCAGACTAGGTCTCACAAGTTTGTGTTTTATTGTTTTTTTCAAGTCTCAACAGTTCATCCAGTAATCAGTCCAATCTTAGAGATTTCTAGAAATTTTGTTTATGTTAAGCATCTTTTACTGTTGCCAGTTGTGAAGTTTTTCCTAGTTTCCTGTTCTTTTCACTCTGTAGGTCATCCTTTTTTTGTTAGGTTTTAATTTAGAAAAACTGATGGTGACACTGCCTATGTTGTTTTTGTTTCTGCTTGGTACTGGTGTTTTTAGAAAACAGGCTACCACATTTTGCAAATTTTTGGATAAAGCCTTTTCTTTGGTAGTTTTGTTGCTGAGTTGCAGAAGTGGGAACTGACATTTGTGAGGAAATACACACATTTCATTTATGACTAAGCACTAACAGTTAAGCACATAATATTTAATTATTCATACCTAATAATACAAGTAATGAAAAAACTTTTTTAAAGAGCTTTCATGGAAAAAATAATCTAGGCAAAAAGACAGTTTGAGTCTTGCCATTGCCACATATGTGCATGTGCCATAATACAGCTCAAGTCTGTCTTTCTACTAAGGATCTGTAAAAACAGGAATAGCAAAAGTTTGAGTCAGGCCTGAATTATAGTCTTGGGATTTCTTCCTTTCTCCCATCTGTTCAGGTGTATTGAAAACTTGATTAAAAGCTTTATATGCTTCTGATGCTCTTGTCCTAGTCAAGAAAGAAAATATGTTGAATAAACCTGGAAAACTCTAAGACTCAGTGAACTGGGTTAATTCTTTTCAGCAAGATGAAATCTAACTTAGAATTACTCAGCCCTAGAGGAAAAATAAGATAGGTAAAAGAGAATATTGGATTAAATTAATCATCAGTGTATCTGACTGATTTCCAGGGAGGTACAAACCAGGTGCATTGATAACAATTTTTTTTCTTCCCTGTAGGAAAACCTTTTTCATTCCAATTGAATGTTACCTTATTGCACTTCAAATGCCATTACATAAGGGCATTTGGCTGTCAGGCTAACATATGAAGGAATTAAAAGGTGGTCGCCTCTCTTCTAGGATTAATCTGGTTCACAGCTTTGCTGTTTGATTGTCCCATGTCACCCCACCCCCACTCCTACTCAGTTAATGGGCAAGAGGGCTTGAATAATGTTGTGCAGAAAAAAAATTTGGGCCTCATTACTGTCTAGGGAATTTAAGGACTGTCCTCAAACAGTAGATCAGTTGATACTCTGTTTTTTGAAAAATGCTGCCAAGTGTGGGAAAACTAATGACTGTTAATAAAGCTTGAAGAATCAATGCAGTCTTGAAATTCGAATGTTTTCAGTCTCTTGTGAATGATCATATGTGTTAATCCAAGCTATGGATGCCTCAACCTGTGTGAGGTGTCACTGAAGTGCACATATAAAATTTGGGAATTAATAACAGTGTAAGGTTTATATTGCATTGTAAGCTTGATTTATAATGTATGTTCTGTAATTTTGCCTTTGCTTTATCCCAATGTTAGCATAGTGTAGGAGCATCAGGGAGGTTGACATGAAGCTAAGAAATATAACTGCTGGGGGTTTCTTTTCTGTAATTTGAACCATTTAATTGTAGAATATTAAGGAAATCTACTTAATTCTAGTGTTTGCAGTTATGTCTGTCTGTCTCTACTGAAGATTATATTTTTTCCATCTATCTATAAAGCATCAAACAAAGGATTTTGGAAATGTGGTCACAGAGTGGAAAATTGAAGCAAGCAGTACTATTGATGCTTTACTCATGGCAATGGTTCTATAGACTGACATTCTCTCATTTTGTGGTATGATAATGCTAAAATTGTGGTTTGAAAATCTGGAATTACTTTAACGTACAAGAGATTTCAGGTGAAGAAACTGCTTTGGACATCTAATGTTTGTTTTAACCCTGTTTCAGAACAGACTGCTTTTGTCGAGGGTAGCAAGTTGATACAAGAAGAGCAGGTTCCCCACAGAAAAGAAACTAAAAGTTCTTGGAGCAGCTTATTAAGGTAAACAGATTGCAGTGGATTTCTGGATGGGTAAGTATTTATCATCAGGATATTTCTACTTTTTCCATTTACCTCTTTCTAAAGGATTTATTGAAAAAAAAGGCACAAAAGGCTGCTTCTGGCAGTTCTGTGATGTCACTCATTGGTGCATACTCCCAAGACATACCCAAATTACCTTGTAGCTCTGTCTGTTTTTTTGTGTCTATCAAGATCAGTTTAACTTACTGATTTGTAGTACAGATGTTTTTTAGAGAGGTCCTAGATCCTTTAGCACCAGTTACATATCAATTTAGAATTACAGGTATAGAAATAGTATATTCAGGTGGCCTTTTATAATATATTGCTTATAATTCTAAATTCTACCATGAGTTCAAACAACTCCCCAAACTGAACAATTACTAAAAGCAAACAGAAACCCCCCAGGGAATATAACTATTGGGAAGTACCCTGAAGGAAGCATTGCTTACTGTTAAAAATAAGAGATAATTGTTGAATTCTGCAGTGTAACATAAAGTTGGACCTCAAATTTGCTGCTTGTGGTGGTGGCTTGAAATCATAGTTTGCTGTGCACCTTCCACTGCTCAGTAATGGATCTGTTCTTGTAATGTGCAGTGGTTCTGTATGCCTTTTGCTTACTTCTGTGTTCCAGTAGTACTGGAGCTACCAAGGGGGCTTTGTCAGTGTGGGGTTAGGGGAAAATCAGTCAAAGTTTGTAATAATTAATATGGAAAATTATGCTGTCTTTTTTTTTCCTTTTCTTTGCTATGACTATGCTTTTCAAACTTTCATTGTGTAAATATATTGATACTTAAGTTCTTAACGTTTCTAATGGGAGTGAAATTCACTAGAAGTTCAAATTTTGTTTCTACGTGTCTTAACTTTCGATCTTGCTTTGCAGTATGACAAAAGCAGTGTTACAGGATGATTGTATAGAGATATGGGTGGGAAAGAGACTGAGAAATCAGGATCATTTAAAAAATGCCACCAAAAAAATCTGTTTCCTGTGTATGTATCTTTTGCTAAACTACAATATGCAGCTGTTGTTCAGAAAGTGTCGGTGATGGCAGGTTTATTTTTTCTTGCTAGTATAGGCTTAGTAAGTGAATGGATGTTAAAACATTCAAAGAGAATTGAGAAAATTTCTTTTTACTTTACATGATGTCAAGAATAAATGCAGTAAAAGCTGAAACTATTGATTCTGTAGTTATTTTTAAGAGCAATTACTGTGAAGTTATATCTTACTCTGAAGTTGGGTGTGTTTTTTTTCTTGCTTTATGTTTTTCTTTAAACAGCAGATTTGGAATGGACACAAGTCCTCTGGGAGGATTAGAACTGTCTGAACATACTTCTGATCTTCTAGGGAATACCACCATGGCAGCAGGTCTTGCAAACGTAGGAAATACATTTGGTGGTCCTCCAAGTTCTTTAGTTTCTAGACCTAGTAAATTCCAGAGCACACCTATAGAAGATGATGATGATGTAGTTTTTATTGAACCTGTACAACCCCCACAAAATTCTACATCACTGATAGCAGATCAAAGGAATACTGCATTTACATCATCCAAAACTGAAGAACTTCAAGGGAATGACTGCAAAGTGCTTCCTCCTCCAAAAGACTTAAATTCTCAGAAGGGAAGTATAAGTGAAACTATTATTATCGATGATGAAGAAGACATTGAAACAAATCAAGGACAAGAGAAGAATGCTTCCGGTTTTAACGAACGAAGGCTTCCAGAGTGTAAAAATAGAACCAACGATATGGAATTCTCAGCTTCCAGTTTTTCGAGAAGTAAGGTAAATTCAGGAATAGGTAATAGTGGTATAACCACAGAACCAGACTCTGAAATTCAGATTGCTAATGTTACTACATTAGAAAGAGGTGCTGTGAGCTCTGTGAGTGATGGTCATTTAGAAAATGCTGAAGGGCGTGACATGAACTTAATGATTACACATGTAACATCACTGCAGAATGCCAACTTGGGAGATGTATCTAACGGACTGCAGTCAAGTAATTTTGGTGTTAACATGCAAACATACACCCCATCTTTGACTTCACAGACCAAGCCTGGTGTAGGACCTTTCAATCCTGGTAGAATGAACGTGGCTGGAGATGTATTTCAAAATGGAGAATCTGTGACTCATCATAATCCTGGTAAGCTACAGCTCTGAATATTTATTTTTAAATGGAAAATAAATAGGATAGTTGATTAAAATATTTTTGGCAGTGGCACTGCTTATGTTGTTTAGTTTGTGTGGAAGATCTTGCTTGGTTCCCTTCATCCTCGTCACAACCTTATCTTTGACTCTAGAATAAAATTTGCTCAATGATATAATGTGTTAGGTAGGTAACCTATCCCGGTTAAGTAGTTAGTTATTCCTTCAGATATTTTGAAAAAGAGTTGTTGGTTTCTAAAGTAAAGCTTCTTTATGACTTTAGTCTTTAACCAACACAAAAAAGTTCAGTGTATCTGTGTAACCTTTGTATCTTTTTGTGGCATTCTGTGACTAGTATAATGCATCAAATTTGTTTAAATATTACTTTATTGATCTGTTGTCTTGCATCCAAGTAAAATTTAACATGCAAAAAAAGAATTTCAATATCATTAGTTGTAAGTAGCTGGTTCTCAAAATTCATTGTGTATTGAGCAATTCTCATTATTACTAATACTTAAAACAGAGTCCAAGTTACTTGTGGGCTTGCATATTCTGACAGTAATTTATACATGTTTAATAATTGCTCTTTAGTTGTTTGAGGTGATACGTATTTGTATAATGCAATCTTAATGAGTTTGAATTAACAGGATTTGTTCTGTATCTCAGTATAAACATCAATATATTGTCTACTGATACAGCAAGTAAATAGGTATTGCTAAAAGCCAAATAAAGCAGCCATTAATAGTCTTCAGAAATTGCTATTCCACTAAATTGTAGGATTTCAAAGTTCTGATGTGAACTGGTATTCTGGTGCCCTGTTAGGCTAGAGGAGGCACTGGAAAACCAAATTGTCACTTTTGCTGATAAGTCAAACTCATTGACTGATTAGGGTCACCTAGGTGAAATAGACCCTTGCTAATGCAGTTTCTTAAATTATTATTAAAACATGGAATATTTTTTAACCTGTTTTTCAATTAATATTTCAATAGCAGAGTTCTGTAGTTTGCTCATACATAATAACATGCATTCTTGCAGCGTGCATCTTTCATACTGCATCATGGAAATGGCAATATGAGGCTAAACTTTGTTTGGTGTTAGGTTCTGGGGTTTTGTATTAATCTTGAAATTGATTTAAGAATTTGATTTCTGAAGTTGAAAGCTAAATTTTTTTTCCTCATCTGTGTTTCTCAGTGAATAATCTGAAAATTCAGTTCCCAGTCTTTTAAAACTGACAGTCTCCCTGCTCCTAGTTAATCTTAGACATGTGGTATGATTGTTACGTTATTGTAGATGGTCAAGTAGTTGTGGATGAGAACCTAAAGCATTTGTTACCTAAAAGAAATACCCTTTGGTTTTTTTTTGGGAAAAGTGCATCTTAAAATCATGAAGTGCTTTCCAATCGATTTAGTTGGGGCAATTAACGAGGCAGCAATTGTAAAATACGTAGTTAATTTTATTTCTGGAAAGCCCTACCCACAACTATATAAAAATTAGTTAAATTTGGGTTCGAATTCAATTGGGAAAATCTTCACAAGGATGCTTATAGGCAGGAGAATCAGAAAAATTGAAAAAGGTTTGGCCACAGAATGGCTTTGCCCCAATTATAAATGAAAGTCATCCTGGAGCCGTAGGGAAAGTCTGTTCTAATCACTGCGGTGGAGTAGAAATTCCAGGATATTCCCTGGTTCCTCTGTGGCAGTGTTTGAACTGCTCAGCCATTGAGAGGCTTCTAGATCTTCCCAGGGTGCTGGGAAAGAGGCAGACAATCTCTGACCTGATCCTGGTTCCTCTTAGCACAGAGATTTGCAGAGTTGCAGATAGGATCTCTTACAGATGTGCAGAGAGCACAGTGTTGGTGGCACTTCTTGCCATGTTGTGAGGCGTTTAAATGCCTTCTCCTGGGAAACTTGAGGCACTTAAGTTTCCAGGTAATTCGAGCACAAAATATCAGGCCTAAGCTGATTTTAAACATGAGACAGAGCAGGATGCATTGTTCAAGAGCAGTGAGGCAGAGACAGCTCCATGAGGCAGAAGCAGCTCTACTGCTTGCAGCTTAGCTCAATTGATTATTATTTGCCTGAGTGTAATGGCTCCTTTGGCCACAGAAATTCACCAATCAAAACGGCTTTTGCAAAACTGACCGTGTTAGGGGAAACCAGTGCTTGCTGACCCTTATTTGGGCAAGACACCAACAAGTACCTAAACACCTCTGGGTACCTGTTTATCACTTTGAGAGGGGATGTAATGGCCCAAGCCTCTGTTTTCCCTTGCTTCCCCCAATCAGCAGAAGGGTGGGGCAAGCCAGGACATCTAATAGGCCTATTGGCCTTCCAAGGCACCCTTAAACTGCTGAACTTTTATTTTTTGTTGCAGTTAACAGAGACATACCAGAATTTTCCTTATCAGAAGTAGGCTGGGACCATAGCAGTATTGAAATAGATCGAGCCCTCAGAGCGACAGGAATAGTGCCTGGAAGTCTTTTTAAGTACTTGATGAAAAAGAGTCACTCAGAAAGGAGGGGAAAAAAGAATTTCCAAGTGGATACAAGATACCTTTTATAGTGTACATACGTAGGATATTTTTTTTTTTATGTCTGTGGTCTTTGTATGTAAAAAGTAAAGAGCATTGGGTTCAAAAGGAAGCAGGGAGGGCTGCACAGGTAAAAGGGAAGGAGAAAAATACCACACAAGAGGAATTAGAAAAATGAAAAAGGACATGAGAAGAAGAAACAGGGAGAGCGAAGATGGCTGTAGTGGAAATCACTTTCACATGAGAAAAAGCCAGAAATCCAGTAGCTGCAGATTATGTGCAGGTTTTGGTCCTCACAAAGATGTAAAGGAAAGATTTTTAAGGTTTAAGTTTCAATTTTGTTCTTTTTCCCTGGAAATTGCTTCCTTTTCTCCTAGATCTTGTCAGTAGAAGTTAATCATCTTCATTGTAACTTTGATAATATAACAGGAAGCATTTGATCTTGATTATGTTTAATAGTTTCTACACAATTCCAGTCGGAAATGATAAGGATAGATAATGTCTTTTTCTGGATCAGTGTTGTTACATCTGTTCTGATTTCAAAAATAATTCCAATAGATGTGGAGACTCCTGCTTAGTTTAAGCCTAATGGTAGTAAAAATGCTTTGATTTATATAATTTGAAGATCATGGATTAAACAGCACTGCTTTTGTAGCTCAGAAATAGGATGTAAGAAGTTGGCTAGCACACTTTTTCAGATATGACAGCTTCATTTAGAGAACTGCTAGTTGGCATATATCGAATGTCCAAAATCTGTGGAAGGAGTTAGTACATTAATTTACAGAGCAGTTTAAAATATCTGAATTATTCTATTACCTAAAGATATTTTAATTTGCATCTTGCACAAGACCTTTCAGTCATCCTTGCTTCCTGCGTAGAGGATTTGATTCCTTGAAGATGTCAAGTGTATATTCTTTTCATGATGTTATCCCCCCCCCCATAACAAGAGTATTTGGACCTACTGTTAAAAAAAGTAATAGGCCAAAACTATCAGTAGTGAGGCTCTGGCGAATACATGATCTGTTTGTATCAGAAATGGTGTGGCCAGCAAGAGTAGGGAGGTGATGTCCCCTTGTACTTGGCACTGGTGAGGCCGCATCTCAAACACTGCTCAGTTTTGGACCCCTCAATACAAGAAGGACATTGGTGTTGTAGTGTGTCCAAAGAAGGGCAAAAAAGCTGGTGAGGGGCTTGGATAACACTACTCTTATGAGTAGTGTTTGAGGGAAGTGGAGTTGTTTAGCCTGGAGAAGGAGGCCAAGGGGAGATCTCATTGCTTCCTCCAGCAACCTGAAAGAAGGTTGTAGTAAGGTGTCAGCCTGTTCTCTGAGGTAACAAGTAATAGAACAAGAGGAAATGGCCACAAGTCCTTGGAGGTGTTCAAGAAAGGACTGGATGAGGCACTTAATCCCATGGTGTGGTTGATCAGATAGGGCTGGGTGAAAGACTCGACTGGATGATCTTGGAGGTCTCTTACAACCTGACTGATTCTGTGATTCTAAGTTGCACCAGGGGAGATTTAAATTGGATATTATGAAAAATTTCCTTACTGAAAGGTCATCAGGAAGTGGAACAGGTTGCCCAGGAGGAGCTTAGGGATAACATGGTCTAACAGTTGTGTACAGAACAGGTTACGTTCTGCTTGGACTCAATGATCTTAAGATCTTTTCTGACCAGGCGATTCTTATGATCTTTCACTGGATGAGGTTGCTCAAGGCCCTGTCCAGCCTGACCCTGAACAGCCCTTGTGATGGGGCACCTGCAGCTTCTTTGGGCAGCCTGTTCCAGTGTCCTGCCACATTCATCTTTAAAATCTAAACAACAAAAAGAAACCTACAAAAAAAAAAAAGTCACAGATTGCCACCAAAAGAAACAAAAGAACCCAAACAAGCCAAACCAACATTGCCTCATGTCAAATCTAAATCCACTTTTTCACTTTAAAAATGCTGCCTTCGTCCTGTTGCTAGAGGTAAAAGTAGCTTGGAATCTTTCTTATAAGCTCCCTTTATATATTAAAAGGTCACAGTAGCATCTCCTCAGAGGCACTTTCTTCAGGCTCAACAACCATAAATTCACAGGAGAGGTGTTCCGGTCTTCTGCCATTTTTTTGTGCCCCGTCTCTGGACCTACTCTAGCAAGCCCATGTCTGTCTTGTACTGGGAACTCCAAAGCTGAATACACTACTCGAGGTGAAGTCTTATCAGAGCCGAGCATGGAGAATCACCTTGCTTGACCTACTGGCCAGACTACTTTTAATGCAGCCCAATAGGCTTTATGGGCTGCAAGCACACATTGGTGGCTCATGTCCAGTTTTTCACTCACCAGTATCCCCCAAGGGTATTCTGCAAGGCTGCTGTCATCCATTCATCCTTCAAACTAGCACAAGTTGACATTGAATACTGCCCTGACCAAGGTGAAAGGCCTTGCATTTGGCAATGTTAGGTTCATATGGGCCCATTTTTCAAGCCTGTTAAGGTGTCTCTGGATGGCACCCCTTCTCTCTTGCTTATGAGGTGTACCACTCAGTTTAATGTAAGTGTAAACTTGCTGAGGGTGCACGTAATCCCACTATATCATTGATGAAGGTATTAAATAGTGTTAAGTGCCAGTAGAAACACTTGAGAGTCACAGCTTGTTACTGGTTTCTGTTTGGGCATTGGGCTATTAACTGTAATTCTTTGAATGTAGCCATCTAGCCAGTTCTTTTCTGTCAAAGCCATGCCTCAGATTTCACAGCAGGAATGTTTTAGGGGCCCCTGTCAAGGGTCTTGCGAAAGTCCAGGCAGATGAACAGAAGACTATATAGGTGAGTTTGAAGTGTTTTTGGACTGGAACTTAAGTTCTGTTTTTCTGAATGAATTCTAGTTGTGTGCATCAGTGCTGTTGAAATACCAGAACCAAAATGAACTAAATTGTATATGCAGTTGAGAATTTCCCATATCTGGCCAGGTGTGATAAATGCAGACGGAGCTGAGTATTTTTTAAGAGCTGCATACCTCTGTAAAACAGTACTGTTTTCTTTGCCACCTCTGCTCCAATTTGGCTGATACAGTTTTTCAGCCTTTTTTAAAGACATCCTTTGAGTGAAACTTCTATTTTTTTGCAAGATGACTCCACAAATGTATTTATGTAAATGAGAGTAAGAAATAATTTTATAGCACATTAGAGCAGAAATAAGTGGGGCAGAATGAGAACGCCCTGAACAGCCATTGCAGTAAGAAAAAAATGAACATGAAACCACAATCTCACAAGCTTGGCTGTGAAAGAATTGCGGGTAGGAACCTGAAGAATCAAGACCTAAGGACAGTGAGACATGGAAACTCTTCAGGAATCAACTAAGGAAATGAGATACACCTTCTCAGTTCATAAACAAGGAAACCAGATTTTACAGATTCTTTGCAGATAATGTAAGTGGAGGTGGAAACACAGTTAAAAATTTAGGAGAATATCTAAGTATTTTGAGCTGCTACCATGATGTGAATATATCTGAGGTAGTAGACATAGTTGTATAGAAAAGTTGGAAGGGGGCACTCAAATCATGTGTTCTGTTCTGCCTCCTCTGCCCATTTCCCCCCTCCCTTCTAATTTCACCTCTTCTTTGTACCCTCAAGCGTTAGAGAAGATGAATGTCCAGCTTGTTTTGCATGTCTGGGAAATAGGACATCTCTGACACTAGAAAGTGATTTCCTCCTTTCTAAGGAATGTCCGGGTTTTTGGTGGTATAATGTGGGTTCTTGGAACTTGGTCCCTAAAATTAATTTTAAAACTATGCGTCAGAATACGTTGTTAATAAAACCCTCTTGGGGGATGAGATCACTTAATTATAAAGTGGTACGAAGAAAGGATGCCTTCTACTCAATGAATGATTGTGACCAAGATAATGTCCCTTAAACATAAGGTATGGACAGTTGCTGAAGTGTACAGGTTAAGATTGTTGTTATCTGAAATTACAGAATTTAAAATAATCTTTCTTATATTTGATTGTTAGTACTAGTAATAACAATCCAGAGTTACTGCATTGAGACATTCAAAGCTTTAATATTTTTATTTAGTTTACATTAAATGCTGCATTTAATCTTTCCTTGGAAGTAGTACCACAAATACTACCCAAATACACTAGTACTTATACAAGTGTTGACTTCTCAGTAAATAAGAGTAAAGTACTGTTTGAGATGCTGGGAATGAAAAGGTAAGTCTGAAGTGCTGTGGCAGTACTTGGGATAGCTGATGCATGCTATTGAAAACACGCTTGAATCTTTTTTTTATAATGGAAAAAGTTCCTATATGTGTTTTAATTCATTTAAAAGTAATACATCATTCTTGGCATTTTTCAGAAGCTCAATATTCCTAAATTCTGGTGATAATTATTTAAAGTGAAAGCTTAAATTCCAGAGAAAAGTCTAGAAATTACATTTTACTGGGGGACTCCCCCCATGGACTGTATGTTCTGCTCCAAATTGAGATACTCAGCATATAATTTAACAGATGCATGGTAGATGTGTTTCTCTTGGAGTAAGTTGTACAGATTACTTGTTGTGCAAGTTACTCTGTGCGATGTTACACTACAAAAGATGACTTCATTCCATAGTAGTCAAAAAATACAAACAGGAGACTAGCAAGTCTGGAATGCAGGGACATGGATTTATGTACTACCAGAAGTTAATGAGCTGTGATTTTCTATGTTCATTGATTTCTACTGGGTTAGCCTTGGAACTCTTCATGACTTTGCCAGAGTGCATGTTTAGTATTCATTGCATTGAAAAGGTTGTTGAGAAGAACAGAAACTCTTAGAGGAGTCAGTGGCGTAGGTGCAGATTCCAGATGAGGAACTTTGCTGTAACTGCAGTGCTGTTCTCTGCAGGCTGGACTAGGGAAATGACTATGGAGAACTTTGGTTCTAGGCATTGTAACTGAGGCCAGATAGATTATTATTATTAAAGCTATAGTACTAATAAAATTCTAAGGGTTTTTATTCTTTTAAATTTGCAAAGTTCATATCTCCAACTTTAGTTTAGAAACTGTTCTCTTTTGGTCTCTTTAATTGCAGTTTTGTTTCAAGATAAAATTGCCAGATGAGGTCTGCAAAACCTGTCAGTAGATGCAGGATGGGGCCAGGCTGAAACTTGTTCATGTTCTGAGGCTTTCTAACAATGAAGAGTGGTACCATCAAGCAGTACTTTACTTTAAATGTGAATTTCTAAAATGCCAGCTTTCTCCTGTTAATTGTTAGTTCCAACAGAAAAATGATTTTTACCCATGAACGTTATTCTCTCTATATATATACATGTGTGTTCACTTTTATATATGTTTGTTGTTTGTTGTGTTTTTTCCCTTCAAGATTCTTGGATATCCCAGTCAGCTTCCTTCCCTAGGAATCAAAAGCAACCAGGTGTGGATTCCTTGTCACCTGTAGCATCACTTCCTAAACAGATTTTCCAGCCTTCTGCCCAGCAGCAGCCTTCTAAACAGGTTAAAGTCACATGTGCAAACTGCAAAAAGCCATTGCAAAAGGGACAGACTGCCTATCAGCGAAAAGGATCTGCTCACCTTTTTTGTTCTACTACCTGCCTCTCATCATTCTCACACAAACCCACTCCAAAGAAACTTTGTGTTATGTGCAGAAAGTAAGGGATTTTTAAAACATTTTGATTCATATTAGCAGCTAAATCCAGTAATACTTGAGATTCTCATACACGTATGATAACTGCTTCATTAATGATCCAAGTCTGACTATGTATTGTGTCCCTTTAATGTTGTTAGGAAATGTTGAATTCACTGTCTGCTACAACAGCAAAAAAAAATCTACCAGCATTTGAAGTGTGACAGATTGTTTCTCTGCAAGCCAATACACTAAAAATTACTGATTTTAAAAAACAAACAAACAAAACCAAAAAACCAACAACAAAACCCAAAAAAGATGTCCAGGTTAAGGTATATGCTGTGACAAGATATGCTTTGTATCTCAAGTGCTTCATCAGAAAAGCAGACTTGTGTTACATAGAAACCATTCACTCTGATAGATGAAGGTAAAAAGTCAAGACGCTGTAAAAGGAGAAATTTTTACTTGCAGGAAGCTGGAAGAAATTTTAGGAGCTCTTCCACTGTTGGTAGTGTAGGGAGAGAAGTCTTAGACTTTCCTCATAGTTGGGGGCAAATATGATGACGTGAAGGTAAAGATACACTAAGTGGGCAGCAAAGAACAAGTGACAAGCACACTTAAAGGCTTATTCTAAAGTGGTTAGGTTCCTTAATTTTCCATAGAAGATTTCCACAATTGTACTGTGGTAGTGTTAGGTGTGTAATATAGCTGTGCTGTATTGTTTTCTTTCAGTCAGATATTTGCATGTTTTCACTGCACACCCTGCAGTGACACTAGTTAAACAATGAATAATTCTTGCTGAACTAAAGAGGGCTTGTGGTAAAGACTGTCTTTGTTTAATGTATGTTTTAGAGAGGACAGTCTTTGCTCAGTTGCAGATTTAAGCTAATGAAAAAGTTTACTGAAACTCAGTGAAAGCTGTAGAAAATACTGATATCCTGTGTATGGATTGTTTGGTACACTGAAAATCTGGCACATTTAGCTTTAAAAAGAAAAACATGTAAAAGCTCAAATTCTTTCTTGTTTCTGTAGAGCTCTCTGCTCTTTCTATTGGCCTGTGTGTGGTTATATACTAGGTCGTTGGGAATTTTTTAGAAGTAATCTTTTAACTACCATATTCAGCTAGCTGTATTACATAAAGTGGTAAAGACTTTAAGGACTAATCTTACTTCTGACCAAAATTTTAAACTCATGGCTAAATTTCTGCTATCTTGCAACTTCAGAGATTGTAAAAGGATACATACAAAACAGTACTAAATGGAAATACTTCACTTTTGAATGATGAGGAAAGTATTTATGGCTTTTGGAGGGTTATTCAGAGTAATTTCCTTAGTGTATCTGATTTATGGAGAACCTCTGTGAAGTCACCTTTGGCAGTTCCTGAGGCGATGTTTATCTTTGCTCTCCCACTAGTATGCAGTTGCTTGCTCAATCACAGTTAAATAGAGGGCAGTATACACATGAAATTGTTCTCTGTAGCTTGCCTTTGTTGTGAAGCCAAGTCTTAACCGTTTCTTGCTTTATTGCTATGTTTTTGTTACATGATGGTAGGAAACCACATACTCTTTGCTCCATAGTTTTTTTCTGTGTTCCTTCCCTACTAAAGCAGACAACGTTGTTAGGTGGCAGTTGTGGATTTTGCTAAAGTTCCCATACTCTTTCACTGGAGATCTTTAGTGTAGGTTGGATAGATGGTAGTACTGCGTAGATCAGACTTTAACAGGTAGTGCTTAGATCTGTCATGTAAATGTGTAGATTAAGTGGAAGAAGGGAAGCTTATAATAATTTCTTTAAAAAGATTGTATAACCCCACTTGAAATTTCAGAATTCTTATGTTATCATAACACCACTTCTAGCAATCTTCTGAACCTTTGTAACTACATAAATAATGTAGGATTTAATATATTCTTTGTGTTTATAGTTTTTATTGGCTGGTGTTACTCTTTTTGAATTCACTCTCCTTTGGTATGAGTTAATATGTGCTTTGATATTAGCTAATCGTATTTATGAGTTCTGGTGTAAGCTCCTCAGGGCAGAAGTTCTGGCTTTGTTCTGCGTTATGGAAGTGCTAACACTCCAATACAAAGCCTTGGTAGCTCGCCAAAGGGGAAGCCAAAATCTGCTGGTTTTCCTTTGATGAAAAGAAGGCAAACTTGCAAGTTTATTTTGAAAGGTGTCTGTCCAGGGAAACATACAGCCTTTTTTTAGTGCTTATTCTTGTCTTAGGATTTCTAGGTATGAGTGTCTGGGACATGTCTGCTCCAACTGGCAGTCCATTGTGATGTCAGTGGATTCAAATGCTCCCAGTCAGTTTTTATTTATTCTGCATTTCCTTTTTACAGAACTTTTTTTTAAGACAAAGGAGAAGACTGTTTTTTTCTTATTTCCTTACTGCTTCTAATTTATAGTGTATAGTTGTTTGAGATTAAAATTTACTTGAAGTCCCTAGTGACTGGAAAAGGGCCGACACTGCACTCATTTTTAAGGATAGAAAGGAGGGCCCTGGGAAATACTGTGGGCAACCTTAACCTTTAGTGCCTGCTAAGATAATGAGGTAGAGACTACTAGAATCTGTGATAAGGCACATGGAGGCCAGGACAGTGATTCTAGACAGCCACCAAAAGCAAGTTCTGGCTAATCAACCTAGTGACCTTTTATGATGAAGTGACTGCATCAGTGAAAAAGGGAGGACTTACTGATGTCATCTGTCTGGATTTGTGTAAAGCCTTTGACTTTATCTCCCCCCAGCATCTTTCTATCCAAATTGGAAAATTACAGATGTAATGGATGGATCCTGAGGGTAGTGGTCAAGAGTTCAATGTCCAGATGAAGACTGGTGACAAGTGGCATAAGGACTTGGGAGTCTTTGTTGGGTCTAGTGCTGCTTAATGTCTTTGTCAGTAAAACTGACTATGGGATCAAGTGCACCCTCTGTGTGTTTGTGGATGACCTCGGGTTGATTGACATGCCTGATGATGAAATGCCATCTAGAGGGACCTTGATAAGATGAAATGGGTCCATGGAAACTCATGAGGTTCAAGAAGGCCAAGTACAAGGTCCTGCATTTGAGTCAGGGCAATCCTTGATGTCAGTACCATCTAGGGTATAATGGGAGAGAGCAGCCCTGTGGAAAAGGAATCAGGGGGTACTAGTGGATGAAAGCTGGATATTGTATAGCAGGACTTATTTAGGTATGAGATTCCATTTGTCTTAAGGGTTTTTAATGGAAGGCTTTCAAGGAGGTCTTTTTTTTAAAAAAGGAATTCAAACTTTGGGAAATGTGGCTAGTAATTCTCTCAATCTGGAGAATAGAAGGCTTCAAGGAGACCTTATACACAAATAAAGACCAGGTTCTATAAATCTGAACATTTCATTTAAAACTCAGATACAGCTTTTATGTAAAGTGGCTAGTTCAAATGTGCTTTGTTAATTTTTTATATGAGATGGACTTTGTCACAACTGGAATTTAATGCTGTGTTAATATCACTCGGTTCTAGAATAATGTAGCAACCCAAACAAAAAGAAAGGGCTTTATGCAGGAAAGACATAATACTTACATTACTCACAGTAGCAAAAAATACTGTTAAACTTGGTGTTTAGCATGTAACTTAACAACTACATGCACACAAACCAGATTTGAAATGTAAGCATTGAAAGAAGAAATGAATGTTGCAAGGTATAATGTGTTCTTGTTGAAATGCATACTGTACTTGTACACAAACATGCTACAGTTTGTTGTTTTTTTTTCTTTCAGGGATATAACAACAATGAAAGGTACCATTGTTGCTCAGGTTGATTCAAGTGAGTCGTTCCAGGAGTTCTGCAGTACATCATGCTTATCCTTCTATGAAGAAAAACAGAGTCCCTCAAAAGGAGCTGTGAATAAATCAAGATGCACTATCTGTGGTAAACTAACTGAGGTCTGGTTGACATTTTCCCCACCCCCACCCTTCTCTCTTTCCCAATAGTGGTAGTATGAATAACTTGCATTCTGAAATAAGAGAACAGAAATTTAAAATCTGATTCAGTGTTTTTGATATGCAATGAGATATTAAGGTACATGGGATTAATATTCCTGGAGAAATAATTCAGAAAGGTTAATATCTGAGCTTTGTTTCAGAAATGAGGTTTTTTTCTGGTATCCTGTTGCTACTGTCAACAATTTTACTAGGCGTAGAATCTTGTAATTATAACTCGTATCTCTCACATAGAAGAATTACTATTGAAAGAAGCCAAGGTGTACTCTCTTTACTTTTTTAACTGTATGTTTTGAAAGATTATGCAACTACTTTGAGAAATATATAGAATATATATAATTTTAAATTCTAATGAAAATTTCCTCTGGATGCCATTACTAAGCCTACTCAAGCTACTGCTTTACACAGCATACATGTTTGGCCAGTTTTTATATGCCACGTTGTTAGCATGTAAACTGAATATTTTGTACAACTGCATAAATTGACCTTTTTCTCTAATAACACAATTGTTACATTCTTTCCTATAATATTTGTTTCTAGGCTACAAGAGCAAATGGGTCCAAGATTTTTTTTTTCCTAGAACTTTGGAGGAAACAAACATCTATTTCTGTTTCTGTATTCCATGGCCATTTCAAACTTATCTGTTCTTAAAATAGTGAGATAATATGATCTGTGTTTAGTTACTGTACACCAGTAGTGTAAAAAGTTCTGGCTTGTCTAGTAGTTTCAGGCAACTTTGTGCTTGTGTGTTGATAGAATATATTTTTTATTCATATTTTTTAGATTCGTCATGAAGTTAGCTTTAAAAATATGACTCATAAGCTGTGCAGTGATCATTGCTTCAATAGATACAGGATGGCAAATGGTTTAATAATGAATTGCTGTGAGCATTGTGGGGAGTATTTGCCCAGTAAAGGAGCTGGAAACAATATTCTTACTATTGATGGTCAGCAGAAAAGATTCTGCTGTCAGAACTGCGTTGGTGAATACAAGCAGGTAATTACTTCTTTTTCTTTAAATATAAATTGAAATTAAATTAATACTATTTCTCCTTCAGTTTGTCCTGTAACTCATGATTTTACTTCTCTTTAGAAGTTCTAAGTAACAAAGACTTATAAGAATTAAAATCATGACAGCAGGGGCAAACTGTCCATGATGGACCTTTTACTTCTGTTTTTTTTTGATGTTGCCTTATTAGCATTATTTGTTATTAATGAAAATATAATTGAAATAAACCTCTGTTAATAATTTTTATTTCTTTCTAATGGGTATATCATCAGTGTTTTAGCAGTAAACCTAACACACACAGGCTTACTGGTCCTTAAGCGATGCTCTTTTTTAGATGTAAAAGCTCGCTTGTGTGCAGTTGAAACATGCAAAAATGTGCAGAGCCTGCAGATTGGACATTGCTGTGAGAATGGTGCCTGGTACAGGGAGGCTGTGTACCTGTACAATGCCTGATCTCCACTGTGCAGCACAGGATTACAGAATTTGCTGTTACTTTCATTCTTCTATCTATTAAACTTCATGCTTTCATATTAATTATTTAGTTTGTTTATTTAGTGGTCTTAAGAATAAGATATAATTGTTGTGGTTGAAAATAATTCCAAACAAAGAAATTTGGTCTTGGTGTCGTGTATTACAGAGCCAGCATAGCTCTGAACTGTTGCTAATGCTGTCTGGAAGGTTTAAATGTTAATCACAGCATTTACGGTATAATAGGATATCTCTGAAGTGGTAGATATTTTGGGGGAAGATATGCAATTTGGGGATTTATAGTAATATTTTTTTCTTTGGGCTTTTTTGCTTGGTACATTCTGCTGCAGGATTACAGGGACAGTGTTCTGAAAGTACTATTTTGCTAGCAAGGAACTTCTTCACCTGATTATGAAGTTTACACTTGAATTTGAGTGGCCTCAGCGCTGCATATTGCTTCGTATTCTTCACCTCTTTCAATTTTTAAGAAACCAAATTATGCAAGAGAAAAGGGAGTGCAGTGCTGAATGGTTTTAAGTTCAGTAATGTTGCATCACGTGTAATTGTATTTTCTACTTGGACATTCAGTTTTGGTACTTTAGGGGATGGCTATGATTGTGTATATGCTATGTGCAAACAGCAAGTTGGGAAACCTGTGTATGTAAACAGCATCACTGAAAACATAACATAAGCATTATTCTTTTGTCACAGCTGTACCAAAAGGGACAGGATAGGTTTCCAAGATACTAAAAGCATAGGCATGCCCAGAAGCCGTGGAAAGACTTGAAGAAACATTGAATACTGTCTCGAAGAAACAAAAAGGCATGAGATTAACTTTGAACTTGAAACATTCCCACACAACCAGTATAACATGCACTGCGCATGGAATTGTGAAGTGATCGTGGAATTTTGAGAGGTCGAATGATTAAATGTGTTGAACTCTTAATTACAGACTGTACTCTATTTGTTCAGATAATGTTAATTTTTTTTGTTTAGATATGTATTTGAGAGTGAGAAGGATATGGGAAGCAAGTTGTATGTTCTGTTTGCCTTGGGGAAAAGGAGTAGGTTGCAGTATCAGGAATCTTCATGAGTAGAGTTGGGTACTGTGTGTTATTACAAGTATCCTTAAGAGAACCTTAAAAATTAATAGAGAACTTTAAAAATGCATACCCACTGTTTTGGTACATTCAGTTCCAATAGACTTTCAAGCAAGTTCTTAATTCTTTTGTGATGATACTTGTTACTGAGGAACTGTTACAGCCTCTGAGAAGTCTAATTTGAGTGTTCACGTGCATCTGGTTTGGAGTGGTGATTCAGAGTAATTTTTAGCTTGTAGGTTTCAGATGTTCCTGCAGTGTGGGGTTTGGAGGTATTTTTGATATTAAGAGAAACTGAAGCTATATAATTAGGCTTTTAGTGTGTTGCAGGTGTCAAAGTGGTTCAGGACGGAAATAAATATTTAAGAATGTTTAGTTGTCTAGCAGGATTTAGTTAAGTTTGAAGTTTCACTGTTTTTTTTTTAACTGTACATTTTCAAGGAGTTACGGTTTTACAAAAGGAATTTAGACTTTGAAAGTATCACTGAATTCTTTCAGCTTGAGGGAGAGAGGGCTCCAAGAAGAACTTAGAGTGGTTTTCAGTACTGAAAAGGAGCATAGAAGGAGAATGGGGACAGTGTTATTAGAAAGACCTGTTGAGAGCTGAACTAGATGACATATAAAGGTGCCTTCCTAGCTAAAACCATTTTATTGGTTCTGTCAACTCATTGGACCACAACTGCTAAATTTTAGGTTGCTTTATTCAGGTGTAACAACGTTTTTTTGGAACTTTTTTGTTAGGCCTTGCTTTTAAAGGAGAACTGATGAAGGAGAGAATGTGGGAGAGTTGCTGTTACATACTGGAATAAAATTATTAGAACAATACAGGAAAAGTTCATGTATCTTTTGATTGCAGCATTGTGTTGTTCAACTGATAATTGTGTGTCATAACAGTTTTACCAAATGTTTTCTCACAAACAGTTGTAAAGTACATAGGTCTTACTGGTTTGAGCTTTGTATTAAGCAGTTGCATTGTAAATGTCATACACCTATCAATATGCTATACATTGTAGTAGTAATAAATGAAAACTGAGTTTTGTTACTTGTACCTATCTACATACTTTATCTCTATTTTTTTAAATAAATATTACACTGGTTTGAACAATTAATTTTCAGTAACTTATCATGGACATTCATTTTCTTCCTGGCATAAAAAAAATTGAAGTGGTAGATAATTAAAATTACTCTGGCTTTGAGAATGGCCACTGAGTGCTATCCATCACTGCAAGGGGTTTCTTTCCTCTGCTTTAGACTAGACTGTTGGTGGGAGTAAGAAACAGTGTTATTCCTGGGAATAGTTTTTTTTCCTGAAGTGTCTAGTTTGCCTTTCAAGGTGATGAGTGCACTTAGCTTTCTATGTACCCGTTTGAGGATGTGGTTTAGAACTGAGACACAAGCTAACTGAATATTTAGTGTTTTTCTCTTCTAAGAGGTGATGGCTCTTCTTTCTTACCTAAAACTGAAGTAATTAAAGAGTGTAGGGTTTTTTGTATTAAAAAAGCTGTGAAAAACAATTCAAGAACTAATAAAAATAAACATAGCCTAACTAATGCTCACTGTGGTTATGTACATGTGCATGATAATTGTCTGACAGCACACAGATATTCGTGGGGACAGCTTAGTGCTAGTCAAACTTTAAAAAAAAAGATGAGACACAATACAATTCTTCCTCCAAAAATGAAATAAGTGTGACAACTTAGGTGAAACGTGAAAGCAAACCCCCTATAAAAAGTGGTTTGTTAAACCTGAAGAAGGTGACTACTCCTAGATCTTAAAATTCTTTACCTATTGTACTGAGATTCAGACTCTTCACATGTAGAAGAGCAAGAGTGACTTACTTTTTACACTAAACAAATGAAAATGCTAAAAAAGAATGCAGTCATACCTAAGGTGGCTAAATTGTGTTAGGTAATTGTGCAAATGAAATATGTTCTTTGGATAGGAATTTCATATGATTAAAATGAGAGCCTAACCACTTTAAAAATTAGTGATTTAAAAATTAGTATCCATGCAGCACTTTGAAACGGACCCTAAATATGCCTGACATGAAGACATTGCTCAAAAGAGCATACATTTGTTGTTTAATTTTTTTTGTGATGTGTGAAGGAAAACCTGCAGAACCTTGTCTAGGCAAACCTGCTTTAGTAGAGAGGAGTTGGGCTAGATCTCCAGCGGTCTCTTCCAACCTCTAGTGTTCTTTGAGCTCTAGTAATTTCTTCATAGGGTTCTTAATAGCTCTGCAATGAAATGAGTACTGAGTGAATGCAAGTCAAATGAGTATTTTTCTAGTTGGAGAGGATACTTCCAATGTCTTTTCATCTAGTTAAGTTTTCTTCAGTGCTAAATAAAAGTACATCTGATTGACTTCCTTGTTTTCATGAAGACTTGCTACTGAACATACTTCAAGGCTAACTGATTTATGCCAACTACTCACAAGCAGTAGGGGAAAAAAACCCAAACCATAACCAAAAACCTTTGTAGCAGTTTTGCCTCCTTATTTTGAATGCTGCTGCTTGTCAGACAGCTGCTTTTGGGAACTTTGAAAGCTTGCTTCATCTGCTTGAACTGTGCATAGATTTAGGAGCCTTCACTGTATATGACAATAGGCAGATTGGCTCTGCAACTTGGGATTCATTGCTTACATAGACTTTGTATTTAGTGTCACAAAACATATTGCTGTATACTAGTTTAAATCTCACTGAATGCTGTGATACAATGTCTTGTTACATAGTACTTCGGTGGAATCATCTAGGGTTTTCTCCTTTATCTTGTCCCATGCAACATTTGTTCTTTTTCTGTGCTTCTTTCCCATTGAGACAGACCTGTCCTTTTTGATAGGAAAATTAACTACACGATCTGCTGCTTCCTGCCACCATTACTGCTTTGTAAACCCTTGTTTCTAAGTGTCTGTTTGAAGAGTAAATATACTGGTTGACAAAACCACTAATTGTGAGAGTAGAACAGCTGCTTTATGTAGATATATTAGAAATACTAGCTTTTAAAATATTAAAATGTAACTTCTGATCACTTAGAAACTCTAAGTGGCTTCAACTAGTTCAAATTAGTTCAATAGCGGAGTCTCTTCCTCATATGATGAATGACTTCTGTGTTGTTTCAGATAATACTTAGTTTGGCATTTAGTGCTCTTTAATACTGATATGTGATGTTATGTAGACTTAAGGTGGAGATGGAGTGAAGAGTGTCCAGCTATCTGCTGTGGTTAAATGACAAAAATTTTCATCAACCAAGACACAGTCATTTCCCTTCCTGCTTAATGGTGTGGGGGCCTCTTAGTATTTATGCCTTCATTTTTTTCCATCTCTGATGCAAATCAAGACCTTCAAGAAAGTATCCTGTTCTTGCTCTTATTTGCTCCTGATTTCTGGAACCATTTGTTTTTCCATTTCTGCTTCAAACATCTATCTTCAGCTGTAGAATTCATTACTCTTCAAGAAAAACTTTATCATGAACTTCCTTATTGGCACTGGATTATTGTTCACAGCAAGTAGAATGGTTTGTTGATATTTTGAACGGTCAAGTAAGATAGGTACCTCAGGTATGTTAAAAGAACAATGCAGTTGTGAAGGAAAGTTCTTAGGACCATCAACATTGTAATCTGTGTGGGAACACAGAAAATTCTTGGGAAGAAGAAGCAAGGAGGTGATTAGGTATCAAAGTTAGAATGGATACATCTATGCATTGCTATACCTGGAATCATTGGACAGAGTAGGGGGAAAGAGGGAGAAAAAAGCAAATCGGGAACAGTTGAAACATTCAGTTACTGTAACAGTAACTTACTTTTTAAGACAAGGGGTTTCACCTTTGCTGGTTATGAAGGCATGAAGGCAAGTGTCTTGACAATAGTAACAGAACTGGCTAAAAGAAGGGAACATTGCCAGCTGGAGATGCCAAAGAAAAACTGGATGTGTTTTTGATTTGACTGTTCACAGAGTTTAGCTGAAGGAATGTAAACACAAATCACTTGATGTTTCAGGACCACTAAAACACATCAGCTTTTGCTCATAAGACTTGGACAAATGTTTTAGAAGTGTTAATAATCTTAATATCCTTCATTGGAGCAGGAAGGGGTTTGCAGTTACTATTCTTGAGGGACAGATTATTTGGGTGCAGTATTTTGAAAGACAGAATAAATAATAGAATTTTTTCTTTCTTTGCTGTTACAGATTCTGATGGTATCTGGTTCTTTTCTTAGATGTACATGTTCCATCTGGATCATCCTTTTTTGAAATAAATCTGAAGTAGTTTGGTTACTGTTTTCTTGATTGTTTTAATGGATCTCTGTTATCATGGAATTCTGTATAGTGAATATATTTTCTACTTTAAAAAAGTCTGTCTTCTTTACTTTTCTACTTGAACAGAAGCTGATGTGTTTTATCCCAGAATATTCTTTTCTTGAACCTTTCCTGGTGTTTACCTTATTTCTAATCTGAAACTTACTCTGTAAAGCTACCAGAGTGATGCTTGTTGCCTGGATGGAGAAATCTGTACCAGTCTGTTTTATCATGGGCCATATGAACTGCAAAACACTTACTTCAACTGTAAACAAGTGTTTAGGCTGCTGCATAGCATTTTAGCCATCAGCTGTGCTATTCCAGTGTTCTGACTCAACCAGCCAGTGCATAGGAGAAGTAGCAAGAGTGCATCTTAGAGTGTACATTTTCTTACCCTGCTCTCTAACCTGAAGGCACAAGCAGCAGTTTGTACAGCTTTTTTTTTCAGTCAGGAATAAACCCCCATACCAGAGATGCTTGAATTCAAGGCACTTAATAATCCTGGAACCAGGAAGTTCAAGAACAGAAACTTTAGTTTCATTTGTAAACAGAAGTGAGACTTCTAAAATACTTTGAATCTAGTGTTGGTCTGATACTTTGGGGCTTGATCTTTCTTCTTAGTAGATCTGTAAGAAGAGCTCTGGCTTTTAGCTTTTATGATCCTTCTGGTAAAACATAAAGGAAGACCAAGATTCCTCATAAAATAATTGTTGCTGATAATGGCATGAACAAAAAATCCTCAGAAACACTTCAAGTGAATGTTCTATTTCCAGGAATCTGAATTGCAGCTTCATCAGTACTTCTGATTATGGAATATGTCTAATTCATCTGTTTTGTCTTGCATCTTGATGACCACTTTTGCAGTTAGCAGTTTGAATTCAGTACTGTCCCAGTGGACAGAATGAAGTGTCTGTAGAATTAGTAACTGGTAAGAATTTTCAAATCTCTTTAAGTGTCCTTTATAATCTGGCTTTTCTCAGTCATCTATTGTGAAATACCTATTGTGAAGGAGAGCTGATTTCTACGATAAGTGTTCTAATAAAACATACGAACAAGTCATGAAAGAATGAGTTTAGATTCAAGTATTGTAACAGCCTGGAGGCTTTGGAAGAGGTGTACTTGGTGGCGTAGTGAGGTAGAGGTGTAGTCAGACAACATTACATTGAGCTTCCCCTCACAGGCCACTGGGCCTTTGTTCTCTAGAAACTTTGCTTCTGGATTAGCTTTATTTTTTTTGTACTTAGCAACATAATCAATGCAATTGCTCCTTGTTCTGCAAGATTACTTAGAGGAGGTTGCATCTGTGCCATGATCTAGTTGATTGGATAGGGCTGGGTGATAGGTTGGACTGGGTGATCTTGGAGGTCTTTTCCAACCTAGTTGATTCTGTGATTCTGTGAATTTTCCTTATTAATGTAATAGTGCCTTTATTACTTTTTTTGCTCAAATTCCAGTTCTTAAACTTGATATATTTTCATAGGACACGGTAGATTTTAATTTTCCAGAAGTGGTGCATGGAAGATAATTGCTTGATACTTGTGGATTGGTTGAGAGTTAATTCTATGTTTGGAGGAAAATTGAAATTGAGACTAGTTTGAACATGCAGGGTTTAGTCTCTCATCACTTTTGCCTACCACTGAAATATTGTGGGGAGCACAAGCCACTACTTCATCTCAAATGGGAGATAAATGCCAAGAAAGTAGCAAGGTCACCTGGAGAAGGTTATCCAGGATTATATCCATTTCAGTATTGAATATCTTCAAGGATGGGAGCTTCAGCTTCTCTGGGCAACCTATTGCAGTATTCACAGGAGCGTAGCCAGGGGGTCTAGCGAAGTGATTTCTATACTCAGAATTCTACAAAATGCACAGTGGAAGAATGAGAGGCAACAGGCAACTTGAAACAAAAGAAAACTTACATTAAGCTGAAAGGAAAAGCTTTTTTTCTGTGAGGGCTGTGAAATCTTCCAGAGATGTTTTGGCCTGCATATCCTTGGAGATGCTCAGTTTTGCCTGAACAAAATCCTGAGCAAAGAGCATTCTGCATTTAGGGTTGCACTTGACCTCTATATAATTCTGCGATCCTGTGGTTCTGAAACAAAGGATGAAGCAGTGATTTATAAATCAGAGTCAGAAAGTATTTTTGTTTTGTTCTTGTTCCTTATGTCGTAATGAAAACGTCTATGTTCTTTGTTCTCTTTTCTCTTTACTGGTGAAGTTTTTTTGTCTCTTGCCATGAGATGCCAAGGACGTTAACGCTGCTTTACATTTTCCTTAATTTCTGTTCTGCACAGCAAGTTTTTTGAGGATGGTTAAAATATTCAGTTAAAAAGAACAATGTTCTGTAGTAAGAAAATGAGTTATTCTGCTTCAGAGCAGAGATTGAGACTCTAGAGTGTATGTCAATAGGCATCCAGGAAGGAGGAATAACAGGGCCAGGTACTTGGGATGTTTTTCCCTGAATGTTCTCTTAGCTTCTCACTCTCTAGATGTCAGGAGGTCTTTTGAACTTCATGCACTGTTCCTGTACGCTATTTTTAGCCAATCTCTTTAATTTGCACTTTTCCAGTCTCTTTGTGACCACACATAAGCAGCTTACTCTTTGGTAAGAAATTCTGCTGACCTGTTTATTAGAACAGCTGATTCATGTTGTTTGTGTTGAAACTTCCTCTGTTGATAGTGACATGATTTCCCTTATGAGCTCTTTGTATTAGAAATGAACAGTTGCTCCAGTGTACCCAACATGATGTCATCTTTGAGTCTGTCATTATCCTCATAAGTTATCTTTTTTCTTTGTCAAACGTTGTCTTGCCTCATAAGAATGCTCTTTGGACTCTTGTGTACTACTGTAGTTCTTATTTTTATTGAATCTTTTGTTTATTTGTTTATTTATTCTAGCTAGGAAGGTATTTATGTCTTTGGTAAATAGTGACCTGCAATATTCTTACAGGTAATATTACTTATAGTATTCTTGAGGCCCTTTTGTGTATGAGCCTGTGAGAGGAGGTGAATGTATATTGGCAGAATAGCCTGAACTTGCACAGCAATACAACTCCTGCATTTTGATCTTTGTACTTAATGTAAAGTTCATCAGTAATATGGGCAATTAGGAGGGTTACTCAGTGCTGGGTAATGTCTTTAAAGGCAAACAGAAAAATGAAGTGAGTTGGGAAGAAAAGATCCTGGAGTTGTGTAGAAAAAACTTTGAGGAGATCACCTTGACACATGATGCTTTTTGGAGGAAAGCCACAGCAAAGGCTTCATCAAAGCAGTGTGTGAAAATTGTGAAGTTGTGTGGTGTTTTGAAGTTTTGTTGTTCTCTGAGAGATGCTACACACAGTTTGTGGCAGAGTCATGTGCTTTTTTATATACATGATTTTAATACAGGGATGTTGTTACCCATGTTAATAAATCCATTAATTTCTTCCCTGGCTTTCTCTAAGGCTGGATTTAGGTAGTTCTCAAATGTAAGGAGTTAAGAAGAGTGAAGATGGTCACAGAAACTTCTGTTACTCTGAGCAAAGTGAGATACCTCTGAAACACGCTTTACCTTTCCTTCTCCCTTCAGATGCTGAAGAGAGAAGATGGAGGTAGTGCCAAATATATTTCCCAACAGAGGGGAAGAAATCTTAATTCCTCAGCGTCAGTAGGATATTTTCTGGTACTCAATAGGTTGAGAGTATACCTGCTTGGAGACTCATTGGTGTTCTAAATGAAGAATTCTGCTATCACTGTCACAGCCATACTGCTCTTTTCATGGGCAGAGAAGTTGCCTAGGTTTCCACCCTCCCACCCTCCAAAGCTTGCTTTATGGTACTTGAGATGCTTTCCTAACACAAGTATTTCATGTAGGTCTGAAGTGTGGATTTTGTGGTGTTTTATGTTGGTGTTTCCACTTGGTGCAATTTTTCTGTGCTTCATAGAATGTTTGTTGCTTGTCTGACTGCTGTGTTGCAATATACCAAAATTGCATTCTGTTACCAGACTCAAGGAATTGGAGTTCCTTACTGGGTCCAGTAAGGAGCATAGAAACTCTGCAGTGTTTCTTCTGCATGGAGTACTGGAATTAGGAGAGTTGTGAAGTTAAGGCTTCTCTCAACAGTGCTGTTGCCAGGAAAGTGCTGTGCCCAACTCATACATGATAGTGTTAAGGTTTTTGTCTTTACACAGAAGTTTAGCTTTAGCTGGCTTTCCCACCAAGACCCAGCCATAGTGCTAAGTGCTCTTGAGAGGATGGTCATCATGAGATCTAGTTAATATAGAAAGGTCCTGTTGAGGATGCAGATTGCAGAAGTAAATGTTTTCTTCTGTATTTGTTACACCATAATTTAAAAGCAAAACTCAAACGTAATTTTAACTAATGCCTTGTTTTGCTTTGCACTATGTTGTAGAAATATGCCAAATTAACATCTTGTATTGGCTGCAGAGCCCAGTGCAGGTTTTTTGACATGACTCAGTGCATAGGACCTAATGGGTACATGGTGCCATACTGCTCACCTGCATGCATGAGCACACACAAATCAGAATATGCAAAATCACAAAGTGAAAAGGGTGATAGATTTCCAGCACTCACACCGGGGGTTGGTGGTTTCATTTTTGAGTTTATCTATGTAGATGTGACTAGGGTTTAGGATACTAACTAAATTAAAAAAAGAAAAATAAAAAGAGGGTAATCTTACATTCAATATTAGTAAATGGACCCATGAGTGATTGTTTTCCCCACTGGTCTTTTCACTTCATGTCAGAGATAGTTCTCAAATGTCTCAAGGCTTTCTGGGAAAAAATGTTAAGCTGTGATGTGCTCTGATGTGTCACAGACCAGTTATACAATTTTCATGCTTGTGTATTAATGCTCTTTTGTCTGTGATCCAGCTTCACCCCATTTTTATCTCCAAGCAACAGTTGGAGAAGGATAGAGGTAGTTGTATATGGGTAATTTTTTTTTTTCTGGGTGAAGGGAACTGATAGGTAATTCAAAATGTGTGTTCTTCAATGTGTAGAGCAGCATAGATACCAGTTTAGGGAACACGAAGTTGAAAACAGTGAATTTTATAGAAGGTGCAATTTCACGTTTAACGCTGATCCCTAATGGAAGAATTCAGCAAAACCTCCGTGATAACCTTTTGTTCTGTGTGACTCGTAGAATCTGCCTGGAGAACAGACAAGTCTTAGCTTTTTACATTGCAGTGGTGGGAAGAGCTGACCTGTACAGTTACTGTTTTTCTCCGCTGCTATTTTGTGTTTATTTTGTTAGTAAACTGCCTTTTTCTTCTAGGTATGGGAATTATTTGCCACTTTTGTAAACGAAACTCTTTACTTCAGTATCAAGCCACAATGCCTGATGGAAAACTGTACAACTTTTGCAGTTCCAGTTGTGTAGCTAAATTTCAGGTTAGCGGTTGTGTTAAAATTTTCCTCCATAAATCTTTTTGTGCCTGTGTTTGTGTTAAGTAATTGCATATACTTGTATATACTTGTTTACGAGCTGTGATTAACATAGATGCTTCTGGCCCACAATAATTTCATTGACCAAAGTACTGTAATGATATCACTAGCTGCTATCTTTAAAAGCCCAATAATAGCAACCCATTTCTTCTTGATACTTGAAGAAAACCCAAAGCAGTGTCGGTGCTCATCTTACTTTTACCACCGTAGTCTCTCTATGGTGATGAACCTTGCATTGAAAAGTAAAAAATACCATCTCTTTTGTACTAAACACATTAGCAGAATCCTGGCATTGAACATTGCACTAACAAAAGTGAGTCATGAGGAATGGTGACTGCCTTTGAAATGAAAGGTTAGTTCCTAATCCCATTAAAACCTGTGGATGAAACTAGCTGTCTAAGTTATGTCCGTAAACCGGAGTGCTGAAGGTCTAATGGTAGGATCACCAGAAGAGGCTGCTACGCTTGCGGAAAATGTCATGCTCTTAAATGACATAAAATATATTCTAGTAATTAGGTGATTAAGGAACACTTTAAAAAGAGAATATTTCAGTTCTTGCTTGTAAAAATTATTTTCCCAGATGTGTGTTGTATAATTCGTAATTGCCTCCTCATGTGTCGTCAGTTACACCCATGTGGAGTTTTTCCATTTGTCATTAAATTTTCCTGTTTGCTGTCAACTGGGAAGCAAATCAATGTCTTAATTGTTTCCTTAACATACCCTGTGTAGGACTTCCATCATGTAGCCCTGTTCTGTGCTTCCGTCCTAACCAATGGAGTGGATGTCTGATTAACAAAATAGATGAAGATTGTTAGTATGTAATGACAAATCTGTAGTACTTACTATAAACTCGTTTGGCATCTGTTTTGTTTTTCATGGTCTTAAAATTGGTTGCAGCCCCAAGAGCCCTCAGAACAAAACTTTCCTGCTGAGTGAGAGAAATAAAGCTAGTGAATGACAAGTACAGCCTGGGCCTTCTTGGACTTGCACATAAGTCAACGTTTAAGTAACATTGACTAGCTCTGCCAGATCAATTGATGCTTGTGGGTTTCAGCTCTTGCTGATACATTGTGGTTGCTTCTCTTGCAGTTTGTGCTCCATTTATATGTTTCTCTTTAATATTCTAATGAAGTTTAATTAGAGGAGCCAAACAGTCTGTTGAATTTTCAGTTAAGACCCAAGAATGGGTGGGCAGTCAGTTGCTTCCGATTAGTTTGCTCAAACACCTGTAGGATTCTAACTTGTGACAAATTTCATTTACTCCCTGTAGGGAAGATGTAACATTTTGTTCACCAGTAGGTTAGAGTCAGTTGTATGAGAACAGCTTCTTACTCGGGTCATGCAGCGCTTACCTGGAAAGAACAGTATACCACATTGGATTATGTTTCCTTAAGGCTTTTGTTTCAGGTGTTGGAATGGACTGCCCAGGGAGGTGGTTGAGTCACTGACCCTGAATGTGTTTAAAGGTTGTTTGGATGTGGTGCTTGGGGATATGGTTTAGGGTGAACCTTACAGAGTAGCGATACTGGTTGGACTTGGTGATCCTGAAGGTCTTTTCCAACTGGAATGTTTCTGTGGTGCTGTGATAAGGGTTTGAATCTGAACTGGGAAAATGGTTTAATCCATTTGGTCAATTTCAGGGCTTTCTGTAATGATATTTTGAAAAAAACATCTGATACACTATGGTACCCCATCTTTTTCCCTGTTTACTACTGAGATAACTCTAGCTTCAATTTTCTGGTATTACATCAATCTCTTTTACTGCACCTGTTCTTGACATTGGTTGTTGTTAGAGGTTATTGTTCTCAGAGTAATTGCTATTTTGGGTCTGTGTTTCCCTTCTGCAAAAGTTGTAGTCCTTTGGTTTACAAATGAGTTAGAATATGTAAATTCCCAATTAATTTACAGTACTTTAGAGTTGGTTGGATTTGTGTGAACAACTTTTTGCTTCTAGGTACCTCTTGGTTTACTGTATTAAATTATTTGAAAGATTTGGTTGAGTTGCTTGTTGTGCAACTTAGGTCCATATCTGTAGTCTCCCTCGTGTGGACAGCTTGCAGTACCATTCATCCTTGTAAGAAAGAGGATATAAGAGGGAGAATACACTTCTTGATGTGGCTTTTTGGTTTGGCAGTTGGTGGTAGAATAGTGTGACTGTATCGTGTGTGTTTTCATTCTCTGGAGGATGTTATCACAGAGTTCAGGACAGAACTGTTCCAAAGTTGTAGTGTTCTGCTTTCTTTATCCTTACTGAGTTAGTTGAAGATCTTGCTCTGAACTTGTCTCTTAAGAAAAAAGGAACTGCTAATTTATATATTGCAAACTTGGAGGATGTAGTTCAAGTGTGTTCCCCAAGTTAGCGACTATATGTGTGTGTCTCCAGATAAAGCTGTCTTGTAAAACATAAATCTAAACAAAATTGTTTTTTAAATTGTGCTAAAACTTTTTTCTTTCCTTTTTTTTTTTACTGTCTTTTTAAAATGCACAGATGAAGAGTTGTAGGACTGATATGTATAAGAATTGAAAGTACAGTATTATTTTTAGGAGGTTACTTATTGTGTTTATTCACTAATGTTTTGTTTATTCATCATCATTATGGTGTATGTAAGTGTTCTTCATTAAATACTTTACATCTCTTTCTCACACCCATAATACATGTATTTTAAATACATGTTTTTTTTAGAGGAGTATGTTTCAGCAGGAAGCATGGAGGTATTTTGGCATGCTTGTCATAGAAATACTTTTCCAGATTTGATTAGAATAAAATTAATTGAGCCTTCCACACTGAGGTTGGAAGGTGTCTGTGTGTGCCCGAGTGCTTGGTTCCCTCCCCAGTTAATTAAGTGCCCATGATTTTGCTTGTGGAACAGTCCTAGTAGGTTACCATTTGTAAAGGATTCCTTACACCTGTTAATTTCTTTTTTTTTTAGTGTTAATAACAGAAAAAAACTGACCACAGTCTGGATGTCCTTCTACGTACACATTTGTGTACAGAACTGTTTCAGCATTTTGGTTTTGTATTGCTGTGGATAGGAATAACCCCTCTAGCAATAATGCTGTGGTGGCCAGTGCAGGCCAGAAGCTGTAGTGCTGCACTGGTCTTTTCATAAGACTTGCTAGCCTGTGTCTGCCTACTGTTCATTAGTTATATGGCAGCTTAGAGCAGTTGGATGTGGTTGCATGAAAGGCTAAAAACCACTTGACAATGATTTCTTGGCTTTGCTTGGTGCTTCCTATGCTCTTGTTGTTCAGAACAGACTCAAGATTTCTTAAGTCATATTAACCATAACTGGGTTTTGATTGAATTTGAGATAGTTGAAAGAGTGTGTGTGTATATGATTTCAGAGTTACCTCTGATAAAGCACAGCATCGTTAAACCTTGCTCTTCAGGACAACCTGTAAAAGATTTTAATGAATTCGTGGTCCCTTAGCTGCATTATTTTTTTGTGTGTAATAATCTTCAACTCCACTCATTAAAATACACTATACAGAAGCAGTCCTGAATGGTAAGCAGATTGATACAAACTTTAAGGAGGCATGCATGTGATTAATGGCTGGTTTTACAACCATCTTCTGCTTATTAGAGAGCTTTGAGTAATACAAATTCAGTTCTTTACTGATTTCTGTGGGACAATACTTAGTTGATCACAGTTTACAATAAAAAACATTGCTTTTGTTTTAGGAGCAGTAATGCTAGATTGTTTAGATTTTTTTTTTAATGTACAGTCAGATGTAAATATGCTTTAAAACAAGTTTTGATTTTAAACAATCTCCAACTCCATTGTTCTCACATCTTTAGCCTTTGTTATTGTTCAATTACAAGCTCCCTATAGGCTCTGGATTTCAACCACAGTAACCAGTTGGGAAAAGAAATAAAGCTAATGCTGGCATACTTGGAAAACATGTTTTGCTTTTAATTTGCAACCTTCACAACATAGGATGTTTTGCAGCTGCTTTTCATTTGCTGAACACTTACTGTATTTCATCTTCATTCCTCATCTTTAGCATTTCTGTACAAGTTGTCATAATCTGCTAGTTCTTTAACATTTCCTTTATTCCTGAGCTGGAAGTGGTGGGTATACTTGCTTCTTGTTTTCTTTTTATCTTCAACCAGAATCTCTAGACTTGCATTGTGTTTTCATAACCCACATGGCAGCAAGTGCTGAGCATGAAGAGACCTACAAGTGCAGAAAAACACAGCTTAGCTCTGAAGTTAGTGCAAGTCTTCAGCTACCTGTTTAGAGCAAAGTCTAATAAATACCTCTCAAGCACGAGGAATTTTGCTGGATATAGTGGGAAAAATATGACAATACTCTGTGGGCATCAAACTATTAAAGTTGTTATGAGACAAAGGACCATTAGGGTAATGACGGTGTTATTTCTGATAGATACGGCATTTTGTTCTCGGATCCTGTACACAGCTGGGAAATGCACATGACTGCTTTGTGTCTGCAGAGTCCTGAGAAAGAATTAGTGCATCTGCATAAAATGATACTGTTTGCACTGCTAGCTAGCGCTCAGCAGTTCTGGTCTACTGGGATGAGGGTTTATATATATTGGTAAGCCCTCTCATCACTTGAAATTTATTTTTTTTTTAGTGTACATGAACCTTTAGTAACATGAGAGTCTGAAGGAAAGTGTCCTGTAACAGAAATGTTTCAGCTTTTCACTGTTAGAAGGTAGAAATTAGTAACAAATCTGTGTGAAGAGAGCTTCTCTTTAGATGCGTTTATCTTGTTGCAAACACTGCGGGTAAGTCTGTTGAGAAGACAAATTTAAGATGTTTGTCCTGAGTGCTTCAGTTGGCTGGGAGTGCTGCTAATCCAAATGTCTTGAACAGCGCATGTGTAACACACTAATTGTTCTCACTTGATCTACAGAACATGCAGAGGACTGACCTGGAGGCATATAAAAAGAATATGGATGCTTTAAACCCGGTTTCTCTATCTGCTGATAGCATCAGAGATACATTAAGCGAATTATGCAATTACAGAATTAAATTCTCATCCCTACACTTGCAGTCTATAGTATTTTTCTCAATCTTGTAGTATTTTTCTCAATCTTGTAGTATTTTTCTCAATCTAAAGACCCTTAACTGTAGGATCTGGCTGAATGATTGTGTTTCCTGATGTGGTGGTTGAGGCTGGCCAGGGCTATTATCTAGTTTTCTCTAATCTGAGTAGATGCAGGGTTTATCAGTGAAGGCCTTTTACTATTTGTCTTTTCAAGTAACATGCTGAGGTAAGGTGTTGATAATCTGCCTTGTTTGTAGGTCTTGTTGTAGGAATTTCTGAGACTAAAGCAAGTTGTGAAATGTGTTTATTGCAAAATATGCGTTTTGTGATTAACAAGTGTTGGGTTTTGGGAGACTTTGTTGGCGTTTATGATTACTCAGAAATAACAGGCATTAGAAAGGTAAGGTAAAAAAAAAAATGACCAAAAATAATTGCTGTGGAAGCAAGGATAAAGATTTGAGATGGGAAAAACATGCGATATCAATGGAAAAGACTAACCTGTTATGCTTTTGCCAGTAGTGCTCCTGAATTGATTTATAAACTCTTGGTTCTTAAACACTATAAGCTTAATTGAAATGACACATTTTACTCACTTTATTTTTTTTAGTGATGTGTATGTGAATTTATGTTTTTCAGACTCTCGGTGTGCAGTCTTCAACAAATGGTCAGTTCGTCTCTCCTAGTGATATCCAATTGAAATGTAATTATTGCAAAAATTCTTTTTGTTCAAAGCCAGAAGTACTGGAATGGGAGGTAAGGGCTTGGGTTTGGTTTTTTTTTTTTTCTGTTACTTTTAGAATGTTAACCTGTTTAATTTTAAACCTGTATCTTCAGTACAGTTTTTCTAAGTAGCTATTTTGTAAGTTATTGAAGCTTGAAAAATTAAGTTAATAAAATCTACCTGGTTCTGTAGAACGTCAAGGTGAAAACAGAAGTCTGCTCATAAACAACAAATTAAAAAGCATCTATGGGTTTTAAAGAAATTGGTAATTTCTTAGATCAACTCTGGAACTCTGAAGCCTACTTTCGTCTTCAATTATTGAATGACTGGATACGATAGATTGTTGTTACACATCTTTATGAACTGAGAGAAGTGTCTGAAGAGCTTATGCTAAAATCAGTTGGCATGTTTTCTCTTTAGCATTTTCATATGAAATTGTAGCATTCACTGTCAGCTTGAGTGAGAGCTTTAAATTTTTAATGTTATAAGTCACGCTGTAATTGTGTATTTGCGCTGCTGTTTGCTTTGCACGTTAAAGTCGTTATCCTGATGGCAAACTATTAAACTTACACTATCCAGACTGTAAGATTTTTATCCCTAAACCCTATTCATGATGCTCTGCAACTTTGCATTTAGAACAAAGTGTATCAGTTCTGCAGCAGAGCGTGTTCTGATGATTACAAGAAACTACACTGCATAGTGACGTACTGTGAATACTGTCAAGAGGAGAAAACGCTACATGAGACGGTGAATTTCTCTGGCATCAAAAGACCCTTTTGTAGCGAAGGTATGATTTTTTTTTCCCCCTAAAGTATTGGTCATTGCAATTCTACTGCATTTGACTTGCTGTGTTAATATTTAATGTTAAATTTTAAGGTAACGACTCATTCTCTTGTACTTGAAGCTAAATCACAAGTTTCTTCATTATTATTATTATTGAGCACATGTAGCTGTTAATTTATCTGTACTGCTTTTGTAGCCTTTGGTTGAGTATTTCACCTTTTACTCCAGATTCAAGAGGAGTAGGTGAAATTCTTATGCAAGAGTGTGTATAAATATGTACACATATGCACCTACATACATGTATATTCACCAAGAAAATGACACATTATTTGCTGAAGAACCTGTACCAACACTAACTGTATTGAGGAATACACTGATTCACAGATTGCACTGGGTTAGAAAGGACTCAAAAAGGTCATGTTGTCCAACTCCCCTGCAGTGAGCAGAGGTATCTTTAACTAGATCAGGCTGCCCAGGGCCACATCAAGTCTGATCTCAAATGTTTCCAAGGACAGGGCCTCAACCACGACCCTAGGCAACCTGTTTTCTTTAATTAGTATGATAGTGGAAATTCTATGTTGGGTTAGAATGGTTATTCAAACAATAATTCAAGTGATGCCTGTTGATGTATGTTGAATACTGTCATTATAATATTCCCTATTAATGATTTGGATTTTCAAAAAGAAAACAAACAACAAAGGAGGTAAATGGGCATAGAATTCTTTTAAGTTTAATTATAATACTGTTTTAAGAGAAGAAGTAAAGTACAGTCTTAACAAGAACCTATCCTTTCCACTTCTGGTGAGCTGTGTTTTAGTACTAGTATTTAACCTTTATCTTAGAAGTTAACTATGAGTTTGGATTACCTGTCTCTGGGGAATATAGTGAATATTTTTGTTATTTAACTCAACTAATAATACTTTCACAATCATTTGATAAACCCTGATAAAGAGCTCTGCTTTCAAGCAGATTAAACTGCAGATGTGCCAGTTTACTAGTAGCAGGATCGAGTTAAGCTGGAGAGGGGTGGAGTTGCGGGATTGGAGGCAGCTTTCCCTGCCTGCTATTCCCTTACAGCTGTAGACTCTGCAATCTTGTTTTTGATGACTGCAGTGTGGTGCCTTGCTTTCTTTGCCATCATTACTTTCTACTTGTGTTCTGGACCGCAAACTGATAGCCAGTGCTATATAGATTAGAAAAAAATGAGATAAAGCAAGGCCCAGTTCTACAGTGTGTCATTGCAGCACTCAGTAACATCCACCTAGAAACTGTTTCTGTAAATAAAACAGTTCCACAGGAAATACTCAAAGATAAGAGCAAAGGGGTTCTTGGGCTGGAGATGGCAGTGTATGCTGGTGTCACTATGAATACTTAAAACTCCCTTGAGTTTAAAGCCTGGTGGCTGCCACAACAGAATGAGTGAAATTCATAATGCGAGCTATGCCACATTACTACTTCCTTAGAGACATATCTGTACAGGGAAGCTCAACAGATATATGTGTATTTACTATTTGAAAATTAGAGCAAGGAAAGAAACAAAATCATTCCTTCCTGCAAGAATACAATTATGAAATGGGGGAAATTCACTGCCTAGGTACAGTGTTTGTATATGTTGGACTGCCAGCTTAAGAGCAAAGGCGATCTTTATGAGGATTATGCCAAATGTTACCATTAGAATAAAGTTTATTGGCTTACTGTGATGATCTGAACCACTGACTACTAGAAGGAAGGTAGGCAAAACCACCTTTAAGTAGAATGTAACATGAATATATATTGCACACATGTATTTGCTATAGCTTAGGTCCGCTTTGTGATGCTGTGGGATAACTGCTTACCATGGGACGGGAATGCAAGTTAATGTAGTGCACTTCAGAAGCAAATGTATTTACAACCAGATGTTTGTGTTGTCTCAGGTGGCTGAAAGAAGGAGTCTTGTAAAGATAAAATGGCCCTGTTTCAGCTTAAATGAATGAAGCAAGGCTAAAACAGCAAAACTACGGAACTTCCAAACCAATTTCAGAGGCTGTAGTGCCTGAGAAAAGCTCAATTAACTGCAATTTTAGCAATAAAGTTGTTAGCCCTCAGGATTCCAATGAGACAAAGAGACCATCTAAACATACATGACTGTGTTGCTCAGCTCCACCCAAATCATGCTAAACGTCATCTAGAAGGCAGAGACAGACAGGCTTAGGGCATTAAAAAAATGAGAGAGGAACATCTCTCTGGGTGGGTAAAGACTGGATTTAGCAGGTATGAGGATAGTCTACGTGCTGTGCTCCTTTCCCTTCACCCACCACAGGGATGCCTTCCTGGTAAGAACTGCCCATTAACTACATGGCTTAACTTCTGCTGTGTTCCTACTCCGTATTAGAGCTACTGCAGATTTATGTCTCCAGCTTTGTTGGATGTTACGAGGATTTGTTCACTTGAGCTCAATCTTGCAGTTTGTGCATTTATCACTGGCAGTCCCAAAGCTGTTATATCTGTTGCCTTAATAAATTCAACCTTTTGATTATTCTAAGTTTCTGAACCCTGTACCAGTGGATGTCCTTATTGGAGCACTGTAAAAAAAGCCAGGCAAACTGGTCAAACAGTTCCAGTAAGAGTCCTGGGCTCAGACAGAGATTTGGATCTTACCCATAACATAGCACATGCATATGTAAAAAAGCTGTGTTACTCAGTGAAAAATAACTGCTGACCTGGACAGAAGGTCTGTAAGAAATGACCTAGGCCCTGTATTTTAAAGGAAAACCAACAGTGGTCATTGCTGCAGGAACAGTGGAATCCAAGAGTTCAGAGTTTTTAGAATATGCTGTGGGGAAGAGAAGGCCAGGTCTCTAGATGGACTGAGTGGAGGTCCACAAATAGAATTTCCATCATCACAGGCCATAGACTTCCTTCTGCTGTCTTTGAGGCATCCAAACACAAAGTTTTCCCTTGATGTCATGGTACTTTTCCAGAAATGTCCCAGATGTCTGTGAAGTAGAAAAATTAGTGGGTGTACTAAGCAGATTTGTTGGATATGGAGGCCATGCTGGTTTTGGTATTGCAAAGTGTTCAAGAAATGTCACCAACATAGATTAGTTTGTTGAGTATGCCATTATTTGTCACCAGGAGACAGTGTGTTATGATCTGAGAAGAAATAACCTGAGGGGCTCAGTCACAGAAATTAGTGGCATTTTTGGAAGAAGTTGAACTGCCCAGGGAAAATACTGCAAAATTTAATGTGTGTGTTTATAAAAGAAGGCTCCTAGAAAAAAAAATCAACAGAAGTTAAACCGGTATTGAAGTTTCTTCAAGAGTGCTTGTTTGTTCATCTTCAAGCTAAGGTCAGCCACAGGTACCTCTTGCCCAGGACCTTGACCGCCTGGGCAGATGGGCAGAGTCCAATGGGATGGGGTTCAATAGCTCCAAGTGCAGGGTGCTGCACTTTGGCTACAACAACCCCATGCAGAGATACAGGCTGGGGTCGGAGTGGCTGGAGAGCAGCCAGACAGAGAGGGATCTGGGGGTGCTGATTGATACCCGCCTGAACATGAGCCAGCAGTGTGCCCAGGTGGCCAAGAGAGCCAGTGGCATCCTGGCCTGCATCAGGAATGGTGTGGTCAGCAGGAGCAGGGAGGTCATTCTGCCCCTGTACTCTGCACTGGTTAGACCACACCTTGAGTTTTGTGTTCAGTTCTGGGCTCCCCAGTTTAAAAGGGACACTGAGATGCTTGAGCGTGTCCAGAGAAGGGCGACGAGGCTGGTGAGAGGCGTTGAGCACAGCCCTACGAGGAGAGGCTGAGGGAGCTGGGATTGTTTAGCCTGGAGAAGAGGAGGCTCAGGGGTGACCTTATTGCTGTCTACAACTACCTGAAGGGTGGTTGTGGCCAGGAGGAGGTTGCTCTCTTCTCTCAGGTGGCCAGCACCAGAACAAGAGGACACAGCCTCAGGCTGCACCAGGGGAGATTTAGGCTTGAGGTGAGGAGAAAGTTCTTCACTGAGAGAGTCATTGGACACTGGAATGGGTTGCCTGAGGAGGTGGTGGAGTCGTCGTCTCTGGGGCACTTCAAGGCAAGGTTGGACGTGGCACTTGGTGCCATGGTCTAGCCTTGAGCTCTGTGGTAAAGGGTTGGACTTGATGATCTGTGAGGTCTCTTCCAACCCTAATGATACTGTGATACTGTGATACTGTGACTGCCTGTGCCTGCTTAGCTGAAGTACTGAAGGTGCTGTCATGCCTCTGCTCCCATTCTTCAGAAACACTGTTTAGTGAATGTATGCCACGGAGGGGTATTCTGCCGCCTACGCCGATTTTGGCGGAGGGGAGAAATTAATTGGTGTGAGATAATCTTCTATAAAAATAGATATTTATTAACCTCAATATTCTGAACTCTCGCCACCCCCAACCACTGTATGTTTAATATTAAAAAGATTCTACACAGTTGTGGAAACATTCTAGGATTGATATCTACAGTAACTTAAGTAGCAAACATTCAAACTATAAACAGAGAGGGGATTTTTCCCCGCGGCTTAATGCCACTCAGGATCTATGTGCTGTTCGCCCAGCAGAGTGGGCTGGAAACTGTTTCTGCTCTATGGCAGAGGCAACAGATAGTACAGAGGCATTAAAGCATTCACTTACAGGTCTTATCAATCACCCTCCAGGGCTTTGTCACAGCCTATTACAAGTGTCCAAACTTCAGGGGAGTCTTTGCCCGTGGACTTTGAGGCTGGAGTCCTCCAGCTTCTGGGGAAATAGTCTCTGACCTTGTGCTGCTGGTTTCTTCTGGATGCTCTCTCCAGGGGTACGTAGGCAGGATCTCAGGTGCAGAGGCAGGGTGTCATGCTGTCTCAGCACGATGGAACGCTAGCTAGCAGGCCGATCACATGCAGACAGTTGGGGTCTGCTTCTGGTTAATCGGCGGCAGTGGCACGTTCCCCAGGCAATGATAAGGCAGTGGATGTGCAAGGGTCTGTCTGAGTTAGCTGGGGCAAATACAAAGTGTGGGAGGGGCGGGGTAATCCCCAAACCATCACAGTGTGCACAGCTGGCTGGGAGTCTGTGGGCTCCGTAGGTATATAGGCAGGCTTAAGTGAGCTCTGCAAGTGAGTATGCAGGCAGGGGAGTCCGAGCAGTCGGAAGAGTCCGAGCATGTTGTTTACCTGTGTACCCCTATTTATTAGATGTGGGCCGAGATTAATGGCCCTTTGGCCACTAGAATGACCAATCAGGTTGGCAGTCAGCCAAACCTTACCATACTAGGCAAAAGCCACTTGCCTGGACTTTCCAAACATGGTAATCAGATGGGCCTAGCACTAGGCAGGCAGGAGCTGGGCATGTGGGGGCTTACACAATCAGGCATCCTGGGCAGGCCAGACTTTATGGCACCAGGTCTGTTGTGCCTCTTTGTGCTCGTTTAATAGGTTTACCTCTGGTGCAGGCAGAGAGACATGTCCAGGCAGGGCAGGGCAAGGCATAAATAAGCCTATTTTCAGGCCTACAGGCCCTCCATGACAATGTAAAATTCCATATGACAGGTGGTTTGCATTAAAAAAACTGTCTGTTAAAAGCTGACAGTTTTGTGCTTTACAGAGCTGTTTCCTCACCCTGCTGCTCAGACAGTGGTCTACCTTGTCAGAGTAACTTCTGCTTGCTATGGTAGCTTTTCAGATATGTGAGATAGTTTGTTTTTTTCTTCTGACCAATTATTTTGGTACTGTTATGATATGTTAATTTATTAATAAATATTAATAACCAGACAAAAAATCAATAAACTATAGAAACCTATTTATTGATATTAAATCTCACCAGAAATGGTTTGAATGCACGGTTGTGGGTGTTTTCACAGAGGGAACAAGCCATTTGGAACAGTTAAAAACTACAAATGCAAACATTAATTTGAGCTGTTGGAGAGATTCTTGTGGTCAATATGCTGCTTGCCCTCTAGAGGGAATCGAGAGGCTCCTTTCTGCTGAAGCAGGAGGCACAATCAATTAATACAGAATCAAATCAGAACTTTGATTACAAAGAGGCTTTTTGGAATACTTGCTCACAAATGAGTACCTCTAGATTTCTGGGGCTGCATTATAGTCCCAGGCAGTACCCACACACTTGGAAGGGTTGCTGTTGGTAATTTGGTAGCTGATGGAGGCTTTTGGAGTTTCTCCCAGGGCTTCAGCAGAGTGCTGGGGGTTAGCACTGTCTCTGACCTGGTCTTGATTCCTTCCAGGGCAGACGGTGTGTAGGCAGACACGACGTCTTGCTGGTGGCTAATTCTTGCCTACAGCATGGAGGCACTTCATCCCTCTCCCTGGTAAACTGAGGCACGGCAGTTTCCAGGTGGGCAAACTTGTAACATCAAAGCTTGTTAAACAGCAAAGCTGGTCTGGAGCGTGGCAAGGCAGAGCACACTGTTTGACAGGCTTGCTCATATTTGTTAATTGCCTAAGCGAGGTCTCTCATTTGTCCACAGAGATTCACCAGTCAGAATGGCACCTTACCAAAACTGACCATATTAGGTGAAGCCAGGCCATGCATAATGTGGTGGTTTGGGTGTTCCCCACCCCCTCACACTTTAGAAGGTACCCAACTAGACTCAGCTGGCTCTGGGAATATGAATGAAGCTATTTATTTACAGCTGGCACAATATACAAGCAGATATTTACAGTATATACAGTTATATACAGAAATATACAAGGTAAAAGTAATACAGAAACACAACTCCCCTCCCAGAAATCTGAGTCCCCAGGAGGGGCTCCCAACCACCCCTGCACCTTCCCCCTGCCCCTCTCAACCTTACCCCAGTCCCAAGGAGGAATGGAGGTTCGGCCAAGAGGTTAAGAAGCAAAGGTGAGTGGCAGGTGAGGTTGGGGAGATGCAGCTCAGTCAGCAGCCCAAGGCAGAGTGAGAGAAAATGGCGAGAGTGCTATCTGATGTTTTCCTTTCTTGTTCAGCAAGACTCTGAGGGAAGTTGACATCACCATTGGTTTCCTTTCTCAGCCTATAATCTACTTTTTCTCACCAAAACACTCTAGCCTGCTTCAAACTAGCACACATAAACAGGTGTATACACCTTATTTTTCCACCAAAGCAGGCTCAGTGTCTCCAGGCTTTTTGACTTCTTTCCTGTGCTGCTCCCCACTTCAGCAGAGGGAGAAAGGGAACGTGGGATCATGCCTGGACAAGCCAGGACATGTATTAGGCCTATATTGGCCTTCCATAACAGGTACTATCCTTCTAAGATAAATTCTAACCGAGAGTCTGATGGAATCCATGTGGGTTTTGTTTTTTTGAAGACTCATTTAGTGTTGAGTTGGAATAACCTGGCAAAAGGGACAACTGTAAAGTAGGAAATGACTTAAATACTGTGAAATGTATAATGCATAAAAACATCCTTTCACAAATGCAAGAGCCATGTTGTCATTGAGGAAGGGTATTCCTTTGCCAAGTGGCAGTCAGCTTTAGAGGGATTTTGAGTTACCTGAGTTATTCTGAGGCAATATGATCTTCTTTGACTGCTATAGATAAGGGTTGCAGTTGGACATCTCTGCTGATATCAATTTGAATCACAGCACTTTTTGTTAGGGAGCTCCAACTGGTGCAGTGCAGTTTTTCAGGCCATATCAAAAAAGCCAGCAGCATCCTGGCTGGTATTAGAAATGCTGTGTACAGCAGGAGTAGGGAGGTGATTTTCCCCTTGTGCTCAGCTTTGGTGAGGCCACACCTCGAGTATGGTGTTCAGTTTTGGGCACCTCAGTGCAAGAGGAATGTGGAGGTGCTGGAGTGAGTGCAGAGGAGGGCAGCAAAGCTGGTGTAGAGCCTGGAGAATAAATCATACAAAGAGTGACTGAGTGAGCTGGGGCTGTGTAGTTTGAAAAAGAGGAGCCTGAGGGGACATCTCATTGCAGTCTACTGCTGCCTGGAAGGATGTTGTGAAGAGGTTGGTGCTGGGCTCTTCTCATAGGTAAATAGTGATAGAACAAGAAGGAGCAGCCTCAGGCTGCCCATGTGGCCAAGAGAGCCAGTGGCATCCTGGCCTGCATCAGGAATGGTGTGGTCAGCAGGAGCAGGGAGGTCATTCTGCCCCTGTACTCTGCACTGGTTAGACCACACCTTGAGTACTGTGTTCAGTTCTGGGCTCCCCAGTTTAAAAGGGACATTGAGATGCTTGAGCGTGTCCAGAGAAGGGCGACGAGGCTGGTGAGAGGCGTTGAGCACAGCCCTACGAGGAGAGGCTGAGGGAGCTGGGATTGTTTAGCCTGGAGAAGAGGAGGCTCAGGGGTGACCTTATTGTTGTCTGCAACTACCTGAGGGGTGGTTGTGGCCAGGAGGAGGTTGCTCTCTTCTCTCAGGTGGCCAGCACCAGAACAAGAGGACACAGCCTCAGGCTGCGCCAGGGGAGATTTAGGCTTGAGGTGAGGAGAAAGTTCTTCACTGAGAGAGTCATTGGACACTGGAATGGACTGCCCGGGGAGGTGGTGGAGTCGCCTTCCCTGGGGCACTTCAAGGCAAGGTTGGATGTGGCACTTGGTGCCATGGTCTAGCCTTGAGCTCTGTGGTAAAGGGTTGGACTTGATGATCTGTGAGGTCTCTTCCAACCCTGATGATACTATGATACTACTAAGCTGCGACTGGGTAGGTTTATACTGGACATTAGGAGAAATTTGTTCATGAAATGAGCGGTCAGGCATTGGAGTGGGCTGTCCAGGGAGGGTGGTTGAGTGGCCAACTCTTGAGTGTGTTTAATGATCATTTCGTTGTGGTGCCTGGACATAGGGTTTAGGGGTGAAGCTTGTAGAGTAGGGTTATAGGTTGGATATGGTGATCCTGAGGCTCATTTCCAACCTGAGTGCTTCTGTGATTCTGTGATTTTTTTTAGTAGACTGGTATTAAACTTTTCAGATGCAGATGACTATTCCAAACAAGTTTTATTACTGTAAAAGCTCAAAAATGCTTTTCTGGTGATAAAAATGAGTTAAGGTTAAGAAGACAGCATATGCAAATCAGAAAAGTCACTTCTTTAACAGGCAGGCTTGCTGCAGCAGCATGAAGTGGCTGTGCTCAAGGAAAGCGTAGCTCTGTGTCTTGCCAGACTAATGCATGTGGAAGAGCTACAGTGTTGGATTTTGTACTATTCCACTTAAGGAAGAGTCTGTAGGTGTCATTTCCAATCAAAGCTTGTTGGATATATGTCTTCTGGAATGATGAAATAATTCTAACTTTTTAACCTGGATTTTGATACTAATAGCAGCATTCTCATAGTTGAAAAACTTGAAAGATAGAGCTGTGGTGAGGTAGAGGTTATACATTTATTTTCCTTGTGTCTTTAGAGGGAGGACACTAGTGCTTATCATTTAGATTTCGAGTAGAGATTGTGCTGGATATGGAGGGTTTTTTTTGTTCATGGAGAGCTAATTCCTAACAGTATCAACTGAAATCCTGTGCATTGATCAAGTACAGTGGTCCTTGTCAGATTGGTGCTATATTCTTTAGTGCTATATTCCACTGTTGTCTTTGAAGAGGTTTGAGATGATTCTTTAAGCAATGACAGCATTGACTGTTGGAGCTAAGTGGTGTTGACAGTGTAAGATGCTGAAGTTGGAGCACAACAAGAGGAAAGATTATAAAGATGCTTCTTAATAATCTGAAAGAAGAATTGAGTTAAAAAGATTTAAGAACAAGTGAAAGCTGAGTATATGGGTAATAGGAGGGAAGGTAAATGGAGGAGCTATTATTTAGTACCAGACAATAGCAGGATAAACTGAGGATGTGTACAGTTTCAGAGGTACCCTCTAGTAAATACAACCTTTAATTGCTTTTAGAATAGAACAGTTACTTTCTATAAAAGATATTATTCTCTGTGGTAAAAAGAGACTGGTGCTGAGGACTCAGGAAGTATTTCTAGACCAGTATTCCTTTTTCACAGCTGCTTATCATGTGAATGTGCTGAATTTCTCAATTCAGGCAGATGCTGCTGGTAGAATAGCATCAGCTGCTTAGTAGTTTGCTTGCACTAAGTCTGCAGACAGTCAAGTGAAGCATGTTTCCTACTCTGGGTAGCTCTGGTAGTACTCTGGGTAGGGCTGAAGCTCTTAGTTTTTAGGTCTGCCATGGTAGTGAAAGCATTCTTCACCTGAAATGTGACCTGAACATTTTAAGGCAACTGCTTCTGTGGCTGCCTGTCAGTAAGCCTCTGTTGCAGGTGTTCAGATCTGTATTCATAGAATCACAGAATCAACCAGGTTGGAAGGAACCTCCAAGATCATCCAGTCCAACCTATCACCCAGCCCTGTCCAGTTAACTAGACCATGGCACTAAGTGCCTCATCCAGTCTTTTCTTGAACACCTTCAGGGAGGGCGACTCCACCACTTTCCAGGAGAACCAAAATTCAGGGCTATTGGAAGGGATAGGTTTTGTGTTTGGTTTTGTTTGGAAGCCAGAATTCTAATAGAACAATTGAAAATACACTACATTGATTTAGTGGAAAATCAGCTGCTTTGTTTTTGCCCAGTTCAGACTGAGTTGGAGATACTTCATCTGACAGTGCTTCTTAGTGGTGTCTGAGACAGTTGACTTGAGAGTGATCTCCTGTTAGCACTTTGCTAAAAGATGTAATTAATTACCTGTGTAGCTTCAACCAAATGACTTTCACTTATATTTGTCTTCAAAATGAAGAGCTTTTTTCTCTTAGAGTAACTTTAAAGCACAAAGTAGTTCTGTCTGGTTGCATTGAAACTTGTGTGTGGTTCTGAGGCAGAAATACTGAGGAACTTAGGATTTTACTCATGTCTTTTTATTCAAAATGTTGGTGCTGTCAGCTGTTTGTCTTAGTGTTCATACTCAAGAACCTCACATACTCAGGTGAGTTAGGCTGGCCAAGCCCTCAGCGTATTGGTGTTGATATCATAAAGATCAGACAACCATTACTTTTTGAGCTACATATCCAGAGTGTGCTGTCAGTCAAAGCCTGGTTGTTAATGGCATCTACAAAGCCAGCATGGAAAAAGAAATCACTCAAAATGACAAGATCTTGAAGCAACCAAGTATTTCCCAATTGGGTGGATTAAGATACTTATAAGACATAAAAAACCTATCAGCTAAATCTGAAGAACATTGCTCATTATGTTTCAGAAAGTCCAGTACTTCAGTATGAAAAGTCTTCAGGATTGATAAAAGTCTTCTGTCAACATGCAGAGTTTTATAAAGGTGGATGTTTATCTTTTGCAGAGACCTCCCTCAGCAAGAATCCCTACAGTCAGTTATCTATAGAAAAAAATCAGTGTTTTGGCATTTAATCTTACTAACTGGAATTTCAGACTTTTGGATTCCTCTTACTTAATGTTCACTGTTCATTGTTTTCCGTGAGTCACAGATATGTAGGAGATGTTAACTGTAGAATATAAAGTTTCTTGCATGATGACTTTTTGTAGGGTGTTTAGCCAGGTGCACCTAGCTTACCTGATGGGTAGTAGAGTACTTCTGCTAATCTATAGCCTTGAAAGGTTGATGCGGCATTAAATTACCCTTTTGAGACATGACTGAGGAGGAAACACTGTGGTGCTGAGCTTTCTGTCTTTGAAATTGGACAGCAATTGAAACAATCTAATGCCTCATACCAGAGATACTGGCAAGAAGTTTTTTGTGTTTTTAACTCTTAGTTTGCTCAAACTGCTATTTTCAGGATTATTCTTTTTCAGAGCATCCAAATTAATTGCACAGTAAGGACAATGACTTGATTTGGCTTTTTGCATCTGCACTGCCCATTTTTCATGTTAGTAATTTTCTTTGTCCTCTTGTTAATGAATCAAATACATTAGAAAAAGGCACGGTTATTATCTACAGTGTTTTATTTTTACATTATGCTATAATTGCCTTGTTTTGATGATAGAAAATTTCAGCTTGCAATGCTACAAGCTTTGCTAAAAAATAAAATTTCTCCATATCCTTTGTTTTTTGGATGATGCTGTCTACTGAAGTTTCCTCTTGCATTCTTTGCAAAATCATAGAACTTTAGAGGTTGGAAGGGACCTCCAAAGATCATCAAATCCAACCCTCTGCCAAGGCAGGATCCCTTAGGCTTGTTTGCACAGGAATGCATCCAGGAGAGTTTTGAAAGTCTCCAGAGGAGGAGACTCCACAACTTCTCTGGGCAGATTGTTCCAGTACTCTGTCACCCTCACTGCACAGAAGTTTCTCCTCATGTTGAGCTGGAACCTTCTATGTTCCAGTTTGTAGCCATTGCTCCTTGTCTGCTGATCACCAAAAAGAGATTGGCCCCATCCACTTGACACCCACCCCTCAGATATTTGTACACATTGATCAGATCTCCTCTCAGTATTCTCCACACTAAACAGCCTCAGGTCTCCCAGTCTCTCTCCACAGGGGAGATGCTCAAGTCCCTCAGTCATCCATGTGGCTCTCTGCTGGACTCTCTCCAGCAACAGTCCCTGTCTCTCTTGAGCTGGGGAGTCCAAAACTGGACATAGTATTCCAGGTGTGGTCTCAGCAGGGAAGAGCAGAGTTAGAGAAGAACCTGCCTAGACCTGCTGGCCACACTTTTCCTGATGCACCCAGGATGCCATTGCCTCTCTTGGCCCCAAGGGCACATTGCTGTCCCATGCAGAACTTGCTGTCCACGAGGACTCTGATGTCTTTCTCTGTGGAGCTGCTTTCTAGCAGGGCAGCCCTCAACCTGTACTGATGCTTGTTGTTGTTTCTCCCTAGCTGCAGGACCCTGCACTCATCCTTATTGAACTTCATAATGTTTGCTTTCACCCAGCTGAGCTTTCAATGATTCTTTTAAAATAGTATCTCAATTTCACACATAAGAAATTCTGTCTTACTGGAGAAGAACAGAAGTCATTTAGTTGAAATTACTGAATACATTGTAATATTCTGTATGTCAGAGGAAGTATGCTACATGTTGAGTTGTATAGCTTACTATAATTACAAGAGCCTGCATGTGTTAGACTGTGTGCCCTAGCAATGTGGACACATCAAAGACTTAGGTTCTGATCATGGTGGTACTGTGATACTTTGGAGATCATAAAAACTGGTGCAATACTTTGGATTAAAGGTCTGTGTAGATGCTGCCTCATGCCTCTAGTGTTTCATATAGACAGTTAACAGCATGAGAGGGTGAATTTCTCTAAAATTTAACCACAATTAGAGACTCGTGGTATATCATTTAGATGTTTTCCCAGTTGACCCTGGATTTAAGGTACTTTAAATACATTATAAGCTTAAAATAGCCTATATAGTAGAATAGGAAATTGGAAAAGACATCATAACATATTAAATGCATTCTAAGATTAATGCATTTAGTATATTAGAATGTCTTTTCTAATTTGCTTGAGGGAGGATCAGGTTACTGAGTTATTTGGCAACCTTTGTGTTATGACTGAAGAGGGGAAAAAAAACCCAAACAAACCAAAACCCAACAACTCAACCAACTCACCTGATGTGAAAAGAAAAAGATTCATTGCATACAAACTCCACGTAAGTTTTATATGTAAATTCCTATAATTGTATAATTTTTCACAGTATTGATGGATGCTTACTTTATGGTTCTGTTTTGAAAGAAACTCTTCAGTTCTTAGGTCATCATGTAACTATTAGTGTTCTTAAAAATCAGTGAGTTTTCTGAAGTATTGTATTAATATTAATAAAAGTAATAATCCTTGTTTGTTGTTGAAGACAGATGTTGTTCTCCTGGGTAATGTTATCTAGCTTAAAACTTCTGCTCATCGTTGTCTGGATGTGTAGCACTCAGAGGGTGCATAACTGAGCAATGTAACTCCAAATCAATGCTTTTGCATGGGTCTGTATGAAAAGAACATTATGTATTTTTTCTGACTGCTAATTCAGGGATTTGATAACAGAGTCAAACGTAGTGTTTTGATAAAGATGCAGCCACATGATGCCATAGAATTGTGCAGGAGAAGTACTCAGGTAAAAGTGTCTTGACATATATTCTATTATGCAACCTGAATTTGTCTGAAGCACCAATTGTAGCTGTTGTGGTATTAATCTGATTTTCAGTATTTAACTCTTAACTGTGATATCTCTGTAAAAATTACTTTGTTCCTAATGTTTAAAATCTGTTTCCAGGCTGCAAGCTGCTATATAAACAAGACTTTGCAAGACGGTTAGGACTGAGATGTGTTACTTGTAATTACTGCTCACAGCTGTGCAAAAAGGGAGCAACTAAGGAACTTGATGGTGTAGTGAGAGATTTCTGCAGTGAAGAGTGCTGTAAAAAATTTCAGGACTGGTACTACAAGGCAAGTAACTCAGAATTTTTGATGAGAGCTCCACAGTTTAAAAAACCAAAAATGCACATGCAAGGATATCTCAAGGACTATGCAGCAGATATGGCTTACTTTAGCAGGGCGTTCGCTACACAATAAGCAAATCCAGTAGTTCCATCACTTGACTTTTCCTAAGCCCTAGGGTGGCATTTTACCATCTGACTTTATTAATTCATTTGGAAAGGAAGTCTTGAGTTACAGAAAAGGAAATTGCTGTGTGTATTTCTTACTTTACAATTCCTTTTTTTATTCTCAATTGATACCATTTTTTTTCTTGTCAAAATGTGTTCAGAATGTTGAAAACGCTGTTAATAGAAGCTAGATGGTACCTTGAGTTGACCGGTGATAAAGTAGGTTAGCAGAGATCTTTGTCTTCCTGTTTTGCCTTCTTTTTTGCCATTCCTCTCTTTCACGGTTTGAAGTACAGAGGCTTTGATCATTCAGTGTTTCCCAGTGGAAAGAATGCCAAAGGGAAAAGCAAGACCAAATTGGATTTCTAGTAAAAGTTTAAATCAGACAACAGATGGCATCTGTTTATAAATCTCTGGAAGCTTAACTTACCTTGTGAAGCACAACCAGCAAATACTTCACGTTAAAAGTTTGGGGTCTTTTTCCATTTTTTGAAAGAAACAAAGGTGAAATTGTACTGGGTTTAGTGCCATGGATAAAAAATTGACCTCTGATGTGAACATCCTGGAAAGCTACACTGATAATGTCAGAACAAGAGCTACACTTGCAGATGCAGTTGTGGAAAAAAAGGGCTAGATACAATTCTGTAGTTCAGGATCATCTACCTACCACAAAAGAACTGAATCTCCAAAATATCAGATTATGTCTTCAGTGGCTGGTTCCAGAAATGTTACAGCCACCAACATGGTAGTCTTTGTTTCAAATAATGTATGTAGAAACTTATTAGACATTCCTGAAAGAAAACTACTGAAGACCAGAATATTTTTTATTCTGTCTCATGTGAAAATAAGAGTGGTGAAACTTGGCTGCAAAGTTCTTCAACTTGGTTAAATGTTAACTTCATACAATAATATTTAATCTATATGCCTTAAAATCTTGGGGTATTCAGTAAAGTTTATCAGTGTGGAAAAAGTGCCTTCTGATAGAGAATAAAGTTTTGGTGTGCTTTAGAAATCTCTTGGTGATTCAGCAAAGAGTATAGCCTGGGTGTGTGCATACCAAGTCAGTTTTATGTACATACAATTTGATGGAAGCATATACTCTGATTCAGGTTTGAGAAGCATTTGAACATTCCTGATTACAGGTTATCCTGTGGGATAAGTCAGTAACTTAACTGGCCCATTAAGTCTGCATAAGAGACATTGTTGGTACTGTGGTACAGGAGAGTTGAACACGATGCTGAGAGAAGGCAATTTAATCTAGACAGACTTGCTGATAACTGGTGACTTTTGACATTTCTGATGGTACTGAAGTATTAGATATTTTAACCTTTTGAATCTTACACTTAGTAGTGGAATTAGTGTTACATGATGTTGAATTGTTTGTAATTTTTTTTTTTTTACTTTCTCAAAATGCATTTTAAAGCCTTTGCCTAAGGTCTGGTTATAAAAGGGGTTTATTACATGGGGGAGATATGTAATAGGTATTGGGGAAATTGTATGTTTTGCTAGAATTGTCTTTTTTTTTTTAATTTACATCCTTAATGATAACTTTTCTCTCTTTTATAAAAGTCACTCCAGATACCTTGCATTGGCTAGTATGTTGTTAACTAATGTTCTTACCTAGCCATAAATAGATCAAGATCAAAATGCAGGAAGATTCAGTAGATACAGACCCCTCCCCAAGCTTGTACTTCATTTGCTGTTCTGTCTGTTAGCTTCTTAAGTATAGTTACTATGTATGAGCTTTGTCTCATTTATACAATATTCAGTGTTACCTTGAAGTTTCAATGAATGTATGCATGAAGAGAAATAAGTAGTTGTGGTGGTTTGGGTGTTCCCCGCCCCCCCCCACACTTTAGAAGTACCAACTAGACTCAGCTGGCTCTGGGAATATAAATGAAGCTATTTATTTACAGCTAGCACAATATACAAGCAGATATTTACAGTATATACAGTTATAGACAGAAATATACAAGGTAAAAGGGAATACAGAAACACAACTCCCCTCCCAGAAACCTGAGTCCCCAGGAGGGGCTCTCAACCACCCCTTCACCTTCCCCCTGCTTCTCTCAACCTTACCTCAGTCCCAAGGAAAAAAAGAGGTTCAGCCAAGAGGTTAAGAAGCAAAGGAGAGTGGCAGGTGAGGTTAGGGAGATGCAGCTCAGTCAAAGCCCAGCCTGAGAGTGAGAGAAAAAGGTGAGAGTGTTATCTAATGTTTTCCTTTCTTCTTCAGCAAGACTCTGAGGGGAGGAGACATCAGCATTGTTTTCCTTTCACAGCCTATGATCTAGTTCTTCTCACCAAAACATTCTACCCTGCTTCAAACTAGCACAGTAGTAATAACCTAGAAATGTTTTAACACCAGTGTTGTGTTCATTAAACAAGTGTTTGTCTCCATCTTCTTTGTCTACTCTTTTTCATGGACACATCTTTCTCATTTAGTATTATCTGAAAACATCTTAACTTTTAAAAATAATTAAGTATTTTAGGAGAACTTCCTTGAATGCCAGAATCTCAAAAAGCCAGAAGCTGGTAACACAGCAGACTGTCTAGAAGTATTAGAAGCACATCAGACTCATCTAGGAGTGTTCTTCAAACCTAATGTGAGGGTTTGAAATGTAAAAGAATAGTTCAGTTCTAATCATCTGCTGGGTGACAGCTACAGTTATGAGTTAGAACCAAGTGCTGAGGAAATTTCTGCTGTATGGTGTCCATATGCCTCTAAGACAAGGTAAAATTTTTTGGTGTCTGGAGGTTAGCTCCCTAAGCTATTAGAGCTCCTCCTGCAAACTTCGGTGGCATGCAGTAGTTTGGATATTAATGTGGAAAAATGCCTGGGAAGCACGAATAAAAGTGTTTATGTAGCCTGATGCTTGATGACAGTTTTCAGTCATGCAGTGTTGCTTATACTAGAACACTGAAAATGCCTTGACAAAAGATGATACTGTTCTGAGAACAGTAGAGAAGTAAGCTTTTTTAACAGTACATGGTGAAGCATGACTGAAAATACTCCAGCTGAAGTGCACAGACAGGTCAGTCAAGGCCACAGTCGGAATATTGATTGGGCTGAGCACATACAGTGCTGACTGCATATTCAGTGGAGGTCATGTGTTTTAACCAAAGACCAAGCAGGAGGTGGGGAGCTATAGTCTGAGGCACAGAAAAATAATTGTCTGGTGACCTTAGACAGCAGAGATTGTCCACAGTGGTACAGTTTGAAACAGTAGAGACAGCATTAATCTAAATCACAGAGACAGCAAGACAACCTTGTGAAAGTTCTCATCTGAATTTACTCACTGTACGGTTAGGCATCTCATTTTTAAGTAGGTACTCAGTTGATCTCCTTTCTCTTATCATCAGTCACTGTGGAAACATGTTTTGTTTCCTGTTTATTGCAGATTGAATGCAAAATAGACAGCTAAGCTTAAGTGAAATTAATACCAGTCCAGACCAGGTCAGTAGAGGGTTCAAAATGTAAATAAAAGCCCCAGATGTGAAAACTGGTTTTAAAGCAAGTTTGGGCAGACATTAGGAATTTGTACTAATTAGCATGCCCACTTGAAGATGTTGAAGTTGCACCTGGGGAAAGAATTGGACAAAAAAGCAGTTAAAAGTGGCAAAGGAGTTACGTGAAATTGGAACACAGGGACTGTAGATGGACTCTTTTGGGAAGACAGAGGGAGAGTTAATGTGGAGGCAGGTACTTCTGAGAGTCAGTTAAGAAGTAGTGTCACTGTCCCAAGTGAAAGCACAGAGAAAAGGGAAAGGAAGGAAGGAAGGAAGGAAGGAAGGAAGGAAGGAAGGAAGGAAGGAAGGAAGGAAGGAAGGAAGGAAGGAAGGAAGGAAGGAAGGAAGGAAGGAAGGAAGGAAGGAAGGAAGGAGCAAACGAAAACAAATCATGACTTCACACTTCAGTTAACTTTCATTGTCAGGAGAATGTGGAAAGCAAGCAACTAGTAGGAAACTCCATTGTGTGGAAAGGTGTGTAGTACTGGCTGCAAGCATGATTATGGAAATGGTACAACTACAGTGTAGCAAGGGTAGAGATGAGAAGTGAAGCATCCCTATAAAGGAACCCTGGTCTTGCGAAGGAGTTGTAGTTTCCTTGTGGAATCAAATGAAGAGGAAAAAAAAAATCCCCTCAATACCTCAGTAGCAGCCCAGGAGAGACAATAATACACTTAAGCAAAGGCCTAAATGAAAGAGCAGAACCAGAAGAGGGAGGAAACAGTTGTAGGAAAGCTGTAGGTGTTGCATTTGTTGAAGTTTGTCACCTTTTTCTGAAGGAGAGAGAAAATTGAGCAGAATGTGGTGCTTTGATGCTCAAGCAGTGTTCAGCAGACTAACATAGGTGGGCTTTTCTGAACATGGTCAGCTGTCAAACAGTTTTGTCTGGACTTGAGATTTAGAATTAGTGAATTCAAGTGGTGTTTCAGCCTTTTGATCTCTCTGGAAAAGGCATTTTCATTTAAGGTGTGAATTCACAGTTTCCCTGAACTGATAAATCTAAACTATTTTGGCAACACTCCTCACTTCATCTTCCCCACTTCCTTCCAATAATACAACTTGCTTTTGTGTCTCACTGAGAACATCTCTGCTTCAAAGTGAGCTGTGGGTTTGCATAATCAGAAAGTCAAAGTGACAAATGTGACAACAATTGAGGGAAGATGGAGGGTAATGCAGTGCTCTAAGGTCCTCGACCTTGCCTGCACGGCAGGTACATTAGCACTACTGCTGACACCTTCACAGGGGAGGGGGTATATTACCACCTGCCTTTCCAAGGGCACCTGGCACCTGCTGTGAGTTGATCCTGGAGCCACAGCTTTATTTGCTCCCGATTTAGAAGTGGTTACACTGCTAGAATGGAGTCTCTCTAAAGATCATTGTAAATACTTGTAAATCACAAGTAAGCTGAATTTCTTACATTGCCAGAGGATGATGCTGGACTATTCAAATGCAGAGAAGAAAGGTGACATTTAATTAATTTAAAATTTTGAACTAATTGGCCTGTTCATACTTCTTTTGCAGTCACAAGAACTACAGTTGGACCCTGTTTTAACTACAGCGTTGCATATGATTTTATGTATTAATGTGTTCTATGCCACGTTACCATAATTTCCCCCTTCCCCTCCTTGCTGTATTATTTGGTTGGCTTATTTTGGATTTCTGAGCATCCATAAAGCCTTTGTTTGTTTGTTTTTAAGAACTGCTTTTAGAGTAGAGCTTGCAAGCTGTGTCAAGGGAAGCAGCAGTGCAAACAATTACTTGCTTAGCTGAAGATCTGAAACAAAGGCTACTGCTATTCAGTTAATTAAATCAGTCATCCTATAAGTTATTCTGGTTTGGAGCAAAACAGTGTCTGCCTTGGTGCCTCATGAAATGAGCATAAAGGCTAATAAAAGGTACCTTACTCAAATGTTTAGCTAGGGATAGAAGAACAAAGTTTTTCTAGCTAGGTTTTGTGGAAAGTGCCTTAGTTTGAGGCTTCTTGATTATAAATTATAGGGAAAGTTTGAACTAAATAATCATTGTATAAATAGTTGTCTAACTACTAAATGAATATATACAAGTTGTCTACATTAGAGGGCTCTGAGATTCTGCTTGCCACTTAAAACACTTTGAGTAGTGAGAAACAGACATACTTACCCTTAGCTCAAGTGACTTATTAAAGGCTCTCTGTTCCTTTATGCTCTTGTTTCATAGAATACTTAGATGGAAATAATTAAAGTTGAGGCATAACATTGATTTTTTTGCTGACTGGAAATGAGCAATTTTTAAGGAGTTAGTGAAGCAAAATGGACTTGTTCTGGGTATAAGCCCCAGCAAACAACTAAATATAAGTGACAGATGTGCCTTTATATGCAGGTTAGAAGGTAGCATAGCTATCAGAGCCTACACAAATGAGACCGAACTGTTTGGTTGCAATGATTCTGCAGTACTTTTGAACGTTTTTAAATATAGCAATGCTCTTTTTTCAAGGCTTACTTAAAAATGTCAAAATCTTCCTTTGCATTAAGGCTGCACGATGTGACTGCTGTAAGTCTCAAGGAACTCTCAAAGAGAAAGTGCAGTGGCGCGGCGAAATGAAACACTTCTGCGATCAGCACTGTTTGCTCCGTTTCTACTGTCAACAAAATGAGCCAAATCTGGCAACCCAGAAGGGACCTGAGAACTTACACTATGGTATGTGCTGCTTTATGGCAAACAAGGTGCTTCCTTTAGATGTAAAATTTAAAGCTGCTTGAATTACGTGTTTGTTTTAATAAACTGTGTTGGAGATTACTTGCTTTTATCATCAGAGGCATCTTTGAGCTGGTTGTTATTTTTTAATCTTAGGTCCTTACTTCAAAGTTTTTTCAAGAGCTGAAACATTGTCAAGTAATCAGACAGTTTTGTAATCACTTTTTAAAAAGCAGGGCTTTTTATGTTCACAGGATCACAGGGTATCAGGGGTTGGAAGGAACCCAAAGACACCATCGAGTCCAACCTCCCTGCCAGAGCAGGACCATAGTCTAGCTCAGGTCACAGAGGAACACATCCAGACAGGCTTGAATAGTTTCAGTGTTATGCCTTCTTGGGGACAGAAAGTGGTCTATTTCCTCTTTTCCCCCCTATTTCCTTGTTCCCCCCTTTGTCATTACTTGCTCTGTGGAAACACTTCCAAATGTGTTTTGGTCACAGAGGACAGATAAATGCACTAGGAATGAAAAAATAAATGGAATTAAAAGGAAGTAAATGAAATGGAAATGAGAATGGAATGGAATGAAAGAGGAATATATTAATTTTTTTTCTGTTGTCAATAGGTAATGTGTAAATTTGTTGATGGGAGCTGAATGCATATTTACACTGTCTACATCTAAACAGCAAGTCAGGCAAAATCCAAATAAATCAGCTTTTTTAATTAATGTAGTTAGAGTAACACAGTTTCTCTCTAGGGCCATTTTCATATTTGAACATTTTGGTGGTTTCTGAAAGAAGCTCTGGATGGAGCATTGATCCAGCATTTGCTAGAGTGGTCAGGTGCCTGTGAATGAGAAGCCTTGGGTGCAGTTCTCACCTGTGGTACAGTACTAATCAGCGCTATTAGTTTAATGTTATACTCATGATAGATGCTGTCTGAGTTGCTTAATGAAACTTGCTTTGCTTCTAAAATGGGGGAGAAATGTCTAAAACCATTTTCTTGCATTTTTAGATCAGGGCTGTCAGACCCCTCGAACAAAAACAACAGTAAGTACATCTATTTAATATACTATAACATAACTAGGTCTGTTTGAAGTATGAGATCCTGGTGACTTAAAGGGATGCTGTTAACAAACAAAATACAGTGTCTCTGAATGATTCTAACCTGAATTTATGGAGTTTTTTAGTCTTCACAACAGTAGTTCCCAGTAATTTTTTTAATGTTCGTATTTTCACTGTCTTCAGGGAAGTGCAGTCGTCAGCCATGTGTTTTGCATCTATAGCACAGGAAAGCTTAAGGTGATCCACAAACACATTTATTACAGGATCGTAGAATGGTTTGGGTTGAAATGTCATCTAGTCCAGCCCCCTCAGCAGTGAGCAGGGACATCCTCCACTAGATCAGGTTGCTCAGAGCCTTGTTGAGCCCCACCTTGAATATATCCAGGGCCTCAACTGTCTCCCTAGATAACTTATTCCAGTGTTCCAGCATCCTCATGGTAAAGAACTGTTTAGGTGTATTTATTGATGTGATGGTTTGGGTGTTCCCCACCCCCCACACTTCAGAAATCACCCAGACTAGACTCAACTGGCTCTGGAAGTATGAATGAAGCTTATATTTACAGCTTGGCACAATATACAAGCAGATATTTACAGTAGATACAGTTATAGACAGAAATACACAAGATAGAAGGTAGTACAGAAACACAATTCCCCTCCCAGAAACCTGATTCCCCAGGAGAGGCTCTCAACCACCCCTGCACCTTCCCCCTACCCCTCTCAGCCTTACCCCAGTCCCAAGGAAGAATAGAGGTTCAGCCAGGGGGTTAGGAAGCAAAGTGGATGAGTCCACAATGGAGGGTGAGGTTAGAGAGATGCAGCTCAGCCAGCAGCCCCAGTGAGAGTGGTTATCTATGTTTTTATTTCTTGTTCCCATACATCTCAGCAAGCCTATGAGGGAAGCAGGCATCACCGTTGTTTTCCTTTCACAGCCTGTAACCCAGTTCTTCTCACCAAAACATTCTAGCCTGCTTCAAACTAGCACAATTGAGTATAGAAAGGGAACATAATTTCACTGATCAGTTAGAATAAGCATTGAGAAACTGAAAATAAAGCTTCAGGTCTGTAAAATGCATAAGAATAGAATAATTGATGCCTAAGGAGATTGACTTTGCTGCAGGTGGCAGAGCAGGGAAGCATAACCTTTTGGAGGAATCCTCTCTGGGAGGGTGGGGATCGTGAATGGATGCAACAGCCTTCATTTTAAGTTTCATTTTTTGTCAGTTTGTCAAAAGTATTATTAATACCTTTTTTGGTTGGTGTTCATATGTTTTCTATGCTAACTTAGCTTTGTTTTGCTTGTCTCATGGCAAGTCTTAGGAATGCTTCATTTTCCATGAAAAAAAATACTCTCCTTTTTAATATATATAGGTTTATGTAAGGTAAATCTTAGATTTAAGTGAAAGTATATTGATGGTACTATAAAATAAAGTAATGACAAATACAGAAAATAAGATTGCTCAGGTAACTGTCGACATCAGACAAGCTAAAATGTTCTGCCAGGGGAGATTTAGACTGGGCACTAGGAAAAACTTCTTTACTCTGAGAGTGGTGAGGCATTTGAACGGGTTGCTCAGAGAGGTGGTGGAGTTGCCAGCCCTCGAGGTGTTGAAGAAGCTGTAGATGTGGCACTTCAGGATATAGTGTAGTGGTCATAGTAGTTGGGTTGCAGTCGGACTCAATCTTAAAGGTCTTTTCCAACCTTAATGATTCTGTGGTAAATTCGAATTGCATTAATTCAGTCTGTACGTTTTTAGAGGTCACATAAAAGTTGTTTGTAATAAAGCTGGGTTGGGGATTTTCTGTATTTTAGAAGGTGAATGCCGCTTACTGTTGTTCTTTTCACTCGACTTTCCACATTCAAAAGTGAGAGTAGTCTTCCTATCTGTGATCAAATAAAAGTGACAGTCTGTTTCTTAAATCAGACTCTAAAACAGGTTCGTGGAGACAAAAAACATGTCTGGAACAAGAGGGCTTTTACCGGCTGACATTAACGATGAGGTTTTAGTGTTAAGTATTGTCCCCCAAAAGTAGTTGTTGTTGTCACTGTAGTAGACCCAGCAGAGGGAGCTCGAAGCTCATATGTCTCAGGCAGTAAAAAAGTGTTTAGAGATAACATTTTATTTAGAAATAAGGCTTTTTTTTTTTAAGAATGCAATTTTTGGATAACATAGTTAAAGAAAGTTAGACCTTGAGCCAGAAGTTTGTTATACAACTTAGAGTGACTTCTTCTTGCAGAAGCTATTGATGGAAGTGCTAGCCCTGAAATGCAGAATAACTTGCAATTAAAGAATAATACTTGGTGCAGTTGTATGGTGCTGTTGTGATCTTCATCTTCAGTATTTCATCTATCAAAAGATACATTTGTGTTGAAATCAATGTGGTACAACAGCACGTTCTCTTTGATTTACTTGTCTTTAGGGCTCAGCACCACCACCTTCTCCAACACCAAACAGAGAAATGAAGAACAAGGCAGTTCTCTGTAAGCCTTTGACAATGACAAAAGCCACATATTGTAAACCTCATATGCAGACAAAATCTTGTCAGACAGGTAACTTGAACTGTACTGGAACTGCTACCTTCTTCACTGTAAACTTTTTAAACTGTTATTGTCTTGAAACATACTGCAGATGTTCTACCTTTTTTTTTTTTTCCATAAGCTGCAGGAGTAAGATATATTTAAGTACCTGGCAGTGTTTGCCTTTTTATTTTTTCTTTTAATAGAAGATGATTGGAAAAAAGAGTATGTCCCAGTGCCTATTCCTGTACCTGTCTATGTCCCGGTGCCTATGAACATGTATAGTCAAACTGTTCCTGTTCCTACAGCGGTTCCTGTTCCTGTAAGTGAGACTTCAGCTTCATGTTTAAATTGACATCCATTCATATGCATGTGTGGGACCACTTTGTATTGTTGACTGTTCATAGCCTGGACAGGCTAAAGGATCGCAGGATGCTGTGGCGTTATGTACTGGAAAGCATTGAAAGTTTGTCAGTGGCACTCAGTTTCTAAATAAAAATCAGGAAATTGACTGCCTACTTTCCTTGTGCTGCTGAGCTTCTTAGGAACTATTCTGCATTACACTTCAGACTTTCCTGAATGAGCTTTAAACAGCAAGATTTATTCTGCTAAGGAAGAAACTGAAAGATTATGTTAGGGAAAAATAGCAGAGTGGGATAAATAGAATGATTTTGTTATGCACCAAATCTCATCCAGGTGGTGGGGAAAAACCTGTGAATTCCTAAAATTCCATGTTTTGTAAGCAAGCCACTGAAACAGGATGCCAGTTTGTCCAAACTGTTAGACTGAAATTATGGTCAGACAGATCTGAAGCTCCAAAGTGCCTTATGTTCTTTCTTTGAATTGCTGTATTTTGTTGGGTTGGGGTTTTCTTGTTATCTTTCCTTTTGATCTCAATCATTTACATTGATTTTTTTTTTTTTTTAAGCCTAGAACTTTCCTTTAGCTCTCAGTGAAGTGATATTTTTCTAATCTATATTAACTCTGTTTTTCAGAAGATGGATAGAATTTGTTTCTGTGGTGACTGCTGCTGCAGTTTTATTGCAGTGTGGTTTTTTTCTCTGATTGTCTCTTCACCCCACATCTGCATAGGTACCAGTACCAATTTTCTTGCCCTCTACTCTGGATACCAGTGAGAAAATCCTTGCAGCAGTAGAAGACCTGAGGGGAAAAGTACCCTCTAATTCTCTGGAAACTGAGCTACTGAACTTGTCAGGAATGGTACCTGACCATGATGGAAAAAATGAAAATTCTGATGTGACAAGTGAGTTTCTTACTGAGACTTTACTCTTTGGGCTGTTAGGGTGCATGTGTTAGTGCTTGTGAATGAAGAAAAGGGTTGGGTGTTTTTATTATACGGAAAGATTCTTTGAGTACAGCAGTGCTGTTACTGAGTTCTTTTACTGACTTGGTTTCTTAATTATCTAAATGTTTTTGAAGGTCATTTTAGCAGATTTGAAATACAGAAAACTTTCTGAAATCTGGTGTGTGACTCCAGCATGCTGTACCACACATTTCCCTTTAAGAATAGAGCCATTCTCTTGGCTTGTGCCAGCTTCATGGCTGATGGCAAAAGTCAGTCAAGAGTGCAGGCACAGGTTTTCTTTGCAGCATAATTAAAAGACAAGCTAAATCAAATCCATTTTTCCTCCCAGAAAACCTCAAGTCAGAAGTTTAGGGAAGCTGATCTTCACAGCTGTGTGAAGACAGGAGGTTTATCTGAAGAAAGCAGGATATGACAGGCATCTGACCTCCTTGTACACCTTACTAGGAACATTTTTTGTTGGGTGTGGGGAAGCTGGGACTGTTACAAACATTTCATAGGTGTAACTGACAAATATTTCACAGGTGTAACTGGGCAGCACAACAAGGTGACTTAATGCTTTTGCTCTGAGTTGATCCTGAACTGCATTTATTATCTCTTTGATGACGATTGTGCATCAGCTGATAGGTGGTTGGAGGTTCTGACGTGGATAGGGCTTATCATCACACCACCTCACCTTGAAGGAGAGAACTGGCTGTGACAGCCTTAATGCTGAACATTTTGCATGAGATTTTTCCACAGTGCCCTTCTTTCCTGGCTCTGCCTGCTGAAATTCTCAAGTCTCTTACATATCTTCCTAGGAGAATTTACCTTCTCTTCAAAAAACTGTATCTTAGGGCTTTTCCTTGAGTCAGGTTCTTTGCAAGTTCGTTCAACAAACGTTTGAAAAGTTGTTTATAAATGACATGAACTTATGACATGGGCCTGATATGCAGGGGGGTCATGATGCTGCACTCGCAAGAGACTGTTTTCCAAACTGGGATGGATTGTAATGAGCAGAACAAGCAGCCTTAGAACCACTTAGCCTCTAATGTTCTAATCCATGTGTTGGTCAAAATAATAGAAGGTTTGCCTGCCTTTTTCTTTTTTTTGTCAAACAGATGCAATGGTTGAGTCAAATCTACTAAACTCAGAAACAGAGACACAGACAAGCTTGCCTGATGTTCCGTATGAACCAGACCTCGATATTGAAATAGACTTTCCAAGAGGTATTTCTTCTGTCATTGTAATAAATATTGCAAAATAGTCATTGTAGGCACTGTAGTTTCACCTTATCATCCTTTCAGAGGAGCTTTATTGGGTTGCAAGATGCACTTGACTGAGTGTTAAGTAACACTTTGCCCTGTCTTTGCAAGACTGAGGACTTCTGAATTAGTTAAATCTTTTTGAGTGTAGTATTTGTAACAGAATGCAAAGAGAAAAAGGAGAATTAACCTTTAACAGACAATTTTGGCCTCACCACTTGATTTTGGACATGGATTTAGGAAAGCTGTTTTGAAGACTCAAAGACTTAGATGTCACATGTTATGCAATACACTAGTAAATGTATTCTTCAGTCACCAGGTATTTCTGTGGGCAATGGTAGTTTAGATCAGAAATGCTAAAAGGATAAATTTCCCACTGAAGTTTGTTAGAAAATTGCAAGCTGGTATATTGCATGTAACTTGTGTTACCTTTTAGTATCTTGCTAATGTCCATAGTTGTATCTGAAAAAGCTAGCTACTTGAATTAGCAGCAAAATCACTACTTTGAGACCTTTCTTTAGAGAAGGTCTTACTTTTATGTGTTACAATTTCTACCACTCTACAGAATCACAGAACTTTAGAGGTTGGAAGGGACCTGCAGAGATCGAGTCCAACCTCCCTGCCAAGTAGGATTCCCTAGGGTAGTTCATACAGAAATGCATCCAGGAGAGTTTTGAAAGTCTCTAGAGAAGGAGACTCCACAACTTCTCTGGGCAGATTGTTCCAGTGCTCTGTCACCCTCACTGCACAGAAGTTTCTCCTCATGTTGAGCTGGAACCTTCTGTGTTCCAGTTTGTAGCCATTGCTCCTTGTCTGCTGATCACCAAAAAGAGATTGGCCCCATCCACTTGACACCCACCCCTCAGATATTTGTACACATTGATAAGATCTCCTCTCAGTCTTCTCTTCTCCAGACTAAACAGCCCCAGGTCTCCCAGTCTCTCTCCACAGGGGAGATGCTCAAGTCCCTCAGTCATCCCTGTGGCTCTCTGCTGGACTCTCTCCAGCAACAGGTCCCTGTCTCTCTTGAGCTGGGGAGTCCAAAACTGGACATAGTATTCCAGGCGTGGTCTCAGCAGGGAGGAGCAGAGTTAGAGAAGAACCTGCCTAGACCTGCTGGCCACACTTTTCCTGATGCACCCAGGATGCCATTGCCTCTCTTGGCCCCAAGGGCACATTGCTGTCCCATGCAGAACTTGCTGTCCACGAGGACTCTGATGTCTTTCTCTGTGGAGCTGCTTTCTAGCAGGGCAGCCCTCAACCTGTACTGATGCTTGTTGTTGTTTCTCCCTAGCTGCAGGACCCTGCACTCATCCTTATTGAACTTCATATGCTTAGCCTTTGTCCAACTCTCCAGTCTGTCCAGATCTCATTGGGTGGCAGCACAGCCTGATAGGCTGTTGGCCACTCCTCCCCAGTTTTGTATCATCAGCAAACTTGCTGAGGGTACACTTAATGCCCTCATCCATGTTGGTGATAAAGATACTGAAAAAAACTAGACCCAGTACTGACCCCTGGGCAACACTACTGGCTACAGGTCTCCAACTTGACTCTGTGCCACTGGTGACAGTGCTCTGGATTCTGTTGTTGAGCCAGTTTTCAATCCACCTCACAGACCAACTGTTTATGCCACGTGTCCTGAGCTGTTCTATGAGGATACTGTGGGAAATGGTATCAAAAGTCTTGCTGAAGTCAAGGTATATGACATACACAGCTCTTCCTTCACCTACCCATTTGGTGCTTGAAAATGTAGAGCATTGTGTCCTTTGCAGTTTATGTAGAAATAAACAGGCAGGACATTTGCCTTACTTTCAAAATAACAGATTTATTTCCTCTTACTGAAATCCAGTCTTTGGTGATGTTTAGATGTATGCTTTTGTTGGCCCCTTATGTTAATGCAGGCTGATAGAGTTCATTGTTCTTTTCAAACCCAGATTGTTTTTTAAACTGTTTAGAAATGTGTTCTGTTCTGTTAATGTATTTCCAGCAACTGAAGAGCTTGATACAGAAAACGAGTTTTTGTTGCCTCCTGTTTTTGGGGAGGAATATGAGGAACAGCCAAGACCACGGCCCAAAAAGAAGGTAATCTTGCCATGCTATTCACATTTAAGTGGGCAAAATTAAGGCAGGGTTGGTTTTTTTTTTCAGTTTTCATACTTCTCTAAAACAAGTTAACTGTCTTTTCTTACAGATTATCTTAACTCTGTGAGGTAAATTGATGTTTTCCACCTATTTCAACAAAGCTGTCTTTAGTTTGGTAGTAGACTGGAAGAATGTTTGCATTACCATGGCTTATAATGGGAACTACAGCATCTCCTGTTAAAAAACAGTTTTAAACAACACTTGTAGTTGCTTGTAATTTTCCCAGATTTTTGTTCTCAATTAAAAATCATAGTTTAAGCATTGCAAATACATTAGCTGTATTCTGTTATACAGAAGGGACTATCAGAAAACAGAGTTTCCTATTAAAAATAGTTTTAAACAACACTTGTAGTTGCTTGTAATTTTCCCAGATTTTTGTTCTCAATTAAAAATCATAGTTTAAGCATTGCAAATACATTAGCTGTATTCTGTTATACAGAAGGGACTATCAGAAAACAGAGTTTCCTATTCAAAATAGTTTTAAACAACACTTGTAGTTGCTTGTAATTTTCCCAGTTTGTTGTTCTCAATTAAAAATCATAGTTTAAGCATTGCAAATACATTAGCTGTATTCTGTTATACAGAAGGGACTATCAGAAAACAGAGTTTCCTATTCAAAATAGTTTTAAACAACACTTGTAGTTGCTTGTAATTTTCCCAGATTTTTGTTCTCAATTAAAAATCTTAATTTGAGCATTGCAGATACATTAGCTCTATTCTTTCATACAGAAGGAGACTATCAGAAAACAAGAGTTTCTAGTGCCTAGCACAAAACTGCAATGGTTTTATTGTGATAACTGCAGCATGTATCACAGGTTTTAAAGTCCAGCCGATTTCTAGTAAAGTTGTCTAAGAATAAAATGTCTTTTTAGTTTAAAATTTGGAGCCTGGACTGTTGGTATTGCCTGATGCATATTATCCACATACGCACTGCTGGATGTGTTTTAATATGGGACCAGCCCTGGCTTTTCCACTGGTGGCTTCAGTTGAGCCTAAACTGTCTGATACAGATTTGTAGTGTTTTCAACTTCCTGAGCATTAACAGAGTGAAATCCTGTAAATACATGGAATTACATGGTTCATCATGGGATGATGACAGTATAGCCAACATAGCAACTCTTTTATCAAACATTACTCTCCAGACTGAGAGGTGAATTAGAAACATCTGTCAACTTAAGTAAATACTGTCCTTAGAAGTATGCTCAACAGAGAAGCTACCCACTGAATGAAGCGTGCCTGTTTCTTTACACTGAGCATTCAGTTGGTAGCTCTGTCTGCAGCTTGCTCATTCTGCCCAGCGTCTGTGCTGCTGTTGTTGCTGGCTGTCAGCAGTGGTAACCGCTGTGTTTCAATGGCAGGGGGTGAAGAGGAAAGCGGTGTCAGGATACCAGTCTCACGATGACAGCTCTGAAAACTCAGAGTGCAGTTTCCCATTCAAATATGCCTATGGTGTCAATGCTTGGAAGCACTGGGTAAAGTCTCGGCATTTAGATGAAGAGCTTCCAGAATTAGAGGAATTGAAATCAAGTAAGTACTGCAAAAACATCTGGCATCCAGATTCTTACTTGTTAGGGAGGATAGCTGTGCTCATCTGATTCTCAGCTGGAAATTCCAGTAGAAGTTTTCACACGTCCCTAGTGTTCCCACAGTGGCTGGGATTATTTTACCATAGCTCTTTTTTTCCTGTGTTTCTCCTACCTGGTTCAAAATGCTGGGCCTTGCACTTCTCATACAAGCCAAGACAGCACCATTTGACTCTTCTGGCTTTTCCTGACCATTTTCATCTTTTGTCTGCATCCTGATTTTTCTCATATTCTAACTCACCTTGGAGTTTCACATCTTTTCTGGACTTCTAAATTGCAAGGGATGGGCATCCTATTCATTGTCCTGAAAAGAAATCTTCATCTGAGGCTGGCAGTACCTGACTATGGTGCTCTGACATGAGATGACCTTTGCTGCCATGGAGCCTTGCAGCTATTTCTTCGATGCTGCTCTGTGTGAGGGAGGGAAAAGAGAAATTGCCATTACTCCTGCTCTTCAGCTCTCATATGCATCTTATCACTCTTGTGTTATGCTGTTGGATCCTAGGAAATTGCCATTTCCCCTGGAGGTCTCACTCTACAGTAGTGTCTTCACTTTAGCATCTTGGGCCACTTCTGTGTCATACTCAGCTGTGCACGGCAGTGCCTTTGTCAGTGGGTGGTACTGCATTTGCTTAACTAGAGTTTATTTTGGTAGCCTTGTTTATTTTAATAGAGACCTAACATTTGAACTGTTTAGTACATTTAGACTTGCTCTTTGGTTGGTAGAACATGAAGCCACTTTGCCATTTTTCAGTCCAAAAATACCCCACCTCAATCACCATGTAATAATTCTGTTGTATAATGCAGCATTTTTTTCTCTATTTTACAGCAAAGTCTGTGAAATTAAAGGAAGATCTATTATCACATACTTCAGCTGAGTTAAACTATGGGTTGACCCATTTTGTCAATGAAATTCGAAGGCCAAATGGAGAGAACTATGCACCTGACAGCATCTATTATCTGTGTCTTGGGATTCAGGAGGTTAGTAGAGGCTGTAGAGATGAGAAACAGAGCTACTGATTTGACTGTAACCCATTTCAGTGCAAGAATGAAGAAGATGTGGATTTATTGGCTAGGAGCTATTCTTAACATAATGGCTGTGACCTTGAACACGGAGAGACTGTTGTGTAAATCACATTGTGGAAAGCTAGCTGTATAGAAAATGAGTTTGCAGACCTATCCTGAAAATTCAAATGCACACCAATATAGAGTAATAATTTAATGTTCTTACTGGGTTAAAGCAGGACATTTGCAGTCTAAACCAACAGCGTTTCCAAATGCCACTCTTTGTTTTGTTTGCCAGAGATGACTTGATGTAAAAACAGAGTGAGACAAGGCTTGATCTGTAAGTTTTACTAATTCAGTTACTTAGCCTATAGTGGAAATAAGCTGTGTGAAGTGTCTTTTTGGGAGACTCTAATTTACTTAATATTGCAGACTGGTAACAGAGCACAGGAAATTCTGCTGTGCTGTCTTGCACACACACCTTACCTCCTGAAATATAATTATACTGTATTGCAAAGATAAAGGGAGGCAGTTCAGATGTATTGAATGTCAGGGCAATAACATACCACTAGAATCATAGAATCATAGAATCAACCAGGTTGGAAGAGACCTCCAAGATCATCCAGTCCAACCTATCACCCAGCCCTATCCAATCAACCAGACCATGGCACTAAGTGCCTCATCCAGTCTTTTCTTGAAGACCCCCAGGGACGGTGCCTCCACCACCTCCCTGGGCAGCAAAGCTGTTCTACAGCTTACCTTTCAAGCAGAGAATGTTTGAATTTTTGCTACATAAGGCAAATCATAGATTTGAAAAAAAAGAGTGTTCAGAACTGAGAACACAGAAAATTTCACTCAAGTGAAAAGGCAATAACAAATACATGGTCTGTGGGGAACAAACTATTCACGGGCTTTGCAGTTCTGCTTAAAGTGTTTTATACTTAAGGTAGAGGATTTGAATCAAACAGCAGATTTGTAAATCAGAATCTTACAAAAATAGAAGGCCCCCCACTAATTTTTCTGTATGCCAGGTAATCAAAATTAAGGAGTCAGCTGATATCTTTACCTCATGGTTGAAATATGAGAAGTGAGCACTTATTGTTTGTCATTTCAGTCAATGCTGCTGTGAGGCATGTTTCAAACCCATTTGCCTTCTGCTTCTGCACTTGCATACGGTCTCTGTATCTTTCTTTTGAATTGGAAGTACTCATATTAAGCTGATAAGCACTGCAGAGAGTGATGTCTGCGTTTGTAAAATTAAACTCAACTAATCTCTTAATTTTCTTCATCTTTCTCTTTGTTGCCTTGTCTACTGTGAAAGCTAGTTTAGCACATAACTTTAGGTTTGGGGATTTTTTTTAGCACAACACTATTATCATCAGCCCTGATATATATATAATACTGGAACACTGGAGGAACAACTTGTCATTTTTCTGTAGTTATTGCTTATAATTCATGTCCAGTATTTATATGGTGTTTAAAGCCCCATTTCATTGGCCCATTGGTGCCACTGCTATTCAGACTGATAGGACGATGTGCCTTGCTCTTAGGAGTTTGTGTTTCATAAAGATGAACAGCAAGTAAGGGACCGAAATGTGTAAGCATGTGAGCTGTCAAGGGTTGCATCCAGTGTCTGTGTGTTAATGGCAAATTGTTTTGTGCTAGGTTGAAGCAAGCTAGAATGTTTTGGTGAGAACTAGATCACAAACCATCACAGTTTGTATATGGATATATGTTACCCTTCTGAGAAGGCAAATTTAAGCAACTTAGTGGTACATTAAGTACAACATAGTTGTCTCAGTGTGCAACAAAACTCCATTGCCTTCCAGTACTTTTTTAGTCCTTCTTTCTGTCTGACAAACCTGACGTGGATGCTCCTGAAAGAGAATAAATTGTCTGCTACTGTTGCATAAAAGGTATTGGCTCTGTTTAGCTCAAAAGGGGCTCAGAGGAGATTAAGGTATGCTATTTCATTGTGCCAGAGATCATCGATATTTTGCTTAGTTTCCCTTTAAAGGAAGAGAACGTAGCAGCCACAGTTAAGAATGAGTGCTTTACCCCTCCACTGGAATTAACTGCACTCACTGTGCCTGACTACAGTGGTTGGAGGTTTTCCTCGTGGGTGTGTGATATGGCTTGAACACAGGGAAAGCACTCAGGAGGCGTTGGAATGGGCTGCCCAGGGAGGTGGTGGAGTCACCATCCCTGGAGGTCTTCAACAAAAGACTGGATAAGGCACTCGGTGCCATGGTCTAGTTGACTGGATAGGACTGGGTGCTAGGTTGGCCTGGATGATCTTGGAGGTCTCTTCCAACCTGGTTGATTCTATGATTCTATGATTCTATTCTATGAGTCTCCAAATTTTAAGTTGTTCTTTTGACTTTGTGGCGTAACTTACTTTCTTAAAGGAAGCACATGGAAAATCTATTCCAGCAAACTGGTCCCTGAGCCATGGGGTACATTTTCTCAGTTCAGGTTCATTTGCAGGTGAAATTGTTCTTCTTACAGCCAGAAATGATTCAGTAATGGTTTTGATAACTTGGAAGTACTGGTCCTGAAAAATACCACACTTAAATTAAAGGTTGCTGCATGGTTAGGCAAGCATCTGGTGGAGAGAGTTCTCCTAGAAGAAGGTATCACAGTATCACCAAGGTTGGAAGAGACCTCACAGATCATCAAGTCCAACCCTTTACCACAGAGCTCAAGGCTAGACCATGGCACCAAGTGCCACGTCCAACCTTGCCTTGAACAGCTCCAGGGACGGCGACTCCACCACCTCCCCGGGCAGCCCATTCCAGTGTCCAATGACTCTCTCAGTGAAGAACTTTCTCCTCACCTCCAGCCTAAATCTCCCCTGGGGCAGCCTGAGGCTGTGTCCTCTTGTTCTGGTGCTGGCCACCTGAGAGAAGAGAGCAACCTCCTCCTGGCCACAACCACCCCTCAGGTAGTTGTAGACAGCAATAAGGTCACCCCTGAGCCTCCTCTTCTCCAGGCTAAACAATCCCAGCTCCCTCAGCCTCTCCTCATAGGGCTGTGCTCGAGGCCTCTCACCAGCCTCGTCGCCCTTCTCTGGACACGCTCAAGCATCTCAATGTCCCTCCTAAACTGGGGGGCCCAGAACTGAACACAGTACTCAAGGTGTGGTCTAACCAGTGCAGAGTACAGGGGCAGAATGACCTCCCTGCTCCTGCTGACCACACCATTCCTGATGCAGGCCAGGATGCCACTGGCTCTCTTGGCCACCTGGGCACACTGCTGGCTCATGTTCAGGCGGGTATCAATCAGCACCCTCAGATCCCTCTCTGTCTGGCTGCTCTCCAGCCACTCCGACCCCAGCCTGTATCTCTGCATGGGGTTGTTGTGGCCAAAGTGCAGCACCCTGCACTTGGAGCTATTGAACCCCATCCCATTGGACTCTGCCCATCTGTCCAGGTGGTCAAGGTCCCGCTGCAGAGCCCTTCTGCCCTCCAACCCAGCCACATCTGCCCCCAGCTTGGTGTCATTTGCAAACTTGCTGATGACTGACTCGATGCCCAGGTGTTAGCCTGGCTCTCTCCCTGTTGCATGGTGGCCTCCATTCTTTGTCCCAGTACAGACTGAGAGGTTTGGGGAGTAGGGTTTGGGTTTTTTTTGGTGGTTGTTTTTAGCATGTAGGGATGCTTGGCCAAGAATTCAGGTTTATGGAGCTTGGTAGATGGCTATCTGGAGGTTCTATAGGCAGTAATTTCAGCCTGTTCTCCACTGTGGGGCTCAGAGGCCATGTCTATTTCCTTCCTGTTCGCTACAGTTTTGGTAGAGTTTAACTCAGGTTGTAGCTGCTTGTGCTTAATCCTGCCCCTGCTGGAGTTTGTAGATTAGCAGAGCATAGTGTTACTATGTAGAAACAAAGGTTTGCAGATGCTTATTGGATATTGTGTAGCAGGGGAAACTGCAACACACAGAATCACGCAAATGTTCTGCTTGGAAAAGACCCTCCGGATCCTGAAGTCCAAGCAATTTCCCTAGTCTACAAGGTTCACCCCTAACCCATATCTCTAAGCACTTTTAAACACATCCAGGGTCGGTGACTCTGCCACCTCCCTGGGCAGCCCATTCCAATGCCTGACCACTTTTTCTGTAGAAAAAAATGTTTCCTAATGTCCAGTCTAGACCTACCCAGTTGCAGCTTGAGGCCATTTGCTCTTATCACTGTTTACCTCTGAGGAGAGACCAGCACCACCCTCTCCACAATGTCCTTTCAGGTAGCTGTAGATAGTGATGAGGTCTCCCTCCAGCATCCTCTTTTTCATACTAAACAGCCACAGCTCCCTCAGTTTGTTCCTCATAAGATTTATTCTCCAGGCCCTTCACCAGCTTTATTGGCCTCCTCTGCACTCATAGACTCTTCAGTGTTAATGGTCCAGGGCGCTGCACAGAATATGTCGGAGTTTTAGCATACACTTAACCAGTTGAACTGTCATAGGCTTGTGTGGGAATTGGTTTTGAACCATCTTTGAGCATTATTTCAGTTTCACTGCCACTGTGTTTACTGCAAACCAGAGAAAAAGAAGTCAAGGAGGGAAAATATGACAAGGAACAGAAGGGCAAACCACCTGAAGCTTATATTAAGCTATATTGTCTGCTTAGAATTTCTTTCTAAACTCAAAACTGATATATGTAAAAACAAGCACATTTTGAGGACTGTTTTGCTTTGAAGAATTCGTTGAATGTGTTATGTAAAATAATTATCTAGATGAAGATGTGTGGGAAACTTCTAGGAAGTGTATTCATTCAGATTTCCTTGTTTTAAAACCAAGTGCAAAGATAAAGCAAGATACTCTGAAGCCTCTAGTCTAAACAAGAAACAGTGTTGTTTCAAGTATGTGTGCAGAAATAGATGCCATTTCCAGAAGTGAGTACACTTTTTGTACCTTGTCATTTTTATTGCATCCAGTAGCAACACTGAAGTGGGACATTGAAGTCCTCCATTTCTTAGAAATGCTTTCAGAGAGGATAACATCAAATACTAATCATAGAATCATAGAATCAACCAGGTTGGAAGAGACCTCCAAGATCATCCAGTCCAACCTAGCACCCAGCCCTATCCAGTCAACTAGACCATGGCACTAAGTGCCTCATCCAGGCTTTTCTTGAAGACCCCCAGGGACGATGCCTCCACCACCTCCCTGGGCAGCCCATTCCAATGGCAAATCACTCCCTCTGTGAAGAACTTCTTCCTAATATCCAGCCTATACCTACCCTGGCACAACTGGAGACTGTGTCCCCTTGTTCTATTGCTGGTTGCCTGGGAGAAGAGGCCACCCCCCACCTGGCTACAATGCCCTTTCAGGTAGTTGTAGACAGTAATAATATCACCCTCTATCATGAATTGTTGGTAAAGCTTCAAAAGGGTTTCTGTCTCTAAGGTCAAGAAGGTTAAGATAACTAGCCTGCAGAAAAGGCAGACTTCTTGCACCATCCTGTCATTTGCCTTGCACTGTTGCATATCATTTCCACAAACATATGCATTTGTTTTCTTGCTCCCACTTCTGTGTTGTAGGCACTTTTGTCAGGCTCCAGAATTCACATAAAAAATTGCAGAATCTTGCTAAGGTGTTTTGAGTGGTTTGTTTTTTTTTCCCTTTGGATACCTAGGTGGATGAAAAGCTAAACTAATTAATTCCTTTTTTTTATAATGCTGAAATTTCAGAGGAAAATGTTACAATTGTTCTAATTGGTTATGAGTCACAGATTTATAAATTTGCAGCAATAAATCTTACTGGAGGTAACTCTTAACTGCTAAGTACAGAGAGAGTGATTTCCCATTGGAATGGGCTGCCCAGGGAGGTGGTGGAGGCACCATCCCTGGAGGTGTTCAAGAAAAGCCTGGATGAGGCACTTAGTGCCATGGTCTAGTTGACTGGCTAGGGCTGGGTGCTAGGTTGGACTGGATGATCTTGGAGGTCTCTTCCAACCTGGTTGATTCTATGATTCTATTAAAGTGTCAGTGCTTTGGGTTCAGATACTGTTTGTTATAAAAGTGCAAGCATTGTACTGAAAAAGAACCCCATAGCACAGGATTTGTTCTAGTCTAGCCTTGTAAATGTTGTGTCTCTCTCTTTTCTGTAGTATTTATATGGAAGCAATCGAAAAGACAACATATTTATTGATCCAATCTACCAGACGTTTGAACAGGAACTGAATAAAATCCTTAGAAGTTGGCAACCAAGCATACTTCCAGATGGTAATTTTCTTTTTGGTCATGTATGTTTTTTCTCCTGTTAATAGTTTTGGTTTCTTAAGCATGTAGATACATACAAACATTTTATGCATTGCAGTATTAATTGACTTAAAGTCATTAAAGTGTCATCTGAAGCGTCCAGTTAAGACTGTACCTATTCTTATTGTCTTGTTTCTTGGCAATCCATGTTGCTGATTTTGCCACCACGTGTCAATGTTAAATTGACTGTGCAGTTTTTTAGAGGAGAGACATTTAGAACAAGCAGCTGCTTTTCAGCCTGCACCTTTTACCTGAGCTAAATTTCCTTTTTTGCTCATTTTTTCTCAGATGGGAAGTGTGCCAGGCAGTCAGGCATCAAGCTCTGTATGCCTGGGGCTAATGAGTCCATATTTTAGTCTTTCTGATGGGGCTAATGAGCCTATATTTTAAACTTTCTCAGCTAGATGGGGGAGGACTCTCTGCCCTGTGACTTCAACTCAGGAGGATCAGCAGTTTCACAAAGAAAACTGCAATTTTCCCTAGAAGATTGATGCTGGTGCTGACTGCAGAGTCCACTGTTCTTCTGCCTTTCTCACACTCTTTTTCTGAGTGAGGGCTCGTCCTTACCAGCCTCTTTACTCTCTGTTCTTGACATTGGCTTTTCTATGTTTAGCTTCTCTATAGGGCCCTCCCCATATCCTAATATGGCCCAGGAGTGCTTTCCAAATGAGATGTCCATTTGTAACTGGAGAAAAGGTATAGCTGTCTGGAGGCCTTGTCTGAGCAAAAGAAAATGAACTCAAAAATATGCTCCTTGTAAAGACATTAAGATTAGCACTTTGATTTTTTTTTTGTTTGTTTGGGTGGGTTTTTTGTGTGTAATGACACGAGTGAGCTGCAGGTAAGAAATACTATTGTGATTAAATAGAAATGTATTCTGTGTGAAATTGCCTCGGCTGGTGTTTCCCAGTGACTGTCTTTGAAAATGTGTCTCTAAGCAGTGGTTTTGGGGTGTGAACTTATAATTAAGTTTACTAGAGGCTTCTGGCAGCATTTTGTTAAGTTTTCCAGTAAACAGAAGCTTGATTCTCTTGCATCTGGACAGTCTATGGGCTAATGCATTGTGTTTTCTGTAATACTCTTTTTGAAGGATCAATATTCTCTCGAGTCGAAGAAGATTATCTTTGGAGGATTAAACAGCTAGGATCACATTCACCGGTTGCTCTTCTGAACACTTTATTCTACTTTAACACTAAATATTTTGGTCTGAAAACAGTGGAGCAGCACTTGAGACTTTCTTTTGGCACTGTTTTTCGACAGTGGAAAAAAAATCCTCTAACCATGGAAAGCAAAGCTTGTCTTCGATATCAAGTGTCTTCCCTGTGCAGAGCTGATAGCGAAGGTACTGTAGCAGTTCCAAAATAGGTATTGCAGGAGCATCCATGTTGCTCTTCTTTGAGGGACATCTGGGCACCTTGCCAGGAGTCAGAAGTCTGCCTTTGCATAAAGTTCAGCAGCTCTCTGCTCCCCGATCTTTAATTGGAGAGTGTAGTCCGTATGGACCACAGGGTCTCTGTGTTAAAAGGTCCTTTTGAGCCCACTGGTCTCCATGCTGTGGGTTGCATTTTCCAGTGTGCAGATATACATTGTCATGGTGACCACATTGTGGTACTTGGTGGGCTGCCCACTCTGGAAAGTTTGCTGAAAAATGTGAAATAACTTCAAGTTATAGATTAGATGTTGTTGATTTTTCTTCTTAAAGATAAAATTACTACTGGAAAGAGGAAACACGAAGACGACGAGCCAGTATTTGAACAAATTGAAAACACATCTGATCCAGCTAGATGCCCTGTGAAAATGTTTGAGTGCTATCTGTCTAGAAGGTAAGTGTGATACAGGGTCTGGAGTAGAACAGGTACAAAAGGGAAATGTTTTGATACAACCTCAAATGTACTTGAGTGAAGGGAGTGGATTGCAATCTTCTGAAAAATGTGAAAATGAAAGCATTGGAATCTCCAGTTCTGTGTCTGGACTAGATGCAGAGAGCACGAGAGCAGCACAGTGCTTCAGTGTTGTCAAGGACTCCATCTGGGAATAACAGTCTGAATCTTTTTTATACCTGGAAACATCAATTGTCTCTGCAGAGAATTACCAGCAAGGGATCTGGTAGGTTCTTCTGCTGAAGGTTTTAGAATCATAGAATCACAGAATTGTCAGGGTTGGAAGGGACTCCAAGGGTCATCTAGCTCCAAGCCCTCTGCCATGGGCAGGAAGACCTCACACTAGATCAAGTTGCTCAGAGCCCCATCCATCCTGGCCTTAAAAACTTCCAGGCATGGGGTTTCTACCATCTCCCTGGACAACCTATTCCAGTGTCTCACCACCCTCATGGTGAAGAACTTTTTCCTAACATCCAGTCTGAATCTACCTGTTTCTAGTTTTGCTCCATGTCCCCTAGTCCTATCACTATCTGACATCCTAAAAAGTCCCTCACCAGCTTTCTTGTAGGCCCCCTTTAGTTACTGAAAGGCTACTATAAGGTCTCCTTGGAGCATTCTCTCCAGACTGAACAGCCTCAGATCTCTCAGTCTGTTGTCATAGGAGAGGAGCTTCAGCCCTCTGATCATCCTCAGGGCCCTTCTCTGGACACACTCCAGCATGTCTATATCTTCTTGTAACAGAGCTTCCAGAACTGGGCATGGTACTCCAGATGAGTTCTCACCAGAGTGTGGAGTCGAGCACTCGGTTCCCTGTCTCTTCACTAAGAATTGGATGGAGACAATGGATTTGCTTTAAGTGGCTGATCTTGGAGGTCTCTTCCACCCTGGTTGATTCTATGATTCTGAGAATCTGAAATATAAATACTTTTGAAATACCTAGTTTGAAAGCATGCTTAAAATACATTTATTAGAAATAATACTAACAGTAACTCAACGTTTAGATGTTCCCTTCTAATCTACACAGAAATGAATACACTAAAAAGAAAAGCTTTACAACATAGTAAATGTTGTAAGTGTGAGGCCCAACGTGTGTTAGAAAACAGCATCTTACACTTAAAGGTGAAGTAAGCTTGCACACAGTGTAGACAGTAGTGCAAGTACATGATGTTACAGAAAGAAACAAGTAAAGAGTAACTTGTGTGTTAAAGCATGCACATCTCTTTCATAAACAGGGTCTGGTTTGTTTTGCCTTCACACTAGCTGCTGTCATGGTTTGGAGAGCATACGTAGCTAAAAGGTTGAAGCTGGATTTTAAACTGAGTTACACAGCCAGTAGCAGGGAGAGAACAGAGTCACAGAATGCCAAGTTGGATGGGACCCCAAGGATCGTGGGGTACAGCCTTCCTATGTAATAATATAGTTTAAATGAGATGGCCCAGCACCCTAGGGGAATCCACTACTTCCCCCTGTAAGATTATTCCAATGTCTTAACTCTTCTCATGGTGGAAAATTTTCTTCTGGAGTCCAATCAGAATCTCCCCAGGAGTATCTTATACCCATTCATAGAATCATATAGAGTCAACCAGGTTGGAAGAGACCTCCAAGATCATCCAGGCCAACCTATCCCCCAGCCCTATCCAGTCAACTAGACCATGGCACTAAGTGCCTCATCCAGTCTTTTCCTGAAGACCTCCAGGGACGGTGCCTCCACCACCTCCCTGGGCAGCCCATTCCAATGCCAATCACTCTCTCTGTGAAGAACTTCCTCCTAACATCCAGCCTAGACTTCCCCCAGCACAACTTGAGACTGTGTCCCCTTGTTCTGTTGCTGGTTACCTGGAAGAAGAGGCCACCCCCCACCTGGCTACAATGTCCCTTCAGGTAGTTGTAGACAGCAATGAGGTCCCCCCTGAGCCTCTTCTTCTCAAGGCTAAACAGGCCCAGCTCACTCAGCCTCTCCTCATAGGATTTGTGTTCCAGGCCCTTCACCAGCTTTGTTGCCCTTCTCTGGACACCTTCCAGCACCTTAACATCTCTCTTGAACTGAGGGGCCCAGAACTGGACACAGGACTCAAGGTGTGGCCTGACCAGTGCTGAGTACAGGGGAAGAATAACCTCCCTTGTCCTACTGGCCACACTGTTCCTGATGCAGGCCAGGATGCCATTGGCTCTCTTGGCCACCTGGGCACACTGCTGGCTCATCTTCAGCCTACTATCTACCAGTACCCCTAGGTCCCTTTCCTCCTGGCTGCTTTACCCCTTATCTTTTCCATGTGACTCCTGAAAAAGGAATTTCTGTCTTCTTGGTAGCCACCCTCATGTACCTGTCCATGGTAATAAGGTTTCCCTTCGTGAGGCTGAAAAAAATAATTATTCTTCTTTAGAAACATCTCAGTTTTGTGGAAAAGAGTCCACTTAAACCCACTTGGAGCACTGCTCATGGCATGGTTTCAAGTCCTGCTGTCTTACAAATACTAGTCGTCATTCTTAACTCGAGCAGCACGTTGCTGCTTCTAGTTCCACTTCTAATAATATATACTTTGCATTATTTATTACATAATTTGAATAACATATTTAGCACTTCAAAAGCTATTGTGGAATTTAAGGTAATGTTGTAACTTAAGGTACTTCTGCAAAACTATGGGCAAAATTTAAGGTAATGTGCACTGTTTGAAATATACTTGGCAGTCACTGGGCAGTTGTAGATGAAATTCCAAGATCTCCTGATTGACAGCTGTGGACACTTTGTCATTGCTTGTTCCTATGAAAGCAGTGGCTTGTCACAAAAGCAGGAAGGAGGTTAAAATACTTCAATTATTAGACTATTTTAAACAGTCATATTTTGCTTCTAATCTGCCTCTTAATCTGATTTATCTAAGAGCAGAAGTCATCAGCATTCACTCCCAGCAGGTAAAGAACAACACCTGAAATCTTACCAGCCAGTTTGGGAAGATGAGCTGGCCAAAAAAAACCAAAACAACTTATCAATGAAACATGAAGTAGAGTTGACTCCTGACATCTGCAGCATTTATGAAGGAGGGAGTATGAATGAACATTTGTACATGCAGAACTGGAAATTATTTTCCAAGACTTGCCTGAATGGGCAAAATGCTAAGTTTTAAGGTCTGTCCTTAAAATGGTCTTGTATAGTGGCATGGAGGATGTGTCTGACCTGGATTCAATACTGAAGTACATTGGATTGGGAATGAAGGGATTTTAAGGTTTACAATGACCAACCCTTTAAGTAAGAGGGAAGGAGGAGGAGGGATTTTTAGCTCGTAGTATTCCTGTGCCCCACTCAGAAATACTGTCCTTGATTTTCAAGGTAACCTCACACTGTACATTCAGAGAGAGCAGCAGCAGGCAGCAGTGCAAGCAGTGACTGATGTCAGTGTCGTCCTCTTTGCAGGTCTGTTGATAGGGGTTCCTAAACAGCTAGAAAGTGCTTTCTGGTTTAGCAAGTCCAAGCTTCTGGAAAGCTGGAAGAGTCTGTGGTCTCCTGTATGCTTGCAAAGTCCCAAACATCTGCTTTTGGGCTGCTCTAAGTATGCAGGACTGGCTGGTCTTGACCAGACGTGGCACAACTCCTTGTTTGGTAATTTGCCTGGTTAGAGATAAGAGTTTTGTTTGTGCAGGATGCTGGAACTGCTAACTTAGGGTTTTGTCCTGTGAGGCTGTTTCCATAACCCCTTCATGTTTTGCCCCTTGTAGCCCCCAGAATCTTAATCAGAGGATGGACCTGTTTTATCTGCAACCAGACTGCTCTGTCTCCGTGGAGAGTCCCATCTGGTACACTGCCACCTCCCTGGACCGCAACACTTTGGAAAACATGCTCGTACGGGTTCTCTTAGTAAAGGATATTTATGATAAAGACAATTACGAACTGGATGAAGACATAGATTAAAACAAACTTCCAAAAGCCGTCGAGAAAACGAACAGCATTAGGTATTAGTCATGCTGCTAGACCTTTACTATGGAAAACATTTCAAGTTTACCCTTTGTTTTATGAGTTTTGTAGCAGTGTGTACCCTCCCCTGGGGTATTACCATGTAAATAGTCCACGAGTGAAAGTTTCCATTATTCTGCATAGTGGTTTTAGGATACATAACAAACACATTTCAGATTTTTTTTTTAATGATTATTTATTTGACTAGGTATGTTTGCAACTTTTTACATTGCAAAATATGAATGAGAATGTGCCATGTGTAAGTTGTTTGGGTTTTTGTTTGTTTGTTGTTTTTTTTTTCCCCTTCTAGTAAGAGACATCCACATTGCACAACTCTGCTGTTGGAAGCTCCCTTGAAAGGAGGCTCTTCTAATGGGTTCTTAAAACGGATGGTTGTGTTTGGGTAGCACTACTAAAGTTTAGAACTTGCTGTGTCTTTCAGAATTTTTAAATAAATTGTAAACTAATAGGTTTTTTACTTTTTAGTTACTGAAGCCTTATGAGGTTATGTAGAGAGACTCCATCTTATGTACCAAAAATAGACAAGAGAGAATGCTGTCAATATTGGTGTACTGTAATGTGAATCTATTCTGGTGAAAACTTCTTCTTTTGTTGCCCTTATTAAAACCTTAGTGTCCTTTCCTTATTTGTGACTCTCTCTCAATTGCCCCTACAAATAATAAATAAATATATATATATATAAAAAAATAAATGAATATAAGCTTAAAGCATGTGGTCATCAGGACATGTATTTTGTAAAAAAGAAAACCAAAAACCCTTACAAAAAAAAAAGAGGAGAAAGAGAAATGTCATGTCTGATGACAGTGCTGTGTAATTCTTTTCCATCTTTACTTCTCTGACCGTAAATGCCAGTACCTCATACTACTGTAAATCTGTCCTTTGTAGCCTTAGGAAAGGGATTTTTCTACTGTATTACATAAAGTAATATGGTGTGGTGAATTTTTAACCTCTGTTTGTCCTTACATTGCTGTATTTAAATACAGTCGATACTTGACTTATGGGTGGGAAAACTCTTAACTAATGCCTCCATTCAAAAGCCATATGAGACGTGAAGTTACAGAAAGCTGGAAGATAATTTTTGGGAAGAAAGTTTGTTCTAGATCCTTTCCTTGTGCAAACTTTGCACACAACGCCTGATTTCCGCATAAAGGTTTAGCTACTGAAGTTTTGTTACTTGCTCTTGTTTAACTGATGCAAGCAATATGGTGGTTCATGCAACAGTTTTGCTATTGTACTGGAAAAAAACATGTAGTAGAATATCCTACTATAAAACAGTCATAAGTTTGGCTCTCCTAAATGGCATTTAGCATCTGTTGAGAGGAATCATCTACTGAAGAGGAAACTTTTTATGTGTATATATATATTACACCCGAGGATTTATTTCTTGCAAGGGCTGCATGGCTTTTTTGTTTCCCTTAGCTTAAAAGAATGCACATAGGGATGCATCTTTCTATATAGAGAAATAAAGCTTCAGTTGCTTTGGTTTGTTAAGCAAATTTGTTTAAATTTCTGCTATTCTTGTGTGTCCATGAGTATGTGTTAACTTCAGATACACTGCTGTTTCAAAAAGAGATGTTTATTTTTCCATGATTTTTTTTGTTCTGGTGACTCTACCCTTCCAGTGAAATGAAGTAGTACTACACAGCACCAGCGAGTAGACAGCTAACAGCTTCAGTGCTCTTTTCATTTTGAGTGAATGTGTAAGAATTTGGTTCATTGATGCTTGTTTTTCCAAGCAAGAGCATCATATCCTCAACTTGAAATATTTGATTTAAACACACATTTAAGTGCTTTGATAAATAGCAGTAAGGATCACTTGGAGCCTCTTCTCTATCGTTGGGACTTCAGCAGGGGCTTCAATCACTCCACAATTAGGACAGTGTTTAACCACAAACACGATGTTGTAAAACTACAAGCTTAAGTTTAAAGTATCCTAAGTCAGTATGTACTGAGTGTTTTGTCTTAAACAGTTTAAATCTTTCTTCTCAAAATGATATCACAGCTATTTCTTGATAAGGTCAGATTATAGTATGGTGTGTTAAACAATGGGCATGTGTTACCAATGTTATCATAAAATAAGTAATTCTTCCTCAAGTTTCTCAGAAACCACATTGTCCTAAATTTGCTCCGTTTTCTACCCAGGATTCACTTTCCACCAGTAAAAAGGGTTCAAGTTTGGTTTAGAAATGCAAAGGTGGCTGTCGAGAAAACATTTCATTCCGTTTATTCCAGAAGGTGGAGCTCTTCCATCATCAGCAGTAATGTTTTTCAAGTAATTGGTGTGATAGATGGAGCGTTGCAAACTGCTGTGATACTGCAGCCGAGAGTACACCATGATGCAATGTGTATGTTCTACTCCTAAATTTGAAGGATAATGCAAAATGCAATAAAAAGCCTTAGTTGTAAAGAAATAAGGGCATACAGTTTTATAATAGTGAGGAGTTCAGGGTAAATAGATTGTCTTTGAAAGAACTGTCAGAGGCTGGATTAGAATCAGATTGGTGTCAGATCAACGTGCAGGTGTGATGGTTTGGGCTCTTACCCGCCCCCCCCACACTTTGTATTTGCCCCAGCTAACTCAGACGGACCCTGGGAATATAGATGAAGCAATTTATTTACAGCTAGCAGAATTTACAAGCAGCTATTTACAATATATACACTTATATACAATTATATACAGAAATATACAAAGGATAAACAATACAAAAGCACAACTCCCCTCCCAGAAACCTGAGTCCCCAGGAGGGGCTTTCAAACCACCCCAACACCTCCCCTTGCCCTCTCAACCTTACCCCAGTTCTCAGGAAGAAGAGAGGTGCGGCCAAGAGGTTAGGGAGCAGGGTTAATAGAAGCAAGGTTAATGAGATGTGACCAGGTCTGAAGGCAAAGGCAGAAGAAAAAGACAAAATGGAGAAAGTTTACTTCTTCTTCCCAGAGTTCTCAGTGTAACTGTGAGAGAAGGAGACACAATTGTTTTTCATTTCACTGCCTGTTATCAAGTTCTTCTACCAAAACAGTCCAGCTTGCTTCTAACTAGCACAGCAGGAAAACACATGACACCCAGTTCTGCACAGAACTTCCAAGTGAATGATGTGTGTCAGGAATCTGTCTTCGCTTTCCTTCTTTAGAAGGTGTGAGCTGCCAGCCTGGCTATTCTGGCCATCCCTATGGGCTTGTGCACAATTCACCTGAGAAGTGCAGCGTGGGGACTACGCTGCTCTGTCTGCATGGAGCCCTGCAGATGGTGCTGGCAACACAGTGTCGTCTAGGCAGATTTCCTTAACTTCTCACAAACCATGCCAGCTTGTGCTCTGCACCTCTTCAATTTGGCAACTAGTTTGAAACAATTCACAGGTGAAAGAGTAGCCTTAAGATTCTAAGGAAATTAGCATCTGTAGGAAAATTACAGTTGGATGTGAGAAACAGTGGGAAAAAATAAGTTTGCCTCTTTAATCATCTTTTTCTCTAAATAATTGTGTGCAGTCATTGAGGGAAATGCAGTTTTTATGGAGCTAAGCATAAATTATGGCAATTTTTGTTTTATTTGTGGAGTAATTTCCATGTGTACGTTATTAATTCTCTTTAAAGTGCTCACAGTCTGATTCTATAATAGGACAGAATTTGTTTTTTTAGTATCTGTGGCTCTGTTCTGTGTGAAGCTGTGTGAAAGGTGAGAAAAACAGAAGAGGTGACCCATAAACATTTCAATCCAAAAGGAAGAGAAGGTATGTGGAGTGAAAGAGAAAAGGCATGGTAGGCACTCACCCCATTTCCGTTTTCATTGACCTTCTGTATTATATAGATGTTGTTCTATTTCACTTTCCCTTTTGTGTCTGCTCCTGTTAGGAATGGTAACTAAATACATTAAAGTTTTCATAAACATTCACTTTTCAACTCATATTACTGTCTACAACTACCTGAAGGGGCATTGTAGCCAGGTGGGGGGTGGCCTCTTCTCCCAGGTAACCAGCAATAGAACAAGGGGACACAGTCTCAAGTTGTGCCAGGGTAGGTATAGGCTGGATATTAGGAAGAAGTTCTTCACAGAGAGAGTGATTGGCATTGGAATGGGCTGCCCAGGGAGGTGGTGGAGGCACCGTCCCTGGGGGTGTTCAAGAAAAGCCTGGATGAGGCACTTAGTGCCATGGTCTAGTTGATTGGATAGGGCAGGGTGCTAGGTTGGACTGGATGATCTTGGAGGTCTCTTCCAACCTGGTTGATTCTATGATTCTATATGATTCTATGTGATACCAAGTATGATGCCAAGTAAGTGGAGTGGGAGCTATTGAGTTCCTCTTGTGCTAAGGACTGTGGGGACTCTCAAAGAAGCTAAAATTCAAAGCATTTAATGCCAGGAAATTATTGAGAGTATTTGCTCATGGTATGTGAAGCAAGAATCTCTGGATTATAACAGCAAATGCTAACAATCTTCTAAATTAAAACAATGACGTTTGAGTTGCCCTTTGTAATGGTTGGAGTGGGTTTGTGTGTGTCTCCTGAGTGCTGTGGCTGCCACCCCACAGGATGCACTATTTGCAGGAGCTTGGTTAAGTGTTGCCATTTACAGTTACTCAAATCTCTCCTCTGGCAGCTTTTGCATTTGGAATGGTGAAACTTGAAAGCCTCAGAACCGGAGCTGCAGTATGGCTGCTTGGAGCCAGTGTGTAATGGGGCACATGCCTCAAGACTTAGGCTGATGTGAGTGTCTGTAACACTAATTAGCCATCTCTTTAGATGCCCGGGAGCACAACAGGCTTCTCACATACGCGCAAAGATGATGCGGGGATTAGTGCCTGCTCGTTGTGCTACTCCATCCAGAGCTGGCAGCCTCTGGCAAGCAAACTCTGCTTTGGCAGAGCCCCAGCTTGCTGCAGGCACTGGCAGCCAGAACTCCCCCTCTGCTGCCTGCAAGCAGGGCAGGACATGTGCCATGCATAGGAGTATTCCTCATGTTCTTCCCCATGCAGTTAGGGAGCTCCCAACCACTTCAGAGCCTCTTGCTGTTGGTGTGTGATGGAAATTGTGTGACTGCAACGTGAACCAAGTTCATGCTGAGGTGCACAATGAGTCTTGGGACAGTGAAGGAGCTGAAATGATAATTTCACGTTATCCTTTAATAAGGCAAATTTGCACCTTAATGTTACCTTTATAAAAGCCTCTTCTCAGCCAAGATCTTAGTCTGGAGAGGAGATGACAGAGAGGATCTAGTCAATGTTTATAAATATACGAGGGCTGGGTGTCAAGAAGGGAGGAACAGCCTCTTCCCACTCCCACCCTGTGACAGGACAAGGGGCAGTGGATGTAAACTGCAGCATAGGAAGTTCCACCTCAACATGAGGAATAACTTCTTTACTGTAAGGGTCACAGGGCACTGGAACAGGCTCCCCAGAGAGGTTATGGAGTCTCCTTCTCTGGAGACTTTTAAGACCTGCCTGAATGCATTCCTGTGAGACCTGCACTAGAATATATGGTCCTGCTCTGGTAGGGGGGGTTGGACTCAATCTCCAGATGTCCCTTCCAACCCCTAACTTGCTGTGATCCTCTGATCTCCCAGAACTGGCAAAATACCAGAGAGGATAGGAGTGAGACACCAGTGTGGTAAGAGAGCTCCAGGGGAAAGAGATGTGATACTGTGTGATACTGTGATGGTTAACTTAACAACCTGGTGTTGTTGGCAAAGGGGAATGAGCAAATGTGCAAGAGACAGAAAAGATTGATTGCAGCTGGTTGAGAAAACTAACCAGGTTTAGGAGTGCAGGTTTAACTCTTAAGCTTTTATCATCCCTTCTGAGCTCCAGTCACCTGCTTCAATTCCCTGCATCACCTGCCCTGAAGGATTTCACACAGCAGGATCGTGTTTGCTGCCGCTGGTTGTGAAGTCAGGTATACATTTGAAAGGGCTGAGTCTGGCTAGCTGTATTTTCAGGATATCAGTGTGTTGGTGTTTCCAAATACAAATCTCTAGGAAATACTTCTATTTCTTCACCCAAGAAGTTGTTGTCATTGTGGAACAAAGCAGTAGTCGTGGCCTGTTTGCAAGTACTACAGTGTGAGGCATCACAGCACTTCAACTGATTGTTTAATCAACCCTTTTTCCACATTGATTGTTTTCGTGTTTGATTGTTTGGTAAAATGAAAGAAGAAGATCTAAAGATAGCTGAGTCCATGAAGGAATCCTTCAAGGACACTGTGGGTCATTTCCTCTGTTGCTGGCAGGAGGATGTGGCAAGGAGCCACAGGACAGCCCTCTTTGTTGTAGCTGTGAAAAGCTGCCCTGACTGTTGCTCCCCTCATGAAGCATGGTCTTGCCTAGGCAAACGAATGCTGGTAGTAGTCCTGGAAGCACTTCTGAGCAAAACAACTTCTGCAGGTGTTCACAAAAAAGCAAGTGAAACGAGAAGATCGAGCTCTAACTGGATGCCTCGTTCATGTGACTTTTCAAACTGCAGGGATGAACAAGTATGAACAAGAGAGGATCTGAGGTTTGCATTCTCTGTGATGAAAGGGTTCTCAGAGAAGTGGCATTTAGTGAGGGCCATTTCTGGCTGCCCCCCTGCCTTGATGCACAGTGCAATGTCAAGGCTGTTTTCCTTACTGACGTGAGTGCTGGAGGCTGCTCAGAATTGTTCCCCGAATTTAAATCTCCAGTGTACTGCTTTTACCTGGCTGAACCCAAAATGGTGAGCATTGGACAGAAGGGCAGACACTCAAAATGTGGGATCCTCTGCTGCCTGCTGCTTACAGCTGCGCAGGAGATGAAAGCTTTGGAAAGAAGTCTGGACATGAGAGATCTAGAAAGAACAAAAGGCAGCATCAAACCAGCTCCTTCTTTGAGCTGTGGCTGGTTCCTGAGTTTAAGTTCACATTAAAAAACAACCACAAAAACTTTAGTTGCTGGCTCTTCCCAAACACAAGCAGGCTGTTCCCGCAGAAGAACTCCTCAAAGATAGGTCTTCTGCCCAGTGCAAGGCCAGCTGGGTTTATTAGTGTTTATCAGTATCCTTGCCCTTTGCTTATATATGCATTTAAATAACTACCTGAAAGGGCATTGTAGCCAGGTGGGGGGTGGCCTCTTCTCCCAGGTAACCAGCAATAGAACAAGGGGACACAGTCTCAAGTTGTGCCAGGGTAGGTATAGGCTGGATGTTAGGAAGAAGTTCGTCACAGAGAGAGTGATTTGCCATTGGAATGGGCTGCCCAGGGAGGTGGTGGAGGCACCGTCCCTGGAGGTGTTCAAGAAAAGCCTGGATGAGGCACTTAGTGCCATGGTCTAGTTGATTGGATAGGGCTGGGTGCTAGGTTGGCCTGGATGATCTTGGAGGTCTCTTCCAACCTGGTTGATTCTATGATTCTATGATTCAACTGCTCCTGGTTCACAGCCATACGAGAGATGCTGCAAACATTAGTGGGCTGTGTCATACAATGTGCCTGGACAATTTCAAGTTCTCTGCTTTATTTTTATGCTAAAATTCTGACTCATGAGACTGAAACCTCTGTGTCCTTTCTGGAAAACGACCAGAAATGTCCTTGTCAAATTTAAACTAGTGGCTTTCCATTTCTGCCCAGCCACTAAAAGAGCTTTTCTGGTTTAACATCTGAAATACTATTTCATTTCTTAATGTGTTTGCTGAGTTATCAGTGTGCTTCCCCCAGTCACAAAGATGATTTCTGCTTTCAACATGCGCTCTTCGAGGAAACACAAGTGTACTGTTTGCATTTGGATTTTTCCTCTTTCTTCCTTTTTTTCATGCCTTTTTTTCCTCTCATTTCTCCTTCCCCTTTTTTCTCCCCCCTCCCTTTTTTCTTCACCCCCCTTTTTTCTTCCCCCCCCCCCCACCTTTTTCTTTCCCCTACCCCCTTTTCTCTTCCTCCCCTCCCCCCTCCCTTTTTTCTTCTCCAGGGTGCATCAGGAAAAGTGTGGCCACATTCCTCTCCCCCTCTGCTCTGCTGAGACCACATCTAGAATACTGTGTCCAGTTTTGGGCTCTCCAGTTCAAGAGAGACAGGAACCTGCTGCAGGATGTCCAGAGGAGAGCCACGAGGATGACTGGGGGACTTGAGCTTCTCCCCTATGAACAGAGACTGGGAGACCTGGGGTTTATAGTCTGGAGAAGACTGAGCAGAGGTCTCATCAATGTGTACAAGTATCTGAGGGGTGGGTGTCAAGGGGATGGGGCAAATCTCTTTTTGGTGGTCAGCAGCAATAAGACAAGGAGCAATGGCTACAAACTGGAACATAGAAGGTTCCACCTCAGTATGAGGAGAAACCTCTTTACAGTGTGGGTGACAGAGCACTGGAACAATCTGCCCAGAGAGGTTGTGGAGTCTCCTTCTCTGGAGACTTTCAGAACTCTCCTGGATGTGTTCCTGTCCAAACTAGCCTAAGGGATGCTGCTTGGCAGGGAGGTTGGACTTGATGTCTGGAGGTCCCTTCCAGCCTCTAAGGTTCTGTGATTCACAGAAGCAGCAATATGTGTCAGCAGCCAAGTACCTTATTTATAATGCTGCTCCCTCATTTTAACTCGTTTTCAACGTAATTTGCTGCTGTTCAGTGTTCCAAGTGTTGTAAACAATTTTCTGGCTAAACAGGAATCTCCCTGGCACTGCCAGGCAAAAGAGCTCGTGATGTGTAAGGCAAAGCAGATGACAGTGCAGCCATTGCACATTGCTCAGTGAGAGAAAAAAAGCATCAGGAGGTCTCAGAATGACACAAGTCTGTGGCCATTGGTGATAACATTTATTTTAAAGTAAGCATTTAAGTAATCAGAATAATGCCCTTAATTACAAACTACTGCAGCACCTAAATTAACTGCATGTTAAAAGAACACATCAGAGCTATCTACTAAAATGTGCTCTGTTGCAACATGAGGCAAATTGTTGGAAATATTTTTCTTTCATTTTTCTTTCCTTTTTTTTTTCTCCTGACAAGTTTGGTGTTGCTGACCAGAGGAGAGCCTTTCTGTGCCATTGTGTGAGGTGCCTGAGGCAGCCACGTGTGCCTGCAGAGCATCATTGACTGGCTCACAATGAAAGCTTGGTAACCACACTTTTGTTAACTCTCTGAAAGCTCAGGGAGGGGAACAATGCAGGTCCCAGAGTTTCATAGGAAAGTGAAATGAGGTCCATTGGTTACGTAGTACTGATAACAAGAAAATATTTGCTTTAAAAAAACAATTAAACATTATTTAAGAATGAGGGGGAAAGCAGCAGTCTCATTTAAACTCTTCTTTTCTGGAGTTTCTGGTTTAGTGCTGCTGGTGTACAGATAAACTACAGTAAAGCAGGATGAGACAGAGCCAATTTTAATCAGACTAATTGCAACAAAAATGATGCAATTTAAAATCAGGGGTGGGAGTGAGAAATTTACACTTCTTTCCTATTTGACAGAGCAGAGGAAAATTATGGCAGTAGAGCACTGCAGGACACCAGTAGCCACCCCCTTATCCATGGGGTGTGTGAGCATCTAGGCTGGTAAAAGACTGGCCCAGGTAGTGATGATTTGGCAGGTCCTTCCCTTAGCATGGGAGGAGAAACAATGAGTCTCAGTGGCCTGGGAGAGGTGTCTGGGTCTGGGACAAGAAAGGTCACAACCCTACGGGAGTGCTCTGCCCCCTTGTGTGGAAGTTTCTCTAGCATTCCTGACGACACCTTCATGAGCATCCACAGAGGATGCTCGCATAGAGAGACACAGGAGCACTGTGCTGAGGACCACGGAGCACACCTCTGGGAGCAACCTGTACGCAGAAGCCTATCTGGGGGTACCATGTTGTGGGCAGGTTTGGATGGTGGTCACATTTGTAGCAGCTTTGGGAAGCGCCCATAGTCGAGTTGGGGTGCCCCATACATAGCCCTGCCTCAGCCTCCCTTGCACACAAGGCATTGGCAACTCTCAAGAGAAATTAATGGCCTAAAGTGGCCATGCCCACAGCTCTGGGATGCAGACCAGGTAAAGTCTGCAGGACAGAGGAAGACTTAGCCGTGTTTCCTCCTGTGCTTTAAGGACAGCACATCTTGTCTGGGAATGCTTTTCATGAGGAAAATGAAGATTTGTCACAATAAAGGTGGAGGCACTTGGAGCTGTGTGGTTATGGCTTTCAATTGCCTCTGCTTGATCACTGCAAACACCCAGGGCAACTGAGGAGTTCAGGCAAAAGGGTACAGGAAGAGGTTATGATGAATAACTCCAAACTGAAGGTGTCCTGGGCAGCCTAGTGTGGTGGCAGCAAGGAAAGGTGTGATGTGGGGACGTGCCCTTGTGGCCAAGAGAGCCAATGGCATCCTGGGGTGCATCAGGAAAAGTGTGGCCAGCAGATCTAGGCAGGTTCTTCTCCCCCTCCTCTCTGCCCTGGTGAGACCACTCCTGGAATACTGTGTCCAGTTTTGGGCTCCCTGGTTCAAGAGAGACAGAGACCTGCTGGATAGAGTCCAGCAGATAGCCACAAGGATGACTGAGGGACTCGAGCATCTGCCCTATGGTAAGAGACTGGGAGACCTGGGGCTGTTTAGTGTGGAGAAGAAAGACTGAGAGGAGATCTTATCAATGTGTACAAATATCTGAAGTGACTTGATACAAAATAAAACCATTGCACCTTTTCAGACCAGGACACAGCACTGTGGTGGCTTCTGGAGTGAGAGAGACTGAGTGTCACTCAGGGATTTAAAGCAGCAGCACATCAGTAGCTGCTCTGTTAGCGCAGTGATCAAGGGCTGTGAGGAGGGAAGTCCCCTCTCATACTCCTGGGGTCTCCATCACAGCTCACTCCCTCAATTCCCTCCAAGTTCTGTAAGAGACCTGGCAATTCTGGGGCTCATCTCTCTGCTCTATAAATCCCAGTGCAGATATTTGAAGCAAATCAGATGAATCACAGTGCAGAAGTGCCTATCTCTCACCATAGACTCTAAAGGAGTTCAGATTTACTCTAAACTTGAACAAGTTGAATCCCATCCCAAACGTGTTTCAATGACTCAGGTCCCAGAGTCTCCATTTCTTTCATCTCATCTACTTCTTTTTCTAGATGAGTAGGTGTAAACATGTAATGCCCTGACCTGTCAAAAGCAAGAAGCTGTCATGGAGGAGTGTTAGAGGAATATTTCTGTGTTAACAGCTGTGTCACATCTGGTTGTTTTCATACTGCATGTGAACTTGAGTGCCCTGAGCTGGCTGCACTATGGCTTTTCTGTGTGGATTTTGGAGACAAAAACCAAACACCCAAACAAACAAACAAACAAAACCAACTTGGAAAATCAAAGTGGTAGAATTTCCCTTCCTTGCTTGGGTTGCTACAGAGGGTGAGGAAGCTGGATACTGCGATAACCACGTAAACGCTTGCACACTGATTGAAGCAGGGAGGTCATTCTGCCCCTGTACTCTGCACTGGTTAGACCTCACCTTGAGTACTGTGTTCAGTTCTGGGCCCCCCAGTTTAAAAGAGACATTGAGATGCTTGAGCGTGTCCAGAGAAGGGCGACGAGGCTGGTGAGAGGCCTTGAGCACAGCCCTACGAGGAGAGGCTGAGGGAGCTGAGATTGGTTAGCCTGGAGAAGAGGAGGCTCAGGGGTGATCTTATTGCTGTCTACAACTACCTGAGGGGTGGTTGTGGCCAGGAGGAGGTTGCTCTCTTCTCTCAGGTGGCCAGCACCAGAACGAGAGGACGCAGCCTCAGGCTACACCAGGGGAGATTTAGGCTTGAGGTGAGGAGAAAGTTCTTCACTGAGAGAGTCATTGGACACTGGAATGGGCTGCCCGGGGAGGTGGTGGAGTCGCCGTCCCTGGGGCTGTTCAAGGCAAGGTTGGACGTGGCACTTGGTGCCATGGTCTAGCCTTGAGCTCTGTGGTAAAGGGTTGGACTTGATGATCTGTGAGGTCTCTTCCAACCCTGATGATGATGATGATACTGTGAAATGATCATTTAACTATTGCTTTTGCTCAATAAACACTGGTTCAGTGATAAAACAATACCTCTAGGGGATAGATTCTGGAATAAATGGAAGATTTCTGGTAGCTGGCAAAAGGATCTGGTTTTGGTGGGCAGGAGATGAGAAAAGATGCCCTTCTTGTGAGGAGGAAGCCTCTGACAGCTTCAGGAACGGTCACATTGATTCTCACACTGGGCCCTATTTGTGTGTTTGAGCAGTGTAAGCGAAAGGGACAGAGGCTGGATGATGCTCACAGTGCTGAGCCCAGGTAGAAGAGATAGACCAGAGCAGGAGCATGAAAGCTGTGGAAAGGCAGGATATCCTCAGTCACATTGGAAGAACAGAGAAGAATCAATATATCTGTATATCTCTATATGTATGTGTGTATATGGCAGCCCTGAAACCTGAACCTGAGAAAATGTAATGAAAAATATGTTAAGCTATGTGAGAAAAGGTCCCAGCCAGGATAACTAACCAGCCCCTGCAGAACGAGCAGTGGAGATGTAGTTTCATTTTGAAAATCTGAGCAAAGTCCCCCCCAGGGGTGAGGAGATGTAAAATACTTTAAGACTGTGGGATGTGTCCTGATTTTTCCATCATTTTTGGAAGGCTATGAGAGATCTGGGGGAAGCCTGAGTACAGTGTGGTTTTCCCAAGTATAAAAAGGAGGCCACTGGAAGTGACTGTTTCTTCATCTCAAAAGAAAATCTGAGCAGTTTAGAGAGGAGCAGTGAGTACTCTGGCCTGGGATTTTTAAATGAAGGAACTGAAGTGTGGTTCAGATCAATTGGGATATTTTTCTTCAGGAAGCAGACCTGGCACTGGGTGGGCACCAGCCATCCTTGAGCAGCTGGATTTCAGCAAAGCAAAGGATGCAGTCTCAAACTGTGCCCAGGGCAAGTTTAGGCTGGATGTTAGGACAAAGTTATTCACAGAAAGAGTGATTTGCCATTGCAATGGGCTGCCCAGGGAGGTGGTGGAGTCACTGTCCCTGGAGGTGTTTAAAAGGAGACTGGATGAGGGAGTTAGTGCCATGGTTTAGTTAATTAGAAGATGTTGGGTAATAGATTGGACTTGATGCTCTCAGAGGTCTTTTCCAGCCTGGCTAATTCTGTGATTCTGTGCAAATCTGTGAAAGCTGGAGAAGATTCAGTTCAGAAGATGAATTAAATTGGCTCAGCCAGAGAGGTAGCTCAGAAATGTGCAGGTGGCCGTGCTTGGGGCCCAGGAGCAAGGTTACAAGGATAGAGGGAAATTTACTCCCTCAGACAAGTCACACCATGCACTTGCCCAACAGCTTTCACACAGACTTGCCAGTCCAGATGAAATTCCCATCCTTGAGGCACTAGGAAAACAGTGCCCACAGTGCTCTGAGCCAGCTCTGTTTCAACCAGGTTTGCCATGGAGAAGTGGGTGGCAGAACCTGTAATGAGGCAGTGTGGACATCAGGCACCTGGTGCTCACACTCATTGCCTGCCCCTGTCAGGAGGTGACCCTATCAGACAGGCCACAAGGCATAAAAAAAAGGCTAAAACTGTAGCAGTGTAAGAAAGGGCAATGCAGGCTTCTAGACAGGCTTTTGTTAGTGAGTAAATGAGGGCAACAGGAAGGAAAGCTGATGAGGCTGGTTAGGAGTTAAACGAGCAATGATGAATAATGTTAACTAAACACAAGTAGCAGAGAAATAGAAATGTTCAGGGCTCACACTGGGCTCTCTTTTGAGCTTGGGCTTCCTAACCCTATTCCCATCTGGAAGCTCTTGGGGTACCAGCATGCGGAATGCCAGGGTCCTGCTGGCTGGAGTTGAAGCCTTCCTTCCCTCACCAGCAGCAGAACTGTCTGCCCTCCGTCTGTCCCTTAAAACTCCAACATTATCAGTAGCCTCCCTGCCCCTCTGCCAGCCTGAGAGCCCTGGCACAAATCTGCTAGCAACTCAGTTCTAGCAAAACTTCTTCTGCTCAGCTTCAGACAGCACCTTTTATTTTCACATTATTTTGACTCATAGATGTCTTGAAAGGAATCATAGAATCAACCAGGTTGGAAGAGACCTCCAAGATCATCCAGTCCAACCTAGCACCCAATCCTATCCAATCAACTAGACCATGGCACTAAGTGCCTCATCCAGTCTTTTCTTGAAGACCTCCAGGGACGGTGCCTCCACCACCTCCCTGGGCAGCCCATTCCAATGCCAATCACTCTCTCTGTGAACAACTTGCTCCTAACATCCAGCCTGTACTTCTGGCACAACTTGAGACTGTGTCCCCTTGTTCTGTTGCTGGTTGCCTGGGAGAAGAGACCAACCCCCACCTGGCTACAATGTCCCTTCAGGTAGTTATAGACAGCAATGATGTCACCCCTGAGCCTCCTCTTCTCTAGGCTTAACAACCCCAGCTAAACCAAGAAATACATGTTTTGGTTGGTTGTGTCACTCCATAGAGACGTGACAACTATTTTCAGCATGCTGTGTGTAATGAAGTTGAACCATAAAAGTGCACTTTTGTTTTCTTATAGCTTGATTTCTCTCCTAAGCAATATGCCATAATGTATTACAGAAAGAACTAATCAGTAGCTTTCAAGCTTCCTTCTCATATATTACCAGCATGCCAATAAAGAGCATAAACACCACTCAACAGTGGCGGTGCATAAAGCACGAAGCCGATACTCTATTAAATCAGGTTGTCTTGAGTGGTGTCCTGCATTTCTGTGAAAGAAGGTTCTTGCTTGCTGGTTTAGTTGTTTGGTTCATTTTCAACACATCAGGACATTTTTTTCAGAAGACAGAGATCTCTACCGAGCGGCGCTGGCCAGACTCCAGATTTCTTCTATTCATCTAGAGCTATAACAGCACCCAACACATAGCTGTGAGCGTGAAAGCAATGTTCACCCCTGCAGTTTTGTTTCTGTTCAGTCCTCTTGTCCTTTTAGACAGCATAATAGAAGTGCTGCAGTAAGCAGGGTCGAGTAGGATATGCCAGTGAGAAACGTTAAAATGAGACTATAGGCTGCGATTATGGGCTCTAATGTCTGATGAATCCTTTTTAATCACATGATATGAACTAATGTCACCATTGATTATTAAACAACAAAGTGTTCAGCTGCAGGAGGAATAGAATGGATGACAACTGCATTTTTTTGAGCGTTTTGTTTAAGCAAGGACAGGGTGATCTTTTTAGATAGCCAGGGGGAAAATGAAGTTAAAATAAGTGCAAGGATTTGGAGCTGGTTTCAGTTAGAACGAGTCTCTTTTCAGGGCATGAGGATCCACCCCTACCAAGGGGTGTGCTACTAGTATCCACCTCTGTCTGTGAGCTCAAGTGAAAACTAAATCTGGTTATTATGATAAAACCAAATCTGGTTATTATGATAAAACCAAATTGCATTGAATTCAAGATGTGTTATTTAAAATGTCAACATAAACATTTTGGCTCCAGTTCCATTCTAAAATGATTTCTAGAGGTTAAGAATAATTTTCTTAAGCTATAGATTTTACTTTATGCCAAAATGTAGGAGGAAATGTCTGAAAATGCCATTGTCAGTTTTGGCACATAGAATTGTAGAATCAACCAGGTTGGAAGAGATTTCCAAGATCATCCAGTCCAACCTAGCACTCAATCCTATCCAATTAACTAGACCATGGCACTAAGTGCCTCATCCAGGCACAAAGGAAGTGCCATCCATTGCCATCTGGACATCAAGCCATAGACCACTACTCTTTGGATGCAATCCTCCAGTCACTTCCTTATCCACTGAACACTCCACCCATCAGATCCATACCTCTCCAGTTTAGACAGAAGGATGTTGGGGGGGGACAGGGGAGCATGCCAAAGGCTTTACAAAAGTGCAGATGGATGACATCTGTTGGTCTTCCCTTGTTCACTGATGTCCACCATCATAGAAAGCCACTGGGTTGGTCAGGCAGGCTTTGCCCTTGGTGAAGCCATGCTGGCTGCCTCAAATCGCCCCTCTGTTCTTCATGTGCTTTAATACAGCTTCTAGGAGGATCTGTTTCAGTCTTCTCAGACTTGGAAGAGAGCCTGACAGGATCCTCTTTTTCACCCTTCTGAAAAATGGGTACAATGTCTCTTTTCTTCCAGTCTCTAGGAACTTCACCTGACTGCCAGGACTTTTCAAACACTATGGAGAGTGGCTTTGCAGTTACATCAGCCAGTTCCTTCAGAACTATGAGATACATCTCATCAGGGCCCATAGATCTGTGTTTAGGGGTACTTCTATGCATGTTCAGGTTCCTCAAGAGTCCAGAACTTGGTCTTCCCTTACAGTGGGAGGGACTTTGCCCACCTGCTTCCCACCTAATGGTCCATCAACTTGGGAGGGGGGCAGAGGAAGACTGCCAGTGAAAACTGAGGAAAAAAACTTATTGAGTACCTCAGCTTTCTTCTTGTCTGTTGACATCAGCTCTCCATTCTCAGTCCTCAGAGGGGGAAACTTTCTTTGCTGATTGAGCTATCTGTAGAAGCCATTTTTGTTACTCTTTGCATCCCTCAATAGGTTTAGCTCCAAGGTTTAGCCTTGTTCTTCCTGACATCATCCCTACACAACTGGGTGGTGTTCCTGTGCTCCTCCCAGGTTACCTGTTCCTGCCTCCACTGTGTGTGCAGTTCCCTCTTGTTCTTTATTTTGACCCACAGGTCTCTATTCAGCCATGTCAGCCTCTTCCCTTCTTTGCACAATGTCTTACACCTGGGAATTTTACCATCCCAATCCAATGCCAAATTAATTTCCTAACAAGATGAAAGCATTTCTGTTGTCAAGTTTCTATCAAAGTTTAAAGTTACTCTCTGTGGGGAACAGCAATTTGATGATGTTGAGGCTCTTCTTCAACAGTTCTGAGACACCCTCTTCCATCCACACTGGTCCACTTTCAGATGTGATCTCAAGTGCCAGTATAATGGAGGAGAAAGAGTAAAGGTCTGAGTGCTGGTGAACACTCGGTGCTTGACCTCGTCATTAGCACTGCCAGCAAGTTGTCTTTTGTGATAGTGGCTTCCAGTGTGTCAACATCTGCACATGAGCAGGGAGACAAACAGCTGTGCACTGTTTCTGTTGCTGCAGACTGGATGGAATCATGTTCCAGCCCAGAGGCTCCTCTCAGTCCCACGAGTCCCAGTGCCATCCTGTCCAAAGTCTAGTTCATGTCCAAGCCTACTCCAAAGCCCTTGCTCTCCACATCCTGAGACCCTCCAGAAAACAGGCTGCCACCTATACTTGTCTTCTGACACCAGCCACAGGTAGATATTTTCCACTGAAAGATGCTGGAGCATAGTTTGTAGGATCTAAATGATCCAGACTCTTTAAGACTTTGAATCAGTGGAAACTGAAAAAAAAAATGCAGAATCAATAAAATGGTGTTACAAAAATCATTCTCATCATCCTACAACACGCTTTCAGCAGTAGCCTCCTGAGACACAGCCACCAGCTCCTTTTGCCTCTGTTAGCTGACCCATTTTAATCAAGACATTGCACTTGGTTTTAACCACAGACTTGGGGCTTCCTCAAGAGAAAAATCTCACTGCTTGACAGATCTCACAAAGGTAATTTTTCAAAATTCACTGCTCATGGCAGGTCTTCAAATTCTTCAGTTTAGGACTTCCCTCTAAAATTACTCTGGCTCAAATGTTAGGGACTTACTGGCACATAATTCAGAAGAAAGATGACTATGGTAATTGTCATGGAACTACATGGGGCAGTTTGAAGTGTATCACAGTATCACCAAGGTTGGAAGAGACCTCATAGATCATCAAGTCCAACCCTTTACCACAGAGCTCAAGGCTAGACCATGGCACCAAGTGCCACGTCCAACCTTGCCTTGAACAGCCCCAGGGACGGCGACTCCACCACCTCCCCGGGCAGCCCATTCCAGTGTCCAATGACTCTCTCAGTGAAGAACTTTCTCCTCACCTCCAGCCTAAATCTCCCCTGGCGCAGCTTGAGGCTGTGTCCTCTTGTTCTGGTGCTGGCCACCTGAGAGAAGAGAGCAACCTCCTCCTGGCCACAACCACCCCTCAGGTAGTTGTAGACAGCAATAAGGTCACCCCTGAGCCTCCTCTTCTCCAGGCTAAACAATCCCAGCTCCCTCAGCCTCTCCTCGTAGGGCTGTGCTCAAGGCCTCTCACCAGCCTCGTCTCCCTTCTCTGCACATGCTCAAGCATCTCAATGTCCCTCCTAAAGTGGGGGGCCCAGAACTGAACACAGTACTCAAGGTGTGGTCTAACCAGTGCAGAGTACAGGGGCAGAATGACCTCCCTGCTCCTGCTGACCACACCTTTCCTGATGCAGGCCAGGATGCCACTGGCTCTCTTGGCCACCTGGGCACACTGCTGACTCATGTTCAGGTGGGTATCAATCAGCACCCCCAGATCCCTCTCTGTCTGGCTGCTCTCCAGCCACTCCGACCCCAGCCTGTATCTCTGCATGGGGTTGTTGTGGCCAAAGTGCAGCACCCTGCACTTGGAGCTATTGAATGCCATCCCATTGGACTCTGCCCATCTGCCCAGGGAGGCTACAGAAACATGTCAAGGATGTGTAGAGCTGTCGTAAGGGATGGAGTGACATACAGAATCAGGGGTCTTCTGTTTAGAAACAAATATTTCTTCATAGGTTGCTTTCTGCAAGACTTCAGTTTTGCCAATGGTATGCATTTTTCTAAGTCATGCTTGCTGAATTTTCAGCACTGTCATGTACTTGTGTATAAACAAAAGCTCATACAAATTACCACAGCCTGTTCTTAGAAATGTGCTCTTGAAACTACCTGTGTACAACACAAAGCTTCTCAGCTACAGAGGTGAAAGGACTTCTTAAAGGTGAATGTCACAGCTCCCTTTTGCAGCTGGGGAAAGGGAGGTATTGGGCAGTGGCTTTCTCAAGGTGAACACAAAGGCATTGCTAAGAAAAGTGAGATTTCATCGATGTTTGATTAACACTGAGCATAAAGAGAATGCACTCAAAAACTGAGGGATCGTTTTGGAGAAGAGGCAGTATAAAAACAAGCTAATACACTTAGCTCACAAGAAGGGCAGTGACCATCAAAAGTTGCCTGCTGTGTGAATGCAGTCTTTGGAGGAGGTGATTTTCAGAAAAGGTTATGTTGCCCAGCTGGCCCTCCTCAGAAATGCCAGGCAGGCATAACACAGACAGGTCACAATTCCTCACCTTTCTGACCTGAACTCAGAGATGAAAAAAGTGTTCAGTCAAGTCAAGAGATCAGCTGGATTGCTGATACTCAGAAAGTGCTTTTCTAGCTTGGTGTCCTGTGTTTTGCAGTTATTATTCTAAACAGATCAGCTGAGCTTGCAGGAGTAAGGGACATGAAGCTGATTACACTTCCCAGGCCCACTTCACTGTGTCATTCATGCCTATCTCCAAGCAGCACAGTGATAACACAGTGTGGTATACAGAAGGGTAAATAGTTGCTTGGTGACTACTCTACATTTTGGATTTAACCACTTAGGTCTCTTTGGTTATCCATGTTTGGTGTGTGTGTAAGGACTGTCAGCAAACTGCAGCTTTGACACTAAGGCAGAAATTTATCTTAGTTTCTTATGTGTAAAAATTAGGAATCTTGGCCTGAAAAACAAAGGTTAAAAAATTCAGCTGACCACTACTGGACAAATGACCACCTAGGCAAGTGCTGCTGCTGATGGACAGATGACCACCTAGGCAAGTGCTGCTGCTGCTGGACAAATGACCACCTAGACAAGTGCTGCTGCTGCTGGACAGATGACCACCTAGGCAAGTGCTGCTGCTGATGGACAGATGACCACCTAGGCAAGTGCTGCTGCTGATGGACAAATGACCACCTAGACAAGTGCTGCTGATGATGGACAAATGACCACCTAGGCAAGTGCTGCTGCTGATGGACAAATGACCACCTAGGCAAGTGTTGCTGATGGACAAATGACCACCTAGGCAAGTGCTGCTGATGATGGACAAATGACCACCTAGACAAGTGCTGCTGATGGACAAATGACCACCTAGGCAAGTGTTGCTGCTGATGGACAAATGACCACCTAGACAAGTGCTGCTGCTGATGGACAAATGACCACCTAGACAAGTGCTGCTGCTGATGGACAAATGACCCCCTAGACAAGTGCTGATGATGATGGACAAATGACCACCTAGACAAGTGCTGCTGCTGCTGGACAAATGACCCCCTAGACGAGTGCTGCTGCTGATGTGCCACAAACAGCTCTGTGTACAATGACAACATTCACGGAACCACAGTGTCGTAGGGGTTGGAAGTGACTGTAAGATCAACTAGTCCAGCTTCCCTGCCAAACCAGGATCACCTGCAGCAGGCCATACAGGAGTGCATCCAAGAAAGTTTTGAAAGTCTCCAGGGAAAGAGACTCCACAACGTCTCTGGGCAGCCTGGTCCAGTGCTCTCTCACCCTCACAGTAAAGCAGTTTTTCCTTACATTGAGGAGAAACCTCCTGTGGTCCAGTTTGTATCTATCTACCCTCAGACTGTCACAAGGCACCACTGAAAAGAGACTAGATCCTTCTTCTTGCCACCCACCCTTCATGTGTTTATAAACATTGACCAGATCCTCTCTCAGCCTTCTCTTCTCCAAGCTAAACAGCTCCAGAGCTCTCAGCCTTTCCTCACAGAAGAGACATTCTGTTCCCTTCATCACCCTCATTGCCCTCCATTGGACTGTCACTGGTATTTCCCTGTCTCTCTCAAACTGGGGAGCCCAGAACTGAACACAATACTTCAGATGTGGCCTCACTAGAGCAGAACAGAGTAGGAAGAGAACCTTCCTAATGTGCTGGTCACACTCTTCTTAGTGCACCCCAGGAGACCATTGGCCCTCTTGACCACATTGGTACATTGTTTTCTTCAACAATGCTGGTGAGGAGCCCAGCTAGGACTCTTTGCAGCCAAAATTTGTCATTCTTGACCAGTATCTGGAAACAGCTGAACATATGCAAGTTGCCTTTACTTATCATAGATATTAATTTGTTATTTTTCTAGGACAAAGAGAAAGATTCATCACACAGTTCACAGAAATTCTGGCCAGAGACACTTCTGCACAGAGTCTCAGTGTGACTGGATGCCTGCCATAGGCAGATAAGCATCCTGAAGCGAGCAGATTCCAGTGTGTGGGGATGTGTCAACACTGTTGACTGCAGCAGAGTGCAGAGATGCCTGAAAGCATTGAGTTAAATAACCTGGGGACCAAAATCAGAACAAGAGTTCGACTCAAGACTCAGAACTTGATGGAACATTTCATTCAGAAAATAAGTATTTCTGAGCCATGAAGAAGGCAAAATGCATTTTCAGTGTGCCATGTCTAGGTGATATTAGCCAACCTATCAGGGGAAATGCTTTTTATTTTTACAGGCAAAGCTCCCAATTTGTCCTTGGAAGCTGTTCCAGAGCCAAGCAGGTTTCCATATCTGGCTCTCCTAATGATATGAGTTTATCTGTGAGCTATTTAATATGCATGGTCCTGATTTTTTCCCAGAGCTGACCTTACAGGGTGCAACCCACACAGCTTTCAAGTTTGTATCTTTCAAGACTGTTATCTTTTAAGCCATATTTTAACTGCAAGGTTCTGCACCTGCATCTGGGCAATCCCAAGCACTGATATAGGCTGGGCAGTGGCTGGCTTGAGAACAGTTGGGTAGAGGGGTCCTGGTGGATGAGAAGCTTCCCAAGAGGCACCACTGTGCACTTGCAGCCCAGAAAGCCATCTGAATCCTGGGCTGCATCACAAAAAGTGTGGCCAGCAGCAAAGGGGAGGTGATTCTTCCCCTTTACTCCACTTTGGTGAGACCCCACCTGGAGTACTGTGTCCAGTTCTGGAGTCTCTATTACAAGAAAGACCTGTACATGCTGGAATGTGTCCAGAGAAGAGCCATGAGGATGATCAGAGGGCTAAGGCTCCTTTCCCATGGAGACTGCCTAAGAGAGTTGGGATTGTTCAGTCTGGAGAAGAGAAGGCTCCAAGGAGACCTTATTGTGACCTTCCAGTATCTTAAGGGGGCCTACAAGAAAGCTGTGGAGGGATTTTTTAGGGTGTCAGGTGGTGACAGGACTAGGGGGAGTGATGTGAACATAAAAGTGGGTAGATTCAGATTGGACGTTAAAAAGAAGTTCTTCACCACGAGGGTGGTGAGGCACTGGAACAGGTTGCCCAGGAAGGTGGTGGAAGCCCCATCCCTAGAGGTCTTTAAGGCCAGGCTGGATGGGGAGCTGTGAGCATTCTGATCTAGTATGAGGTGTCCTTGCCCATGGCAGAGGGTGTTGGAACTGGGTGATCCTTTAGGTCACTTCGATCCCTGACAATTCTATGACTCTAAGTGACTCAAGAAATCCCCTATGAAAGTCTACTTAAAATGAGGCAAAGGGGGCATTCACAGTAATGCTGGGCTAAATCAGCATGTTGGCACATTTACATGAGGGCTAGTTGCAGAAAATAAGATGAGTAGCAGCTGGTCCTAAGTGAAACTAATCTCTGGGTTTCATAACTCATATCTTTGATGTCCCTTCCAGACAGATCTGTTATATGATTTTGTGCTTCTGTGATGCTGCAACCCACCCTACGTAGTGAGACCCAGAGACCTGTCACCAGTAGTCCTGTCTGCATGGTAGCTGTTATTATTATGATGTATCATCAACACTAGTATCTGACATAGGTCGTTACACCTCTGGAGTCCTTTCTGAAGCACAGATATGTCACACTGATTGCCCCCAAGATCTCGAGGGCAAGACCATCTTCTGTGAGTTGGTTCACTTTTTCCCAAGTGGTTATTCTGCTCCATTCACTGTCTGACAACATCTGGAGAGGTACCCAGATGTGGACTGTCTGATACCAGGACATGACATGGCTCAGCAACATCAGCTGCAGGAAACCAAGCTCAAGCAGACGCTGAGCACAGAGGTGGCACCAGTAATGATGTCCTACAAGATGGCACAGAAAGCTTAAAATAAGAGCACTAACACAATGCTACTCCACGCAGGTCATATAGCAGAAACAGCATCCAGAAAGACCCTAAGCACTCCTTCTTACTACCTGCAGTGTAGGCAGGGCCCAGCTGCAAGAATGTGTAGAGAAGCTTCCATTAATAGCAAGATCATGCCCACTAGTGACCAAGTGGATGGTAGTGGTTAGTAATTTCAAATGTTTGAAAGTGAGGATCATAGCCCACCTTTTGCCTATGCCAAACTGGAGATGTAGATCATCTTCAAAATTATGTATCTTACAAGCTGAGGTTTTAGCTTGGTAATTCCTCTGAAAATGTCTGATAGCCTCCAGGAGATGAGCATTAAGTTTGTAGAGCTTTCCCCAAAACCCATGATCTGTAAAGAGAAGGGTGGGACACTAAGAAAAAGGACTCATGGAACTCCTACAAAAAGTTGCAAGAGGAATGAGATCATTCCTTGGAAGGCCATGTGGAAGATCAAGAGAGGATAAGGAGAAGACAAAAGAATTTCAGAAAGAAAGGAGGATAACATTTCAAGAGCGTGGCCCTGAGGGGGTGACCAGTATAAGTGTGTAGCACCAGGTCTCAGCTTTGGCCAGGAAAGAAAATATTAAAGGTGGTTTGGTGTGTGTGGTGAGTTATCAGTAGGGAAGGAAGAGAGCAAAGGGAGGCAAAGGTGGAATATTAAAAAAAGAAAAGGAATTACAGACATAAATCCTGAACTATGAGGAAGGTGGGTGAGAAACATCCAAGTGGAGACACAAAGCTTTTGCTTTCCTTACAGGCAGAAGGCACTACAGCCTTTTGTGTGTGGGCAGGTAAAGGAACAGGCTTGTGCTAGTTTGAAGCAGGCTAGAATGTTTTGGTGAGAAGAACTGGATTACAGGCTGTGGAAAGAAAACATTGGTGATGTCTGCTTTGCTCATAGGCTTGCTGAGATGTATAAGAACAAGAAATGAAAACATAGATAACCACTCTCACTGGGGCTGCTGGCTGAGCTGCATCTCTCTAACCTCACCCTCCATTTTGGACTCATCCACTTTGCTTCCTAACCCCCTGGCTGAACCTCCATTCTTCCCTGGGACTGGGGTAAGGTTGAGAGGGGCAGGGGGAAGGTGCAGCGGTGGTTGGGAGCCCCTCCTGGGGACTCAGGTTTCTGGGAGGGGAGTTGTGTTTCTGTATTACCTTTTACCTTGTCTATTTCTGTCTATAACTGCATATATTGTAAATATCTGCTTGTATATTGTGCCAGCTGCAAATAGAAGCTTCATTCATATTTCCAGAGCTGGCTGAGTCTAGTCTGGGTGATTTCTAAAGTGTGGGGGTGGTGGGGAACACCCAAACCATCACAAGACTGAATTGGAGCTGGTGTGAAGAAGAATAAGAAATTGGAGAAGAGAGGGTAGGAGACAATTTGGGCAAATGGAGTTAATAGAAGGCAGAAGATGAACTACATGTCTGGCAACCACAGAGTAGGGGAAGAAGAAATGTGACCTGGAGAATGGGGGAAGTTAGATGATATTTCCTTTGTTAAAAAAGAACTCTGCTGAAGGGATAGTCTGAGAAGACTCATGGAAAGGTAAGGCATTCACCTGGAAGAATAATGAATTACAAAGAGCATCAAAAGGGAACGTTGCAGGCTTTTCACAGATGACTCATATTGAGCAGAAAGTCACCGCAGCCACCAGTGCCAACAAAATGCCAGCCTCCAGCACCTGGGCTTCAGGGCATCTCCAGCAGCACTGTTTCAAGCACAGTATCAGCACCACAGCATCCACACAAAGCACAGGCTCAGTGGAAGGCCATCACTCTTTGGGCATGCTGTTCAAAACTTGTGTCCTGATCACTGCCACCAGATTATACACTCTCTGCAGTAGAGACTTTGTACTTCTGCTGACATTTACTTGAGACCCATCATGGAGACAGTCCCTGCAGCACACTGCCCTGCCTCCAGCATGAGAGAGTGCTGGCAGCAGCTGGTTCAGGAGAGAAGGACATTTTACATCTCTGTCCAGAACGCCAAGGAGTAAAGACACTGAGGGAAAAAGAAATAGCAATGCAAAGGCAATGCTCTGCCACACCAGTTACAGTGCTACTCACCCCAGGATCTCTTGCTTTCCTTACAGATCAAGGAGACCAGGCTTGCCCAGCAGCCTCAATGCCTAGACTACTAGCACCCAGAACCAGCACCAAGGCTATGAATTCCATAAGCCTACTCTCCAGAAGGCTCTCACATTTCCTTAGGTGAACAACTAACTAACTGTGACTCTCACAGCCAGTAATATCAGAGCTTCCAAGAACCTCTGGACAGCAAGAGATCTCCTGGCTGGACTCCTTTATGGATTTCTTCCTGACTAGACATTGTAGTCACTAAGAAGTCCTCCCAGGCTCTGTGGCATGTTGTCTCTGTCCTTGCCAGTGGGGTCCTTTGCATTGAAGATAGTATTCCAAGAGAAATGACCCTCTCTAGTCAACCCCAGCCACTGGCCAGCCAAGCCCCAAAAGTGTGGGAGAACGTTGCTAAGAGCTCCCAAGAACTATCAACACATTAATTCCTGCCTCAACTCCAGGCTGTTATGGCAGCTATACAGGAGATGTGCCAAGAGGCTGGATGCAGCTCTGTTCTACCGCAGCAGTTCACTGATGCTGTTAATTTCACTGCAAGCAGAGTTGCAAAGATGAGACTACCCCTTGGGTAAGATTGTCTCAAGGTGCTGAAAATTACTTAAAAGTTAATTGTATTTTTTACCAAGGGGTGGTGTCAGCAGTGTGTCCAGGTGGCCAAGGAGGCCAATGCCATCCTAGCTTGTATTAGAAACACCATGGCCAAAGAGGTGATTGTCTCCCAGTACTCACCACTGGTGTGGCCACACCTCAAACATCCCATTCAGTTCTGTGTCTCTCACTATAAGAGTGACATAGAAGTGCTGGAATGTGTCCAGAGAAGGGCAACAAGGCTCGTGAAAGGCCTAGAGCTTGTGCAAGGAGCAGCTGAGGTAGCTGGGGTGGTTCAGGCTGGAGAAAAGGAGGCTGAGAGGAGACTTTCTCATTCTCTACAAGTAACCGAAAGGAGGTTGGAGCAAGAAGGGGTCCAGCCTCACGTTCTTGCTGGCAAGTGACAGGACTAGAGGAAATGGATCCAAGCTGCACCAAGGGAGGTTTAGGCTGAATATTAGGAAATATTTCTTCACTGAAAGGATTTTCAGGCTTTGGAATAGTTTGCCCTGGGCAGTGATGGAGTCACCATCCCTGGAGGAGCTTAAATGGAGTGTGGGCCTGGTGCTTAGGTCCATGATGTAATGGTGACCTCACTGTGACGGGTCAAAGGTTGAACTAAATGATCTTGAAAGTCTCTTCCAACCAAAGATATTTTATGATTCGGTGAGCAAGTTGCCTGAAGGACTGAGTGAGCAAACACAGTGGCTGGAGCTCTAATCATAGAAAAAACTTCACAAGTAACAGCATCTAAACTCTGAGAAAGGCTGAGCTTCCTTTCTCTTTGCTATTGAAAGCTGTCCTGAGATGCCTAGTTATTTATAACCATGCTGCTGTAGGAAAAACTATAAATATCCAAAGAGATAAGCATGCACTTTCTCTTCCCAGAGTGGCCAACTAAATAAAACTGGAAAACATAGAATGGTTTGAGTTGTCCCACAGGCAGGGATACTTCCTACTAAATCAGGTTGCTTAAAGTCCTCTCCAACCTGACTTTGAACACTTCCAGGTCTGCAGTCTCCACAGCTCCTCTAGGCAGCATGTCCCAGTGCCTCACCATCTCCAGGGTGAAGAACTTCTTCCTAATGTATAAATTTAGCTTCTTCCAGTTTGAAGCCATTACCCATTGTCCTGCCACTACATACCTTATAGAACGTCCCACTCCAACTATCCTCTAGGCCCTTCAAATTCTGGGAGGTTGCTATCAGGTCTCTCTGAAGCTGCCTCTTCTCCAGGTTTAACACCACCAGCTCCCTCAGCCTGTCATCAGGAGAGGTACTCCAGCTCTCTGCTCATCTTCTTGGCCCTCACTTGCACCCACTCTGACAGTTCCATGTCCTTCTTGTGTTGGGACCTCCAGAGCTGGACACATCACTCCAAGTGGAATCCCCCAAGAGTAGAATAGAGAGGGAGAATCACCTTGCTTGACCTGCTGGCCATGCTTCTTTTGCTGCAGCCAGGAATTCTGTTGGCTTTTTGGGCAAGCACACATTGCAATTCATGTTGATCTTCTCATCAACCACCATCCCCAAGTCTTTCTGCTCAGGACTGTTCTCTATCCATTTTCTGCCCAGCCTGTATCTGTGCTTGGCACTGCCCCAACCCAGGTGTAGGTCCTTGCATTCAGCTTTGTCAAACTTCACAGCCTACCTCTTAAGCCTGTGTCTTGGTTCTAATTTAAATTTCCCAGAGAGTCAAATATAGTTAATAGAACCAATAACAATTTATAGGATCCCTTTCCCTCTTCCCCCTTCTTTCCCAAAGAAAAGAAATTAGATGTAGAGAGGGAAAAGATAAGCACACCCAAATAAATAATCTCACTGTGATTTGGATGTGGAAAGAAGAAAAGTTTAACAATAAATAAAAGGTACATGAGGTAGGGAAGTTAGAAAGGTATAGGGAAGGGAAGACAAGATACAAAATATGCAAATACAACCAGATTTGATGGCAATGGGTTTTGTCCTCCTAGTGGGTTATGGCCACGTGGTGAAACAAACAGCAGCAGGAAACAGGATGGTGATGATGGTGAGCAGGGAGGCAGGGCAAGAGAGAGAGAAACGGGAAGTTCCTCTGTGTTTTATATGGGGGGCTAGACAGCAAGTGGGAGTGGGCTAACCACCACACCTGGTAATGCTCAGACCCAGCCCTGGGGAGGGGTCAGGACCACCTGGGGTCAGGGTTAAGACCACTCCCCCAGGAGTGTTAACCCTTTACAAGCCTGTCAAGGTCCCTCTTGGATGGCATCCCTTCCCTCCAACATGTCAACCACATACCACAGCTTGGTGCCAGTGGCAAACTTACTCAGGGTGCACTCCATCCCACTGCCCATGTTACCAACAAAGATGTTAAGCAGCACCAGTCCCTGTACTGATCCCTATTTGTTACTTGTCTCCACATAAACATTGAGTTATTGACCACTGACTCTTTGAGTGCAATCATCAAATCAATTCCTTAGGCACTGAGTAATCCACCCATTAAATTCATGACATCAAATCATCCTTAGCCTACTGAAACCTCTTCAGATACCTCTTCTGTCCCAGATCCATCAAGCCAAAAACAGAATTCCCACATCTGGACTTGACACCACATCATCATAATCAGTCCTTCAGCCAAACCTGAATCTTTGTATTTGATGAGGTGACAACTGAATATCTGACCACAACACATAGTCAATAAACTCAGAAGGAGATGCAGGACATTTGACAGACAACATAGCAACCTCAAAGGAGGTTGTAGTGAGGTGAGGATTGGTGTATTCTCCCAATTAGCTAATGATAAGATGACAGAAAATGACCTCAATTTGGAAGGTTTAGATTGGACATAAGGAAAAACTTCTTTACTGAGAGAGTGGTGAGGCATCATAACAGGCTGCCCACGGAGGTGATGGAGACTCCATCCCTACAGGTGTCCAAAAACCATGTAGACATGGCACTCTGGGACATGGCTTAACAGGCACAGTTGTGTTCAACTGATGATCTTAGAAGTCTTTTCCAACCTTAATGATTCTATGAAAAAAGACAGTGTACAATGTACAAGATAATACTCTTCTAAATGCCTCCATGCTTGCAAGGAGCAGCCCAAATAGGTTCAAACCTGTCCCTAGCCATGATACCAAACATCTATCAAAACTAAGCTGGTCTGCACAGGAGTAATTGTTGCATAGTTCTTCAAAAGTATACTTTGCAATGTTTTCAGATTACCTTTTTTCTGGGTCTGCTTACGTTTGATCTCTTCTTGTTGTTGAAGTTTTTAAAAGAGCTATTTCAAATCTACCTGTGAATGAGAAATCTCACTCCTGTCCCAGCAGAATGCTAACTGCATACCTCTCTGAATGCTCACTGTTAGACTGCAGCTGTCCTGGTAATCACCTCAGGAGATGAAGGTGGAGATGGAGGTGAAGATGGAGATGAGATGGAGATGGAGGTGGAGGTGGAGATGGAGGTAAAGATCAAGACAGAGATCAGAACAGAGATGAGAGAGAGACAGAGATGGACACAAGCAGCAATGGGGATGAGGATACAGATGGAGATATGATGGAGATGGAGGTGGATGGTGATGGGAATGGAGATAGGGATGGAAGATAGATATGAAGATGGAGATGGAGATGGACATGGAGATAGAGGTGGAGATAGGGTTGAAAGTCAAGATCAAAATTGAGATCAGGATGGCAATGGAGATGAGATGGAGAAATGGACAGGGAGACAGAGATGGAGAGGAGAGGGGAGGGGACAGAGATGGAAACAAAGATAGAGATGGAGGCAGAGATGAAGACAGGCTTGGAGAGAAGAACAGGAAGGAGGATAGAGATGGAGATGAGGATAAAGACAGAAATAGAGGCAAAGATGGAGATAAGGATGGAGATTGGGATGAGAATGGACTTGGGGATGGAGATGGAGACAGGGGTAGAGATGAGGATAAGGATGGAGAATGAGACAGAAGCAGAAATGGAGATCAGGACAGAGACAGAGATGGGGCTGGAGATGAAGATGATGGTGATGGAGCAGCCCCCACCCCAAGGCAACTTGCTTGACTCTACCCAGCACAAGCAAGGCTACACCTGGAGTACTGTGTCCAGTTTTGTGACTTTCAGTTTAAAAGTGAGTAGAGAAACTGGAAAGAGTCCAATAATGGTCTGGAAAGACTGTCAGGGGTTGGAAGTACCAAAAAAGGGGTTTCTGGATTTCACTGGTCTTAGCCCAGAGAAAGGAATGCTCAAGGAGGAGGTAGTATGAGTCTAAAACTAGTTGTGAGTTACACACACAGTAAAAATCAACCTCTTCTTGTTCGTGACAGGTGATAATGTAAAAATGACAATAGTCAGAGGCTGTTTTCATATTTCACAAGCTTGAGTTTGAAATATGTAGAGTGGACATTCAGAAAAGTATACAGGACAATGCTTGTGGGATAGCTGTTCTTGGAGGCATCCAACATTTGGCTAGACATAGATCTGGCTGACTAAAACTAGGTTTTGGGATAGTGCCACCTTGAGCGAGAGGTCGGATTACAGAGATCTCCCTCAGCCAGCATTTCTGTGATTCTGTTATACCTTTTATCTCCTCTCCTTACACAAGAACCAAAAGCAAAAGGCATTTATGCAACTCTTATGCAGACAACGATTGCCTAAAACGGACAGTGCCTGTGTTCCTCTGGTGGAGTCTGAACAGACCGAGATCTCTACAGGAACCACAGTCACTGCAGGCTGAGTGACTCAGCAAGAGCTGGTATCAGTCATAACTGAAAACTACACAGAAATCAAGTCTGAAAGCAGGGGGAAATAAATGGTGCATTAACTGATTTTAAAGCAAAGTTAATTCTTTTTTTGATCTGATTTGGTTTAGCCTTTGTACTCCTTGACTCCATCTATTACTTAGGAGTTCTCTTCTGCAGGAGCATTTCAACTCCTTTTGAATTAAAGGAGTAACTGAAATTCAGAGTTAAGCTTAAACATCTCCAAACTGGTGAAACAAACTGGTGAAACTACTTAGGCGAGTTTGGTTATAATTTTATTTCAATGTGGACTTAAGACAAACACATACTAGAACAAAAATCGTGTCTGACAACTATAATATCACTTTGTAGCTAGAGAGAACATTTCTGCTGTCACTAAAATACCGCAGATGTAGCCAATTGAACAAAAATGGTACTGTCTAAACAATCTCAACACACAATAGCTAGTTCCTAGCTTCAGAGGTTCAGCAGACCAACTGTGCTCCAGACAATGCTGAGTTTGTTTAAAGTGTAATACATTTAGTTGTGCATGCTAATATATGACTTATTGTAAAGTTGCTTCAGGCGAAATTCATTCCTGCTGCAACACCACTGAAATGAGTGTACTTACAGCAGAGATTAATTTGACCCATTATCTACTAAACTTGTAGATCTTCCTTTTAAAAAAGAACTATTCTTTCTGCAGTTGATCTTGTTCACTGCAGTCATTTGAACACAAAGAAATTCTTATCTGCGCTACAACAGTGTAGTGGAGTTATACTGGATTTAGGTTGTTGCAACTGAGAGAATTCTTTCAGCTGAAAATAAAGACAGCTGCCCAAATTACATACAGATCATTGCACTTTTCCTATACACCAAAAAACTTGCCATGCACATTTCAGTGTCATGCATGACTTGCTACAGCAGTTGTAGGGAAAAAGAATTCAGAGCAATACACAAAACTTTGTTAGAAAGTTAGGTCATAGCTTCAGCTGTAACAGATCTCCATATCATAGAATCATAGAATCAGTCAGGGTTGGGAGGGACCACAAGGATCATCTAGTCCCAGACACCCTGCCATGGGCAGGGTCACCCTACCCTAGATCAGGCTGGCCAGAGCCTCTTCCAGCCTGGCCTTAAACACCTCCAGGGATGGGGCCTCAACCACCTCCCTGGGCAACCCATTCCAGGCTCTCACCACTCTTATGCTGAAGAACTTCCTCCTCACTCTCTCCATTTTATAGGGCAGCAATTAAGTTATTTTCCCATCTGGAACATCTTCTAGCGAGATGACACTTCACCATTCTGGGTATGAGAGCTTTGAACACGAAGTTGAAAGAACAAGACCCAAAATAACAATTAGGTGCCTCAAACAGAGCTGTACATATAATTTAGGTGCCTAGAGAGAAGAGCTCAGAAATCATCTCATCCTCACCATCTCTCTTTTGCTTCCCTTGATGAATGCTTTTCACATTTTGCAAGGTTAATTCCAGAATTCCATTGCTTTCCAAATTTTCATCCTGATATTTTTGTACTGCCAAATGTTTTAGAAGAAATTATTTCTCAGACATGGTTTCATAAAGAATAGGTGAATATAAATATTACATTCTGGTTTGAAATCTGTGAATATAATATGTGAACATAAATACTACAGTTTTAACTTGAAATCTCAAAAATCATAGAATTGGCCAAGTTGGAAGAGACCTCCAAGATCATCCAGTCCAACCTATCACTCAGCCCTAGCCAATCAACTAGACCATAGCACCAAGTGCCTCATCCAGGCTTTTCTCGAACATCTCCAGACACAGAGACTCCACCACCTCCCTGGGCAGCCCACTCCAATGGCAAATCACTCTCTAAAGATCCCTTAGGAAATAGAAATTCTGAATGTTGGGCAACCTCAGCTGTAACTATCATTTTGCATGAGCTCCTTTTTCACAGATCATGGCAAAGATGCTTCCTGAAAGCATCTTTTAAGGCCTACAGACTTCCTGTAAGAGAGAAATACTTTTAAAAATGACCAAGTGGCATAATGAAGCCAAGTGAGAGAAACTGATTGTCAGCAATGGAACTGCTGCCCCCCTACTGCTCCTTCCATACTCCTCTAACAATTCAGCCCTGTTGAGGACAGAGGTGAAAAATCAATTATTAATGTGAGAAATATATAGAATCATGTGTTTGATCCGATCAATTCATGGCAAGAGGTCACAGACAAGGAGGAAGGGGGGGGGTTTGAATGAAACTGCATTCCTGCTTGCACCACCATCTCAATAAGCTTAAAGATAAGAGTAATTAGATTGACAAAGGAGGGAGGCATGTGGAAGAGAGAGTCTTTTGCATATTTAAATGGCAATGCATTCCTCCTGGTGCCACCTTTCCTGTATGAGCAAATAGAAGAACCAGGACTTTGAAGTTCATGAGGAAGACACTTAAGCAAGACCCCTTGCTTCATCAAAGATTACCAGAGGGACCACCGGATAAAAGGACACCTGTGTGGAAGAGACATCTCACATTCCTAAGAACTGATAAAGAAAACCCAACCTTTTCTTAGAACTTAGTAAATATGTAATAGAATAGGGTATAAAAAGAGAAAACTGGAGGCAAAGGGTGTGAGTTGGGGTAGATCAGCCTCCCCTCGTGCCCAGGCCTGATTGCTTGATTCCTGCAAGCTCTATTAAAGCCTTAACTTGCATGAACGCCAGTTTGTGCCTGTTATTTATGACATTAATGATCTTTTTATACCCAAGGTTTTGCTTCTAAGGCAAAAAAGAATATAGACAAATTGAAACTGGCCATTTACTGGGTTCAACTCCAGCCTCTAGTCCTGTCACTCTAAAATTGTAAATGGAGCTTACCTCCAGCTCCCTTCTCACAACTGGTTTTGTCTTGAGTTTGACTCCTTTCACTTAATCCAGAAATTTACTCTCCAGATGAAAGAAAGCTCCCTGAGTTGTGTGCAGTTTTCCCAGTTCAAAATGCACTTGTTCAAGCAAAACTGTATTTCTACAGGAAGAGACTTACTGGTACATGACTTTTTTACAAGCTTGAAAAGATTTGGTTGCTGTCTTAGTTGTTCTATAAACTCGTGCTGGGCAAACAGGAATTCTTTTTGATCCTACTTGATAAAAAAGCATGATGAGTATGCAGCACTCTTGCTTGTCATGTTTCAGTCCTAGAGGCTGAAAACTCTGTGAAATTTCAAGTGTTGTTGGGACCAATCAGATATTTTTCCTTTGATGAAATCTTGGATACTGTGGCCAGAAGCTACGATTCCAGCATGCTGCGAACTTCCATAGCAGGGGAGCGACACAAAAAGATGGACAGCACCAGAATTACTGAGGCACATTGAATGATTTTATCTCACACAGGAAGGCAATAATTTCTTTCTAGTCTCAAATAAAATTTGAACATTAATTAAGCACCACAGCTTGGACACACTGGAAGCAAACTGTGCCACTGAGCAGCTCTGATTTTGCTTGCTATGAGGAGAATGGCATGGAGATAGCCAACAGGCAGGCATTTGCAACTCTACCTGCAGCCATAGACAGGCTGAAAAAGAGATCCACTGATGCATAAACAATGAAGACCAGAGCTTTTAAAAATGCATCCCAAGATCTAAACCCATAATTCCCATTGCAGGCCACAGCAAGAGAGTGGTGCAGATTACAGCCTTTTCTGTGCTGCAAAATCACAGTTCCCTGCAGTCACTAGTACAGCCACAGTCACAGATGAATGTAAATGCAGGTATCATCTTGTAGACTCTTGGCTGAGAATTTCTCACTCAAAGCATTGTACTTTACTACTTTGAGTAGAAAGTTTAAGGGACTCCAGGATGCTGTGAAGACAGAAAGTCATCAGCAGAAGCTTCTGGTACCTCAGCCAGGTGGCCTTTGTTTTATTTTTTTCTCATTTAGTTCAGGTCATGTCAGTGACAACTGTTATCACAATAGTTGGTGTGGTTTACAAGAAAACAGTGGTTTGTTTGAACAAACCATGTGTGAGCACTTCTGCCACGTTTGACAGTGATGAGTGAAGCTTGAGAAGAGAAGGTTGAGAGTAAATCTTACCAACGTCTATAAATGTCTGAGGGGTGGGTGTCAAGATGAAGGTGCCAGCATCTTCTCAGTGGTGCCCAGTAACAGGACAAGGAACACTAGATACAAGCTAGAACACAGGAGGTTCCAACTCAACACAGGGAGACACACTGAGGGTGATGGAGTACTGCAAAAGACTACCCAGAGAGGCTGTGGAGTCTCCTTCTCCAGAGACTTTGAAAATCTGCCTCGACATGTTCCTGCACAGCCTCCCCTAGGTGATCTTGCTTTGGCAGCTGGGATGGACTTGATCTCTAGAGGCCACTTCCAGCCCCTAACAATCTTTGATTCTTTGATTCTATGACTCTGTGATTCATAGTCATAAACAAATTAGGACAAATCATATCCAGCATCATGACAGCTATTCATGACAAAACTTCATCCACACTTAAATGTGATTGATAGAAGTAAATCTAACTGCTGTTGCCACTCCTGAGTGCTCATTCTGTTGTCTGCTTTTACTGTAGTTAAATTTCAGTCACAGGACTATTTTAGAGACATGTACCTGGCTCTAAAGGATGTATTGGCTGAAAGACAGAAGCAACTTTATGGCTTAAAGGAAATTTTAGATCTGTTTTACAGAGCAGAGAGAAAAGAGAGATGCTGCACAGGAGTACAAAAGCTAGCACTGGTTTAGACACCTGGTACAGTTCAGCATTAAACACCTCAAGACAGAACTGTAAAGAAACATAACTACTCTCAACTGGATGACTTTGTCATTCCTTGTCTTTCATTGCTTAGCCTGGAGAAGAGGAGGCTCAGGGGTGACCTCATTGATGTCTACAACTACCTGAAGGGACATTGTAGCCAGGTGAGGGTCGGTCTCTTCTCCCAGGCAACCAGCAACAGAACAAGGGGGCACAGTCTCAAGTTGTGTCAGAAGTACATACTGGATGTTAGGAGGAAGTTCTTCCCAGAGAGAGTGATTGGCATTGGAATGGGCTGCCCAGGGAGGTGGTGGAGGCACCGTCCCTGGAGGTCTTCAAGAAGAGCCTGGATGAGGCACTTAGTGCCATGGTCTAGTTAACTGGCTAGGGCTGGGTGCTTGGTTGGACTGGATGATCTTGGAGGTCTCTTCCAACCTGTTTGATTCTATGATTCTATGATTCAAAGCTACTTTCCCCTCAGAGTATCTGTAAATCAAATATGAATGAGTTTGCTTAGGCAAATCATCCTCAGTTGCTTACTTTGCACTTTGTGCAGAATTTGGAGAGCAAACCCCACTATGTAAGCCATGCAAAGAAAACAGTAGGTTCCTGCATGGGGCTGGATAGTTCAACCATAATTATCCCTTAGTCTCTGCTCAGAAGACCACAACATTCCTTAAAGCCAAAATCTTTAGCAAGTTTAGTATTATCAAACTGGGAAGTGAGATGTGTGGTGGCAGATAACTGTTTGCACTTCCATTTTAGCTGTCATTTAATTGAGGACTACAGAAATGCAACATATATTCTCATGTGGAAATTGTTTATTTCACTTTACTCCATTTATTCACCAACTTTGGTGGATCTTGTGCAAAATGAGGAAAAATGTATCCCACAGAATAACATATTTTGTGAGAGCTTGAACTTGTTAACTCCTTTGTGTTTTCAAACATATTCTCTACTTAGCACAGGAATTCTTTAACAGTCCATGTCCCACACTCCTCAGAAACACAAAGGCCAGGACATTTTGATATATTGTATCATGCTTTCAGGGGAAAAACAATCAATGATAATAAACTGCAGGTATTCATTGATTGGTTTCTATCTCGGGAGAGATACTCTAAAATGACAGAGATCTGGCTGCCCAAAGGCACCCATCACACATAGCTTAGATTTGGCTATGTTACTGATGCAAGCAAACATGTTAAGCCTGGGCACCTCTTTGTGACCTTAGTATTAGTGTGTTCATCCCCACTCTCTGCAGCACCAGGCATTTTAACCATTCCAGCCAGTATCTGGATGTGTTCCTCTGTGATCTGTGTTCAATAGTGTTGTCCTGCTCTGGTAGAGGAATTGGACTCGATGATCTCCTTGGGTCCCTTCCAACCTCTAACATCCTTTGATCCTGTGATCCTGTATCCTAAGTATTGAGAGTCACCCTTAAAAACAAGGTATGATGAAAACTCCCCTAGATACTAAAAGTAGTTCTGATGGATCCTGTACTACTGCTAGTGAGACAAAGATACACAGATCACCTACCATGAGAAAAAGGCACCCACAAAGGACATTTTTTTGCTATGTATGACTAACTTATTTCTCTAAATAAATAAATAAATAACAACAAGGAACAGCTTGTGCGATGCAACTGTTTTACTAATGTAGTAACAGTACTTAATTAACCTGTTATTCTGGCATAATACCACATCTCTGTAAGTGCTACAATGTGTATTTTCCCCAAACACCCTGTTTTCCTGGACTACAACTCCCCAGGAATAACACATTCTTCCTAGGCCATCTTTATGAGAAGGCTCTCTCTTCAGTTTTGTGATTTTGCATAAACATCTGGTTACTCCATCATCAGCTGAAAACAGACAAAGACAGCTAAACCTGATTCACATCCAGTTGTCAAAATTCATCAAAATGTCAGCCCTACTAAGACCTGACTACTTCACATCTGTCTCCTTGGGAGAAAATGTGTATTGCCTTCATTGCTACTCCTGCTGCACAATGGAGAAGCAGCGCTGAGGTTAGTTAAATGCCATTCTTAGTGCAGTCAGAGTGAATATGCGTGCTAAAACCCATCTGATTGCTGCTGTGCCAATACCCTGGGGACAAGGGCAGCAGAACAGGGCTGTGTGGGATGCTCCTCACTTGTTTCAGCACAACTCTACAGAGATCTACTGGAGGAGGTTAAAGACTTCCTTCCCAGTGCTTCTTTTCCCACTACTATCAGGATCTTCACTGTGCCCTGATACACTGTGGATGACCGGGGCACCCTTTTCACCTTTCGTTCTCAAGCTCACAGCAAGCTGCCATGCTCAATGGGGCAGCAAAATGTAGCCATACCATAACATGGGCCTTCAGACATTGAGAGTAGCAACAAACTCCAGTCAAAAATTCTTTAGGAAACAGTGGATGCAAGGTGACAGCAGCGTGGCTGAGTCTCAAGGATGAGAGAGCCCAGCACAAAGCTGCATCTGCAACAGCTGATGCTCTTGGCTCCCAGAGAGGTACCTCTTCAAGTAAGAAAATGTAATCTGAAAACGTTTGTGTAACTTTGTCATAAAACATGCATCTAAACCGAAGGCATGCAACCAGGCATGCAACCACTATGACTCTGTGATTCTGGCCACATAGATTTGTAATCAAATGTGCTCTTGGTCAGAGGCAAGTTATCTTCAGCAGTACAGCTGGTATTACCATATCACACTACTCACTTTCTGCAGTTTATTATTGTTAAGCATAATCTTAGTATGCTTTACCCTTGCTCAGTCTTCAAAGACAATTAATAATCTGGTTTACCTTACAGATACACTACATAAAGCAGAAACAGCACTGTTTGAGCACAGAAAGCATCAAAAACCACACCCAAACATATTAAAAGAGGCAAAAACTACTACAGTAAAGTACCTTGTCCTGCCACGTCCCTGAAAGTGCTGCATATGAAACAAGGCTTTACAAACCTAATATTCAACATTTTTGCAAGAGTCCTTTAGTCTTGCTGCTTTTCACAAATCAAACTTCTTAGAAATCTATACAATCCTTACACTAATTGGCCTTTAGCGCATCATACATTTTCAACACAAATTAGGCTGCACATCTGTGTGGTAAACTGTGAACTTTGCCCATAAGGGGCAAATCAGCCAATTCCAAATGCAGTGAGTGCTCCCCATTTTCCCCAGCAAGGGCATATTTTCCCTGCACTAAAATTCTCAGTGTATTTACATGTAACAGTCTCATTAGATACATCAGCTGGGGGGTAAGTTGGAGTTAGTAATCATTATCAGCACTGGGGGAAAAGATGGAAATTGCTATTAACACCACACAACACAGCATGAGATGAAGAGTGACTCATATCAAACTAAGAGCCAAGGCTGAAAGCTCCATTCAGTGAAAGGCAGAGGTAGACCTCCCAGATTTCAAGGGGGGCAGTATCTCATCCCTTGCACCTGCTAGAGTGGGTCTTCATAACACATGTCTTCTGGATCATGAACTTTCTTTGAAGCCACTAGGAGTTCTGCATGGAGATGCATCCAGTTTTCCAAGGAACGAAATTCAGTGAGCACTTCATATGAAGAAGGGAAGCAGCAGCACAAGTAAATAAAGGGAGAGAGCTGACATCAGTTAACAGTTCTGTTGCATTAGTACTCTAAAAGACAATCTACACAACCATGAAAATTTAATCTAAAAGAGACAATGCTGTGGTACAAAAAGTTTATTTAGTTATGATTTTGTAAACATATGAGGTACATTACCATTTACATCAACTTGATTCTTACAGAATTTAATACACAAGGCACTTCTTTGAAGACAGCACTTTTTAACTGTTTGCTGGTTTTGTTCTTGCAAGTTCCTGACGGCACAGAAAACTTGCAGTGGTTGTTGTCAGATTCTGTTAATTAAAATACAAACATCCAGTAAGCAACAAGAAAGCTCTGAGTAAGCTTTCTTATCCTTTACAACCCTTTAACTGTGAGAAACGGGGTCAATGGGAATAGGAGTATACTCTCCACCTTAAAATGCGTTCACACAGCTTGCATAACTCTTCAAGAACTGAAACTTCCAGAATTTGATTGGCTTCTTACAACAAACTTAAAATGCAAATCTACAGTTTCTTTTTCCATCAAGTGTTTTTGGCTTATCCAAATAGTCTCATTTCCTCTAATGGTCTTATTTGCAAGACTGAGAATAACTTACATGAACTTGTATTCACAAGCTCAGAACCATGGTTTTGGCTACAAATCAAAACATTTCTCTTTTGTAAAATCTTCTACAGTGCAACAGTGCAGTGTTTCTCCACAACTATTTTGTTTGGGTTAATTAACCAGGCTGTAAATTTATCTCTTAGATGACATATGTCACAGATAGCTTTTGACACTGAACCACTAAACACACAAGAAGACATATCAATAATAATGAACCTTAGTTTATTTGGTAATAATTGAGTTAATGATGAAAAGTATCTTTTTTCCATAGTGTGCTCCCTACATATCCAGCTCCCGTGTTTTAAATACACAGAGAAAACTGTGATCAGATTAAATTGTCTTTAATGGTACTGCCTCAGGTCTGAAGAGTTCCTGTGTTATAGTAAGACACTACACTCTTAGGTGTAACATATTGGCAGAGTCATTCTTTTACTTCTCATACAAATGTAAACTTAGGAAACAGTTTATTTCATCCAAATGTACAACCTGAAATCAAAAACTGAATGTAAACTCAGAAAACCAAAAGCACAAGAGCACGCTTTTCACAAGAAAAATCAAAGTAAATCAAACAAAAACATTTGGAATTAAAAAAAACAAACAACCAAACAATATCCAGCCTGTTCAAAACCATAGGGTTAGTGCCTGTCTTAAACAAAAAGACCTGGGGGCTTAACACTCTGCTTCTGCAGACTGCTGTCTCCCACGCAAACGCAGTGGAATACAACAGTTTGTAGCAGCTGAGGAGGTGGTCCCACGACTAACTACAAAAGGACCTAACTACTGATCTGATGTTTAAAGCTTGCCTGAATTGTTTTACAGAACCCACACTTACGTACTCCTACTAGAAAATAAACTTGAGCTGCAAAATATCATACACTTAATTAGCTCTAAGTGTCTTGATGAATGACAAATGTTCTGAGCCAAATCAATTCCTGGTATGGCTTTGCACACAACCGGCTTCCAAATTACACCGGGAAAGAACACAGTTCATCTGCTTTTTCAGCGCACACTACCTATTTGCAAGATGATTTTCTATGCCGTCATGGGCTAAGAAACTGAAGGAGTGGTTCTTTGCCTATGAAAAACAAAAGACTGATTGTCATAAATAAAATATTCCACTTTAATAAAGGGGAGGTTCTAGCTGGTTGTCTTTATTTAGTCAAAATACAAAGGCAAGAAGTGTGGGGGTTTAAATTGCCTAGACTTAATTTTCTTTTAACTGACAGCTGCACTAACTGAAAAAGCTCAGTGACAGGCCAGCTGTGCTGCTGACCAAGAAACTATGTATTTATGTACTTTATCTTTGTAGAAAACTATTTTAAATGTACTAATGAAATCAGTGATTTGGAAACCACATTTCACACAATGCTTGCAGTTGGAAGGGACGTCTAGAAGTCATTTAGTCCACCTCCATATGCTCCAAGCAGCGTCAGGCAGTACCAGTGATTTGACTTAGTGCAAAAGGACTAGCACATAATTATACACCTGATAATTAGTTCAAAGTTTCTCCTTTTCTTTTCCATTGATTACCTTAGCTTTTTTTTTTTTTCCCCAATTACTTCAAGTAAGATGAATTTTCTCACCACCATTCTACTCAAAGAGCAAAAATGAGTGGGGTCTTTTCAGTTTAGTATCAGGCACAATTCTGTTCTGACTTCTATTTTTGCAATAACTTACCTACCAGTTTCATGTTAGGTAGATGTGCAAGATATTTCAAGATCATCACTTAACAGCCATATGACCAGGCTAAATCACAGTATCATTTGCTACCACTTCCTCCTCTGGAAATACTTTATGTGAAATAGTAAACAACTTGGAAATTAGCAGATTATTTTTGTCAGCAGACTCTGTTCTGCTAGTTAGTTAGTGTTTGTATGTATTTTCTAGAACTATGAAAAGTCTGCATACTTAGGATTTACTCACAGCATGTTAAATTGGGTGATTATTCATAAGTAAAGATTAAATTACTCAAAATCAACCACACCAGTAAGATGGAGGTGGTTTTTTTTTCCAACAAATCTGACTCCAGATATATTGTGGCAGCTAAAAGCAGTTGTAAGCATTAAGGGTGAGCTGTGCCAAAATGGGTACCTAGGCTTCAATTAAGAAAATGGTAAGTGAACTCCAAATTAAATTGTAGGCAACCAAGCAGCTTGGCACTATATAGTTATGTGATGGAACTTAAGCTGATCTTAAAAGCACAACCTGTGAGTTGTAGCTTTGTCTTCTCAGACTGTTTGGATGTGGATTCTGTCCTGTCAGATTTCTTTTATGGATTGCAATAAAGATTCATTCCTCCCTCTGAGCTTCACCTAACAAGAAAAATGATCTTTTACAGCTTTCCAGTAGTTACTCTGCCTGAAAATACCATACATTCCACAAAAGCACCTAAACCCTCTGCAGGCCAAACCACACACATTAACTTGAAAAGGGTAGATCCTAAGTTAAATCTATCTCATTATTTTTTATGTACAATATGGTTGCAATCCCTCAGGCTGCACTCTGTGAGGGTTGCACTTAAGTAAAGACTTCAAGATCCAGAGCTCCATCAGACAATAGGTCAGTTTTGCTCTCAGGTGTTGATATAAAAAAGCTCATATTCCAGGTGGTCCTGTTTATATAGATACACTCCAGAGAGACTTGGACTTCATTTGTCAGAAGCATAAAAGAAAGCAAAATATAGCCCAAGGAGTCTCATGTACTATAATACAAAGATGTATACTGCATTATTTCAGCAATATAATTGCTTGGCATTTAGCAAACTCAGGAAACTGCTACTATAGATGCTAGTAAGTCTAAAAAGTTTGGAAAATTCTGCCTTTGTTTACATCTAGATAACTTTATCAGCTTTAGTCTAAGTTAAGCATAGCTGCATGGATACAATAGAAAGCAAAATTTAGCTTTAAGTTTTCTTGCAGAAAGAGTTTTTATGGCTTGTAACATAGAAAATTCACAAGGGTATGCCTGAAGCTGAACATCTAATAGTAAACATCTTTCTTGTACTACTGTACATTGACTTTTAATGCAGAGTCTGCTCCCAAGATCAGTGGCAGCAGAAAGACTTCTCCTCACTTGGTTCACCACAAGCAGGTCAAGGAAGTCATGAGACAACATGCCCAAAGGTTGCAGAACAGTGGTTCTGATGATCAGAAACTCCTTATGTCTGCTCAAAACCTAAATGTTTAATCTAGAGTGGTGGGAACTGTTGAACAAAATAAACACATTCAGGAAAACACTTAACAGCAGAGATAACTGGAAATTCTAACTACTTGCTACAGGGTGACCCTGCTTTGCCTGAGTAAGGACTGCGCTGCCAAGCCAAATACCTTAAAGATGTAAAGGGCTATCCCAGTGTGTTTGACTGCTCTTCTCCAATTACAGTACTTTTGATTTCTAGCAGCAATAGGACTGACTAAAGCCTTCAGTTGTTTTGGTTTTTGCTTAGAACAGAAGTTGGGCCTAATCCTGCATTCCTTTTGTATGAACTCCCTCGCACCTTCTCAGGCATTCAAACCTTGAATGTCTGTGAGAGCACTTGTTACAAAGGAATCAAGGACAGAGCCAGTTATAAGAAAAGCTGCACCTTACAAAAAAACACCCAGGAGTTTCCTCCACCCATTTTCAAGGGAAGCACAAATTTCAAAAGCAGGATTTAAATGTCTTTATTTAAGGCCCCAAATCTACATTCCTTCTGGCTCCAAACCTCCATGTGAATGCTAGCTTTGCTTGAAAAAGGCCTGCAAGAGCCATTCCCAAATCTCACTCTTTGTTAAGTTCAGTGGTAATTCTGAAAGTGATTTCAGTGTGATCAGAATAGATCCTTCAGCCACTAGCATGATGCTCAGATATTTTAGCCACCTTTTCTCTAATACAACATTGCCTAAATACGTTTTCACTGACCTTCAAGACACTACAGACTGTTGTTAAAGGAAAGGGTAGAGCACAACAGGAAATGGTGTTGCTTTGGGAATTTTATCATTAGTAAGCTTCTTTCCTCTTACGTTTTCTTGTAAGATCAAAGATCAAACTAAAATGATTAAATACACAGTCAAGTAACTTTAAACCTACAGATCAAAATGATTCTCAAAATGTTCAAATACTTTAAAATACACACTCAAGTTTACTTCTAAAAAGCATCCTTTTCAACAAACTTAAGCTGATATCTAATACCCTAAAATGCAGAGCTGTACTTTATCTTACTGTTTGTCCACGGGCAACGTATGGGGCCACGATGTGTTGAAATCATAATCCTTGCTTTCTGAAGAGAAATTGTTCTATGTAGTAATTTCTGAGGTGTGGTTTGAATTCCTGTCCTCCTCTAAGCAATTTCAGAAGTCATCTAAAATTATAATCAAACATGCTCAAACACATGGGCTTAAAAACATGGTATGATGATGATCAGCAAACACTGGATAGAAGGTCAAACCAAACACTTCCTAACAGGTCAAGAGTGAAAAAAACCCAAAATTATAGAAAGATGAACTTCAAAACTCCACTACAGGGGTTACCTCAACTTTACCTGGCCAAGGACCACATTGGTGATTTGCCATGAGCACAGAGGCTTCATTATTAAGTCATGGCATATGGAAAAGACTGAGTTACCTTTAATATGGCAAGTTGGTCCGCAGAGATGACAGGAGCCAACAGGCAATATGCCACCCTGATGTTTGCCATAGGACTAGGCAAGGTTTAAGATGAAGAAAACGAGTCATCGCATCTGCTCACGTAAAGGCTTCACATGCTTACGTGGAAAAGGGTGGAAGTGAAGGCAAGGGCCAGAGGGAGATGACAGCCAGGCACATGGGCACTAGCAATGTTAACGCTTTTCTCAGGTGAAAGGCAGCCTGAGGGCAGGTGAGCAGCTACCATCACCACCTGCTATCTGTGCAGGCCTCCCGTGTGACTGCCCATGAAGGAAAGCCCTGGCCCGTGGGCTGCGCTTTGGCCACCCCTGACCTATTAGAAAATGTTGATATTTTTCCCCACTACAACTCACAGAGTGCAAAAACAGCAAGCGTCAAAGTTTGAAGCCCAGGTCTTCCCACCCACGCCAGGCCTGGCCAGGCCACCCCAGGCAGCTCCCCTGCCCGCTCAGCCTTCCATCATCTGCTACTCTGAGCAGAGGTGACCTCACTACACGGCCAGGTCATCTGACCGGGCTCTGCAGCTGCTTGACTTACTGGCCCTGCTCAGGCGCCGCGTGTCAACGAGCAGCGGCGGCTCATGCATCTCCACCGTAGTGCAGGCAGCTGGGACAGCCCGTTCCTCCTCCTCACCCTCCACATCCCACTTGCTGCCGCTTGCCCCACTCAGGCTTGTGCTGCTGCCACTGTTGACTACAGCAATGGGTGGCTCAGCTGGGGGTGGCAGTAGCTGCTCCAGAGGCTCTTCCTGCTCAGGAAGGGGATGCCGGACGCTGCTGGGGGTAGAGGAGCCTGCTGAGCTGGAGGGCACCTTCCCCTGCTGCCCAGCTGACATATTGACCCAGTTCTGTTCGGCTGCCAGGGCACGGGTGTTACTGTTGAAGTAGTTGATAACAGCTGGCGTGGGCGTGGGGATGGGGGTTGGTATGGTGACAGGAGTGGAGATGGGTGTAGGAGTCACAGCACGGTGCCTCTCCTCAGGAATTGGTGGAGCAACAGGGTAGCTTGCCATGGAAGTTGTGTTGGAAGGGGGCCGTGGTCTTGGAGCAGCCGCAGCATAATATGGTGCCATGGTCACTGGGGCCAGCAGTGGTGTGACAGCACGTGTGTCAGGCAGAACAGGGGTGGGCACAGCAGTTGTTACTACCACAGGTGGTACTGGTGGTGGCAGGGCAACAGGTTTGGACTCCCCGGTTACCATGACTGGTGTCATTGTTGCAACAGGCATCTCAAGGCTGTATCGGCTTGTCATGCCCTGCTTAAGCTTCTTCCACCCCAAGTGATATATCTCAAGCATGTTCAACAGCAAGGAGACAGAAGCCACCACCAACATGAAGATGATGAAGATGGTCTTCTCAGTGGGCCTTGAGATGAAGCAGTCCACGGTGTGTGGGCAAGGGGAGCGGCTGCATTGGTAGACTGGCTTTAGCTCGAAGCCATAGAGGAAGTACTGGCCCACAATGAAGCCCACCTCAAACAGCGTTTTGCAAATGATGTTGAAGACATAGGTACGGAGCAGGGCACCTCCCATACGGATTCTACCACGTTCATCACGAATTGGGAGCTTTTCCTTCCCCCTTTTGCCAAGAGGGTCTTTGATGTTATTGCTGCCTCCTCCACTACTACTACCAGACGCTGCTGCTCCTGCGTAGTTGCTGTCTTTGACACTTCCCTTCTTTTTCAGCTCTTCCTTCTCCTTCCTCTTCTCCTCCATGCGTACAATGTGCAGCACGTGGCCCAGGTAGATGAGGGTTGGAGTGGACACAAAAATGATCTGCAGCACCCAGAAGCGGATGTGAGAAATAGGGAAGGCTTTGTCATAGCAAACATTTTCACAACCAGGTTGCTGAGTGTTACACGTAAAGTCCGACTGTTCATCTCCCCAGACCTCCTCAGCAGCAGCCCCCAGCACCAGTATCCTGAAGATAAACAGCACGGTCAGCCACACCTTGCCAATAACCGTGGAGTGCTCCTGCGCATTCTCTAACAGTCTCCCCAGAAAGCTCCAGTCACCCATTGTTTCAGATTTCTAACCTACAATAAGAACATTAGAGCAACGTTAACAAAACTTACATTTACACAACGCCAAGGAAGAACAGTTTGATCCTCAACAAATGACATTTCTTAAGTGCTCTTCCTTTTGCAGACTATTGCACATTCGAGTTAAAAAATACATACCTCCATCACCACGCAGCCATAAGTTATGGTGAGCAAAGTAGGATGTTTAGTGCTTTCACCCAGCTGATACAGGTTTAAATGTCTATACACAGCAGGCAAGAAAGATTCATAACTAGATTTTCTACCAGATTTAAATAGTTTTGTTTAATTATCTCTCTGTTTCCTCCATGTGAGATGCCTCTAACTGTTCTTGCCTACTTTTAAAAGAAGAAGAGGAGGTGGAGGCACCGTCCCTGGGGTGTTCAAGAGGAGACTGGATGAGACACTCAGTGCCATGGTCTAGTTGACTGGATAGGGCTGGGTGATAGGTTGGACTGGATGATCTTGGAGGTCTCTTCCAACCTGGTTGATTCTATGATTCTATGATTCTAAGAGATGGAAAACAGTTCAATCAAGCAGAATATTCCTACTACTTCACTTGTATTGCGGAGTGACACAAAGTTTCCCTAACTCTAATGATGCTATCAGGACTTACTTAGTCCAACGTTCAGGAGGTTAGTAACATCCCATGCCTCTCCTCATAGGGTTTGTGTTCCAGGCCTTTCACCAGCTTTGTCAGCCTCAAAGGATACACTCTTAAAAAGCTATTCTAACGCTTACATTAATTCAAGTATTAATTTCTGTGTAGTAGAGCATGTGAATTCATCCTGTGCACAAAGAAAAAATGTTTAAGCAGTTGTCCCAGGTTGGGGACTACAGGGTTAAAAACAAAACACAGCAAAATAATTACTCTAAGCCTTTGTAATTTAATTTTGGAATATATTCACCACCAACAAGCCTGTTCTTGAAGCCTAGTTTATTTCTAAAAAAGAGAGAATTGTTAGGATAACTGGAAATATTGGGAAGAATAAAAATATCTGAGAGAAATGGTGGAAAGGCTTCTATCATTTCCTCCACTGTCCTGCCAGTTGGTATAACTGAACCACATGTACTGCAATGTTACATTTAAAACAAACAAACAAACGAAACTAAACAAACAAACCCCCCCCAAAACAAGCAAAAAAACAACCAACCAAACAAACAAACAGACAAAAACCAGGGTACTTCAGCAACAGTGTACAGAGATTTTCCCAGAAAAATAAAATTCTCCCCTATGACCTTATTCTGTGACAAACAACTGATATATATTCTCAGTTGTAATTTCCACCAATTCATGCCTGATGGGCTTCTGATGTCCAGCTCTAAGCAGTAACACAGCTTCTGATCTGGAAAAGCTTAAAGTACAAGATCAGATTCCTCACAAGCTCTCTTCGATTGAGAAATAACCTATTGCCTGCTGATGTCATTTCTCTTCTCTTTGGCCTGTTCCTGAGTGGAATACATATGAAAATATTGGACTATATGTAAGAGGTATGTTTCACTCTCCTAAGGAACACACTTCTATGTTTTACAGGTCAACTTCCAACTGAAAACAAAATACAAACACTGTCCCTGGGGCAGTTCAAGGCAAGGTTGGACGTGGCACTTGGTGCCATGGTCTAGCCTTGAGCTCTGTGGTAAAGGGTTGGACTTGATGATCTGTGAGGGCTCTTCCAATCCCAATCCTAATAATAATAATAATAATAATACTGTGATACTTTCAGCTAACTTCAGTACCTCCAGAAATACCTTAATTATAATTCAGGCATTAACAATTTGCATGCAAATAACCACTATCCAAAATTACTTATTACCTTCTTGTTTAAAAATCTTAGGCTATTTTGTAAACATAACTGAATTACACTTTACTCTTTTTGGTTTAAAACTTATAATCCTTGACCAAATATCCGTGTGTCTTACAATTCCCCAGAAGAAGAGTTGTTCTCCACTACAGGTAGAAATCCATCACAGGAGAAAAAATGTACTATCCTCAGTATTATATTCACTATGATATCTGACAATGATGCCACTTAGTTTTCCAGAGGAAGCATTTCCAAGGTCTATAGAAAATTTCTGTCAAAGTTTTAGTTAAGGTAATTAAAGAAATTGAAGTTATTTAGGTTACTTTTTTTTGATCACTTCACTTTACTATGATGCAATGAAACACTTTTAACAGGAGAATAGTACGAAGAATAGTGTACTGTCATACAGAAAGAAAAACCAAATCCATTAGTATTTTGCACTTTTGTAATCCTGAACTACTGATGGATTTTTTATTCCCATAAAGTCAATTCAAGAAAAAAAAATTCTCACTAAAAAAAATAAATATTCTCTTTCTATTCTACAAGAAGACATTCCCTGCAGTATAACTAGTTCTTTTTTTCCCCAACATGGCATGATACTGCAGATGATGATAGTAATAATGAAACATACCACATTTGTGTAGTAGTGTTCCTGGCCCTAAAAGGATTTTTAATGTATTTGGCTTTTTTTTTTCCCTAAGACTATTTTATTTCCCCTCTTAAAATAGTGCAAAAGTTTGGGTTTTTTTTAAATAATACCTTATTTTTATAATCTAAATGCAGTATGTTCATATGATTTAAAAATTTACAGTGTTTCAGATGGTGAAATATTTTTAATCTTAAGAAGCATTAATTTTTCAGAGAATAATCAATTAATTTTGGATGTTTTTCATTCAAAAAAGGTTTGAAGATATAACTTGCTTTAGTTCCCCCATTGGACAAACTAAACTATTATTTGGGAATGGTCTCATTTTGAGTAGGGAAAAATGTAGGAACAGTAGCATAAATAATGTGATATTTCATGGATTAAAGAAGTTTAGTGTGACCCTAAATTCAGCATTTCAATTCTCTGCTATCCTTTCTATTATCTTGTGCCTCTCAGTTCAGCACTCTGCCTGACTTTATTTTTTATCCAGAGCAATCCAAACAGGCAGCTTGGATAATAACAGGTAGTCAAAGCAACAGATTGTTCTTTTGCTACTTATACTTCTAATAAAAAGTTCATTATTCAGCAAAAGTTGGCACACTGAGTTGTTGTTAATTTATTGAGGACCATTTTCAGTATAGCTGCTGTCACCCTTGTGTTCAATAGCACAGAGGCCACACACTGTAAATATAGCTATTATCTTCTGTTGTTCCAAAAAATGAAGTTGATCTACGTTCACTAAAACTCACAACTCCCACACTGCAAAGTGAACAGATGTAGTAATCTTTTTTATTTTTCCTGTAGGCACACTTTAGTGCAGCTCTTACTGAGATCAACAGGCAATTAGTGGAAGAAGAAAAATAACCATGTGTAAGAAGATGACAAATAATACCATCTAATTCATTATCAATCACTCTCCGTACATGAATATTACTGAAGATGCTTGTTTTTTTCCTTTTTACAGCAGGTCAGCAATGCCCAGGCTGAGATAATTCAGAGATGTGACATGATGTATTCATAGAATCATAGAATCAACCAGGTTGGAAGAGACCTCCAAGATCATCCAATCCAACCCAGCCCTAGCCAGTCAACTAGACCATGGCACTAAGTGCCTCATCCAGGCTTTTCTTGAACACCTCCAGGGACGGTGCCTCCACCACCTCCCTGAGCAGCCCATTCCAATGGCAAATCACTCTCTCTGGCAAGAACTTCCTCCTAACATCCAGCCTATACTTCTCCCAGCACAACTTGAGACTGTGTCCCCTTGTTCTATTGCTGGTTGCCTGGGAGAAGAGGCCACCCCCCCACCTGGCCACAATGTCCCCTCAGGCAGCTGTAGACATCAATGAGATCACCCCTGAACCTCCTCTTCTCCAGGCTAAACACCCCCAGCTCCCTCAGCCTCTCCTCATAGGGTTTGTGTTCCAGGCCTTTCACCAGCTTTGTCGCCCTCAAAGGATACACTCTTAAAAAGCTATTCTAACGCTTACATTAATTCAAGTATTAATTTCTGTGTAGCAGAGCATGTAAATTCATCCTGTGCACAAAGTAAAAATGTTTAAGCAGTTGTCCCAGGTTGGGGACTACAGGGTTAAAAATCCTCTAGGAACTAGGAAATTGTTATTGGATCCCATAATTCTGCTATCTCTTCATAAACTCATGGTGAGGCCAGATGTCTCTCCTTTCCTCCTCCTCCAGCCCTGTGTTGGGTGGGAGCTGCTTTTATTGGGACAAACATGTAAGGAGTAGGCCTGTTTTGGGACCTCCAGAGGCTTGTGTTTAGGCCTATGGATGGCAGAGGCATGGTGGGGGGCGGTGGACTGGAACACTGGGGATTATAGATTTAGTTTTGGGTTGGGGGAAAATTCAAGGGCATCGCCATGGATGTTCCATCTGCTTTGTAATTTCTTTCTGTATCTCTCTTTTCAAATATAATTCTGTTTTCTCTCCAATTCATTTGAGAGTTTCATTCTGTCATCTCATTAAAGAAAACAAGACAGCAGTAAGCAGATATTTCGCTGCATCTTAAAGAGGTGAAAAAGTCAGTGTTCATCTTAGTATCAATTGCAGCAATCGTTTCCTTCACTACAAATGTGTATTACCCACAGTATGTGAATACAGGTAGGACATAATTTCCAAGAGCAATGCAAAGAAATGTCTCTCTACTCACTGCAGAGTTCTCAGAAATCCAGGTCTTGTATCTTTCTTCAATGCTAATACGTTCTCCAGTTAGTAATTCTTACAGCAAACGTAACTCGTTCAAAAATCGCATCAAAAAGAGATGCTTGATACAAATGATTATATGACATCAAACAAAACCAGATGGCTCACAGAGCTCACAGAATATATGAGCTGTCACCATTAAAATCAGCAATAAAATACCTAAATCTGAACAGCCATATATCAATATCTTACCTAAGAACAACATTACATAAAGTTCAACTGTGCAGTACAACTTCAAGTGCTGCTGAAATACAGAGCGAGGCAACTGCTAAACCCTAACCTCCCATGTGGATGGTGAAGGGAGAATTGTTTTCATTCTGTGCTCGGGAAAATTGCAGATTAAGAAACATCTCTGTCTGTATATTAACGTATTCATGTGGAAATACCTGCTAGGGGATGACAGAGAATCTGTCTCAAAAAGCAATTTAATTCAACGGTGTGGAAAAGCAAGGACTTCATGAACCTTGGGATAAGGATTGGGAGTAATATATTGTTTGTATCCCTTAGAAAATCATTTCCCTGGGACAATATTGAAAAATGGGGAATTCATAATCCCTGGCATGGGATTGTGTTTAAGAATCAGCGTTTTGCTACTAATTACCAGGTTCAGTACATGCACAAATACACTTTGTGGATGGTGTGTGTGCGACAAATAGAAGGAGAAAGAGAGAGAATAACTTTTTAAAAGCTATGATGTCATATATATCCCTCTACAGAAAAGAAGTAATTATCAAGTGGCATCTATAAGCCTGTCAGTTATCATTTCTGTTTCTGATGATGTCAACAAAGAGGTTCATAACCATGTACCAAGTGTGGGTAATATGATGCATTAATATACACATATACACACATAAATAATTACATCACTGTGTTACATATATTGGTGGGTTATGGCACCTGATGTATTTATGATTTTATTATACTGGTATATCTAAAAAATGTCCCTTAGCAGTTATTTAGAAACCTATCTCTTGTTTGAATACAATTTCTTAAATTCACTCCATACTTTCATTCCTTGCGACAGTCTAAAACCTCAGGATTTAGAGTTTTATCTATTTCACAAAACACTAAGAGGAAAAAAAATGCTGTAAAAATAGAAAATTCCCTGCAATACTTCCCTTAGTTTTACAGTGAACAATCAGGCACCTCCATTACCACCAGGAATTTAATTCTGCTAATTTAAAACTCATAGAAGTAGTTAAATTTTCATTGTCTGCAAGACTGTGTCATTCCAGACAAACTGTCAGATTTGCAGGGACAGAATGAGCTTCCATAATGTCCAGTGATACCTAATGGCATTGGCTCATGTACGTATAGATATGAAACATAATGGCAGGTGGTTTATAATTTGCAATGGAGGTTTCATGAATCACTTGATAAACGTCTTTAAAAGATTATTTGAAAAATACACTTCTTCTTGTTCATAGTGATATACTTTCAGATAATTCTTTTAACATTTTAAATGTATTTTAAACACTTACTAAAAACTAATTTCTTAGCTGATCTTGTTATTACTTTAAACTTAATTTATGGCCATGGAGCCTTCTCCTTAAATCCCAGGCAAAACTTCTCTTAACTTCTTGACTTTACCCCTCAGTGAAAGCTTGGCCTGAGTGAAGGACGAGCACAAGGAGTGCTGGGCTGAGCACAGAACTACACCACACCTTTTAAACTCCTCTGTTTCCTGGCGGAACAGAGCCTTGCTCTGGTTGCTATGTAGGAGAAAAATAGGGGCAAAAAAAAAACCAACAACCCTCTTCTCCCCCAGAATACTCAAATGACATCTTAGAGCTCTACATTGGAATTAAAAGACAGTGACTTACCAATGAAACTCTGAAAGGTGTGAAGGGTGTGGAGTTACCAGGGAACTATGGAATAGCCATCAGACATGAGGGCAACGGTCCTTACATCCCAAGCGAGTGAAGCGCGAATGAGACAAATCTGTCAGGTACCCACATACGATCAGCCACAGAGATCTAAAAACTGCAGAGTTAGTAGTGTCCCGCCCCCCGCCCCAGATATACAAAGGGAAAGACGAGACTTGCTGGCATTCAGAGGCTGAAGACCCTTTTTTGCTGCAGAAAAGCAGGTATCCCAAAAGATGTCTATCGGTCTGAGGAGACTTCAGGCAAATTACAGTAATTGCAAGGGTTGCTACATATCCTGTTCAAACTTCTATACGTATATTTTTGTACTGTGGAATTTTTTTTCTAGATTAATTCTAAAATGTTTCAGTAGAAACATTTTTCCCTTTTAGCTTTAAATTTCCCTTAAAGGGAAATTCTAGTAGTTCTAGCTACTCTGTTCAATTCCTTCTTCATATCTATTCCAGTGTCTTAGAGACCTAACACACACTCAGGATTCCTAATGTGATTTCTTCAGTAAGTCTATGATGAACTCAAGTACTTTTCTGGGGAGGAAAAAAAAATGGCAACAAAATCCAACCCAGCCAAACATCAAACCATCCAAATTACAGTATCGGCAAAGTTTTGCTTAAGCTATGAATATCCTTCAAAGATTTTCAAATAATATTATTCATCTCAAACACTTTGCATCCTTTGTGAGTCCCAGGTGAACAAGTGAGTAACCAGTATGCTCTTGGCAAGCTTCAGACCAAAGAAGTGACCAGAGTGTGGTAAAAGCCTGGTCAATTCAGGGTAGCCACCCAACTACTTTCCTCACTATCAGAACAAAATGTTTGTAAGGGCCAGGTAACTCAGAGATCACAAGAAACCCCAGCATCATCTTAGGTTACATTCATGAACTCCATCATTCTGTGTGGTACCACTTAACAAGGGTGGAAGCGATTTTGGTTCTGCTTTATATTTAGAATTTAACTGAGTTTTGAGTGTAAACCTGGCTTGAAATGCATATCAATGTTTAAATGTTAATGGTAACCCTTAAAATAGAGATTATATGCCTCTATACACAAACACACTTTGGCGGCCAACAGCCACAACAATCCCCTATACAAATGGTATCTGGTGCTTCCCTTTCCACTGCACTTTCTGAAGTATTTTGCGAGGTTTATTACTTTTCCCGGCTACACTCTGCTCAGTTATGTGACCAGCCTGCGAGCACCACTGCCTGCAGAGGGTTTCCTCGGTGGGGTAGGAACAGCGGAAACTCAACACCAGAGTCCCTCAGAGAGGTATTTAAAGCAGTAAGGCACTTTCTGCTATTCCTCTTCTGCACGGTGATCCAAGTTCGGCCCTTCCCTGGCGCCCAGCCCAGGGCCGAGGGGCACGGCGAACGGGCAGAGCCCCCAGAGAGGGCTCCCGCCCCCAGCGCTGATCCCAAGGCTGCTCGCTCCCACGTCCCCGGCAGCGGACCCCCCTCCCCGGGCTGCGGGACGTGCCCCGAAGCCATCTGCGGAGCGGCACAGCCCAGGCTCGCTCTACTTACGCTTTGCGGGACCAAGGCTATTTTAAGTAGCAAAAGCTTAACTCCTTCAGAAGAGTCCAGACAATGCTGACGAACAGTTCGTTTAATTAGAGGGGAAAGAAGCCCCAGACTCTGTCCGGGCTATGAAAAGAAGTGGTGGAGGGGGACTGAGGGGCGGGGCGGGACGCGCTGTGGGGCTGGTACCCATCGCCCTACCTGCTGCCTCGGCTGGCAACGTGCCCCTCGGGCGCCCGGCTGCCCACAGCCTGTGCCAGGACACCTCTGACGGTCTATCCTGTAGCCACTGGGCACCCGTCCCTCCCTCTTTCCCCTCCCCTTGACCGCCTCCCACAGCAAGCAGAGCCGCCGGCTTCAGAAGCAGCGCTTTCCGACGGTCTCTGGCCCAGGCCGGTAGCCCCGTCTCCTGAGCCGGAGAGCTCCGAACAGAGCGGCCAGGACGCTTGCACTTCTTCGCCTGCCTTTGAAGACGCTGTCACTGTGCAAGATAATCCATCCTCCTTCGCGGGCCACGTGGACTTCCTGAGAAATAAACAGCTGCTTGCTCCGAGCGGATAAAAGCATAAGAAACCCCTCCCCGCTCCTTTTCCGCCCTCCCCACGGGGCTCCACTCAAAGGCGGCGAGGGTGAGCCGCTCCCTTGCACGGCTCCCCACCTCCGAAAGGGCAGAGGCCGCCCCGGGGGCGTTGGTAGCCAGCGTACGGCTGACGGCCGCGGCAGAGCGGCCATAGACCAGGTGCGGGAGGGAAGGCGGCGAGCGGCCGGCCCGCGCTCTCGCCCGCGACACCACCGCATGGGGAGGGGCAGCGCCGCCCAGTGGCAGCTGCGCCCCGCTGCGGCCACTCGAGCGCAGGCCGTTGTGGGGCTGGGAGGAGGTTCCGCTTGTCCCGTAGAGCTTACGGGAGAGATTTCCCACTTGCGCCCTTCAAGAAAAAAATAATAACCCCCCAGCACCAATAACAAAGTGTTCCGGCCAGAAAGGAGAGTATTTTTTTTCCAGAGAGGCAGAAAACTTTGCTGCTGCTGCTGCTCCTGCTGTTGCTCGCACGCGAGGCGTGAGGACCCCCCCAGAGAGCTGACAGCCTCTCCGGCGAGGCTGCTTCACAGGCGGCATTGGCTGCCCTTCCGTCGAGGCAGGTCCTGCGGTTTGCAGAGTGAAGGCAGCATTGCATCGACTGGGTTGGAGGGCAGAAGGGCTCTGCAGCGGGACCTTGACCGCCTGGACAGATGGGCAGAGTCCAATGGGATGGCATTCAATAGCTCCAAGTGCAGGGTGCTGCACCTTGGCCACAACAACCCCATGCAGAGATACAGGCTGGGGTCGAAGTGGCTGGAGAGCAGCCAGACAGAGAGGGATCTGGGGGTACTGACTGATACCCACCTGAACATGAGCCAGCAGTGTGCCCAGGTGGCCAAGAGAGCCAGTGGCATCCTGGCCTGCATCAGGAATGGTGTGGTCAGCAGGAGCAGGGAGGTCATTCTGCCCCTGTACTCTGCACTGCTTAGACCACACCTTGAGTACTGTGTTCAGTTCTGGGCCCCCCAGTTTAGGAGGGACATTGAGATGCTTGAGCGTGTCCAGAGAAGGGTGACGAGGCTGGTGAGAGGCCTTGAGCACAGCCCTACGAGGAGAGACTGAGGGAGCTGGGATTGTTTAGCCTGGAGAAGAGGAGGCTCAGGGGTGACCTTATTGCTGTCTACAACTACCTGAGGGGTGGTTGTGGCCAGGGGGAGGTTGCTCTCTTCTCTCAGGTGGCCAGCACCAGAACGAGAGGACACAGCCTCAGGCTGCACCAGGGGAGATTTAGGCTGGAGGTGAGGAGAAAGTTCTTCACTGAGAGAGTCATTGGACACTGGAATGGGCTGCCCGGGGAGGTGGTGGAGTCACCGTCCCTGGAGCTGTTCAAGGCAGGATTGGATGTGGCACTTGGTGCCATGGTCTAGCCTTGAGCTCTGTGGTAAAGGGTTGGACTTGATGATCTGTGAGGTCTCTTCCAACCCTGATGATACTGTGATACTGTGACTCCTTGCAGTATTTCAAGAGAGTTGCCAGATTTTATAAATTATGAACCTGAGTCTTCAAAGTTTGAGAGTTAGGAAATGAAGGCTCCATGGGTGTTGAAAAGTTGATTTTTTTTTTTTGCACACTGTCTCCCCTTGGTTGAGATTAGCTGTTGAGCTGTTATGCACAGTACATGTGGGGAAAACCAAAACAAAGCAAAACAAACCACAAACAAGCGAACAAAAACCTCACACCATAAACCAAACAAAAAGTATAACAACACCAACAACCAACAGGTCAACTGCAGCTGTTTTCAAAACTGTGATTTAAAGATGACTTTTGATATTTTCAGCATCAGTACTCAAAAACATTACTGTCACCTATATTTTGGTTAAACACCTGTGTGTTGGCCTGAGGAAGGAAACATCAGATGGAACAACTTCAACTAGCATGACAATTCAACCACTCTTGAACTATGACATAGGAGTTTCTCTACAGTCAGAGAGCTGAAAACTTAAACACAGCAGGTCACTCCTAAGGTTCTCTGATGAGAATAAAAAGAGGCTCTCTCCTCAATAAAAATGCCATCTAAGAAAAAATCTGGGAGTTTTGAGGAGTTGTGTGTAGCAGTGGACTGGTGACAAACTGAAGCAGACCATCCTCTCTTTCTTGTATCCTTGCAAGTCTGGGCGGCTCCCTATAAATCTTTCAAGTGAAAACACCAAGGAGGAAGCTCAGTGTTGATCTAAGCACTAAGTGGTGGCACAAGGATGAATTAATTTGTTCAGAAATGGGTGCTATATCTGAAACACAATCCTGCCTAATTGCTAAGTATCGTGGTATTGCACTGGGTATCCTGAAGTAGTGGGGCATGAGGGACTGTGTTAAGGTGTGGAAGGGAATTCCAGCATCCCCAGTAACTTTGTAACTTCCTTCACTGAGTGAATACTCTGGTTCATCAGGTCAGTTGAAGTTCTTCACTGAGAGAGTCATTGGACACTGGAATGGGCTGCCCGGGGAGGTGGTGGAGTCGCCGTCCCTGGGGCACTTCAAGGCAAGGTTGGACGTGGCACTTGGTGCCAGGGTCTAGCCTTGAGCTCTGTGGTAAAGGGTTGGACTTGATGATCTGTGAGGTCTCTTCCAACCTTGGTGATACTGTGATACTGTGAATTTAGGGAGAGGTAGAGTGAAATGTCTCACTTCCAACCATCTGCCCGAAAGATTTAATAGCATGAATCATAGAGTCATAGAATCAACCAAGTTGGAAGAGACCTCCAAGCTCATCCAGTCCAACCTAGCACCCAGCCCTACCCAATCAACTAGACCATGGCACTGAGTGCCTCATCCAGTCTTTTTTTTAACACCTCCAGGCACTGCATGTTTCCATGATGGCTTTTTAAGTCTCTGGAAGGTTTCAAGTACTATTTCCCACCATACATACAAACTGGCCTTCACACTTTTTTTTAAAGAAAACTATTCCTAGGAAAGCAGTGAGGTTCTAGAGCAGTCTTTCAGTACTGATGCAGAAGGCTTTTAAGACAGCATTCAATACATTTTGAATGGGGATAATCTGATGCAGTGGCTGCTTACCGTGGCGCTACACTCATCAGCTAACACTTTGCTTTCCAAGAATTTCCTCTTACAAGAAGAGGTTTGGGTAACCCTCTGGGACATTTGTAGAAAATTAGAGAGGCAAGAATGCAAAGTCACTGAGAGAAACGTGAAAGGATCAGCTTTAAAAGCAAAGGACTGATTATGTACTGGTGAAAGCCCAAGCATGAAATCGTGCTGAGGAGTTATGGAGGAATATTTGTTAGTAGTTTACTAGAATAGGAGGATCTGCAGCCAAATAACAAGAAAACAAACAAACAAACAAACAAACAAAGAAGGTCTTGTGTCCTTGAAGTATTTATTCAGAAAGAATATATGCTGAGATTTTTAGCAAAAGAAGGTCTCAGAAAATGACAGATTCCCATGAAAGCCACTGTACTCTAATGTTTGTCGTGGACACCAAACAGTAACATAAAGCTTAAGGTAACATTAAAACTTTTATACTGAAATACATATTTACACAATTTGCAGCCTGCTTTTAATTGTTTCATTTAATAGCTCTTTTTGTCTTCCATCCAAGCTTCTGCACAGGTGACAAGCCCTGTTCCGTGTGTAGGCAGACCTTTAGCAGTATATGCTTTGGCTGGTGCAGAAACAAAGGGAGTTCAAGAAGTGTGTAGACAGAGCAGTTGGGCAGGTAAGTTTTAAGATCAAACAAATCAGGTTTGCATGGCAAAGTGCGAAGGAAGATCAGAAATAGACACCAAGCTTTTTCAAAGGACAAAAACATCTTTTAAGTTAAACAAATGTATCTTGATCTTAGTCCAAACTTTAGCTGCTACTCAACAAGAAAAATGGGCCTTTTTCAGAGCAGTATTGGTCCAGAGCAGTGTTTTACCCCAAGCTATCTCTAATTCAGGCGTCTATTTTGGAGTATAGAAGAGATTCACTTACAGCAAATGTGCATTCAAGCAGAGTTTAGTGGAAGGACCGATGAAGGTCCATGTCATTAGTTGTAAACAAGCCACACGTGACTCAGTAGTGCTGATAGCAGTTCTGTCCATACAGCCTGAAAGAAAAGAGCTACAAGTACCTTCATTTCAGCTGCCAGTGGCACTGGCTTGAATATCAAAAGAATTCTGCATGGCATGCCACTGTTCTACAGAAGATGGCACTAAAGATATTTAAATTCGAGAAAGTGTACTGCTGCCTCTGGAGGCACAACTTGAACCAAGGAGGGGAAAAAATCTTTTATTTTCTAGTTGTTTTCTACATGGAGGACTAAAAAGACTTTAGAATTCATTAACTAATAAATAAAATTATAATATTGAGACCGAAATAGTGACTGTTACTGTTTAGTTAGTGATTGGTGTTCTGTTAGACACTATTAAACACATGTCAGACAACATAGCATGTTAACAAATATGAAATGGTTACAGGAATAATTATTATTTGTAGAAAAAAGTTATTGTGATTTCTGGTTTGTAGGAATTGAGGCACAGGAAGAATTAATAATTCAACCTAGGTTATATAGTCCTGAGAATGCCACTGAGGTCCTAGGCTGGCTTTTTACCCATCAGAACAGATTTCCTCTGAAAAGTCCTTTGGAAACTGTGGGAAGTCTCATCATACAACAAAAAAGTCAGACCGATCTGGGATATGAAGCAGTGAGATGCTTTCAGGTCATCTACACAGAAGCAAAAGCTTCATGTGAGATGTAGCAAAGGAAGAGATACAACTGTGCAAGCTAGGTATCTGTCAGGAAGAAGAAACAAAAAAGAGAGACAGAAGACATGCAGAATCTTAAGAGGAGTGATGCTTTTTGTCATTCTGTCACGGTGTAACTTTTTTTCTCCACACTACTGACAGAAATAGAAAATACTGATATTTGAAATACATTCACTTCTGCCACAAGCCTGGCAGAAAGCTAACTGAGCTGGAAGCAAGTCCACATGTAGCATTCAAATAGTTTTCTGCTGGGTTAGTGAGATAAATCAACTCATACAAAGATTGAGAGCCAGCAAGTCAAAAGTAGGGCCAGCAGAGAGGAGTAGAGAGCAGAGAAGCATACCGCAGCAAGTAAGGGTTCTCCCTACCAGACTTGCCTTTCTAGTAGCAATCATTTGTGAAAATGCAGCCAGAGGCTGCGGCGTGAAATTGCAGCATGTGCATTGTTGCCATTCTCTCCAGCCCTTCCGCTCACACCCTGCAGCTCTTCTTGCCCAACTATCATGGCCTACTGCCCCACAGTCACATTACCACAGAAGTTCATGTGGCCTCCCTGTGTGCCAGATCAAGCAATTGATCCAGATAAAAAACAAGCAAGGCAAAACATTTGTTTCTTCAGCAGCTAAACCGGTCAGCCGATCCAGTGCTGAACGCAGCTGTGCATACAACAGTGCTGGCATTGTAAAGGTCCTGAGATCCTGGAGTGGAGGCACTGTTTTGAGTGGGATGGGGGAGAGAGACACAAGCAGGGTAAGAAGCAGCCAGAAGTGATGACATCAGTGTTAATGCCCTAACCTAGTAGTACCAGTGAACAATGTGTAGTGCCAAACCACAACCAAAGCTCCTAAACACAGGTGTTCTTTTACACTCTATTCAGAGTAAAGGCAAATACACTCTGTTTTACCAGGAATTAACCTTGCTGACATGCTTGATACATTTCTAAAGGCCTCAAATATCTTCCACAGAAAAGAACAGCAGTAGGTATCTTGCTTTGAAATAGAAAAACAAGCTCAAGTATTGGAAGATTTCCCTACAAAATTCGAACTGGTGCACAATGTGATGGTTTGCTTTTGAAAAGAAAGAAATCAGTAACACAAAATGGCAGGCTATTGCTGCCTGCAGACCAGGCTTCAGCGAACTCCATGAGTGTTTGCATACATAGTCAGCAAAAATGAAAATTGATCTGGGTTTCAGCCTTCTTGTTGGAAGGAAGAACTATTTTGAGAGATACAAAGGTGAAGCAAAATGAGATTTTTACCCACTGTGCTGAGAAGAGAAGAAAAAACCCACAAGCAAACAAAAAAGCAACCAAGGGAAAAAATTCATCACTGACTTAATTTATATTAAGTTTTATTTACAATGCCACCTCTTACACCTTGTCAGGTGGAAATCGTTACAGTGCAAGACTGCATTACTGCAATTGCTAAAAGCACAAAGGAACAGTGCTGACAGAGGTTGTGCTGGATAGACCCTGCACTGACAAGTAAACTTGAATTTATATGGAAAAACGTTCTGATTCAGCAGTTGAGTTCTGGCTCAGCAAAAGGAAGCTGTAAAACTGACTTTTTCAGTTGAGGTCCCCATCCTCACAGATTCTGTAAATTCCTTCTGTCTTAGAACAGAGTTCTATACCTAGACCATCCTCAGAGGATGCTAGATGAGCTGCCATTTAACAGTCTTCAGTGACAAAAAGTCTGTTATCCAACTCACTGTTTATTCCTCTTCACAAAGAGGTTTTGTGGTGGCTCACCTGTGCTATTATTTCTTGTCCTGCTGCCAGAAGATGCAAAAAAACAGCAGCATCACCTTCATATTGGGTCTTTCCTCAGACTTTTCCAGGCCAACTCACTTCTTTCAGGCCTTCCTCATAGGTTCTGTGGTTTAGATATTTGGTTGCATATTATTTCCGACTCCTGAATTTCTCCATCTGATAAATGGGGTTTTTGAGAGGATAGGGCCCCAAAGTAAGGTTTAGGTAAAGACTTTCAGAATGGACAAGAGTGGAAAGATTATTTCAAACATCCTATTTTTAACATACCTTTAATGCGAACCAGAATGGTATTTTTCCAAGTCAACAACATAAATGACTGATGTTCCACTGATAACCTACTACAAACTCCATTTCTTCCCTCCAAAACTGTTATTTGCTTCAGAGCAGCTCTCCATCTTACACTTCTGCAAGTGCTTAGTATTTCACAGTAGTATTTAGTCCTTCCCAACTTTTTAAACTGTTTTTGTTAAACCACTTTTCCAGGTGATAAAGATGTTATTGAATTCTATGCCTGACTTCCCATCTACCTGCAGCTACTCCCATGCAGCTTATCCTATTTGGTAGATCCTTAATGGTCTGACAATGAGTCATTAATAACTACTTTACTCCTGTACACAAAACCTCTTATCATGGCATAGGCAGACATGCTGCAATGTCTCAGTCTTCTATCAGATAACAGTGAGGTAATGATTTAGTCAGTTTGGTCCTCTGTGTGTGCACATATGTGTGGATAAGTGTACAGGTGCTTTTGTTTGTGCTGGAAAGATTGTGGGAGATACTTGAACTGTCTGTGAAACAGTCCTTTGAAAGGATGCAACACCTAGGGCAGGGACATGACTAGCTATAATCAGACATTACACTAATGATGCAATATACAGTGGGTTTGAAATCTTTTACCACACAATAGTTTTAAATACTTTTCTGGCACCTGTTGCAACGATCTTAAACAATGCCTGATTAAATTGTGCTCCTGCCTATGTACATGACCCATATGTCATCTCTGTCTTTCAGTTGGGCAAACTCAGAAACAATGAGATTCAGAGTTGACTCTGTGTACTAGGACTGATGTAACACTTTCAAATCAAGTGAAAGAAATCTTGTGACAAAAGAAGTGTTGATAGTTGGATATCAAACAGATAGCAAGATCTCCAGCCACCCCATCAAGAGAAAGTCTAGCTTTCCTGATAACATGGATCACTAGAAAGCAACAGGAGGAACTTCAATAGAAAATGATCTGTAAACCACTCAAATTTCATTATTTTGACTTAAACAATTTGAAGACCTATTGCCTTTCTCAGCTCACAATCCATCTTACCATAGTTGCCAGGATATCAGAAAAGATACAGCTTGCTAAGCGAGAAAGCCTACTCAGCATGGCTTGTCCACTGAAAAATGCATTATTGTGATTGCCTTCACATACTATGGTATCTATTATCCTGGGTACTGTAGTGGGCTATAAAATTAAGGTTCTTAGCATGCAGAATATACAGGGCTGTTCAAAACATTCATCACCAACCTGCAATGATTCATAGCTCAACTGTATATGTTCTATATCAGTTTGCCCAAAACATATTTCCCTAACCTGTGTGTGACACTGTATCACTCCTTTACCAAAAAGGCTTATGCAAGCATCTGGCTACCTGATGATACTCTTGAAGTGGATATTTTTTAGTAGATGTCTTATTCAAATACATTGGATTCAGCATAGAGTGGACAGATGTAAAATAAGAAGTTAGTGGCAGTGGTTTAATGGGTAGGAAAAGGGAGAAGGTACATACAATAATGTATCACAGTATCATCAGGGTTGGAAGAGACCTCACAGATCATCAAGTCCAACCCTTTACCACAGAGCTCAAGACTAAACCATGGCACCAAGTGCCACGTCCAATCTTGCCTTGAACAGCTCCAGGGACAGCGACTCCACCACCTCCCCAGGCAGCCCATTCCAGTGTCCAATGACTCTCCCAGTGAAGAACTTTCTATGATAGTGCTGGAGGACCAACCAGAGCAGGTAGGTGCAGGCTGTGTTTACAAAGGTGGAAACTCAGAGATGTGACTTGTTTCCTTCAGCTGGGCTGAAGGAAAACAATTAAAGTTTAATGTATTATTTCCAAACCTAAGTTATAAAGACTTTTTTTTAGTAGGTCAGAAGGTTTATAGAGAAAATACCAAGGTCGGAGCTGGGACAACTTTGCAGAAGAGAAATACATTCTGTAAAATAAAATGGCAATTACAAGCTGGGCTGGTCAGAAGGGTAAAAAAGGTGTGTATACCTTCTCAACTGTCCTGAAGATTGTTACCTTTAGCCTTAGCTCACTAAGCATCAAGTAATTACCATTACTCTTGCCACTGTTTACAAGCAGGTTCAAATGACTGTATAGATAGCAAGACGGTGAAAATTAACACCCACAGTAGTAGCTGAGCAGGTGACCACAAAATATAGTGCAAATTTTTTGAGTGTGATTTTGTTGCTTTGTAAAACACGTTAGCCTAATTTGCAGAGGAGGGAATTTTGGGAAAAGACTTTAAATTTCATCAAATTCAGCCTGTAGTAAAGTGCTCTTAGCTGTTGCTTATTTGCTGCAGTATGTTTTTTTACAAAATGAAGCAACTTTCAACAATATCGGTATTTCAAATTGTACATTCATGGTACAGGAGTGCTCTTAATCTGTGTGTTTGTCCTTTACTTTCTTGCTGTCAGAAGATAACACTGGCTCCTGGTAACTGTAAAACAACTGAAGGATATATTTTTTTTGTCTAAAACATTTAATAAAGGTACTTTTAAATGCATGAGTCATGAAAACGGACTTATACTTCTAATTTCCTTTGAAATTACTCCCATGACTTAGGGTTTTTTCTCTAGCTGGGTCTATGAGGTTAATAGTTGTTTACTTCTCTTACTTCTCCTTTACCCCCCCTGTTTGTAGATTTAGTTTCAAAGTTTGGATGAAATTTTAGCTTGATGAAGTCAGTGGTGATTTCCCCGCATGGTCTCAATCAAGATATAATTCTAGCCTGTCCCACTTCTGCACTTACCAGTTCTGATAGCACATTTTTTGGCACTATAATTCTGGTTACATTGGAATCTCAACAGTACTGAATCACCCTCTTTTACAGTCATGACTTCAGATCTTCTTAATTTTTCAGCACTTGTAGCCTTCATTGTGAGAAGAGTCCAGGAACCAAAATTGTGGATACTCCTAATGTATTTCAGGAAATAACATCTGTAACATAACATCATATTTTAATCTGTATGAAATCTATTTGAGAGTCAACTGTGCAGTATAGCACATGTAAAAGTAGGTGTAATCCCTGTGTTCCTATGAAGTATCTGAACTTTTTTTTTCCCTAGAAAGCAGCTATTTAGTAGAAATTTAAATGCTGTAGTTCTGGATCAAAGTCCTCTTTTGACCATTCCCTATTTATCTTTTTTTCCTGTGTGTTGCCCAATTGCTAGTTGAAGAAAATTTTGTAGTGTTAGCATTTCTAGTTTTGGTATGTCTCATTCCAAGCTCCAGCTAAACTGCAAGGCAGACCAAGAAAACCAACTGTCTTTCCTATGGAGCTAGTTCAATTATTTATCACTGGCCTTTGCTAGACGTAGTTCTGCTGGTACAAGGCTGACTTAGACATCACATTTGATTTCTAAAAGAGGTCATGTATGAGAACTTCCTCTATCAGCTCAGGCAGTCTGCAGGATAACAGGCAATGCAATCCATTGAAAAAACAACCTGCATCTGAAGGCTAAAATCCTTACAGTATCCCTTGCCTATTACATGTAGTACTGGTGTATACATTTTTCGTTAGGGTAAACATATTTTCATCAGATACATTAGGTAATACACAGCACACACAAATAATACAGAAAAGAGACACCACAAGAGTGCTTTAATTCCAGGAAAAAGCCCTGTTGTTACAAAAGAAATGTAATGCTAGAGCACTGGGGAGTGCAGATAGTTCTCTTCATACTTGTACACAGAACAATGCAGGAAGTTTACAAAGGACACATCTGATATGTGCCAAGCTTTGTCATCTAGTGTTGAATTAAGGATGTTTTCACAGTTCAAGTTTCCAGTTCAACTTGTTATTAGCAACTTTTCAACTTTTTGTTTATGGTTCTGAGGATGGTGCATTTATGGTTTTCTTGCTCTCCTCTTGGATGACAGATTTCCATCTGCAGTCAAGTTGTAACACTGGGTGCAGTTCACAAGCAGTGCAAGCCTGCTTACACTCCACTTTCAGTGCACAGTGAGGGGTCATGGGTATTCATTCTTGTAGCTTTGTTTACTCCACCAGCGATAGATGTGAATGTGGAGCAACAGACATGCAAACAGAAGCTGAGATAGCACTCATTCACTCTGGAGAAAAGACAGTTGTCAATAAGCAATAGCCAGCTTCCTAGAAGTGGGCTCAATGGGCAGGCACTTGGGACGGCAGCTGTGTTGCTGTATGTGCTGGTGTAGCTGCCTGTGACAGGCATAAAAGACATTTTGAGACTGCAGAGAGACATGACCAGATTGGCTCACATAGTTCTTAAAGTTAGCAATATACAGTTCACAGCTCAGCAATGTGAACTTTCAGAAAAATATCAAATTCCTCCTCATTTCTGATTCGGTCTCTTTGCTATCTAAACTCTGCAAGTTGTCTGCAATTCCTAGTAGAACTGCCAGAGGAAAAGGAAGGATGAATCAGTCTCACAGTGTAGAATGTCAGAGAGATTGGGAGTGGTTTGATGGACTCACTTGAACCTTACCTCAGATAGTGAGAAGGCCTTGTGAAGAGAAGCTATGCAGGCTGAATAAGGAAAAGGAACTAATGGAATATTCATAGGTGCAATCTACTGCATATAATACTGCAAGCTGAAGCACTTCTTTTGAATAAAATACAGAATGAAACAATGAGGGTTTTTTCTGGCTTTTAAAAGGTACACAGCTGAAGGAGCCACAGTCAAGTGATAAAAAGCCTCTTTAAATAAAACCTGCTGTACTGAAATTCTTCACAAAATGCTGGGGTAGAACAAGGAGGAAGACAGTTACACTGTAACAATACATTTTTTTCACTTGATCGAGAGAATGAAAAAACAAACTTCATTCATCCCACTGCAGCAGTTCCTGTGAGTGAAGGGAGGCAGCAGTGACCTAATGCTATTCCCAAGCAGTAGAGACTGTCCTCTCCCAGGAGGAGATTCTCCTTAGTGCAAGTGAGGAGATATAAAGATAAAAACATTTCTGGTGCCTAGCAGAGCTGATAGCATGCATTGCCGTGGAATACCTGTGCTGCTAGGCCCTTTCCCTGCTCCAGAATATAGGGACAACAGGACGTTTGCTAGAGACATTATTATTTCTGTGTTCTTCCTTTTCATAAGACACTAGTTCTTCCCAAAAAGACTCCATCCCGCTTTTTAATGAAAACTGTTGTTGCTGCCTGGCCTCTGAAATGGACATATTTGTGATTCCTGGCTCTCATTTGGGGCTCTAAAGTTTTCCTCTGGGCCTTTCCACTCCCACTTCTGGAAAAGTGACTGTCTCAACAGAAGTGCCTCAGCAGTAGGCATACTTGTCAGAAGGCTGCTCTCTCTATTTGTAGATGCAGGACACTTGAATTAGCTTATGATCTTTAAAACCTGCCTCAGTGGCAGCTTCCCAGAGAGACTATAGTTTTTGAACTTGAGTTAATATTAATTTTATTATTTTCCTTGAGTGTGAAAATATTGCTGATTGTTTTCTGACACCTAAGAAAGTTGGAGGGAAATGGGGAGCCAGGAAATCCCAAAGCTGGGAAATTATTTTAAGACAGTTGTTTTCCTGGATTCTTTCATGCAAATTTTTATCGCTAGGTAAGCCAACTCGGCCAGATTTAACATCATGCAGATCCCAGACACAGCAAGCATGAAAACAGTAAACATGGTTTTCTCAGTGGGCCGTGACACAAAACAATCCACTGTGTTGGGGCAGGGCCATGCATCGCACTTCAGCAGGCGAGGCATCTGGTACCCATCATACATGTAATAGAACACGTACATGAAGACTGCTTCAAAGACAATCCTGAAGAAGATGCTGCTGGTGTAGGTCCACCACAGGGGCCCACGAATGTGAACCTTTTCGTTTTTCAGCTCTTCAATATCAATTTTCTCTCCATTTCTGAATCGCCTTTTCTTCTCATGCCTTCTGTAAGCTACATGCATGGCCACCAGCAACGCAGGTGTGGAAACAAAGATCAGCTGCAGGGCCCAGAGTCTGATGTGAGAGATGGGAAAAAAGTGATCATAGCAAACATTCTTACAACCAGGTTGTAGTGTGTTGCAGACAAAGTCATCTTGTTCATCTCCCCAGACTTTCTCTGCAGCCACAACGAGGATCATGATACGGAAGATGAACAGGACTGTGAGCCAGATCTTGCCGATGCTGGTGGAGTGCTTATTTACACCTCCTAAAACGTCCTGCAGCGTTCCCCAGTCCATCTTCTCTGTGTCGTTTTGCCTGCAGGACGACAAATAATACACCAAGTGGTCACTTTTCAAAGAGTGAAAAGCAGTTCTAATACCTTCTACAATCAAGAGGATTTCCTAGCACTCACGAGTCATAGGCAAATGAAAGTCACTTTCATTAATGTCGCCTGTATGTTTATATCTTCAAAGACCTTATGAAACTCTCCTTTCATGCTTTTATGATGGGACAAGCATACCTTCATGCAATTCTCAACAAGGCTTTGAGCAGGAATTAAGTTACATTTTCACACGTATTTCCTCCTTTTGTATTAGACAACTAGACAAAGCGGAGAATTCTCTAGTAGCTTTCATAGATCTGAGAACTTCAGAAGTCCACCCAGAGAAATCCAGGAGGCCTCCAAAGCCTTCTACTGTAGCTTAGACATGGCCCTTCATCTCAGAAGTACATTTGATGTTGTCAACACTGCCGGGAAGCCTGGCTGCACGAACATATAGCACAAACCAACAGGCAAAGATACTGCAGAGCTTGTCCTTCAACATTCATTGTTATCTCATCCAAAAAGGAGATAGTCAGAGTTGAAAGGAAAAGAAGCCCTCAGCTAAAGAGATTATGGTAATTTCTGAAATGTTATCACGCCCAGAAGAATAAACAGGAGGTCGAACTTCAGAGAAGCTCCATTTCAGCTTTCCTCCTACACTTGAAAACTAAAATCCGCACTCTTTGTCCCTTTGAAAGTTAAACATAAGTTTTGCTGAAATGAGAATTACGTCTCGGGGGGGCTCGGATTTCGCTGAAGCCATTTGGAATCTGTTTGGAAACTATCATTGAAATGGACAAAACACTTTGAAAGCTGAGCCGGGAATTTGCATAGTTAGTCCATCATATTCCAAGCTCAATTTTGCTGTGTAGGAGAGCCGCACTGGCTGTGGGTAAGAGGTCCACCTTCTTTTGGTCCAGACTATGTGCTGTGGGGAGACCATGGTGCCTTGAAATAGCACATTGGTCAAGGTTTTCAGAGTCTTTCATTTTCACATAACAGAGTGGGGAAGAAAAAAAAAAAACCCAAACAAAAAAAACCCCAAAAACAAAAAAACAAACCAACAAAATTTCTCTATCCTGGTGTAGTTACAACCAACATGCCCAAACACATATCTTTGGTACAAGGGCCTAGCTTGTACATACAAGCCTTGAGGCAAGGAGAGGTAGATTTACTGTCATGGGAGGAAATGTGAAATTGGGTAAGAAAGAAGGGGGAGGGAAGAGGGAAAAAAATGAGAGTATGTCTGGAATCCCTTAGTTTTCATGCTTAGTCTCTGATGAAACTGGCAGCATTTTATGCAACTTTTTATGTTGACCTAAAGACTAGGCTATGGTCACATCTGTCACAAAAGTCGAAGTCAATCAAAACCTTCATAAGGGGCTAATTAGAACTGAAAGTATCTGAAATCTCTATCCCAGTGGGATGAGCAACCTGGGCTCCAAGTGTGGTCTTACACTGCAGTTCTGAACTAGTGCTTCAAATTTTGGGGGGGAAAAAAAAAATCAACAATGTTCCTATTTCGTCTGCCACTACAGAAACACAAATTAAGGCTGCGAGGACTGAATCTACCGAAACACCCACCCTGCTAGTCAAGACATCGTTCAATTGAAAACAATCGAAATCCCCACCTTGTAATTACAACCTGGACACCCCTCGGCAGCTCCCAGCCCGTCCCTCATACCACACCAAAATTCTGCTCCTCCTGAATTCGGCTGCGGCAGGAGCGCTGGGGCGGACGGGGAGCCCGCTGACTCCCGCGGCCGGTTACCATGTCCTCTGTCAGCAGACATCCGTCTGCAAATGCCAGCTGGGGCTCTGAGGCCCGACGGCACCTGCCGGGGAGCACCCGCCGCAAGCCCGCCATCGCCGAGATGCCCCGATTCAACCACGCCACGTCGGACAGTCCCGAGGCTGAGTGCAGTCAGCCCCAACCCGAGCAGGGCTGCTTTCCCGACGGGTCTGCGCGGGCAACCGGGGGACGGATGCGAGGGATGCCTATCCTTAGCCTCGCTGCGCCTCTCTCCACTGCCTGCGGCTACCCCTAACCGCGTACTCCCCCGACCAGAGCCCCCACAGCAGCAGACCACCGACCAGGTGCCGCTTGAAGGACGCACAGTCTGACTCCGCTCCCACCGCTCCAGCACACGGGAGCCGATCACGGACGCTCACCTGTCAGGACTTGGCAGGGCAGTCAGGATGCACCGGAACGCCGCGCTGCTCCGCTCCCGGGACCGTCGATGCCTGGGGAGCGACCGGTCCCAGCCTCTTCACCCGAGAACTTTAAGAGCCCTTCTCCGCTCACCTGCCGCCTCTTTTTAGCTCGCCCCGCCCGCGTCCAGCGGTGGGGAGCCTGGGGCGGGGCTAGGGTCGGGTGTCCATCCTCGCTGCGGGGCAGGGCTGAGGGGTTGAGCCGTGTCCGGCGGCTCTGGGCTCTGTCGTGGCAGCGGGGCTGCCGCATAGGACCCGTGCGAGGGGAGAGTTGCTGGGACGAGCGGGGCTCCAGCAGCCGCCTTGTCTCCCTCAGCTGAGAGCCCTGTCCAGGGTCGAGCACCGGGCGGAGGGGACTCGGCACGCTGCACGCGTGGCCCTGTGCGAGAGTGATTCCCGAGAGTTAACAGCAAACACGGTCCGTGAGACCCTCTCAAACTGCCTCCGGCCGCGGCAGCCCGAGGAAATCGTCACCGGGCGCACTGCTCGGGCAACAGTCAGACAAAATGCAGCTTCCAGAGACTTTTCCAGGGTGAGGCAGGGCGGGAGGAAGAAAATTCAGATGCCTTCTTAGCTGGCTCGAATTTGGAAGAGAGAGACAAATAAACTGCTAATTTTGTACTAATAAATCGAATTATCTTAGTAGCCAGATGTAGAGGTATCGAAGCCAGCATACACTTAAGGGCAGTACGACTTGTGGCTGTTCTCCCTTGGAAATCTTGTGGCCATTTCTGCAGCTGTAAGAAATCTTTCAGGTGTCCTCATTAGTGTGCACAACCGTTGGTTTGATTGCTAAGGGGAAAGGGGTTGGAGGACTAAAGTTATTTCGTCAGAGAAAACAGTGTAGCAGAAAGTATGACAAGCGAACCAAAGAAGAGTTAGATGCCTTGTGAAAAGTCACTAGGTGTTGTTTTGCTGGAGCTTGTGCACTGATGTTGACAAAGAATTAAAAAGGCCTTATCTCGTTACGCTGTCCTTTAAACCATCTTTAAGGAAAGCTTCTGAGAAGACCATGGTTAACCATACGTCGATTAATCAACACTGCAGCCCTTGGGCTTTGATTGCTGGCAGGCTTGGGTCTCCCTTACACGTCTGCATTTCACCCAGAGCACCCAACCAAAAATAACTTTTATTTAACGATGCCTGATTACACCACAGTAGAGAGTCTCTGCTTTTTAAAACTCCATGACTACAGTTCCTAACCAGAAAAGAATGTTAAAGAGGGTGCGTGGGAAAGCTTAGAAGGTGGTGAAATGCTCTGCATATCACTTGTGGGCTAGTAAAACCTTGTCTAGGTATACCAGGTACTACTGAAAATGACATGTTTCTTTCTCTATATTGAAGCAAAGATCTGTCCTGTATCTTTCTCTTAGTACTGAGCTTGGATTTATCAGGCATGTCTGGAAGTAGAAATGATTTCATCACTAGAGATTTAAAAGAAAATGTAAGTTTAATCTATCGATTTGTATAGATAAAAATTACAAGACACTAGAAATTGCTTATGTACCTGCAAAATGGCCCAGTGAATTTGGTTTTGTTCTCAGAGGTTTACAAAATGAAGTCAGATATGAAAGATCTGAAATGATCTAAGAATAAATGTCTGGAAGAATCAACTATGTTTTATAAAATAATACCCAAGTTAGAAAGTGGAAAATGTAAATGCCTGAAAGAAATCCTGAACTCGTGTTCTCAGTACTGCTGCAGTGATTTTTGTCTACAACTGAACAAAGCCTGTGGTAAGGCAGAATGCTTCCTTTACTTGCCTCCATTTTTGTTTGCTTGCTTGTATGTATGAGGAAGCATACAATGCTCTGTTTAGGAAAAAGAGGAGATATCCTGGCAAGGAATTCTGACCAAGCATAAATCCAGAGTTGCAAGCTGATTGCCACCTCTTTGCTTAACACCTGGCTAGTTGTCAGGAGGTGTGAGAACCACATATTAACAACTCTAGCACTTACACAGGTTTAGCTATAAGGAAGGGTTATTCTGGTAGTACTGGAGGTGATGGATGCTATACAGTGGGGGTATATGTGCAAAACATGGTTATTGTGGACTATAGAGTAATGTGAAAATAAAAGCTTTGCAAAAATATGAAAATAAATACTGCTGCACCTTTATCAACAGAGAAACAGATTTTAGCTCATTTCAAGTTAGCAAAAATCTTGGCATCATCTGCTAGTAATGTCCTATGACTTTTCAAAGGCTGTCTCTGCATTTCTTCACCCACCAGCCCTCAGGCACCTTCAGAGACTCTGTCTGGATCTCTCCTTTTAGTAGCCCTTCCTTCACTCTCTCGCATTACTTTGTTTAACCAGGTTTTGATGCCATCTGTATTTGAAGTATATAAATATTTAATATTTATCCCATATATATCTCAAAATCCACCAGATCCTGAAGTAATTACTTCAATAGCATAGTTAATGTGTGATGGAAGGAAAAAAAAAAGAGACAAACAGAAGTTTCATTTACTGCCCTTCTCTGATTTCATGAGACATTCCTGAATCCTCACCGCTTGGAGTAACGGCTACTTCTCTCCCTGTCTATCTCATTCGCAAATGCATAAGCTTCTGTGGTAGCCTCCCTTCATCCTTTTTGTTCTGTGCCGAAATGCCTAACCTGTTGGATCTGTGCCATATAGGAGCTGCCACATAACTTTATTATCCTCATCACAACTTTTTGCACCCTTTTTTTTTATGATAATCAATCATACATTGTTTATACACAGACAGAACAATGCTTTCTGTTGTGTTCTCCATCATTTTCTAGTACTGCCTATTTGCTAGCTCTCATTTTTCAGAAACCTCCAAGCAATTAGTTAACTTTTTCACAGTAATTCCAACATTCTTCCACAAGTGTTTCTAGAAATCAGAGGAGTACCTCCTGAGGTACATACATGTGCCTACACTTGAAAAGTTGTACTTTGAATTAGTTTTCTTGTTGTGCATTAGTTTCCACCAACAGACACTGAGGTTCATTTGCCATTTTATTATCCAGTTACTCACTGCCATTCCTCATGGTCAGGTTCAGTTTTGACCATGACAAAGCAGCACATTTATATTGTGCTATTCAGAAGCATTTCAATTCTTGCTAATCCCTATGTGAAAAGCACCTTCCAAGTTCAGCTTAGCGTTTGTAACCAGTATGTCTGTGCAATTACCTTTCAAATGCTCATTTTAGTCATGCTGAGATCAAAAATACCACACATGTTAAGCGCTGGAGCAAGCCGCTTCATCTTCTTCAATACCTTTACACACCTATTAGTGTCTAAAACAGGTACCCCAGCCATTATTTGCATATTTACTTTAACTGTCCTCCCTGCCTTAAAGAAATAATTCATTGCATTACAGAACAGCATGCAAAGTGTTGTTGGCAAGGTTGTAGGAAATCAAATCCATAAAGCCATAGCTACCATGTCTACTGGACAACACTAAATTCCTGAAGCTTACACGGTTGCCAGGGTTCAGTACACTCTGCTTCCTCCCTGCCCAGACAGAAGAAATGGGTTCAATGTGTCATTTTCCATGAACATGTTATTTACAAAGAACGATCATTTATTGTTTGACATAAATACTTGGTTTGCTACTTCATTATCTTTAAGGTATTTTTTTACAGTAAATTGTTAACTGAATAAAAATATCACTGTGATCAAGTGCCGTAGGAGAGAGAACGAGAGGCTGATCTGAGTGTAAAAGCAGCACTCAGTCCACTTTTTAAAACCAACTTAATATAAGGGCTGCAAAGATTCTGGTTTATATCAATGTTGCTGCCAGTCACTCTCACTGCCGTGGCTGCAGACACTGGTCTCATCATTTCTACAGTCTCCAAAAGCTTATCTGTCAGATAGACTTTAAGATCACTGAAAAAGAAGCCAGTGCAGAAGACACCAACCTTTTTTTCACGTTCACTGCCCCTTGCAAACAACTCAGGAGGCTCCTGAAGAGGGCCACAGTGCCTAGTTTACTTGCACAAATTAGAGCTAGCATCTACCACACAGTATCTCAAAATTATTCTATGAGGTTACTCCATAGAGCAATGTGGGCTCTGTCTTTTCTGTTGGTGAAACCTTGGCTGTGCAGGATTAGCACTGAGGTTGAACAGGTTTCATCATTTCATCTAGCTGTAAAAAAAACCTAGAACTCGACAGTCCCAAACGTGTCTGTAGCTGCCTGCTCTGTTGTTTCAATCCCATGGCAACCTGAAGTTACTTTGTTAGTGACTGCCTGCCTTTTCTCCCTAATCTGAACTGACTAGCATGATTTCTCCACTTTCCCAGGTCCAGTGACACCTTCCCTCCTGCAGCTTTAGAGGCAGCTTCCCAGGACTGCTGCTTGTTCTGTCACGGAAGGCACTCGACTGTCCCAGCTCTCTCACCCCGGCCAGCCTTGCAGCTCACAGGGTCTCCGCTGTCCCAAACTCCGCAGCCCTGCTTGTGCACGGTAGCTCACCGACTAACAGCCCCCGTATTTCGCATCTATGGCTCAAAGAAACCTTTTGGGAGAGGGTAGCAGAGTCTCATGTGAGAGAGGAGGCATGATGCTTTTCACAAAAGGGTCATTACATCCCTAGCTGTATTATGGAGATGTACCATACTGCCAGGCACCGACAGATAAAGGAGGGTTTATGAAGAAGGGTTATGGTATTCTCTGATTCTAGGAAGCTTTCTGCTGTCCCTCAGAAATAGTCTCTTCTGGAAGGAAAGGAGGTGCAGGATACAGATCAGAGATGGGGCAGGCCTTACTTCTGACCAGTTCTCACCTTTTGTTTTCCATATTGCCTGCCTGTAAATGCACTATTAGAATGCGGGCAAAGCTTTCTCATGTTTGCAGAGAACACTTTTAAACCTCGATCCTTATCTGAGAAGGTTTGGTTTTGGTGGTTTTTTTTTTTTCTTCAGTATCTCTTGGAGCACACAGAGCATAGAAGAAACCCACATCAGTTTACTTAAAGATAAGAAAGAGAGGAAGCCAGTGAGGGAAATAGGTGGCAAAGGCCGGAGCCTGGGGAGAAAACCTGCTAAAAACGGTATTGATGGAACAGCCAAAAGGCTGCAAAGTAGAAAGATCAGTGCCAATGAAGTCTGAGGAGAGTCTAGATGCCGACAGTGGGAGGAGGGATCCTTTACACCTCTCAGAGGGAAGGGGACGATGTAGGAGAGGAGCATTAGAATTAAAATTTCTGCTGTGAATTGTCTGACTCAGTGGCAAGAATTCAAGGGGAATGGGGAGTAGAGCAGGGAGAATCCAAGAATCGTGTGTGACTCCTCTATAGAAAGTGGGCTGGATTCACAGGCTTTCAATGTTTCAATTCCATCCGAATAAAATACGTTCTCTTGTTCCTTTTGTCAGTAACCAAATTGCTGACTACGTGATTAATCCAGCAGAGGCACTGAGATCTCAAGTGCAAGTCCTGAATCAGATTAAAAGCAAAACCAGGATGATTCAGTAATGACCTGGTTGCACCTATGTATGCATCATATTAACCAAGTCATTTCTTGAATGCAAGAGTATAATGGGAAACCTTTCTTCTTGATAAGCTAATCAGACAAAGGAGTTGAAACAGGTTTGGGAAGGATGTGACATGAGGAACTAAGAGGATGCAGTTAAAATTTCATGCTGCTGGGGGAAAAAAAAAAAAAGGGAAGAAAGGAAGCAAGAAAGAAAAGCAGCAGCTATTGCAAAGAGATTTCCAGGCAGAAGCCAAACCCACACCAACAGGTTTCATCAACAAATCTGTGCCAGATCTGGAGACTGTCTGCATGGTGCTCTCAGTCAGCTGCAATCCCAGGGCCTTTTGGGAGACATCCTCATGTCCAATGCTACTCCCTGGGGAAATCTCCTGGAAACATGCTTGTGAAGCCACATAGGATGTATCTGGGCAATGTCCTAAGAAAAAAACAAGTCAAATTTTCAAATGCCCACTATTTCATTCCCTGTTTGCATTTCCCATTTTTAGACTTCTTCTTCCCCCCCCACTGGCAATTCAGCTGCTTGTCAAACAGCACCTGTCACACGCCATCAGATGGCTCCTTCACATGTCAAAGCCAAGCAGTTCTTTCTCATCACCACCAAAAGGTGAACATCATTGAGTACTCTGCAAGGTTCAGCACATAATTTCATAATTTTGAGAATGTTCAAAATCTCCTGACTTTTGGTGACCATCTATACTCACAGTGGAGTAGATTGAAAAAGAGCATTGTGTGACTGGAGAAAATCTACAGCACCTGCAGAACTGAAGCACACAAAGCTATGTGCAAAGCTGGTACTAGTGTCCCTGTGCAGAGACAACACTAAGAGAGATCCTGTCATGACAGAGAAACAAGCAGGCAGCTGCATGCTCAATCTTGACTGCTGTTAGTCAGTGGGCAACAATCTGGAGCTGGAAAGTCAAGAGAAATTATGCAAGACTGTGAGGCTCTCCATCGTGCAGGAAATAATGAAGGAAGATTAAGTAGGCTTCATGAAGACCTGTTTGGACAAGGGCCACTGAGTATATATTGAAAATAGTTATATTCCAAGATTTTACATGTACTGGAAAGGTCAACAGAAGCCTGACACCTGAAGTAACAGAGATTAACCAGTAACAGGGAAACTACAAGCTGCATGTACCTCAAAGAACACAAAATAGGTGAGGCAACAGTGTTTGCCCAGATCTAGTCCCCTAGAGAAGAGAAGGCTCAGGGGTGACCTCATTGATGTCTACAACTACCAGAAGGGAGGTTGTAGCCAGGTGGGGGTAGGTCTCTTCTCCCAGACAACCAGCAACAGAATAAGGGGACACAGTCTCAAGCTGTGTCAGAAGAAGTATAGGCTGGATGTTAGGAGGAAGTTCTTCACAGAGAGAGTGATTTGCCATTGGAATGGGCTGCCCAGGGAGGTGGTGGAGTCACCATCCCTGGAGGTGTTCAGGAAAAGCCTGGATGAGGCACTTAGTGTCATGGTCTAGTTGACTGGATAGGGCTGGGTGCTAGGTTGGACTGGATGATCTTGGAGGTCTCTTCCAGCCTGGTTGATTCTATGATTCTATGACTAATATTTTCTGAGTTCATTAATGTTTCATCGGTGCCTATGCTGGATACCACACAGCACTATGGAAGGATTCAGATATCATCTGCTCACTGATGTTCCATAAACTTGAAAAGATGCCAGCAATGATTTGTATACTACCTCAAACCTAGGAGGGATATGCTACCAGCAGAATGGGGAGTGAAATCAGCTGCTGGAATGATTCTGCTGCCCTGAAACAACCAGACACAAAACCAAACAGCAAAGTACACAAAACCACTATTGAACTGATGGCAGTTCCTTTGTCAGAGGAAGGCAGATCCTGCTTCACTGGGGTTGGGGGAAGGTAGGACTGGACTACAGAATGATATTGATGCTTAATGAGGACTCTTCTGAGTTCTATGGCATGTGCAAACCTCAGGCTAGTAGCGTGAGTCTCAGATGGTGTATTTGATATGCAGAACCTGATAAATTAAACCAAGTAAAAATAGGTGAAATATTAGACACCTTGTTAACAGAAGTTAAAAAAAAAAAAAACCAAACTCAAAAAAATGCTTATAGGCCAGTTTCGTGCCCAAAATGTTCTGGGTTTGGTAGGTTCTTTTACTGCATTTCTACAGGTGATAAACAAATGTTAAGTATAAACAGGTACTTTTAATATTTAAGGGTTAGATAATTATCAATGCATATGATTTATGACCTCTACTGGTAAATTTTGTCTACAATTGGACACAACAGCTAGAAACTGAACCAGCAGCCCATGAAAATATAACTGATTGAGGGCAGCCAAGGGAAAGGTGAAATGGTTGTTATTTTGTATTCATGTTTCATAATCCTAGTCTGTAACAGGTTTGAAAAGGATCAGGATGTTGGTTTTTCCCTGGCTTGGCACAATAAGAGGTGGAGAATGCTTTGAACGTGGCAGTGTCCCTGGGGTACAAAGGCTGCTGGTGAAGAAATCCCTGGAACTCTTCCCCAGTAGTCTGAACTGTCTGTCAGCTATTTTAGGCTCTCTCTGACATCCTTAGAAATTTTACATTTGTGCTTTCCAGTCCTGACTGTGTTAATAGCCCCTTTTGCTTGCCTCAAGGACAGTGTCTTTTCAGTCCTGTCGCTCTCTTTTTTTTTCCTTTTTGTCAGCAGCTGCCATAGGCTGAAAGAAAATGAGAACTTGTCTCACTTCTGTGTTTCTTTCTGTTAAGGACAAAGAAATCCCTGGTGCACAGAACACTCCCTGAGAGTAGCTTTCTGGGGAGGAAGTATCACTGGGTGATTTGAAAGGAAAAGATAAGCTGCAAACTTCCAGGATGTCCCCTGAAATATTTATCCACATTTCTGTGTGGCTGCCCATATATTTCAGCTGTACAGAACTAGGGAGAGGAGCTCAGGGGTCTACAGTTACACTGAACCAACTGGACTTGGACTAATGCAAAGGGATCAGATCATTAGGAGTGGAGTAGTAATTACTGCTAAAGGAATATAAGAAAGGAGTTCTTTATTTCCAGCTCTAAAGAGCAGGGAGCACCAGGGAAGGTAATGTTCTAGTTACCAATGTCTCTCCACCTTGCTCATCATCATGCTGCTAATTGCAGAAGTGTCAGCAGAGCCTATTGCAGAGATCTGTGGGAAGGAATGTAGTAGGCACCGAAGAAACAGAGGGTCATGGTGAGAAATGGCAGAGCCACATCTCAGAAATGCCACTCCTACTGTCCCTAAGCCGCGTATGCAGTCAGGATTACAAAAATTCCAGGCAGCAACAAGAAATATCTATTTCAGCCAACACCCCAAGAGAAGGGAAAATGAATCCTCTTGGTTCAGGAATGTTTCTGCCTTGCTCTCCACTTTAATCAAGTACACCATGAAGGGATTCACTCAGGTAGGGAAAGGTGGATATCCAAGAAAATCACTGCTTTTTGCAGGGCTTACAATACCCATGTAAGACAGAACTTACTGCTAAAAGTCAAGGGCTCCAGCTAAGCAGGTACATGTCCACTTGCTGGAGTATTTTAATTGGTCAGCAGGTAATTTCTTTTGTTAAGAAATAAACTTCTGACAGGTTGCTGCTCCTTGTTATTTGGAATACTTTCTCAGCACCAAAATTTTCCTGCTGCTAAGTGGTTCTGGTATGAATTGACCTATTAGTGAGTAAATGGTGGGTCGCAGAATAAATTGTCCACAGAAAAAGAATAGCTTAGTCCTTTTTCTATCTAACTACATAAAAGGATAACATTTTGAAAGAAAGCTTGCAGGGATTTGGGGCATCTTCAAGGGGAAATGACCAAACCCCACACATTGAACGTGTGTGGTGTTATGTTAGGTGTGACTTCTTTACTGACCCCCCCACCCTTGACTTAGCCTACAGCTGCACTACCTCATAGCTCTGTCATTCACCCTTCCACATCCTTGCTCCCCAACATGGTCACATACACTTTGGTGTGCCACACAGCTGCCAAGAGGGAGACCATACCTGTCTGGGATCCCCTCCAGGAGCAACTCAAAGTAACTCCCAGCACTTACAGCAGACTCATTGTTCTCCCATGCTGACCTCTCTGATCCCAGCGTCAGCCTCAGGCTCACAGTCTCTCTGTTGCCTACACTTTGATTTCTCTCTTCTCCTGACCTGTGTGTGCAGCCTCTTCCCAGTATGGTATTGTGAAGGACTGGAATGTCTTTCTTGGTCAAGGCAGCACAAGGGAACTTGGTATTTGGCTGTGTTAGCACATAGCTATGCCTGCTTTACCACAGAAGTAAAAAGCAGGGAAAAGCTGTTCTACAGATATACTGGACCTGCAGAGAAAAAGAAGGGAAGAGGGCCTTATTTCAGACTTGGTGGCCCACAGGTTGTGGGGTTAAAAAGCAAGATGAGACCAGGCACTGCCCGAAGGCATTCACAGTGAGACTCACCTCTCAGGACTGGCAAGGGGAACACAGTGGCCCTGCTGACATTTGCGCTGTACAAGCTGTCTGGCGGCTGGAGTTATACAGGCAGTGTTGTTTGGACAACAGAAAAACGGGTTTAACACAACCTCACAGCAACTCTGTGTGCATCTAGCTCGTGGAAAAAAAAAAACCTCCAATAAATCAGGCCTAAACCACACAAGTTGCTTTACAGCTAGGTAGTTTATTGTTACGGGTGGAGTGTCAGGCAAGGGTGCTCGTAAGTCAGTTGCAGTGGTTTGTATTGTTTGAAAAGTGATAGAATCTACCAGAAATTACTCTGATCCACAGCATTTAGGTGAAGCTACAAGGAAATTCCAGGCAAGACCAGAACGTTCAGTTTCCTCTTCACACCAGGGGCTGCAATTGCTGTCGAAACACTTAATATCCAAACTGCAACCCACAGTCTCAGGTAACGTCAAACTTGTTGGTGTCAAGCTCTGTTGCACTGTCATCTAGTCATTCTGGAAACAGGCATTTTGCCTGTAAATCAGCAACATACACATGTCTATGACTTCAGCTACACAAAATGTTAGCCTAAAACCTAAGACTGTTAATGTTTTTTAACTATATACAGCTCTGGCTGAGCTGCTTTGTTGAATTTGCATTTATTTTCTATGGCACTCAGTACACTTCCAACACTACCCACTAGTGTAATGGCATTGCCTGCTGATGTGAAAATCACATCAAGATCACTAAAAACAGCTAAATTATTTTTTTCATTTTCCTTTTGCTCATTTGATATGTACTATAACAGACTTGTGACCACTCTGGCTTTGGGAATAAGCCAATTTGCACTCCCTTTAACATCTCAGAGAGCAAAGGAAGATATGAGGAAAGTTGCCTCAATACTCTCCTATAAGCCCTCTAGAAGCTACTGGCCAGATTTCTATACTCTAGCACTTTCTGGTAAGCATTACATTTTTTGTGCCATAGCCTGAAAAACAGCTAGAGAGGCCTTGTGAGCTGTGCCAAACTGTGAGGTGTGGAGTCTCATCTCCCTCTCCTGAGGTTAGACCACCCTTTTGAATGTGAAGCCCAGAATCATCTCCTTTGGCATGGAAGACTCTCCCACAGCTTTTCCTACCAAAAGCTGAGCAGGTGATGGTGCTGATGATTTAATGTAAAATGCAGTATCCCACATCAAGGATTCTTCACACTTATTTATAGCATAACTTCTGGCTGTGCCTACCTTGCACTGCATTATAAATCAGTAGGCACACTACAGCACACACCAGTGCAATAAGATGTGGGGCTACAGCTACAAAGATTGGCAACCACTGCACTCCAGCAAGAGCAGTCTGTAGCAACAGCTGGTGCCAAGTACCCAGCAGCCACACCAGATACATGTCTAGAGTGTTTGCTTCAGGGCAGTCCCCATGGACTTCCAGTCAGGGCCTCTGGATCATAAGAGCTGGTTTTTAGGAGAGGGTTTTCCAGTTATGCCCAATTCAAGAGATCCACTGATTCCTCAGTTTGAACCAAAACACCAGAGAAAAGGTAATTGGGGGATTCACTTAGGCAACATATTCCTGTCACAGGTTAAAATGCTAATGTAGAAACATCCTTAGGATTTTCCCAAACTCACCAAAGATTTGGATATTTTTTAATTTTCTTCCCCCCCCCCTGTTTTTCTTTTCTTGAGATGAGAGGACACAAACCTCAGTCTCCTACTCTTCACAAGATGCCACAACCAGAAAGGTGTCCATCAGCCCAAATTGATATTGGTTTCCACTTCTTCTGCAGAATTTTTTCAGCTGGGCAGAGTGGAACAAAGTTATCAGGACAAAAGGACACAGGGAGAGAATGAGATAATTTCATTGAGGATTTTCCCTAAGGACTAGAGGGCTCATCTGGGAAAGGGGAGGAGAGTGTGGAGCCTCTGCTCTCAGTTCTGTTTGTGCATTTTGTGAAACTGAATGAAAAGCTGCAAATATGACTCAGGAGTAGCATTACTCCTTCCTAGCTGCCAGTCTTAACCTATCCGGTGAGTCGGAATCTGTCTTGCATGCTTTCTGTCTTCCTGTGCAGTGCCCCAAAGGAGTCAAGGGTATCCTTTCTTCCCTCTCTACCTCCACACCTGGCTGCCAGCCTTGGAAAGGAGAGGTGTGGAACTGATGGAGATGTGGAATTTGAAGGAGAGATGTGGAACCGAACTGTGTAGCCTAAAGGAAGTACAGATCTGTGTCTCCCCATTGAGAGACAGACATACCCAGAGGGAGAGACAAGTATTCAGCCAACTCCACTGCAAAAGGAGGTAATCTGTGTGTGCCAGCTTGTTCCAGAAATGCACAGAAGCAGGTCTGCAGCACATTCATTAAATCCTTCACGAACATCAGGGGCTCCTTCACGACTGTGGGTTTGTGGTGCAGGAGGGATGTGGCATCCTCAGGGCAGCCATAGTGGGGGGGCTAAGGGGGAAAGCTCTCAGAGGAGCCTCACTGAAACGTGTCCTGAGGAATCGTGTTACCTGTGTCCACGCAAGTGGAGAACCACCTCCTGAGAACGATTTGTTTTCACAAGTTGAGAATTTAAGACTTTTTCTCGAAAAGTGATAATTACCCTGAAAATAACACACATCTGCTGACAGTGTTGCTGGGCTTGGACAGTGTTAAAAGTTCATCAAACGTTCACACTGTTTTAGCACCCCTGGGGGCCAACCAAATTAAGCTAAACTAATGTACACAAGCTCTAGATTAATTGAAGCGTATCTACCACAGACTTTTCCCATGAATGTATCAAGATAAAGGTGGATTTATTCACCCAAACAGCCTTTCTGCCATGGAAAAGCCCCAGCAAAACTGCAGAGCCCTCACCTTTCGATTATGCCGTGTCAGACAAGTACCTAAGATATGACCCAGGTGAACTCGGTTCTGCCTCAGATTTAAGGATTGGGCTGTGTGATCTCTCATTTCCCATGCTGCCTTTTTTTTTTAGTTTGGTTTGTATGTGTTAAAAAAATCTTCCTAACAGATCCATTATGCGAAAAAAATGATTTGCTGCTGGTTTTCAGTCATGTTTAACAGGTCAGTTAGAGAATTGGTGAATGAGGCTGTGCAATAACAGAACTGCTAAAACCAAACCCAAACAAAACCCCAAACAAACGAACAAAGAAAAACAGCAACCAAGAGTGAGAGTTCGCTGAGGAGTAAGTTAAGTGGGTGAATCATGTGTGAACAGGTGATGGTGCAAGATCACTCGAGCCCTGAGAAGCGCAGCTGTATCAGCCCTTCGGTCAGCTTCCAGAGGCCGAGGTGGGTCTGAAGAGCTCCTTTGGATTTGTGAGTAGCTGGTACGATGCCTTTGACTGCCAGAACATTTAATTGCTGATAAAAGTTCTACAACGAAGTGATAAAAGGGTTAGATAGGTTATGGGATGAGTCCCAAGAGTCTATTTGTGTACTGATAGGATTTAAATAAATGTCAAACGCCCACGTTCAGAGCTGCAATAAAGAAACCCCCCACCCAGCTGCCACCCAACCCTCCGGGCACTTAAATTCACTATGCCTTTCACTATCACAGTATCACAGTATCACAGTATCATCAGGGTTGGAAGAGACCTCATAGATCATCGAGTCCAACCCTTTACCACAGAGCTCAAGGCTAGACCATGGCACCAAGTGCCACGTCCAATCCTGCCTTGAACAGCTCCAGGGACGGCAACTCCACCACCTCCCCGGGCAGCCCATTCCAGTGTCCAGTGACTCTCTCAGTGAAGAACTTTCTCCTCACCTCCAGCATAAATCTCCCCTGGCATAGCTTGAGGCTGTGTCCTCTCATTCTGGTGCTGGCCACCTGAGAGAAGAGAGCAACCTCCTCCTGGCCACAACCACCCCTCAGGTAGTTGTAGACAGCAATAAGGTCACCCCTGAGCCTCCTCTTCTCCAGGCTAAACAATCCCAGCTCCCTCAGCCTCTCCTCGTAGGGCTGTGCTCAAGGCCTCTCACCAGCCTCGTCACCCTTCTCTGAACATGCTCAAGCATCTCAATGTCCCTCCTAAACTGGGGGGCCCAGAACTGAACACAGTACTCAAGGAGTGGTCTAACCAGTGCAGAGTACAGGGGCAGAATGACCTCCCTGCTCCTGCTGACCACACCATTCCTGATGCAGGCCAGGATGCCACTGGCTCTCTTGGCCACCTGGGCACACTGCTAGCTCATGTTCAGGTGGGTATCAATCAGCACCCCCAGATCCCTCTCTGTCTGGCTGCTCTCCAGCCACTCCAACCCAGCCACATCTGCCCCTGGCATAGTGTCATCTGCAAACTTACTGATGACTGACTCCATGCCCTCATCCAGGTCATCTATGAAGATGTTAAAGAGGATGGGGCCCAGCACAGATCCCTGAGGGACACCACTAGTGACTGGCCTCCGGGCACTTAAATTCACTATGCCTTTCACTATGACCTGCAAAAACTCACCGCTCCTCTTTTCTGTGGAATAAAGAGAGACAGGAAAGGTGAAGAATGGGTCTGCCCCCACATCAACCCCACCTGTGTGTGCAGAAGAAGGAAATGCCAGGGGGGGAAAGTGTATGCAGCAGTTTGGTAGGTCAAGCTCTCCCTCTGGAGGAAGCCCCAGAATGAACTTGTGTGCGGATAAACACAAAATAATATTGGGATCAAGGCTGTCCTCCTTGTCTGCGTAGAGGGAAACCTAAATTACACAGTGCTCTCCCTACACCCCCATTCCTGTGAAATATAGCACCCTCAGCACAGCTCTAGGTTATTGTTTTCATATGTCTGTGACAAGTGAAAAGTTACTTTTATTGATGTCCCTTTTATGCCTTGCAGTGACCAAGAAAAAGAAAAGCGTCTCTAGTTGTCACCCCTCCCTTCTGCTGAGTGCCAGAGGGCACACATCTTTGAGACCAATCACCTTGTCAACCCTCATGAACAGCTGAACCTGCCCCACCAGTGCCAGTGTTAATTGCTGAGTGAGTAATTATCAATTTCACTATTTATTTCCTTCATTATACAACTAAATATTTGGGGCTCTTTATAATTTTTGGATACAGGGCAGAGCTGACCAAAGTACCAGCCCAGGCAGCTCTTCTGTTTCTGAAGTAGTTCAGACCACTGGAAACAGAAGAGCTGGATGAGGAGTTAAGCATTTCCTTTGAAGTGCATTTTATTTTCCACCTACCATTGTGTGACTACTAAAAAGATTTTTCTCCAAAGTTCCTCAGTTCTCCTCCAGTCTCTCTCATCGTGTGCCAGTTTTGTCCTCTAGCAGCATCTTCTGGTGAAACTATCCTTCTAAATACAAATAACTATCAGGGATACCAAGCTGAAACTGAATCGTCAACCTAGAGTTTAAAGCATTTGCTGGGAATTATAGGTTTTGCTGCACTTATTCTGTGTTAACACAAACTACTATTATTGCTATTATTGTTGTTACTTTTTGCTGATAAACTATAAGGTCAGAGCCAGTTTCAACCCCAACTGGTCAGCTGCAGAGACATGAGCACTCCTGTCTGCTGCTCAAGCTTTGTCTGCACTGGGAAACTTTGCAGGGACTGGCAAAGTAGTTAAAATTTGACTTGATAAGAAACATGAAACTGAGTGACCAGGAGTGTGGCTTTTTTTTTCCTGACAGCCTATTAAAACTTTGTTGAATGCTTTTAAATTGCTTTTTCATACTGCCAAATAAGCACATACTGTGTGCCTTCCTGGGAGATGTTTTGATTAAACTCATAATACCAGCCCTAGTAACAGAATTCAGTTCTTCCTCTTGAGTCACCTGAGTCTGGCTAAAAGCTGCAAGAGTCATTCTGCAGTGCCAGGCAAGGTGATGGAACAGGGCATCTTGAGTGCCATCACAAAGCACCTACGGGATGGCCAAGGGATCAGGCCCAGCCAGCAGGGGTTTAGGTCCTGCCTCACCAACCTGATCTCCATTTATGATCAGGTTACCCGCCTGGTGAATGTGGGGCAGGCTGTGGATGTAGTCTACCTGGACTTCAGCAAAACCTTTGACACTGCCACAACAAGCTCCTAGCCAAGTTGGCAGCTCATGGCTTGGACAGATTCACTCTGTGCTGGGTCAAGAACTGGCTGGATGGCAGAGCCCAGAGAGTGGTGGTGAATGGTGCCACATCCAGTTGGCAGCCAGTCACTGGTGGTGTTCCCCAAGGATCAGTGCTGAGCCCAGTCCTGTTCAATATCTTTATTGATGATCTGGACGAGGGGATTGAGTCCAGCATCAGTAAGTTTGCAGATGACACCAAGCTAGGAGCAGGTGTTCATCTGTTGGAGGATAGGAGAGCCCTGCAGAGGGACCTGGACAGGCTGGATGGGTGGGCAGAGGCCAATGGGATGAGATTTAACGAGGCCAAGTGCAGGATTCTGCACTTTGGCCACAACAACCCCAAGCAGCGCTACAGGCTGGGGACAGAGTGGCTGGAGAGCAGTCAGGAAGAAAGGGACCTGGGGGTGCTGGTGGACAGTAGGCTGAAGATGAGGCAGCAGTGTGCCCAGGTGGCCATGGCAGCCAATGGCATCCTGGCCTGCATCAGGAACAGTGTGGCCAGTAGGACAAGGGAGGTTATTCTGCCCCTGTACTCAGCACTGGTCAGGCCACACCTTGAGTGCTGTGTCCAGTTCTGGGCTCCTCAATTCAAGAGAGATGTTGAGGTGCTGGAACGTGTCCAGAGAAGGGCAACAAAGCTGGTGAGGGGCCTGGAGCACAAACCCTATGAGGAGAGGCTGAGGGAGCTGGGGTTGTTTAGCCTGGAGAAGAGGAGGCTCAGGGGTGACCTCATTACTGTCTACAACTACCTGAAGGGAGGCTGTAGACAGGTGGGAGGTGGCCTCTTCTGCCAGGCAACCAGCAGTAGAACAAGGGGACACAGTCTCAAGTTGTGCCGGGAGAAGTATAGGCTGGATGTTAGGAGGAAGTTCTTCCCAGAGAGAGTGATTGGCATTGGAATGGGCTGCCCAGGGAGGTGGTGGAGGCACTATCCCTGGAGGTGTTGAAGAAAAGCCTGGATGAAGCACTTGGTGCCATGGTCTCATTGACTGGCTAGGGCTGGGTGCTAGGTTGGCCTGGATGATCTTGGAGGTCTCTTGCAACCTGGTTGATTCTATGCATTTCAGTGGTGTGAAGTTCAACCACAGGGACATACAGGAAATTTTGCCTGAGCCACAGGGTTCACCAGTTGCTTCTCTTCCCAGGATTTTCACATACTGTAAGCAGGAGCCAAAGACACAATCTGACTCTTCCTTGAGGTCACCATGTTTTACATGATGTTGCCATTGTTGTCACTGCTATTTAATAACTGACTAAAGTTCACAAATGTCCCAAAGACATCAGTGGCAGAGATGGACTCCCAGGCCTGAGAAGTGTATCATGTAAAAGGTAATGATGAGATCATGGTGTAAGATACTGGGAGGAATTAGATTAGCCAAGATTCCGCTGTGGCTTTGATAAGATGTAAAGGCTGCACCATGCTGCTCTGGATAGTTAAGAGCATAGCTAGCTCTGCCTTTGGGTCCAAAGGAAGTAAAACAGTGAGTAAAGACTCATTCTCATAAATCAGGAGTCCTGGCACACTGGGAGATGGCAAGGTGTAAAACCTTCCTGTTTTACTCATCTTGCTGCCCCAAGCACCTCTGTTTTGTGAGCCTGTTTGCAAGTAAAATGACTTCCTGACATCAATGCAGCAAAACAAAAATAGGACCTGAGATTTGTTAAAAGCCATACCATTTTAAGGAGCTCTCTCTATCCTTCTTTAAGCAATGCACTATTTTCTACAACCACCAGCAAATCACTGGCAATGGCTGAAATAGTTGTGAGAGTATGGGCACATGACAGTGTGGGCACTTTGGTCTGCATGGCACTGGGGCAGCATTGCTGTCTGTGATAGGTGAGCACAACCTGAATAGGGGATTACTTACGTGGTTTGCTGATCTGCTACAAGGAGAATCATAGAATTGTCAGAGCTGGAAGGGACGTCAAGGACCATCTAGCTCCAGCCCCCCCTTGCCATGGGCTAGATTGCTGAAAGCCCCATCCAGCCTGGCCTTAAAAACTTCCAAGGATGGGGCTTTGAGCACCTCCCAATGTCTCACCACCCTCATGGTGAAGAATTTTTTCCTAACATCCCATCTGAATCTGCCCCATCCAGCCTGGCCTTAAAAACTTCCAAGGATGGGGCTTTGAGCACCTCCCAATGTCTCACCACCCTCATGGTGAAGAATTTTTTCCTAACATCCCATCTGAATCTGCCCACTTCTAGTTTCGTTCCATTCTCCCTACTCCTATCACTACCCAACACCCTGAAAAGTCCCTCACCAGCTTTCTTGTAGGCTCCTTCAGATACTGCAAGGCCACAATAAGGTCTCCTTGGAGCTTTCTCTTCTCCAGACTCAACACCCAATCTCTCTCAGTTGGTCTCCATAGGAGAGGTGCTCCAGCCCTCTGATCATCCTTGTATTCCTTCTCTGAACACTCTCCAGCATGTCTATACCCTTCTTGTAATAGGGGCTCCAGAACTGGACACAGTACTTCAGGTGGGGTCTCTACCAGAGTGGAGTAGAGGAGAAGAATCACCTCCCTCAACCTACTGGCTACACTTCTCCTGATGCAGCCCAGGATAACAGCTGCTGTGTGAAATGTGATCTGATGTTGCAAAAGGGCTGTGCAGAAAGTGGTTGAGTGGCATTACAGTGTTTCTAGGGAGTTACACCCTTCCAGTTCATGCCCACTGGAATCAGCATGGATTTTCTGAGTAACAGTGAGAAGCTTTGGATCTGGCCTTGAAACATCTGCAGGCTTGCAGAAAGTGCCAATGTGATTTTCACGGCATCGACAGGTAGGGGGAAGCTGAAGTAGAAATGCTGGCACAGATGGGTGACCCAGCAGCACAGGTAGCTGGGTGGTGACAAGTGCAGGGAGCGGCACTCCTGTCCATATGCCACTTGGCAGGGATGAAGCAGGGTGCTGACTGGGGCCCTTGCTGAGTCAGGGCTCTGCAAGAACCTCTCCCTGTTTCCTCCTCCCACAGACCCACTTGCCCATTGCTTTGTGTCAGATGAACTCTTGTGTGCTTCTGTGCAGAGCAACCCACCTAGGTGTATGTGCAAGCTGAAGCAGCAGTTGTACTCCACAATTAGCACCAAGGGTTCAGGGCCAAGTAGGTAGGAAATTGGTGAAGTGTCATTGCACCCCATCCACATATCTTTTGGTGAAGATGGCTAATTTTGTGGCTCCTGTGGAAGATGAAGAGGAGGCCATTCACCTTCACAGACCTAGCTTTGTAAATACTAGCCTGACAGCACAGGGCTGTGCAGGGAGACAGGTATGTGTACTGCCTCTGGCAGGCATAAGGCTGCTGGAACAGGAGTGCTCTTGCTGCAGTCAGTGGTGCAAATTCCCTATGAGGAAGTCTGCTGAAGTGGACAGGATCTCTGCTCAAGGCCAAGTCCTGCCTGCCCAACCTCATGGCTTTCTGCAATAGAATGGCTACATCAGTGGACAGGGGAAGAGCAACCTCTGTCATCTGTCTGGGCTTCTGTAAGGCCTTTGATGCGCATTCCTACAACATTTTTCTCTCTAAGTTGTAGAGATATGGATTTGATGGGTGGACTGTTTGGTGGGTGAGAAATTAGTTATATAGTCACATCCAGAGGCTAGTGGCCAATGGCTTGATGTCTAGATGGAGATTGGTGACAAGTGGTTTACTTCAAGGTTCCATATGGGCACTAGTACTGTTTAATATTGTCATCAATGACATAACAGGATTGAGTGCACCCCCAGCAAATTTGCAGATGACACCAAGATGAAGGATGCCTGAAAGATATGATGTCATCCTGAGGGACCTGGACAAGCTTGAGAAGTGAGTCCATGTGAACCTCATGAGGTTCAAGTGCAAGGCCCTGCACCTGAGTCAGGGCAACTCCTAGTATCAATATAGGCTGAGGAATTAAGAGACTGAAAGTAGCCCTTTGGAGAAGGACTCGGGGTTACTGGTGGATGAAAAGTTGGATATGAGCCAGCAATATGAGCTAGCCCAGAAAGCCCACAACAACCTAGGCTGTATCAAAATCAGCATGACTGGCAGGATGAGAGAGGTGATCCTCCCCCACTACTCCACTATGGTGAGATGCCATCTGGAGCACTGTATTCAGCTCTGGAGTCCTCTGCACAGGACAGCTGTTCAAATGAGTCCAGAGGAAGGACACAACAATCATGAGAGGAGTGGAATATCTCTCCTATGAGGATAGGCTGAGAGAATTGGGGTTGTGCAGCCTGTACAAGGGAAGGTTCCAGGGCGACCTTATTGCAGACTTTCATTACTTAAAAGAGACCTATAGGAAAGATAAGAACATACTTTAGCAGGGCCCATTGCTACAGACGAGGGGTAACGGTTTTAAACTAAAAGAGGGTAGGTTTATGCTAAATACAAGGAAGATTTTTTTTACAGTCAGTATGGGTGGCGAAGCACTGAAACAAGTTGCCCAGAGGGGTGTTAGAAGTCCCAACCCTGGAAAGATTCAAGGTCGGGTTGGACAGCTCTCTAAGCAGCCTGATCTAGTTGAACTCATTGAAAGGTTTTGGATTAGATGACCTTTAAAGGTCTCTTCCAATCCCAACTATTCCATGAAATAGATTTATTTCAGGAGTACAATACTAAAGCCTTGGTTCAGCAAGGGGAATAGAAATAATGGTGATAATAGATAAATGTACGCAGCATTTGAGAGCAGAGGTCTACCTTGTGTTGGCTGTGGCAGTGCTTGCCAGCATGCCATCACAGGGCGAGGATGGGTGAGGCCCTGAGCTGGCACAACATGCACTGCAGAGTGTGCTCAGCACAGGGACTGGAATAGCTGCACTTGCTCCAACCTGGCAGCAAAGAACTCAAGGCTGCAGTACGTGAGGGAGGGTGGGCAGCTTAAGTAAGGAGGGTTCAGACCATGCCATGACTGGTATCATTTCCTTCTAGCACTTTAGCATGCAGCATGGCCGAGAAGGGCTTAGATCAATGGCAAAATAAAACCCCAGGGGGCTAAGAAGGAGAGGGCTGGATTCAAGGGGCGTCAAGTGCCATGGAAACGGTCTGGCAGCTGCTCAGCCTATAGAGTGGTCAGGACTCCTGTCTGCTTGATTGGAAAGCAAGCGTAGGGTGGGAGGTGACACACGGAATTTACAAGGGAGCTTCTCCAGAGGCTCAAATTAATCTCTGCCCCAGGCATAACATAGGGGAAATCACGGGGTGGGGAGATGCAGCAGAGATGAGCAGGGACAGTTAAGCCTGCTGCCATCAGAGAAATTGGCTGAGGGACCACAGGGCAGTTCACTATAGTGCCAGTATTATACAAACTGCCTGTCACCAGTGGGTCAGAGACTAGTGGGGGGAGGGGGCGGGGAGACCCTCTCCTCAAGGGATGGCTACAGAGCAGGAAGAAATGGCAGGCACAGAGAAGGGCTGGGAGCAAGCAGACTCCACAGTTCAGAGCAGTCTCAGCCTGCTTGCAGAGACACAGGGTACAGGCTTAACCTTCCAGGGGGAGTGACCTTGAACCTGACCCTAGGTGGTCTCGACCCCTCCCCAGGGGTGGGTCTGAACACCATCAGGTGATTCATGGTTAGCCCACTCCACCTTCCTGTCTAAAGGTCTATAAAAGCAGGGGACTTCCTGTTCTGACTCTGCGCTCCCTGCCTTCCTGATTGCCAGCACCATCATCCTGTTCCTGGTTTCTCTTGGTTTTACCACCTGGCCATCACCCACGAGCTGGACAAACCCATGACCATCAAAAAATCTGGTTTTCCCCACCCCCCCTTCCCTATATCTTAGTAACTTCCTTACCTCAGACACCTTTTTAATTTATTGTTAAACTGTATTTCTTTTTAACTTCCAAAGCAGAGTGAGATTACTTATTTGTGTGTGTTTACATCTAATTCCTTTCTTTTGGGAAAGAAGGGGAGAAAGGGAAGTGCCCTCTATAAATTGGTTCTATCAAATATATCTAAGTCTCTGGGAATTTAAATTAGAACCGAGACCCAGAGGAGATCTGAAACCAAGAAAAGCAGCTCAGCTTTTTCGTGCAGAAAGAGTTAACTACTGCCTCACCTGCTCAGGCTGCAGGACAGACTGTGGTGGGAAGATGACTTGGAGAAATAAACCACTGAAACTTGACCATTTCTTGTGATGCCATGTACTTTGGCCCAACGCTAGAGGAGATGAGTCATTTAAAGAGGGCTCTGAAAACGTCAGAGACATCCAGAAGAGTTACAAAAGTCAAGGGATATTCCAGATAAGGAGAGTGTCCTCAATTAGGGTTGCACAGAGAGTGACAAGGAACAGCCCAGCCAAACACATCTCAGTCACAGCTGCTCTTCCCTGCTGAGTCACTTAGCACTAGTGAAGTCTTGGATAAGCTCCGGCTTTTTGATTCACAGCTGCCCTTGTTAGAAGTTGGACAAACAATGACACATTTATCTGTTCCTGACCCATTTGCTCCTGACCCATCTGGCTGCCCAGCAACAAGACAGCATTGCTTGACTGCACTTTACCAGGTCCTGCTACTATCCAGGAAAGATGCAACTAACCCAAAGCCATTTACAGCCATTTACAGCACAGCCACACAGCTAGCTGTGCTGAACACACAAGGCCCACATACACCCACTCTCTTCATTTAAGCTCTGCTCACTTACCCAGGCTTAAAATAACAAGAGGTGGAACTGATCTTCTAGAAAAATCCAACTGTCAGAATAAACCCCAATATTTGAACTCTTAAGCAGGAAATGAAAATACTATACAGAGAGCTATTGTCATAATCTCTCTTGGGGTTTGTCAGACCTGTGCATTACCATAAGCCAAGAAAAAACATCCCTCCTCCATTTGAGGAAGACTTAGCTGCCTTAAGTTGTTTTCCAGGTTTATTTACACTCAGCAAAGGGCAGGATTGGACGTGGCACTTGGTGCCATGGTCTAGCCTTGAGCTCTGTGGTCAAGGGTTAGACTTGATGATCTGTGAGGTCTCTTCCAACCTTGGTGATACTGTGATTTCAACTTGATCACTGAAAGTGGTGACACATGCTCAGACATAATCATTAACTGATCACCACTCATATGCCCTATATGGTATGTGATTTGCAGTATGCCCTGGATGAAAGTCCATAGTTTGAGCTGCTCCATGCAATGGTTCTATAACTGAAGTAGCTATGTCTCTACTCTCTGGGACCAGCATAAAACAAGGCCTGTGTCCTTGCACTTTACCCTCAGGCAGACTAGGAGTGAAAGACTAGGGGTGAAACAAGTGCCTCAGCATCTATTTTCCTCAACCTTTAAGGAGCAGAACCCCTAAGCAAAGGTTTCAACCATTGCCATTGGTACACAGGGAACTTGAAACCACCAGGAACAACACCCACAAAGGCAAACTCTTGTAGCACTTTTCACTTTTGCTTGTATATTCAGTCTGGAGGAAAAAAAATTCAACTACTCTAACATAGTTTAGTGTGTATTTTTTTCCTCAAGCTCTATAGCAGACACACTCAGAAGACTACCAGCTATTTAAAAAGAAAATGTGCTGTGAAGGCAGGAAAGATCAGGAGTTTGCCAGCTGAAGAGAACAGATAAATGACAGGGCTCAGCTCAGGCCCTCATGCAAGGACAGAGCTGACTCTAGGTATTTCACTCTGCTGTTATTTGCGCTTACACTGTTAGGGTTCTACCAGTCACACAAACCAACCTACTCAAACCTACTTAAAACATATGCTGGCACATCAAGAAAAAGACACTGAGTGTAATTCTGTGCTCTATGTTACACTTCTTGCAAGAGCATTTCCATGATGCAAAAAAGGCAGCTAATTCGTTTGCACTGGCATAAAAGAGGCAAGCAGCAATTCTGCTGAGGTGTGTCCATGTCATTTTCATCACGATGCCAGGAAACACACAAGGCATCACTTGCATTACACCTACCTCTGACTTTCAGGATACCCATCCCACAAGCACATACTCCCACACTCAACAGTTGCATGTGTGCCTCCCTTAGAGTATAAAAAAAAAACCCAGACCATCAGCGCTCTGGCTGGGAACAAGGAGTGTGTATGGGTTGTATCCTCCTGAGAAATAAAGTTTCTGCTTGAAAACATTTTTTTCACAAGCACTTGTCCTGTTTTAAGATCTCACTACCATTCACATATAGACTCTCACTTCATTGAGAAAGGTTAAAGTGTTTGCCTTTTATTCAGAAGACTTGTTCTGTTTCCAGTGATAGTTTTCCATGTCCTTCAAACCAAAGAGGCCCTAGTTTCATAACAGCACCATCCATAAACTACCATAAAAAAAGCAAACAGATCAAAATCAGGTTAAGTGCCATGATGTGATAGAGCATAAAGCAACAAATACAGCTAATACATTAGAGAAATGAACATTTACATGAAGTTATTTATGTTGCTATAAAACTGGCAGTACGCAGTTAAAATATAGGTAAGCTTACCAGGTCTGCTAGGTGTTTAAAGCGAGTCTACTTAGGCTGTGTCTACATTGTCATGCTGGTTTTAGGCATGACTTTGCACTCAGAACCTAGCTACCTCTATTACCCACACATGTAATGTGCTGGCCTTTCACACAGCCTTCCCCACAGCCAGCAGCATCTAAGCAACTGTCTCAAGCAGTGCTTGCAAAGCTGTAAAAGCTGCAGCCTATCACTGTTTCCTCTCTATGAATATGGGATGAGAGGATTCATTTGCATATGCCTGGTTAAGGGAAAAAAAAAGCAAACAAACAAACCACAAACAAAACCAGTCAGCTGTGTACTACATAACACCATTAAGTAACAGGGAATCTCAGATTTTAGAAAAATATTTTAATTGTCAGTTCACAAGTAAAAACTATCACTACTACAAAACACTGGGTATACAACTAGAATACCTAGCTTGGAAAGAAATTTGTTCTTATTGCTGTTGCATGTAGTTTTCAGGAGCTGTGTCTGCATGAAGGCATGAGTGGGTTTCCCACTTGTCACAGTTAGCTTGTAAGGGTACTCATAGGAAGATAGACTTTCCTATGTAATCCTCACAATTTTCACATGTTAAGGCTGCCCTAGGTTTTTTCAGACATGAATAATTGACATCTGACACTATGCATCAAAGTGTCACTTGATTTAAATTATTTCATATATCAAATTTCACTTGCAGCCTTTATTTGAAGAACCTTCACTCCAAAAAGAGTGAACTCCAGTAGTGACACCATCTTAACTACTTGTAAATCCTATTACTGTGTTCTGGCAGCTATCAGATATTAACTCGTTCATTTCATTTTGTTTTGTTTCTTCCTTATTCTCATGGTTGGGATGCTGTTTTTTATTTGCAGCTTTTTTAGATCTTCTGAGGAAAAATTTTGTCAGTAAGTAACACAATTCAGCCACATTTAAAAGAATGCAAATGCTGGACACAGCAATCATGAAAATAGTAAACACTGTCTTTTCAGTAGGTCGAGAAACAAAGCAGTCTACTGTGTTGGGGCAGGGCCAAGCATTACACTTCATTAAACGAGGCATTCGGAACCCATCATACATGAAATAAAATGCATACATGAAGACTGCCTCAAAGACCAGTCTGAAGAAGATGCTGCTGGTGTATGTCCACCACAAGGAGCCCTCAATATGAAACCTCTGTTTTCTGATTTCTTCAATGTCCTTGTATTCACATTTCTGGTCTCCTTTTCTGAATTGCCTTTTCTTCTCATGCCTCCTGTAAGCTACATGCATGGCCACCAGCAACGCAGGTGTGGAAACAAAGATCAGCTGCAGGGCCCAGAGTCTGATGTGAGAGATGGGAAAAAAGTGATCATAGCAAACATTCTTACAACCAGGTTGTAGTGTGTTGCAGACAAAGTCATCTTGTTCATCTCCCCAGACTTTCTCTGCAGCCACAACGAGGATCATGATACGGAAGATGAACAGGACTGTGAGCCAGATCTTGCCGATGCTGGTGGAGTGCTTATTTACACCTCCTAAAACGGTATGCAGAGCTCCCCAATCCATTGTCTCCTTTTAATTGTCTAACCTAAAAGACAAATAAAACTAGGATTAATAAAGACAGCAAACAAATATCTATCAAAGACATGGCACAAAATAAAGGCAATATCCTATAATTGCTGCCTTTCCATTGGCCCTGGCAACATTTTATTGCTACAGAGAGATTACCTACAAGTAGCCATAAATAATAATCCAATCACATAGCAACAGGTGGTATTTCTTTGACTACACACATGGTATCACATTCATTCAACTTTTAGGTGTATTTGCCAACTGAAGACAGACATTATCTACAGCTAGAATTCCTATTAAGCCAAGCTGGCCTGTCCTCAGCTTTAGAATGTAATCAATGTTTTCAGAAGTATATTCCAATAACAAAGACAGACTTTGGGGAACTGCTGATGATGATCTGCACCTTCTGTGAGCAGGCCTGAAAAACCTGCATTCATAGATTGAAAAACAGAAGTGTGACTGTAAGGCTCTATTATTAGTTGAAGCAAATTACACAATAGCTTGAGGCAATGAAGGGGAGGTCTCAGTCATTATCCATCTCATTTTGAGTTGGAAGTTTAAAATCAGTGCTTAAAGATTCATTCCAAAATTGCATTTCTCTCCACTAACTGCAAACAGAGCCTAGAGTAACTAAACAAAGACTCCTTCAGTGTCAGTGCCTGTGAGGTGATTTCTCCCTCCCCATCCCACCCCTTCCCCCAGTAACACCGACTGCATTACTCCTAGAACAGCGGAGATATTTCAGAAGCTGTGATACCGAAGTCAACATCTGAAGAGCTCAATCAAGCCAGCAGTAGTTCAGAGACTTTTCAACAGCAGAATATAGTTTCCAGTGAGTTTCAAAGTACTATTGACTGTAATGAATGGTAACATTTCATCTTTGTCTCTCACATAGCACAGCACAATTGTCTGTGTTTGCTCAGTTTCCACAACCAACCTTCCACAGAGAGCACGTAGGAGCATTTCAGCCCATTTGCCCCTACCTCTCCACTTTAAATGGATTGACAGAAAAAGTTGGTTTGCAAGCCACTCCCAACTCAAAAGACCTCTCACCACCCAGGACACTTCAAAAGCACTCACAGATCTCACTGCTCTGACAGTCCTCATTTTATTTCTCAGGTTTAATTCTTTTGTGTCTCAGAGTTCACCTTTCTTTAGCCTTTACAGCACATGGCATTACTAAACAGAATCACGTTTTCAAGGCGAAGCTAGAAAACTGAAACTAGCTGAGATAGTAACCAACCTTTGTCCCTGTTGGGCTCTAAGGCTTGTTTTCATGCTGGTGGAAAGTCATACAAACTTCTGTGACACTCTAGAGTGATACAATGACTGACAGATACCAGCAAAGACTCACTATCTTGTCCCTGAAGGGTAGTACCATTATAATTGTAGGGCCACACTCAGGCAGCCTACATTCCAATCCAAATACACTGGCTCCAGTGTTTCCTAACTATCTGGCTTTAAAAAGCTCTCAATGCAATTTAGAGGATCCAATGAAGGCAATTCAGAGCCTGCTGAAGTGTCCACCTCTCTCCAGTAAATAGACACAGTGACCAAAGCAGAATTTAAATTAACTCAGTACAGCCCTTCACACTAGTAAGCCATCAGTACTGATCAGTCCAGCTAAACATTGTTTGGGCTGTCTGTACTGGTTTACTCCTAATTTACTCAAAAGCTAGGATGTTGACTTATGATCACAGGTTACCTTTCTTCAAGATGCTTGCTTTTAAGACCTTCTTGCTAGCAGGTAAAATATTAACTGTCTTGATGACCACAAGAAAAGAAAGCAGGAAAGCTACTTCCCTTTAATGGGTGGTAGCAATATTGCACCTGGACCTGAAAGCAAACCCTTCCAAGCCTCAGCACAGATCTGTTCTGCTACCCACTGAATCTCCCATTCTATTTCAACAATCAGAGGGCCACAGAAGTATACTGCTGTTACAGTAAGAGTTAAAACCAATCATAAAATATCACCACGCTCCACTGAAAAACAGGGAAATAGTTCTATGCAATCACACAACACAGAGAGGCACTTAGGCAGGTGTTTTGGAGTTTGTTTTAATGTGTTGGATTTTTTTTTTTTACTAGTAGGCTAGATAGCAGCAAGAGAAAAACTACAACTTAACTATTTCTGTAGTTCTCCAGCTTCTGAGTAGTGTTTTGAGCTCTGTGTTGCCACAGCTAGACTGCCTTCTGCTTTAAAACCAGCTCCTGTAAGCCTACGTTAAACCGCAATGACAGGGCAGTGCATGCACACAGTGAAAATCCCTGCACTTCACAACGCCGATGACAATTATCACAGAGCTTCTGTCTACAGCTCGTTAACAGACTGAGAAATCACTAGTCAGTGGTGAAAATCCACAGCTTCAGCAAACCACAACGCAAACACAGTAAAGGCAAAACAACAGAAGATACATTATTTTCACATACACACTAAGCTCTAAGCAAGTATAATATTTGCTGCTCTAAGTATTATAATATTTGCTATAAAAATATCTAGGAGTTTGTGATGGTTTGGGTGTTCCCTGCCCCCCCACACTTTAGAAATCACCCAGACTAGGCTCAGTCGTCTCTGGAAATATGAATGAAGCTATCTAAAATGTTTTGGTAAGAAGAACTAGATCATAGGCTGTGAAAGGAAAACCTCAAAAAGAGGTCCACAAAATGTTAACTTATGCATAAATTCAAAGAAATATCACACTCTTCTTCCCATAGCTATAAACTGGATACCAATGTAGTTATTCTACTAAACAGAAACATTAGAGGGTGTTTACAACACCTCCTATGAGAATCTACAAGGTACCAAAAGTTACTAGCTTGGTGTGGCGCTCCACCACTTTCAGCAGTGCCTCCAAATACTGATATGATCAACTATCTGCCAAGCCTAAAGGCACCCAAGCAAGAAAGCACCAGTCCAAGTGTTCTAATCCAGCCTCCATCCTGTAATTGTGAGGTGTCTTACAGCTGCATATGCTGTTTCATACCCAATTTGAAGAACACACAGATCTGGATTTCAGACGTTTTGTACCAGCATATCTTTACCCAGCTAACCTGGGGTCTACTTTATGGCTTAGGAATTAAGTGCTTGCTGTTTTGCTTATGCAGAGATTCCTATTGCTGCAGGAAGAGCAGCACTGCCAGGGCCAAACCAAGGAAGCTTCTAACAGACACAAATTAATGTCTTCCAAAGATGACATCCTTTTATTTCACCAAGAAAGGCTACAGCAATTGCTAACTCTCTCAGACTTCTTACATAATTGTCAGCTTTCCCCATGCCTCAGTTTCTCAGACATTAAACTGGGGATTACAAAACCTCATCATCTCACAGAGCTCTTCTGAAATGCTTCACTACAATTACAGGCTTCAGACTCATACTTTGTTATCAGTGGACCAAGACAGATAAGTAACAGTTCAAAGGTGGAAGTACAGAGCTTGAATTCAATCATCCAGGATGTTTCTGTTGTCTGAAAAGGAATACACCTCCCTACATTGCTATAGCTTTAATGTAAAGTTCAAACTGAAAGAAGGCAAAGCTTTGAACTCAGACTTTGGCAACCAAAAACCTTTAATTTGACTATCATAGGGAGCTTCCAGCTACTTTAAAATTAAAGCCACGTATTAAAAACTTCAAGGAACATGCACCTGGAACATTCTGAAATATCAACAAGTCTACTTTCCTAAAAAGTTGAATAAAGATCAAAAGAGAAGTCTAGCAATCACAAAAGCCTGTGCAATTCTCTCTAGTACCTCTTAAACTTTTTTTCTGAACACCTATCTCCAGATCAGAGTGGAAACTGGAGAACAGAAGAGCCATGACAGAATGATTACAGTATATCTGATTTTGACACAAGAGCAGGCAAAGACTGATCAGAAACAGGAAACCTCTGACAGTTGCAGGTCCAGACACTGCAATCATTGTCCTTTTCTTCTGCTCCAGTTTATGAAAACAGAAAGCACTCTTTGCTCTAACTAAATCCAATGTTAAATCCAGACATGGCCTTTAACACAACAGATCAGGACCCAGTATGTAGGCAGTTAAATGTTAAAACAGTATGCCAGCTGAACACACACAGCATCAAGCATTAACTTCTACCCACGATGACCCCCTTATGACTATTCCATATTCATGCCTCTACATGAGTTTGAAGTATTCTTTCAGGCATATTTGGAAATACACAAAGAAGGTTTACCATCCTTCAGAAGATCTCTGCACAAAATTCACTCCACTTGTAGAAAGCAGGAAATCAGAAGTGCTAGTCATGCTTGAAGACATAACAAGACAGCACAAGTCCTGCTGCCATCCATTTTCCCCTATAAACCTTTCCTTCAAAGTGTGTTTTAAATTCCATATTGAAAGCCAGTCAAATTCCTGAGGACTCTGTCTTCACTGCTGTAAATGTCTGAATAAAGGTGGGGTGGGTTTGTTTTGTTGCACACACGGCGTCCTGCTCTCAGTCATGATAACAGCAACTTTTTAGTCATGACACTTTTATATTTTGTGTGGTTTTTAGCCTGTTAATTGCATAAGCCTGGGGAAGGGAAATGAGAAAGTCTGCATTTCCACTGTGAATCTGCCCACTCCAATGTAATATTTCCTACAAAACTGGTAAGTCACACAGGCAGAACTTGTGCCTTTTTGGAAAAGGTAATTAAATTAATAAACACAAAAATTTTATACTGCACTGTAGCTTTTCCTTGAGTATCTTGTTACTATTTCTTTGATGAAGTGATAGATGAGCAACTTTGCCCTTTAAAAAAAAAATAACACTTACAGGAAGAAAAGTTTGTATGAGATAAGGAACAGAACTAGTTTTCAACTTTCTTTTATCAAGTAACAGGAGATGAGTTTCTCTTTTCCCACATTCCTCCTGTTTTGATAGCACATGCTCTCTCATATATCACCACTTTCAAGTTTTTCCTTACACAAACTGGTGTTTAGCCAGGCACAGTTCTCCTATCACATAATTCATCAGCCACCATTAAATAACAATTAAAATCAGTGAGGGAAAATGTCAAAAGAAAAAACAAAGATTCCACCTACACTCCTGTTTGGTGCAGTTTCTGCGAACACCCATTTCATTAGAACTGTTTACAAGACGACCAGAAAGAAATAACTTAAAGCAGCCTTATTACTCACAGCTACCAATTCAGCTTATGCAATGACTGCTATTAAGAACTTGTACTTACATATGAAAAATGCAAATTTTCCAGCTGCTGAGGTAGCCTGCTATACCTATTTCACTATACAATTACTTTTCAATTACATTTGCACAAGTTAAATGAAGTTGCCCAAGTAACTTGAATTATACTTGAAGGGATACAGATCAGCAACACAATCCACGTCCCAGGCTTCAGAAACTGTCCTGGTCAGGACACAATTAATTCCTCCACAGGACTATTTTAATTCATGGATCATAATTGTTCAGTTTTTAAGCTCTTTCTACGAGTTCTGAGACAGTTCTGTCTGTCTGACACATGCAGCGTAGGTGTAACCTAATGGCTCTGCAAACATATTGAAGACCCAGAAAGTTCTGGGTTCAAAAAGGCCTCTAAGCATCATAGAGTCCAAAACACCCTGCACAGGTTAGGGTCCTCTTTAACTAGGTAAGGTTGCTCAGAGACCTGTCCAATTTGACCCTGAATGCTTCCAGGGATGGGGCTTCCACCACCCCTCTGGGCAACCTGTTCCAGTGCTTCACCACCCATCCTCACAGTAAAGAATTTCTTCCTTGTCTCTAGCATAATTCTTCTCTAATTTGCAGCCATTACCCCTTGGCCGGTCACAACAGGCCCTGCTAAAAGACTGTCCCCATCTTTTCTATAAGCCCTCTTCAAGTAGTAAAAGTCTGAAATAAGGTTTCCCTAGAGCCTTCTCTAGGCTGCACAATCCCAACTCTTTCATACCAGAGACGTTCCAACCCTCTTAATTTTTGTGGCCTTCCTCAGGATCCATGACTTTTCTGTGCAGAGAACTCCAGAGCTGGACACAGTACTTCAGGTAGGGTCTCAGCAGAGTGGAGCAGTAGGTGAGAATGACCTCCCTTGACCTCCCAGCCACACACTGCAACATTTAGCTGACACATGGAGGTGCCTCCTTCTTTGAGGCTGAGGCTAGGCCCACCATTGCCATGTCCTCTAAGCCAAACCTAACACAACCACATGCACATCCTTCTACCTGCTACCTTTCTCATGGGACTCTTCAAGGCAAGTATCTCGCAAGCAGCACTTCCAGACTGAACAGTGGAGAACAAGACATACTAGAAAACAGATGTAGCTTCTTTTAAAACAAAAGTAAGGACAAAAATATATTTTATTCCACTCAAGACAAAAAATAGTTCTTCTACTGGGGAAAAATGAAAAGCAAGAAAGAAAAGGGAAAGAAAAAAAAAAAAGAGAGAGAGAAAAAAGAGAGAAGGGAGGAAGTCTTCAACACTAGAGACTCTAAAACTAATAGCCCATCCATGAATGCCCAATGAAGGCGAAACCAGCCATGCCCAGCACATCACAAGACCACGGCCAGCTACTGTTGTCAGCTAAGCAAGTACTCTTGCCCTTACTCCAATACGTCCCTCAACGTTTTATTTATGGGCTTGCATACTCATTCCTATTCAGTCTTATTCCAGCCCTTAGACTCTGAAATAAATTTACTTCTGACTCAGACCTCTAATTTCCTATTCCCTCTGTAATTCTGCGGAATGTTTCCAGATCAGATGCTCACACGACCTGTCAGTTTTACTGATGCAAGCTGTTTACCTTCACGCAGTTCTCTTAACAGCTGTAGGCGTGTCACAAATTACCTGTAATTGTGGAAGCCTCTTTTTGCTGGGTGCTTTCAGCCGGATGGGTACTTCACATAACGTGCTTACGAAGAGCTGCTGAGAGTACGAATTTAAAACAGCGACATCGTTAGGTGTTAAATGCATGATTAACACCGGACAGAGTACTCCCAATCAAAACTGGCCGCGGGGTTCAAGCACTTTCCGCCAGGCTTCAGCTGAAGAAGCAGAAGTAGGAGCCCCCAGGCCGAGCTGGGGGTGCCTCCCATCAGGCACAGGGCGCCGCGCACACAAGCACCCCTCCGCCGGCCCCGGCCCGCTGCGAGTGCAGCCCCAACTCCCTCCCTGCGGCGGGCAACGCCGCCACAGCTCCCGGCTCCGCGGCACAGGGCCCCGGGCCCGCGGTAGGGTTCAACAAGTGTAGCGGCGCTAGCACGCAGGGACGGCGGGCCCGACCAACCCCACACCGCTCCTTCCGCCGCCACCGGGCCCTCACCTCACGGCCAAGCGTGCGCGAGTGGCCTCCCCTGCCGCCAATCCAGCCCGGCCCCGTCCGACCCCGCCGTAGGCTCGCCCCCTCCTATCGCACCCCTCACCTGCCTCAGTAGTGCCCGCAGCCTCTGGAGGAGGTTGGCGCCGCCGGGAGCTCTCAGGCACCCCGGGCGGGCAGCGAGGACTTAATGTGAATCTAGCGATGCCTGAGGAGCAGCCAGTCCCAGCTTCACCACCCCAGAGCTTTAAGGTCCTTCCCCGTTCACCTGCCGCCGCTTTTAACACGCCCCTCGCCCGCCTCCGCCCGCTCCCGGCTCCTCCGGCCGCCCGCGGAGGCGGTGGGGAGCCCGGGGCGGGGTTAGGTGCCTATCCGCGCTGCTGTGCCCCTGGCAGGGGGGTTGTGGGGGGAACGCGGCTTTGAACGTAGGGGGAAACGGCCCAAATAACGGCTGAAACGACTGAATTAAGCACAGAAGAGGAGGCAGGAGGGGTTCTGTTCTTCCCGGGGGCGGCGGGAGGTGGCCGCAGCCCGAATGCTTCCCGCCGCTCAGGCGCTGATTTGGAGATGCAATGAGGGGAGAGGAAGAGGGGAAGGAAATAAAGATAAGCGCAAATACGCTGTTGGGTCTTTTTGTGTTTGGGGATTTTTTTTCCTTTTTGACGTTCGCTTTGTGTGTGTGTGTGTGTGTGTGTGTGTGTGTGTTCAGAGAAAATTATTTTTAAGATGATAGGGTCGTGTTTTCATCTTCTCAAATCTAGGTCTTCAGAAAGGCCTTGGGACAGAAGAAAAAACAAACAAAGAAACAAACATGGCCTTTTCTCCTGGAAATCACTGAAGAATTACTGGCCAGACAGAAGGAAGAGCCAGTAGTTCCTGGCTTTTTGAGGTTTGTTTTCAAGTGCGATTGAAATGCTAAAGCAGTGCCCTGCAAACTCGCAGGCTTTCACGGAGCTGAAGATATTTGTCAGTGCAAAGACCTGTTTTGGAAAAGTTTTCTGTTTCTAAGGAATACAGTTGCTGGGGAAACAATTTACTTTGGGTTCAAAAATCCCTGCCCAAAGCTGCATTCTCTATCTTGCACACAGGCACATCAAATAAATGGGTTCGAATTATCTTTTAACTAAATTTCCAAAGAAAACATACAGCACAACTACAATAGCACTCCATTAGTCCAGGTTTTGGGTGAAGAATGCACAAATCTGTGCTTTTATTACAGTGTAAGTGTTAAAATGGTTGCCACACAAGTTCTTCTGCCTTTTAGCTCCAGATCTTTGAATAAAAAATAATCACAGAACAAAATCTTTTGCAAAAGTCAGTGGCTTCATTGATCTCATGCTCAGGAAGAAGAGGCAAAAATTTCTAGCATAAACAACTCAATCTTGTATTCGAAAGATTGAGACTTGATTTGAACATTTGCCACTGTCTCTGTGGTGCACATCTTTCACCACCGCCCCTTCTTACCATTGTATTTGGATTCATGCAACCTACCTGTTAGGAACGTGGGAAAACTGATGTTGGAAGGGATCTGAGGAGGCCTCTAACCCAACCTGCTGGTCAAAGCAGGATCAGCTCTTATCTCAGACCATTCAGTAGTTGCACCCCATCCATGGGGGACCTAGCACTTCTTGTAGCTGGACTCAGTTCACAGCAGCAGCTGTAGTACCAGGCCCAGGGTGCATCATGCTGCACTGAGCTAGTCAAGCAATGACCTGGTAGCATCAGCATGCTCTGGTTATGAATGCTGAAGCAAGAGACACTAGATAGAAAGAATGAGAAACTTAAGGAATAGAAAAAGAGTCTCCTAGTTTAAATCACAAGGTTTTCTTTTTAACGATGGGTTAAAAGAAACCCCTATGCTTACTGATTGACTACATAGTAACCACAGCTAAATCGTATTTATTCCTTTACAGATGAGGAATGTGTTGTGTATAGAAGTATTTTGATAAGCCTGTGAAATAAATGCATGTCAATTGATTAGTTTTGAATGATGACAGCCACTCCTTCTGTAATAGCTGCAACTGTGCACTAGAATGTGCAGGAATATATTCTGGTTGTTGGGGAAAGAAATAAATTAAAAAGGAGAAGAAAGGATTAGATAAGCACAGAAACCATCTATTAATGACATAGAAACAAAGAGGAAAATCAAAGTTATGGGGTTCAGAAATTTTGTGTCACTAGGTGCCTCACATAATGCAGGTACAAAAGAAGCATCTCAGTAAATGCATTTTTGCAAGTAAGTATAGTTGTCACAGCATAATACTGAGGACTAAGAGTGGCTTTAGATATGAAGCCTAACTAGGATAAGGCCAGTCTCTTTGGTATTGCATATCATCGTCTCTAAGATCATAATCACAGGCAAGACTTATCATCTTGTAAGTGCACTTAAATCTTGAGCACCCTTTTAAAAATGCTCTGTAAATCAAGTTTTCCTTTTGACCAGTCTAATCAAACCAAAGTCTGAGAGAACTGGAACTTTTGACTGAAATTTTAACCTCATTTTCATGCATTTCATTAGACTGAAGATTTGTTCAAAACAAATACAACTTCTCAATCTTCTTATTCAAAAGGGATAAAAAAGAAGAAAAAGGGGGGAAAAAACACCATAAAGTTTCTTTTCCGTTCTTTCATGGTAGACTGCCGCTTAAACATTGTGATGGAGACTAGAATCAGGAGGTTTTCTTCCTGAGATTTTCTATTTCCCTTCCAAACCTTCATAATTCTAATTAGACTCTTGGCACCTTTCTGGCTATTAAGCTGTTCAAAGAGGGGAAAATAAAGTTAAATCTGGTACCTGACTGTAAAGCTGTTGTGCAGGTGTGTCTCAAACTACACTCTCCTGTGACAGATTTGTTAGGGGACCACAGGTATACATATGATGCTTCTATTACATATTAAGTCTCAGATCAAGCCTTGTCCTTGTTGTATGCAGCTCAGGAAGCTGCTCTCCTTTAGCTTTTAATTTCAGTTTCATTTACTGGCCAAGATTCCTGCAGGGATCATGTTGGCTCTGACTTATACACTCCTAGCAAATCCCAGTACCTCAGCTAGCCAGAAATGATATCCAGAGAGTCATTTCCTTCTAAGTATAATTACTTTAATGATGGTGTGTAGTATCAGAAAGGTTGCCCATGTAATATCACTGTTTATTAATCATTACAACTCCTCAAGCATTTGTATTACTGTGGCAAGCAGTACTTTTTCCTCACCTGTGAGGGCCTTACAGGTCCTCTTGCAGAACAATTAGGATTGCATTTTCCTTGAATAATGAGACAGATGGCTGTCTTCCTTAACATTTTACCTTAATGGGATCTTCATTTTTTTTTCTTTTGTTTTTATTTTTCCTTTTTTTCCTCCCAATTAACTGATATTCATTAAATACCCCAGGAGAATTATGCTGGCTTCATTCCTGCTAAACTAACTTGGAGGTGTCAGTGATGCTCCCTCTTTGTGGAGATGGAAGAACCAAAAAAACTCTCTCCAACCCCAAATGGTATGGGGGACCACCAAAAAGGGGTAAAAATGGTTCCTAGCACTGTCAGTACATGGCCAGCCTGACTCACACTCAGCCATGTAATTTACACTTTTTGTCTCAAAATGCACATAGGCAGATGTTTTAGTGCACAGTCATGTGCTTCCAGAGCACCACTGGAAGGTGTACCTCTCCTGCATGCTAGGTAGACTAAATCATTGTCAGACACCCATCAAAGCCTCTCAGTTAATTTCTTAAGCTGACAGCTCCAGATATCCAGCACCAGCTTGATTTGAAAGGCAGGGCTTTCTCCATCCTTAGGCAGCCCAGTAATTTCTGTGACACTATTGCTAATTTGGAAACTGACAGTTTCTATCTCCCCACCCTTTTAGTTTATTACAAATATTTCATCAGACCAGCTGTAGTCTGCTGTGTCCTTTGCTCTGGGCAAAGGGGGACAAGAAAGGCTGTCAGCAGCAATGCACAGTTGCTGTTGTGATGTTTCTCCTGGAGCCTACAGCTGCTGCAGTTCCCTCATTTTGGTGGCACCTAGCCCAGGCTCCAGAGGAACGCATGGAGGCTTCCAGCTGATTTAATTGGTTCATTGTTCCCCGGTTTGATGTAATAAGTTCATTGTTCCCCGGTTCAAGTTAATTGAGTTGTTGTTACCCGATTTAACAGACTGACTGCTGCCTGGCTGTATTTAATTAATTACTGCCTGACTTGCTGAATAAGCAAACTCCTGCTACTGACTACCAGAATGGCTCATGTCTCACAAGCTATGCTGTCTGCCTAGCCCCTTACTCTATACCAACCTACTCTTTTCCTGTAGTTCTACCCCCAACTCAAGGAGATTCTCTCACTCATCCTCTAATCCTCCTCTCCCTTCTCCTTTGCTTTTTCTGGGCTTTAGCTCCGGACCTGCCTTTAGCTTTCTTTAGACTTCTCCCCACTGTGTCCCACAGTAACCCTCCCTGCTGCAACATCTTTAAAGCTGCTCCTGAGCTCCCCCCAAACGCTTTTGCTTTTTGCTTGCTTGATGTGTGTCGAGTTCTGCCTAACAGTCCTGCACAGGCAGCAGCACTTGTCCAGTTCTTTTCCCATCATTTGTACCACTGTCTTGTAACCAGTTTCCTCTTCTCCAGAAGCCTGTCCCCTTGGTACACGTTACCTAGTATCATCCAGGCTCTTGGCTGTTATTTCTTCCTTCCCTGCCTGAGATCCATTCACTTCCTTTGAGATTTCTGTGTCCACTGTAAGAATATCTTCTCTGTTCGTTCCTTATCTCGTACTCTAACCTTTTGTTTTCACCTAAAATGTTCCAGTGATGGTTCAGATTTCTCACCAATCTTCCATTCTCTGGCTATAACTTCATTCCCCAATCTCCCCAGATCTCACAGGCTTATCCCTCTGCAGGTCCCTTTGTCTCTGTTCAGCAGAAAAATGAAGTATAGTTATACCTTGCTCTCTTTTCTCAGCTGCTCTGCTCCACTATCCAGCCAGTGTCAATGCTAGAACATGTTGGCCATGACATCCTTTCTGGACATCTTCACTCTCTGTGTTTACCCATTTTACCTTTTTCTTGTGTTGTCAATTGCCTTGGAATAGAGTCCAGGAAGGATTGCTTGATTCTCTGGTGTAATCCCCATCACCCAGTCGCCATCTGACAGCTGACTTCTGTATTCCTGGGAACAAATTCAGGGTGTGCTGCCCTTCCTGCCTCTGGATCTCTTTTATTCACTGGCACAAAGATGTTTTCTGAAGGGTAGGTCTCACTGTCTATAAAGACACTTCTTTCTTCCTCTCAGGCATTTAAAGGCCCTTTACTCATCCTGCACTGCATGGCTGATGGTCTTCAGTTTCACTTGCAGTGAATTAACCTGTCTCTGTGTAGCTTTTCATGCCTGTAAAAGCCATTGTATTCCTAGGGCGTTTTTGTTCAGACCTTTCTGGTTTTCATACGCCAGACTTCATTGATTTAAAATACCTAAGCACCTTGGAATACACTTTGGGAGAGCTGAGTATTTGATTTTCTTTTAATCCACATGAGATTTCTTTTCATTAAAAAAAAATAATAGTGTTTCCTTCAACTACAAATTAATTCAATTTTCTTTCTTTTTCTTACATGCTCCTGAACTTGAGCACAATTCTCTAAGAGATGCCTGGTAGGCAGGATGGGATAACACAGCTTCTGTGTATCCTAGTTAATGCAAAAGTAGTCATATTCCCACTCCTCAAACATCCATCCTCTCCCCTGTCTCACCGAATCTCAGAGTGGTAGGGGTTGTAAAGGACCTCTGAAGATCATGTAGTCCAGTCTCCGAGTTCCTGCTAATTGTTGACTTTTCAGCTCATTTGCTGATTTACAAAGGCCACCTGACTTCACAATTACTGGCAATGCCTTTCACATTATTACTAAATGAAGGCATAACTCTCAGCCCCGTTCTCCTGAAAGTCAATGCTAAACCTCTCATAAAATATTATGAGAACAGGACTGAGCCACAGACTTTTCATTCTATTCTCCGTGGTGGTAATGAAAATAATATTAAAATTAACTCTAGGGCTGGCAGGTTTCAGACGCGACATCTTCCTCATCTGGTAAGACTTCTTTCTGGTGGTTCAATTCACTGAGCTGATATATGCAAGATAAGGATGCCTGAGGGTTTTCGTAGTGTGGAGCTCAAGTTAAGAAAGAGAGAAAATGGTGATTGCCCTTCTATGTATAATCTGCCTTCCCTTTGTATTTGCAAAGCCCCCCTGTGGCAAGGACAGTAGCTGTGTAGATGTTTAACTTTAAAGTATTTGTGGTCTTTTACCTTTATTTGGTGTGAAGTATTTTCTCCTTTTCTAAAATGTTAATGGCAACGTAAAGTTCCTCCCTTTTTCATTCCCACCCTGCACTTCAGAGACTTCTGCTGTTAATGAAACCATTGCTGTCAAGCACTTTGCACTTCCTTCAGAAATTGCAAATGAAGCTAAATCTGTGCAAAGTACTTCACTGCAGCGCTATCAGAGGTTTTCATTGGTATCATCACATTGGTGTAATTATCCTGGCGTCAGTGTGATCTAACAAAGGCAAGGACAGAGATAAAACCCCTCAAAGTTTTACAAGATCCTTTATGAAAATGATTTTATCTCAAAATGAGAAACAAACTGACAATCAGATGGAACCATTTCACTACACTCGCAGACAAAGAAGGGTTGCTGCCTGCTGCGTGGTGACATGGTTCTTCCCTTTCACATGGGTGGTTTACTACCTACATAGCTGCTCCTAGAGGTCTCTCTGTTATCTGGAAGGGTCGAGCCACCTTCCACAGTGTGCAGGCACAACCTGGAGCATGGACTGGAGCACAGAGTGCTTCTTCCCTGCAGAGTGCCTTGTGTGATGTTTGTCGTGGTGTGGTCATGGAAAGCAATACTTGTTATACGCTGGGAGGTAGCTAGGGTCTTTTTTCCCCACACATATGGGAATCTAAAGGCTTTTCTCCCTTCCTCTCTCTACATACTGTAGTCTTCCTTTCAGATTACAGGACAAGATCTTTCCCTGAACTGCCCTGATGGGAGTGAGGATCACTGGATGAGGTGTAGCCTAACCCCATGTTTCCAGAGCTGTGGGAGTTTCCCTCAAGCAGCAGCAGCAGCAACAGCAGGTTTTGCCATCACCTTTTCTTTCCACCACAACATCCTCCTGCCTTTCCTTGGTAATACCTGTGCCAAAAGATTTTTATAAATGCAGGACACCTACTGCCATGCCAACTTTTTGCTGACAGTAGTACAGCAGTCTGAGAAGGCCAGATCCTACACACCTTACCTTAGATATCCATGCTAAGAAAAAGCCCCATTCCTCCCATGCATATTACCAATACCATCTATGAATGTCACCAGACCGTTCAAGAGTTGAAAATTTTCCATCCGAATCATGCTGATAGTTATCTTCTTTGACTCTGGGCAGGGGTGGTTGAACACCCCTAATTTGGAAAGTATTGTTAAATTCTTCTGAAAGTAGGCTGGCTTCCATGGAGCATGGAGGGCCTCGCTGGGGACATTAGGGGCAACGTTTCAGAGAGTTCTGTGTAGGTCATACAAAATTTAATTAGCTTGGTCTCATATTCCTTACACACACACAACCCAATAGAAAAAGCCAAGAGCAGTCTGAATCTGGAAGAGCTGAGGGAATGCTGCTGGATACATATAACAAAGGAGTTTGGGCAAAGGAGTTCAACTATTTGCTTCTGCTTGTCTTGACAGCCAGTAAGATAAATGGATCTGGGAAATAATACATACATACAGAGCTATATAAATACACAATCCTTCAATTTTCTTTACTGGCCCGTTCAGGCAGTGTAAATATGTATAACCCTCTGAGCAGGTACTTCAGGGTAGGTATAGGCTGGATATTAGGAAGAAGTTCTTCACAGAGAGAGTGATTTCCCATTGGAATGGACTGCCCAGGGAGGTGGTGGAGGCACCGTCCCTGGGGCTCTTCAAGAAAAGCCTGGCTGAGACACTTAGTGCCATGGTCTAGTTGATTGGATAGGGCAGGGTGCTAGGTTGGACTGGATGATCTTGGAGGTCTCTTCCAACCTGGCTGATTCTATGATTCTATGATTCGCTGTCACAGCATCCAGGCAGACCACAAATAAATGGTCTTCCTCAGAAGATTTGCTGGGTTTTGCTACTCCAGAGTTATTTGCTATTAAATGTTTACTGTGTTTTATGCATCTGTGCAGAGAACAATGAACTGCAGGACAGAGGCTCTATAAATTAAACCTTTAATATGAGCTGATAAAGGCTGGCAGAGTTTAACCTTAGAGGCACAATGAGTGTGAAAGCTTATGGAATACAAAGAGTCTCAGTGAATTTGCTTCAGAGTTCCTAAATGACTTAGCTCTTTCAGATGTTGTGCTCTCTTCTTCCATGGTTTTATGTAGAATCTGCATAATTATGTAGTGTTTCTGCTTCCATCTATGGAAGGTGGTGGAGTCACACATCCCTGGAGGTGTTCAGGAAAAGACTGGTTGAGGCACTTAGTGCCATGGTCTAGTTGACTGGATAGGGCTGGGTGCTAGGTTGGACTGGATGATCCTGGAGGTCTCTTCCAACCTGGTTGATTCTATGATTCTATGCTTTGCACTTTCATATACGTTTCAGGCATGAAAAACCATGCCTTCTGTTACCAAAAAAGAAAGATAATTATAGTTAGAATGTATTTATGGCCCTCTGACTTTACCCCATCAGTTGGCAACTGCAGCTACGCATTCACTTCCAAATGAATTGCAAGAAAACAGCTTCAAATATTACCTATTACATTGACATTTTCACTTTATAAATTATCATACCTAAGAAATGTCATTATTTGGCTTGCTATTATAAGTGTCACAGCTAATTTCAGTCTTCAGAGGTCCAGGTGAGCATTTTCTCTGAGGCTGTGAGGGTCTGATATGGATGTTTTCATATGCCCACAGAATCATTCAGAGACATTTGGATAAGCAGGTTTATATGTTTGCAGAACCAAGCCCCAGATCAGGAAATGGCATCGAGTTTGAGCCCACGTGACACAAATGCACTAAGTCACTGCACTCTTTGTATGCCAAATATTCCTTAACATCTTTGGCCAGAGTAATAAAAATGGCTCCCTGCTGGTGCAGAATGCAAACCTCAGCAGTAATTAGTATTTTTCCTCATGGCTTAAAGAAAACATTCCCCTTTAATTTGTTGCCTCTTCCTATACTTGCAGGATGAGAAAGAAGCAGGATCTCCTGAAGCTTCCCAGCTGTCCTCAGACAGCTGGGCCTGGCCTTCTACATTGTCTCTGTGTTAAGAACTGCTGGGCTTCCAAAACAGGAAAGGTTTTTGCTTTACTAGGTAGTACAAAAACCCAAACCAACCCACCCCAGTGGCAACAAAAAGCCCAACATATTATATCCTCCCCTTGCCTCCCTTGCACCTTACCAACAAAATAAGAGAGCAGATAAGAGCCTTTCAAGGAAGTCATTGGTTTAGCCATGATGAGGTCCATTTCACTGAGGCCCCACTGAGGCTCATGGCTTTTATCCTCCCCATGTCCTTTTTTCCTCCTCCCACACATCCTGGTGCTTCTTGCTCTTTGTGTTTCAGGCCAAGCATTTTTGCCTGTTCTCACAAGCATTTCAATTATCCAAGAAGATCAGCAAGCAGTGGCAAAGTAATAATGGATTTCCATGAGTTACTCCAAATGGATTGTGACTTGGAATTAATGATCTGAGTGCAAGGTCTTGCTCTGACAGATACTGGATTTGACCAAGAGCCATTCCCAGCATGTGCTTACAGAGCATCTCAAAAGGAAAATGCTGTAAGAAAACACTCCTCACACAAGCTGAGTAAATTAAACTCTGCAAGGTAGGTATAGGCTGAGCAGAAAGCTAGCTGCATTTTGGGGAGGTCCCAGCTGACTGGAGACTGGCAAATGTTATGCCCATCTACAAGACGGGCTGCAAAGATCCAGAGAACTATAGACCTGTCAAGCTGACCTCAGTGCCAGGGAAGGTAATGGAGCAGATCATCTTCAGTGCCATTATGCAGCATGTGCAGGGCAACCAAGTAATCACCCCCAGTCAGCACAGGTTCACGAAGGACACATCCTGCTTGACAAACCTCATCTCCTTCTATAACAAGGTGATCCATTTAGTGGATGAGAGAAAGGCCATGGCTGTTATTGACCTGGACTTTAGTAAAGCCTTTGACACTGTCTCCCACGGCATCCTCCTGGAGAAACTGTCTGCTCATGGCTTGGATAGGTGGACACTTCACAGGGTTAAAAACTGGCTGGATGACTGGGCCCAAAGAATGGTGGTGAATGGAGCTGAATCTAGTTGGCAGCTGGTCACTAGTTTCGTTCCCCAGGGCTCAGTATTGGAGCCAATTCTCTTTAATATCTTTATCAATGATCTGAACAAGGGAATTAAGTGCACCCACAGTAAGTTTGCAGATGACATTAAATTGAATAGGAGTGTTCATCTGCTTGAGGATAAGAAGGCTTTGCAAAGGAATCTAGACAAGCTGGATTGAATGGCTAAGGTCAGTTATATGAGGTTTAACAAAGCCAAGTGCCAGGTCCTGCATTTGTGTCACAGCAACTCCACACTAGAGGCTTGGGGCAGATTTTTCTGGAAAGATGCCTAGCAGAAAAGGCTTTTGCAGTGTATTCATGTGGCCAAGAAGGCCAACAGCATTCTGGCCTGTACTAGGAATAGTGAGGCCAGCAGGAGCAGAGAAGTGATCATGACTCTGTATTCAGCACTGGAGAGGCCATGAGGTATACTCCCTAGTATCAACTGATAGAATGAAAGGAAATGGCTTTAAGTTGCACCAGGGGAGGTTCAGATTAGATATTAGGAAAAATTCTTTGCTGAAAGAGTGGCCAGGCATTGGAATAGGCTGCCCATGGAAGTGGTGGAGTCACTGTTCCCAGAGGTGTTTAAAAAAATGTGTAGACAGGGCACTTTTGGACATGGTTTACTAGCCATGGTGGTGTTATGTTGATGGTTGGACTCAATGATCTATCTTAGAGGTCCTTTCCAACTGGAACAGTTCTATGATTCTGTGATTTTCTAGCTCAACACTGTTGTCCCCAGCTCCAGCACTTGCCCAGCTTTAGAAAGACTTAAGGTACACAGATGGAGTGACTAATGAAGATCTTGACAGATCTTCCCTCTTCCTCTCAGGAGAGAATGACTAAGTTGGGCTGCCAGGCCCTGCAGGAAGAGAAAGGAGGAAGAGATTTTCCTGGTTGTCACCTCTCTGCAATGATCCTCAGCCCCCATCCATCTGAGCCACCAAGATAATCTCTCCCCTAGTGTCAGGATCCACAGATGGATGGGCCATGGTTGTGAAGCCAGTCTTGTCAGATAGTCGCAGTTAAACCTCTCTTTAACTTGGTCTGGTACAACTCATACTTCATGGCCTGTATGAGTTCCTCCCTGAAGAGGTAAGAAATGTATCCCTCACCCCATAGCAGGTTATTACAGAGCTCCTCCATCTCCCAAAGCACATGGGCTACCATCAGATGGAAGGTGCTGGTGATTACCAGCATATTTCTGGCCTGTCCACTGAGCCCGTTAGTATTATCTACAACTTTTCACTCAGTCAACACTATTGATTTTCAGTGGCCTCTCATCTAACACCTGCTCAGTAAAATGGGATGATCTCTCCTTAGCCGGTGCCTCACATCAGACCCTGCAGCCAAAATGATGTCTGGGCACAGGCCACCCCATCAAAAGCTACCCCAAGGTGCAGCTGCTCCTAACTAACCACAGACTAACATGTCAGCATGTTAGGTCTGTCCCACTGCCCAGCCAGACCTCTCCTCTCTTCTCCACCAATATGGCCAAGCAGCCATCAGCTGAGTAGGCAGAGGTTGAGCAAGGCAGGACAGTCACACCCTCTTATTTTCTTGTTTTGTCATGATGGTGTTATTCTCAGGAGCAGCAGGAAGACCTGTGGAGAACCTGTGGCTTCTGAGAGACACACTCTCCAATTTTTTTGTACTGATTTGCATATGTGCCTGTGTGGTAATCCACAGTGTGAGGACTACAGAGCTGACTTGAGTTGGGAAGACTTTTTGTCTCATGACACTTGAAGGTCCCAACTGAGTCAGCACTAGGTGTGTTTAGGATACATCACCCAGCAAACTGGCTTGCCTTCCAAGGAAATATTCTTACCATTTATTCCAACCTTCAGCTCAGCCATTTATTTATCTTGCCATTCATCCCCTTCATAGTATGCACTGGCTAACATCTCTTCAGTTCTGGCACTTAGCTTTGTTTGGTTGGAGATAATAGAGTCTGGCCATATTTTCTTGTGGTTCCAAACCTTTAGCCTCCTGTGTGTCCTCCCAGCATGGGATCTTCCTGCCTTGCTGTGCACTGAAACAAGGTTGCCTTTTGAAAACCACCTCAGAGTTTTCTTTTTCTCATCATGTGCAGTAGAACTGTTTTCACAGAATCACAGAACCACAGAATGGTAGAGGCTCCAGAGATGGTCTCATCTGACCTCTCTGCTGATGCAGGTTCACCTAGATCAGGTTGCGCAGGAAAGCATACAGGCAGGTTTTGAATGTCTCCAAGGAGAGTCCACAGCCTCGCTGGTCAGCCTGCCCCAGTGCTCTGTCACAATCAAAGTAAAGAAGTTTTCCTTAAGTTCAAGTGAAGCCTCCTGTGTTCTAGTTTGTACCCGCTGCTCCCCATTGTACCTGTTTCCTTCCACCACGTTCAGGATCTCCCATGGCTGCAGGGAAGAAAAGATTTGCCTCTCAGCCGTGAAACCAGGTTTGCTTTGGTTGTAGACTTTTCTCACCCACTAAAAACAGAGCCAGGAAATTTGTTTTGGGCTTACTGAGTTCAGCATCTCCACACAAGATTTTCAGCCACTCATACCAGCTAGGACTGGAGAGATGGGTGAGAGTGGAGACTATCACCTGAATAGACCTGGGGCTGTTCAGTCTGGAGAAGAGAAGACTGAGAGGAGATCTGATCAATGTCTATAAATATCTGAGCAGTGGGTGTCAAGTGGATGGGGAAAATCTCTTTTTGGTGGTGTGCAGCGATAAGACAAAGAGCAATGGCTATGAACTGGAAAATAAAAGGTTTCACCTCAACATGAGGAGAAACTTCTTTACAGCGAGGGTGACAGAGCCCTGGAACAGGCTGCCCAGAGGGGTTGTAGAGTTTCCTTCTCTGGAGACTTTCAAAACCTGTCTGGATGCGTTCCTGGGTGGACTACCCTAGGGCATCCTGCTTGGCAGGGAGGTTGGACTCCATTATCTCTGGATAATGTTCTGTGATTCTGTGAATAGGGCCCCTGGAATGCCCCTAGCATAAAGTATATGAAAAATCTATATGAAAGCCAAGTGAAAGGCGGGCACAAAGACATGTTGGCCTGTGCTGTGGTCATCTGTGAGGTCCTTTGCCTGGACAGAAAGACTATAAAAAAGGGAAGGACAGATATGAAATGGGTTTGGCAACCATCAGCAGCTTAACCAAAATGGACAGTTAATAACGTGTAAAAGTGACTCAGAGTTTGAGGTCTTTGAATTCAGGATCGATGCTTGTATAAATTACATGGCACATTTGCAGGAGGTGTACTCATAGAAGATTACCTATGTTTGGTGTCAAGACAAAAATCACAACACAGAAAGGTCTTAAATGCAAGTTCAACAAAATAATTCACCTGCAGAAATGAGAAGAGGAAGTTGATCAGTGTGTAAAGGATGACTCACAGTAGTTGCCTTGAATTTAACAAAGTAAATCCCATAACAATAGCTGTTTTCAACTAGGGCAGCTGAAGGCTTCAGCTCTTGAGAAATCGGTGGTCTCCTGCACAGAAAGAACATGTGAGTAATCCCCACCGGGAATTCTGGAAGGCAGGATCTGTCCATGTTTATGCACCTCCCTGCTTTGATGTTTCCTCAGTCTCCTTGCAGAAGATGGAGCTGCACAAAGCAAGCTCTTCAGTGGGCTGTTTCCCACTATCACAGGACCCCCAAAGGATATGAGAGGGAAACCAGGGTGCCTAAGAAACCTTTTAACTCTTCACAACCATAAACATTGCTGTTTCACTTCCAGTATCTTCCTTTCCTGAGGGAAAACTGCTTGTTTTTCTTTAACCATTAGATAGGAAAGCAGGCCTGTTATTGCTGGTACTTTTTTCCCATGGAAGCATTTTCCTAGGTTTGCTAGATTTTGTTTTGAATCATAGAAACATAGAATCATAGAATAAACCAGGTTGGAAGAGACCCCGAGATCATCCAGTCCAACCTATCCCCCAGCCCTATCCAATCAACTAGACCATGGCACCAAGTGCATCATCCAGTCCTTTCTTGAAGACCTCCAGGGACGATTCTAGTCAAGTCTGAATTTTTTAAAGGAAAACCTGAGACTTTTCTCTTAAAGTCTCCTGTATTACATGTGAGCAGAGTTTTCTCTATTCCAGTATGTTTTCCATCATCAGGGACTCCTTCTTTACCTGTACACAACTCTTCTCTTTCTTCATCCGTAAGGTAAATCCACCATAAAGAAAACAAAAGTCACTGCCTCCCTGTAAAACAAAATTATGTAGTAAAGTAGCAAAAGCAGAGAACAAGGCAGAGGTAAATAACTGCTCTTCCCCTGCCTTTATGAGGTGAGTTCCACACATAAAGTCAGTGTCCCAAATGACAGCAGAAAGGCGAGCTGTGAGGCACAGATGTCTAAAGGGTTTTGGTTTGTCCAGGTGCTTCTGTGATGTTTCTCATACCCTTCCAGGGCCAGTCTTACTCAGCTGCCTGAGACCCAGGTTGCTCTGACCACTTGAGGGTCTTGAGGGGTCCCTTCTCCAGGAATGCAGAGTGACAGATTACACAGGCAATTCTTGGGTCAGTGACAGGACTGAAATCTGTCCTAAAGCCTGTGCACCGTCTGGACAATGCCAGAAGCTGAGCAGGGGTTGAAAGTATTTTCTTATCTTGCTGATTCACAAACTGGAGTTGTCCAAGACCTGCCTGTCTACTTCTGCTGATCCCTCAGGAAGCCTTGTATTTTCCTTTGGTTCTAATTCTTATAAATATTTCTCCTGAAACCAGCCTTCTGAAGTAGACGTCATCCAAATAAAACCCAAACTCTGAGCCATCAGGATTTCACCCATCTTGGAGGGCTCTTAGGCCTTTTTTGCTCTAAGCACTGTGCTTCTGATGCCATCTCATCAGCCTATAGTGCTAAGAGCTCATGGAGAAGAGGGAATCAGATCAGCTCATGTTTTGCATGCCTCCATGGCTTTGTCATGATATATATTACTCCCCACCTGTCCCCACATTCACCGTTGTGAATGTGTAGAAGATCTTCCAAATCCTTTTGAGAAATTGCACATCCACTTGGCTTCCCTGCTCAGCTTCCCTGCCTAGTGCCAAAGAACGACTGTTCCTGGGGCTTTTCCTTGGGGAACCCTTTGGCATGAGGCAGGAGTCTTCAGATGAAAGTCTTTACATAAAGCTACATAAATCTCACTTTGATTCAACCCTTTCCCCCTTTTCAAAGTCAGGGTAAAGCTTTTGCCTTGACATGGGCTGTCTAGAGGCTGGTGGTGCAGCTGTTTATATACCTACTTGCTTTCAAACTGCTCCAGAGCAAAATAATCACATTTCTGTTCCACAGCTCTTGGATCACAATCTCTAAGGGCAAAAAAACCTTAGTAGAGAGGCCCCTCATCCCTGTGGGTCTGCTAGAAGATGTGTAGTAATTGAAAGAATAGTAACACATGTCAGGTGTACACAAGTGAAGAGGTAGCAAAGGAACTTGATGAAGAAACAAATCCTAACAAGTACAGTACATTAATTTTAAGAAGTAATTCATATATTACTTATTGCTTAAGGGCAAAATTTGTGCTACCTAACATACTTTCCCAAGTCTGCAATGCATGGCCTTTGCAGCACAGTAAGGAGGTACTTGTTAACACTTTCCATGTCCACATAGATGTCTCTGCTATAACCTGTGTCACATCAGATATTCACAAGGCAACAGTATGATTTCAGGAATTTGTTTTAGTGTTGTATGATAAGAACCACTCATGCTCGCCCTCTCTGAAGGGTCCAGACTGCCATGACTACTGTGCTGAGCAGGGAGGAGGAGGAGATGTCCATTAACCTCTTCATTAAATGCTGAGATGGCAGTCACAAGTCAGGGTGCGTCCAGAAGAGCCAGATGAGCAACTTTTGCTCAGCAGACATCCCATCTGAATCCCACAGGGCTGTGGATAGTATCAGCAACAACACTGAGCTTTGGTGCAACTTCCCATTTCTGGATCTTGGAGAAGCCTGTGGTGATTAACCAGCCAAATCTGCCACCTGGGAAGCAGAAGTTTCCATTTTAGAGGTAAGGAATACCAGAGCATGGAGAAGGCATCTTGAGTGCCCCATCATCAAGAAACTGTTCAGTACAGGACGGGGTGACTGCCTTGTGGCCTTCAAATCTGTCTTCTGAGGTTATCTTCTCCACAGGACCATCCAGATTTTGTCACTCTTTCTTTTCCTTTGTTCCTGAACTAGAAAAAAAAAGTGATTCTGAATTCTGCCACTGTCCTACCCTGAGACGTGTGATTGCAGAAGACCACAGTAGGCTTTATCCCATCTGACTGACAGGTACAACATAACATCTCCTGAAAATAAGGCATGGAAAAGCAATGTTGCAGGATGCAGACCAGGCAGTGGGAGAGGCAAGCCAGCTCCTAGGAGCAGCTCCTCTCACAGCAGCATGCTCACACATGCAGGTACGACAATAGATGTTGACGGTCTACTAAACTTGTTGTTTATATCGCTTCTTCCCTAGCTCTCACCAGGATACCAGGTGGATAGATGATGTCATGAGCCATCCCAAAAAAGTCTGGTAGATAGTCACTAAGCTGCTCTGCTCAAAGCTGTGGCCACCAGAATAGCCAGTCTTGGTTTCTCATACAAGGACGAAAGAGTCCTTACTAAAGAGAGATGTTGAGGTGCTGGAGCGTGTCCAGAAAAGGGCGACAAGGCTGGTGAGGGGCCTGGAACACAAACCCTATGAGGAGAGGCTGAGGGAGCTGGGGGTGTTTAGCCTGGAGAAGAGGAGGCTCAGGGGGGACCTCATTGCTGTCTACAACTACCTGAAGGGACATTGTAGCCAGGTGGGGGTTGGCCTCTTCTCCCAGGCAACCAGCAATAGAACAAGGGGACACAGTCTCAAGTTGTGCCAGGGTAGGTATAGGCTGGATGTTAGGAGGAAGTTGTTCACAGAGAGAGTGATTGGCATTGGAATGGGCTGCCCAGGGAGGTGGTGGAGTCACCGTCCCTGGAGGTGTTCAAGAAAAGCCTGGATGAGGCACTTGGTGCCATGGTTTGGTTGACTGGCTAGGGCTGGGTGCTAGGTTGGCCTGGATGATCTTGGAGGTCTCTTCCAACCTGGTTGATTCTATGATTCTATGATTCTAAAGGGCACTGAGGAAGAGGTGTTCCTTGGCCTGATGGGCTCCTTATGCAAGTGAATGGTGTTTGGGGCTGGTCGCCTGCATACAGGTAGTCTGGTAACACTTCCACTCACAAGCCATCCCCTGTGGATCATAGCCTAAACAACATCCTGTAAGAGGAAACTGGGAAAGAATTAGTGGATGTTTCCTGGAGAACAGTAAAAATCTGGAAATTTTGTATGAAAGTGGACATCCAACACCCCCAACTCATCACAATCCCAGTTCCATTTTTGATGTCCTCACCAACAACCTCCTTCAGCATTAGAAGAAGCTAAGCATCTGGGAGAGGAAGGAAACAAGTATCTTAAAAATTGTGCAAACCAGAAGGCAAATAATATATTGCATGAGGTAATTTTTCACAATAGAACTGTCAATGGGCAAAAGATAAATCAATTAATTTTCTCCTAAACACCAGCACCAATTTCAAATAGTGCTGAATTTCCATTTTCAGTCCCTCCCTCTTTTCTTTTCTTTTCTTTTCTTTTCTTTTCTTTTCTTTTCTTTTCTTTTCTTTTCTTTTCTTTTCTTTTCTTTTCTTTTCTTTTCTTTTCTTTTCTTTTCTTTTCTTTTCTTTTCTTTTCTTTCTTTTCTTTTCTTTTCTTCTCTTCTCTTCTCTTCTCTTCTCTTCTCTTCTCTTCTCTTCTCTTCTCTTCTCTTCTCTTCTCTTCTCTTCTCTTCTCTTCTCTTCTCTTCTCTTCTCTTCCCTTCTCTTCCCTTCTCTTCCCTTCTCTTCCCTTCTCTTCCCTTCTCTTCCCTTCTCTTCCCTTCTCTTCCCTTCTCTTCCCTTCTCTTCCCTTCTCTTCCCTTCTCTTCCCTTCTCTTCCCTTCTCTTCCCTTCTCTTCCCTTCTCTTCCTTTCTCTTCCTTTCTCTTCCTTTCTCTTCCTTTCTCTTCCTTTCTCTTCCTTTCTCTTCCTTTCTTCTCCTTTCCTTTCTTCTCCTTTCCTTTCTTCTCCTCTCCTTTCTTCTCCTCTCCTTTCTTCTCCTCTCCTTTCTTCTCCTCTCCTTTCTTCTTCTTTCTCTCTTTCTTTCTTTCTCTCTTTCTTTCTTTCTTTCTTTCTTTCTTTCTTTCTTTCTTTCTTTCTTTCTTTCTTTCTTTCTTTCTTTCTTTCTTTCTTTCTTTCTTTCTTTCTTTCTTTCTTTCTTTCTTTCTTTCTTTCTTTCTTTCTTTCTCTTTCTTTCTCTTCCCAGTTTTCCCCCTCTAAATTTAGTTTTGATAAATATTTCTTCCTGTTGCTTAGATAACCATATCTGATTGCAGAGGCTTGAAGCATAACTGGTGATGCAAGACTACCTGAGGGATACTGGAGCGCGCATGCCACAGGGGTGTGGACATAAACCCCTGAAGTATGCCAGCAGTATGACCAGAGTTGTTTTACCTGTAGGTTAAGTCGAGATAAGAACTTGCTTGCCCACTCTACAGGGATTAGACCAAAATGAATCCCTTGTGGTTGTTAAAAAGCCATCAGGACTGGTAGGTTGAGATGGAGCATAGCCCTCACCAACCTCTTCTGATACAAAACCTGCCAGCAGCCTCGTATTTTGATGGTGTTGCCATAGCCCAAAGGGCAGGAGGAGAGGGTCAGCTCTAGCAGACAGGATGCAGTCTTCTGTGGGCTGGCTTTTTGCCAGCTCAGGGCTGACACCACTGCAGCAGGTCCTCCTTCATCTAACTCATGGGCACCTCTGCTTTCATTGCCTTCAAAGTCAATCAAAATAGAAGGTTCTTGATGGGCACTGGGGTGGCATGTGGTGGCAGGCAGTGGGCACAGTGACTGCCTGGCCAGTACCAGCCAGCCCTTCAGGGGGGTTTACGTAAAGGCTGCTGAACATGTCTGCTCAGAGCACAGGCAGTGGAGGCACAGCAAGAGCGATGACTAATGGCCCCAGACTGGTCCAGTTAGCACCAGGGTGCCTTTGCTACGTGCTGGGGCCCTGCAGCGCTACTGCACGGGAGAGAAGAGCCACTTCTTGATGATGCAGAGGGCAGGGTGAGAAAAGCCTCCTCTTCCTCAGAGATGCTGAGTGAGAGTCTCTCCTCCCCTTCATGCATGGAGAGGGATTAGGTTTTGCATAGGAAAGAGATAACTAAAAAGTGCCAGTGCAGCGTGAGAACTGCTACTTCTTCCTGCACAGCACCTTCACACAGAAGCATACCCAAGTTATTTACAACTGTCAAGCAAAGGCCATGCAATGGTTTGTATGTTTGTAGGGGTATTGCAAGTGCTGGCTGATGATACATCCTCTCCTCGAAGAGCAAAGGCTGCTTGGCTTCACCTGGAGTCATGAAAAAACAACAACAACAAAAGTCATTTATAATAACTCGTACAACTTCTTCACTAGGATCCTGGTTGTTTGATGACCTTCAGCTGGCAGTACCAGAGAGATGCCAAGGTGTGTGCACCTGCTTTCTGACCTCACTGCTCCTCCAGCACCCTGGGCAGGGTCATAGAATCATAGAATTAGTCAGAGTTGGAAGGGACCAAAAGGATCATCTAGTTCCAACCTCCCTGCCAAGGGCAGGGACACCTGGCCTTAAACACCTCCAGTGATAGGGCCTCAACCACCTCCCCTGGGCAACCCATTCCAGACTCTCACCACTCTCGTGCTCAATAACTTCCTCCTCACGTCCAGCCTGAACCTACCCATCTTCAGCTTTGCTCCATTCCCCTTGGTCCTGTCACTACCTGATAGCCTGAGAAGTCCTTCCCCAGCTTTTTTGTAGGCCCCCTTCAGATACTGGAAGGCCACAATAAGGTCACCTGGGAGTCTCCTCTTCTCCAGACTGAACAGCCCCAACTCCTTCAGTCTGTCCTCATAGGAGAGGTGCTCCAGCCCTCTGATTATCCTCAGATATAAGGGCTCCAGCCCTTCTCTGGACACACTTCAGCATGTCTGCATCCCTCCTGTAGTAGGGGCTCCAGAACTGGATGCAATCTGGGTCCATCCTGTCCCACTCACAGCTGGAGCATGGAGAGGCACTGGTGGGAAGAATCCTTCAGTGGATAGCTTGCAGGTTTCAGAGGCTCAGACACTGAAGAGAACTCCCAGTTAAATGCTACAGCCATAGACATGTTGCTTTTAACACTTTAGAGCTATCTAATGCTTAATTCCTCTGTCCACCTCCACCTTCAGCATCTGTCAGTATAATGACATTGTGTGTTTAGGCTTCCCTTGCTATTAGCTGGGACAGGAACTGCAGCTCTCTCCATGTAAGTGTGTGTTCACACCACAACCTCATACTATTTCACCTCTCCTCCATTGGCATTACAACATCATGGATGAGCCTTGTTCTTCTTCAGACTTTTGGACCCATTTTTAATGCTGAAATTCTTCATGGTGAGGCCACTGCTTGGGCCTTGAGGAAGAGTGACAACAAGTGTCTGCTGCCAGCAGCGTCACAGAGACTTGCAGGGCTCACCTGCCAGGAAAAGGGCAAGGGAGCTTTGCTCCAAATGGATACATGCAGTGAGGGAAGATTTTTAACATCCAAACATGGGGTTGAGGCTTTGCAGCTGGTGGGGAGCACACAGCGCCCAGCTTGGGGAGGGACTGGGAGTGGAGAGTGACTCACAGCCCAGCCCAGGCTTCCTTCCATGCTGGCCACAAGTGTCGGTCAGCAGATTTCAGGGAGGAGGAGGACGACAAAGCCACCTATCATCCACTCCCTGCCCTCCACCCATTTGCTCTCTACTCATCTAGAGAGGGTTGAAAATAAGTGTGCAAGAATAAGGGCAACAGGTGCAGGCAACCTGTGTGAGAGGTCCATGTGCAGCAGAGTTTGTCTGGGATCACCACTGAGCTTGATGTAGGTTGCCCTGGTATGGCAACAAATCATTCTGAGAAAAGCTAAGAGATGACAAGCTTTGTCTCCACTCCTCTAACGCAGAGCATCTATTTGGTGTGATTTAATATGCACCAAGGTCTTTGAAAGAATTCACTGGCGTGCTGGGCTCTTGTCTGAACATTGTGCTTGCAGACTCAGACAAGGTGAGGAGCATTCAAGGAGCACAAGAGTTAGGACAAATGCAGACCAAATGATTCAACAGGAAAAACTGGAGAACTTGGCTCATTTAGTCCAAGAAAAGAATATTAGGAACAATTAAAACCTCTTAGAGGAGATGATAGCTTTATATCACCTGCAGAGACAAAGACATGAAGAAATCAGTTTTCCCTCTGCAACAAAGACTGTTTTGGCTGACTAGTAGGGAACATTTCCAAGATGTATGAAGTATGGAGTGTGGGGAGAGGCTCAGAATCTCTGTCCAGAGGGATTTTTCAGGAATCCTTATGCAAAATGCCCCATCACGTTTCCTTGCACTGAGAGTGCTTGCAGATTGGGGTCGAGCAGGGCTCCCTGGAAGGCAAGGAGTACCTCAGGACAGAGAGAGAACCCAGCAATATCACTGGGCCCCTTCCTGGTTATCATTTCATCACCCGAGCTGTGGCATTAAGTATTCTTGGCAAGAGTCATATTTTGGCTCGAATGAGCATTTGATAAGATCCATAAAACTAAACATGGATCACTGCTCTATAAGAAAGTGTTGAACACCAAGTATGCCCCACTTTCTGTGATCTAAACCATGTTAATTCCCAAAGTGCAATGCATAACACATCTTGAGCCAACTACTTCCATCTACTTTTAGACAATTTAAAATGAGAAGCTGCTAGGATTTTGCTGAGCCAGACAGAGATAACACCCCCAGGAAACAGTTTGTCTGTAAAAATCAAAAGGACAGCATAGGTTGCTAAGTGGTAATGATTTGCAAAACATAAATACTTACACAAAGGAAGCAATTAATTCAGGACATTCTTACGTATCACCTCCATAATCTTTTCAGCTGTAGCCCATTAATCATAGAATCATAGAATCAAGCAGGTTGGAAGAGACCTCCAAGATCATCCAGGCCAACCTAGCACCCAGCCCTAGCCACTCAACTAGACCATGGCACTGAGTGCCTCATCCAGGCTTTGCTTCAACACCTCCAGGGACGGTGCCTCCACCACCTCCCTGGGCAGCCCATTCCAATGGCAAATTAAGTACCCTTATCTCACAGCATGCTCTCTATATTTGCCTTACAGCCAATTCTTTTAATCTGTGGGACTTTTAAAACTTATGTCTCTAACTTTTCTCAGCCTTCTGCCTGCTGCAGCCATCTTCACACCTACGGACCACCTATCACACACAAAACTGCACTTTGACACCAAAAAAAGATTCAGAGAATGGTTCCATGTTTGCCTCTGTACTCAACACCGGCGAAGTGGCACCTCAAATACTGTGCAGTTTTGGAACCCTCACTGCAAGTGGGACCTTTAGTTGTTGGAGTGTGTTCAGAGAAGGGCAACAAAGCTGATGAAGGGTCTGGAGAAAAATTCTTATGAGGAGCAGCTTGGGCATCTGGGCTTCTTTAGTTTGGAGTAGATGAGGCTGAGGGGAGACATTATTGCTCTCCACAGCTACCTGACAGGAGGTTGTAGAGGTGGGTGTTTGTCTTTTCTCCCTAGCATCAACTGATAGAATGAGGGGAAATGGCTTCAAATTGCAGCAGGAGGTGTTTAGATTCGATATTGGGAAACTAATCTTTCCTGAAAGAGTGGTGAGGCATTGAAATAGGCTGTCCAGGGAGGAATTCGAGGCTCTGTCTCTAGACCCATTCAAGATCAGACTCGATGTGGCCCTGTGCAGCCTGTTCTACCTGGAGGTGTCTCTGCTCACTGCAGGGGGATTAAACAAGATGATCTTTAAGGGTCACTTCCAACTCAGTGCAATCAATCTGCACTGGTGGAATACCCATTCCTAGAGGTATTAAAAAAACATGTAGGTATGGCACTCTGGGACATGGTTTAATGGCTAGGTTGACAGCTGGACTCAATGATCTTAGACATCTTTTCCAACAGACATGGATCTATGATTCTGTGTACCAGTGTTTGTTCAAAATGGGTAGCTGAGCCATATCTCCTTTTACCTTAATCCATGGAGGAGTTAGAGGTGCAGAGCTCAGCTCCTGCAAACATGGCACCTACCTGTTTATTAACTCCTGCTGCTGCATGGCATAGTTTTTGCTGTGCCTTAGATGAAGCTCCTGGAGATGAGAGGCTGTAAATCCAAGCTGCCAACAATATTGTTTGCGGAGTGATGGAAAGTGTTGTCACTAATTTAAATCTGATTACTGGTTTTACAGTCTTACTGTGCTGACCAAGGAACACCATTCAGATCTTAAGCAGGGATAAGTCTCCCAGACCTAAAATGCCAAATCTGAGTGCATGAAAATGGGAACAATCACAGGAGCTTCACAACTCCTTGTCTACCATTAGCACTTGACCTCAAGCCATGGCCTATATGGCATATATATATATATGACAATTTTGTCATTTGGCTGTCTGTATAATTTATTGCTTTCCCTGTAAGTTGCTGCATCCTGCAGCACATGGTTCCTGCAAGGAATGAGCTCAAGCAGCCCATGGCATCCCCAGCTCCCTTCCTGGCTGTTTGGGATAACCTGCTCTTCCTTGCTCACTGCTGCCTTTAAATTGATGTGAATCAGCTATTTTTATCAAGGTTTCTTTCCGTCCTGACTCTCATCATATCCATTAGGAAGCACTGAGGCAACCCTCCTCAAAATCAGGAAAGTGCAGTGAAATCTGCCAGCTGACACATTTGCACTCTGCTTGAGTTTGGAGATTTCAGTGGCCTTTTCCCACTAGCTGTACAGCCATGCCCTGCTCTGGAGCAGCTTCCCTGTTCTTTTCCCTCATCTGTCACAGCCTCGGTGTTGACATAATTCCTCCAGACAAGCTCCCTGGTTGTTTCAACATGCCAGTGCTTATTTCAGGATGGGCTTTACAGTTCGGTCCTTCAGCTGAGCGTTGCTTTCACACTCACTGCACCTTCACAGCATTTGATTGCTTATGACTAATATCATCGGCCCATATGGCTGGGTCTTGACTTTATTTCCCATTTCCTTCATGGCTTCCCCTTTCTAAAAGCTATGACTGTGCTCTCTTGGTGATTTCTTCATTACTTTGTGCAATGATGATGCCTCAGCTGCCCTGGCTTATTCATTCCTCTCCAGGGATTATTTTATTGCATTGCTTGCACAGCTTCACTTTGTTTGCTTACATCTTTCTGCAAGGCCCACCACCATCTTATCTTGGATTGCTTCCTTGAATATTTATCCTGTGGTTTATAGTGAACATTTTTTTTCTTACAATCATCTGAAATGCTCCCAAAACATCTCTTTGGAAACCACTTTCTCCAAGCTAGCCTTTACATATTGTGATCAAGTGTCACTCCACCTTTTTCTTGGTCTTCCCCTTGGTCTCTTTGTTAGATATGCTAATTGTTGGCTGCGTGAGCACTGGGTGTATGCTTACATTAAGCATTAGGCAATGCTGTATATTTTAATGGCTTTTAATTTGCATGCTCATAGGGATGAAGAATTTCTGATTTGTACTAACTGTGCCTGCATCATCTCCAAGAGATCTGTATCTAACCTTCCCTAGAAGAACTCAAAGACCTTTGCAGCCACTCTAAGCAGCTTGTTCTGTTGCTTAACTTACACTTAGGAAGACTTAAAAAAAATATCTAAGCTGTGGATCTTTTGATGATTGTTCTTTCACCTAGGATGAACTTTGCACAATCTTCTAAAAACTTGGAGAACATCTTTTGATCTACTCCATAATCACTGAGCCCAAGAGTGTAGATAAGCATGGTCCCCATGCCCACAAAAAGGAGCAAAGATCAGGACCGAGTGGACAGTTCAAATATCCATCAGCCAAAACCATGTGCGTTAGAAGGAGGAGATGTGGCAGTACAAGCAGCAAGTGATAAATCTTCCTGACTTACTGCTTTTTTTAGAGTGACAGAGGTTTGACCTTTTCTAACTTGCTATGGTCAGGGCAGAGACTGTGTCTTGAGTAAGGAACCCTCACCCTCAGTTGAGTTCCTGTGCAGCCCTTGCCATCTCCAACTCACTTTTCCTGGGAGGACAGATGACTGAGATGGCCACCAGTCTCCAACGAGAGCTGTACCAGGGGGAAAAATGGGAATGCAAAGACACAGCTCAGCAGTGATGGGGTGGCTAATAAATCAGGGTAGGGGACTCCTAAGGCAGGCATGGGTTAAAGAAACTGAAAAAGCTGGAGTAGTAAGGCAGGCAAAAAGTAAAAGGCTGCTAGGAGAAGGCACACTGAAAAAAATGAGAGAGGGCTAGACCTTTATCCATATTCCTGGGCAGTGAGGGAAGATGCTGCCAGGAGCCTGTGAATGACCCAGTGCAGCCTCCCTCTCTCCCAGGCTGCACTCAGGGTGTTATTCAGCCCCACACTATTCACTGTGTCACCTGTTAGATTATTGCCACAGCTGAAAATGTGCTGCCATAAAATTTTCCCTAATAAATCTGTCTTAGGCCAGCTTGCAATTTAGTTGTGGAGATCATACTTTCCCCACCCAGCTACTGTTGTTTTCCTAGGTATGTGAGCTGAGGATTTTAACCAAGGCCAGAGTTTGTGACTGTAGGTGGTTCCATATCCAGAGACACTGGAACAGGTTGCCCAGGGAGGATGTGGATACCCAATTCCTGGATTCAAGATCAGGCTTGGACTGAACCTTGAGCAACATGATCTAGTGAGAGATGTCCCTGCATGTAGCAGGGGGTATGAAACTAGATGATCCTTCAGGTCCCTTCCAAACTAAACCATTCCATGAATATATGAAAAGTAGAAGTATGTATTAAGCATGTCATGATTTCCACAAAACAGAGTGAGAAAGATGAACAGGTGCCATGGATTTGCTAAAAATAGTTTCCTCCAGGAGAAACTGAGTGATTTACCACCAAAAAAAAAAGTGAAAATAATAGTTTGAGTCACAAAAAGAATAAGGATACCCTGAGAAAACTAATTTTTTTAAGGAAGGAATTTGTTGAATAGGCCTGAAAAAACAGCAAAAATGTATCTTTTGGCTGGTGAATATAAAGCAAGAATATGGAGTGAGAGCTGGAGAGACTCAGAGAAGCTGCACCAGTAAGAATGACAAAGGCAGGGGCTGCATGCAGCATCTACCACGTGTTGCCCATGGTGGGATCTCTGCTGCCCAGGGAGGATGACAGGAGTTGAAAAGGCAATCAACAGGAGCTAGGGTGGTGGAAAGGATACCCCGGGAGCCTAAAAAGAGGATGTAATGTCCTCCACTACAGGGACCCTGCTTGCCACCAGGCTCCTGCTTCTACTGCCTTGTACCTTCCAGATCCAAATAAGAAAACTCTGTGGCATATAAAAAAGTCTTCTGAAAATAAGGCTCACAGAGCAGTTGATCACCAACGATCTCAGCAGGCACCAAGCTGACAGAAAAATACTGAGTCAGACATAAACCAGGGAGCAGTTTCATCTTGGAACATATAATGAGATTAAATCGGAGAAGGCAAACATCACTGTCAACAGAAAGGATTAGGAAAAGGCTGCATTTGGATCTCCACCACCAGCAGTACTTGGCACTCTCCTGGGAGAAATGTGAGTCAGAGGAGCTGCTGTGCCTGGGCAACTGCAATGTGCTGCTGGGAATAACCAGCACAGGCCCTTCAGATACCAACCTTGAGATATCAGCAGGGTTCAGATGGCCAGAAGCTGGTGTTTGGATTCCGTCTACTGCTGCCTATATGGGCTGTAGTGGGAAGTTGGTACAACAACTGGAAAGCAAGTAGTCCTCATTTATAGCTCTGAAATTAAAGATGATCCTCTCAGCAGCTGAGAGACATCAATAACAAGGGACAGAATTGTCAGAAGAGATTCATGTGGACTGGTATATGGTGAATGGCCAATTCAAAGGGAGGCTTTAAAAAAATTAATATAACACAGGACAATTGTAGTGGTTTGAGTGTTCCCTGCCCCCCTCCCAATTTGGAAATCACCCAGACTAGACTCAGCTGGCTCTGGAAATTTGAATGAAGCTTATAATTACAGCTGGCATAATATGCAAGCAGATATTTACAGTATATACAGTTATATACAGAAATATACAAGGTAAAAATCAATACAGAAACACAACTCCCCTCCCAGAAACCTGAGTCCCCAGGAGGGGCTCCCAACCACCCTTCCACCTTCTCCCACCCCTCTCAACCTTACCCCAGTCCCAAGGAAGAATGGAGGTTCGGCCAGGGGGTTAGGAAGCAAAGTGGATTAATCAGAGAGATGGCAGAGAGGCTTGAGAGAGAAATGCAGCCCAGAGCTCCCAAGCAGAAGTGCCTTATCTATGTTTGGATTCTTGTTCTTATACCTCTCAGCAAGCCTATGAGTGAAGTAGACATCACCCTTGTTTCTCTTTCACAGCCTGTAATCTAGTTCTTCTCACCAAAACATTCTAGCTAGCTTCAAACTAGCACAACAATACATAATCACATGGCTACAAGAGCTTGGAAATCATGGAAAGGATCCCATAATTTTTAAAAAGGGGCTGGAAAATACAAACTCTTGCTTCCCTCAGAGAAACTTCCTGAAGAAATGCACCCAAAAAAAGACTTGTGAGAAGCAACCAAAGTAACACAATTCCCATACTGTCACTGGAAGTGCTACTGGCAGTAAGACAGCTGTAGACTTAATGGTAAACAAACCAGTCTTCCCATGGTAGCTGAGCTTTAATTCCATTCTTGTCTTTGTGCTTTCCTGCTATAAACAAGGTTGATCATATATTTTTCTAGAAGTCTCTCAACACTGCTTTAATTAGGCAGCTTCCAAATTATCTCTGTTGCTCATGCTATATTACCCATAAATAATGACCATGCTTACGTTCAAGCCCTTCTTGTAGGCTCTAGCATGCAGTAGTGATCACTGCTGCTTTTTAACGTAGGTTCTGAGCCTTCGATATGACCACCTGAAGAAAGTCCTACAACTACATGTATCTTAGCAAAAAAAAAGCTACATAGTGCTGATAAATACTTGTGTCATGGCAAGTTCTCAGACTTTCCTCACAGTGAAGCAATGGCATCAGATGGCTGGCAGCTGGCAGGAACCTGCATCAGGGAGAATCAGAAAAGCTGCAGCAGGGATCATGGAGCAGAGTGCCTGGGACAGCGTAGCACTAGGGCGGGGGGATCTCACTTAGCTTTTGCAGGTAAACTGTCTTGGAAGGAAAAGATATTACAGGGGAATAGTCCAAGCTTGTTAGCCTGGAAGACAAATGAATGAAGATGAGCTGTTAACATCCTTTCCCAGATATTTAACAGGCTGTGGCTGGGCTTCTTAGAAGCTGGGTAAACTGGTCTGTGTGTTATAACCAAAACTCCCTTGCTACAGAATCAGGGCAGCAGGCCAGGTTGCCAACACACACTGACCTGGCCTAAGAAATGGAACAAACCCCAGAATCGTGAGTAAGGCTACCCACATTGCTACATGCTGACCTGCACCAGCATGGCCAGGAGCTGGGTGTCAAAGAAAAGGTCTTCTGTGGACATCTGAGAAACTCATTAGCAGGTTACAGCAGAGATGGCAGCTGGAAACTGCACTTTCTTTTGCTTTGCGTATGCATGGGGACAGGACTGCTAATGGGGTGGACATGGCAGTAACTGCCTCGTGGGAAGTTTTCCCGTGAGGAAGTTGTCATGGGAAGTGTTATGGCAGCAAGTGAGATGAGTTGATTGGGCAGCATTCTCCCAGGGCATCACCCTCCAGTGGAGTCTGGACTGTCCTTCTTATAGGAAGAGCCTTGCAACCAAAATCTATATTCAGAGACAGTAAGCACTGTTTCCCTAGTGTAACAGGGCAACATTAACGAGTTTTACTGATGATTAAACATGATTGCCTTAATCCCTGCCTAATGATTTTCCTTGTAACAAGCCATACAGATATTAAGATTGGATTAAATGAAAGCTCAGGTTATTACTTGAGGAAGTATGTTTTTGTTTACAGTTATATAAAAAATACTTGCATCATGTTAGAAAATTTATATATCATTCTCTGCTGTCTTATTCATATTGTTTGTAAATAGCAGACTAGAGAAGTATGATGTCTCTTTCAGCAACTGAAACTATATTTAGACTTTAAAAAATCCACCAGACTTCTGTAATCTCCCTTTACTAGTGGTGTGGTTTGAGTTAGAACAAGTTGTCTGCAGTGGTTTTACTTTCCAGCTCAGACTTTTCTAAGTAACTGCACTTTCTGAAATGAACAGCATGTTTTTGCAAACAGGTCCATATTTCTAGTTAGTACCAAGGCTTGGTATGCAGATTAAGGTCACTGCTAAATCTTGTGTCTTACATTAGGGGTATAAAAGGCTGCACCTGCAGGAAAGAGCAGACAGGACAGATGACCCCAAACTTACCAGTTATTCCACCCTGTATACATGTTTGGTCTAAGGTTTAGGGATCACGAGGGTGAAGCTTTCTTCTTCAATGGCCAGCATCAGAGGAGGACTTAAACCTGGGATCTGTTCCAGCTCCTGACTCTGATTCCTGTCTGCTGCTGAGTCCATTCTCTGACTTCCCCAATGCCTGCCACATCATCACCGATGTGGTTAACATCATGGAGGTTTGGTATTAGCTTTGTATATATTTGTATGTATTCTATTATTGTCATTAAAGTAGGTGTGGGGGGTTTTGTTTGGTTTGGTGTTTTGTTGTTGGGAGGGTTTTTTTTTTTCCTTCTCCTTTTGGTGTGGGTTTGTATTGCTTTGGTTTTTCTCAGTTTATCAGTCTCTCTCTTACTCCCTTTCTTTTCCTCTTTGGGAAGGGAGAAGGGATTATAAAGAGCTTCTGTCATTCATTTAGTGACTGTCCCAGCCCTAACCTATGCCATCTATGCACTAATATAGATTTTGATAGGAGGAGATTATGTGTGCAGTGGATTTTTCTTCTTTAAAGCACAAGCAAATACATGAAATGTTTCTCATTTACAGAAGTACACAACATGACTTCATGCTCCTCCATAAGCCTCTCTATGAGATAGATCAGGCACAGGCACTGCTTACTGGGTTAAACTGCTTGGTTATGCAATTTGCTATTCCCACTGCCCCATGTGTTTGAAATGGCATGGTTACATTTTTCCATTACTGCAAGTGTTTGAAATGACACTGATGACTGATATCAGAATATCTGGTTTTACGGTTACAAGGTGCTGTGGAATGTGGGAAGCTGTGGACTTACTGGTCTTCCACCTTTGTGTTATGGCAGTAATTCCCTTAACTTGTTTTTAACTGCACAGAAATACTTTCTGTATTACTGCTCAGTACTCAGTTGGCAGATTGCACCCCATGAAGTTTTTAAAAGTAGAGTTTAAAAAGAAAACACAAGCACAAGAGTTGCACAGATGGGACTAAACCCAACCAGTAGCTTTGTTACACAAGTGCTGCTGCTGCTGCTGCGTACAGGAATCATAGAATCAAAGAATCAACCAGGTTGGAAGAGACCTCCAAGATCATCCAGTCCAACCTATCCCCCAGCCCTATCCAGTCAACTAGACCATGGAGCTAAGTGCCTCATCCAGGCTTTTCTTGAACACCTCCAGGGACAGTGACTCCACCACCTCCCTGGGCAGCCCATTCCAATGCAAATCACTCTCTCTGGGAAGAACTTCCTCCTAACATCCAGCCTATACCTCCCCTGGCACAACTTGAGACTGTGTCCCCTTTGTTCTGTTGCTGGTTGCCTGGGAGAAGAGACCAATCCTCACCTGGCTTCAATCTCCCTTCAGGTAGTTGTAGACAGCAATGAGGTTCCCTCTGAGCCTCCTCTTCTCCAGGCTAAACAACCCCAGCTCCCTCAGCCTCTCCTCAGAGGGTTTGTGTTCCAGGCCCTTCACCAGCTTCGTTGCCCTTCTCTGGACACGTTCCAGAACCTCAACATCTGTCTTGAATTGAGGAGCCCATAACTGGACACAGTACTCAAGGTGTGGCCTGACCAGTGCTGAGTACAGGGGAAGAATAACCTCCCTTGTCCTACTGGCCACACTCTTCCTGATGCAGGCCACGATGCCATTGGCTCTCTTGGCCACCTGGGCACACTGCTGGCTCATCTTCAGCCTACTATCTACCAGTACCCCCAGGTCCCTTTCCTCCTGGCTGCTCTCCAGCCACTCTGTCCCCAGCCTATAGCACTGCTTGGAGTTGTTGTGTTAAATAGTTGCTGTTAAATAGTTTAATAGGAGTGATGCACATGTTACGAACACATCTGTGCTACATGGAAATTGCCAACATGTTCATTGAGGCAGCTGCTGGAGTGAAGCACAAGGCAGTGGTAAGCCATTCCCATTACTAGTGCCAGACTTAATTTACATATAAATGATTACTGGGCAAGATAAGGGGAAAAAAGTACCTAAAAAAAAAATCCTCTTTCAGAAGAACCAGTTACATCAAGTTCCCAGTAACCGCAGAGGGACAGTCATCACTTTCTCCCTGGGCTGCTGAAAAGTACCTCCATTGTATTCCATAGGAGTATTGTCATAGAATCATAGAACAGTAGAGGTTGGAAGGGACCTCCAGCGATCATCGAATCCAACTCCCCTGCCAAAGCAGGATTATCTGCTAAAGCTGGCCAAGAACAGGCAACTCATGGCTTCACGTGGGAAGTAGGTACTGTGACAGTACTGGAAAAATCAGTGAAAGACCTGATACTGAAATTTAAACACATCACAAATGCAAAGGAAGATTTTATAGAATCACAGAATCATAGACTGATTTAGGTTGGAAGTGACCTCAAAGCTCAGCCAGTTCCAACCCCCTGCCATAGGCAGGGACACCTCCCACTAGAACAGGTCACTCAAGGCCTCCTCCAACCTGGCCTTGAACACCTCCAGAGAGGGAGCAGCCACAACCTCCCTGGGCAACCTGTGCCAGTGTCTCACCAGCCTTACCGCACATAACTTCTTCCTAACATCTAGTTTAAATCTCCCCTCTTGCAGTTTAAACCCATTGCTCCTTGTCCTGTCATTACAGGACCTTTTAAATAGCCCTCTGCAGCCTTCCTGTAGGCCCCCTCCAGATACTGGAAGGCCACTACAAGGTGGCCTCGAAGCCTTCTCTTATGTAGGCTGAAAAGCCCCAACTTTCATAGCCTGCCCTCATAGCAGTGCTGCTCCATCCCTCTGAGCATCTTTGTGGTCACAGAGGCTTTCTGTTGGAAAACATCTCCATTTGTTTTACCAACACAGAGGTGCTGGACCCTTATGGAGGCCTTCAGCAATACAATAACACTGTAACAATAGTCATAGAATCATAGTCATCATCTAGGCTCCAGCTAAACAGGTCAAACATCCAATTTAGGGCAATACTGCAGCTCTAATTTAGAGAATTCTTTTAAAAGGTAAATTCAGCTTCTGCACAAAGCTTTCCTACATCCCCACACAAGTATGGGCTCTTGTCTTTTCCATGTCAGACTGCATTTTACTCATACATAAAGGAAAACAAGTTTCTGGATGATTCTGCATCTTGCACATTCCATCTCCTGACATCCAAGTGGCTGGAAGCTGTCTGCATACTCAGGTTCAAGAAGAAAACTCATGGATGCTCATTCCAAATGTCCCTCCATTTCAGTGGTTGGTGTAGGGAACAAAAGTCATCAGAGAGAGAGAAGGGAAGACTATTACAGGCTGGTGGAGTGGACAAGAAGGAACTGTATGAAGTTTAATGAGGCCAAGCATAGGGGGTTTGCACCTGGCAACATATAACTCAGGAATGCAACTCAGACTGGGAGCCACCTGGCTTGAGAGAGAGTGGGGTCTTGGTGGACAAAAAGGCTCAGCATGAGTGACCAGTGTGCTGCAGTGGCAAAGAAAGCTGAGCTACATTAATAAGGGCATCACAAGCAGGGATCAAAGCTTCCTTCTTCCCCTCTGCTCAGCACTCATCAGGCCACACCCTGAGTACTGTGTACAGTTTTGGTCCCTGCTACACAAGAAGGATGAGGACAGGCTGGAAAGGGTCCAGAGAAGGGCCACAAGAATGATCAGAGAACTGGAAGACCTGTCATACAAAGCAAGGCTGAGACAACTGGGTTTGTTCAGCCTTGAGAACAGAAAGCTTAGGGAACACCTAGTATATAAAGGATGGCTATCAAGAGGAGGGAGACACCCTTTTTACAGAGTCCCATGGTCAAGACAAGGGGCAATGTGTGCAAGTTGCTACTGGAGAGATTCAGACTGGATGCCATGAACAGTTTTTTCAGCATTTGAACTATTAGACATTGGTATAAACTCTCAGGGGAGGCAGTGGATTCCTTTACATTAGACAGTTTCAAAGCCCAGCTGGCAGAGTCTGGGCTGTCTTATTTAAACTTCATTCTTACCCAGAAAGTTTGGACTAGATGATCCTTGAGGTCACTTCCAAGTTAATATTCTGTGAATCTATGGATATATGAAAATGCTGAGGGATCACAGTATCACAGTATCATCAGGGTTGGAAGAGACCTCACAGATCATCAAGGATGTGCACCCTTGTGCAGCACTTCTTTGAATGTATGTTAATAAAATAATCATGCTCTTTTGTAGCAAACTAGGAAAACAAAGTGGGTTTTGTGCTTAGGAAGTCCACTGACTCTGTGAAAGCAGCGCCCGTACCAACAGTTCTCCTTGAAATTTACCCTGGTCCCATAGGAGTGGTGTAGACTTTTCCTCACGGCCATTGGACCAATTTTTGATGAGCTATGCAGAAAAGCCTACTAGTCTGTCCACAGCATTTGTTCATGACTTCACTTGCAGCTGGATGCAGTTGGAAATATCCTCAGAGCTTTTCACAACCACATACTAGCATGCACAATATGGACCTTCATAGCAAATTCTGAGTGTCAAACATGAAAAGTTGCCCTCTTTTGCCTCAAAAGGCCACTCTGGCATCTCATTTCCCCAATTCCTATCAAACTATTGACATGGCAGCATTTGATATTTAAAGTGTTAATTTCTTTTCTGACCTCCCCTTTATAAAAGAAGTGAGAGTTCTGTGTAGCCATGGCTCTGTACCTTGCAGCATTACACATAGCAGCAGAGCTTGTGGGCACTCACTCTTCCCAGTGGATAGTTTCATATGGACAGCTGGTGAGGGGCCTGGAACACAAACCCTATGAGGAGAGGCTGAGGGAGCTGGGCCTGTTTAGCCTGGAGAAGAGGAGGCTCAGGGGTGAACTCATTGCTGTCTACAACTACTTGAAGGGGCATTGTAGCCAGGTGGGGGGTGGCCTCTTCTCCCAGGTAATCAGCAAGAGAACAAGAGGACATAGTCTGAAGTTGTGCCAGGGTAGGTATAGGCTGGATATTAGGAGGAAGTTCTTGCCAGAGAGAGTGATTGGCATTGGAATGGGCTGCCCAGGGAGGTGGTGGAGGCACCGTCCCTGGAGGTGTTCAAGAAAAGCCTGGATGAGGCACTTGGTGCCATGGTCTAGTTGACTGGATAGGGCTGGGTGCTAGGTTGGTCTGGATGATCTTGGAGGTCTCTTCCAACCTGGTTGATTCTATGATTCTATGACACAACAGTGAGGAATCAATTATTACCTCTTCTCCCAGGTAATCAGCAATAGAACAAGGGGACACAGTCTGAAGTTGTGCCAGGGTAGGTATAGGCTGGATATTAGGAGGAAGTTCTTCACAGAGAGAGTGATTGGCATTGGAATGGGCTGCCCAGGGAGGTGGTGGAGGCACCGTCCCTGGGGGTCTTCAAGAAAAGACTGGATGAGGCACTTAGTGCCATGGTCTAGTTGATTGGTTAGGGCTGGGTGCTAGGTTGGACTGGATGATCTTGGAGGTCTCTTCCAACCTGGTTGATTCTATGATTCTATGATTCTATGATTTGCTGCTGGTTAAGTAAGATTTAAGCCTTCATGAGTATTAAGACATGAAGCTAAATCTTTCAAGTTGAATATTGCTTTGGTATGAGTAAATATTACGTATTCAAATGACCATACCACACAAGCTCCTGCACCTCTGCTACTCCTTATTATAAATATCAGTATTTATCATTACTCATATACAAATATTAGCTTATATCTGATGGTCAAATGACTCTTCCAAACCAAAGTTATACAATAAAAGGAAAAACTCAGAAGGGAGGAGGTGGTTCTACCTGAAATATGAACTAGAAGAGATGCCAGTCAATGGATAACTCTCTCTGAGATGCACCTCCACTTAACTCTGACGCGCTGAAGGGAGGAATTCACACAGTATCACAGTATCACAGTATCACCAAGGTTGGAAGAGACCTCACAGATCATCAAGTCCAACCCTTTACCACAGTGCCCAAGGCTAGACCATGGCACCAAGTGCCACATCCAACTCTGCCTTGAACTGCCCCAGGGACGACGACTCCACCACCTCCCCAGGCAGCCCATTCCAGTGCCCAATGACTCTCTCAGGGAAGAACTTTCTCCTCACCTCGAGCCGAAATTTCCCCTGGCGCAGCCTGAGGCTGTGTCCTCTCGTTCTGGAGCTGGCCACCTGAGAGAAGAGAGCAACCTCCTCCTGGCCACAACCACCCTTCAGGTAGTTGTAGACAGCAATAAGGTCACCCCTGAGCCTCCTCTTCTCCAGGCTAAACAACCCCAGCTCCCTAAGCCTCTCCTCGTAGGGCTATGCTCAAGGCCTCTCACCAGCCTCGTCGCCCTTCTCTGGACACGCTCAAGCATCTCAGTGTCCTTCCTAAACTGGGGGGCCCAGAACTGAACGCAGAAAAAATCCTTGGCTGTTGGCTTGATACAAAGTCTTACCAAGTTAAATGTGACCCTTCCCCTGGGCTCAGCGTTTGTCTTTCCACTCCCTGCGACTGGTTTGCAATAGCAGGCAGCCGCGGCTGTGCGCTCACGGAGGCGGAGGCGAAGGCACGGGCCAGAGGAGGGCTGCGCTGCCAGCCTGAGTGCTGCGCGGGCAGCGGCCGCGGAAGGGCAGGCGGCTGCAGCAAACCTTTGCATTGACGCTTGTTTAACCAGATCCAAGTTAATTCGTGGAACATTCCCTTCGGGCCTGGTAGGCTGCTGAAAGCAAACGACCGTTTGGTTTTCCTACTGACACACTTAATTAGGAGGCTCACGTCTGCTGGGCTCCTCTTCTCATGGCTGACTCCCATCCTCCATACCCCCATCTCTGTGGGGCTATCACAGTTACATGCTGTGCTAGTTTGAAGCAGGGTAGAATGTTTTGGTGAGAAGAACTAGCTTACAGGCTGTGAAAGGAAAACAGTGGTGATGTCTGCTTCCCTCAGAAGCCTCGCTAAGGAGTTTGGGAAGAAGAAAGGAAAACATCAGATCACACTCTGGCCATTTTCACTCACTCTGCCGTGGGCTGCTGACTGAGCTGCATCTCCCTAACCTCACCTTCCGTTTGGGCTAATCCACCTTTGCTTCTTAACCTCTTGGCCGAACCTCCATTCTTCCTTGGGACTGGGGTATGGTTGAGAGGGGCAGGGGGAAGGTGCAGGGGTGGTTGAGAGCCCCTCCTGGGGACTCAGGTTTCTGGCAGGGGAGTTGTGTTTCTATATTACCTTTTACCTTGTGAATTTCTGTCTATAACTGTATATACTGTAAATATCTGCTTGTATATTGTGCTAGCTGTAAATAAATAGCTTCATTCATATTCCCAGAGCTGGCTGAGTCTAGTCTGGGTATTTCTAAAGTGGGGGGGGAGGCGGGGAACACCCAAACCATCACACATGCTCTCAAAGATCTTTTTGTGACTCCATAGCAAGGAAGTCCCAACATGTAACTACACAGGCACTGACAGCATACCTCACTTTTCTTCTGAGAAACTGACAATGACTTCATTTTGCCTCAAAAGGATTGTTTTGTTTTTACAGCAAGCACCACAAGCACTATCCTGCCTCTCTAATGAAGTGCAGTTCCTCTTTTGCCTACAAGAGGCTATAGAAAGGATAACATTATTTCTTAATATCAACTAGATGACATGGCATTCAGAAAATACATTTTACCTCCCAAAATATTATTATGGCTGAGCAGAAGAGTAACTATGGAGCAGAAAAGTAAATTCACAGCTGCTTTGCAAGCTGCAGGCTACTTCCATTACACTCAGATTTAGAAAATAGAGATGCTTTGAGCATCTTTGAGCAATAAAGATCGGGTTAGATGATCCCTGAGGTCCCTTACAACATAGTATTCTATGACTCTATAATACTAGACTTTGGTCAGTGAAGCAGGAATTTCCCTGCATCTGCCCTTTCTTCCCTATCTTAAACATAATAGATGGTTTGATTTCCAATAGCACTAAATCAAAGGCTTTGGTATGAATGCATCAGACTCCACTTCCAATAAATAGAAAGAACTACTAGTAAATTACACATAATAGGAAAACAATAAACACCGAAATGGTAAAACAGAGAAAAGCACAATACAACAGAGACTGAGAAAATCCTAGATGTGTAACTTGATTAAAAATAACACAGGATTCTGAGATATGCAATGGTATAAAGAAGAAACCATGACAAATTCTTTCAAAATATCTCACAGTTTACAAAAAAAAAAAAAAAAAGTTGCTTGAATATTGAAACAACTGTTGCTGCTTCTGTCAAGTCAAAACAAACACTAGATCACATCATGGAATCATAGAATCAACCAGGTTGGAAGAGACCTCCAAGATCATCCAGGCCAACCTAGCACCCAGCCCTATCCAGTCAACTAGACCATGGCACTAAGTGCCTCAGCCAGGCTTTTCTTGAACACCTCCAGGGATGGTGACTCCACCACCTCCCTGGGCAGCCCATTCCAATGCCAATCACTCTCTCTGGGAAGAACTTCCTCCTAACATCCAGCCTATACTTTCCCCAGCACAACTTGAGACTGTGTCCCCTTTTTCTATTGCTGGTTGTCTGGGAGAAGAGGCCAACCCCCACCTGTCTACAGCCTCCCTTCAGGTAGTTGTAGACAGCAACGAGGTCCCCTCTGAGCCTCCTCTTCTCCAGGCTAAACAGCCCCAGCTCCCTCAGCCTCTCCTCATAGGATTTGTGTTCCAGGCCTTTCACCAGCCTTGTTGCCCTTCTCTGGACACATTCCAGCACCTCAACATCTCTCTTGAATTGAGGAGCCCAGAACTGGACACAGTACTCAAGGTGTGGCCTGACCAGTGCTGAGTACAGGGGAAGAATAACCTCCCTTGTCCTACTGGCCACACTGTTCCTGATGCAGGCCAGGATGCCATTGGCTCTCCTGGTAGTTCTGTGTTAGTTCTGCAACTGGTGGTGCTAATTCTGAAAGATACCAGGTGCAATCTATCACAAAAAGGCTACTGCATTTGAGAAAAAAAAAAGTAACGGGATAAAAGGACTAAGGCAAATTTGGAGAAAATAATTAAACCAATTAATCCAATAGAATTGGGATTTGTATCTTATAAGCAGTTCAGTTCTTGACAAGTTGGTCCCTAAAAGGGATTCTTCACTGTCCAATTAACAAACCTATTAGCAGTTCTGTCCAAATTGACAGATAAATACCCTGGAATAAGTTAGTGATGGACTAATATGAGAAGCCAAGAACCAAGAGGGAGAAGTAAAGTAAAAAAGTGAAGAGAGAGGGAGAGGTAAGAGAGCTCTTTCCATCTGGCAAGCCCTGCTTCTGCCAGCAGCCCTAAGCAAAACAGATGCTCAGCAAGGTGAATGCAGCATTTAGCCATCGCCAGGAGAGGCGGTCCCTGGGTACCAATAACGTGGGATTTTTGGCATTCTTTAAATGTGAAAAGTTGTGATGATTTAATGATGCTATGTTAATGTGCCCAGGAAAATACATGGTTTATGTACTGCATGATTTACTCCTGATTTATTTTCACTGACACTAACCTAAGTTTCATTTATGACTTATGTTAAAAACCCTTCTTGACGTACATGACAATTCGAACCAGTCATTCTCTGGAGTTGCCTTAAGCCTTAGCAACAATTCATAGAATGTTTTAGGTAGGAAAGGACCTCAAAGATCATCAAGTTCCAACTCCCCCCCACCATAGGCTGGGACACCTCCCACTAGAACAAAGTAGACCAAAATCAAACAAAATTTGGACTCAAGGCTAATGCAGGCTGGGAGGGTGCAAACGTCATCTCTGCTCCAGCCTTCTGCTGAAGGAAAACTGTGCCTCTGCCTGACTGTCCTCCTGTGGGAAAAACTCTCTTCTTACACCCAGGCTTAAGGTCCTGCATTTCCATTCATGCCCAGAGCTTCTACCATCTCACCCAGCTCCAATTTATAGAGTCTGTCTCTGTCTCCTTGATGACCTCCCTACAGGCAGTGGGGGGTTGCCAGAAGGTATCCTCTTGAAGCTATGTCTCCTCCAGGCTCGATGAGGCCAGTTCCCCAGCCTCTCCTCAGAGGACCAGTGCTCCAATCTCACCATGAAAGAAGAAAGAAATCAGACAAGAGAAGCAGGAAACCTGCATGGCTGAGCAGGGAGCTTCTTGAAAATAAAACAACAAGGCAAGTGGAAGAAGTTTGCAGTAAGGGAAGAAGGGACTGACCACCTGGGGAGCGGACAAGAATGCCATCAGAGTATGAAGCGATGAGAAAAGTCAAGGTCTCATGGGAACTGAACCTGGCTAGGGATGTCAAAGTCAACAGTAAGGGTTTCTTTAACTATACTGAGGGCAAAAGGAAAATGAGAGAAAATGTGGGCCCACTGTTGAATGAGGCAGATGCCAGCGACAGAGGATGCAGAGAAGGCAGAGTTACTGAATGCTGCCTTTGCTTCAGTGTTCACTGCTCAGGTCAGTCCTCAGGAATCCCTCACTTTGCAGACAACAGAAAACAGAAAAGGCCTGGAGGAAGGAAGATTTTGCCTTGGTTGAGGAGTTTTAAGTTAGAGATCATTTAAATAAAATGAATATCCACAAGACCATGGGTCCTGATGGGATGCACCTGCAAGTGCTAAGGGAGCTGACAGAAGTTATTGCTGGGCTGCTCTCCATCATCTTTGAAAGGTGCTGGAGAACAGGTGAGGAGACTAAGGACTGGATGAAAGCCAGTGTCATTTCAGTCTTCAAACAGGGCAAAAGAAAGACCCAGGAAACTACAGGCCAGTCAGCCTCACCTCCATCTCTGGAAAGACAATGGATTAGCTTGTTCTGGGCATCATCTCAAAGCATGTGGAGGAAAAGAGGGTTATTGGAAGTAGTCAACATGGACTCACCAAGTAGAAGTCATATCTGATAGCCTTCTACAAGGGCATGGATAGATGAGGGGAGGGCAGAGGACATTGTCTACTTCAACTTTAGCAAGGCTTTCAACACTATCTGCCACAGCATCCTCCTAGGCAAGCTTAGGTGTGGGTTTGATGAATGGACACTGGGGTGGGTTGAAAATGGCTGAAACATAATGCTCAGATGGTTGTGCCAAGTGGCAGTCTAGTTGTAGACCCTTAACAAGTGCTGTTTTCCAGGGGTCAGTACTGAGTCCAGTCCTCTTCAATATATCATAGATATATCTAGATAAATAGACAGAGTGTACCTTCGGCAAGTTTGTTGATGACACAAAACTGGGAGGGGTGGCTGACACATCTGAAGGCTGTGCTGCCATCCAGTGTGACCTGGACAGGCTGGAGAGTTGGGCAGAGAACAGCCTCATGAAGTTCAACAAGGGCAAGTGCAGGGTACTACACACAGGGAGAAATAACCCCATGTATCAGCACAGACTGATCTGCTGGAAAGCAGCTCTGTGGAAAAAGACCTGGAAGTCCTGGTGGACAACAGGGTGACCATTAGCCAGCAATGTGCTCTTATGGTCAAGAAGGTCAACAGCATCCAGAGGTGCATCAAGAAGAGCATGGCAAGCAGGTAAAGACTGTTTATCCTCCCTCCTCTGCTTTGCCCTGCTGAACCTTCATCTGGTTCTGGGCTCCTCAGTTCAAGGACAAGGAACTCCTTGAGTGGCTACAGCAAGGAGCTACAAAGTTGGTTAGGGGACTAGAACATCTGTCTCATGAAAAAAAGCTGAGGGACTTGGGGATTTCAGCCTGGAGAAGACTGAGGGGGGATCTCATCAATGCTTATAAACACTTAAAGGGTGGACATCAGGCGGATGAGGCCTTTTTTCAGTGTTGCCCACTGACAAGAGGTCACAGGCACAAACCTGAAGATAGGAAGTTTCATCTAAACATGAGGAGGCACTTTACACTGAGGGTGGTGGAGCAGTGGGGCAGGCTGCCCAGAGAAGTGGTGCACTCTCTATTTCTGGAGCAATTAAAAAGCTGCCTGGGTCCTGTTCTGCACAACCTGCTGTAGGTAAGCCTGCTCTGGAGGGGCAGCTGGACTAGGTGATCTCCAGAGGTCACTTGCAACCCTTGTCATTCTATGATTCTGTGAGCTCTGGGACCTCCCCCATCATTTGTCCAAAGTCTTTCTTGTGCTAGGAGGCCCTGCCTCAGTCTGACTGATGACTAAAGGAGATTAATTGTGAACAGGGTACAGGTCCCTGGGATCAGGATAGCCCATCTCATTCCTTTAGCTACCCTCTCCTAATGCTTTTCAGTTGTATTTACCATCTAATAGTGTGTTTCATTGAAGCAAATTTCAGGTAAAATACATTTTTTGTCAAGCATCTCCCCCACAACATCACTCTCCAGAGTGCTTTCCCCCCCCAAAGAAAGTCATTCCCCCATGGCAGGGCCCCATGATGGCAGCAACCACCACACCAACACAGGAACTACAGTAGTGTGCATATTATTTCCTGTCCATTTACTCCCACTGACTTCCAGAAATTAATCTACTTCTTTCTTAATCTACTGGTTTCTAAAGACTTATTAACATATCAGACTGGAATACAGAAGTTAAGATTTTCCTCATTAAAATATTTTATTCACCATCAAATAATAAAGGTGGAGGCAAATATTTGATGACATAATCAAGTTTTAAGATACCTCAGAGTAAACAGAAGCAAGGTAAGCTAATTAGTTATGATGATGTTATATGCTCATAGAAAACAGGTCTAATCCTGAAAGTATTTTGAACATGCTGTGGCCTTGTCTGAAATACAAACACATATATAAAATGAGGAACATAACCCCCCCCCAATTAATTTACTATTGCTTTAGAAGGCATCAAGAGTGAGGACTGACCTCCTCAACTTCAGATGTCTAAATGCAGGTTTAGAGCCAGTCACTGTGGCAATAAAAAGCAATAGAAGAAGCTGACACTTTCAGGTCTATATTGGGATAAAATAAAATTGAGCTTACTTTTTTTCCTCCTTCTCTGCTGATTATAAAGGTGCATAGGACAACCTCTGAATCATGCATTCTATCTCGTTTTTCACATCCAGAAACGTGTTCTTGGACCACAGCTTGTGCCAAGGGATACAATTCACCTTAGGTCTCTTTTACTGCGATAGAAGCAGAAAGGCATGGTACTGGTATGTTCACACAGACATTTCTGCTGTTCAGATCCAAGTGGTAACTAAGTTTCAGCAACCCATTTCTGTGCTGCACCATCTGTAAAAGTCAAGAGCATTAGCAAAATGACAGCTTAAAACTTCTGCATCTCTGCTGTGACTGAAGTTACATGAGCAGTTAGCACAAATTCAGAAATGCTCAACCTGGGCAGCGTGGGTGTAAAGCACTGTTTCAAGTCATTCTGTTTAACAGTAAGGCCCCAAGATTCCAGCTAAGATCAAAGCCCAACCATATTACAGGGTTCACACATTCATAATAACACCCTACCTGCAGTGGATGGGGCACACCACCACAGAAACTGAGGATATTACTACTTCCAGGTACATACTGCATCCTTGTATATGTAGGAAGATGTTGTGCTTCCTGTAGGAAGGGCGTCAGCAAAGTACAAATACTGTATCTAAGCCACTGCAGCTTGCCCTGTGTAGTGGAGCAAAACAGCAGAGAGTGAGGTCCCTCCAGCTACACCTGTTACACTCAGTACAGCTGAACCCTAAAAAAAACAATCTTTGCTTCAGGTAATGTGAAAAATAGACATGGAAACAGTGAGGTGAACTGGCTTCCTATGATCACTCAGTCATGGAGTGGCCTGGGAGAAATCCAGAGTGATTCACTACACCATACTGTCTCCCAAGCTAGCTGTTAAAGCAAACCTCTTTATTTCTCACATACAAGTCATAAAACAAGGGACATATTTATGCAGCAATGCCAACGGCAAGCATCGAATGTCTTACTTAAGCCTGGGGCAAAGCCATGGGGTATGAAGTGCATGGTCTTAAAGACCAAGTAGGTCTCTGGTATGTCTTACACTTCCAGAGGCAGGGAGTAAGTGGGGAATTCTGCACTATACTCATCATACGGGTACAGAAGTGCCAGAGGGAGGGAAAAGAGGAATAATTCTTTCCTCTACATTGTGGAACAGTTACAGATAAAAGTTGAAGTGACCCTTACATCTGTTGAGGTCTCAGCTCACTGGCCAGTGCATTTACTCCTTGCTCAACACAACCTTCTCCTATCTACCGTCAGTGCTTTACAACTTAACCTCGCTGCCACAGTGATTGGTGGGTGAGAGCTTATTTTCTCCAGCAACAAACAGCTGATGTTTGCCTATTTCAGATCCCTGCATAAGCAAATATTGTTCAAGCACTGGATTCCTAAGCAAGCTGAAAAACGCATTAAAACATGATTGTGTTCCAGCATTGCACAATATTCATCTTGCTAATGCTGCTTGCTGCATACATATCTAATGCATGTATATAGTCATTTGATAAATCTTAACTTTTTAATAACTGTTTCCAGTTAATTCATTAATTACATCATGACAAATTTGGACCAAATGTTTCATTAGTCTCTACTACTATGCATATCATTGGTAGCACATTCAGTCTCCTCTTCTGCATGACCAAGTTTTCACTTTTTTGATGTGTAAACTGCTCTTCATTTGGTGTCTCTTGTTAGACAAGGTCAGATTTCATTTCCTTTTTCAGTTTGGCAAGACCAGTGAGATAGTCATCTCTTTGTTTTCTCCTGGCATCCAGGGCTTTTGGAACAGCTGGAATTTTTTCAGACATCGCCTGGAACAGAAAATTTAAGGTGATTAAATCTCATGTTCTGAGTAAAACCTTACTCACTAGCATTGTTGTCCTGCTTTCCGTTTTGTCAGACCAAGTAACCATCCACACAAACTAATTTATTCCATCACAAGCAATAGGTCACTAATGCTTTACTTACATACATGACTGGAAATGAGCTAACCTGTATGAGAAGAAAGTGCTTGGAGAAAGTTGCCTGAATGCAGCAATGTAGATGTCTAGAGAAACATCAAAGCATCAGCCTCTATTTTTGGTTTGCCTGTGAGTCTCTTAGATAATAATCTTTCATTAAGTAGGAAGGTGGCAACCTGGGCATTTATGTGGCTTAAAGTGTGCTCTAAACCAAACTCCTCTCTGTGTGTATTTAAAACTATGATCTCTGTTCTGGCTCCTAATAAAGGTAATGAGGGATGCCATGATTTATTAAAAATATTGTCTTAGGAGTGCCAGTTATAATCAAAACGACAGGGCAAGACACAGAACAAACCCAGAATTATGATTTCTGGCTTTTATTGGGACAATATTTGGAGGAGAGAATGTACAGTAGAATCATAGAATCATAGAATCAGCCAGGTTGGAAGAGACCTCCAAGATCATCCAATCCAACCTATCACCCAGCCCTATCCAGTCAACTAGACCATGGCACTAAGTGCCTCATCCAGGCTTTTCTTGAAGATCCCCAGGGACGGTGCTTCCACCACCTCCCTGGGCAGTCCATTCCAATGGGAAATCACTCTCTCTGTGAAGAACTTCTTCCTAATATCCAGCCTATACCTATCCTGGCACAACTTGAGACTGTGTACTATTTGAGAACACAAAGGTAGAAGCCTACACAATTTAGTGTGGAAAAAGGATATTTAAAACAAAAAGGGGGGAAATTAATAATTATGAATCCACAAAATTGTCTTAGAAGTGCCAGGTAAAAGTATCACTGAAAGGAGAGCAAGAGCTCTGGCCAGATAGTACACTGTAATGGATGTCTTTCCAACAAAAAAAGAAGCTGATTTGAGAGTGCAGGTAGAGATCACAAAATCATCTTTGCCAAAATAGGACCTGAGGTCTTAGGTTTAAAAGGCAAGTGTTGAGAAACATGGCTAAAACCATGACCTGCTACCAATGACTGACAAGGGACAGTGAAGTAAGATAAGAAACGTTTAATGTTTTACTCTTGAGAGGATTCTTACAAGCTCATCTTAGGCACTGAAGATAATGAAGACTCAGAAATAGATGTTGAAGTGGAATCCAGCTTTCTACCAAGAAATTCAAACTGCTTCATATCAATAAAAAAATAATATGAATAGTTCCACAATTAATATTGATTATTATTATAAAGAGTCTGTGTTGCTTAAGCATAAAAGAACCTCTTTCCATTTTAATGCAGCTGATGTTGAAATTGCATTAACATAAATAGGAACAAAAATGCTATCATCCAGACAGACTGTCTCCATACTTGGCATTAATCTCTGACAGTTGATCAGGAACAATTCAAAACATGCATATGTTCTTCAGTGAAGCATTAAAAAGCTTCAGTTAACTCCTATGATCATAGAAAATAGTCCATATAGTGAGTATAAACAAATTGTGGGCTTAGAAATGTTAATAGGCAAACCAGGTCTCAGTCCAGCAGAGCACTCAAATAGATCTTCAAACATTCAAAGAACCTTACTGGACTGTTCACATCTTTAGCTTGAACCTGGTATTTGCACACATTACAGACTAGAGCTCTAGTTTGTAAAGCATACAAAACCAAGAAAAAGAACACCCAGGAAAAAAAAACAACACTACAGGATGAAGGTGGAAGCAACAGGAATGCAAGAACATGGAGTAGAAGGACGACATGGGGAGAAAAATCATGTAGGAAAGGACGTGTGGAGCTGTGCATATTATGCTGGAGAACATAGGACAGGGCCAGAAGGAGTAAGAAACAGTGTGGAGAAGTTAATGTCAATTAACCCATAGCTGTTCGCAGTTGATTCCTCTGACCTAGTAATAAATGTTACACTGCTGCCAAATCACTTTCCCTTGATGCATGTCAAAAATGCTATGAGAAGGGACATACATTACTTCTACACTTATCTTTTCACTTGGAGTACACATTCCCACAAGAAATACGACTACAGGTACCCTAAACAGTAAACTGAAATGGTACAAATGTCAAAGTAACAGCTAATGTTCTGTGTCCTGAATGTCACTGCATTTACTTGCTCCATATTTACCTGACTGATTTTCTGCTGAACTTCACCTGAAAATTCTGGAACTGGTCCAAAGGTGTTCAGAACAAGTTTCATACCTTCACGGTATCTGTCGCAATAATTTGAAATTCCTAAAAATAAGAGTGAGAAATTACATTTAAACAGAAATTCACACTGAAGTTCAGTAACTTAAGCACTGCCTTAAATCAAAGTTAAAAAAAAAACAAAACAAAACCAAAAAGTGTGCTCTTGTGCTTAAGACACCTAATGGTCATTAAAGAAAAACACCTTGGCAGGGAGGCTGGACTAGATGATCTCCAGGGGCCCCTTCCAACCCATACTGTTCTGTGATTTTGTGACTCTATCTAGCACATTTCCATTAAGGTTCATGGAAAAAATCATTTAGGACTTTGGCAATATCTTCATTGCCAAACAAATTAATGTTACACACCAAAAGGCAGCAATGTGTGAGGGGTGTAGCACACAACCATGGATATACTCATGCTTTGTTACCTGAGACCAGAAAGCTTCCCTGAGCAGGGTGTCCATGAGGAGACTGCTCTCACCTCTCCACTCTTCCTGTTTGGTATGTGGCACACCAGTTGAAGTATTCCTATCGCTACTTTTAGTTACTAGAGTGTATCAAGAGCAACATGGTTCACATGGAGGGTCAAAGGCATGGGGACCCAGGTAACCTCCAGTGAAGGAGAAAAAGATGGATCTTGCAGATTGACACTTGGCATTGCAACCAGGTTTAGCAACAAGGATTTGGCTTTTATGAACCACAAGATTCTCTCTGATGATTGAGCACTGATAAGGAGAGACAGAATCCACCAAAGTATCTTTGACAAAAACCTGGCTAGCATGGCAAGAAAAGCTTCAGACCAAGAATGTTGAAAAAGTGGGATTACAACCTGTATTCAAGTGAGGAAGGGGCATATGGGTGTGGAAAGAAAGGAGTGCAAGGTAAGAAGAAAAACCTTGAGGAAGTTAAAAAAAAGCAGGACTCCACCTCTAGCTACATGCACAAATGCATGTAGCCTAAGAGACAGGGGAAATGATCATGTGTGATCATACAACTGCGACACTACTGGAGAAACTGAGGTGTGGTGAGATGGTTCACACAACTCGAGTGCTGCAGGGGACAGACCCACACTTCAGACAAGTAGGAAAATCAAGGAGAGGGTGTGCTATCCCTGCAAATGAGCAGCTCAGGTACATGGATATATTTTATGGGATGGGTAACTGGCTGGGTGAGAGCCTGTAGGTCAGCATCAGTGCAAAGGCCAGTAAAGGACAGCATCCTCCAAAGGCAAAAACAGTTCATCCTGGTATTTAGGGAAGGCAAGGAAACATATCAAGAGATTGGCTTGTACGAGCTCCAGTGCAAAAAGGCAGCATACTGGAGGTGGAAGCAGAGACAAATGAGAAATTTAAAAACACTGCTTAGGCATGTAGGGATGCTGCCAGGAAAGCCAAATGTCAGTTCCAGTTGAGACTTGCAAGGGTGCCAAGGGCAGCAAGGACTTCAGTGTTACATTAGTAATAGAAGACTGAACAAGGAAAGTTTGGGCCTGTTGCTGAATGGGTGGGTGACTTAGTGACAGGAGAAACAGGTAAAGCAGAGTTACTACTTGCCTTTGGTTTTGCTTCATTCTTCATTGTCAAGGTCTCTTATACAGGCCTCTGTGCTTAGAAGTAAAGTTGAAGGAGGATAAGAGTTATCAGCAGTAGGTGACGAGCCAGTCAGTGACTGAAAGAACTCAACCCCACCTAAGCCTATGGGATGATAGAGCCTGTATCCAACAGTGTACCCTGGTAGCAAAAAGGGCCAACAGCACCCTGAGTTGTGTTAACAGCACAGACAGTAGATTGAAGGAGGTGATTACCTCCTCCTACTCAGCACTCATTAAACTACATCCAGAATATTGCACTAATTGATTCCTCAACACAAGAAAGACGTTGACTAGCTGAAGCAACTTCAGCAGAGGTCACCAAAATGCCCTGTGAGAGGCAGGGGAAAGCTGGCCTTGATCAGCCTGAAGCAAAGGTGGCTTGGGGGACCTACGAGCAGCTCCCTCCGTGGCTGCAGACATTGAACAGACAGAGGCTGGCTCTTTACAAATGTTACACGGCAGGTGGGCAAGAGAAAACAGGCACAATTTGAAACAAGAGGTTCAGACTGAATACTCAAGCACTGGCACAGGTTGTCCACAGAAGTTATGCAGTCTGTATCTGTGAGAGCTTTAAAGACTGGTTGAAACCCTGAGTAGCTTGGTCTGGCCTCAGAGCTGTCCCTCTGGTGAACATCTCATTGGACACTGGAATGGGCTGCCCGGGGAGGTGGTGGAGTCACCGTCCCTGGGGCACTTCAAGGCAAGGTTGGACATGGCACTTGGTGCCATGGTCTAGCCTTGAGCTCTGTGGTAAAGGGTTGGACTTGATGATCTGTGAGGTCTCTTCCAACCCTGATGATACTATGATATGATATGATACTATGATCTTAAAGAGCATGTGGTCAGAAAACTGGTAATAGAGTAACACAGCAGTCAAACAGACCTTGGCTGAACCAGGGGAAGTCTAGCTTCCTTCAGCTCCAGCAGGAATGTCAGAAAAAAACACTGCTGAGGTACTAAAGAGAAACTGGAATGATCAGTGCACCAAAACCAGAAACTGGACATTTAGCTGGACACATACGGCAAGTAGACTACAGTGCTATTAACTACCACACAAGGAAGAAAGGATAAGGCAGCCTTTCCCACTGTACATCAAAGAATAAGTCATGAGCTGCACCACAACAATAAATAAGCAATGCCTGTCTGGCAGTAAGCAAGACAATGTGACTAAGACTGTGATCATCCTGGATATCCACTACAACCTTGTGGAGATTCCCTTTTCTGAGCACCATAGAGACTGAAGAAATTGCATCCCAACTCTCTCTTTTATTAGCTAATTATCAAAGCAAAGAGGAGAAAATTGAAGACAACAAAGGCAAGCAGTTATGGTCACTAACTGCTTCACAAAGAGTCAGGAGATTGTATAGACTGAGAAGCATGAACTGAAGTGCTCATGGTCACATCCAGCCACACAATGCAGGAAATGTAAGAGAGGTGGCCTGACTACCACACAAAAGAATGCAACTTAGGTCAAGAGTCATTAAGCAGTCTCTTTCCTGAACAGCCTGTAGACAGTTCCCTGTAATGAAATACTGCATAATATCAGTGCTATAGAAGTCACACCTGTCTAAAACTAAGTGGTTGAAGTAGATGCCTGAAATCACTGAAGTACAGGGCTTCCAAAAGGCCTCTGAGGTCAATAAAAGTACAGAGAACACTCATCTTTCTGGAACAGACAGAATACATTTCAAAGGACAGATGCTCAAGGAAGTATCACACACCCTTTAAGAAATTAGCACTCTGAAGTCAGGTTGACCATCAGATAAAAAACTTAGAGGACAGAAGGGAAGAACATGTACACTGCATGAGAACAACATGGATAGATTTAAGAGTGTTCAACTGTCATAAAAACATGGACTAAAACCATCCTTCAGTATCAGAATGAAGAAGGCTCTGAGAAAAACAGCAGCCTTGTTAAGCAGCTCCAACCTACATTTGATGCCAAGAGTGTGCCAATAAGCATTTAGTCAGCCTGTTTCCTTGTGTTATCTACTCATGGAGTGTATGTGTTCTTATGACCTATTCTGGCATGTTTTGGCCCTGGCCCTCAACAAAAAAAAGACTTGGCCATATAGGTACACTGATGCTCTAAATAGATGGAAATTTTGTAGTTTACTCAATTTTCTTGATTGACATACATCCAGAAAGCTCCAAATTGCCTAGCAGGCTCCAAGATATCACTGGCAGGAAATAAAGATGCAGGAAGAGAAGCATTACTGTGGGATGTGGAATTACCTGTGATACAATTCTATCTCTTCACTGAGGGAATAAGCAGAGATCATCCTCCCTCACAAGCACTCTGTAAAGGACCAATGGTTATCAGGGTTTACTGACCACACCCTGCCATTACCCAAAGTGCATGCCTGTTACATCTTAACAGCTGGGTTCACAGACAATAGCACCTGAAGCCAACCCAGATCAACCTATAGGGGATGTGCTATCCACATAAGCAATCTTGGGAACCCAAGTCAGTTCGGGACGAGACACATGCACCAACCACAAGACAATTATATTTACATTTTGCCTTGCTCATCTGAGCTTTTTTTCTCTTGATAGTGAGGAATCAAAGTAAAAGGTTTTCCCCCACATCCTGCAACATCATAGAATGTTCCCTAGTGTAGAAGTAGAAATGACAGAATGTTCCCTAGTATAGAAGTAGAAATGACTGAGGCTGAAGTGTGCAGAATAATGTGGACTTGGCTGCACCTGGATAAGTCACAACTGCTGTCAGCAGCTGTTGCCACGTGGACAATCACTAAATAAAAAATGGCAATCCAGCCAAATGTGGCATTTCAAGCAATTCCACATGAGCAATTGAGTGTAGAAGGAATGGTAAACAGAAGTGTTAGTAACAGGCATTCTGGTGCTTATCCATCTGACACAGGGCAATGACACCTAGACCGATGCCAAATAGTATGAGTTTGATACTTTCCCAAAAGTCAATACAGACCTCTCCACCTACAGGTAAGCTTGGGTAATAGTACCACAGATCTGAGCAGTTTTGATTCTGGTACAGTCAGAAGAAGGTAGAAGAGAAGACTGTGTGCCAGGAACGAGCCTTAATCTAAAGGGATAGCAACAGTATCTTGGGAAAGCTGGATGTCTGGGCATGACTGATCCATTTACTTGGTGAATGCAAACTTCTGAGCTGGAGATGACGTTTGAAACTCATTCAGCCAGCCAGTCCTGCATATTGAGGTCCTACTGGCTACATCTCATCTACAGCTTGAATGAATCAGAACAATTTCCGGGTGGGTGTGGCTCACCAATGCAACAGAGATATGTCAAATGCAGGTTGGGTAATACAATTCACCCATTGCATGCAACAAATGAGCGAGAAGCCTTATGCAAAGTCAGCAAAATAAGGAAAAGGTAAAAACCCCAAGGTATGGGTCTTGAGAAGAGCAGCAGCATGAGTGTAGTCATCTCTATATTGTAGCTGAAACAGCAACATGTAAGCATTATCTTGCACGTCAAGCAGGAGGAGGACGTTGCAAAAACTTTTGAGTCTCAAGTGAAGGAAACACACCAAAAAACATAATGTACACATGGTCTCACTTAAAGGTGAAAAAGAAAAAAATGCAAAATAGCTAACTCAGGATAGCACCCTCAGTGTAAAAATGTCAGTGGAGAACAGTGCAATCTCTAAATTGGTTTAAGTAATAAAATCAAACCTACCCTGGTAGCTTCAAGAACACACCTGAGCAATGAGGAATATGACTGGAAATATCACTTTGCTTTTCAACTGCAAACTCAAAACTAGTAAATATTTGACTCCAGGCCTTTAGATTTAGGAGTCCTCTGGTTCAAAGGTCAGGGCTGTTTGAAAGGTAGATGAAAAGACCACTTGGCTGGAGAATGGGGACATGACGACAGAAAACAAGTATGGTAGAATCCCTTTAACTTTAATCCTTGTTGACACTGGTGATGGACCAACTTAAGCTGGAAGAATTAGCATCTGTAAACAATATAAGACAGATGAGGCAGCACCTGAGAGCTGGAGAAGCAGGAAGATGGCAAATAAGGCTGTTAAAAACAATCACTATGTCTCCTTGCATGCAGCTGCTGTGCACATACTGTGCTCCACTATCTCCAACTGGAAATAAAGAATGACACAATATGCATCTGGGAGAGAGAAAGAGCAGAATCCATTTGCAGCACAGGAATGATGATAGCTTTGGTTTATGTGGGCTGGGGGCTCCCTGTCTAAACCTCTGTTTTCCTTGTATGCTCACCTCATCAATGTTGGAAGGAAAGTGCTGTAGGAGAAAGCAAATGTTGCAGCAGAACCATGAACACAGATGAGAAAGGTAAAAGGTCCCCAAATCTTTGTTTTACTACATGTCTGCAATTACAGTGATGTTTTAAGGGAGTAACATATACAGGAATATGGATATGAAAAGTAGAATTCTCTCTCCCTTGAAAGTCCCAATCCCAATCAGTATTTCTGACTTGCACAGTATAGTTACAGGACCATGTTATGACAAACTAAATGAGGGTATTGATTCAAGGTTCCTCAGCTGCCCATACGTACCTAGGAAATGCAACAATCTTTATCCCACCAACAAGTGAAGAATAAGCTGCTGCTTGCTTAGCTTCAATAAGAATCCAAGCAGTTTCCAAAATGCCTGATGAACTGTGCTACAAGAGTTCACTCATATAACTACACTTGACATTTGCAGGCCTTACCTGAAAGATACCTGCAAGCACTGATGTGGTATTGACATGTGCATCACTGAAATGCTTCTAGTTGCAGTATTAAAATGAATAGGGCACTGATTAAGGAAAATGAACTCAGGACAGACATTCAACTCAGAAGCATGCATAAAACACTTCACTGTCCTGAGAATTATAGAATGTTAGGGGTTGGATGGGACCTCAGAACATAATGGAGTCCAACCACCTTGCCAGAGCATGATCACCTACAGTAAGTCACACAGGAACACATCTAGGCAGGTTTTGAATGTCTCCAGAGAAGGAGACTCCACAGCCTCTCTGGGCAGCCTGTTCTAGTGTTCTGTCACCCTTGCAGTAAATAGGTTTTTCCTTACGTTGAGGTGGAACCTTCTATGCTCCAACTAGCACCCATTGCCCCTTGTCCTATCATTGGACATCACTGAGAGGAGCCTGGTCCCATCCTCCATATACTTGTAAACATTGATGCGGCCAACCCCCTCAGCCTCCTCTTCTCCAAGCTAAAGAGACCCAGCTCTTTCAGCTTTTCCTCACAAGGGTGATGTTCCAGTCATTTAATCACAAGTGACGTTCATAAACATAAAGATGCTTGGAGTAGCAGGAAAAAAAGGAAGGAAAACATGCCAGTATCAAAAGTAGCATGTTCATGAATTATAGCAAGTAACCAACTTCAAGTATCACTGCTTCTTGTACACAAACTCTAATGCCTTTCTCTTCATGAGACAGACAACAGTCATGAAGGCTGACGGGTGCAAGCAAGCACACTTGGTAAACCAGTCTGGCAAGGGCAATTGCCACATAGGTACCAAGATCTTTATGACAGAAAACAGGAGACAGGATCAAGTGTTACTGGCAAGGACAGGGAACACACCAAAGATTGAGTGTGCCTCACAATCCTGAGTATTAACTTCATGACCTTGAACCTGATGAGCAGCATAATAAGATACAGTAATGACTCAAGAGAGTATGTGAGATGGTCAAGCCACTGATGTAACAGCATCAACAATGTGAAAAGATTGGGTGGGGTCCTTTTTAGCAGGCAAAAATCTAAGAAGAGGCTGCATTTAGTAAGACTGAAGAGGAGTACGGATGAGAAAAGTTGCCATATTTCAGGAACATCATGGAGGAATCTGTCATGGTTAGGTTATGTTCAGGGGAAAAAAAAATATTCCCAACCTTTTTGTTTTGCTGATAGAGATTTCTAGACATACAGCTCCAAGGAAAACTTTCTAAACATCATCCCATCTTCACCAAAGGTGCGTCTGAAGACAGATGCATGCATTTAAGTTAGGGTCTGAATTTACAGAACACTTGTTACTCTACGTTGATTCTCATATGTGATTGCACTTAGGCTGTAGTTGCATGAATACTTTCAACTACCCTAAGAGTGGTAGTACCAAAGAAAGTTTTATTCTCATTGTCCCTGGTTACCATCTCAACAGCAATACACTAATGTTTGTGCAGGACTGATGAATTAAACAGAGTTAACACAAAACACTTTTGTTAGACCAGTTTCAAATGAATTCCTCAGTCTGAGCCACTTGGTGACTGTAGACATTCTTTCATTAGCACAAGGGAGAAGGATGCACCAAGATGTGTTCTTTTGGACAACCTGAACAATAAAGCATTAAAGATTCCTGTGCAAAGTCATGTGCTCCTCTCAGAAGGTGGAGGGAAACACTTTACATGCGAGTCCACAGAAGGAAACCGGTGCATAGCAGCCTGGATGCAGAAAAATTCACCCTTTGCTTACTACACACATTTTCAGCAAGAGAAATCCTGTGGGCAGGTGTAGGTAACAAGCAATTGTACAAGGACTATTAACTGCTTTCTTCAGCCTACTAGGAAGCAGATTGAATTCACTGATTTATTGTGGCTGGATTATCCTCAGTAAATTCATAGATAGCAAAGTACCTATACAGGAGGGACACTGTGCCTGCGAACATAACCCACAACAAGTAAACTGGTAAAATGACTCCAGGTAAGTCTATTGATATTCCTTGTAAAAGACTGAGCAGCCTTCATTGTGATGCTGCCATGGGAAATCAGAAGATGACAGACTCAAAAGATGGAGCTTACTGAAACCACAACCAACATTATTTACTGAAACCACCAACCAATGTTGTAATATTATACAATTTGGATGTGCCCCCAGCCCCAAGGTTTCCATCCTGTCCACTGCAATTTAGTTCTCAAATTGTTGTTGCTGCTTCTGCTCCACTTAGTGACTTGGTGCTGTCATTTTATTTCATGGTCAAGGCTGTTGGCTCACTGCCATATATTCAAAATCTTTAGTATTTATGCATGAATTAACAGGTTATCTAAAGCAGTCTGGATAGGAGTTTTTGATAGGACCATTTATGAATATGGAGAAAAGGATCTAAGAACTAAAATGGAGGAAGCCTGCTATTAGCACATGGGAAGTTCATGGGAGGATCTTGATGTATGCATCCCAGAGGGGAAAAACAACACTGTTCTTGAAGGGAAATGGCTATGATAATGCTCTGTTCAAAACCAAACCAAAAAAATATTGCATCATACTTGTTTTTTTTAAATCCACATTCCACCAATAGTACTATTTCACTCTCACATGCTTCTCCACTTTTTAGCAAGGAGTTTAAGATTACAGGTAATTAATATCTTAGGGCTGTAAAGAAAGGCAGCTGCTGTGAAGCCAGCAGTGTGCTCAGATGGCCAAGAAGGCCAGTGGCATCCTGGCTTGTATTAAAAATGCTGTGTCCAGCAGGAGTAGGGAGGTGATTGTCCCTTTGTACTCGGCTTTGGTGAGGCCACACCTCCAGTATTGTGTTCAGCTTTGAGCACTGCAATACAAGAGAGATGTGGCAGAGCAGGTCCAGAGGGGGACAATGAAGCTGGTGAAAGGCCTGGAAATAAATCTTAAAGAAGAGTGAGTGACTGAGGGAGCTGGGGCTGTTTAGTTTGAAAAAGAGGAGGCTGAGAGGAGACCTTGTTACTGCCTACAACTACCTGAAGGGACATTGTGGAGAGGCTGGTGCTGGGCTCTTCCCACAGGTAATTGGAGACAGAACAAGGGGCAATGCCCTCAAGCTGAGACTGGGTAGGTTTAGATTAGAAATTAGGAAAAAGATTTTCACAGAGTGGTCAGGCATTGGAATGGGCTGCCCAGGAAGGTGGTTGAGCCACCGACCCTGGATGTGTTTAAAGGTTGTTTGGATGTGGAGCTTAGGGATATGGTTTAAGGTGAATCCTGCAGAATAGGGTTATAGGTTGGACTTGATGTTTCTATGATTCCGTGAATCCTGTGATTCTGTGACAGGCTAATAAACAGTACAGAGGCAATTTCTTACCTCTCCTTCCATTTCCCTCCACTGACAAAAGGCAGGCAGTATTAGTACAATATATCAGAACAGGTTGTGCTAAGCGACAAAGAGGAGGTCCATACTATTCCATATTATGAGAAGCAACACTGGGCAACCAAAGTGAAGCTGGCACTGGTAGGGAACTATGACCATAAGCTATCATGTGTCCTGACATCAGCGATTTTGATTTAAACTCTGCTGAAAGCAGCCTGAGTCAGCCTGCCAGCACACAAACAGGAGCAGCTCTATACTCAGAGGTAACGCACCTGGCAACACTGCGAGTGAAGCAATACTCCTCCTGATCCAAGACACTGAACAAACCAATAACGTGCTCTTGTGCAAGTGGTTCAGTCCAAAAGTGTACTAAATATGCTATTATTGTTAATTAAGAGTATTATATAAATGTTGAAATAACTACAGGTTTATCTTGGACTTGTATTTCACAAGCCCACCATAAGACTTCCACTTCGTCACTCTTGGATTGTATTTCGTAAGTTTTCTTCCTCTGATCTGAAATACTAAATTTCCTAACAGAAAGTAGCATTAGATGTAGAAAACTGGAAAACCTCTGACATGAATAAGCAACATTAGTTTGAGACAAGAAATTTCAGAAATTTTTATTACCAATGACTACCTCCTGGTAAGAAGAAGGAGTCTAAGCTGGATCATGACAGAACATGGAATGGGCTGCCCGGGGAGGTGGTGGAGTCGCTGTCCCTGGGGCACTTCAAGGCAAGGTTGGATGTGGCACTTGGTGCCATGGTCTAGCCTTGAGCTCTGTGGTAAAGGGTTGGACTTGATGATCTGTGAGGTCTCTTCCAACCCTGATGATACTATGATACTGTGATATACTGTGATAACATCAAATGCTAGAGGGCACTGCAGGAGGAGCATCAAAACCAACCCAGATGATTTTGTGAATCCATTCATCTCAATTACATATAATTTTAGAATTAAAAGTAAAAAAAAAAAAAATTAAAAAGGATTCACAAATGAGATTTCATCTCAAAAAAATGATAAAAGGGTTTTGGGTATTTTTTTTTTTTTATTAGTAAACATTCCATTTTGGGCTTATGTTTTAGAGGTAGTTCAGCAAGTTACTCTGACAGAAGACCCTGTGCATGAATGGAGCAGGGGTCTTCTGTCAGAGACTCTGTCCCTGCAGAGGATGTTCTGGTAGTTCAGTGGAGCAGTGGCAGCAGGCCTGGACAGACTCCGGATAGGTTGATGTGCTTAATGCTGATACTACATCAATCTGTCTTATGCAAAGACTGCAGATGATTTATATTGAACAAGTCTAAAATCACTAGAGGACTGGAAACTGACAGATATTAATGGATCAGAAGAAGGAACTTTTAAGAAGGTGCCTCTGAATAGAAGATGGATGTTGTTTGCCTAACAATGCACAAAAGCAAATACCTTGTGACATTTAATTCACTGATGATATCCAGCCAAACTGACATGCTGAAAGGCTCTGGTGGAGAATCTACAATCCTACATTCATATCACAAGTGCTTAGTCTGCCTTAAGAGCCATAAGTTTCTGCCAAGCACCTAACCAACAAGTGGACATAAAATAACACATCTAATTATCCACTCTATTTTACAATCTTGGTTTCACTTTTATTATGCTATTACTAAGGCATTGCAGCAGTGCCCAAAAGATCCAGTAATGGAGACAGGGCCTATTGTGTGAGGGATTATACAAAACCAGGGGGAAAAAAAAAAGACACAGCCTGCAATAATAGAGCAAAAAAAATATTTAGTTAATCTTAACCTCTTGAAGTTTTCATGTTTTATTAATCTCAAACCTTTTAAATGTTGAGCCACGATTTTTACTTCATTTTATGCATTTCACTTCCTACTTAGCTGGGATTCATGTATACCATTCAAAACATCTAACAATCTCTCTTGGTTATTTGAACTGTTACTTGACTGCTTTCTTTAGTCAACTTTGTTAGTATTCTGTGGATAGAACCAGTTTTACTCCACCAGATTAAAGCAAGAGAGTTCCTATGAATTTGAGAGGGAAGAAAAACCAAAACCAAAATCACAACACATTCATCTACAGAAAGTGCCTTCTTGTTGACACTGAATGATCAAAAAGGAGCTTTTGCAATGTTATTTTTTCCTGACATTCGGACAATTCTGGAGTGTATTACAAGGAGTGTGTCCAGCAGACTGAGGGAAGTTCTCATCCCCATCTACTCTGCCCTGGTAAGACCTCACCTGGAATATTGCATTCAGTTTTGGGTGCCCCAGCTCAAGAGGGACAGGGATCTATTTGAAAGTGTCCAACAGAGGACTATGGAGATGATTAAGGGGCTGAGGCACTGCCCTATGAGGAGGGACTGAGGGACCTGGGGCTTTTTGATCAGGTGAAGAGAAGCCTTAGAGGGGATCTAATCAAAGTTTATAATATGAGGGCTGGGGGTCGAGAGGGAGGGGACAAACTCTTCTCAGTTGTGCTCTGTGACAAAACAAGAGGTAATTGGTATAAACTACAGCACAGAAAGTTCCACCTCAACATGAAGGAGAACTTTTTGACTGTAAGGGTCACAGAGCACAGAACTCCCCAAAGAGGTTGTGGAGTCTCCTTCTCTCGAGACTTTCAAGACCCATATGGATGTGTTCCTGTGCAACCAGAGCTAGATTCTATGGTTCTCCTCAGGCATGGGAGTTTGACTCGATCTATGGAGATCCCTTCCAACTCCTAAGATCCTGTAACATCCTATGATCCTGAACTATGGGTACAGCAATGTTTGCAAAGCCCTGGGACATATCTTGTTAAAAAATGGAGTACATAGATAGTGCTTCAATGATCATAGAATCATAGAATCAACCAGGTTGGAAGAGACCTCCAAGATCATCCAGTCCAACCTAGCACCCAGCCCTATTCAATCAACTACACCATGGCACTAAGTGCCTCATCCAGGCTTTTCTTGAAGACCCCCAGGGACGGTGCCTCCACCACCTCCCTGGGCAGCCCATTCCAATGGGAAATCACTCTCTCTGGCAAGAACTTCTTCCTAATATCCAGCCTATACCTACCCTGGCACAACGTGAGACTGTGTCCCCTTGTTCTATTGCTGGTTACCTGGGAGAAGAGGCCACCCCCCACCTGGCTACAATGCCCCTTCAGGTAGTTGTAGACAGTAATAAGATCACCCCTGAGCCTCCTCTTCTCCAGGCTAAACAGGCCCAGCTCCCTCAACCTCTCCTCATAGGATTTGTGCTCCAGGCCCCTCACCAGCTTTGTTGCCCTTCTCTGGACATGTTCCAGCACCTCAACATCCTTCTTGAATTAAGGGGCCCAGAACTGGACACAGTACTCAAGGTGTGGTCTGACCAGTGCTGAGTACAGGGGTCTGTTGTCATCTTTCATCTGATCACTTACAACATGATAATCCATGTCCAATGCTTTCCACCTGACCAAGTGTTTTGGGTTCAAATGCAAGTTCCCAGAGACTCTTATAAATTTGGTAGACCCAATGACAATTTATAGAATTTATAGAGTGCCCTCCCCTCCTCCCCCTCCTTTCCCTTAAAAGACAGGGAGAGAGATAAAGATAGGGACACCCCAATAAATCAATCTCACTCGATTTGGAAGTTAAAAAGGAAAAGTTTAACAATAACTTAGAAAAAAAAAGGGATTGGAGGTAGGGGAGTTTACAAAGGATAAGGAAGGGAAAACAGCAAAATACAAAACAGGGATGGATACAACCCGAGTAGTGTGATGGTGTCTCTGCCTCGTGGCTGGTATGCAGTATCAGTGTGTGTGTGATCATGAACGCAGGTAGAGGAGGAAAAGGGAAAGAGAGCGAGGAGCAGGAAGTGCTCCTCTTTTATACCGCAGGAAGTGGGGGGAGTGGGCTAACCATCACCTGGAGTGTGGCCCACCCCTGAGGAGGGGCCAAGACCCCTAGGGTCAGGTTCAGGGTCACTCCCCCAGGAGTGTTAACCCTATACACCAAGTTTAAGATAAATTATTGTAATGATTAGGAAAAAAAGAAGAAAGATGATTAATAGTTGCAGCACCCCTAACCTGGTTTATTATATAATGTTTCTGGGGTCTTGTACAACATAAGCCTTCCCTTTCGTATTCACAGTGTTTTAAACTACTTACCTTCTGCATTAAGATGCATGGTTTCCAGAGGTCCAATAAATGCATATCGCATTCCCAATCCATCAGACATCACAAGGTCTAGGTCAGTAGGAGATACTATCCCTTCCTAAGTAGCAGCAACAGAACAGGAAGGAAGATTTGTGAATGTTTAGGTTTGATGTAAATTGCCCAAGTTGTGTGTATCATTTAAAAAGCAATAAAAACTAAGGCTAGAAATAGCAATTAGCCTGCAAACAGAAACACAACTGGCATTGTTTGCCAGCAATGTCTGTCGATGCAAGACTTCCTCTGGTTCAGAATAAACATCATTCCCATTTCCAAGATCGCTCTGCTACTTAATCCAGATACACTCTGATACATTTGGCATACTCTTATAAACTGAAGTTAATGCACCATTTTGTACAGTATGCACTTGTTTGCCTGGCACCTATTACTTACAATAACACAATAATTGCTTCAACTGAGCTGTTTGTTTTGTTTACCAAAATACTTTTCTTCTCAGAAGCTGAGAATCAGAGAACAGAGAGCAAAAGTGATACTCCTTAAGAGCACACAACCAAAAGATTGTGTACCAAATCCAAGTACTACACCAGCCCTTTTAAATACAGGTGTTTTGCCTAACTCTTACACCTCCCTTAATATGCCATCAGTCCTGGATTTTCAGGCAGTCACAACTGGCAGGACAGGGGTGCAGCAGTGGCTACTACTCCTGAGGTTACCTGTGAAAAAAGGCTGGGACCAAACACACAGGCAATGCAGCTGCCGCTCCCTCCCAGAAAATTCAGTGAACATTCAATCTACCCAGCCTCAACCTGCCCAACTTCTCAAATTCATTGCTAGCCTCACACATCAGAGCTGGCATGATACAGAGCATGTAAAATGAAGCATTTCTCTGGTTAAAAGTTGAACACTGCTGTTCCACCCACATGATAGCACAAGAAAGCCAACGCCTCCATCAGGTTAGGGCAAGCACAGGGAGGCTTGCAGAAGAAATGAGTTATGGTTCTTTAACAAATTTACCTCAGAAGAATATTATTTATTATATGAGGTTGTTTTCCACCTACTGGAAAGATATGAATTAACTAAGACCTGTTATAACTGCTTCCATCAGATAAAGCTTGGTTTCAAGAACTTGTCCTCTTTACTCCCAGCGACATAAAAGCATTTCCTTTTGGTTAAGAAGGTGGAACAGATCTTGAACTGCTTCTAATTTGTCTTCTCATCCTACCTTGAGGTTCTCTCCCCATTTGGTGCCTCTTTCTCCAAGCCCCTCTGAGCTGCAGAGTACAATTATGCATACTCGTCTGCCTGACCCAAGACACATTTTCTGTTCAATCCTCCACTCGCAGGGCCTGTCTGAATCCTTCTTTGCACAACACAACAATCAGCTAGAGTTAAAAGCATGAAGGACAGCTTTCCTGATCTGTGCTAGACATGGACACTTGAGCTAGACACCTAGACTCTCTTCATCATCACTAGGGAGGGAAAAAAAGAAGTCACCATCCTAAAGCAGCGTGCTAGTTTGAAGCTAGCTAGTATGTTTTGGTGAGAAGAACTAGCTTACAGGCTGTGAAAGGAAAACAATGGTGATGTCTACTCCCCTCAGAGTCTTGCTGAAGAAGAAACAAAAACACTAGATAACACTCTGGCCTTTTTGTCTGGCACTCTGCCTTGAGCTTCTGACTGAATTGCATCTCCCTAACCTCACCTTCCATTTGGCCTAACCCACCTTTGCTTCATAACCTCCTGGCTGAACCTCTATTCTTTTTTAGGACTGGGGTAAGGTTGAGAGGGGCAGGGGGAAGGTGCAGGGGTGGTTGAGAGCCCCTCCTGGGGACTCATGTTCCTGGCAGGGGAGTTGTGTTTCTGTATTAATTTTACCTTGTATGTTTCTGTATGTAACTGTATATACTGTAAATATCTGCTTGTACATTGTGCTAGCTGTAAATAAATAGCTTCATTCATATTCCCAGAGCCTGCTGAGCCTAGTCTGGGTAATTTATAAAGTGGGGGGGAAACACCCAAACCATCACAAGCAGGCATCTAGAACAGGTAAGATGAGTTGTGTCCTAAAAGGGCCTAATTCTCCTCACTGAAAGATGATTAAGAAGTTTGGATGTCAATGTCCACACTGTAGAAATCTCACCTTAGGTAAGCTGAGTCCCACCCACAGTGTTTTCCTGTGTCCATCAAGAATCACAGAATGATTTAGGTTGGAAGGGACCTCAAAGATCATCCAGTTCCAACCCCCTGCCATAGGCAGGGACACCTCCCACTAGAACAGGTCACTCAAGGCCTCACCAACCTGGCCTTGAACACCTCCAGGGAGGGAGCATCCACAGCCTTCCTGGGCAACCTGTTCCAGTGTCTCACCACCCTCACTATAAAGAACTTCTTCCTAACATCTAGTTTAAGTCTCCCCTCTACATCAACTACATCTATTGTACTAAAAGAAAGCTATAAGTTAAAAACTAATATAACTTCTACAGCTGGCCACAGACACCAAGTTTCATCATCTCAAGCTCAAATAGAGCCTTTTATAAGGCTCAGCCTCAAGTCTCCATCTGCTCATAGATGTTGCTCCTATCAAAAGCAAGCCCAGCTGAATCCCTGTTGCAGGTGACTTTTAAGCTTTATCTTGAAAGCAAACAATAATGTAATTAATAAGATATACCCAGCACGTACGGAACGTGGAGCTCTAGTAACAACTTCATTAAACATAAAATGGCAGGGGATAGTTTGAGGAAGGAGGCAGCTGAGGGGAGACCTCATCACTCTCTACAGCTACCTGAGAGAGAGTGATTTGCCATTGGAATGGGCTGCCCAGCGAGGTGGTGGAGGCACCATCCCTTGAGGTCAAGAAAAGCCTGGATGAGGCACTTGGTGCCATGATCTAGTTGACTGGATAGGGCTGGGTGCTAGGTTGGACTGGATGATCTTGGAGGTCTCTTCCAACCTGGTTGATTCTATGATTCTATAAGGATGTTGTGGAGAGGTTGGTGCTGGTGTCTTTTCACAGGCAAAAGCTGAACAAGAGGAAATGGCCTCAAGCTGTGACTGGGTAGGTTTAGATTGGACATTAGGACAAATCTTTTCACAAAGAGCGGTCAGGCATTGGAATGGGCTGCCCAGGGAGGTGGTTAAGTCACTGACCCTGGATGCATTTAAAAGTTGTTTGGATGTGATGCCTGGGAATATGGTTTAGGGTGAACCTTGTAGAGTAGTTATTGGGTGGACTGGGTGATCCTGAGGGTCTTTTCCAACCAGAATGTTTCCGTGATTCTGTGATCTAGAGGCAGTCAGGAAGGTCTGCATAAAGAGAGGACTAAAAGAATAACCCAGACAGCATTCAGACAACAGACCAGTGTCAGTGCTACTAACAGAGGCACCATACGTTTTTTCCCCTGACATGGCAACAACAACTTCTCTGAACCACATCAGCAAAGTCAACAAAAGCACTCTTCTGTTGGGAGTGCTTCATCCAAACAATGAGTTGTGCTGGTAAAGCTGTGCTTGATGAGAACTTTTTTTTTCTTTCCTGGTTGACATGGATTTGTGGACAAAAGATTAACCACAAGTCCCAGGCACGCATTTGAACCACAGCAGCTGTTAAAAACTCTACACATAACGTTAAAGAGTTAACAGACTCTTGAAGCACTTCAGAAACATTGCAAATTCATTTTCAAACTAAAAGCTGGATTATTTCTTTTGCTGCTTCAGTCCTCAGTTTCAATACTGACATTTGAAGGCCAGGTGCCCTCAGAACTATGAGATGACTGCTTTGCTCTTGGCCTTTTGGCTGTAGCTGTAATTTGGTGCTAAAATAGCTATTACCAGTAGGGAAGACCCCTCCAGTTGATGGATATATTATTCTGCACCAGTGAGCTCAGTTTCTCCTTGTCACACAGGCCTTCTCAAAGAAAAATCTTTTAGCTTTTCTCTTGAGAAATTAGAACACACAGAAATGAGAAACAAGTTTGACTGTCCTCACACAGGGAATAACCCTACTCCCACTCATGTTAAGGAGATCATAAGCTGGAATGATTCAGCAGAGTGGGTGCAAGGTCAGCAAGGTGTCTTCCATAAGGATCAGTGTTTATGCTAAGAGGTAAACAAGAAAGAGTTTCAAACCAGTTTCATTACATCTAGGTGGGAAACAATCTTCCCAAGGGTAATTTTCATTCTTTTTATCCTGGATTACCTTTCTTGTAAGCTTTGCCCTCAAGCCTTCATCAGAGGAAGTGTACTGGAGCTCACCAGAAGCTTTTACAGCTACAGAACTAAAATATTAAAATAAATAGCAACAAAAGCCCCAGTGTCCCAAGTGGCTAGGCACACTTAAAGGTCTAGACTAGCTCAGGATCTTCCATGCTACTTATGACACCATTTATATACCACTATCTCATCTTCCTGGAGATTCTGATCTCCTGTGATGCCATAATATATTGTCTTAATGCTCCTTTGGTATTTTATTACTGCTTCTCACGATGCAAGGGCACTTTTCTCATTTCCAAAATCCTGTGGCAATTCTGTAGTCTCCACCTTTAGGCACTGACCCAGCCTGCTGTTTTAATCAACAGTCTTTACATCTGTGAGTCACATTCACACGGCCAACCCCCATCCCGATCTTTCTTTTTCTGATGCTAACAATTCATCATCTTCTCCTACTGGCTTCAGTCTCTAGAGTTATTATGGACTCCATTTCACTCCAGAACACATGTTTTGTTGTCTCCAAATTTGCCACTTCATCTTCTGTATCTCCCAAATCCATTTTTTCCCCCTGATTGCCACTGGGACATGCATTCTCTCTCAGCAGCACTTGCTACACCTTCCTCTCCACTATCACTTTAATCACATCATTTCGCTCCACACCCTGATAAGATCATTTTCCAGTGCTGTCATTTTGAGCATACGACTTTTCTCCTAGATTCCTCTACTAATTTCATGTCTTTCCACTTCATCATGTTTGATAAACTTGTCAAACTCCACACTTCCTACCTTCTTTATTTCATGGCACTGTTTTTCTCCTGGGCCTTCTAAACATGCTTTTATGATACCCTCCTTTTATGGAGCACTGTAACTACATGTTTAACCATCCACCTTATAGTTGATCTTTTGGAAAGGTTACCTGGATAACACATATAGTACAATTATTAATAATAAGGAATTTTAAAAGTCTTGCCAGTATTTAAGAACAGCCAAGCTAAGTCACTTGAGAAGGGAGAGGTGCATAAATTAGGGACTGAAGCCAATGTATCTGATTGCTGTGAAAATGAACTGAAATGGATACAACTGAACTATGATTGTTTATTTTCCAAAAGATTAACAAAAGTGACAGGGCTGCTGTCCACTCTTCTTGTCTTTTAGTGACTATAACCTAAAAGAAACCCAACTTTTTTCTTTAAAAGACAGTATCAGAAGCTTATACAGAGGAAAATACAGACTCTAAAGATACTTCTCATACAACCTGTCATGCAGAATAGTTTTAGTAGGTTCTTAAAATCAGATGAAATTCCCAAGCTGAAAATCTGCCATGTTCTCTTCATTATCTCTGATGCTATATTTCATTACCTCTTTGCAAATTCCAGGTGCTGCTTAGAACAATATTTCACCAATATAGGCTTCCACTCAGGAATCCACAGGAAAAGGACAGTCCAAGATACAGTAAGGTTTGAGACATCTGATCTAAAGCACTGCTGAAACTGTTTAATTGTTATTGTCTAGATTAAGTAAACCAAAACCTTACCTTCACAACAAGATAAAGTCAAAACTATTTAACTAATATTCTTCTGCAACATAATCTTAAGACACTACAGAATATTGGTACCAGTAAAAGTGTAGTTAGTGTCAGCAGTGCACACAGTGCTTTGTAGAAAAATAAAGGAACTAAGTACTTGAACTAAAACGTCCTGCAACCTTCTCAGTTCATTTGTGATAAGTTTTACAGATAAATGTGGTCGTCACAGCTGTACCTGCAAGTCTGTCCTACTAAAAACGTCCTCTTCTAACAGCATATAAATGCTTCTAGCAGAGAAATTTACATTAGCTTCTTAAATTAAATACTGAGCTTGAGCACTGACCAAGAAAAACTCCAAATCCATTTCCAAATATCAAAACAAACCCACTTCAAGAAAAAAAAAAAAAAAGACAAAAAAAGACTGCTTTTGTCCATGCAAAGGTATCTGAATTTGTACTTCATCAAAAGCATATGTCCATGTGTTCATTCATAAGACCACTTCTCTGTCATTACTATAAATATTTTTGGGGGGCGGATGCAGATGAGAACTTTCAAGCTCTCATCTTGAAGTTCATAAAAATAACATATTGTTTTTTGTATGAAGAGGCTGATTTAAGGACATTTCAAGTGGCTTCAAAACATTGGAGACACTGCTATAGTTCTCTTCTGGTTCACATATAGTGCTTACATTTGGAGTGCTTGCATCCTTGTTAAGTGGCAACAAACTGATACACTGCAGTGCAAATAAAACAGGCCTCCAACAACAACACAGATCATTTTCTCAAGCACTTACCATGTTAAAGAAAACTTACAAATAGGACCACTGACCAGTTTATGACATGTAACTGTAGGCAGGCAAAGAGATTTGTTCAGACCTTTACAATCACTAATAAAACAAGGAAGCCTGAAATTGTATTATGATTCTGTTTCATTGTTCTTCTACAATAGTCAAACGCAATACACAATTATTAGAGCATCAAAATACCACAGTGTTCAGAATTAATTTTGTAAGAATGTCTGTGTTCTGCATCCAAGCTGATTTGGACTGCTTCATCCACTACACACACTTACATATCCAACCACAGAATGGTTAATAGTGTGGTCACTTTGAACAAGAATGCTTAACAAATGTTAATATTCATAGTTTATCTTCCACTCCTTGAGCTTGCTAGGGTAATGAAAACTTTTGTTCAGGAATGAGTAAAACTTCATTTTTAGAAGCCTCTCAAAGACTGTGAGATAAGGAGGTTATGTTTTCAGTAATTTAATGCTCAACAAGAAGGAATAAAGAGTGACTTAGAAGTCAGACGCTTCATAAGAGAAAAACATGACTTGCAGTAAAAATTACTAAGTTAGCAGGACAACAGTAGAAATAGAGTCTCTCTCAGGTCTGCAGCTCTCACCCACCATGATTCTCCTCCCATCAAAGGCTGAGTGTAGCCTGAAGTCACACAGTTGAAACTATACACCTTTGAAAGCTGGTATTTGTCCAGGCTTTTGGAATGGAAATACAGCCAAAGTTGTTACAGTATAAATGTGTATTTGACTGAAACGCATAAAATTATACAAAACCAGGACAACTTTGAAACTGACAATGCACAACAAAAGCAACTTTAATTGGATACTATTTTGTTACTATCCGCATACCACTACCCATAGTAAAGTATCATACTGAAAGTTCTCATCGAATCAGTACTCTTCTCCCACAGCAGCCCACAAAGCATTCTTACAGTTTTCTACATGCTCTTCAGCTATAGGAAAGTGACACTTTCAATAATAACTGCCTCATCTGCCAGCAGACCACTCTTTGAGACTTCAGTAGTTGTTCTTCATGGATTTCCTCCAACAAAAATGGCTAAAGGTTCCACTAAATCCAGACATACTTTTAGTGGCCTAGGTTTCAATAGCAGGAACTTTCACAATTCAGTTTATGCCCCCCAGAGATAGAAAATAATACTGCTAGATTTTTGAGGCATTACTTTTCTGGATATCTTTGCTGACCAAGGGCATTGTATCAATATGCCTACCAGACTTACTGGTCAACTCCTACTCAATGACTCTTTGAACTCTTTTAATAGTTCAACCTTCCACTTCTGTGGTATTATGCTAGTTGGTGCATATAAAAAAAAGTATTTTATCAACTCTGTATTGAGCTTTGGGATTCTTGAGTAAGTTCTGCTTCTCCTTCACAATGTGCAATTACTCAATTACTCTTTTCCTCCAAAAATCTTGTTCTTTACATGACTTGTTCTACAACAGATCTCTCCCTTTCAAGAAAAGGTTACAGTGTGGGAACATCCTTAACAGTAAACACTGCAGTTCACCTAGCTTTTTCCCCATAAATGTGTATTCCTTGCTCATATTTCTGTACTTATTTTTACATTTTTATTCTTTTAAAAAAAACCAAACCCTGTGTTATTACAGTTTAAAAAATAATTTATAGATTGCTACCTTTTCTATCCTATGTCTTTCAACTTACTGAAGAGTCTTTTCTTTATCATACCCTTAAGATTTTTTATTAAACTTCTGAATTACAGAAAACTTTATTTTAATTTAAAGAAACATCTCTAGCAGATCAGTGTCTTCCTAACAATACTGTTGTACTTACTATTATTCACCACATCACTGTTTTTATATTGCATTGGTAGTGGAAGCTAACTACAGGTAAGCAAAATCAGTTCAGCAACTGTGTTTAAATACTGTTTTGGTTAAAGAGTTGCTTCGTTTACACTATTTTCATGTTACCTTGGTTTTAAGATCTTCATTTGTATGTGTGGCTGTGTCTTTGTGGTTTAAAAAAAACAGCTAAACACTCTTTATGACAAAAATTAAGCCTCATTCAAGCCCAGTTGAATCTCTTCTCACAGAACAGGCTCATAATTCAGGTCTTCCTGATGAAAGCTCAGACTATGCACTACAGAATAGGCAACTGTGGGAAAAGCTAAAGAGGCACAAACAAATGATTCTCAGCTAGATGACTGAATGGGCAGGAGGAGGAGAAATCTGTCTTTACCTACATGTATCAAATAAGCATTGAGCCTATGAGTCCAATTCCTGAAATGCCATAGACAAAACCATTTAAATTACTATTTTTCATAGCAACTGTACAGTAGGCCAGCAGCATTCAGAAAAAGAACAGGAAATTAGGAGACCTTTTATAAAGAAAGGTTTCTATACTTTTAAGACTGCTCTTTTGATTGGCCTGAAAATGACAGTATTCTGAAAAGAAAGCAGGATAAATCATAGTTGTTATGATCATGTAGCTTTTTTTTTGGTCAGTCTTTGTTATTTATAACTGACGTAGCTTACTCTCTTTTAATTTGCATGTCAATAAGGAACAGTTTAACAAAGATGGCATAAATTTAAAGGAAGTTTAAATATACAATCTCACATCTACAAAAGTGACACAGAAAGTGAAAAAAAAAAAGAAGTAGTAATACATACACCCACAAGTCTCCAAGCTTCACTTATCACTGCATATTGGAGCCGATTCAGAACAAAGCCCTCAGTTTCTCTGTTCAGTTTGACAGGAGATTGACCAATCTTCTTCATCAGGGCATATGTTCTTTCTGTAGTAGAAGGATCCGTTTCTGGATGAGGAACAATTTCAACCAATGGCACAAAGTAAGGTGGATTTACCTCAAGAAGAAACACAAAAGGAGAATGTCAACGGATACACTGAAGAGGTTACTATAAAGCACTTTTACAGCTTGCTACTAATCTCTGTATTTTCCAGCCAAGACAATAAGCCTCAGTACTCCAGTAACAGCTAGTGTATTAATTTAAATAAATAATTAACCTTTCATTAAATCTATCTCTATTTAACCTCAGCAAATTTTATAGACCTACACTAAAGATGAGAGCACTCAAACAACAGTGGAAACTGTATACTGACTTGACATCTTCTCATTGGAATGGGCTGCCCAGGGAGGTGGTGGAGGCACCATCCCTTGAGGTGTTCAAGACAAGACTGGATGAGGCACTCGGTGCCATGGTCTAGTTGACTGGATAGGGCTGGGTGCTAGGTTGGACTGGATGATCTTGGAGGTCTCTTCCAACCTGGTTGATTCTATGATTCAATATTCAGATTGTCTGTTGTAAGCCTTAAGGTCACCACTCATCTTTCCCAATGAAGCAAGCTATTTCCTTTTGGATATTCAGGAACTTTATAACAAAATTATTTCCTGAACCACCACTTGTAAGATGGAACACTTAATAGATAAGCTGCTACTGGCCCAAGCCTGTAAATACATGCTAAACCCAGTAACAGATATGTAAAACATCCTTCAAAGAAGCTGCAGAACAGGTTACCTTCAAACACTGTACCTACTTTTAAAACTTATCTGTCTCTGATTCTTCCCAAATGTAATTTCTAATCAAGTCAAGATCTTTGTGCAGAATATTTTTGAAGTAATAAACAAAAATTATGAAGAACATGAAAAAAAAAAAAAAAACAACCAAAAAATAACAGCTAAAAGGTTTTTCTGTCATCATGTTACAAGCAGTAACACTGCTTACATACTCTTCCCAAAAGCACCAGTCCTTCAGTTATAAATCTCAACCCTCAGTCTAGTTTCCAGGTAAGAGAAGGAGGAAACATATCATAAATTACTACCAGAAGTAACATGGACAATTAAGGGATGTAATTAAGTACTGCTTCTTTCGCTATGCTCCCTTACAGTCAACTGCTTTTAACTGTGCTCATGTACAGCACTTAGTCACAGCAACATGCAAGCAGTCTTTCCTCTCTGTATGTCCTTTCCAGCCTCACTTTACTGCAGGGTCTGACCAATGCACAACTCGAAGTAGGTTACACCTGCTCTAACTACTGATGTAACACACTTTATTCCCTTTAAAGTGCTTTGCATTCCAACGTAACCTTTCTCCTTTTGGGCAGCTGTTGAGTGCCTCGGCCTCCTTTTCTTCAGACTAACCAACCCCATTTCCCTCAGCTGCTCCTCCTAAGTCTGTTCTCCAGAATTTTCACCAATTTTGTTGCCCTTCTCTGGTCACACTCCAGCACCTCCAAGACTTTTTTTGTAGTGAGGGCCCCAAAACTGAGCGACAAAATTCAAGGTATGGCCTCATCAATGCAGAGTAGAGGGTGACAGTCGCTTCCCTGGTCCTCCCTGTCACATTGTTCCAAATACAGTGCCTCTTGGCCACCTGAGCACACTGCTGGGTCATATTCAGCCAGATGTTGATGAGCACACCCAGGCGTTTCTTTGCTGGGCAGCTTTCCAGTCACTCTTCCCCAATCCTGTAGCATTCCATGGGGTTGTTCGATCCAAGTGCAGCACCTGGCACTTGGCTTTGCTGAATGTCCTACCAGTGGCCTCAGTTCATCAATCCAGCCTGGCCAGGTCCCTCCACAGAGCCTTCCTACCTCAAGCAGATCAACACTTCCACCCAGTTTAGTGCCACTTGCATTAAACTTACTGAGGGGTGCATCCAATTCCTTTGTCCAGATCATTGCTGAAGATATTAACAAGAAATGTTCCCAGTACTAAGCCCTGGAGAACACTGCTTGTTAACAGCCACCAAATGGATTTAACTCAATTCACCACCATTCCTTGGGCCTGGCCATCCAGCCATTTTTTCACCCAGAGAAGTAGTATCACAGATTCCAATCAGGAAGAGAACAAGTTAATTACTGAGAGAGACCAAGGCTATTATAAATTTCTTCCAAGAGTAGTGCTGACAGTCCTCTTACTGAAATATTCTATTTCACAAACTTGCCGTGGGGAGTACAAGGGTGTGTTCATGAACACACTCAGGAGCCTTAGGAAGACAATTCTTTAGGAGTGAGACAACAGATGTTGGTAAAAACTAAAAGTAGTAAAACATTGATGAAATTGGGAGTTAGGAGAAGGTTCCCAAAAATGATAAGCCTTTCTTCAAAAAGCACAGAAGAGTTTACTTTGCTCAGCTGAACAGAATAAAAGCTAAGAAAGGACACAACGAAGTAAACAGATAGAAAGAATTAAGCTATACAAGAGCTGCTAAAGAACATCAATTTAGTTTTAATGGACCCTTGCTAAGATTGGAAAAAAAACAGAAGACACAAACAACTTCCAACGGGAGTAGTAGAGTAAAAAGAAAAGAAATCCAACTGATAAACCATTTTAAGGTGATGTGATTATATGGTTTCCTGCGCAGCAAGACTTCACTCAATGACACACAGTTTCCTCTAGCTACATATTTCCAGCTATGTGAAGCAGCAGGCATGTGAGAGTACATGAGAAATTAACTGCTCTGCACAAGACTTTTCAAGGATAACACTGCCTGAAACTGAGTGCAGAGAACAGCTGTACCTACAGTATTGCCTACATTTTTATCATACAGCTGTGCCACAGAGTTTCTTTTTTTTCCCTAATTATTAAATCATAGAATCATTAAGGTTGAAAAAGACCTCAAAGATCATCAAGTCACACAGTCTGAGCCTATCACTATGTTCAAGTGCTGAGCTTCTCCTGTACTTTGAGAATTTCACTTAATTTCTCCTCAGTATGCTCACCTGTGCTTCACAACTTTAGAATTCAGTATACCAGAAAAATTAAAAGCTACTCTTCTCTTTTTTCCCCCACAATGCTTGATTCCTGCAGCCACCATTCCCAATGTCCTGCTGTCATGTTCAAGATGTTAGTAAGGACATGGTTAAAACAAACACCACCAAAAGCCAACAACTAGCATAAAGCAAGCATGTTTCCTGACAGGTGCAGCAAGGCCTCTAGAAGAGTAGATTGTCTCACAGCTTCTCCAGTATGCTCCCCTTTGAGTGAAGCTGAGAGTACTAACAAAATAGTCCCATCTGGACTGTAAAGCAATTTCAGAACAATTAGATATTCTAAAGCACTCCAGAGTATTTGCTTTGGAAAATACCAATATCCTTACAACAGCAACCTAGGAAATGTTTACACAGTGACTAGCTACCTTTTCAGACCTGATAAAGCCTGGTTCAGAAGTGGGAGCTATAATGACTGCAGCTCAGACTAGACAAGTCAACTGCTACAGATCAGCTTGGAAAACAGTAAGAAAGAGTAATGTTGAAGCAAAGACTGACAGAAAATAGGTAGAAGCCTAGGAACTGGTAAAACAAAATTAAAAAAACAAACAAACATAGCTGTAGTTACTTAATACAGAAGTCTAGAAGAGACATTATCACTTCTCTTGTGCCACAGGAAGTTAATACCCTGGAAATATGAGAAAAGAAACTACTGAGTTTTTGACTAGAGAAAGACTAAACAGATAAATATGCTGAAGCTTGATTTTTTTTTTTTTTAAATTAAAGAGGGTTGAAAACTATACAGAAAAAAAAAGAGTCCTTTTCTCCATCTTGCTTCCTTGTCACTCCAAGGCACAATGTTGGCAGTGGAGTGGTGTCAGAAAGGGAATGACCAAAAGCTTTGACACTGCAGCATGAAGCTACATGCATAGGACCATTTAAGCAGTGATGTATTTGTGTGTTCACACTGCCACTCCTGAGCATGACAAGGGAACTGACATTTACTTTACATGCTGAGGGATGTCCTAGAGAGATAACATGTAGTTACCAAACAGAACAGTCCCTGTTGCCAGACACTGCAAGCCTTCGTAACAACAGTCCTATTACCTGATCTGTCAAACACTAGGGTAACAAATGCATTAGCTATTGAGTAGTGGAAAACAGAAATGGTAAGAATCCTGGTGACCAAGACAAAAAGGCTCTTTCATGCTGAGGACAGGTGATAAACTGCTGCCTGGCAGCCTCATATAAACCTCCAGGGAAGTTCACAAGTGTCCTTGAGCATCTTCAGGTGCTGTTGCCACCTTTAGTCATGTCATTTCTGGGTCATTGTCTTGTTTGGCTGGTCAAAGCCTGCATCTCCTAATCCAAACACAATTTGTTCTGTTTCATCCATCTGCTTTTCCTTTTCAGGTATACTGCTTCTACATCAGAAGTCTGAAGAAACCAGAGTCAAAAGCTTCCATTTTTCATTGATATCACTTGGCAAGCACACACAGCTCAGTGTTTGGATGCTTAGTGTTACTCAACAGTAGCTGGAGAAGGATATTAGAAAAGACCAATAATGCCACCAGAAAAAAGTAGGGAATTTTATAGTTTTCCCTTCAAAACATAGAATTCCTACATTTTGAGAGCCAGTAGTCTGAGGAACACACCACAGTATGAGCACAAGGGCTTACACAGAATGTTATCTTGAGCTAAGAGTAGGAAACATGCATGCATTCTCTCAATTTAGTAGACACTGCTGTTCATAGAACAGCCAAACTAAACCTTTTCTGGTAAGTCAGACCCCTGCACACTAATGACAGCATATAAGCACTCTAAATTTCTGTATCTCTCAGTCTGTGGAGAAAAGTTTGGGATGCAGTTTAGTTAAACATTCATACAATTACCACTACAAAAACAAAACATGCCATGGTACTTACAGGATGTGACACAATACACTGCTTAACATGTTTAAGGCCAGTGAACAATTTGCTGGGTAAGAGACAGGAGGTCGAGCTGCTCAAGATAACTTTGTCACCAACAATAAGATCTAACTGACTGAAAATCTTCTTTTTCAGTTCCAGGTTCTCTGGAGTACATTCCTGGAATAAAACCAAAAATCAGTATTAGATGTCTTCGAATTCAACATACATATTTTAGTCTTCACTGATCCCACCTTGGCACCTAGGAACTCAACACAAATCATTGAATTCAATCAGCTTACATACACCACTGAGCCATCACAAAAAACCTTTCCCATATATAAAGAAATGGAAAGCCCAAGAGTTTCTCTATAGCAGAAGATGGACCACCACAGACCACAAGACATTTAACCCATAACAAATTATTCTGCTTTGTCTAAAATATAGACTTTTACTCATGCACAAAGATGACACAGTATGGAAGAATAAGACATGGTCTCCATTTTGAGAGAGTCTCACATGATAGAAGACAGTATTCTTTATCAGACAGGGTGGAAATGAATAGGTTTATCTCAAAAGAGGACAAACTTACAATCTTCAGAACTATGTCAGAAAACTCTAAGATGCAGTTCTGGAATCTGCATTGAAACAGCTCTCAGTGACTCTCAAGCTTAAAAAGCTGAAATATCTCCACTCATTCTATTTCTGAGAAAGATTTCTGAAGTAGAAGGCATGCTATCAGAACTTCTCCCAAAGCCACTGTGCATGTTAAGCACTGCAGTATTGTGTGAAATTTCACATATATGAGCCAAGAGGCACAATCTACAGGCACTAGAGCCTCAGGGTAATCCGCAGGAGCTGCTTGAAGGACAGCATGCCAAAGTCTGTAAGCATCGAAGACATGGGAGAATTAATACAGTGGATCCCACAAACAGGAAAGCATTCAGTCTACCACAAGAAGAAAAGCAACCTTTATTCTAGGCTTTTTTGAAGGACTTAAAAAAATCCAAATAGGATCCCAAACTTGCAAAACTTCAGCTTTCCCTTTAAAACATACAAAACATACATGCTGTATCCCAACTCCAAAAACCTTCCACTTGTTAGTACTTGATTCTGTTCTTCCTGCTGTGCAGAACTGCATGTAAATGTAGGGGAAAACACTAAATATTTAATATAATAAACAAATTACCAGTCATTTTAGACAGGCTCTGTGGCAGGAATTTCCAGGGCCTGAGTTCTTAACCCAGTAAATAGGTTAAAAGCAACTTGAAACCCCAAAAAATAAGCACGTTGCATGGAACAGGACTAAAAGTTCCATGATGCAGAAGAGATAAATGGGGTCATGTAAGAACTCCGGGTAGGGCACAAAGTAATAGAGGCCTTATCAAAACAAAATGATACTCTGCTTATAATTCTAAGATCCTTGCTTGCTGGTTAAGTTTAAATAGTTTCTTTTAGTACAGCCAAAGATGAAGAGAACTTTGCAGATACTGTTCAAGCTAATAAAAGACTTGCTCTGAATAGGTTTATTGTGAACTTGAAACCCTAAGCCTCTTCTCACATCAGATGATAATCAAAAAGGCAAACTCAAATCTGCTGGAAACTCAAACCTGCCACAGTTACGTAAGTTTTCTGAATGGGCCATTTGCTTGAAGTTTCTTGCATAGTGTAACAATTGTATTCAGGTTGTTGGACCACTGCAATAAAGTTTCTGTCCTCATCAAGCATGCAATTATTTTCTCAGAGATACCAATTCCCTGAAGAACAGGGGGGGGAAATTAAGCTCTAAACAGTCCATTAAACAGGAACCTTGCTTGCTGTCAGTTATGGAGCCTGGAAAGGTCTGAAGCTATTCTGTTTACCCTGAGAAAGAGAAGATCAAATAATGAGCAGATAAGATATGGTTTTAAAGCTACCATAGCCTCTCTCAAAGAATCACCACAGAAAGCTTAGCATACACCTCTGCGCATTTTAAGTGACACTGTATATTTCTGTGCCCTTTTTGTAGAGAAGATCACACTTCTCATTTGCAGTGAACAGTACACCTTTATTCCAAGGCCTGGGCACCTGAACAATGTTGCTACTAATATGACTTCAAATTTAAACCTTATTAGACATTATTTTAAACAGCCTGATTCGAGACAGATGTTAATTTTTAAAGCCTACCTTCTGTAAGAGTTGTATTGAATCAAAGGCATCAAGGTAATAAGTATTACACTATGCAAATACATGTTCAGATAACACATAGCAGCTCCTTGACCGGACTATGAACTCTTCAAGAACTACACAAAGATAAACACACGCTAGACTCTCTCCCTAGCACACAACAGGCAAAGTGATTGAGGTTTAGTTGTGCCCAGTTTAAAAGCTGCACTCATATGACGCAACCCCTTGAATGCCAGACACAGAAAGCTAGGGAGTTTTACCTGCTTAAATCCTGTGTCTTTGTGGTTTGGTACAGGCTTTTGACACCATGCTATCCACCATCTGTGTGTTTCCATATACGCCCACAACTTCATTTACCTATATTTAAATGCTGGCATCTGCTCAGGTTATTCCTAGCCATTCTCAGATATGCCAAGGTAGCAACTTGCCTGTACCACCTTCCAGGAAAACGCTTCCCAAAACACTACCTTGCAAAAGATCTTCTTCTTACACTAGCAACAGGAATCACTGCCAAGTCTGTGGATTTACTAGCACTAGGGGGTGAAAGAAACAAAGCATGACCTGAAATAAAGCACTGCAACACAGTGACACGGTCCTAAAACAAGTGGCATTGTTCAATACAATCATGGCGATATAAGATGAAAGGCAAAGCAGATAGTCAAAGCATGAAGGAGGTCAACGAGTAGCAACCATTCAGCAACAAGCAAATCATTTTCTCAAAGAGCATCTGGAGATGCTGTCACAGGGAGCAGCACTAAGCCCTCTCAACAGCAAGTATGGAGTCTGGTGGCAGTTGTCATGCGTAAGTCACTGATGAGTAAATGGGTTTGAAAGCCACAGCCTCACAATGAGTTCCCATATCCCCGCTAGATTTTGGCTGCTGCATAACATTCCAAACATAATGAAGAAAGCATTTCTACCCTGGAAATCTCAGTATGAAGATCTAGGATAACATTAAATTCCTGTGAGTGAGAATAGAACAATCTTGAACTCTCCTAGGCCTCTATGTATTCCATGACTGTATCCTACACCAGGGGATTCTCTAAGCAGATTTTGGCCAAAGTTGTTCCCCTGAAGTCTAAGGCTGCAATCCTACTTTTTGTCTTGCTGTTCCTCTCAGGATCCTCAGCTCTATCAGCCAAGGCTTCATCTCGACCTTCACGCCTCCAACCATTCTTTAAGTACGAGGTTCTGCACAGCATGCCCCCTCCTCAGCTCCTCAATCACATGTCAGGAAGTTACCATGAACACATTCCAGAATCATCCTGAATCATTTGTGCTATCCTGAGCTCCCTCTCCAGATATTGAGGCAGCTGAATCCCCACCATGAAGACAAGGGCCTGTGAAGTTTCTTCCAATTGTCTGGATAAGGCCCTTTCTTCTTGATCAGGTGGCCTGCAGCAGATGTCTACCAGGTCTTCTACAGTGGTGGTCCTGTTAATCCCAACCCACAGGCTCTGAACTGGCTTCTCATTCAAACCAAGGCAGAGTTCTGTGCATGCTAGCGCACAGCAGGTAACAAATCTCCTAGGTAGCTGTTTCTCTCCTACTGTTATCTTGCATTGCCTAACCTCTAAACACTGTACTTCATTGCCATGCTGCACTGGCAAGAGTGCCCTGTAACCTTGTCCTAACCACAACCACAGCAGAAAATTATTTTCAAGAGTTCCACAACTTCCCTCCTCCCAACAGACTCAGTAGGGCTTCAAGTAGCAGGTAAACTGTTAGAAGCCATAACCACTTTGATGGCTCCAAGGACATTCTTCGTCTTCTGTTGTTAGGTAAGGATGTCCAAACATGCCACAAGCCCTAGCTCTGATCCTCTATTTCTACACATACAGCTTACACCATTTAAGTGTTCTCAGCCTTTCAGTGCTGCAATTTAGCTGACGATTTTGAGATACTTCTGTAGCACAGTTCCGAGCCAAGCAACTCTCTCATCAAATCAAGAAGCAGCAGCAGAAGCTTTCAAAGCACCAAACTATCCCACAAGTAGCACCCAGACTGTCAGCGCTTTTGCAAGACAGTTCAGCTTTTTGTGGGAATATGAAGATCTTCACAGGATCAAGAGACAAAGACTTTGGAATCTCAGAAAGCAGCTTTTCTGTAAGCTTTTTTGCCTAATCCATTCGTACAAATACTTCCATTATCTTCTACAGTTATAATCCATTAGAAAAATGACTTCCCAGAAAATACTTTCAGGCATGACTGTTTTATTTACTACCAAGCCTCTTTAAAATGTATTTCTAAACCAAAGCCTGGCAAACATAAATGTACATAAGGCAGGGACCTACAGATATCAAGCAGCATTCAGGTTATCTGTATAAAGATAGGTATTAAAAAAACCTGGAAAGACTTGAAAGTAATAAACAGATTTCAAAGCATTAATTTTACCACATCTTAACAACAACAATATTAACAATTAAAAGGTTATTGTAAAAACCTAGTTGACTTCTGAAAGAAAAAAGTATATATGCCAAATTAATCTCTCTGCAATTTAATTATATCTCCCCAGTACTACTTGCAAAGTCGAGGTTACTGAACTGGGAGTTCAGTAAAGTAAAATACTGGTTGTTTTGGGGGGGTTGTTTCTTTGTTTAAAATTTTTAATACCAAAACAAATAATTACATCAAAATGCTACTTTTTTCTTCCAATATTGCTATTTAGCTCAACTATCTGCAATTTTTTCATGCAATAAATAGGTTTGGCAATCTCACAAAGTTCAAAATAATAATAAGTATTATTATTTTTATTGCAATTTCAGATGTAAGCACTTGACTGCAAGGACTCTGGACTTTGCATCTTGCTCCTGCTGAGAGCAGTGATGTAGTTTTAGATGACTACTCCGAGATATTTTAAAGATGGACAGTATGTGGTCATACTAGTATACTAATTAAGACAAGGTGCTAAATAAAACCGCATCACTTCAAACTGCAAGGATAGTGGAGAGAAAACTAAGCTACTTTAGTCTCCTTTTAGAAGGTGTTGTTTATTACCCTCATGGAATCATAGAATCAACCAGGTTGGAAGAGACCTCCAAGATCATCTAGTCCAACCTATCCCGCAGCCCTAGCCAGTCAACTAGACCATGGCACTAAGTGCCTCATCCAGGCTTTTCTTGAAGACCCCCAGGGACGGTGCCTCCACCACCTCCCTGGGCAGCCCATTCCAATGGCAAATCACTCTCTCTGGCAAGAACTTCTTCCTAACATCCAGCCTATACCTACCCTGGCACAACTTGAGACTGTGTCCCCTTGTTCTATTGCTGGTTGCCTGGGAGAAGAGGCCACCCCCCACCTGGCTACAATGTCCCTTCAGGTAGTTGTAGACAGCAATAAGATCACCCCTGAGCCTCCTCTTCTCCAGGCTAAACAGGCCCAGCTCCCTCAACCTCTCCTCATCTAAGGGTATATGTGGGGTCAGCAGCTGTGTGAGATACACACACTCTTGCTCAGTGTATAGCGTTAACACTCCAGGGGGAGTAACCCTGAACCTGATTCTAGGGGTCTTGACCACCACCAGGTGATGCTTAGCTCACTCCCCCACTTCCTGTCCTATAAAATGAGGGGGACTTCCTGTTCCTCTCTCTCTCACCCTGCACCTCACTCTGCACATCACCACCCCCTGCATACCACCACACCAGGTGGCAGAGATGAGGCAGCCAAAGCCACCACCACAAACTCGGGCTGTATTTATACATTTCGAATTTTGCTATTTTCCCTTCCCTATTCCTTGTAAACTTCCTGTCATAAATAACAGGCACAAACTGGCGTTCATGCAGAGTAAGACTTTAATAGAGTCACAGGAATCAAGCAATGTACAGGCCTGGGTGCGGGGGGAGGCTCTGCTCTACCCTAACGCACACCCTTTGCCTTCAGTTGTCTCTTTTTATACCCTATTCTATTACATATTCATTACTAATTCTAACAAAAGGTTGGGTTTTCCTTATCAGTTTTAGGAATGGGAGGTGTCTCTTCCATGCATGTCTCTTTTTATCCAGTGGTCCCTCTGGTGGTGTTCAGTGATGAAGTAAGGGGTCTTCCTCAAGTGTCCTTTCCATGAACTCCAAACTAGTAGTGTCCTTTGTATGACTCTTCCTGTTTGCTCATGCCAAAGGCTGTCTCTTCCACCTGCCTCCCTCCTCCACCAACCTTTCTAATTTCTAATTATTTATTGCTATTATCTTAAGCCAAGTGTATGGTTTTGTGATGGTTGTGCAAGGAGGAATGCAGCTCCATTCAAAACTCCCCTTCCTCCCTGTCTGTGGCCTCTTGCCACGAATTGATCGGATCAAACATATATTTCTCACACTTCCCTACCTCAGATACCCTTTTAAGTTATTGTTAAACTTTTCCTTTTAACTTCCAAATCGAGTGAGATTGATTTATTCGGGTGTGCTTACCTCTCTCTCTCCCTATGTCTAATCCCTTTCTTTGGGAAAGGAGGGGGAAGAGGGGAGGGCACTCTACAGATTGTTATTGGTTCTATCAAATTTATTAGAGTCTCTGGGAATTTTAACTAGAATCTAGACACTCACCATTGTACATGTTTGAGATTCATTCAGAAAACCTTTAATAAAATTCAAAACCCCAACTACAGGACAGTAGATCATAGAATCATAGAATCAACTAGGCTGGAAGAGACCTCCAAGATCATCCAGTCCAGCCTATCACCCAGCCCTATCCAGTTAACTAGACCATGGCACCGAGTGCCTCAGCCAGTCTTTTCTACAATCCTATTCTGGAGCCGTTGTAAAAGCAACAGTTAAAACTGTCTGAACAGGCTAAACTATTTTTTTTTAAACCCAATTTAGGGCTACAGCTCACTTCAAATCTAAAGTGATAGCTTCTTGTTGTCTTGAATTTATGAGCTCATACTGGTGCGAAATTTGATGCTTCTTAAATCACTACCTCTTGAGTGACATGGAAGACTGTCCACCACATGATACTGTACAGGTAAATAACACTTTGTGAACTAAAATCCAGCATTTAGATGGAAACATTCTCTACTTTTCTAAAGTTCAGGAATGTACCCCAGAGTCATAAAAATATCAAGTTACTACCATTTTATACTGTTCAGAATAATTAACTGAGTCACAATTATCTGTTCAACCTCTAGTAAAAATACAAAACAAGATCTGAGGAAGTACTACAGAACTTCCAGAACTACATCTTCTAAAATACCCTAAAATAATCAAACTAGCAGATTTTGAAGGGTTTGAGGAGACTGAAGATTTTTGTTTTGCTTAAAACACAACAAAAGAAGGCAAGTTTTGTTTCATCTAATGTCAGTATCATGCCATTAAGAGATCCAACTTTTTCCATGATGTTCATCTGCCTTCCAAAACTTGCAAAAGACAAACTGATCAGACCACTACAGGAGAGGTGAAGATCCTCTTTTGTTCTCTCAGGGAAGGGCAACAAGATCTCGAACAAGTTGATTGATATCCTCCCTCCAAAATCTTCTCTCAAAGTATTGGATCTTTTCTGTTTTCTTCTACTGTGGTTGCATCTACCACGAAAAACAGACAAAGTGAGCTAGGAAAGACAATGGGGAATAAAACAGCCCTAGAAAAGATATCAGGGAGCACTGAAAAAGAACCCAAAGAGCAGGACTGGGTACAATGACAGTTATGCTAAGAACTGCCTCCTGTAATGCACAGGATAGACAAGGGAGTAAATGTCAGAAATTTTGGAAGGACAAAAGTCTATCCAGAAGCTGCACCAAAGCAGTGATACCCAAAAGTCATCTTTCAGTCCAACTTAAAAACCAACTTGATAACATATTTCACAGCAAGTCTTTGAGATCAGACTGTTTCAAACCCTGAAATCAGAAAAAGAGTTTTCTCAAAATCTCTACCAAGTTGGCAAGTCAGACCAGATGCTTTAAACTAGCTCCCTCAGAAGCCAAAATATAACCTTGGGTGCCTCAGGCCAGTGTTTAAAACAAAACCTGGCCTAAAGCTTTATTTACCCAGCTGAGAGCACACAGATCCACATTTGTCTGTCCAATGCTCAGAGCTGACCAGTGACCAGTCCAGAAGAAGCTACATCACTGCAAGGCTTGCACACTCTGTTTCAGCAGCTTTGTATTTACAGAGCTATGTCATGAACACAGATTCCAAACTGGGATGATCTTCTAACCTAAGAGTTCAAGACAGCTGAAGACTGAAGCAGATATTCCCTAATCAACAGAAAGGTTTCTTGAAAGACACAAGAAAAATAACAAGCAAAAAGGAAAAAAAGGATAAATACCTCAAGACCACAAGGCACAAGTTACAAGTTTAGTTTCAACTCCTTGCCAGTCTGCTTTGTTTCATGCCACATGAAATGATCTTCCAGCCACCCTTCATGCCCAGCTTCAACAAGCCTGGCCAGGTCTTGCAACTCATGAGTGTACAGAGCAGCTCAAGAATCAAGACTATGGTCTTACCAAGACCTCACCCTCCTCTGAGAGCTAGCAAAGTTTATTATTCTGTTATTATTTTTTTCTAAAGTATTTAGAAGGATACATTTTCACTTTACTAGCATTGTGACACAAAATCATGCAAGTCCTGCACTGATTTTTTTCCCCTTATATTAGTTATGAACTAGATACACATACGCTCAAGTCTTGTTTTAGTAGCGAAAGAAGAACTAGTAAGTTCAGGATCAAATAACCATGTAAGGGCAAAAGATAAAAGTCACTATATATTTGTGCAGGAAAGTTAAGAGCACAATATTAAGAAATATTTACCTCCCAGTGATATTGTCATGCCAAGCCCATTATAGTACAAACATAGACCATGGATTCAGAATAATGGATAACAGAAGAGGTATTTCAGAATTAAAGCTTTCAGTGATGCAAGAATCTTGCAGTGCACTTTCACCTAAATACTTTAGGTTATGTACTGACTTTAAGTTGCATAGAAAGCTGTTAGATGTGAAACTGCATCATTTCCATATTTTTCTCAGTGAATACCATTTAAGAGAAAAGAAAAAAACAAACTGATTTCCTTCTGATGTTGATGCAAAGCACACTAATCCTCGTAAGTTACTTTCATAAAAATGCTCAGGAGTGGAAATAGGTAAAGTAGTATGTGTCAAGATAAATGTTGTTTTAACTCAGTCCTGATTATTCCCTGCATCTTTTTCACTTTTATATATTTGCTAGCAGCATTTAAGAAGTTCCATTTTCTTACTACTTCATCCCATTCATTCTAAGTTCTGTCCCATGAAAACACGACATAAGGCAACAGTTTGTATAAGTAATTCAGGGAGTGCAAACTGCAGGAAAATTTTTCAAGCAAGAAGTGGATTTACTCTGCAAAGGCCAAATTTGAAAGGAAGTTAATATTTAATCAACTGAAAGCCAGGAGGAAAAAAATGCAGCTCTCATGGAAGTCTTCTGACAAGTTAATCAGTAAGTTATATCATTAGGCAACAAAAGAGAGTTCTCTATATTCAACTAACATTAATGCAACTGATGTTTTTAAGTAATTAAAAATCAGTACACTTGCATTCATAAGTTACTATTAGTTGGTTTTGTCCTTCCAGGTTCAAAGCTGCACTAGATAATGTTTCTGTAGGTTGATGTGGTTCAGCCAGAAAGCAGCCTATTCATTGGTGAAATAAAGCTGTGAGCCTGGAATTAAGATCTTTTAAAATCTATTCCACTCCTCTTCCAAAATCAAAGACTATGTCAAACAATTTTCCCACTTGAATATTCTATATTTATTAACACTTTGCATCAAACCAAAAGCTGATGGTACAGTCTGAAACTCAGGAGCTGATATGAATACCACTGAAAGTGTTTCACACATAGGATTTGTTACCCATGGACATATTGCATTCAATTTACTTATTTATATGCTAAACAGCTACATGCTAAGAGACATCAGAATGGCTAAAGGAACACAAAATAGTACCAGAAAGCCTGAGTTACCCCAGATAGACTGTCACAATTCGGAGACTATCAATGCAACACTGCTGTGTCAAACGACCTGAAGGAAACAGAGATTCCTCTCAAAGGTTTGCACCATTAGGATGAGAGGCAAGAGACTAAAGTTGTGAGAGCAGAAATTCCAATTAGGCATTAAGAAAGAAGTTTCACAATTAGAGTAATCATTACTGTAGAAAGTTATCCAAAACTCTACTGCATAAATCCTGGGCAAGCTGATATAAATTGGTCCTGCAAAAGGTTGGATGACTTCTACAGGTCCCTTCCAACTCAAAATTACTTTGATTCTGCAACATTTGCCCAATGCCTGTTTACTAGATCAGCTGATGAGAGAGGGAGAGGCAAGGAGAATACAGCCCTCGATTTAATTTCTGAAGTAGTACAAAGGGCCTTGTTCAAAAATCTTACTACTGAAATGCCTCTCTAACAAGAGCAATAATCCACTAAAATTCAACATCTGTCAGAGCAACAAGAACTATGATCTCCATGACAGCTGTGGCTAGCTCAGAAGATAATAAAGTGAAGATGCTGCAAAGATGCAAAGTAGCATACAGAGAAAGTAAAGACACCATATGAACATGCCAGGTAGAACAAAAAGCCTGGAAATGCAAAAATAGACAGGCAGAACTACAAGACCCTACTGAAAACAAGACAGCCTTCACAAAGTTGATGTGGTAGCCAAATGAACATGGTTGTGTAATATTGTTATTATATCAAAGTAAGACAAAGGAGACACTACCACCCCAACACCCTCACAATTCACAAGAGGAAAACTGTAAAAGATATTTTTCACTTTCTTCAAAATGCATGGAGAAGGACCAAAAGGTGATCAGAGTACAGAAGTGCTGTCGGAAAAACACAGAGCAGTGATTTATTTATTTGCAACTGTTCTGTTTTTCTAATCCTTGCAGAAAATCAAAGCCTTAGTCTTGAGAATTCAGAGTCCATCTCAGATTGGACAAAGCTGAAGAAGTCAAAGGATAAAGACAGAGGAACCAGAACCATGCTGATATTTTGATACAGTTGAAACATGATTGGACACATTCCGATAAGGTTGCAATACACAACTCACTTGAAACCAAACTGAATAAAACAATATTTTGAGAGCAGAAGAGTGGCAAGCAGACGCAGCTTTTCAACAATAAGTCTTCAACTATAAGTCTTATGTTTCTATCAAACAAATTCACAGAAGAGAGTAGCCCCAAATGAGAATTACCTATACAGGGAAGGTTAAAAGCAGCTTTTCTGAGTGAAGTCCTGACTCACAGAGCTAGTTGAACTCTCTAAACCAAGCAGAAAGCACAAGCATTTAAGTCATACGGCTGATGCGGGTCTGAATGCCCAGAAGTCTTCCAATAAGAATTAATAAAAGCATTCAAGGAAGTTAAATGGTCACAGATGAGATAAAGGGATCTTTCAAGGATAGTAACTGGTAAGGAAATAGTAAGCAAAAGGTAGGAAAAACAGTCAGTTCTTACTCAGTGGAAGATGCTGACCAGTGCTGTTTCACAGATGTCTGTACCCTTAGTTATATCCATTCATAAATGACCTGAAAGTTAGTTCACAAAATTAACTTGATCATCATGATTACAGCCACAGAGATTTGCAGACAGACTTTACAGGACTGAGTGACTAGACAATGAATTTGCAGATTAAAAAAATCACTGCAAGATACATATGTGAAAACAATAATATAAAGTGGCAAGCTCTGAGCTCATTACTAATGAAGGAGTAAGATATTTGGGTAGCAGTATACATTTTCATGATCTGGAAAAAAGGAAGTGAATAGAAAATAGTATACCACTGTAAAAATCAGTAACAAATTCACTCCTTGGCCTCAGAGTGAGGCTTTGATCTGCCTCCTATCCTCTGTTACTCCACCTCAAGCTTAAGAGGAGAAAACATCTAGAAATCTGTTCTTGTTCAGTTAAATTTGTTGTTAGGGATGCATTTAAACTAAGCAGACTGTGAGATTTACAGCCTGAAACACTACAAATTGTAAACTCTTGGGTGCAACACATACAGGCAGAGCTAATTAATGGTAACTAATGGGTAATGGACAATTCATACCCAGAAATGGTCCACAATTCACATATTCCCTGAACTATAGCCATGCCAGTGAGCAAACTAATAGGCACCCAAAGACAAGAAGATTCAGTAATTTAGCTTGTTCCCCATCTCAATTTTACTTAGGAGCATAGATTCCATCCCTGTATATCAAGCCCATTTTTAATACTCTACCACTCTGAGATAACTGCTTTTGGCTGCAGTGCTCCTTCACAGTCACCCCTGGCATACTCATACTCCCTGTCTCCCACAGATACATGATGTGGAAGAAACACATTTTAGTCCCAGCACTGGAATGTGTGGTGTTCCTGCAGAGAAAATCTCTCCCTCAAGAATTGCCCACCCATCTTCCCCTCACATTCATCCCTCTAGCAGGTACAGTCTCTGTTACACATAGAGGTCTGCAATTCTCTTTTGGCTTAGCTGTCAGCCTTGCCTAACATGATCTTGAAGAAACGTGCAAAGACTCTCAAATGGAAATTCTGCAAAGAGGCACAGCCTCTCACGTTAGGGTACTAGGCTAGAAAGAACTTCAATTTTAATGAGCAACTATCCTTATAAGGTTAGGATGCTGAATTCTCCACTACCCACCTACTGCACAGCACAGCTCTTGACATCTTTCTGAACTGTTTGCTCAGAGTTGTCAAATCTTTGCTTACCTGAATGAAAGTAGCGCCCTCTACTGCTGTCTTCAGGTCTGTACAGACGCTAATGAGAGACAGTTGCTGCTCTGCACTTAAAGATCCTTTCAGGAATCCCGACTCTTCCAGCTCTTTCATTTGTTTGCTGGCAGAAACAAAATACACATTTAGCCACTATTAATTTTTATCAAAGTTTCTTAACAAACCAGTACTACTAAGCTATTTGCCATGCCACTGCATAGATTTATGCTCAAAAAGCCTAAAGTTCAACTATGGAAATTTCTCTTTGCTCATGCATCTTATTTTTATTTTTTAATTCTCTTCAAGCACAGACAGCTCTAAGACCTACTTCTAGATGTAAGCTTACCATCACCTCAAACCTATTTTCACACTGGTGCAGGAGCAGCAAGAGTTTCTCTAGTAAAAACTGCTGAGAAGAAAGGTCTCCTTAACATACTTCAACCAGCTTTACAAAAAACATCTCTTCTGTTATGAAGACTCAATGTAAGAACATGGTTTAACTGTTATAAAAGTGATAGTTTGAAGCAGGCTAGAATGTTTTGGTGAGAAGAAATGGATTACAGGCTGTGAAAGGAAAACAATGGTGATGTCTACTTTGCTCATAGGCTTGCTGAGATGTATAGGAACAAGAAATAAAAACATAAATAACCACTCTCACTGGGGCTGCTGGCTGAGCTGCATCTTACTCTCTAACCTCACCCTCCATTTTGGACTAATCCACTTTGCTTCCTAACCCCCTGGACAAACCTCTATTCTTCCTTGGGACTGGGGTAAGGTTGAGAGGGGTAGGGGGAAGGTGAAGGGGTGGTTGAGAGCCCCCTCCTGGGGACTCAGGTTTCTGGGAGGGGAGTTGTGTTTCTGTATTACTTTCTTTTACCTTGTATATTTCTGTATGTAACTGTATATACTGTAAAGATCTGCTTGTATATTGTGCTAAGCTGTAAATAAATAGCTTCATTCATATTCCCAGAGCCAGCTGAGTCTAGTCTGGGTGATTTCTAAAGAGTGGGGGGGCAGGGAACACCCAAACCACCACATGTTTTAAAATCAAATAAATATATTCCATACAGCCAGGAGCCTTTCCTAAAATAATCCCTATCACTATGCACCTTTGGGTTGCATCTCCTCACTCTCTACCAGTGACACTGTGACACCCATCAGTAATCCTGACTGTATCTGACAGGGAGCAAATGGACCGCAGCTCCCAGTTGCTTTGTGAAGTTTTGGGAGGCATCATTTATTTTCCCCCACAGCACTTCAAACTAATTGAAAGGGGATAGGGATGTAGCTCATACTGACTCTTCTTTATACTCTTTTCAGACCACCTGCTGACCAACGTGTGATAATGCACTCATCTTTGTCAAACCATCCTTTTATTTAGAGGTCTTTACTGTCAACAAATACTGACTCCATCAATCAAATAAAAATACTAAGCTTCCTTCTCCAGATTTTCCTAAACAAACTGATTTGGATTCATCCAACCTACCCTGTCAACATGCACTTCTGAAACGGCCTTCAGCTTTCTTTTAGAGAAGTGGTAACTCTTTAAGGTGCATTTGTCTCATCCTTTTTAGGCATCTAAGTATGCAATGCATACTGCTTTATAACCGAAGGACCTATTTCCCCCAACCAAAAGAAAATAGCTCAGAATGAGCTATTTAGAGCACAGTATTCTGAAATAAAAAATGAAAACTGATAAGGATTTATCTAAAGACAATCCAGCTTCTACTTTACTGAACAGAAGCAAGTCACAGCAGATTCACCAGGCCCTCAGATTGAGCTGGCTCATCAAGTCTTTTGAAGAATCTACATTTTACTTCATCATTCATGTAATTATGCTGTGTCCAAAATCCCCAAAGCAAATATAGGGTCTAGTACATTTATCATGGCTTTAAGACATAAATATCTGCTGCTGAAGTTACTGTGATGTCTTTCCTTCTATTCGAGTTGTTAAAAAGAGGACATTTGTTTTGCAGCATCAAAACAGGTTTCCTAACCTATCTTTCTGACACCAACCCACAGCAGCAATACCTTATCCAAGAATCAGCCTCACTAAAAATCAAGATAAAGAGCACTTGGTGGCCACTTACCAGTAGCCAAAAACACATAGTGCAGTTCTGCTCCTGGTCTAGCATAAGTAAAAAGAAATACCTTCATGTAACCATGGTCTTTGTACATTAAATCAAAGTATTTCAAATAACTGGGAGTAGTTCACTTGTCAGAAGAGGCTGTTTGAAGCTAGTTAAGGTGACAGTGCACTTCCTGAAATCAGAGCATGCACTCATACTTCAGATTGGGAAGAACATCAACCACAACAACTATCTACATGCATGCACACACACAGTGCTAACTCCTGCAAGCATTAACTTTCTCCTCTTCAGCGAGCTGCTCCAGCAATTAAGTCCACATAACTATTTCTGTACTGAAAGTTCTAACATTTCCTCTTGATTTTTGTCAGAAATTATCACAGACAGGGATTTCTGGTTCTTTCAGGTAAATCATGCCTGGGTAAGTAGCTAGGGGTTTGCAATTTGTTTACACTGAAGAAGAGTTTTGAAAAGGTTAAGAGTCATATAACCCTTAGAGACTGCTCAGGTTTGTCCTGTTGACTTCCCTGAAGTCCCTTAGGCTTGGTGCTGAAGTAGTTTTTCTACTAGTTTATGCAGTTCAAAACTCATCAAAAGAGTTCTGTTAATAGCTTTCTGCCTTTTTCCTCAAATATAGGTTTAGACTTAAAAACCTAGACCTTTCCTACCCAAAGCTAAAATAGTTAGAATTTCCTTTCAGTAAGTTTTGTTTAAGAGCATTTTTCAAGGAAGAAGAAAAAAAGTTAGAAAATAGTAAATCATGCCCAGACATCTCCCACCACTTCCACTGCAGCAAAGTCACAGAAATCAGCAGGAAATACATCGAGTCTCTGGAAGAATTGCCCGTTTGGTTTCTTTACACTGCAAACAGACAGCTGGAAAGCACAGACTTCTGCCTCTTGAGAAACAGGACACTTGGGCTCCATTTTCCAACCTGACACAGTAGCTAAACAGAAGCTCCATCCAAGAATTCTAGCACACTTTAAGTGACAATGCTTCATCTGTAAAGAAATACAAGCACCTAAGATAAAGTACCCAAACTTGTGGCTCCTTTACACCTCGTGATGGCAATTGATAAGGAACCTATAATTGAAAAGGTCTTAACCATCTATTCATCAGATATAAATCTCCCAGGTGCTCTTGGCCAATCCCAGCATACTTTTGCTCACAGGCTGCATACTCCTTTAACAAATTCTTGCATTTTAAAAAGAGACCACAATAGAATTATTTCATTTTTTAAAGAAGGTGAAGTTCTTGCTCACTTTCTGTGCAATTTTACACTCATCTCATCCTTCCTGGTCCTCCAAAACACCAGAACATTTGATAACGGAGGGATTCAAAAAGGATGAATTACTAGACTAGGAGATCTGGCTTTCATTTTTGTTCCACAAGCTCTTACAGAAGTTGGCAGCACCCGTCTCCTATTGTTCACCTTTCCTCCATTGATAGTGCTGACCATCCTGTCACTTATGCTTCTCCATCACAAATGTTACACGTGACACTGTGCACTGAGAATACCATTCCTTAATTAACATGCAAAACTATTAACTCCATCTTTTAGAACTTAAAGTTGGAAAAAGTTTTTTTTTCCCTGCTAAACAAACAAAAATCTTCCTGTTTAACATCAGTTGTCATGTTAGTATCACAGTATCAGAGTATTATTAGGATTGGAAGAGACCTCACAGATCATCAAGTCCAACCCTTTACCACAGAGCTCAAGGCTAGACCATGGCACCAAGTGCCACATCCAATCCTGCCTTGAACAGCCCCAGGGACGACGACTCCACCACCTCCCCGGGCAGCCCATTCCAGTGTCCAATGACTCTCTCAGTGAAGAACTTTCTCCTCACCTCGAGTCTAGATTTCCCCTGGCGTAGCCTGAGGCTGTGTCCTCTTGTTCTGGTGCTGGCCACCTGAGAGAAGAGAGCAACCTCCTCCTGGCCACAACCACCCCTCAGGTAGTTGTAGACAGCAATAAGATCACCTCTGAGCCTCCTCTTCTCCAGGCTAAACAATCCCAGCTCCCTCAGCCTCTCCACGTAGGGCTGTGCTCAAGGCCTCTCACCAGCCTCGTCGCCCTTCTCTGGACACACTCAAGCATCTCAATGTCCCTCCTAAACTGGGGGGCCCAGAACTGAACACAGTACTCAAGGTGTGGTCTAACCAGTGCAGAGTACAGGGGCAGAATGACCTCCCTGCTCCTGCTGACCACACCATTCCTGATGCAGGCCAGGATGCCACTGGCTCTCCTGGCCACCTGGGCACACTGCTGGCTCATGTTCAGGTGGGTGTCAATCAGCACCCCCAGATCCCTCTCTGTTTGGCTGCTCTCCAGCCACTCCGACCCCAGCCTGTATCTCTGCATGGGGTTGTTGTGGCCAAAGTGCAGCACCCTGCACTTGGAGCTATTGAACCCCATCCCACTGGACTCTGCCCATCTGTCCAGGTGGTCAAGGTCCCGCTGCAGAGCCCTTCTGCCCTCCAAAATTTAATTTATTTAAATTAGTATGGTTGTTTAAATTATGGAACAGGGAATAGGTGCATTATTTACATTTTGCCCTTCCTTCCTAGGAAATTTTGCCAATATATTTATTGGCACTTTCGTTGTTTCGTTCCACAAACTAATTTTAAGTTTTCCAAATGTTAGATGCTCTCTACAATCCCTAGAATGCCACAAAGGTGTGGGCAAAGGAAGGGAATGTCCTCGGATACAGTAAAGCACAAAGCAGACTGCTTGTACGTGCAGCAGTGCACTGCTGACCTCTAGTGGAGGACTTCAGGGTGAGCATCCCTGAGGATTAGCTTACTGCAGCACATGCCCACAGCACCTCACAGCTCTTCACTCTGCGTAGCTTGAAGAATTGTGACACAATTCTCCAAAAAAACAAAGAACCTATGTCAGTGAGAAAATACTTCCTTTTCGAACTCACACTTTGTCTATCTCCAGAGTTTTACTGCCGTAATTGATTGTAGATGTCTATACCCTACTATGGGGTAATGAGCCCACATTTATGCATAAGGCACCCAGTCATACCTGGCCACAAACTCACTGGAATGCCCTCGGTTACACTTCCTACTCTGAAAGTCTTTAGAGAAGGACCTTGCAAGTGGCACTGACATTTGATGCATTTTGTCCATGCTCCACTGCCTCACCTTTATCGATAGATACCATTGGGCAGCCATAGCATAACCAATCATTTATCATTTCTTTGCTATTTGTACTTCTGCTGTTCAAGCTAACAGTGTGCTACCTTTATGGAACTACCACTTAGCACCCATTTCTGTGCAGAACTGAAATAAAACAGGCATCTTGACTCCTTCTATTGATTTGTCTTTGCACACCGGGTAAAGAACCCAGATTTGAGACAAGATCAATTGCAATGCCTCCAAATCTAGTGAGCTAAGTAAACTCGCTGGTTATATCTGCCAAAATCCTTTTGACATCTTTGCATTAGAATTGACAAGTATATGCTTGGAAACCTTCCTGCTACGAAGCATTTTCCATGGTTCTCTTTGTTTTGTTTTCTTCCAGGTTTGGGTTCAGTATGGAAATTCTTACCAAAACTAAAGTAGGCATATGTAAAATAGAGACCCACACCTCACATCCCTGCTCCTGATCATGAAGACTCAATCTGACACCTGGATAATCACAGAAACTGTCTGAAAGGTGCCCTGGGAAGTCTCAAATCCAGCTTTCATCTACAGCAGAAATATTCATAGAATGGTTTGGGTTGAAAGGGACCTTACAGGTCATTTAGTTCCAAACCCCACCACCATGGGCTGAGAGTCCTTCCACTAGACCAGCTTGCTCAACGCCTCATCTAGCCTGGCCTTGAACACCTCCAGGGAGAGGGCATTCACAACCTCCTTGCACAATCCATTCCAATGTCTCACCACCCTCACTGTAAAGATTTCTTCCTAATATATTGCTAATACCAGATCTGGTTAGCCTTGCTTCTGTGTAGCCAGGCCTTGAGAGACATTCATGTACCAGGCAAACATGAACACCATAACTATTCTCAAAACACAGGTTTTGCCTTATTTAAATGGTATATTCCAGCAGCCCAGGGGACTGGCTGCCACACAGGAACAAGGTGAGAAGCTAACACTTTTGCTTCAAGGTGTTTTCTAGTACAGAACAGCCAGGCAGAACTTCTGGAAAGATAGAATCTACCCCTTTCCAAAGCCTCTAACATTTTCTGGTTAGTTCTGCAAATAATGCAATTTTCCCCAGCTAGTTCATTGCACCTTTTTGGAGGGGTGGCACAGGAAAGGTGGACAGCGCAGAGATAGAAATAAAAGGTAAAATCAGGCCTATTATTTATGACAAGCCTGATGTGCCAGTGTCAGACATTCATTATCAATATATACTTGAAAAAACCTATCTGTTTTTTATGCCCTAACTTTACCAGAAGTAAGGTCACCAATGCTTTTTTCTGCCTCCAGTGCCTTTTTCTGCCTTCTCCGTCTGGTTTGTTGTTCATAGCAACTGTGCTCCTACAGCACTGAAAAACTTATGGTCACTTAGTGAAATATGGCACTTTACTAGATACCAAGTCTAATAAAAATTATGACTGAATTAATACTCAATGAAGACGAAGTGTAATATTCTGACCTCAGAGCTGCTTAGCTCCAACTCTTTGAAGGTCTGACGTCTTTGAACCACACAGTTACTTACAGACAGATGCATCTGACACAGAAGTAATTCTCACAGAACAGCCTGCCTTTTGAGTCTATGCTCAGTACTGCACAACCTTAGCATCATATATCAGTTTTTAGGAGGCAGAGTTCTGGAGAAGTCTGTTCTGGAAAAAACAAAACTCACTAATAAGTTATTATCTTTTTAATTAATTTAACAAACAGAAGATCAAAACTGCTTCACTTACAATCAAATATTTCCATGTTTTGATACCTGTATTGCATTTCACATGCATCTATGTAACAAAAGCAGCAATAGTGATTTTATGTGCCCATATCCCCAGGTACAACTTCACAAAGTCAACTTCAGCCTGTCCCAGATTCTTCTACTTGGGCTAAGAGAGTAGAGGAAGGATCATTAGTAGTAAAGACTTGCAGTATAAAATTACAGTTTAATGCAGTTGAATATAGTAATGTAGTTTTAAAAACAATGTTCTATTTATGTTTTAGCACAGACTACTTGCCAAGATCTTCTATGATTTTTTTTTTCCTGAAGTTAACTATTAGCCTTCATACGTACAACTGTTTGGGCCTTATATATTAAAACCAGTTACCTGCTCCTGAGTCCTGAAGGAGATACAGTTTTGTATCTAAGTAAATATCATATTTAACCAGCACCTATTTCTAGAAAGAAACTACAGGACATATGTGCAAATATCCAAGTTTTAGTGTCCTCTTAAGCATCAACTAAACTTTCCCCCCTGCAGCAGACTTTCATTACACATGAAAAAAATGTTCTGTGTAAAACATGAACTAGTAACACAGAGTAAAATATACAATATTTCCACTGTAATTAACTAATCTTTCCTCAGTAGTATAATTATGAGGAGAACAGCAGCATAGCAAGTACTTGAAAAAGTTTAGATTACAAGACGTGTGAAAGATTTGGGTGCACATGCACTAAAGCACCTCTGCACCATATATTTGAGGATTACTTCAGGAATTGGGTGCTACTTATTTGTCTAATTCTCATTAATTGGAAGTTTTGCCATCTTACATTCGAACCAGAACCACATTGCCTCAGAAAAAAAAAAAGCACACTGGCTACAAAAAGTTAAATTTCCCAAGGCAGGTTACCAGAGCTTGTCAACACAGCATGTCAGACTACAGTTAGTCAAGTGTGACATAAAGCTGTCCATTAGTTTCTTCAGCCAAAAAACAGTTGTTCCATTAGACCAGACACTGGTTAATAATGCCACTAGTACACACAGTTCATTTTGTGTATCAGGGCACTGACCGCCATGTGTCTGGCAACAGGTAGATAGGTAGTAAATCCATTACCACATGTTAGGTCTTAAAAAGGCACACTCTCTGTACTGGGGCTAACAATACTGTGGCAAAGTAAAGGGTTGGACTCGATGATCTATGAGGTCTCTTCCAACCTTGGTGATACTGTGATACTGTAAAGTGATATGCATTTCCCTTTGTTTCAGTGGATCCAAATTTCACACTTTTTTTTCTTACCCAGAACCAAGTGTATTGACTATAGTTACAGAGTACATTTCAGATTTTTCCAGACAGATAAATGCAGGCTCTCATGATCCAGTATCTGAAGAGGGCCTACAAGAAGGCTGGGGAGGGACTATTTACAAGGTCTTGTGACCAGCAAGGAGTAATGGGTTTAAAGTGGAAGAGGGCACATCTAAACTAGATGTTAGGAAGAAGTTATGTGCAGTGAGGGTGGTGAGACAATGGAACAAGTTGCCCAAGGAGGTTGTGGATGCTCACTCCCGGAGGTGTTCAAGGCCAGGTTGGAGGAGGCCTTGAGTGACCTGTTCTGGTGGAAGGCATTCCTGCCTATGGTGGGGGGTTGGAACTGGATGATCTTTGAGGTCACTTCCAACCTAAATCATTCTTGATGGACACAGGAAAACACTGTGGGTGGGATTCAGCTTACCTAAGATGAGATTTCTACAATGTGGACATTGACATCCAAACTTCTTAATCATCTTTCAGTGATTTCTATGATTCTATGATCATTCTAGGCCCATCCCAAACTCAGTTCAGTTCTCTTATATTCAAGCTGTGACTGGGTAGGTTTAGACTGGACATTAGGATTTTTTTTTCCCCACAGAAAGAGTGGTCAGGCATTGGAACAGGCTGCCCAGGGAGGTGGTTGAGTCAGCAGTTCTGGATGTGTTTAAAAATCGTTTGCATGTGTCCTGGGTCAGTGCAGATCCCTCCCCTGGTAAACTCACTGCAACACGGATTTTTGGAAAAGTCAGGAAAAATGAATTTGTATTTCTTTATAGTTTAAATACATCAGTACAAGGAGAATAAACTATTACATAAATATAATAACCTTAAGGAAGATGGGGAAGGGGTCAAGCGGTGGCAAAGCAGCAAAAGCAGCAGCAGCCAAAACAGTGGCAGGGGATGATAGCAGCAGGCGCAGCAGAAGCAGTAAGGGGAAGGTACAAGCTGTGCTTCCAGACATAAAGCTCTTGATGCTCCAATAAGATTGTATTAACTTATCCATTGTTGCCATTATATGGCTTATCCCTAGAATGTTCACCTTTCCACTCAGAGCTTCCACTTCTAAGTTTCTCCGTTCCAAATCTTTTCATGTCTGAGGTAGAAATCTAGCTCAAATGGCCACAGCATGTGGTGCTTGGGAATATGGTTTAGGGTGAACCTTGTAGAGTAGGGATATCGATTGGACTTGCTGATCCTGAGGGTCTTTTCCAACCAGAATGTTGCTGTGATTCTGTACACCCCTGCTGTCCACCTACTGTTGTGCAAGTGGAATTTGTTAGGTTAATGAACCCTGAGATATCATTTATATAAATACAGAACAAGTTACAAGTCAACATACTAAACTATTTGCTAACTATTTTACATCGTGGACTTTTAGTATAATTTCTTTCAAAGGAGTATCATCTGCTTTTAGATGTAAAGTGAATCCTGTTTGGCACTCACATCTCAGTTTTCTTTTGTTTAAAAGAAGGGAAACTACAAACAGTCCTCTGAACACTCCAGTTTTTCCTTAATTTGTGGAGTTCCTCCATACACTAAAAGTTCATTGACTGCAGACTAGAGTGGAACAAATATTCTTCAATACTCAACAAAATAATCACAAAACTCCTAAGACTAAAAACTTCCCTAAAAGTACTAGTTATTTGTAAAGAAAAATTAAAGCAATTCCCAGCAAGTCCAGAGAAGCAACCACCAACTGCTTTGTAAGGTGCTCCCTCCTGCAAGCCTTTGCTAACCCATTCAACCTTCATCTCCTGCACAAATATTATCAGTAACTCAAAGGGTTGTAGCAGGTTGTGTGCTACGAATAAGAGCAAATAAGTTCAAGTTTGACCATATTTTGATAGCTACATTCATTAAAATACTGGCTGAAGGAACTCCATAGCTTGTATTTTTGTCACAAGAACTATGTTGCCTTGAAACTACTTTTTAACCAGGATGCTACAACAGCCGAGATACACAAGTTAATTATAAGTTGAGTTAATGACATCTTATGTAAAAGGTGAAACTTGAACTCCCATGAGACAGCAAATGCAAACACAGCACATGCAAAGAGCACTCTACCCTCGTATAAGACATTTCATGCTTCACTTTTTCAAGGTGAAAACCCTGGAAGACTGAAGTCTTCATTATGTTACAGGAAAAAAAATGAGGAGCAAGTGCTGTCTTTACAAATGTAGACTGCAAACTGGCCTCTCCACAGTAATGCAGAAATCTCATCATGGCTATCATTATGAGAGTAATTCTGCAAAAAACCCTGAAGTGTCTGTCATCTAGGTGTAGCAACAGATGTTCAGTCTGACTAACACCTACCTGGAAAAGAGGTCTGGAGAAATACAAAAACCCAAGCCACCACATTTATAGCAGATAGATTTTTCACCTCATTTTGTTATCAAACCTTTTAAAAAATATTTTTTAGACAATTTCACTAGATAAGACACGCTGATTAATTTCTGAACTCCTAACTGAACTGACCCACAGGAGGCCCTTGAAATCACTCCTTTACTTTTTTGTAACAAGATTTACATCAATCAGCATGCAACACACCACAACCCTTTCTTTAGGTGCAGCTTACTCCCCATGCTGGCTGGCACACGGCAGCTGACATACTTCATTCCAAGGCATCATGAAGGGAGGATGCATTCAGGTTGATGCTGATCATAGAGCAATCTGAACTTTAAAATTAAATGCTGACACAACAATGTAAGGCTGTGCACAGAACCACTCTATAAATGTGCTCTTTCTCTCTCTCAAAGGCATACAAAAGCTGTATTTCAGGGCCCGTAAGAAGCAAGCAAATAGAACCAACTACTCACTATTCCTTGTAACCAAAGACAGCAACTGAGAAGCTAGGCTGAATTCAAACAAAAGGGAACAGCCCTTCACACAGTGAGCAGTAAACCTATAGAACATAAAGTCCTTTGGAAACATGCCATAAAAATATGCACACAGGTTCAAGAGAAGGTCAGAGAAATACTTGACAAAAGAAATCCAGTTAAGAATTACTGACTACAGAAGGAACTTCTAGGCACTGAAGGATGGGGAAGTGGAACAATGAGGCAGGACTTGAACTCGCCCCTGTCATGTACCAAAACCACCTGGCTTTAGCTTGAGTGACACAGGGCAACAAAGTAAAGAGCTGGAGGATTGTTGCTCTGAAGCAGCATGACTGTTCTTGTGTTCACATTCTCAAATTTGCTCCTTTTACAGATGTTTCCCAACCTCTATAGCAACTGATCAGTAATGGCATCATTAGTGAAACTAGCCATCTATTCTATAACTCAAAGAAAAAAGAGTCAGCTCAAGAATTAAAAATTCTAGTTATAAAGTACTAGTAATTGTAACAGAGCTTCTCAGTAATTCATACTAACCTATTTCCATTTTGAAAGTTTTTGTCTTTCTGTGCAAGAACTATAATGTTCATGTATTTTAAGCTTAGCTAATAGATAACCTAATGACAAAAAACATTGTTTCAAGAATTTGGATGTAAGCTTAAGCTTTTAAATTGCTACTTAAGAATTGAAGTATCACTGAGAGAGATTTGGGAGCACCATTCTTCTGATCTTAACAGGACCTGTACTCATAAGTTAAATCCTTCTTCTAGGCTTAATATCTATGTACCCTTAAAGAGCAAGAAGTGGCTGCTCACTCATATTAATAGAAATTGCAGTTCCATTACAATTGCTACCCCTTCAAGTCAGGTGACATACCGAATGCTTTCCAGTGCACTTGTTAGTTGTTGCTGTGCAATATCATAAAGTTTCACTTTGAAGCCTTCAGCAGTAAACAGCATGGCCCAGCTGCGACCAATGAGTCCACTGGAACGAAAAATACCATTCAATTAATAACAAAGCACTCATGTTAGAGAAGGACATCTTACAAACATTGCAAGGAGGAAAACAGAGCTAGGAGTCTTCAATATTTGATTAAAGGATCAGTTACATATTGATAAGAATCAAATCTCTGTAAAAAGAGAAAGACTCTTTGCTACCTGTGTAGCAGCTTCTTGGAGGGCTGGGAGAAAGATAACGAGGAAGAAAACAAACAGGAAAAAGCAGAATTCGAATAGCAGGAACTTTGGGACATCAGACTCAAGTATCACCAATTTTTTCAGCTACAATCTTAGCCTGTACTCGGTGCATTGAATTACATTAACAATTTTATTTTAAAAAACCCTCCGTATTCAATTCACAGTCTAAAGACAGTAGTCCATTGATCCAAGAGTTCAGAATCTTACGTCAGAGATGACCAGAAAAACCTAGGCCAGCTTCCAGAGTCACAGTTCTCTAGGAATTACTGTAAGCATGTGGAAAGGAAAGAAAACCCAACCAACCACAGGTTTGATATTACTTTTCCATCTATCCACCTCTAGCACTACCTTCATTCTACCATACTGGAAGCATGCAGTAACAGTCTGTCCACATCTTCTGGCAAAGTCACAATACTGAGAAGTACATAGAGGAAGACTTGCACTAATTGACAATTTAATCACATCTCTCTCTCAAAGCAGCATAGGTTTTGACTTAACTTATAGCAGACAACAGTCTCTTTAAATGCAAGCACTGAGGCACAGTGTTATAAGCTTAAATAACCCACTATCATAAAAAGAAAAAAATAAATTACTTCATACTTATGACAGTTACAGAGGGAGTATTGCAATTACATACATTTCCTGTAATTTCCAAGATTATATTTGCAACATTAAACTTAAGTGACCCCTGGCAACTGGAAAATGCAAGGTCACTCGGGCAGCAATAAAGGATTAAAATAGGAACAAAAGTTAGAGACAAAGCAATAGGATAGATTAGAAAATAAGGAAGAGAAAACAGGAACATGTTCAGCCCTTGGTTTAAATAAAGGGGGAAAAAAGGAACAAAACAGGAAGTTTCAGGAAGCAGAAGAAATCTGGAAATAACTGAGACCAAAAAAAAAGCACACAAGGAAAAGCGCAAAACTTTGCACTTAGTGCAGTTAAGTGGGCAGCAAGTTCTCATTCAAAAGTTATCTTTCAAAAGAAAAAAACATGCTGAGCCCTGACCTCAGCAGCCCTCAGGCTAACCACAGAATGCAAAGGTAAGGTATGGGTCAAGGTTTGCTTGGTACTGTAGCCTCCTGGCTAACAAATAGTTGAAAATAAAAACATTTGTACTGCTTAAACCTTGAACAAGCATATATGTGCTACCAATATATTTATAAATTAGCATCATCTCTCTCAAATGGCACTTTTAAATTCTCCTTATCAGTATTTTATCTTTAAAAGTTTATTTTAATACAGGTTTTTAGAATTCTGGGATTTGTTTTCTTTTGAACTAGAGAGTGTACAAAGTAAGTCAATGGCAGGTATCGGTCCTGCACTGTTTCTCCATTGTGTAAGACAGCAACAAGCAACATTACAACCTAAAGTTAACATATTTGACCCCAAAACTCAGATTCCTGACACTTCAAGTGCTGTCATTTTGGGTCCAGCGATGAAGTACTAACAACTAGATCTGCTCACACTTCTGCAGGTGCTACCAGAAAGTATTCCTGCTTTCAGTGTAACTGTGATACAGGAGGCACAGAGAGCGAAAGTCCAGTTCTCCCAATCCTGCACACACCTACACTGAAAGCAAGTTCGCCAAGCACCACTGATTAAGTGCCAGCTTTGTCACCATCACACGACAGCACTAAGACGTGTCCAGAGATCTCAAATGGTCTTGCTAATAAAGTGTGTTGCAGCCCACACTTCTAGCACCGAGTTATAGTGGTGCACAGGGGGCTGTGACTGTCTAGCACGTGTTTTCTCTCCTCACCAGATTAGTGCTTAAATAAAGAGCTTCAAGTTTAGCTCACGAAGAGGATGGAACCATGCATTCCCACACGAGCCAGAAATCCCGCTGTGTCTTGTGGCAAGGAAGCATTACTGCAGGAGTGCCCGAGACAAACTTCGGAGCTTCTATGACAGAGCTGACAAACAGGATCTTAATCTGAGCTGGGATTTCTCCATTCTTACACAAAACAATTCAACGAGAAAGGGCTGCAGTCTCCCAGACATAAAGAATGACTGCACTTCCAGCGAAGACGCTACGAATGACGGCGGGGTTCTGTTTGTTTTAAGGCGGCATACAGCTATCAGAGACTTAAGCGAAGTCCAGTGAGCTCCTCAGTTCCGGCAGAAATCCGAAGCCGCGGCTGGGCAGATCTCCCCGCTCCGCGCCTCCTCAACACGGGCTGCACACACCGAAACCCACCCACTGCCCCAGCTCAACACCTCGCTGTCATATCCGACTCCCGCACGCTGCTGAAGCAGCCAAAGCACCTCCCTCCAGGCCAGATTTTCTGGGACACAGCTCGAATCCCTTCGCACATCTCCAGGCATCCGTTCCCAGAACGCCCAGTAGCCGACCCAGGCTGGCAACTCTGCCCTGGGTAGCTACATCTACCCCGGGAAAGAATACACTTTACCTGCCGATGATGGCAACATGAGAGGACTCCATGCCTGCCGGGGTCGGTCAGCAGATGCGCGAAACAGAACCCGGAGCGCCCAGCGCCAGCCACCTTTGCCTTCCTGCGCCCGCCCCCCGACCCGCGGCTCCCGCCATGTCACGGCCGCCCCTATTGGCTCCTGCTACGAGCGCTCCGATTGGCTCCGAGCCCCGGAGGCCTTCCCCTCCCGCCCCGCTGTGGGGTGGGCGGAAGCTGGTGGCAGCCCAGCCGGGTCCTGTGCTGCCGCTTTGTCCTCTTGACTCTCACCTAGGCCGAGCGTCAGCTCCTGGCTTCGCCTCCCGATACTCCACAGGCCGCGGCGCCACGGCCACGACATCTCTCACAGGTTCGGCGCAGTCTTCCCCAGGAGCGCGATGTCCTGCCGGCACTGCCCCTGTGGCCTCCGTGAGCAGGGCAGGCCTTGCCTGTTCCTCTTTAGGCCACACAAAGAGGTATCGGGGGGAGCGGTCACCTGCAAGCCGTGAAGTGGCCTTTGATGGTACAAAGACCTACTTGGCACACCCACTTTGAAGTGGGACAAGGCCAAAGTTTGCTTAACGGCCAAGGCTTTACCGTTAAAAATGGGTTGATCTCTATGGGAGTACGATCAAAGGTGTTCAGGTGAGCTCCCAATGAACATGAAATAGTTGTGGGAGTTTGGGTCTTAAGGCTTCAGAGCTGCCTTTGCATACACAAAGACCCCATCACACTTTGACCGTAGGGTACTAGAATACACCAAACTTCAGTGTGCTATTGACAAGGGTACAAATTAAAGTTCAAATTTCAAATTAATTCCATAGTTGGGTTTTTTTTTTTCACATTAAGCAAAGCTTTATTATTGAAAATATCCCCTTGTTAAAGTGGGAATTATATTCTGCAGTCCTTGGCTTTCAGCCTGGGATGCTGCATTACTCATTTCTATTCTAATTCTGTGTAGTTCCAACTCCTCTGCATGTTGGTCTGTAATAATGCTGGCTGTTCCTGAAAAGAAACAAAAATTAACATTTTAAATGCTGTAGTCTTAACATAGTTGAGAAATACTTGCAAGTTTTCCTGTGTTTCTAGCTTTCTGGGGAAAAAAAAAAGGTTGAAAACTGATACAATTGTTGGAAGCCACTTGTATCCTCAGAAGTCCATGGGACCAGATGGGATCCATCCTAAAGTGCTGAGAGAGCTGGCAGATGAGCTGGCCAAGCTGCTCTCTATCATTTATCTACAGTCGTGGCTCACTGAAGAGGACCCCAGAGACTGGAAGCTGGCCATCATGGTGCTTATCCACAAGAAAGGCCAGAAGGAGAAACTGGGAAATTACAGACCTGTCAGCCTGACCTCAGCGCCAGGCAAGGTCGTGGAACAGGCCATCTCGAGTGCCATCACAATGCATTTACAGGGTGGCCAAGGGATCATGCCCAGCCAGCATAGATTTAGGAATGGCAGGTCCTCCCTGACCAACCTGATCTCCTTTTATGATCAGGTTACCCACCCGGTGTATGTGGGGAATGCTGTGGATGTAGTCTACCTGGACTTCAGCAAGGCCTTTGACACCATCTACCACAACAAGCTCCTGGCAAAGCTGGCAGCTCATGGCTTGGGCAGATTCACTCTGATATGGGTCAAGAACTGGCTGGAAGGCTGGGCCCAGAGAGTGGTGGTGAATGGTGCCACATCCAGTTGGGAGCCAGTCACTAGTGGTGTTCTCCAAGGAGTAGTGCTGGGCCCACTCCTGTTCAATATCTTTATTGATGATCTGGATGAGGGGATTGAGTCCAGCATCAGTAAGTTTGCAGATGACACCAAGCTAGGAGCAGGTGTTGATCTTTTGGAAGGTAGGAGAGCCCTGCAGAGTGACCTTGCCATGCTGGACGGGTGGGCAGAGGCCAATGTTCACAAGGCCAAGTGCAGGGTTCTACACTTTGGACACAACAACCCCAAGCAGCACTACAGGCTGAGGACAGTGACTGGAGAGCAGCCAGGAAGTAGACAGTGGACTGAACATGAGCCAGCAATGTGCCCAGGTGGCCAAGAGAGCCAATGGCATCCTGACCTGCATCAGGAACAGTGTGGCCAGTAGGACAAGGGAGGTTCTTCTTCCCCTGTACTCAACACTGGTCAGACCACACCTTGAGTCCTGTGTCCAGTTCTGGGGTCCTCAATACAAGAGAGATGTTGAGGTACTGGAGCACATACAGAGAAGGACAACAAAGCTGGTGAAGGGCCTGGAACACAAACCCTATGAGGAGAGGCTGAGGGAGCTGGAGTTGTTTAGCCTAGAGAAGAGGAGGCTCAGGGGTGACCTCATTGCTGTCTACAACTACCTGAAGGGAGACTGTAGCCAGGTGGGGGTCAGTCTCTTCTTCCAGGCAACCAGCAATAGAACAAGGGAACACAGTCTCAAGTTGTGCCAGGGGACGTCTAGGCCAGATGTTAGGAGGAAGTTGTTCACAGAGAGAGTGATTTGCCATTGGACTGCCCAAGGAGGTGGTAGAGTTGTCCCTGGAGGTGTTCAAGAAAAGCCTGGATGAGGCATTTAGTGCCATAGTCTGGTTGATTGGGTAAGGCTGGGTGATAGATTGGACTAGATGATCTTGGAGGTCTCTTCCAACCTGGTTGATTCTATGGATTAGTAACTGGCTCAACGGCAGTTCAGAGTTGTGATCAGTGGAGCAGAGTGCAGTTGGAAGCATGTGGCAAGTGGTGTTCCCCAGGAATCAGCACTGGGTCCCGTTTTGTTCCACATCTTCACCAATGACCTGGAAGAGGGGATTGAGTGTACCACTGGCAGGATTGCTCATGATACGAAACAGGGGGTGGGGGTAGCTGACACAGTGGAAGGCTGTGCTGCCATCCTGGAAGATCTGGGCAGGCTGGAGAGCTACCTCATGAAATTCAATAAGGACAACTGCAGAGTCCTGCATCTGGGAAGGTTCTCCTTCCTGTCTACTCTGTCCAGGTGAGACCACACCTGCAATAGTGTCCAGTTTTGGGCTCCCCAATACAAGAGAGTCAGGGATCTGCTGGAGAGAGTCCAAAGGAGAGCTATGAGAATGATTGCAAGACTTGCACATATCCTATGAAGAAAGAGTGAGAGAACTGGGGTTGTTTAGTCTTGACAAGAGAAGGCTGAGAGGATCTCTTTTCAGTGGTGCCCAGTGATAAGGCAAAGAACAACAGTTACAAGCTAGAACACAGGAGGTTCCACATCAGCACAAGGACAGCACTAGAAAAGGCTGCCCAGAGGTTGTGAAGTCTCCTTCTCTCGAGACTTTCAAATGCTTGGATACATTCCTGTGCAGCCTGCTGTAGGTGATCCTGCTTTGGCAGCAGGTCTTAGACTCAGTGATCTTTGGAGGTCCCTTCCAACTCCTACGATTCTGTGATTCTGTGACTTGATGCATTACAAACACAAAGACCATTTTTCAGCTGAAATGTAACTGAAGCAATCAATGCATGCTTACTTTATGTACTCAGGTTTTTACTTAAAAAAAAAGTTTCTAGAACATAAAATTAATATTACATGGACTTTGGAAACAAGCTTCAGAAGTTCACCACCAGTCCCATTTGGAAGTATTTATCAGTTATTTTAATATTCTTTGACCTCCTGTGTATTAATATCCTAAGCTGTCTTAAGTAATAGACTGTTAGAGACAAAAGCAATTACAGGCAGACATTCAACAGAATAAAAAGCTAAGTTAAACTGTTCCGGAGATGCTACTACAGGGGTTGAGAACTAATCACAGTTGTAATACTAGCAATTAGAGGGCCTTTAAGTTCTGTTGGTGACAAGTCTGTGGCAATGAAATTGACCTCTGTTATTATCACTCATGCATTAGTGATAAAGCCATACAGTTCCGCATTAGTTAATTGATTAGAGTATGACAGCAGCCATGTTGTTTATTGTTCATGGTGATCAGACACAGTGATGCGACCAAAGAACAGATCAAAAGTGGAGAAAGAGAGAAGTTTGCAAGAGGAAGGGGAAACATAGATGTGCTAGTTTGAAGCAGGGTAGAATGTTTTGGTGAGAAGAAATAGATTATAGGCTGTGAAAGGAAAACAATGGTGATGTCAACTTCCCTCAGAGTCTTGCTGAAGAAGAAATGAAAACATTAGATAACACTCTCGCCATTTTGTCTCACTCTCACTTGGGCTGCTGACTGAGCAACATCTTACTCCCTAACCTCACCTTCCATTTGGCCTAACCCACTTTGCTTCTTAACCTTTTGGCCGAACCTCTATTCTTTTTTAGGACTGGGGTAAGGTTGAGAGGCGCAGGGGGAAGGTGCAGGGGTGGTTGAGAGCCCCTCCTGGGGACTCAGGTTTCTGGGAGGGGAGTTGTGTTTCTGTATTACCTTTTACCGTGTATATTTCTGTCTATAACTGTATATACTGTAAATATCTGCTTGTACATTGTGCTAGCTGTAAATAAATAGCTTCATTCATATTCCCAGAGCCAGCTGAGACTAGTCTGGGTAATTTCTAAAGTGGGGGGGGGGGGGGGAGGGGGGCGGGGAACACCCAAACCGTCACAATAGAGAATTGAATTCTCAGAAGTATAAGGAAAGAAAATACTACCAAAAAAAAAAAAAAAAAAAAGCCGAGTTTTCTTTGTTTTTTTTGTGTAATATGATAAGGATTTTCAGGGCCAGTAATTTCAGCCTTCTTGAACAGGGGACAGTGATTCTTTTCCCTTTTCTGTAACTTAGATGGAAAGGACAGAAAGTACCCAAAGTTGAGAAACATCAAAACTAATAATATGGTGAAACATCCTGGGATCCATTAGGGAATGGAAAGTAAGGCTTGTACTGGCAGCAGAAGGGGCCCAAGTGGAGCAGATATGCATTCACCAGCATATATATGCTTTCTTCTAAGTCAGATAATACTAGGAACGGACTTAACTTGTGTTGAGAGATGTAAAGTTGATTTCTCCATGTTTTTTATCATTCTGTTGAGCATGCTCCTGTGCTGCCCCATCTGAGGAGCTGAAATCGTCTACTAGTTTCAGAGAGGATGGGGTTACTGCCAGAGAGAAACAGAATGGTATGAAAGTCATGTAATAAACAAGGTGAAATAGCATTAACAGTAGACACAGGGAGGCAGAATATGAAGGACATATGAATTCCCTCTTGCAAAAAATGAAGGAATTGCATGATCTTTCAGCATGGAATGAAAACAGAGGCATAGTTCACATTTGTTAAGTATTAGATTTAATATATTACTTGTTCACCAGAGCAACTAGAAGGCATGTTTCTTTTGTGATGGACTATGGTACATTGCTCCTATGATCCTGATAGTTCAGAAAACTTAATGTCTTTAAAGGGTAGCTTTAATTTACTTTTCTTTTTTCCTATTCTACAGAGGTCTAATTAATGGTTTGCATACTGTAATCATAAATAATATGCTACAATTAATACTGTAATTACTGCTAGTAGTTTGTGCAGTTAATTTAGCTGGACTTTCACTGTGCAAATGGTCTGACTGAAATACTGTCAATATTGCTAAAATGCTGATTCTTAAAGAAGCTATCTGTAGGAATCAGAAAGTAAATAGCAGTAAAATAGATATTACAGAAACATGACTCAGCAAAACTAGATGGAATTCTATCCTTTAATAGTAAAAATACCTGTTAACAGCATAATTTCCCTGTTACAAATGTTTTTTAAACCCAAAGTACAACATACATATTATTCATGTTATTCACGAGGTTTTTCCATTCATTTTGCTTCTAAACTATGTGTAAATTGATTTATTTACTTTTTTTCACTAAATGCAGACTATACAGTAAATTGATGTTTGGAACAGAACTATGCTGAATATTTTCTACCTATGAAACTGTTCTGAAATAGCTTTTAAAAACTTTCAATATAACTCTACAAAATATGTTTACTTAATTAGTTCCTCATTGAAAACTCTACCCTGAAAACATTCTCATCCTTGTACATTGAATTTAGCAGCTCTAGAAACTCCATTTTCTAATTTGAATTTTCTTAATTTATATATGTTTATACACACCAACTCAGAGATCACATATATAAAATTAACATTTAAATCACCTAAAAGAGACAAAAAATTATTCTAATGCCCATGCTGTTCATACACTTGATAACAGAGGAAAGTAACATGCAATATGTATCATGCGATGAGATAAATGAGCACAGAGTATCAAGGCTGCAACACAGACCAGTCAGCAAAATACTTAACAGTTGAAGTTTGAATTTTCAAGTATAGGAAGCACATGATTTGAGGCTTTAATTTTTTAATTTTTAATTGTCATTAAAATAAATTTATTTACCATTAAGTTCAATTACCATTCAACTCCTACATTTTCAACTAAGAGAAAGAAAATATTTGTAAAGGTTAAGTATTAGAAATGCTTAAACTTTAAATGTATTTTGTATTTTCTGTCCTTTCAGTAACTTTTAAAGGTATGCTTACAAGATCCATTAGTTCCCAGAGAAATAGATAAATGCAGCTTCACTGCTTGTGGCAGTCAAGCTAGCTGGAGGGTCTTCACAGTACAGCAAAAAAATTGTGACTCCCTGGTCAATTCAGAATTAAATGCTAGAAAATTACTTTTTAAAAGATTTTAAGAGTTACTTTTTCTGAAAACACCAATTAGTGGATGATGAGACAAACAGTTACACTGCCAGGCCAAGGGTAAGGTACACACTAACAGTGATTGTAATACACAGATGGTGGCCAGTAAGCCCTGAACCCAAGTTAGCAGGTCCTGGAATAGTTTTCTTGAATCCTTATTTGTGATGTTACTGCTGCAAAAAGACAAATGCATTATGTGTTGAGAGGCAAAGAAATCCATACTGTTTAACAGTATAGCTTTGTGGTCTCCTTAATCTGCCTTAAATTTTCACTGAATTTACTGGATCAGGTACATGATGTCTTGAAAGGTAATGAAACAAAAAGCTGATCAGGTCTGCAGTTTGATTCATCTGCATATGTGTCTAACTCAACATGAGTCAGAGGACTCTTCTGGGAGAGGAACAGAAATTAGAAGGTCAGGAAAGAATGTGACAACTTTCATTTAGCAGTGACTTAAAATGATCAGGAATTCACAGCATACAATGCTGCTTGGGCTGTATACTAAATTTACTACCTTCTTTTCCCTTTTTTTGGCAGCTTCACATTTTAGATTATCTGATTTAGCCAAAACCAATAGACAATTATGTCATATGTGTTTCTCCTCTGTTAGAAGATGTGCTATTATCACAACCCAAGAGTAAGGTCCGGTGTTGAGACTCTCATGTTGTTCTGAGGATGTCAGAAGCAGTAGTTGGGCTGAGAGGTCTGAGGAGCTAAGCCAGGGACTGTGAAGGCAACATGCAGCATTGCCAGGGACTGGGCCAGATGCTGGAGTTGACTGATGTTAGCCCATTCTAGTGTTAGCTACTTGTCATTCTCCTACATAGTTCCCCGTATGGGCAGAGACCATACAGGGCTCCGTTTTAATAGTTGCTTTGAATGTGTGCACCCATGTTGGAGGGTAAGCAAGTTTGATAATATGAATATGGTCAGATTCCAGTGGTGCCTTGGCACTGATCCATTTACAAGATAGCTACGCTGACTCCTTATCTTGGGGTCTTATTTCCACTGCCCTCGAAACATCAGGATGTGCTGGACACCATCACACTCAGGTCACAAATATGAATAAGCTGGGTATCAGAGCTCTTGCCATAGAATGTGCCTGCTTCTTGGGTACATATGAATGTGTCTGAGGGCAATCAGAAAAATCTGAAAACCATAGGCTCAGTTGTATATGAGGACTCACAGGCAGAAAAGATGGGCTAGAAATGTATATATATTTCTTATGCTAAAGATCATAATTTGTGGCGAGTAACTAACCTGGATTTTTTCCTCAGCTGAAGTTTGTTATTCTGCAAAATAATTACATTCCAGAAGCTTCAGGGATAATGATTCTTGTGGCCAAAGTCTAAGGTTTCTGTGTGAAAGTGGTTCATGCCTGGAACATGAACAGGTTAATGCAAGAAGTGATAATCTCTTAATACTTCTTTATGTTATCTTTCTTCCTCTTGTTGGGAGCCTGATTAGAAAGACTTTTCACTCATATCCTCTGTACCTTATCTCTTCAGAAAGGACTTTGAGGAGCAGCAGAAAGCCCTGACGTTGCAAAACACTCACAAACCCTGACCATAAAAAGGGTGTTCTGACTGACTGTACTGCATATTGTCTTTACACCTTTCTTCTGTCATTAGTATAAGGCAAGCAAGGGTAGGGTACAATAGGTCTTATCAAATATTTTCTCACTTAAATACACTGTAAGCGTGTTCAGAGATCCTTGCTCTATTCTGTTTTCCATCTAGGCATGGGAAAATTACCTCAGAGTGTAATGATTTGCTGTGGGCAAATCAGCTGACGCTTGTCACGGTGTCCAAAATACCAGCTACCAGAAAGTAGTAAACAATGGCAGTAGGAATCATCTATTTTCTAAGACATTAAGGCCTTCACTTTTTTATTTAGAGACTATGGCAGATGGGAAGCCTTACCAACTATTTATTGAGCCTTTCAGTTTTGAGAGCAGATTTCTCAGCACACTGGAAGAAATAGAGTGGCTGGGCACCCCAAGAGTGAGCAGTGACTGTGATGAGATCTTTGCCTGGAGGTGCCAGCTGCTGACTGAGAGCTGTGCCTGCCAATGGAGTTCCACCACACTCCAGGCTATTGCATGGGTCAGTAATAGTCTGGAGCTCAAGAAACATGCTTAAGGCATGCACTGTGATGAAGCGCTCTCAGATATGGAACATGCTCAATTGCAAAGTTTGATAGTTACGCAATAAGCCATTTCCCATAATAGATTGGATTTTCTTTCACGGTAGCAAATCTGTAGTATAAAATACTGATTGTCACCATAAAATGACAGCAGATTGGCTTTTCACTTGGGAAAGAGACACAAATAAACTTAAACTAGGTATAAGGATGGGAGAGGTGTTCTGAGGTCCTTTACAGCCCGAATTATTCTATGATCCTAAATCCCTAAAATCCTCATTGTGGAGAAGTTTAGAATTTTCCATCAATTCTGAATTTGAATTGCTCTCTATTTAATGTCTCAGAACCATTTATCTTAAAAACTTTAAAGTTAGTAGATATTATGCACACATTGGCAGACTTCCATTTGTACACAGCAATGTCTAAATAGATCTTGTTTCCATTTATGTTTTCTATATTCCATAGCAACAGTGGTTCTTCTTCTATAACATGAGGAAAGCATAGGGAGAAACAAATTTTGTTTGATCAGTGGTGCTAGGTCCAGCTGGAGAGCTGTAACCAGTGGATTCTCCCAGGGATCAGTGCTGGGTCCAGTCCTGTTCAACACCTTCATCAGTGACATTGATGAGGGGACAGAGTGTCTGCTCAGTAGGTTTGCTGATGACACCAAACTGGGAGGCTTGGCTGATACAGCTGAAGGCTGTGCAGCCATGCAGTGAGACCTGGACAGGCTGGAGAGCTGGGCACAGAGGAACCAAATGAAGTTCAACAAGGACAAGTGCAGAGTCCTGCACCTGGGAAGGAATAATAAACTGCACCACTACAGGTTGGGAGGTGATCTGCTGGAGAGCAGCCCTGTGGAGAGGGAACTGGGAGTCCTGGTGGATAACAAGTTAACTATGGCACAGCAATGTGCCCTTGTGGCCAAGAAGGCCAAAGGGATCTTGGGGTGTATTAAGAAGAGTGTGTCCAGCAGATCAAGGGAGGTTTTCCTTCCCCTCTATTCTGCCCCTGTGAGACCTCATCTTGAATACTGTGTTCAGTTTTGGGCTCCTCAGTTTAAGAGGGACAGGAATCTGTTGGAGAGGGTCCAGCAGAGAGCTACAAGGATGATTAGGGTACTGGAGGGCATGGCTTATGAGGAGAGGCTGAGGGACCTGGGGCTGTTTAGTCTGGAGAAGAGAAGACTGAGGGCTGGTCAGGAGAGGGGGACAGGCTCTTCTCACTTGCTCCCTGCGATAGGACAAGGAGCAATGGGTGTAAGTTGCAGCACAAGAGGTTCCACCTCAACACAAGGGGGAACTTCTTTACTGTCTAAGGGTCACAGAGCACTGGCACAGGCTGCCCAGAGAGGTTGTGGAGTCTCCTCTGGAGACTTTCAAGGCCTGACTGGATGCGTTCCTCTGTGATCTGTGCTAGATTGTGTGGTCCTGCTGTGGCAGGGGGTTGGACTCAATGAGCTCCTTGGGTCGCTTCCAATCCCAATATCCTGTGATCCTTGGATCCATCATATGACACTACTGACATTTCTTAGTACACAGGCTCCTATCTTGGAAATAGGCCTAACCTTGTTCAGGAAATTAAATCTTTCTTTTCAGTATCAATTCACACTGAGTCACAGAACAAGCAAAAAATCGCATCTAGTTCTCATTTAGCTTTAGTTCAGTGATCAACATTAGTCCACTTCAAAAATCTGCCTATCTAAAAGATGTTAATGGGAAGCTTTGATTTGTGTCGGCTCCTCCCTGCATTTTGTTCTGCATTTTGTAGGACACCATTTCCTTGCTGTTTAAATTGTGGGAAGAAGGTAAGCCCAGTTTGCTTCTTTTGACCCCAGCTTGTTTCTCTTCACCCCAGTATGCTTCTTTTGACCCCAGCTTGTTTCTTTTAACCCCCAGGCGGAGCGCGCCCAAGCCGACCCGCGCTTGCGCCCCTTAGTGCCGCGGCAGCATCCCCCCACAGCGGGAGATGCCCACACGGGGCCAGAGGCCTCGGTAGCCGCTCTGCGCCTGCGCCGGCCGCTGGCGATGCCCTGCTCTGTTGTCATCTGTTACCGACCGGGCGCGGTGCATTCGGGGAGTGCAGCGGCCGGCGGTCTCCTTAGGAACGCGGCCCGGGACGGAAGCAGGGAGCGGATCGCCGCGCAGCGCAGGCTGTGTGTGGTGGGTGGGTGCGAGGCCGCGTTGGCACCGTCGCGCTGGTTCCCGGAGCCTCTCGCCGACCTGCCGCGTCTGCCCGAGGGCGCGGCGCTACCTTCTCGCCGCCCTCTAAAAGGCGGGGCCGCACCGGGGCGCATCGCCGCCGGCGCCCGCTGCTTCGGGCTTTGACATAGGAAACCTGCAGATAGGAGCAGTTCGTTTTCGGGCCGCGGTGTCACCCCGCACGCTTTAGGCGAGGCTCCGGCTGAGCGGGAGGCAGCGAGGACCTCCTCCTGCGGGAGGGGAAGCGGCCCCTCGGTGGGACGTGCGGCGCTTCGCCTTGGCCGGAGCTTCCTTGCTAAAGCGCATGTGGTGCAGGATGCAGCTGGCATCAGATGTTACCTTAAGATGTTTATGAACATAGGCAGAGATCTCCGTAGTGTCCTCAGTGGGGGAAATACCACACGGTGAATGCAGAGATATAAGACACTGAAATGTTTGTGAAGAAAGAAGCCCGGGCTTCTTTAATTCTAGTTTTTGAAAGTTACTTGACTCGAAATGCCAAAATTATATGGGGAATGTTGCACACAGAGATAGTTGTGGCTGTGTTGATGTTGTAGCCAGGTGGGGGGTGGCCTCTTCTCCCAGGCAACCAGCAATAGAACAAGGGGACACAGTCTCAAGTTGTGCCAGGGTAGGTATAGGCTGGATATTAGGAAGAAGTTCTTCACAGAGAGAGTGATTTGCCATTGGAATGGGCTGCCCAGGGAGGTGGTGGAGTCACCGTCCCTGGAGGTCTTCAAGAAAAGCCTGGATGAGGCACTTAGTGCCATGGTCTAGTTGATTGGTTAGGGCTGGGTGCTAGGTTGGACTGGATGATCTTGGAGGTCTCTTCTAACCTGGCTGATTCTATGATTCTATGAAAGATGCAGGTAAAGGAAGGAATGTTTGGAGCTGCAGACGAGACTGACAGTTACAGTTTTTCCTAGCTGACAAAATGTAGAATATGAGAGAATGGTCTCAAATCTGAATTAACCTGAGAATGTAAAGATAGCATTCAAAAAAGCAATACCTGTTAGGATGATTTCGTTTTAACAGTACATATCTTGAAGACTGCTTTCATGATTGGTATAAACCCATTACAAAACATATTTGTATGAAGTGGTACCATTTAATATTGTTTGTAGGTGACCCCTGCACTTTTTTTATTACTATGTTTAATTTCAAAGACAGCAATTAAAATCTGAAATAAGAGCTCTTTTGAACTTGTGAACTTTCTTGGTATTTATATTTTACTTTAAAAAAAGGATTTATATAAAATCAGTGAGATAATATTTGGTGTTAAACATTTCACAGAAAAATGATGCAAAATGTACATCTGGCTCCTGAGGCTGATGAAGATGATCTTTATTCTGGCTACAATGATTATAATCCCACGTTTGACACAGAGGTAAAAATACTTGCTGCCTTCCACCTTTCCCATACCTCAGATTTTAACTTCTAAATAAAAGATAAGAACGTATAGGTACAGTAATGCACAAGTGTACTGTTGCTTTGATGTGAATAGGTGAAATTCCACCAAAATCTTTTTGGATAGTTATTTTTTGGGGTGATTTGGTGATTTTCTATTCCAACAAAATACCCATGTATCATCTGATGTATACATGTATAGCTTAAATTATTGGAATTTATGAAGTATGTGGAAGTTATTTTTGTGCATTCAGGCCTTTTCAGCATGGTGTTTCTCAGACAGTGTGCAGGAGCAAGTTTTCAGCCTACTGGCTGATAGGTCATTGCTCTGTTATTGTACTGCATCCAAAGAAGGTAGCAAAAGAGTGAAGACCTACAGGTCTTTGTGTAATTGGTAGAACATCTGGGATGATTTAGGGTAACCCTGCAGACTGCAGCTGGCTTAGTGGAATTGGAACAGCAAGGGAGAACATTTGGTCCTAACCCACCACCCTGCTCCAAGCAGGGCCAGTGTTGCAAGATGGAATTTTGTGTGAAATTCCAGTGCTACATTCATGAGATTTGCAGCATGATCTCAGATACTTGAAATAGCTTTTAATATCTCTCCAGGGATGTGGTGGAGTCGCTGTCCCTGGAGGTGTTCAAGAAAAGACTGGATGGGGCACTTAGTGCCATGGTCTAGTTGACTGGATAGGGCTGGGTGCTAGGTTGGACTGGATGATCTTGGGGGTCGCTTCCAACCTGGTTGATTCTATGATTCATGCCAATACATTATGTTAAAATTTAGAAATAGTGATAGTAGTCAACTTGAACAGAAATTAAGTTTATGCTGTATTTAATTCCTAAAATTCCACTTCCTCAGCTTTTTCATTTTTCTGAGAATAATGACTTTTTACATTTCCTAATATAGAATACACCAAAATATAGATCAACTAATATAATTTGTCAGTATAACCTGACATTCAGTTATCTTCAAGTATTTTTGGGAGTTTTTTTTGTCAACCTCTGTGCTTTTTGTAGTTTTAAGTTTCTGGTATTGTGGCTTTGGGTAGTGTGCTTTCAAAAAGGTTAATATTTTTATTTTGTCTTTTCTAGGATTTAGAAAATGATGTGGCTTTTCAACAGGCAGCAAGAACAAGTCATGGTAGAAGACCTCCTGTAAGTACCTTTTAAAGTGTGTTGCAGTAGTGTAGATATTTTCTAGATCCCTAACTCTGATTGGCACTTGTAGAAACTTGGAAATCCCTTATATGAAAAATAAAGAAAAAAAGGAGCAGAGTAAAATTTCCTTAGAGTTCTTAAGAATAATTAAGATAGAGCAAACAAGGAACTTCAGTTGAAAATGTCTATTCCTGATTGATGAGATGAGATAAAACCATGCCAAAGAGCAAAATTATTTGTTTTGAAAGATCTTTGTTTAATATGCTGCAGATAAAATGCTTCATTGACATGGAATTTAGAAAACACATGTGTTACTATTCTTTTTTTCCTTCATATTCCTGTAATTTACATTAGTTTTTTTAAACTTTTATTTAGCTGTGGCTTAATCTTGTATCTATTTTCAAAACTATGTATATCACCTGCACTTTAGAAGGATATACTGTATGTCAAAGGAAGAGCTGAAGCTATCTGATTAATGCTACTTCTTTGTCAGCATAATCTGGCTCTATGATGAGAATCTTTTCTATAAGAATTAAAGCATTATTTCTATGAACTCACCACAGAAACTATAGAATAAAGAATGATAATAAACATGTCTGGTTATTAATTGGTGGTGGTGGGTGTGTGTTTGGTTTTTTTTTTGTTTGTTTGTTTTTTTGGTGGGTGGGATTTGTGGTTTTTGGTGATTGCTTTGTGGTTTGGTTTTCTCTGTGTTTTTTACTGTTTACTGTTGTTGGTAGTTTTGTTTGTTTGTTTTTCTCCCACCCAGATGACAGCCAAAATTCCTGGTACATCAGCTTCAAGACCTTTAGCTACTGGATTTGGGGTATTTTTTATTCTATTGTGTTCTTAATGAAAGTGAGCTAAAAGTAAATTTATAATTTAATCTTTTGCATAAAGGGATCTTCTAAAGTATTTTTACAGTAAACTACCTGCATTCATTAATTTTAATTTTACAACTCTGCTGTTGATCAAGGCATGGTTACAGATTTTTGTTTTTTCTCACAAACCATTTGCAAATCAACTTGCATACTGCCTAAAGCAGTAGAATACAAGGTATTACCCTGATTGTTTTATTTGCAGGGAGAACTGGATGGGTTGTTATTTGGGCTTGGAAAAGTTTTCTGAAAAGAAAAGGTGAAAATAAGTCTTAAAAAATACAGGCTTCCACATCATATTTAGTTTAATCAGAAAAGAAAGTTGGTTATATTCTTTGGTACACTCTTAACACTTTAACCTGGTTTTCTGTGGAAACAGGTTGTGTGGTAGTGTTATGCCCACTGTCCCCTTATCCCAAGAAATATTCAACCTGTTAGACTATCTCAGTCAAATTTGAAAAGGTAATGCTCTTGGATACAAAAGTCCTCTAATTTTTATGACAAATAAAGAAAGGAGATCACGTTGCTCTTATGCAAGTTAGATAGGTAACGATTTCAAGAACACCTAAATTTGATTATAAGTCATTGAAGTACAACCTTTACTTTGAACCTTCTGTTACCTGCTTTGGATTTATTCCCTTTGAGACTGCCTTTTCTCAACAGTTGTGTTAGTAACGTGCTGTGACAGGAAATAGTGTCTTGTTAAAGGATGCACAAAATGGTATTTCATAAAGATAATAAAGACTGAAGTGTTTATTTACATTTACAGAGCTAGAAATCTCCTACATCCTTTACTTTGCACATATGTCCTTGTTAGTATAGGTTCAGCCATTACAGAAAAAACAACCAAAACAAACCCAACATAAGCCTCTGAGTGAGAATTAGGGAAATACTTTTTCATGGCTGGAAAACTCTTTGATTTTGTCTGCTTGTATTACATACTTGTAGCAATCTTTAGCACTTACTACTACATATTTCACATTTGTTTCTTTGTAACACTACTACACAAGGACTATATACAACATGTCAGCTAATAGAAAAGATATTGACAATTTTAAAGTATATCTGTATATATTGTAAAATATATCTTAATGGAAGTATGACTTGAAATCTACCCCTATATTAATACCTTCTCAGCTGTACTCAGAAGCTTAATGAAGTATTTTGTGTAAATTACTTTTTCAATTCAAAGGTAGTAATTTCAGTAACTGAATAATGGGAAGCACTGCTGCCTCAAATAAATATCTGTATTTTATTATTTTAAAAGGGCTGTCAGAAATATTCAAATACATAAAAAACAGTACTGTGAATTTGTGTTAACTGAAGCCTTCAATGTCTTTAAGTCTGCTGAGTTAACATAGATAGGAATTTTGGTGTGAACTTACACAAGAGTTAGATGAACTCTTGAAATTCAGTACTGGGAAGACTTTATAGATTTCTAATGATTTGCTAGTGTTTTTTTTTTCAAACTATTTACTTGTTTTTTATAGTCAAAGGCAAGTTTAAATTCATCTATGGGAAGACCAACAACAGGAGCTATGCAGGTAAAAGTTTCAATATTTACATTTTATATTGATTTGGAATAATGAAGCTTTCTGATACGTGCAAGCACTTCATTGAAATAATGTAAATCATTACACTGTTTTTATTTGTCTTTTTTTTTAAGGTTGTGGTGAGTATTTTATTTGAGCACAGGATTTGAAGCAATACCAAGGTAGTCTGTTTTAACAGTTATTGTCATGCAATGGAAATTCTTTTTTGTTGAAATAGGGAAGAAAGGCCTCCTGGTTTTCATGTTCTTCTTACGTACTTCTACTCCGCTGCAATTTGCCAATAACTTTCCCACCACCTTCCCTAAGTATATTGACTTAATGTTAGATATATCTATAGCTACTATATTCTTTTGTGCCAGCCCAAGGGGGAAACAGGAATTATTGGGTACTGTCAAGCGTAAGGCTTAAGGGAAGGGTCAGAGGGAAATCACATCACCAACAGTGTAGACACCTCACCAGCCAGGACCTAGTCCCATAATACCTGAGCACAGCAAGTAGGATCTACACAAAAATGCTGGCCATGATCACCTGGAAGTCCAGAATATAAGACAGTGTCATGATGATGATGCAGATACAAGGTCACACCACAAAGTCAGTACATAGGCCTGAGTTGGCACCAGTGGTTACTGGCCAGGTCCATAGTGACAAAGCAAGGCTAACATCACACCAGGTCAGTCCACAGGTTGAAATACAGGTCAAGGGAGTCTGTGGCTGGACATAGCTGTAACTGATGTGGAAAACAGTAGTATTCCAGTAAAGTTCAGGGCGGAGGGGGCTTAAAATAAACTCCTGTTAGGATGTGGGGCTGGAAGCCCCAGTTGAGTCTGGTGAGGGCCATTAAGGTTTATTGGTGCAGTCTGTGTCCTGACAGAGAAGTTTAATAAACTGGCATGGAGTGAGATAAGATATTCTTGTGTTGAGAGACAGTAATAAGTTAGAAATACCAAGAAAAATTTGCTTGTGCCTCTCTTGCTTTAGACACAGGAGAACATTCTGATCCATAGTTTCATATGATTCTCTTTACTGTCAATAAAAAAATTAAAAAACAGGTGAGTGTGAGATTAAGCTAGACACATTACTGATCTCAAGACCAACAATTCTTAAGGATTTTCTGAAAATAACATGTTTGAAATGTAAATATTCCAAATTAGTGTAAAATTTGCACAAAGTAACTGTTCCTTTGTGTCAGTTACAGTTTTCCAATAGTATTTCCCTCTCTACTTTGTACACAGTTATCATAGAACACTAGTTTGGAAGGGACCTCAAGGATCATCTTACCCATCCTTTCTTTGCCACAGCACAGTTTAGACAAGATGGACCAGCACCCTGTCCAGGCAGATCTTACAAGCATCTAGTGTTGAGGAGCCCACCACTGCCCCAGGGAGATTATTCCAGTGGCTGATTGTTCTCATCATGCACAGTTTTCCTCCTGTGTCCAGTTGGAATCTTGCCAGCAGTAGCTTTTACCCATTGGTCCTTACCTTTTCCATGTGACTCCTTATTGAAGGAGAGTCTCCATCTTTTTTGTAACCATCCTTTAAATACTGGAATATGATGATAAAGTCTCACCTAAGCCTTCTTTTCTCAAGGCTGGGCAAACCCATATTAAGTCATGTGAAGTGTTTACTGAGGTGGTAACAACTGCTTTTTGTATTTATAGGTTTTGTAATATGTAACTGATGTCCATACTGTCCACGATCTGATTAGGAAGATTATTTCAATATGTCTTCCTTTTTATTTAAGGATGGAGTTGCTCGACCAATGACAGCAGTGCATGCTGCAGGTTACACTAAGGCATCTGTGAGAGGTACAGTTTGTAGAAATTGTCATCTGCAAGAGGGCGATGTTATTTTACTATTTTCAGTACTCTCTTAATTTTATAGGTTCTTCATTTGATCCTCTTGGCCAAGCAAGAGGTCCTGCTCCACCTCTGGAAATGAAAAATGCAGACAGGTTTGTTCAGATTTGTGGTGAATTATTTCAAAGGTTTAACAGCAAGGAAAAGCCAACTGTGGGTAGAATTTAAAAACATCAAGGCAACTATGAAACCTTGAGGGTTACCAAACTTGGTTCTATGGGATAACACCAGAAACATTTCTGCACATGGTTAGCTGTCTTATCAGAGCTGTTGCACTGACTTTCAGGAACGTCTAATTTCAGTTATTTCTGGTTCTGATGGTAGCTCAGCAAATTCGGTGTGGTTCTTGACACACAAATACTGTGGTAATTATATAGAATTGTGGAGGATTATGTAAGAGTGTGTTAGAGGCAAAGAACACCATGATTTGTGCAGCTCCCTGGGAAGAATTAGGGGGAATTTTATGTGCTATTTTTCCCTGTACACCCTGACCTTTGCACTTGATGTGAAACTAACATTGTAAAAGTTTTGCAGGCTAGTAGAAGTGTTGGGGAGTTCACTGAGAAAAAAGTCAGTGAGCTTTTCAATACAGAAGTTTTATTCTTCAAAGATACCTATATAGGAGTAAGGCATCCTACTGGTTTAACTGAGGAAAAAATCTAGATGATTATCAACTGTTTATTAAAACCTGCATTAACAAGCTATGCTTTACATTTTCTGTGCAAGTAAATGTTTCAGTAATTGCTTTTAATACAATATTTCATTTAATTTGCTGTTTGATTTGAAGGTTTTAACACCTCTCTGTTCAGTCATTACTTGTGAACAAATTTGGTTCATGAAATTTGCATGTCTGTCTTGTTCTTTTAAGAGGATTTATGTTTTCCTAGTTCTCTGTTCTCACAAGTGTCAATGTGATGTCTTTGGGGATTTTCTCTGAGCATAGTTTCCCATTATGTTTTGTTATTCTGGGAAAGCCAGTTAGTTGTGACATGTGAGGTTTATTGAGACTATCAAGTATCAAAGCTTAGTGTTTGTAGTTACATTAATAGTGCTAATGATTTTATTGTTATTTCTATTTTAGTTCAGAAGAGAAGATTAGGCAGTTGGAAAAAAAAGTGAATGAACTGGTTGAAGAAAGCTGCATTGCCAACAGTTGTGGAGACTTGAAATTGGTAGTTTTTCTGGATTTCACTTCACACTTGCTATTATTTCAAATTATTAAAATAATCTTAATTATAATTTTATTATGACTACTCTCATCCAGTGATACCTTGTATTTTAAAAAAATGTATATGTATTTCTTAAGACTTCAGTGTTACAAAAACTCCTTCCTCCATTTGCCTCTTCCAATGGGTCTGATCATTTAGTCATAGTGGCACAGATTTGACAAGTCTAACCTGTGGGCTCTGTGGGAGCAGGGAGCCATTCTTCAATACTAGGCTCCTAATTGTCATTTTTATAGCATTTGATCCTTAGGTGTGTAAGGATCTTGTCTGAGTGACATTCTCTTTCATTGATGTTGTTTGGGTTTTTGGGTAAGGTAATTTTCATCCAGGACTGGTGCTCAACACTAGAGTCAGTTTCATTTAAGCCACCTCTACAGTGTCCTTCCCTGTCAGAGACTGCTTGGTACTATAGCATATGGTAGACACTGTATTAGTTTTGTTGCACCATAAACAAGATGAACTCTTTAATCTTTCAATTTATTCAAACAAGGAGACGCTAAAGTGTCAACATCATAGGACAGTGGCAATAAAACACACCAGGCTTGGATTTCAGCATGCCAAAAGATCCTCTTAACTCTTCTGTCTTTGGACAAGACTTATCTTCTATTCCATATGATTTATTCTGGCCAGCCCCAGATCCTAAACTACTGGAGGCAGAGCAGGCTCAACTGCTAGAATTAATGAGATATGTTGGGTTCTTTAGGAAATAGGCTTTCTTTGTGGTCATCTTTTGCCCTCTCAAGTTAATGGCATCTTATCCATAAGGGGGGGGAAATTAACTAGAACTTTGAGAGGTGATGTTTCTTGCTCAGCCTACAAAATTTTGTAGTCTAGGAGCGTGTTCTGAAGAGGAGTACAAATATGGGTAAAGCATCTTTCTTGGTCTGCTTAAATACTGCTCAATACCTATCTTAGGCTAGATGGCTTTTAATTTGATCGAATTCACATGTTTTGAAGACAAAGAGTGCATGTGAAATACCACCTGTAGATAGATTTTCTAAAAGGGGAGCAAATTTACCAGCATACAGAATTTATCAAGGTGCATGAACAGCATACATTTGCATAACTTGTGTTTGTTTTCTGCCTTTTCTTTCCAACATCTTCTGTACTGTGGAACATGCCAATTTCCATTGGCCTGTATTTACATGTATTTTCTGTAATTAATATAAATAGAATAACCTTCTAGAGTCACCATAATCTAGTCATTATGGAATATAAATATATGTGTGTGTGTGACTATAATTCCATAAAATTACAGAGCTAAGCAGACTTAGACAGCTGTATTTCTGCTTATTGCTGATTAATGCCTTTCAGTAGGTTGTATTGGTATTTTTCAGGCACTGAAATTAATGCCTTTCAGTAGGTTGTATTGCTATTTTTCAGGCACTCAGTTTATCTGTCTGAAGTAAATGGACATGAGTATATTTTTTCATGCTTGTGTTGAATGCATTTTTGTCATCTTGCATTCTTAAGATTTAAAGCACTGCTGAATTGTAGTATTTTATTTAAGGCTCTGGAGAAAGCAAAAGAGGCTGGAAGAAAGGAAAGACTATTGGTGAGACAACGTGAACAAATTGCAACTCCAGAAAACATCAACTTAGACCTCACTTACTCTGTAAGTGCTTAGAAATCGAGTCAGTCATCAGCAAGTTTGCAGATGACACTAAGCTGGGGGCAGATGTGGCTGGGTTGGAGGGCAGAAGGGCTCTGCAGCGGGACCTTGACCGCCTGGACAGATGGGCAGAGTCCAATGGGATGGGGTTCAATAGCTCCAAGTGCAGGGTGCTGCACTTTGGCCACAGCAACCCCATGCAGAGATACAGGCTGGGGTCGGAGTGGCTGGAGAGCAGCCAGACAGAGAGGGATCTGGGGGTGCTGATTGATACCCACCTGAACATGAGCCAGCAGTGTGCCCAGGTGGCCAAGAGAGCCAGTGGCATCCTGGCCTGCATCAGGAATGGTGTGGTCAGAAGGAGCAGGGAGGTCATTCTGCCCCTGTACTCTGCACTGGTTAGACCTCACCTTGAGTACTGTGTTCAGTTCTGGGCCCCCCAGTTTAGGAAGGACATTGAGATGCTTGAGCATGTCCAGAGAAGGGCGACGAGGCTGGTGAGAGGCCTTGAGCACAGCCCTACGAGGAGAGGCTGAGGGAGCTGGGATTGTTTAGCCTGGAGAAGAGAAGGCTCAGGGGTGACCTTATTGCTGCCTACAACTACCTGAGGGGTGGTTGTGGCCAGGGGGAGGTTGCTCTCTTCTCTCAGGTGGCCAGCACCAGAACGAGAGGACACAGCCTCAAGCTTCGTCAGGGGAGATTTAGGCTGGAGGTGAGGAGAAAGTTCGTCACTGAGAGAGTCATTGGACACTGGAATGGGCTGCCCGAGGAGGTGGTGGAGTCGCCGTCCCTGGGGCTGTTCAAGGCAGAATTGGACGTGGCACTTGGTGCCATGGTCTAGCCTTGAGCCTTGTGCTAAAGGGTTGGACTTGATGATCTGTGAGGTCTCTTCCAATCCTGATGATACTGTGATACTGTGAAATCTTCAGTGAATGAAAGGTGCTGTTTACAAAACTGCTAAAGAGACTTTTCAGTGTTTGATGAGTGTGTTGTAGTGCTCCTAGCAATGTACCAGATCAGCTAAGGACTACATTTAAGGGCGGAAGGGAGTTTATGAAGATAAAGTGAGTAACTTCTGCAAGTTAAACAACACTGGGTTGCAAAGGTCCACTTACATCGTGAAATCTATTAGCTCACAATTTCAAGTACCATAGAAACCACATAGTCACATTATGTGAAGACAGATGCCAATGGTAACCTCTTCCAGTTATCTGGTCCCATGCAGAACTTGCATATCAAATATGACAGGTGTAAACCCTGTCCTTCAGAAATAGTCTAGAACACATACCATGCTGAGAGAAGAAAACTGGAGAGATCACACAACCTTCTAACTTCAACCATGAAGTGATGGAGAATGCATTACAGGAAATAGAATATAGGGTTGTTTCTAAATACTGTATCTTAAAGCAGGCTTGCAGATTTACATTCTAGTGTTCAAATTAATAGTTATTTTGGTTTAATTTATTTTTTGAATAAAGGATACAATGTACTTTATATAAAAATATTTTAGGGTATTTAAAGTTGTACTCCAGGTAGTGCTATAGAGAAAATTATTGTCAATGAATACATTGAATTAGGCAGACCTAGTAATTTATTTTATGGTGAAAGTCAGAATAAAGCTGGGGAAGAAGTGTGCAGGTGCTTTAGCTGACACTAAAATAAGTTCTATTTTGAAACATCAGTTTGAAAAATCCACAGATAGAAGGACCATTTTTCACATGTTAGGACTCACAAATTACAGTTTCTGAAAATTATCTTGTGTGAGTGTTTTTTAATAGCCTTGCAGTGTAACATTGTAACATTGTTTTTACCTATGGCTAAGGCCCTTTTAATGTCATTTTTAGTGGTAGTTATTTAAGTACAAAACCAGAAGAATTACCTAGAATGAATGGATTTGAAACTTCTTTCCTCTATGTCAGTTTACAAAACCAGAGGAATATTAAAGATGGGAAGCTTAAAACTGGTAAAAACAGTGCTTCTGAGGTAAAATCAATTTGAATTATATTGTTACTCTTGAAAGGCCAACATATTGTCTTGTACCTATAATTCCTTTTTTTCTATAGGTTCTTTTCAATCTGGCCAGTCAGTATGCTGCTAATGAAATGTATGCTGAAGCATTGAATACTTACCAAGTTATAGTGAAGAATAAGATGTTTAGCAATGGAGGTAGGTTGCATTCAAGGTTGATTAAAATTGGTAATGAAGCATTCAAAATGAGGACTTCATGTGCACGGTGTTGACTCTGAGATCACACCCTCATGTCTGCCAGAGTGAATGGCAGATTTGCATGATCTCTGAATGTATAATTTAATGTGGCTTGGCTTTCCAACTGATGAGTCTTTTTCTTTCTATAGGCTAAAAGATGAATTTTCTCATGTGGCACAGACTTTGCTCTAATGCTATTTTTTTTCACATTTGACTCATCTTTGCTCTTCTGGAAGCTTCTTTGTAGTATTTTGCACGTCTTTGAGACTCCTGCAATGCACTTTTCTCAAAAATAATCTCTACCTCATCCCTCAATTCACAATAAAAATCAGAATACATCTTAACATTGTAGTTCTTTTCTAGGTTTCATTACTACTTCATCTCCTTCTGGGTGAAAATTCACAGAAGGTTGTTCTGTGCAGTGCTTCTTTAAAGGGATACTATTGCCATATAACAAAGACATTCATTAGGTTGTTACACTATCACTTTGAAACAAAAAAATGGTGTAACTGTACTTTGGAAGGCTGTGACTGGCTGACTTCTTTTGCTAGGCAGACTGAAGGTGAATATGGGAAATATATATTTAAAACAACGGAACTATTCCAAAGCTATCAAATTCTACCGTATGGCTCTAGACCAGATTCCTAGTGTCCACAAAGAGATGAGGTAAGTTTCTACTAGTAGGCATTGGTCTGAAATGCAAGTTTTGGAGCTAGTATGATTTGGTAGTTAAAAATGTAACCTAATCTTGATTTCTTTACTTAGGATTAAAATAATGCAAAATATCGGCGTGGCATTTATTAAAACTGGCCAATATATTGATGCATGTTCTTCATTTGAACACATAATGAGCATGTCCCCAAACCTGAAGGCAGGCTTCAACTTGATCCTATGTTATTTTGCTGTTGGAAACAGTGAGCAAATGAAAAAAGCCTTCCAAAATCTGATTGCAGTTCCCTTGGAAGTGGATTATGACGATAAGTACATTTCCCCAAACGTAAGTTTGAAAAAAATTAACTCATCTGTGTTTAAACAAAATAAACTGTGTCTGTGTATTGTAAATGAGGAGAAAGGAGGAGAGATATTGAATGCTTGGATTGCACTGAATATGCAAACTGATGTCTTTATGTGTAAAATGACTTTTGTTAGAAATCTAACAGTAAGCATAATTAACATAGTTGAATTAATTGAAGACTATGTAAGGTCATTGATTGGAAGAGAAGCTTTAAACTATAGAAGCTCTTTCTTAGTATAGGCAAGCTATAGTTTTAACAGTGACTCCAAGCTCAGCATTTTGTCATGAAGAGGTAAGAGAAAAGATCAGAAAGTTTCCTTCTGGTCTTTATTGTGTAAATATGTGATCTCTCCCCAGTAAATCAGGAAGGAATGTCTACCCAGCATAGCTGCATTAGTTCTTTTAGATCTAACAGAAATGTGTGATGGAAGCTACAAGGTAATCCTTGTGGTTTATTTTAAGGAGAAATTGTTGCACAAGTCAGCTGCTGAATGTCACTGCAGTTCAGTAAATGCTTAAGCATGCTCTTATTTTTAAGTATGTGAATATTCTCACTGTGATTTTCAGCCTTCCTACTCTGACATACATGACATTAGGGTTATTAATGGGTGCAGTTAATGTGAGCTATGGCCACATATACCTGCAGAAAAACAGGGTTAAAGTGGTCGTAATGCCAAATTTCAGGTGTTGTGGTTAGAAAACTACTTAAAACCAAGGCTAATTTTTTTGAATTGTGAAAAGTAACTGACATTATATAAACTATGTAATTTGCATCAATTTTATGTTCACAGTGATATTGTGTATAAAATAATTAATGTGGGCTGGCATAATTTGCATTTGTTTTGCTTCTCTCCAGGATGATCCACATACAAATCTACTAATCGAAGCCATTAAAAATGACAGCTTAAGACAAATAGAACGTGAGAGGTAATGGTGGATTCTGTTCTTTCTTGACTGTAGTGCCATGAATTTTAGCTTCTGAAACTATCAGTCTTCTTCCATGTCTACATCTCTTATCACGGAAGTGTCCCCAGTTCTTATGGAGACTTGTTCTTGGAAGAACTGGTTGTATCACTCAGTTTAATATACTGCACTAAAGTAGAATTTCTATCCCCAATGCTATAGGTTTCAGTGCTTACAGTTTGCAGCATTGGATGGCTTTAAAAATATAACTGCATTGTGCAATGAAAGGGAAACAGAAAAGATGGAGAGCTTTATCAAAGTACAGGGCAGGGGCAGTGAGAGGAGACTGGTTGGATTGAATTGTAAATTTGTCAGTGCAGAAAGAAACAAGAACAAGGTTTGGTTCTTCTTTCTCTACATATTTTTTGAAATGGTGATGTGTTTATGTATTGGGTTTTTGTGTTGTGTGTATTTGTTTGTTTCCTTAGGAAATCCATGGCAGAGGAATACATCATGACAGCTGCCAAACTTATTGCGCCTGTGATTGAGACATCTTTTGCAGTGGGCTATGACTGGTAAGAGTCAAATATGTTTTCTTTTTGTCTAAGCTGTACACCAGTCTGCCGTGCTGGTTATGAAACCAGATTCACAAACATAAACAGCTTGGGAAACACAGTTTGATGCTTGTCTCAAACATAGTGTCCAGGCTATCTTCAGTTTGCATCCATGGCCAGGAGGAGATTGCTCTCTTCTCTCAGGTGGCCAGCACCAGAATGAGAGGACACAGCCTCAAGCTTCATCAGGGGAAATTTAGGCTTGAGGTGAGGAGGAAGTTCTTCACTGAGAGTCACTGGCTATTGGAATGGGCTGCCCGGGGAGGTGGTGGAGTCGCCGTCCCTGGGGCTGTTCAAGGCAAGATTGGACATGGCACTTGGTGCCATGGTCTAGCCTTGATCTCTGTGATAAAGGGTTGGACTTGATGATCTATGAGGTCTCTTCCAACCTTGATGCTACTGTGATACTGTGAAAACAAAACAAAACATTGGAGTCTACTTTTTAAAACTTTTCTTTAATCTTTGAAACTCACCTGTTTGTTTTACCTTTGAAAGTGTCCTGTATTAGGACAAAAAGAGCTTTTTTAACTGCAGTTGAATTTGAAAATTCAGTTTGAAAATTTGAGAACTTCTAAAAGTCTTGATAGACAAATGCTATATAGAAGGCAATATTTGCTGCTCTTTATTTTAAGTTTGAAGATTTACTCCAAACAATCATTATATAAAAGTCTGGGATCTGAATACTATGACAAAAGGTGTATAAACTTAATATTTATAAATTTAATCCACTGTTTCTTAGCCATTTACACAACTGTACCCAGCAGTAGGCTGCTGAATACAGTTCACCATTTTGACTTTTGTGTTCACTTTATTTTTTCATTTCCAGCTTAGCTTTTTGTGGCATTTTCTACAGCAGAATACCTTTCTCTTTAAAAGAAAATAATATAGACACATTTCGTATAAGGACAGTAAAAAACTTATTTGTATGACTTTTAAAGATGCATTTTTAAGCAGGTTTTAGTTGTTTAAGGAAGGACTTATTTTGCTATTTTTGTTACATTTAATAAAGTTATTGGAAAGTAATGTGTACAAGCAAATGTTGTGTATCTGCAGCTGCAACATTGCTAACAGGTATGCATTTTTGGAGGTGAAGGAAGTTTGATGATTTGATGGCAGAAGGACATCTCCTTTAGTTTGTTGTTTGATTTTTCTTCTTTTTTCTGCTTTGGATTATTTTCAAATTTTGCAGATCCTATGATTATTATTTCATAAACTGCTTTATTAGGAAATTATTTCTCATGCAGACACATTCAGTCTGCTAGAGTCCACAAGGTGGTGTTTCATGGTTTAATAATCACTATCATCCGTTCAGAACTTAATCAGTATGTCTTATGAAAACTAGGTTGCTGCTTCATAATTTATTAGCTTAAATTGGTAGTTTTGATCAAGAAAATTGGAAATGATTGTACTTGTCATGAAGCAATACACCATCATCTCTTCCTGGCTAATTAAATTCTAGTGAGATGTGTGGGATAGTGTTTATCAGGACAGATTTACTCTGTTCAGCGTTCTAGGCTGAGGAATTCAAGCCCAGTGAAGAAGTTTAACCAGCAGTTTGGGCTTGGTTTTCCAAATACAACACTTTGTTATGAATCTTCTTCAAGTGTTAGATGTGCTTTTAATCAGATTGATTTCATTTACAGAAACAAAGTGGGGACAAATAATACTCAGATTTTATAACTTAATTAAAATGTGACATAACCTGGCATTATTCTGTCATACTGCATAAGGACCAATTGGGTAGATCTGATTGCATTTTATGGTTAAAAGTAATTTGCAGTAACAGTTGAAAGGTGGGTTTTTTTTTTTACTTCTATTGTAGATGCCTCTGCAGAAATTACTATTTTTTTCCAATATATTTTTTCCTACAACATAGAAAACATTTGTGCACTGTGTATAGAGACTGCCTATGTGCCGACTCAATTGTAGCAGCAGGCAGTCTGTCAACAAAAATGTAATTTAACAAATTAACCAACTATTAGAAGAAAAGGACATTTCACCACTTAAAAAAAATCCCAACACAAAACAAACAAATAGAAGAGATCAAAGAAGCAACCCACAAAGTTGTAATTTATTGTGCTTAATTCAAGACAGTTTGAGAGAACAATGTATGTGTACAAGAAATACTTTGCTTCAACCCATAGGCAATATTAAAGTACACCACATCAAACCCTGGAAGATGGTGCCTGTGAATGAACATATGACCCTTCTGCTGTGTTCTGTTGTGCCCTTGTTTTGCAGAAGTCCCTAAGCCAAAAGTAATGGGGGCACAACCAGAAAGAGGTTTATTACTGTGAATTGGACACAATCTACAGTCTCTGTCTTTGTGCACTGAGCTGGTGTATGTATTTGGTAGCATATGCAACTGGAGATCACATTTGATAGAACATACCCGAAGAAAGTGGTTTGAAAAATTATCTTGGTCAATATCTTGCATCATGTATCACTAAGTGATGGAAAATAAAGTGGTATTTAGGCAGATGACTGAAAAAAAAATAAGAGCAGAGATAGTATTATTAAAGTAGACTGTGGGAATAAAATCTAATCTTTTTTCAGATGTTTGTAACCAAAGTGCTCTTTGCCTCTGTAAAGAAAGAATAGCTAAGAACAACTCATTTTGGAAAGCCAGTTGGCTGCAAAAATATATAACTTAAAGTGGCATTTGAACAGATGCATTTTGTTTATTGCTTGCTTCCTGTTGCAGGTGTGTTGAAGCAGTAAAAGCTTCCCATTATGTAGAGTTAGCCAATGACCTGGAAATAAATAAAGCCATTACTTATCTGAGGCAGCAGGATTTTAACCAGGTATAGTAACTTTTCACATTACTACTTTTTAATACTGTGTTGGTAAAGATACCTTTCTTAGCCACAGCACAGTTTTCAGGAAGAGAAAGACTGATTTATGCAAATATGCTACTTTGAGGCTAGCTGAAATATTTTAGTGAGAGAAATTAGATTACAGGCTGTGGAAAGGAAACAATGGTTTTGTCTACTTTACTCATAGGCTTGCTGAGAAGTATAAAAACAAGAACACAAAACAGATAGTACAGTTGCAGTGGCTCTCTGTTGCAACTGGTGCCTGTACTTTTCTCCCTAATATGCTTTCTAACTCCCCTGGCTGATCCTCCAGACTCACTTTGTGCATAAGGCAAACTCTGGGATAAGGTAGAGGGGTGGAAAGGAGGTGGAAGGATGGTTGGGAGCCCCTCCTGGGGACTCTGGTCTCTGGGAGGAGTGTTGTGTTTCTGTATTACCTTTAACTTCTTTATTTCTGTATATGGCTGTATATATTGTAAATACCTGCTTGTGTATTGTGCTAAGTTCTAAATATATAAAGCTTCATTCCTTAATTTCCAGCTGGATGAGTCTAGTCTGGATGATTCCATAACGGGGAGGGTGCAGGTAACACCCAAACCGTCACAGCAAATGTAATTATTGTATTAATGCTGCTCAGTAAAATGACACTGACAAGAGATGAGCTTTATTCTAAATGAAATTTGTGGCATTAAAGTTACAGTGAAGGAAGTTCATGTCAAAATTTAAGACTCCTAAATTCACTGGATGCCCAAGCTGTCATTACAGTTAATGTAACTGTAGTCAGTACAGTCAACAGAACCTAGAAAGCACATTGCTAATTAAAGAGGAGAGATTTTCAGTTGTATGAGCTGAATCTTCCTTTGAGGATGACCATAGAATCAAAATATGCATTTCATGTGTATCTTTATTGTTTAGGTTGTGGTATTCTTACTGTTCCATATGTACTACAGCATTTCCTGAAAGACTGTAATCTGACCTTGACCTTTTGTCAACCCTCCTATCCTTTCATTGAAATATTAACTGGAATTAATTCAGCATCTGCTCAGAAGCTTGGACAGTTATGCATCTGTTGTAAAAGATTGGCCCATTGCAGGAACAGAGGGGTAGGATGAATCACCTTTAAAGAAAAGATACTACTTCAACTAAGCCACAGTGTATGTTAGCAAATGAGGAAGGTCATAGGAAAAATACAGTACTTCCAAGTAAATGTATAGCTCCCTGCTTAAAATTCATTAACTGGCAGAAGATCAGAAGATAGGTCTGCCTTTGTTATTTTTGCAGTTTTTATCATGCATATTATTATGTGTTCCCTTTTCTTGGGCTGCATCAGAAGAAGTGTGGCCAGCAGGTTGAGCGAGGTGGTTCTCCCCCTCTACTCCACTCTGGTGAGACTCCATCTGGAGTACTGCATCCAGTTCTTGAGCCTCTGTTGCAAGAGGGATGTGGACATGCTGGAGCATGTCCAGAGAAGGGCCACAAGGATGATCAGAGGGCTGGAGCACCTCTGCTATGAGGAGAGACTGAGGGAGTTGGGGCTGTTCAGTCTGGAGGAGTCTCTGAGGTGACCTTAATATGGCCTTTCGGTATCTGAAGGTGGCCTACAAAAAAGCTGGGGAGGGACTTTCTAGGCTATCAGGAAGTGACAGGACCAGGGGGAATGGAGCAAAGCTGGAGATGGGTAGGTTCAGGCTGGATGTGAGGAGGAAGTTGTTCAGCATGAGAGTGGTGAGAGCCTGGAATGGGTTGCCCAGGGAGGTGGTTGAGGCCCCATCCCTGGAAGTGTTTAAGGCCAGGCTGGATGGGGCTCTGTCCAGCCTGATATAGGGTAGGGTGTCCCTGCCCATGGCCGGTGGGTTGGAACTAGATGATCCTTGTGGTCCCTTCCAGCCCTGATTGATTCTGTGATTCTATGATTCTATGATTGTATTTTAAAATCTATGTGTGAAGTAACTGCTGGCTATGTGGAAGTTATGTACTTTTATGTAAGTAAGGTTGCTTTCTGCAGCTGGCCATCCTGTCACTAGTTATGCAGATTTCTGCCAATTAGTTTTATGGTGAACTTCATGTTAAAAGTTATCACCAGTCTCTTATTAGTAAGTACAACAGGCTGTTAACTGGATCTTTCCTTTTCTATGCATGTAAATGGCCAATGTAGGTATATACCACAACTTAGCACGTTCAACTTTTTTGGTATTGCCAAAATGAATGTGCAGGTTTCTTATATTGTTTTCTTTTAGGACAAATGTTTTGGTGGGGTTTTTTTTCTTGCACATAACCAAATTTTTATAGGTTATGGGACACAACTATATAAGGTTATATTATAATATTAGAAAATTTGTTAATATAAAATGTAATCCTTTTATATAAGGGTTTTGTCAAAACTGTCACATGAACTTTGATGGTGAAAAACATCTTGTTTCAAAATGTAAGCAGTTGGTAAACAGCTTCCTCTGAACAAAAAGAAGTTCAGATATCTCATAGGATTTGCTCAATTTCCTTCCAGTGTGGTCTGTTTAGTACATTCAATGGTAGGAGTGCTGAATAAAGATGGAATATGGCAGCCTCTGGCTTTACATAAGTGGCTAGAAATACATTATAGAGTGTAAAATTACAGCTGAGGTCCTTTACCTTCCCATAGCTTGGAGGGATGCATGCAAATTCACTTGTTTAACCTTATCCCACTTTTCCTTGTCATATTCAAACTCTTGTGGTTCCTTCTCTGTCCTCTCCTCCCCTTCCCTGTAAAACAAGGGGACACAGTCTCAGGTTGTGCTGGAAGAAGTATAGAGAGTGATTTGCCATTGGAATGGGCTGCCCAGAGAGGTGGTGGAGTCACCGTCCCTGGAGGTGTTCAAGAAAAGCCTGGATGAGGCACTTAGTCTAGTTGACTGGGTAGGGTGATAGGTTGGAGTGGATGATCTTGGAGGTCTCTTCCAACCTGGTTGATTCTATGATTCTGTTATTATCCTTTATACATCAGGTCTGACCAATAGCTTTCTGAGATCAGCAAGCAGTTTGAGAGTTTGGAAATTTTGGCCAAGTCTAGTAGCTTTATTGATAGCTTTTGAAGAATGAAAGTGTTACAAGTAGGTAAACAGTGATATGATCTCAAGAATTTACTATTTTGATGGTATTTTCCTGCCATTTCCAGTACCTAGTATATATATTAAATTAAACAAACAAAACAAATCAGTTCTCAGAGGTAAAATGATATACAGAGATTGTTGATGATGTTTCTGTGGAGTACTCCAATGGATGGAGAGGCAAGAGTGTTGGAAGTTAGGAGTAAGTGGAGAAGATTCCCTTCTTATTTTGATTATGTGATGGAAGACCTTTAGCCTGTGCTGGAACTACTTAATAGTAGGGTGGGACTGCAAAACAGTGATTGAAGATCGAGAGAATTTTTTTCCCTAATAAAAGTGCAGCTGCCACTTACTCATCCTGTCTGTTTTTCATATACTTAGTAACTCACCACCTGCTCAGCACACCTTTGGCTGAAGAATTTCGGCTCGAGGTGAGGAGAAAGTTCTTCACTGAGAGAGTCATTGGGCACTGGAATGGGCTGCCTGGGGGGGTGGTGGAGTCGTCGTCCCTGGGGCAGTTCAAGGCAAGGTTGGATGTGGCACTTGGTGCCATGGTCTAACCTTGGGCACTGTGGTAAAGGGTTGGACTTGATGATCTGTGAGGTCTCTTCCAACCTTGGTGATACTGTGATACTGTGAACAAGAATGGAAACTTTTAAAAATACTCAGTTTGAAGGCTTTATTGTGTTTTGAAAAAAGGAGCTGTAATAGATTTCTACTGTAACTATAATGGGCTTAACTATATGCTCATCATCATGAGTGTGTTACTGTCAAACAGTCCTAGCAGCAACGATAAAAGCATGATGAAAATGAGCATAATATGCCAAGATGATATTTTATTAGCAAGGGGTTTTGTGTATTTGGTATTCAGAATGTTTTCTTAATTTAAAAACAAAGTTCTGCAGGTTACCCATGCAGCTCCTTCACATCTCTGGCAGATTCTACTTGAGTAAGACAAGCTACTTTCAAGTTTAACTTCTATAAGCAAATAATTTACATATATTGGAGACATGTCACAAAGAATATTTTGGACACTCAGTGTTTTCATTGTTGAAAACAATGGAGAGGAGGAGGCTCAGGGGTGACCTTATTGCTGTCTACAACTACCTGAGGGGTGGTTGTGGCCAGGAGGAGGTTGCTCTCTTCTCTCAGGTGGCCAGTGCCAGAACGAGAGGACACAGCCTCAAGCTACACCAGGGGAAATTTAGGCTCGAGGTGAGGAGAAAGTTCTTCACTGAGAGAGTCATTGGATACTGGAATGGGAGGTGGTGGAGTCGCCATCCCTGGAGCTGTTCAAGGCAAGATTGGACGTGGCACTTGGTGCCATGGTCTAGCCTTGAGCTCTGTGGTAAAGGGTTGGACTTGATGATCTGTGAGGTTTCTTCCAACCTTGATGATACCGTGATACTGTGATAATGTAATCTAAGTAATTGTTATTGTTTGGATTAAAAAGAAGCTATTTAGAAATACATAACTTTAGCTGATGATACAGTGAGAGCATTTCTACTTTGAGAGGACAAAAGGATTGATATGGATTTTGGTCCTAGGGCTCATAATTGCTGAAACAATTTACCAATAAGTGAATAGAGTTCAGAATCTTAGTAACTTTCCATTATATGTGAAAAAGAGACTACTTCCACTCTAATCTTTTATCATCAAAAGTGCCACTTTGTAGTAAAAGTAAAGGTAAGCAAATCAGCTACAATGGGAAATTGCTTTTCATAAAGTGACTTCAAACTATATAGCTCTACATTCACTAGAAGTAACTCTGTGTAAGAGTAGAACACCTCAAATATAGTAGTGTTACATCTGTAAATATTTGGGACCATTTACCTTTTCAGAGAAAGTCACAACTATGTGTATAAGTTTAAAATTATCATAGTGGGAGTTTTATATTTCAGAGAGCACTAAAATCTTGAGACTAACTTTTGAGGTGTTCTTCTTGATTGAGTAGTGCAACACTTTGGGACCATTCCCTTTTCAAAGAATGTCACAAATATGTAAAAAAGTTTAATATTGCCATGGTTGGAGCCTTATATTTCAGAGACCACTAAAATCTAGAGCCTGATTTTTTAAAGGAGGCTTTTTTGAAGGGAGACCTAACAGTGGCCTTCTAGTACCTGAAGGGAACCTACGAGAAGGATGGAGCAGGACTGTTTATAAAGGCCCATGGTGATAGTACAAGGGGCAATGGGTTCAAGCTGGAGGAGAGCAAATTTAGGTTGGATATTAGGAATAGGATCTTTACTGTGGGAATGGTGAAACACTGCAACAGGTTTCCCAAGGAGGTGATTGGTGCTCCATCCCCGGAGATACTCAAAGTGAGGCTCAGCAGGGCCCCTGCTGACTGCATGAGGAGGTGGGTTGGACTAGATGACCCTTGCAGGTGCCCTCCAACCCAAACCATTCCGTGATTCTAAATGCTCTTTGATTCAAATTGGTGTACTTCTTTAAATAACTTCTGTTATTAGGACACTAGTATGGGCTCTAGTAGTTCATGGTTCTTGTGTGGAAAATAGTTGACTAAATCAATGAACTATATCTGGCTGTATCTATTTTGTCATTTTACAGGTCATTAGCACAGACATGGGTTTTTTTGGTAAAGTAATTGTAAAAACACTATATATGACAGTCAGTTAAAACTTGTGTCCTTTATGTTTGCTTTGGCATTCCACATACGGTATCAAATGTTCACTTTATGTAAACAACAGCTTATAGCTTTTATGTAAAGAAAGAAGGAAACTTTTGAATTCATGTGTTTATGGCTAAATTGGGATTGCCACATCTGTGTTGTAAGAGGTGATAGAACTTGGCTGACTCATACTCTGTAACAGTTTGTGTAGTTAATATAAATATTTAGTGTAAAGAAGACATTTTCTTATCATTTGTAACTGTAGACTAAATTATTACCACATAGTGGAAAAAAATCTGCCTTTTATTTCAGTTTCTTTGATAGGTTATTAGCTGTACATTGATTACTTTTTGTCAATAAAGTCTTTATTTTGAAACGCATGAAATTTAGTTTTAATGTAGAAGTTGTGGGAGGGTTTTTGTTTGTTTCTTTGGCTTCAGTCTTCACCTTTGAGTACTTCCTAAACATAGACAGGTGGTGTCTTCTTCATTGTCTTTCAAATACTGGAATTGTCTGCCCAGAGAAGTGGTGGGGTCACCATCCTTGGAGAAGTTGAAACGGCATATGGACCTGGCACTTAGGGACATGGTTTAGTGTTGACCCTTCAGTACTGGATCAAAATTTGGACTAGATGATCTTTGAGATCTCTTCCAACCAGATATATGATGTGAGTGTGTGAGTCTTAACTGCACAAAACAATTGCAAGTTGAAATCAAATCCAATCCAACACTGTGTTGCATATTTTTTTTTGTATTTAGATTTTTTTAGATATTTTTAACAAGAGTTTTCTTGTAAATCCTTTTGTGTTCACTTAAAGAACTAGAAAAACAGGGATGAGAATTTAAATTAGTTGACTAGATTAAAAACAACTATTGTTAATTTGCCTAGGATTATCAGATAATTGTGTAGGCATATTTAATCTAAATTTTGAAGGAGTGATAAATAGTATTGGAATCTTGTGACCAAGAGTGGTATATGTACAATAGAGATAAACTTCTATGTGTACATGCTACAAGTGTCTGTTACAAGCTCCAGTAATTATCTTATAGTGAGCATACAAGTTAATAATTTTAGCTGATTTTAACTGTCAAGTTTATCAATGCTTTCTGAATGTCAAAGTAAGTGGAAAGTAAGTTGTTTTTAAATTACTTCTAGGCACTGGAGACCTTAAAGATGTTTGAAAAGAGGGATAGCAGAGTAAAGAGTGCAGCTGCAACAAACCTTTCCTTCCTCTATTATTTGGTAAGTGTTTGCTTCACCTAAGCCAGTTAAGAATTAGTTTATTTAGCAAACTTGTATCCTTGCAGCAATTTTTGTGTGTTTTTGAAAAATCTCTGTAAACAACAAGAAGCTGCATATTAGAGGAGTTGTCTTGGAACACTCATTCTTGGCTGCAGTTGAAGTTGGGAGCATGCCTTTTGTATCCTGTTGCTGAGAGGAAGTGAAATTGAGCCCTAAGCCATGAAAGTATCCTTGCAGCGTGATCTGTGCAGAAGCTAAGCAGCTGCATTTAAAACTCAGGTCCTGAAGACCCTGGCTGAACTTCAGGAACAAATGAAGTATGTAGTCTAGGTGGATGGGTTTGTTTATGAAGCTTGTTTGGTATGGGGATTTATTTTTGTTTTTTAAAGAAATAATACAGCACAGGAAACTTTGAGACTGCATGAAACAAAATGGCAAAACATGTCTAAAGTGTTAAATTCTCTGAAAGAGAATTTTTGGGGCTGAAGATTGTATTATTTTTCTTCATCCTCAATCTCTTGGAATTTCACTGTTCTGACTTTAAGAAGCCACAGCTGCAGGAAAATTAGCTGACAAATGACTAATACGATGTTTGTTTTGTTCGTGTAGGAGAATGAATTGGCACAAGCAACCAACTATGCAGACTTAGCTGTAAATTCTGATAGGTACAATCCAGCAGCTCTAACTAACAAAGGAAATACTGTTTTTGCAAATGGAGACTATGAAAAAGCAGCTGAGTTTTATAAGGAAGCTCTAAGGAACGATTCCTCATGCACTGAAGCACTTTATAATCTTGGTAAGCGAAGGGTGCTTTTGTGATCTAGGTTTTGCCTAAAAGCAATACCAGTGTTTCTGAGAATGTGGCTTTCAAATTGTATTGTATTGAAAGATATACTAATTACTACCACTTTATTCAGTAATTGATGTTATAATAAGGTATTAATTTGTACTTCCTATCTGTTCTGAAAACAAACCAATCAGCCAAACTTAACAGCATTAACTAGTAATTGCAGATGATGAGGTAGGTCACTTTGAAGTTAAAAACTTCTACTAGCTACTAAAAAGTACCAGCTTTAACATTATTAAACCATCAGAGTAATTACTGTCTAAGAGCTCTCTCTTTCCCTCATCCACCTTGTTCAAAATGTGAGATTATGTTATGTTCTTGGCCTTTGATTAGGTTCATGTTCCTTGTGTTTATCATTTTGGTTAAGTCATGCTCACTGGTAAGAATTAGAAGCATGGCTCTCACAAATAGTCTGTCAGTGTCAAGGCCTCTGAGTACCATGTTCCTATTTAATTTTTCTTGATTATTCTGTCAGTATGCTGAAGTATTCTTTTTCTCATCACATTAATACTGTAACTTTTTTTTTTCAGGTTTAACATACAAGAAGTTAAACAGAATAGATGAAGCTTTGGATTGTTTTCAGAAACTCCATGCAATCCTTCGAGATAGTGCCCAAGTTATTCACCAGATAGCACAAATGTATCTTTTTCTGGGTTGTGATAAGGGATGGTGTTGTTAGTAAGATAATTTAATATTAAGTATGTGTTTCAGTCATGACTCAATGACTTTGAAGTTACTGCAGCGGCCGTTATAATTGGGATGATTATGTATAGAGTCACTCTGATGTTCATGGAAAAGAGAACAGAACTTAACAATTTTCTTGGACATTTCCAGTGAAGCAAGTGAAGAGATACATTAAGACCATTCACACTGCAGGGGAGACATTTACACTCAGTATTCAGTTTTGTCCTGGAATGCTTGAAATCCTGCTGATCTTGTTATTAAAGTAATATATTTAAGCACAACTAAGTAAAACTTTAAGAAAAAAAATAGTTAATGAGAGTGAAGTTCTCTTCTGGAAGCTATTTTCAGTTTAGCTAGTGTTTATGTAAGGAAATAATTGTCCCCCTAGCACTGCAAAAGCTTGACGAATGGAAAAGCTGAGGAGAAAAGATGGGTCAGCTTGGTACATCACCAGGGATATTCTACACTATGAATGTCTTTAGCAATGCCTCAGAAGGTGTGCAAACCATAATAAAACCCTCCTCAAGGCAGAACACATTCCAGTTGCTATAGTATACTTTTAAGAATAGTGAAGGTAATAAACATATATTGTAGTCAGTAAAGTGAATAACCTTCACAGAAATACTGTGATCTCTGGTCCTTGCATAGCTCCTATACAGTAGCATAAATTGCCCTACAACTCCCAGTTCCCATCTGGGGAAGGATTTCTCTGCTCCACTGCAGTGTAAATCTACTTTCCACCAATACTTGCAAGCTTTTTCCATGAGGGGAAAGTGAGAAACTGAAAATAACGTGCTGGGCAGTAGTTGCAGATCACTTTTCTGCAGACATCTGAGCTGTTGTGCCTCTCAGGAGTGTCTGAGGATGAGAGAACACAATGCAGGCCTAATTATAGCTAAAACTGCTTCTCTTGTCTGAGCCTGATTTGTAAGCTGTCTGTGCTGTGCTTCCTAGGCATACAACAGAAAATCTTGCTGCAGCAAACATCTGCTTTCAGGGATGGCAGTTCTACCAAATCACTTAATTCAGGACAAAAAGATACATTACATAAAACTAGCCAAGTTGTAAAGGCAGCAAGTAAATTGTCTGCTTCTTACACTTCATTCGGTCAGTCTCTTCTGCCAGGCAGCCAGCAACAGAGCAAGGGGACACAGTCTCAAGTTGTGCCCGGGGAGGTATAGGCTGGATGTTAGGAGGAAGTTCTTCCCAGAGAGAGTGATTGGCATTGGAATGGGCTGCCCAGAGAGGTGGTGGAGTCGCTGTCCCTAGAAATGTTCAAGAAAAGACTGGATGAAGCACTTAGAGCCATGGTCTAGTTGATTGAATAGGGTTGGGTGATAAGTTGGACTGGATGATCTTGAAGGTCACTTCCAACCTGGTGAATTCTATGATTCTTGTAAATGAGCAAGTCATTTACAATTAGAGAGGAATGCCAAGCCCAGGTTTCTGTTGAGTCCATAGTGTTTTTAAGGTGAAAGAGCAGCCAGAGCCTCTGAAAATTTCTCTCTTCAGTGTAACAAAAATACTTTCTGATGCCAAGGAAATTATGACATTTGAGTTTAGAAAACAAAAAGGCCAGCTTATCTCCACTCCACAGTGACTGGACATATGTATCCAGCACATGGATTGATTCTAAAGTTGTAGGGATTTTGAGGAAATCAAAATATCATCAGCACCAGTCCTTGACTGATGAAAACTCAGATATGAGATCTTGGAAGATCCCAATCAAGCAATAGAGTGGCTCCTGCAGTTGATCAGTGTAGTACCAACTGACCCACATATACTTTCAAAGCTGGGGAAATTATATGATAATGAAGGTGACAAATCCCAGGCTTTTCATTATTACTATGAGGTACTTGATCTTTATTTCTTTTTCTAATGCACTTTGTCATAATTAATGAAACTTTTGCTATGGGTTCCTATAGTGAATTAGCAGTTGATTAAATGAAGGTGTTTTAAATGTCATCCAAAAAAAAAAAAGGAGGGGGGAGGAAAAAAGCCTTTTAAAACACCTGATTTTTGTGGTTAGATCTTAAGGAAGCATATAGCTTCTTTCCACATGATATTTGGCCCCAGGCTTTGATTTTTCATATGATTGGGTTTTTTTATATTGACCTTTAACAATTTAATTTTGAATATAAGCTGAGGTGAAAGAAAAGATGATGTATATATTAAATTTAATTTTAAAGGGGTGTAACATGTAGACTGCATTGATTTGAAGCTGTATTTTTGTAGTGGTTACATAGGTTTGTGTAGTGTACTTGCATTTATGCATGTAAGTTTATACATATATTTCAATGCTGCAGCTACATTATGTCTACGCAGCTGCATAAAGGTAGGCATCCTCTCCTGTCTCAAACCAGCTATAGTACTACTGTACTTTATATTCATCTGGTTTAGAAACAGGAATAAGACAGGAAGTTGTTTTGCTGCAATCCTTTTCTCTGTGTAAAGTGAGAATGACCAAAGGCTGTGTTGCAATCTGAGTACTAATGGAATTGTGCTTGACAATAATTTTTCTGCCTGTTTCAGTGGCAATTTCTGAAAAACCAAAATTGATAGTTTTATGCCACAGGCCTCAATACCATGGGGATCAGAAAAGATGGGGAGAAGGTTTAACATAAGCAAGTTCCAAGTTCTGTTTATTGCACCCCAAGTATGAGCTTATATACCTTCTATCAGAAAGCTACATAACAGAAGTACAAATCATGTTAGACTCTAACTGGTTACATACACTTGTGTTAGGACGTTAGGATTACACACCAATTAGCATAGACATTCTCCATATTCTCTCAACAACACATTTGTTGTGTCTAAGCAGAGATTGGAGAAAACCACAGGCTCCAGGCTTACATTTGTTTATATTTGTTACACCATTCTGTAAGGTCATTCCAACCTTCCACTTTATCTCTATTCAGCACTTACTGAGCTGGTGCACTCTCGCCTGTCCGTGGCTTATGTTCCAGTATTTAAAATTCCAATAGCTGTACCACAGTCAGACAATTCTATAAAATCACTACATTTAACATTACTATATCCAACAGTTTTCTATGTATGTTTATGTATGTATATCATAGAAAAGAATGCTTTTAGGTGAGCTTTCCAGCAGACCGATTTGAGTGTGGAATTGTACATGTGTTAGTTAGCATTGTGTGCTAGTCTGAAGCAGGCTGGAGTGTTTTGGTGAGAAGGACTAGATCATAGGCTGTGAAATAAAAACAAGAGTGATGTCTACTTCACTCATAGGCTTGCTGAGATGTATAAAATAAAAGCAAACATAGATAGGACACTTGGCACTCCACTCTCGCTTGGGCTGCTGGATGAGCTACATCTTACTCTCTAACCTCACCCTCCATTTTTGGGACTAATCCACTTTGCTTCCTAACCTCCTGGCCAAACCTCTGTTCTTCCTTGGGACTGGGGTAAGGTTGAGAAGGGTAGGGGGAAGGTGAAGGGGTGGTTGAGAGCCCCTCCTGAGGACTCAGGTTTCTGGGAGGGGAGTTGTGTTTCTGTATTACATTTTATTTTGTCTATTTCTGTCTATAACTGTATATACTGTAAATATCTGCTTGTATATTGTGCTAGCTGTAAATATAAGCTTCATTCTTATTTCCAGGGCTGGCTGAGTCTAGTCTGGGTGATTTCTAAAGTGTGAGGGGGCAGGGAACACCCAAACCATCAAACATTGTTGAGTGTTTTAGGTTGCTTACTGATGTGACTATTTTTGCTGTTGCAAACCATTTAAAGTAATACTTCAAGTAAAGCTAGATGGAAAATATGACAGACTCATCTCAGGTAAGTTCTAAAAAGCATTCTATAATTAGAAAACTTAGTATGCCTTTCTTTTTCATGATTACTTGGTGTAGCACACTACTTCCATTCATATAATACACGTTTTTGGCATCTGGAGAATTAAATGCTTGAGTAAGATATTCCAGAAGGAACATAAAGATGTTGTTTATCACTAAAATTGTGTTTCTTTCACCTTTCCTATTTTGTCAGTCGTACCGGTATTTCCCGTCAAACATTGAGGTCATTGAATGGCTTGGAGCCTATTACATTGACACCCAGTTTTGTGAAAAAGCCATTGAGTACTTTGAAAGAGCAGCACTTATCCTGTAAGTAATGATTATTTTATGACTCCTCAAGTATTTTGTGATTAGATACCCGTAATTATATCTATCTGCTACTATTAAACAGAGTTCCATGTAACACAGGATCTCATCATCACAATGTGTAATTGTTTTAGCTAATAATCTAATTTTTCTAATAATACAGTGCATGATTACCTTAGCTTAGCCCATTTGCAGATGAAGCACAGAGAACTACAGAAAAAAATAAACAGTATAAAACAGAAAACAAAACAGCAGCTACCCAACTCCCACCCATTCTGCCACCATGCCTGCAGAAAAAAGCCAACACCAAGAACCCAGAACCAGCAGCTGGAACAGGAAGGCTCCCATGTTGTGATCTGAACTTCAAACCCCCTAATACTTTGCCCTAGTTAGCACTTACACTTTTTGAAGCTGGCATGACTGCAGCATGGTATGAGTAAGCAGCAGATTTGACTCAGTCCATGACATTCTCTACCCCTTATTCTATACCATCTGCATCATGCCCAGCAGCAATAAACATCAAACAATAGACATCATATGTTAGTCACTGTCCATTCTCACTCAAAGTGAGATCATTTTGCAGTACACAGAAGACTGCTCACTGCAAATGCTCTGGAGCTCCACTCTGTATCAGTACAATCTGGATCAGTCCATGACCAGTCCAGATGGTGGGGCTATGTTTCCACCACTGGGGCAAGGGAGTCGCCATCCCTGGGGCAGTTCAAGGCAAGGTTGGACGTGGCACTTGGTGCCATAGTCTAGCCTTGAGCTCTGTGGTAAAGGGTTGGACTTGATGATCTGTGAGGTCTCTTCCAACCCTGATGATACTGTGATACTGTGACTCCTCCTACCCTCCAACATAGGACTACAAATGAGTGACTTTGAAGCCTGAAAGCCTAAACTGAGGGTAAACTTTGTGTGAACTGTGCAGGCTTAATTCTTCCTAGGAAGGCAACATGGTAGATGAAAAAAATTATGAGCATTTAATAGTAGATCTTCGCTAATGCCATGCAAATTATTTTGTTTTTTCATTGTTGGGCAGTGTGCATAATTTTGTTTTATTTATACGCAGACCGACTCAAGTGAAGTGGCAGTTGATGGTTGCCAGTTGCTACAGGAGAAGTGGTAAGTTCTGTAACTTTGTTGCAATTGTTTGGCAGTCTGTCACATTTTTTTTTCTAATTAGTTGTGCTTGTCCAATCTGGAGAGCATATGAAAGGGGATTCTAAGATGGACAGAGACTTTTCACAGAGCCTGTAGTGACAGGACAAAGGGCAATGGTTGTAAGTTGCTTAATTCTTACTCCTTTTTGACATCAGGTGTAATTTCTCAATGTTAAAATAGTATTTGCATTACACAAATATTTTCTGACTGGGATAAGCCATTAATCAAAATTAAGAGATGAGTCTTTCTGGGTTTTTTAATCACCTAAAATATATTCAGGACACTTGATGTAAATTATACTCTTCTTTCTTCCTGTTCCACTTTGTCTCTCTCCTTTGTGCTTCTTTAGAACTTTTCCATGATAAGTAACTTCATTTTCTCATTCTGCTCAGTTATTTAATACCCCAATGAGAAAAGGAATAGGGCCTGAGAAATCAGTGAATTAACAGTTACAATGGGTTTTGGTTGGTTTTAAACCATTTATGACTCATTGGCAAAATTCCCAGCTTATTGTGTTAACATAGAGCATGTCAATTTTTCCTCGTGCTAGGAAAATGAAAATAGTGACATCTCAGCAGATTTTTGGTCAAATATTTCATGGATATGAGATTTTAGATTCAAAAAGCCTATTAGTCCTTTCTGTAATAATCCATCTGAGCCAAAATTGAAGTCAAAAGGCTTAAAGAATAATGACTACCAGATCTGAACAAAGGAGGGACACGATTTGCACTCTCCTGGAAGGAAGGACAGGCAGAGCTCAGCCGTTACATGTTTCCATTTGGCCAATCTGTACACTTGCAGCCTCAGGTACACCACTGCTCTACTTGATACAGCTTGTCTAGTGGGAGTGTCATAGAACAGTGGGGTCTTACAGGCAAGGCAAAAATAGGAAACTCATCTTTGTTAATTCTATCATTGATAGAGTAATCTGCACTGTTTTCAACTGCTTTTAATTTTTACTATCAGCAATTAAAGAACCATACTTTAATCAAATTTGGATCTTATAATGTTAAATAACATTAAATAATGTACTCAAACTAGAAAGATAGAGTGTTAAACTGTATCAGTTTTCCATCTGATATTCTTTTTAATGTTTGGATATGTGAATAAGAGGCATTTTTTTGTTTGCAGGTAACTACCAGAAAGCTCTAGAGAAGTACAAAGTCATTCACAGAAAATTCCCAGAGAATGTTGAATGTAAGTTGTTTCATTGAGTGGTACAACTAGCAAAAGATGCTTTGTTACACTTATTATGTGTGTTAGTAATGGTATGCTGTAAGTATTTTTTCATATGAAAAATATTTTCATGAACTAACATTTTTTTTTTCATGCTAGTGCTGCACATTTTCAGTGGCAACACCACAATGTGAGTTAAGAAATACTAGGGTAACGTTGAAGAGCAGAGATAAAAGTAAACTACTTGGTTAATTTTCTTTTTAGAATCATAGAATGGTTTAGGTTGGAAGGGACCTCAAAGATCATCCAGTTCCAAACCCCTGCCATAGGCAGGGACACTTCTCACTAGAACAGGTCACTCAAGGCCTCATCCAGCCTGGCCTTGAACATCTCCAGGGAGGGAGCAGCCACAACCTCCCTGGGCAACCTGTTCCGTTGTCTCATCACTCTCACAAACTTCTAGTTTGAATCTCCCCTCTTCTAGTTTAAACCTATTACCCCTCATCCTGTCTTTACAAGACCTTGTAAATAGTCTCTTCCCAGCCTTCCTGTAGGTTCTTTTCAGATACTGGAAATCCACTATAAGGTCTCCTTGAAGCCTTCTCTTCTGCAGGCTGAAGAGCCCCAGCTCTTATAGCCTGTCCTCATAGCAGAGGTGTTCCACCCTTTGATCATCTTCATGGCCCTCCTCTGGACTCACTCTAGCAGTTCAATGTCCTTCTTGTGTTGGGGGCTCCAGAACTGCACACAGTACTTTAGGTGGGGTCTGACAAGAGCAGAGTAAAGGCAGAGAATTGCCTTTGCCCTGCTGGCCATCTCTTGATGAAGCCCAGGACATGGTTGTCTGTCTGTGCTTCATGTGCACACTGCACCAGCCCCTCCTTGTTGGTGAGCACTAGCTCCAGCATAGCACCTTTTCTTGAGGGTTCCTCTACTACTTGGAGAAGGAAGTTATCATCAGTGCATTCCAGGAACCTCTTAGGTTGCTGGTGCTCTGCTGTGTTGTCCTTTCAGCAGATGTCAGGGTGGTTGAAGTCCCCCATGAGAACCAGTGCCTGTGATCATGAAGCTTCTCCTATTTGTTTGTAAAGGGCCTCATCTGCTTTGCATTCCTGATCAGGAAGTCTGTAGCAGACTCCTACTACAATGTCACCTTCTCCTGCCTTCTCTTTAACCTTTACCTGTAAGCTCTGTTCTTGCATTGCACATCTCCATGGACTCTGGTTTATCACTGATGTAGAGGGCAACACTCCCTCCCCTTCTCCCCTGCCTGTCCCTCCTGAAGAGTCTATAACCATCTAACCATCTACCCGCAAGCTCCAGTTGTGGGATGCATCCCACCATGTCTCAGTGACGCTAATGACATCATAACCCTGTAGGCTTGCACATATGTGCAGTTCTCTCTGTTCCTCATGCTCCTTGCATTAGTGTAGAGGCAATTTCAGTTGTGTTTATATTGAAGCTGACTTACTGATGGATTTTCCCTTACCCTAAGTTTTGGGAACTCTTTTCTCAGTCTGTACTTCAGTCCTGGGGTCAGATCTTACCTGTCTATGCTCAGGCACTTCTGTAGCTATCAACCTATCTCTACCCTTCATGTCATCACTACCACCTGATGCTTTCCTCTTGGCAGCTACTACCTGAAGGGGATCTGGCTCATCTCTGCAAGATTTTGACTGCATTATTTTGACCCCACTGTGTTTTGGGCAGCAGATTGAGAGCCCTTACTTGTCCCCCATTGCTCCCACATTGGTGTGTTCCTCCCACACCTTGCCACATGGAAGCCTGATGACTTTATCCCCCTCCCCCTTCACATCCCATTTAAAGCTCTGTCAATTGGCCCTGCAATCTCTTCTGCAAAGACCCTTTTCCCATCTTTGAGAGAGGTGTCTCCTGTTTGGTGTCAATAACAGTGGTGCTATATAGATCATGCCATTGTCAAAGAACCCAAATTTATGGTGGTGACACCATTCATGGAGCCATGTAATAAAAGACTGTATATGGCTGCTTAATCCAGTGTCTCTGCCATCGGTTGGAATAGTAGAAGAGAAGATGATTTGTGCCCCTGAGTCTTGTACCACTCATCCCAAGGCCCTGAAGTCTTTTTTTGTTGTTCTGGGCCTAGCAGTCATTATTTCTTCTTCTCCTACATGAAAGATCAGTAATGGGTAGTAATCCGTAGAGCGCACCAAGCTAGAAATTTTCTTAGCAGCATCCCTAACCTGGGCTCCAGGTAGGCAGCACACCTCCCTGTGAGAGGGGTCTGCCCAACATATTGGTCCCTTTGTCCCTCTCAGAATCCCCTACAACTATCACTCTCCCTTTTTTCTTTCTTTCACTAGTCCTAATTCTTGGTGCTGGCGGACATGCGCTGGGCAGCTGAGCAGGTGGACTTTCCCCTCCGTCCTCCTCTGCCCAGTCTGTTTCTAGTGCCCCATATCTGTTGTGCAAGGCCAGCTGGTAAGACTGAGAAGACCGGGAAGACCAGGAGAGGGCTCTGCTGCCTCTGGGCAGGGGAACAGACCTGCCTCCACTCCCCGTTGTCTCCTGGGTGCCCACTCTGTCTGGGTAGCAATATATATGCATACTTCCTAACCTTTATGTATTGAATAAACATGTATATTCAGTCTTTCTTATGATAATATGTCAGATTTTTAACTTTTAGTCTCTTCTAGTTGGAAGTCCTGCTGTATGTTTCTAGATGTGAGAAAATGTTATTGTTATGTTTCGTCAAAGCCATGCCTTCCAGAAGAATGTAGACAGGAGATTTTGTTGTAGGGTTTTAAGTGTAGTTGGTCAACCAGTCTCTGGAAAAGCTGTAAAGGTTTTCAAGCTAAAATGCAGGAAACATGGCTTTTAGAAGTAAGGCATTTTGCAGAGCCAGTCACACCTGTACTCTAAATTAAAAACCCTTGTAGAAAATAAGGATTGTCACTGATTGAGTAAACATCCTCTTACGTCCCACACCATGCCTCACAAATGCCAGATCACAAGGTTGTCACTAGCAAGCCCACATTGTTAAACGCTGTGTGGGAAGAACATTCACTCTACTTGAACATTAAATTGTATTGTTCTGCTTTAACAAACATACTGCTTCTTTGAAGAGAAATTATAGAGCTGTGTTGTGCAAGAGAAATTCATTACTATGACTTCTCAAAGTTAGAAGCAAAATATCATGGTTTTGTTGGTCATGAATACTTAAGAGGAAAAGAGTACTTGGTAAACCTTTTAGAATGTTTATGTTTTCCTGAATATATTTTCTACAAAGTACAAAAAGGTTGCAGAAGTTAAACAAGACAGCTTAATAGATTTAATTGTTTTCTGCCACTGAAACAGTGGTTCTTCACTCTTCCTTCCTCCTTAGCTTGTTCTGATGCTTACCTGATCTCTCAGTGAACAAATTCAGTTCCTTAAGCCATCAGAAAAGTAACAGCAGGAAATGTAAGCAACAATTTTTTTGAAAGCAGTCAGGAGAATAATGGATCATGTAATGTTTGTTTCTGCTTCAGAAGCAGTTCTTCAAAGGGATGTTGACAAACACATAGGATTAGTAACAATGTTTTCAGGGCTTGGCATAGCACCTCTGGAGACTGTTTTTAGAGGTTCTTTTTGTTCTGCCCTACAGTTATAGTCAATCTTCATGTCTTGTTTATTAAATCTTTTTTTAATTCTGTAAATACTAACCTTTAAAAAATCAACCACAACTCCAGATGAAACAAACAGTTCTGATTCACTTGGCATTTGTAAAATTGCTTTCAGCAAAGTGCTGTTGATAGTGGCTTGTGATGGTTTGGGTGTTACCCGCCCCCTCACACTATGAAATCACCCAGACTAGTCTCAGTCGTCTCTGGGAATATAAATGAAGCTATTTATTTGCAGCTAGCACAATATACAAGCAGATATTTACAGTATATACAGTTATAGACAGAAATAGAAAAGGTAAAAGGTAATACAGAAACACAACTCCCCTCCCAGAAACCTGAGTCCCCAGGAGGGACTCTCAACCACCCCTGCACCTTCCCCCTGCCCCTCTCAACCTTACCCCAGTCCTAAAGAAGAATAGAGGTTCGGCCAAGAGGTTAAGAAGCAAAGGTGAGTGGAAGGTGAGGTTAGGGAGCTGCAGCTCAGTCAGAAGCCCAAAGCAGAGTGCGACAAAATGGCAAAAGTGTTATCCAATGTTTTCGTTTCTTCTTCAGCAAGACTCTGAGGGGAGTAGACATCACCATTGTTTTCCTTTCACAGCCTATGATCTAGTTCTTCTCACCAAAACATTCTACCCTGCTTCAGACTAGCACAACCCACCCCTGTCTACTTCAGTCAGTAATAATATGTTAGCATTATTATTATGCTTCCCAGTTTCCAAAGCATGTTGCAAATGTCAAGAGTCCTGAGCCAGATGAGGTAGTGCACCCTTACTTTCCACACATAGAAATGGTATTTGTACTGTTCACAGATATTGACACTGATTCACAGAAACCATTGAGATATTGGCAAAATATCACAACTTGCATAGTGATACTGGACTGGAGTCACCTTGTGTACAGCTATTTCTATTCAGTTTGTCCAGTGCTTGTGAACCATTTATAATGATGTTTTGCTTTTCTGTTAGGTCTCCGGTTTTTAGTTCGCCTCTGCACAGATATGGGGCTGAAAGAAGTCCAGGAATATATGACAAAGCTCAAGAAAGTGGAAAAATTAAAAGAAATAAGAGAGCAGGTATGCTTGTTTGTTCCTCTGATTATACAATATCACTATGTACATAGGTGAGGCTGAAATAGTGTTTATGGTAATTGAAGACACAAGCTTTTCCAAACCTAGAAGCTAATACACACTGTGTTTTGTGATTTGGGGTGTTTGTGGTTTAAGTTATCAATCAGCCTTACATCTGTCTGAATGGTTTTTGAGCACTGGACTTTCTGTGACTTTAAATACTAGTGAAAGATGAGTTATGTGGACACGATGGGAATGCTGGAACCACCCACATAATTCAATGTCTTGGAATGTCGTCTTTCCTACTTCTTTGCCAGATTGTATAAAATGTATTTAGGAGCCAAGTAGTAATGCAACTATAGGGAGAGAAGGGGAGCCCAAGAATTTGTCCATGTACTACAACTTTTTTGCTATTTACAAAGCTGCAGTATTGACAGATTGCACAGGCAGAAGTAAATTATTCTTGTTGGTGCCAATTTGTAAACTGAAAAGAGCCTTAATGGCAAAGCTACAGGCTGTGAAAGGTATCTGTCTTCTGTTCAGGGGAGTGAGTGTGTGTATGTATGTGAGCATGCACACATGCATCATTTTCTTGCTGTTCCTGTGGTCATGTTTTCAAATTAAAAATCAGCTTCCTGTTTGAAAAGCATTACCCCTGCTGTTGAGCAGCAGAGTTCAAACTTGATCTTCCTTTATACTGAAGAGCCTCAAAGCTACGTTAGGACATGCTAAATGTTATCTCATTTACTCTGATCCTAGTAATACTTAAATGGCACCCTTTTAATGTCAGATAACGTGTAATTGTGTTCTTAGTTCACTTTTACTTCAGAGAGTCAGCATATGCCCATGTACAGTAGGATAAGTGAAAAATGAAACTCAAAAAGGAAAACACTGGTCAAAGGATTCCAAATTTATGCTATGATCTTACTCTAGGGGGCCACTTGAAATATATTTGTTTGGATTTTCAGTAAAACACTTGGGGAAATGGACAAAAGAAAGCAGTCCACAAATGTAGTGATTCTGATATTCCTTCATGTCTCCCCATAATGGTATCAATAAGAGTGGTAATATGAATTATTATCATTAATATTAATAACCAGGCAAAAATAGTAACACCGGTATGAAAATTATTTATTACCATTAGTTCTCACCAGAAAACTTATTTATAAGGTATGAATGCACTGTTGTGGGTATTTACACAAGGAACAGGCAGTTTAAACATTAATTAGAGCTTTTGGAGATTCTTGTGGTGCACTATTGCCATTTGCCCTCTAGGGGGACTCGAGAGGCTCCCTTCTGCCGAAACAGAAGGCACAATACAGAGCAGAGTAAACACAACTAAAGCAGAAAGCTTTCATTACCAAGAGGCTTTTTAGAATATTTGCTGACAAACTGATATCTCCGGATTTCTGGGGCTGCATTATAATTCCAGACAGTACCCAAAACACTTGGAAAGTTGCTGTTGTTACTGTTATACCCGCTGGAGACTTTTGGAGTTTCCCCGGGACTCTGGCAGGATGTTGGGGCTTGTATATCCTCTGACCTGGTCTTGGTCCCTTCTCAGGCAGACAGTGTCCTTTTCAGGGCTCTGGACTCCCCGTGGAGGTTTGCAGATGTGCAGGCAACCACAGTGTCTTGTTGCATGGCTGTAAGCTGCTCTCTCTCACCATGTAGGCTGTGGTGAGGTCCTTGTAAGACAGCTCTCCAGGTAGGAGCAGCTTGCCACTTTCAATTCATGCTGAGGCTGGCCATGAGTTTCAGGCAGCTTTTGGCAATGATTCTTCCCTACTGCATGAAGACACTTACTGCCTCTCCCTGGTAAAGTGAGGCACAGCAAACTTTCCAGGTGGACCAGCTTGAAGCATCAAAGTTTTCAGGTACACAGCAAATCTGGTTTTAAGCATGGCAGCATGGCAAAGTGAATGAGAGTTTACAACATCTGACTGTATTTTATCAATTGCCTGAGTCCTGATGGCTTCATTTGGCCACAGAAATTAGCCAATCAAAATGGCACTTTGCTGAAACTGACCATAGGAGGTGAAGCCAGGGGCTTGCTTTACCCCTATTTGGGAAAACAGGGCCATGCATAAACAAATGTATGCACCTTGTTCTTTTCCTGTGCTGCTCCCAGCTCTAGCAGAGCTGGGGCTATTTTGGTCTTCCACAAAAGTAAGCAAAACAGATAACCAGATATAATAATCCCTATCCTGCAAGACTACTAATTGAGAGATCTCTTGGCAGTGTGTTAAAAAGGCTTTGCCTGCTTTCTAGGGAATATCAATTCAACATCAGTGCTATACATAGTTCTTCGCAATAACTTCCAGCACCTCAGTGCTTCATTCAGGAGTGCTCAGAGGTGAACCACTCAAAAAGGAGAAGTGTCTTCAGGGAGACCTGAAGGGTGCCTACAAGAAAGATGGAGAAAGACTGTTTACAAAGGCATGTAGCACGAGGACAAGGGGCAATAGTTTTAAACTAAAGAGGAGTAGATTTAGATTGAACATTAGGATGAAACTTTTTACTGTGAGGGTGGTAGAACACTCAAACAGGTTACCTAGGGAGATGGTGGACACCCCATCTCTGGAGATATTCAAGATCTTGATGGTACTCTGAGCAGGATCTAGTTAGAAGTGTCCCTGCTTACTGCAGGAGGGTTGGACTAGATGACCTCTAGATGCCCCTTTTAAACCCAGGACTTTCTATGATTCTGTGAAAATTGGATTATTTGGTCTAGTTGATTGGATAGGGACGGGTGATAGGTTGGACTGGATGATCTTGGAGGTCTCTTCCAACCCGGTTGATTCTATGATTCTATGATTTTACAGTTGGAGAGAGTGGGGGAGAGGTGAGGGGGGGAAAGTAAAGATTGTCACATTTGTTTTTCCTGTTTATTTCATGTTGGAAGCAAGATCTTTCCTCAACATACTTCTGTGCATTCTGGTGGGGAAAAAGCTACAGTCAAATGTTTTAAAAAGTTTAAATCATCTAATTTATTTAAGCTGTTAGTAACATAGAAATTGTGCTTAAATTATGATTTTTTTTTTCATTGTGACTAAGTTGTTCAGGGTCTTGTCCAAATGACAGAGATGTCAATGGAAACCAGTACAGATGCATGATAGCACAAAGCATCAACCATTGCATAGTTAGTTTAGACTGTTCAGACTTTAATAGTGATCATAATTCAACCATGATGTGGAAAGCTCATTCTATATATTACATTTCAGTATTTCTCTTTAAAGAGTCCAGTGATCTTTATCCTATCACAAAGTCAACCTTGCAAAGCAGAATTATAGGGTGGTTTGGGTTGGAAACAACCTTTAAAGATCATCTAGTTCATGCTTCTGCTATAGGCAAGGAATACCTTGCACTGGATGAGGTTTCTCAAAGCCCTACTCAACCCGACATTGAATTCGTCTACTGATTAAATATCTGCAGGTTCTCTGGGCATTCTGTTCCACGTACTTCCTATAGGGTTGCCCAGAAAGCAAAACTGGTTGTAAATTCAAATAAGCCTATTGTAGTTTAAAGTAAACTAATTTTCTTGTAAACAGAGAAAACTGAAATGCTCTAGGTTTAACAAAACCATCCTCTCAAACCCACTACCAACAATGGGTCAGTCAACTTCCTGCCCATGCTTCCAGTTTAAGTATCTGAGTGGCAGCTAACTTTTGCCCCCGCAGTTCCTGGTACATTCTTTTTAGAACATGGTGGCTGGTTTCTGCTCCTTCTGGTATGTAAATCATTGAAAGCAACCTGTTGAACCCTTCTGCCAACTCCCTCCATAATTCTGAGTGGATTCCTTCTGATCCCATAGATCTGTGTGTATCTGAGTGATTTCACTTTGGATTATGGGAGTTGGTTATCCAGAAGACAACCAATCTTACTACTAAAACCCAAAGCAAAGAAGGAATGAATTATCTCAGCCTTTTCATTATCCTTGGTCACTGTGTTTCTTGCCTCATCCCACAAAGGGCAGAGATTGTGCTTAGCTCTGGTTTTGCTCCTAATGTATTTATATAGAAACACCTTTTTTTTTAAATTGCCTGTTACAGAACACATTACAGTTTAGTATGCTGCTGTCCTGTGACAGAATCTGAACATCAGCACTGTCTTGCAAGCAATAGCACTGCATTTCTTTTTTTCAGCTATTGGTATTACATTTGGGTTCTCATCCCTTATTTTTGTTGTTTGGGGCTTTGTAAATCTTGGCTGTTGGCTTGGCTGGTTTGTGTGTGTGTGGTTTCTTAGTCTTATGTCTACCATATGGCTTTGGAAATTACTAGCTATTTGTGTCCTAATAAATTCCTTCTGTCATCCATGAACATATAGTCATAAACTATTCTTTCACATTCTAAAATTACCAAATGTTAATATTTCACCACCTAAGTTTTCAATAGGACCACTGGTTTCAGTTAGCAATACCAGCTATAGTTCAATTCCCGCTCCCAGTTTCAGACTAACCCATGATTTCTCAGTTGCACCCAGTAAAGAGAAGTCAGACAAATGCTTGTGCACTATGCCTGTGTTTCAAAGTCTACATACAGACTTTGTCTTTCTGTAGAAATGTATCAAAATTTGCTCTTCTGGCATTGTTTTTTTTCCAGAGGAAGTACATACTCGTGGAGTTTATACCAAAAGAAATACTCTGGAGTACTTCTTTAACTTTCAGACATACTTGGTTTTCAAATGTGGACAAGTTGTTAAATACTTCCAGCCAAGAATCTTGGAACATCTGTGGGGTTCATTCCTTGTAGAAGTTTTTCTCCCAGCCTCTCGCAGCATTGGATTTTTACCGTAACCTTCACATGTTTTTGTTGGTTTTGCTTTTCTGCATGAATCCTCAGCTTTCATGTTCTGGTTTAAGAAAGACAAGTAATAGTGTTAAAGTTCACACAACCCTGGAGCTGATCTATACACACATTACTATTTATTTCCGTTAAGTGAGCTTAATGGCTGAAAATGAGGGACTGATTGAGTGTGGTGTGAAGCAGTGATGATAGGCACAAACACGGGCAGGGACTTTACTGCCTTTACCTTCAGGCATCTACATCTGGACTAATCATCCTAAATGTCTTTTGCAGTCATGGGAGAGAAATAGGCATTTTTAGGGTGGAAATCACTAGACCTATTTTAAATATCTGCTTTTGGTATGGGATGACTTATAAACTACTTACTTGGAACGTGACAGGAATTAGTCATATGCTTAAGCTGTAATACTTCTATAGTATTTGGGGAGTAAATTCCTAGGATGTAAATGCCACAAAGGCACTATCACATAGGGACCTCTTCCCTCTGTCAGAAACAGCTTCCACTGGCAGATGTGTCAGTAACTCAGCATTTGGAGAGGCTGAACTTGCTTCCTGAAGGACTGATAGGTGCTGCTTCACGGGACTGTGAATAGGATATTTAATCCAAAATTCAGAGAACATATTTTAAACTTGAGGATTTTCCAAAATAAATAAAGTATGAAAAATTCTGGTCATAGACTGGATTTCTCCAAGACTAGTCCTGGTTTCATGCTAGGCTCACTGTTTATGTGTCTGATTCCTATGAATTTTAAGGGTTCTTCCTTTTTCGCATTGGCATGAATCTTATCATAGAATCAACCAGGTTGGAAGAGACCTCGAAGATCATCCAGTCCAACCTAGCACCCAGCCCTATCCAGTCAATTAGACCATGGCACTGAGTGCCTCATCCAGGCTTTTCTTGAACACCTCCAGGGACGGTGACTCCACCACCTCCCTGTGCAGCCCATTCCAATGGCAAATCACTCTCTCTGGCAAGAACTTCCTCCTAACATCCAGCCTATACCTACCCTGGCACAACTTGAGACTGTGTCCCCTTGTTCTGTTGCTGGTTGCCTGGGAGAAGAGACCAACCCCCACCTGGCTACAGCCTCCCTTCAGGTAGTTGTAGACAGCAATGAGGTCCCCCCTAAGCCTCCTCTTCTCCAGGCTAAACAACCCCAGCTCCCTCAGCCTCTCCTCATAGGGTTTGTGTTCCAGGCCTTTCACCAGCTTTGTTGCCCTTCTCTGGACACGTTCCAGCACCTCAACATCTCTCTTGAATTGAGGGGCCCAGAACTGGACGCAGTACTCAAGGTGTGGCCTGACCAGTGCTGAGCACAGGGGAAGAATAACCTCCCTCGTCCTACTGGCCACACTGTTCCTGATGCAGGCCAGGATGCCGTTCACCTCCTCTGTGTCATTCCAACATTGCCAGACTCCATGGTACTTTTCTGGTGAAAAATGAGTGAAGAAGCTACTGTAATAGACCTAAATACATGGTTAAGTAGTGTGCACATGTGTTTTATCAGTTCTTCAATTCTTATTTAGAAGTAAGATGCAGAGACTATTAACAGGTCAGTGCTTTAAATACCAAGTTTTTGTTACCTGCACATCATCTTCTCACAAGTGACTAGTGATAGGATGAGAGGAAATTGGCTTAAGTTGTGCCAGGGGAAGGTTAGGTTGGATGTTAGTAAAAGTTTCTTTACTGAAAGAGTGGTGAGATGTTAGAACAGGCTGCTCAGGAAGGTGGTGGAATTTCCATCCCTGGAGGTGTTCAAGAAGCATGTAGATGTGGTGCTTCAGGGTATAGTTTAATAGTCATGGTAGCTGGGTTACGGTTGGACTTGATGGTCTTAAAAGTCTCTTCCAACCTTCATGATTCTATGATCCTTCACCATGATGTGCTTTCTTGGACTTTACAAGATACATGCATGAGAAATTTGGTGTTCTACTAGAAGAGTCCAAGTCTGCCATGTGATATAGAGGTATTACTTCCATAAACTGTTAAAAGTTTTCAAGTAACACTGGAAAAACCCACACAGCTGGAAGATGTTTATGGTACCTTCCTCAGTACAAGACAGCTGACTTTCTAAACACAGCTTTTAAAGTGTTTACCTTCACCTTTATCTTGCATTTAACACTCAACAACAAATTAAATTTTGCTGTGAAGTGCAGTGCTGTGCCAAGTGTTCAAACTTTAAGATCCATGGGGTGAATAGTTCTTTTTATAGATTTTCCTCCTTCCCCCACCTTGAACCTTTAAATAATAAAAGGCTTGTGGGATTTACAAGAGGTTAATAGGCCGAGGCTACTTTGAACTCTTGGAAGAAGGGCTATGTTGCCTGTTTTTTCAGCTGTACTTACAAAGTACATGTGAACTATTTTTATGCACATTCTTAGTATAAATTTCATCTGGGGAAAAACAATTTATTGAGGTATTCTGTTTGAATTTCATAGAACTCCTTTTTAAAAATACTATGTAAACACTGAATTTAACACTGATTTCAAGGACAATTTTGTGCTCTGAAAAACCACCTGTGTGGGGTTTTTTTTGAGAGTGGGCTGTGTTAATCCAGGACAAAAGGTTTATTAGTTACAGTATAGTAAGCCTATAAAGTTCTTCTGCTGCTAAGCTGACTTTTCAATAATGATCTCTAAAATGTATTACTAAATGAGGGATCTTTTCCCTGTTCATTTCAAACGTTTTTCATTGTTCTCCAGCGCATTAAATCTGGCAGAGATGGCAGTGCACGCAGCCACAGAGAAGGAAGTGCTGGTGGTGGTAAGTACTTAACACCTCTACTTAAATACTAGATTTGTCAGGATCCTGAAGAAAAGAGTTTTTCTTAAGGTGTTTGCAAAACTTCTTTACATTTCCAGGTGCAAACAAATATACCTTGAGTAATATGCAAGTACATCACAAATTTTGTTTCATACTTCTTGATTATCTCATTGCTGTATAAAACCTCAACTGGTTGGTAGCATGGTTGGTATAAGATTTGTGCTTTAAGTATATCTCTAAGGATAATTTGTTTTCTTGTTTTCGGTAGTGTGGACTTGAACATTTTTATCCCATTACCTTTGGGAATATTTGCTGTAAGAAATAATTTATTAGAACATGTAAATCACAAAGAACACATATTCATTGTGTCTTTATTATGGAGGAAAGGTATTTTTGTGCCCACTATCCAGTCAGTTGCATTAGATGTTTGTTACAAGCTTCAAGAGGCTATTTTGTGCAGCCAGCTCTGTGTTGAGGAGAAGACACCCATACCATCTTTGAGCTCCTTCTTCCCCACTTCCCAGTATAGGAGAAGTGCTAGTCTTGCACAGCAGAAAACTTGCTCTCCAACTACTAAGTCTTCCTGCAGACATAGATTTACAGTGCTGACTTCATCAGTGTTAAACTCTAGCAATGTAAGTCTGGAAACTGGCCTGCTATGTCTCTTCTGCACTAGATAGTTTTGCAGTATGCAGACTAATGATTTTTCCCTCCTGTTACTAAATCTATGACATGTTAGTAATCTTAAACCTATCTGTTCCTGTCTACTGCTCTAAGGAAGCTGGCAGACTCTTGGCTACTTTGACTCTCTAGGAAAAAAGCAAACAAACACCCCAATTTTATTTGGACTCAAAAAGGGAATAGTATCTTTGTCTTCTGATTTTGATTTATCTTAGTATCAGCTGATCTCATAAAAAAAAATCCCCATAAATTCTTGCTTCTGTCTCATAAGTTCTTTCTCTGTAAGAGGAATGGAACTTTTTATCTTACTTGGTAATTTTGCTTCTCCACCTATATAGCAGATTCTTTACTACATTTATCCAAGTCTTTCACATCATCAAAAGTCCTGGAAATCACTGATGTAATCTTAAGATGATCTTAGAATGCTGTGACAGGTTTCCTGTGTTCTCTGAGGGTTAAGAATGAATGCTGGATGCACAAGAAAGATCTCATTGCTTTTTCTGCACAGTTATTTCAATAGAGGAGATTTTAAATAATTTCTTTCTATGTAGAAAAACCACCATTCACCTAGGATTGAATTTTACTTGTTCAGGGTCTCAAGCCAAAGAAATTCTTGGGGTGAAATACCTTGTTTTGGTAACAGAAAGGGATGAAAATATTTCTGGACTCTGTGTTGTTACATAAATCCTGTGATCAGGCAGCCAGCTAGAGATGCCAGCTGAACAGAGCATAAAACAGTATTGATCCCTGTTTCCTGTCACAGAGTGGCTTATAGTAAGTAGAAGTGAAGAGTAACACTGGCAGCAGGCAAAGGGTATTTAGAATGGTGCAGAACATTACATTAGGCATACAGGCAAGTGGCACAAAAGGTCTCTTTTCTTACAGCTATATTTTGTAATTATCCCCTAACCTCACTAGTGAAAAAGGGGATGTGTTATCAGGAGAGAGTGAAACAGTAATATAGCAAGAGTACATAAGTAATGATCACGCTGGAAAGATGCCTAAGGCAACATTAATCATCCCCCAAACTACCAGCTTGTCAGTACTTCTTTAAGAGACAGAAGCATCTATGTAAAGTTGTCTCTATATTATTGTTAAAAGAAGAATCCCTTCCCCTCCCTTCCAAAGCTGGACAAATGAGTCATTTGGTAATGCCTTGGAAGTACTAGAGCTTGCAATCAAAAGTAATGAACAAAGAGCAAATGCAAACATTTAGGCTGCTAACATAAAGAGGATAAGAAGATAAGCATAAGGCCTTGAGTTTGTCCTATCAATACTTCTTAATTTGTTGCTTAAGGTATTATGTCAGATTCATGAAAGAATATTAAAACCCAGAGCTTGGGAGCAAGTCTGTATAAAAGCATTTTTGAGAAGTCTCCTACAGACTGAGCGTCAAAGATCCAGTCTTTTGGGAAATAATTCTGCAAAACCATTGTAGGTACAAAGAAGGTCCTGTACTGAGCCTGGAGTTAATTTTCTGCTGGGATTCCTGATTAAAAGTTGAGGTGAGATGTACCTCTTGAATGTATTTTTAGAAGGAGTCAAACCCATTACACATTTTTCAGCTGGTAATGTTGACTCTGGGGAGCCTTATCAGTGAAGAAACTGCACGCTTAAAGCAACAGATGTTTTATGTTGTAGTTTATCTGCTGTTTGCTGAGGGTGACTCAAAGAAACCTGAATACCAATTTTGTCCAATGTTCAGCATTATTCACAGAATCTTGGTACACTTGAACAAAACCACCAAAACCTCAAGAAATATTTGTTAAGATTAGTCTTTTTCAGTGGTGTTGCCAAGACCAAATGGAATAATTTCCTTACACTGTGATGAGAGATCTGCCACCATTACTTGAACCCAAGGAAGCACAGAATCCTCCTTAGTTTAGTATTTACTAGCTAAATGAAGTATGTATTCCAAATATTTCAGGTGTGATGCATACTTTATTTCTTTGCTCTTACCAGCTCACTGTCCCCATATTTGCTGACATTCCTAACTGACTACTTTTTCCACAAGTATTTTGTTCCTAATATAAATATATTAGCAGCATTAATAGTGCATGGTTCCTTATTTTGGGAAATATATCTAAAGTTGCTTTTAAAGAGGAAGATAAGAGGAAAGAAAACTTAAGTCACAGAATCACAGAAACATTCTGTTTGGAGAAGACCCCCAGGATCACCAAGTCCAACTGTTACGCCTACTCTGCAAAGTTCACCCTCAAACACCACATCCAGACAACATCCAGGATCAGTGACTCAACCACCTCCCTGGGCAGCCCATTCCAATGCCTGACCACTCTTGCTGTGAAAAAGTTTCCTAATGTCTAGTCTAAACCCACCCAGTTGTGGTTTGAGGCTATTGCCTCTTGTTCTATTTACCTGTGAGAATAGACCGGCACCAACCTCCCCAAAACATCCTTTCAGGTAGCTGTAGACAGCGATGGAGGTCTCCCCTCAGCCTTCTCTTTTTCAGACTAAACAGCCCCAGTTCCTTCAGTTGTTCTTTGTAAGATTTATTCTCCAGGCCCTTCACCAGCTTTGCTGCCCTCCTCTGCACTCGCTCCAACACCTCCACATCCCTCTTGTATCGAGGTGCCCAAAACTGAACACAGTACTTGAGGTGTGGCGTCACCAAAGCAAAGTACAAGGTGACAATCACCTCCCTGTCCCTGCTGAGCACAGCATTTCTGATACAAGCCAGGATGCCCTTGGCTTTCTTTGCCACCTGGGCACACTGCTTGCTCATATTGAGTTGTCTATTACTACCCCTAGGTCCCTTTCTGCCAGGCAGCTTTCCAGCCACACTTCCCCAAGCCTGTGGTGTTGCTTGGGGTTGGTGTGGCCCAAGTGCAGGACCTGGCATTTGGCCTTGTTGAAGCTCATGCCATTAACACTGGCCCATCGAGCCAATCTATCCAAGCCCCTCTGTAGAGCCTCCCTTCCCTCCTGCAGATCAACACTTCCACCCAACTTGCTGTCATCTGCAAACTAACTGGTAATACATTCGGTGTCTTCATCAAGGTCATCAATAAAGATGTTAAACAGAAGTGGTCCCAACACTGAGCCTTGGGGAACACCACTTTTGACAGGCACCAGCTGAATTTAACTCCATTGACCACTACTCTTTAGGTCCTTTTGTCCAGCAGAGCTGTGCTTGTCCAAGCCACGAGCGGTAAGTTTGTCCATGAGAATTCTGTGGGGAACAGTGTCAAAGGCTTTTTGGAAGTCTAGGTAGACAATATCAACAGGCTTTCCTTAATCCAGTAGCTGGGTCGGGGTATGCACTACATAGGAACCTGTAAATGTAAATATTGATATAAAATACAAATTAAAACAGAAGATAATGCACCAAAGCATAATTTGAAGGATATAATGAGGTGCTGGAACGTGTCCAGAGAAGGGCAACAAAGCTGGTGAAAGGCCTGGAACACAAACCCTATGAGGAGAGGCTGAGGGAGCTGGGGTTGTTTAGCTTAGAGAAGAGGAGGCTCAGGGGGGACCTCATCGCTGTCTACAACTACCTGAAGGGAGGCTGTAGCCAGGTGGGGGTTGGCCTCTTCTCCCAGGCAACCAGCAACAGAACAAAGGGGACACAGTCTCAAGTGGTGCTAAGGAAGGTATAGGCTGGATGTTAGGAGGAAGTTCTTCACAGAGAGAGTGATTTCCCATTGGAATGGGCTGCCCAGGGAGGTGGTGGAGGCACCATCCCTTGAGGTCTTCAAGAAGAGCCTGGCTGAGGCACTTAGTGCCATGGTCTGGTTGACTGGATAGGGCCGGGGGATGGGTTGGACTGGATGATCTTGGAGGTCTTTTCCAACCTGGTTGATTCTATGATAATATGCAGGGATGGTAGACAGAATGGAATAAAAGGAGACCAAGAAAACCAATATCTCTATCAATGTCAGTTAAAGTCTGCTCTTGTCTTGGGAGAAGCATAAGTGTTAAATCTAAAATGCCTACCCAAATTTGAAGACCTTTGTTCATTCACATTATAAACAAAATTAAATTTTCTTCTCTCCACAATTATTAGATTCGATTCCCAATCTTATGGATTCATGTTGGAAGCACGTGACATTGGTACACTCATTTGAAATTCTTCTTTTCAATTTAAAAAAGGAGGGAACTAACAGTACACCTGAGTCTAGGTAGTTCTCAAAGATTTCCTTTCCAGTAAGCTTTTGTTGTCTTCCTGTTGGCTTTTTTTTTTGGGGTGTGTGTGCTTTGCAGAGATGTGATAGTAACATCCAGAATTTGGAAGTCAGGACACTGTGGTTTTTACTATCCTAAGAGATTTTTACTGTTCAGTAGCATAGTGCCTTTCACAGATAAGGGAAAGTGTGACTTTAAGGAGCACATTACCATAGCAGTGTTTACTTGGTCTCTGTTTGCCCTGCTCTCTGAATGAGGAGTTTTGTACTGGGCTGAGAGGGGAGTTGTGCTGTGTAAGAGGAGCCATGCAGTCTTGGACAAGTGCCTAAAGAAGCAATGTTGAATTGAGAAGATGAAAAGCTTTGCACTTTGCATTCTCTCTTTTCCCCTTTTCATTTAATCTGTGACAGTGTCAGCAGAGAAACGGGTTTGTCCATCCCAAACAAACATCTCATATTCAGGCACCTTTAACCAGCTCATATGGAAGTATATTATACATGTTAGGGCTACAAGCAGATAACCTTGACCACGACAGAGGCAAGAGATTATCTTTTTGCTCTGCAGCCAGGATTTCATGATCCCTTATATTTTCTAGTGTTTGTGTGCCTGCTGATGCCTCATTAATTACAATTGTTGTGGGATGGTTTTATTTGCTGTGTAATTATCTAATAACCTTACCTTCTTGAACTAGGAACCTGTGGCCTTGTGTGGATATCAGCTGCTATAATCACAGAGCTTGTGGTCTTGTGGATAAGCAGCTATCTTCCTGGGACAGTGGCGTCAAAATACCTTGGGACAAACATTGTTGAGGCAAACATGAAGAAAACAAACTTAACTCCTTACACCTACTCCTGCTTTTTTTCTGTCCTCAAAATGTTTTCATCTGCATCATCTTTGAAGCTCAGCACACACCTCCTTCTTTTGCAGGCCTGTGCAAAGCTCACTGAAATCCAGAGGAGGCCTTTTTGTAATTTCACAGCCCATTTATTGAGACTCCCAGCCAAACCCATTGATTTCTTTCAGTTTCTTCACATTCTTCTTTAGGCATTCACTTCTTCCAATGAAACCTGTCTGAAAATTGATCCAAGGGGAGGATCAATGTACATTAAAATAGATTTTCCTTGCTTTGAAGTTTCAGCTGTAATCTGTGTCTTGTAAGCATATCAACTGTTTGACATGTGGCTGTATGTATTCAGTCTTTCCTGGAGCAGAGACTTTGTCTTCCAGTTGAAGGCTGAGTAAACTGAAATCCGCAGTAGTATTTATAAAGAAAGCAAGCTTTGCCTTCTTTGTGGAAGCTTTTGATTATTTTAATAGTAGCAATGTTTATAAAAAGAATATTTAGAGTAAAGAAGAAACAAACATGTGTCGCCAAGTCCAGATCTTGCAATGAATGTTTGCTGAATGAACCCCATTTTTTCTCCTCGCAGATGGATGACTTTTAATCACAGCACTGTTTCATGTTGTAAATGGGCACATTTGGATTTGGCTGCACGGCGTATCCTGCCTTGTAAACATACTAAGCCAAACAGCAAATGTTTTCTCCCACGAGAAAAAAAAATGACATAAAAATTGGTTTTAGCAGATGAGGTTGAAAAGCTTGCCCTGAATGTGAAAAAGAGACTCGGGGCTGAACGGAATATCTGAAGGGTCTGGAATACTGCTGTGGCAAGAGAACATGAGTCTGACGTTGGCCGGGCACGAGGAAGCCCTCAGAGCTGACACATTCCTTGGGGCCCCACTGCAAACTGAGCTGCCAGCACAGTGTTTACAGCGAGGTGCTGGGCCAGCGTGGTCTGTGTACATGAACTGTGCCTGCATGCCATGCAGACAGCACATATTAAACACACTCTTCTAATTAAAAGCAGAGTTAGTGTTGTATTTAATCTTGACAGCATTCAGCAGGTGGATCAGACAGACATCTATGAAATGTCCATATACATTGTGGCAGTGTTGAGTCTTATGCTTATTTTAACTCCCAAATGTGAGTGCAATTTATAAGCAACTGAAATGTCAACATTTGAAGTAAGAAATATTTTAATGTGTTTACTCCAAAGTAAATAAGGAGATATATAGATGTTTGGGGTTTTTTTAACTAAACCACACGTGTGGACACAGTGTCCATTGTGTTTTAATGACCACTATTAAAAATGACTACTCTATCCATCAAGAAAAGATGGTTTAATCCAAATCCAATAGTAGCTTAATTTGTGCTTGACAGATAGTAGCTGAATTTATCTTGGACAGATAGTAGGTGAATTTATGTTGTCTTGTATCATGAGTACACAGAACATAACAGCATGTTGTTTGTCTTCAATTTTTTTTTTTCTTCCCCCCAGATAGTGTTGGTGCCAGAGGGGAAAAGCTGAGTGCCAAACTAAAAGCTTTCCCTGCAACAAGTGAACCCTATGAAAGTAGCAGCAGCAAAGAAATAGGCAAGTGGGCATCTTAATACCTTTTTATTCTCAAAGAGAGGGTAGATGGGGAAAAGATGTTATTGTCAGAGCAGGTAAAATTGGACAATTGGGAAACCATTTTCTTCATGAAATAAATGTGAAGAATGACTGAATGACTTCAGCTTCATTGTTCAGAGCTCACTCTAAGGTAATTGTAAATATTAAGAAATCTGTCCATGTAAGTACTTACTGTTTTTGATATCTGTGAGCTACATCCTTTAGTCAGTTCTTGTGGTTCTGCAGTTTTAAGTTCTTCACTGAGACTGAACTTTCCAGGGAGTTTGAAAACACAGATTCACGTGGAATGTGGTGTTTTATAAAATGCTGATGCTTTAATGCTTTTCCAAAGTCTTTTTCACACTTAATAATGGTGATAAAATAAAGATAAATTTGTTCTTCAAAGAAAGCTTCTACCCATAGCACTCAGGTAATTTGCTCTTGTGGTATGCCTTAGTTCCTGAATGTGTTTTCTTGTTCGTATGCTGTGATCTGCATTCCAAAGACACCTTACAGATATGTAATGCTAAAACCCACTCTTGTGTTTGATTGTGTTTTGAAACAAAACTAAAATGCTTGAAGGTAACTATTTCAAATGTGTTTATTTAAACTCTAGATGCCTCCTACATAGATCCGCTTGGCCCACAAGCAGAAAGACCAAAAACTGCAGCAAGAAAAAGACCCGAGGAAGATGACTTTGCTGATGAGGAACTAGGAGAGGATTTGCTTCCAGAATAGCATATCATCTACTCAGAATTTTATATCCTTTGAAAGGTTTTAGCAGAAGAACTTTAATCCATGATGATTTTGTAGTTGATTTTGATAAAATATATGTGAAATATTTTGATTATATGGTATGTTACATTAAAAATGTGGATTTCAAGTTGCAGTGTCTTCTGTAATTGATTAAAAAACAAACAAACAAAAACCTGAGGTTATTTTGCTCATAGATAAAACTTCTATGATAATTCAAACTCATTGTGAGATATATCCAATGCATAATGGTTTTTCTTTTGTAGATGTATCCAATGATGAGGAAACACAGCAGCCTCTAAAATGTCACCATCTCACCCTTCAATGCAAAGTACGTCAAGCAGTCTTGCAGTGTTGGAAGTCACACAGCCTTCATCCAATGCTAGAATTTATTTAATATCTGTGAAGTTCCTTTCTGAAAAAGTTCAATGTAACTTGGTCATCTTTAAGACTCCAATTCTGCAAAACACTTAGCACCGATACTGAGGAAGGCATCTTAACTTCAGTCCTTGCTTAGCTGAACTAGGCACATTTTGCATCTCTTGGTAATCTCCTAGATACTTTTGCAGCTGCAAAGATGAGGAATTTTGTTTTGGTTGGTTGGGGTTTTTTTTATTTCAAGTAGTCAGTGGGCAGGGTTTAGTCTAGTTTGTTCCCTTTAGTTAATTAGATTTCAGCTTTTAAATCTGGTGTTGGGGGTTGTGGCAGTCACTACACAGAGGTAGCTTTCTGTAGCCTGGGTTGAGCATGTGCGAAGATGTTAGTTACAGAAATTGTCATTTTGCTTATGAACTGAACAAGTTTGATCTGAAGTCACTGAGACATGTTAGATAGGGAAGTGGGGTTCCTGATTAGTATTTTTATCTGTGAAAAGTTACATAAATCAGCTGCTCAGACTTTCCTAATAAATACTTGAAAAACTAGTACAGTGAGGTGCCAGAGACTTCTGTTTAAAACATTGGCCTGAGTTGGTTTAATAGTTAGACTTCAGTTACTATGCTGGGAAATGCAAGGAGATATCATCTACAACTTCCAATGCTCATTCTTGGTGTTGGTGCTCAGACTGTTTCCCAGATAATGATGCTGCAAAGTTCTCTTTGTGTCTTCATCAAATACTCTTTTCATGTTTTACAAGCATCTGACTGATTTCATAGGATGTATTTGTAAGTGGTCAGAAATACTTCTGTAGTGGCACAATTGTAGGAATGAAGTCCTGTGAGTTTATGGCACCGTTAGTGAACTGCTTTGTGTAGAACTTGTGTTTCCCATGATACTGCTGCTACAGTTGGTCTAGGACTGCAGCAGCTTCTGCCTGGGAGTGTGAGCAAAGCACATCAAGTTTGGTTTATGGAACATCCTGAGGAGATCACCAATGAAGAAAAAACACCATAAGCTGTGGGCCTGATCCTTCCAGTGGATGGAATAGAGCATGAGAAGAAAGTGGATGCTGCCTGTTTTATTTCTGCAAGTCTTTCCTGTGCAGCAGTTCTTTCTTAGCAGCAAGACAGGAAGGATAAAAAAAAAATTATCTCATCTGCTGCAGGTAGGGACAGGAAGGTTAAGAATAGATGGCTAAAGAACTTGGATGCCACACTGCAGTACTAGCACGACAAACCAGAGCAGTTTTTGGCTCTTTGACTCTTCAACTCAGCTGAGTAAACCTTTGTGTCTTTTACAATGACAAATACAGAAATCTGCTGCCTCCTTTGTTCCTGGTGAATCCTCAGTTTCGCTGCAGACTCTATGACTGACACTCAGTACAACAATGTATATTTTTAATATTTTCAGTGAAAGTCAAGGAGAAATGGAAAGTCGAGTTGAACAATTCTCAGAAAAGGGCTCAGGCAGATGATTTAACCTTATGGCCACAGCTGGGACCTAGCTTTCTCTTACATGTGCTTTGGTCAGTGCAGTGGAATGAGGTATCTGAATAATCATAGTGGGAGAAAGTATTTGGAACCATGGCAGGAAACACAGATAAACCTGTGACACCGTGCAAAGCAGAAGACAGATGAGATCTCATTGTGGTCTTGTAACAGGGAGTAGAAGAGTATTTTATCAAACATGGTAGTTGTGTAGATGTGTCCCAAATAAAGTGATATGAATTACTAATCACTTGAGGATATGATTCAGAACTTAGTCTGTGGAAACACTCTTACAGACATCGGAGAGATTTTGATCAGCAGCAGTTTCTTGGTTTGAACTGTACACTATGTAAAATTCTGTGTTTTACAAACAGAATTGTGCTTTTGTTCTTCTCCTCCACAGACTCCCAGGAACTTCTGGAACTGGAATTCTATAATAAGCCCTGTTGACAGACAAAATTATTTAGCTCAGGTTTGTCTTCTTCAAAATGATGTTAATTACAGCTGTGTCTCTACTAGAAGTGCAACACTGCCAGGGCAGGCCCAGAACAGAGGAGGTGATGTGTAATCTCCCATACCATAAGACCAGTAGCAGACTCCTCAGTATAGTTTTGGCCCATGACTATCAGCAATCTCCCAGACAACTCCTTTGAGTGACCTAAAAATTACTCTGGGCCAGGAATAATTTTTCATGAGTATCTGTAACGTCCTCCTTCTGCTGTGTGTGTTTTGTGTGAAGAAACACTAGATCTGACATCCCACCTGACATGCGTTCTGCTGCAGGTGGAGAGTGATGCAGGCTAATATAATCAATCTGCTCATGGGAAAGAAGCTGTGTGCATGTCCAAAGTGGTATGTTAGCATGTTGTGGAGGGCCTTGGCCTATTGGTAGGTGAACACACCTCCATGATTCAGGAAGCTGAGTCCTTGAAGCATGGCCATGACAGTGGAATGCTCTGCCTGAAGTAGTTGGCTGAGTTATACATTATTATTGTGCTACATTGATGCCCATTCTGGACATGGCCTGTCTGGTGTTTAGGTCAAGAGCAGTATGACTTGTGTTCTCTGCTACCATGCAGAATGTACTCAGCCCTGTGACAGGTATCAGAAACCACAGGATTGGAAAGCACAAGTTGAATGATTCTACCTTCATCCTAGAAATTCAAGCAGAAACATTTAGTCAGGTTTGGTTGTGCAAAACAGTCTTCATTTCTAGAAAAGGTGGAAAGTAATCACAGCCATTCCATCCCCTGAAAGAGACATTTGTCTTCTTAATTTCCTTCACAGTCGTCTTTGCCTGTTGCTGATTCCAAAGTAGGTGGGAAAAAAAATCCGTTGAATAGCCTTGTAGAGCATAGGTTGTGAACATGCTAGCTGTTAACCTGGTGATGAATATCTTAGCAGTATAAATAGCCAAATATAAATGATTACCTATTTATTTCTAAACAAGCATGTGCAGTGTCAAAGCATTCACACATTCCATGTTTCATCCCGAACATTCTTCTCTAAAGACACTGTAACTCATTGATTTTAAAGCAAAGCGCCTCCACCACCTCCCTGGGCAGTCCATTCCAGTGGCAAATCACTCTCCCTGTGAAGAACTTCCTCCTAACATCCAGCCTATACCTTCCCTGGCACCACTTAAGACTGTGCCCCCTTGTTCTGTTGCTGGTTGTCTGGGAGAAGAGACCACCCCCCACCTTGCTACAGCCTCCCTTCAGGCAGTTGTAGACAGCAATGAGGTCTCCCCTGAGCCTCCTCTTCTCCAGGCTAAGAAACCCCAGCTCCCTCAGCCTCTCCCCACAGGGTTTGTGTTCCAGGCCCCTCACCCCCGTGAAGGGAGCCTGAATAGGTGGTTAATCGTTGTGCACCAAATACTCAAGTGAGAAATTCTAAAGGCTGTTTTTAATGCAAATCATTCCAATGAACCAAATCTTTTATGACACAGAATATTAGAGATGCTTATTTGTGTGGGTTGTGCCAGAGACCTGATGATATTGCATTATGTGTCTGTCAGAAGTACTGGAAAACCAGCACAGAACAAATGGAGAAGTCATTAGAGGTGAGATTCCTCTCAAGCTCATCTAGATATGTGTGATGCAAGTTTCTCACTTTCTTAAGTAGGCTTCCTTTCTAGTCAGCGGGGAGTCACGTTGCACTCTGATTTAATCAATCTACCTCGACAGGAAGAACGTGTGGATGAGGCCTCGTACGGACAGCTCGGAGCCCCTCCAGTTCATCAACTCAGGAGACGCTATCTGGAGCTGGGCACGTTGGAGGTACTGAACTCCTGCAAGGCAGGGCGCCACTTGCTCCAAAGTGACTGAAAGAGTCTGGACTGCAGAAGTCACTTCCTCTGCTGCAGTTACATAGGCAGAGTTTTGCTGGTTTCAGCTGTAAATCCTCACATTTTCTCTCATCAGCACTGACACGCTGGCTCTAACTGGGCCAAAAACATCCTGTCTCTGCCTCGGTCTAGTGTCGCGGCCCGGTGGGTCCCACCCGAGGTTCAGTTCAGTGGGCCTGAAGAGAGTCCACCTCATCTCCATGCCGTGGTCGTCGTGGAAAGGAGCACTCGGCTCCTCACAGCAGAGAAGGGCACGGGGCGCGTCGAGCACCCCTCGTAGGGCTGCAGGGGAGTCGGACGGAGCACCGCGCGGGGCTGCTGCGGCCGCGCCCCCGAGCAGGACACCGGCTGCTGGCGGACCGAGCCTTCCTGTGCTCATGGGGCTGTTCCCGCTAGCCCGTGGGCAGCGGGGTCGTACCGAGTGCGCAACCAGCCAGCTCCCGGCCCCGAGCGCTCGCCCCCTCCGTGAGCGCCTAAAATGTTCCTGGCATGCGAGGCCAGGGGAGATGCAGTGAGGAGCGGGGCACTTTTCCAACAGCTTCTCTGCCGAGAAAGCCAGTGGCACGGCGCGGCTCCGCAGCCCGCTGCTCTCCTCGTCTTCCTCGAACACTCCGACCGCCATGCAGCGAGGCAGGGTAAGGGGCTGCGGACCGGGCACCGGGCATGACGGGCCGAGGACAGTGCCCCACCGTCCGGGCCAGGGGCTTCGGGGCGCGGCGGGTGGAGGGGCGTGCGCCCGGCCCCAGCCCCGCTGACGGCGGCGTCGTTGCAGGTGCTGGCGGCGCTGCTGTGCGCGGCGCTGCTCCCGCTCCGCACGGAGCCCGCCAAGGCGTCCAAGCGGCCGGCGCGGACCCGGACCTGCGCCGAGCGACCCGAGGAGCTGCTGGAGCAGCTGTACGGGCGACTGGCGGCGGGCATGCTCAGCGCCTTCCACCACACCTTGCAGCCCGAGCCGCCGGGCCGCCATCACAACGCCAGCTGCCCGACCGGCAGCCGACCGGCGGGCGACAAGAGGTTCCGGCTCCCCGTCAACCTGCGCAGCGCCTCTCCGTGGGCCTACAGGTGACTCTGGACCAACGGGGGAAAGGGTGAGGGGGTCCGAAGCAGTGTGAAGGTCCCCGAGGGTTGAGCACAGCCGATTCCCCTGTGCGGGGACCCTCTGTGCCACTCGGGCCGGGCGCTTTCGCCGCGAGCCCGGAGGCTGTTGCAGGAGGCGCCAGTGCTGAGGGATGGCTGAGGGAAAGGTGTTAAAGCAGATGTTTAAACAGGCAGACATAAGGTTAAAATGTAAAAGCAGCGTGTGCGACCAATAAGGCTAGTGGGCAAAACGCAAAGTAAACAATGAGTGAGGTGGAACGGGTAAGAGATGGAGCTCACACACATCCACCCACCCAGAAGCACAGACCACCCCTCAAAAAGTCACTTTGGCCACTTTTCATATGCAGAGTTCACTGGGAGGGCTCCCAGCAAAGGATCAGAACCAGGAGAGCCCCCCATGACTACTGTAGCGCCCCTAGAAAGGGCCCAGAAGCTTTCGTGAGCGGTGACTGCAGGCGCTGCCGGTCTCTAAAACGTGTGCGAGCTCAGTGTGTGTTCTGGACGCTCAAACCGCTGCCAGCGCTCTCAAGGGCTTGCTGTCCCCTCTGCTGTGGCAGCATAGACAAGGAGTAAGTACTGCCGTTTTCAACCTAGGCTTTGTGAACCCCCTCCCTTGAGGTGGGATGGTGGCTGATAGACAGTTTTAAAGGGGGCATAGAAATGCCTAAGGTAAATTGTTATTAGGCTGGTTAACACACACACACACACACACACACACATACACACACACACATACACAATAATCTGCACTTCTGTAGGGAATTTTTACTGTGTCCAGTTCTGGGCCCCTCAATTCAAGAGAGATGTTGAGGTGCTGGAACGTGTCCAGAGAAGGGCAGCAAAGCTGGTGAGGGGCCTGGAACACAAACCCTATGAGGAGAGGCTGAGGGAGCTGGGGTTGTTTAGCCTGGAGAAGAGGAGGTTCAGGGGGGATCTCATTGCTGTCTACAACTACCTGAAGGGAGGCTGTAGCCAGGTAGGGGGTGGTCTCTTCTCCCAGGCAACCAGCAACAGAACAAGGGGGCATAGTCTCAAGTGGTGCTAAGGAAGGTATAGGCTGGATGTTAGGAGGAAGTTCTTGCCAGAGAGAGTGATTGGCATTGGAATGGGCTGCCCAGGGAGGTGGTAGAGGCACCGTCCCTTGAGGATTCAAGAAAAGCCTGGATGAGGCACTTAGTGCCATGGTCTAGTTTACTGGATAGGGCCGGGGTATAGGTTGGCCTGGATGATCTTGGAGGTCTCTTCCAACCTGGTTGATTCTATGATTTTGGGAAAACTTGGAAACACTGATCTAGAAGACTAAACCTGTCATATCATCCCATTCTCGCTATCAAGTCTTCTGATAGTTTTGTCTGAATAAGGCTGATGGGGTTGGGTTCTTTTTTTTTTCAGCTTTGTGTATAGGCATTGCAGACACGGGAAGCTAAAACATGCAGACTTAAAAGGAACTGACTTTATTGCTGCTTTGTGCATATTATCCTTTGTATATACCTTGATGGCAGTGACTGTGTATTCAGCAAACTTGAATATCTCCTTGTTAGTGATCTCCAATAAACATTTATTTTGTGGCATGGGTTTTGCGCACTTTTAGTTTAGAAGTAATCCTGCTGAGGAAAAAAAAACCTGCTTCATTTGCTCAGTAAGCCTTTCATAAACAAAAGTATTTTTAGAAATAGTATTTTTAGTAATGCATTTTCTGAAAGCAGACTGGGGATGTTTTAAGCTACCTAAATGTGCAAAACCCAAGTGTGGTGAGCAGAACACCCACCATTAGGCTCAGGTGTTTTTTACATTGGTTTTGACAAATACTAGTGTTATCAGAAAATTGTTCTTCTGGTCTGTAAACAGTGCCTTCCACGGTCACCTCTTGTTGGGCAGGTAGTTATTTTCAGTTGGAGCTTTGTATAGGCTTACTTCTTAACAGAGAACCACTTGCTGTTTGGAGACTGACTTACAAAATGTTTATTAAGAAACAGGCTTGGGTTCTGTTTTTTTCAGCTTTCTGTATAGGCACTGCAGACTCAGGAGGCTAAAATTTGCTTTACCACTGTACTTTCCATCAAAATGTTTTCCAACAGACAGCTAGCCATTAGCATACATGTAAGCTGATGAAAAATTTGAAACAAATTCCACTGTTAAAGGCAAAATCTAAAATTATGTTTAGGGGAAAAATTGTTTTTCTGAGGAGAAGAGGCCTGGGTACGTTGTCTAGTTAACAGAGTTCATGTCCAGTTTTTTTCTTGGTTGTGTTTTCCCCATATTATTAGTGTGCAGTGAGACAGAAACACGTTGTAAAATGTGCAACTGAAATGTAAAGCACAAAATTGCTCATTATGAGCAGTAAGGTGCATTTGCTTTTACAACCTGCAGTTTCATACATTTTGAAGCCAGGTAAAAGCATTATGAAGATCTGTTAGCCAGGAAGCAACCCTGGCTAACAGATCTATCGCTTTCCAATAAAGATTGCAAGGGATGTGCCATACAGAATCACACGATCACAGAAGATTAGACACGTTGGAAGGGACCTCTGGAGAACATCGAGTCTAATTCCACTGCAAAGCAGGATCTCCTAGGGTAGTCCAGACAGGAATGCATCCAGGAGGGTTTTGAAGGTCTCCAGAGAAGGAGACTCCTTGTCAGTTGTTAACTAATTATTCTTATATGATCCAGCAATTTCTTCTCTATGGCCAGGGTATTAATGTGAAAATCTGTATACAACTCTCTTCTTTGACAGAGTTTTCTTGACAAGCTTACTTACATGTAATTATTTGAACCTTTCCTCATCATTTGCTCCTCTTCACTAACTTGTTGCCATTGCCTGAACTGCATTTTGAATCACTACAACTCCAGCAGTGACTGCCCAAAAATTACTTCACCTTGGGCAACCCATCTTGTACACTCTGATGGTGCACTCCTCAAAGTCTGAATTTGACTGAAACTCGCATCAAGATGCTTGCTGTGGCTCAGTGTGTCTCCCCAGCTTCTTTTCTGCCCTTAAAAAGTTACAGTGCAGCTGATTTCTGCTCTATCCATATAGAGTCTTGTTTCTTTTTGACCTGCATTTTAATGTCTGAGATGTCTCCTGCTGTTTCTGTCTTCATTGGAGTTGCAGCAGTTCCCGTTGTGGCCATCTGCAGATTTCATTAACATACTGTTATGCTCCCTATTCCAGGTCATTAATAATAAAGATATTAAGTCAGGCTCTACTTACCTTCCCCTGCATATCTCCCTAGGCACCTGTTCCCAGCTGTTTAACACTGCTTCTTGTAATTCTTCTGCTTGCATGACTGTTTGTTTCAAGTTAACTGATTCTTTTCATATCAGCATTTGTGAGTAAGAATCAAATATATTACTTAGGGAGCTCTGTGTAACATTCACCCTACTGCTTTGCATGCATCCAAGTTTGTTTCTATTTAATAATGGAGGAATTAACTGACTCAGTTAATTGAGTCCTTATGTAGTTTATTTTCTTGTCTTTATTCTGTGCTTACTATTTATTTTCTGTTACTTGTTAATTTGGTTATACAAAAGTTAAGACTGATGTCATTTTTGGCTTGCCACAGCTCAGGAGTTGCATACAGATCCATCTGGTCCATGATCCTGCTGCTGGCAGCAACCAACAGGTGGTATTTGAAGCAAAAAGTCAGGGGAAAAATATTAGTTCATCTGCCTGATACTGAAATTCCACCCTGATGGCCGCAGGAGATCAGTATATAACTCAGGGCACAAAGTTTAATCACACAAATTGTTCTTTACTCTGCAGAGCTGTAAAGAGACAGCAGAAGTCCCTGAAGTGAGTTGAGTTGGGTTGAGTTGAGTGAATTCTTGAGCATGCTGGATTTGCTCAGCACTTCAGGAAGTTAGTCTAAGAATTACCCAAGCTTTTTAAAAAACAGAACCAGTGGCAGGAGGTCTTCTGTGTAATCACCATGCCTTGAAATCATCAGCCTGGCTTTGTGCCAAGTCATGACATACATCCCCACAAGTTGTCCGTCCTTTTTAGCAGTATTACATGGACAGACAATGAAATCCAGAAAGCCTGTTTGTACAGTGAGGTACAGGCAAAGGTCCTTGGCTGTAGCTATGGTTGACAGTTGCTTCACTAGAATTAATGATACAGGTTGTCTTACAACCAACAAACCCAAAAGTCAGAGAAGCCATGAGCAAAGAAACCGTAAGCAGCAAAGAAACCATAAGCATCTATACTGAGGCAGGCTCAGACCCAGAGATGCACAGAGAAGTTGCTCGTGGACCAGAGCCATTATAAAAAGAATTGATTGTAAATGTATGCCTAAACATTTGCAGGGCATGTCATAAAGCTCAGAGTAATGCTTGAAAAATCTGACACCACCACCACCACCCTACCACCCCCCCAAGTCAGCAGAACTTTACAGGTAGTGTTGGCTAGTGGTTCCATTCGTGGTGCTGCAGTGCACAGGTGCCTCATGAATTAGCCATATACATCAGCTCACTTTTATTCTCTCTCTTAAGGCTGTAATAACATTCATAGCTAGTTTGCAGGGATACATTCAGAGTCTTCTGCAAACACAATTCAGCATGCATTTGGCAGAAATTCTTTATATGTATTTAAGAAGTCATTCCTGTTTCTGAATTTCCAAATATTACAGCTTCTGTGTGTGTCTCTGGGGCCTAATGCTGCATTTACTAAGGGTTAATTTACAGACATTTACTGCCAGTGTTGATTTGATCATGAAATCCCATGTTAGGTAGTCCCTCTCTAAAACATTGCCCAGCTTGTTTCTTCTGCTTTTCAACAGACTGAGTTTATAAGCATCTGTGGTTTAGTGTTTATCTACATAAAATCTTCATAAAAGTAATACAGACAAGTCTTTTTTTTTTTAACTGATAAAAGCCAACTTCGTCTGCAGTGCTTTTGAAAAAGAGACATGCAAGGGTGTTTTCCTTTAACTAGTACTCCAGTGACCTTATCCAAAACATTATCCAGGATTTAGCATCACATGGAACAGTGTGCATATCCCAAAGATGCAGCCAAGGGAAAGAATACAAGTGGATGCAGAACTCTGATCCTTTTTATTTGAGTACCTGTTTGCACAGCTCTTCAGAACACCACAGTTAGTACTGGGCTATTTTATGCCAGCACCATACATAGAATTTGTACAGAAAAAACTAAACATAATGTGAACTAAAGAACACCTGCTATAGAGAAATAAATAGCTTGCCAAGAGGGAAAAAAGGAGTTGTTAGCTCTTAATCCTCTAAGTATTTCAGAGTGTGAAGTAAAGGGATGATGACCTTATTAGACTTCTGATAACATCCAGCTGTTAGCCAAGTGCTAACAGTGATTTTCTGAAGAGTCAGCTGCATCAGCCTGACACAACACAGCATCTGGCCCCCTTGATTTAGAAACTTGTAAACTATGAAGTATTATTACAAATATTACACATGAAAGTGGCAATACAAGAGAAGACAGGTGAAGTCTTTGCAAGAGCAAAGTCTTCTGACAGAAACCTTTCTCTTGAGTTTCCAGGCTCAGTATGTAAATGGCAGGAAGTTTATTTTTCACTGGGAGCTCTCAAAGCACTCACAGGGTCACAAGGAAAAGCAGCCTAGAACTAGTCACACTTCATTAGCGGTTCCAGTTCAGTACAAGCCTGCTTCTTGTTCCAGCAGATTGAAACAGCACAGCCCGGCATAGTTCCTGTCATTTGTAAATCAGCAGTGCTGCTGAGGCAGGGTTAGTCCTACATACTGGCAAGGGCAGCCCACATCCAAACAGCTGGGTTGTCTGATTTGCAGCAGTGGCCACAGCAAATGACAAAAGGATGCAGAGGACACTGATGCCAGTAGAAAATTACATTCTTCTCGTCCTCCACCACTTCTCCCAGCTACTTCTGTTGTGTCTATCCCAGATAGGTACCTCTTTCACAGTGTATAGGAGAGAGTCAGTGGGAAGTCTGAGCATGCCTTTTGTCCCATTAATTAACCCAATCAAACATGTTTGCTTTCTTCTAGAAGACAAAACCATGTCTTGTGCTTGGAATAAAGGAGATGCGTTGAACTACAGCAGCTGAGGCTGTGGTCATTGTATGTACAGAGTGATTATGTTCAGTACCTATGAGGAGAGGGAGCAGGCCATGTCACTCACTGGATTTATACAGCAGGGTTACTGGTGTTTGTTAGTGGTTCAAACCTAAATCAGGCTGGGTTGCTGTTGCAACCTGAACTTCAGAGGAAGGGTTTGCATCATACAGTGGTTCTTAAGGCAGGTGAGCCAATTGCCCAAGGACAAATGAGAGAGAGTGTGAGAGAGTGATTGAGAGACACAGAATAATAGAAGAGTGAGGTTTGATTAGAAGAAAGAGGAGGAAAGCATCACCACTGTGGGTTCCAGTGACATCCAGCGTGCTTGATGTCTTCTTGGTGGTGGGTGCGCATACTGACAGTTTGTGGTGCTGCCTTTTATTCCTGAATTCTCCTTCATTCCCTGCCAAGGGGCATTTAGCAGCAGTGTTCCCACAGCAGGGTGGATCACACACTGCTCATGTGATGGTGCAGGCACATTGGGACCCCAGTTTAGCTGAGTCATTCTTGGGGTGCCTCATCATGATCACAAAACAGTGAGTGCCTGCAGTAATCCAGGTGACTGTTGCTTCACGTTTGCTTGTGCAGGCAATGACTGTGAGTTGGCACAGGTGTAAGCACCCAAGCAGTATCTGAACTGTAGTGTACTGCTCCAGGGGCAGATTGTCACCAGTGCTTGAATGCAAAGAATGGGGAGCAGAGGAGCATCATGTTCGAGACAGAATTCAATGGTAGCAGAGAGAGAGTTTGTTTGAAATGAACTTCTGTGTTGCCTATAAACCGTGAGGCTTTAGTTATATAACCTTTCTTAATAGTATCGAGATGAAGATGCAAAACCTTGTATATGTCTCCAAATGTAGAGACATTGTAGTCCAGCATTTAATATCATAAGGAATTACTTAGAGCTTTCAGCCCTACAGTTCTGGTCTGGATGAAAAAATACATCTGTATTTTTTATCCATTTTTGATTTTGGATCCTCTGTGATTCCTTCCAATCCTCACATGATGGAATAGATGTATCTACATCAAACTTAGCAATATAAGAGATTTTTCCATCAAAAACAGAAAACCACACCACATGGTCCTTCCAAACCCTCCTTATTTCTACCTAACATTTGCCATGTGGGAATTTGGAGGGAAAAAGTTTGTTGTAGAGCATGATTCCAGGGATGGTGTTCACTTGTTATTAGTGAAAACTCCTACGTTTGCACCCAGAAGCATGTTCATGCTTTCCAGTAACATCATAAACCAGAGTTTAAAACCAGTACCATCATAAACCAGGTGCTAGAGATAATACAGTAGAGGAAATACCAATGACTTGACATGTGGTGTTTTTAACAGACCACCACTGAAACCAATCACACTTGAGTTTGAACTGGGAATGTATCAAGTAGAAAAGCCTGTATTCCACTTTTCTTTCCTTCTGCTGGCTGTCAGACATTTTATTTCACATTGGTGTGATATCCTGTAGCAGGAAGGTATTTTCTTGGGAAAGTAAGCAAGTATAAATGGGGCAGAGCAGCTTTCCAGAAAATATCTGTAACATCACAGATGTTTGGCCATGAGACAGATTCTGGTCAGATTCTTCTGTGAGGAAAATAAATTCCTTTAAAAGACAGAGAACCCAGATCATATGTTAATTTCAACAACAGAAAAAAAGCCTCTTTTCTTTGATGTCAGGATAATCAAGTTTCTGTTTGGCTAAAGCCATGATTACAGATTTGGTTTAACCAGATAAACCGATGATCCTTCTGAAAAGGGAAATTAATTTCTGGTCCTATCTACAGCTCCTTGTTCACAGGATCACAGGATATTAGGGGTTGGAAGGGACAAAAGGAGATCATCAAGTCCAACTCCCCTGCCAGAGCAGAACCACACAATCTAGTACAGATCACAGAGGAAAGCATCCAGACAGACCTTGAAAGTCTCCAGAGAAGGAGACTCCACAACCTCTCTGGGGAGCCTGTTCCAGTGCTCTGTGACCCTTACAGTAAAGAAGTTCCCCCTTGTGTTGAGGTGGAACCTTTTGTGCTGCAACTTACACCCATTGCTCCTTGTCCTATCGTGAGAAGAGCCTGTCCCCTCTCTCCTGACAGCCCTCAGCTGTTTATAAACATTTATTAAATCCCTTCTCAGTCTTCTCCAGACTAAAAAGCCCCAGGTCCCTCAGCCTCTCCTCATAAGCCATGCCCTCCAGTACCCTAATCATCCTTGTAGCTCTCTGCTGGACCCTCTCCAGCAGATCCTTGTCCCTCTTAAACTGGGGAGCCCAAAACTGAACACAGTATTCAAGATGAGGTGTCACAAGGGCAGAGTAGAAGGGAAGGAAAACCTCCTTTGATCTGATGGACACACTCTTCTTAATACACCCCAAGATCCCTTTGGCCTTCTTGGCCACAAGGGCACATTGCTGTGCCATAGTTAACTTGTTATCCACCAGGACTCCCAGATCCCTCTCCACAGGGCTGCTCTCCAGCAGATCACCTCCCAACCTGTAGTGGTGCAGTTTATTATTCCTTCCCAGGTGCAGGACTCTGCACTTGTCCTTGTTGAACCTCATTTGGTTCCTCTGTGCCCAGCTGGTCTGTTTGTGTAGGGCTCTGTGTATATGTGGCACTACAGCTGAAGGAGCAAAATAGAGCTTTTGATGAAGTTACTCTTCAGTTGGAATCCTGTGACCAGAATATAAGCATCAGCTCAGTGGGTGCACGACTGCCAGGTTGCCTGTTTTGGCAAGTGCAGATTTTTTTGGCCAAGAAATGACTCTGCAATCACAGATTGCCTCTTCTTATGACAGAGACCACCTGAAAAGATAAGAGGCTAACACCATGATACCTAGGGAAGTGGTACAAACCCTGGGAAAGACAATTTAAGAATCACTTTATTACATTTTTCATAACTGGCTGTTTTGAAACTGCTGTAGGAAGGACACAGTATACTAAATTGTTTGTATCATTCCATAAATAATGGGACAAGTATTTGTTAATTTTCTTATCTAGTTGCCCCACTTCATCTACTGTGTGGTGGCATTATCCTGATTCCAAGTAGAGGATGGTTTAAACCCCCAAACAAGACTTTTTACTGGTTTTGCAGCCTTTCACATCACAGTAAACGCCATGGGCATTTTCTCTGGTATCAGATCTTTAGCTGTTACTCAGTTTTTTAGCCTCAGCTTCTGTAATTTCCCATCCTACCATGAGAAACAATTTAGTTTGGAAGAAGAAAATGGAAAGAAATGGATTAGGAAAACTTAACAAGTAAAGAGGTGGTAAAATACTGCAACAGAGCCTCTGGGCAAGGCTGGGGATCTCTTCTGGAAGTTTTTAGGACAGGCTGAAGAAACATAAATGCATCTGAGCTTGCCTCAGGAAGACATTTGGACTAGGTGACCAGTGCATCTTCATGCTTTCTGCATTCCATTAATGGCCTGTAGGATACTTCTGCTGTGCAACATATGTTGGTCTAACCATCTACTGAGTGAAAGTTGAAAGTAGGAACAGGAAAGGCAGGAAAGTGTTTTCAGTCACCTGACAGGTCAGTGCGTGCGTCTGATAACAACACACTTAGGGGCAGCATCCTCCCAAGGCTGTGATGGTCTCTGGAGGCAAAGTACAGAGAGATTGGTGGTGCTTCTGGGCTGAACACTTCTCCAACCAAAGAGGGCAGCTGTCCTTCTGTGCCGGGGTAGCAGAACCAGCACTGAAGCAGGGCAAGTATTGTAACAGTGAGAGCAGATGAGAGTGGAAAGAAGCTTAAAGGTACAAAGAGGACAAACAGCTGGCATAGGAGTTAAGCATATTTAAAACAACTTTTGCTGGTGTTGCAAACCTTTTCTAGAATAATGACACACAGTTGTAATAAAGAATAAGTTATAGCCATACCCACCAATTACTTCCAGTATAAGCAGAAAAAGCAGTTAAAGAACAAAGCAACAAACACTTTGTCACCACAATAAGCAGCATGGCTACACACTCCAGTATGTGTACTCTGCTGTGTACTTAGTCTTTTATTTCAGGAAACAAGCAGACTTTATCTGCTTGTACTCTCTTTACTAAAAACAATGGCTGTAGGTCAGCCAGGGTCTGTATGACTTGAGACCAGAGTATAATATCTTTGTTTCTGCGTCCAACAACATCCAGAGAGGAATGCTGAAACTTGGACTTTATTAGTCCAAGCTGTACTTTGGTTACAAGCTTTCCAGCTCCTGCTAATCAGGAATTTCCAGAGACATTAATAAGTGAACAGAAAGAGCCAAACAACAAACTATAAGAAGACAACAAAAATGAAGAGTCTCTACACTTGCAGTTTTGGGGCAATGCTTTACTTCAAAATGTATCAGGTGAGGGCAGAAATAACCTTCACTTTGAACTTTGTGTGAGCATGCAAATATTAGTTTCTCTCATTAAAGAAGAAAAAGGGAGGTGCATTAAAGAAAGCAATGCAGAGTTCTGCTTTCAATGGGAAGGCACCTTTATAACCCTCAGTCTACTAGGGAGCAAAACAATTACTGCAGAAATAATTGTACAATTCAATTCCATTTAAAATTTTAAAACATAAGATAACTTCAACAGTAATAATGTTAACAGGAATTTGTAACAATTTTTGAAGAAGTCAAGGCAGATCAAAAGTTTGGAAGTGCCCAGTTGTCCTTTTTAATGCTCTGTTTACCCATCCAGTCAAAAATAGAAAACTTACTGTGCTAAACCCCTGAATCTCACATTTTAGAAAGGCAGTCAGTCACCTCATACTTCAGTGTGCACTGTAGGATGTGATCAGTTGTGTAAGTTCATGGCTTTTTTTCTTTGCATTTCACAAATAAGAAGCCAAGCAGCAGAAGCTAAGCTATTTTTCCTGGCAAAGAAAACAAAAATATTATATAAATGTTTACAGTCAAATCTCATTATAATAATGCTTTCCAGCTGGGTATATTTTTAGTGATACTAATGAGCGTTTATGATTTGCTTCCCTATAGAATTTCGTATGATCCCACAAGATATCCTAAATACATTCCTGAAGCATACTGTCTGTGCAAAGGCTGTCTCATGGGGATCTTTGGCGAGGAGAATTTTCACTTCCGCAGCACCCCTGTGTACATGCCAACAGTCATCCTCCGTCGCACATCAGCGTGTGCTGGGGGCCGTTACGTCTACACAGAAGATTACGTCACTATCCCAGTGGGCTGCACGTGTGTGCCCGAGCAAGAAAAAGAGGCTGAAAGTGTAAATTCCAGTATAGATAAGCAAGAAATGAAGTTGCTGGTAAGCCAGAATAAGCCATCATCAGAATGAAGAAAATATAAATAGCTGTGTTACAGTATTGCCTTCAGATCATCATTTCACCACCTCAGGAAGCTGCATCACAGCAGCAAACACATAGACTTAACTCTCTTTTTTCTACTAAGCAGTCATTTCAGTTATAAAAGTTTTGTCCAGTCATTCAGATCATTAGAGATGACAATTCACAGTAAGAACTTTAGTTCCTCTAAATATTTGTTTCAAATTACAAAGTAGCTGCTTTTATATTTGTTTTTTAGAGCAGAACATTTTATCCTTGCTTATTCACAGTAAGTTTTAGAAGATGATGTAAGACACACTTAACTATTACTATAGCAGACTATCAGTTGTAGATGTTTAACAGAATCTCTTATACTCTACTTTAAATACTCTTATATGAAATACACATAGCTGCCATACATGTGCCAAATCAGCATCTGAGAGGCTAATTTCTTAGGCTGGGAGAGCCTTCCTTTATTTTGCATATCTCAACTCCAAGTAGTGTTCTTGGCTGTTGCATCTTTTGACTATTTATACAGTACAGCAAGGAAGCTTTTGCTGAGTTTGAGTCACTCATGAAACAATATTCCCTAAGTCTGCTTTTTATTTTTTTTTAAGCTTGCCAAGTTGCTAAGGGTACAAAGGTGTTGAGAAAAAGCATACTGAAGTGTTGTAAAACTGCAGTGCACTTTTCTGTTGTGGACTGAGCCTAATTACACAGAAAATACTAATTGGAAAAAACAGAGTCTCCCAGGATTTCTGCATTAGATTCCATTAATCATTAACTGCTCAACTGTTTGTGACAAAACTGTATTCTGTATAGCAGAAAGATGTTTTTCATGTTAGGGTAGGAGATTGCCCATTAAAAAAAACAAAGTACAAAGGATAGGCTTCATCTCAGGAACACTGCAGAAGAGCAAAGGGGCTAGAACTTAAATTTTAGATGCTACAAAGATCACTGAGGTGAGCCCCAGACAGACCTGACTTGTTGAATTCAGCACAATAAGTGTTACTCATTTTTCTCAGTGCTGCAGACAATCACCTGCAAAAGATGGTGGTCTGCGGAAGAGCACTTTTCGATCTCTGCAGCTTACAGGAACTTGGCAGCAAGCCCTGACCAGAAACCCATGGTACACAAAAACTTGCATTTCCAGAAAAGGAGACTGAAGGTTGTCTTAGTCTGGTGAATCAGGAATAAACTGGCATACCTTGCACAGACATAACTCCTCAGTCATTAAAGCTGGCAAATTTCTGAATGTGCAACAGAGCATCTTCTACAGCTGAAGGACCATGACTGCAACATCATATAGAAAGAAATAAACACTGTACACAGCAATGTATTTACTACATCAAGAATCTCACTACTGGGCTTAATTCATAGTGGAGAAGGTGCCTACACTACACAAAGATGTTCCTTTGGAGTGTTGTTGGATGAAGAATGGAAAGACTATGAGCTAACAAGAATTAACAAGCTAGAGAATGAGCATCACACAACTTTTTGTCTTGGTGTATAATTATTAGCTGTGCTCCTTATGACTCAGTCTGGCATAACAGTATTTTTTTATAGTGCAATCTGTATAGCTTTTTACAAAGCCTAAAACAACTTTGAGAACTCCAGAAACCAATAAAAGATTTCCATCACAATGTCAGATTGAAGTTTATGACCGCATTTCTTGTGCACATGCTTTTCCGTAATTCTGCTTGTATGGAGATCTGTCTTTCCTCAAATTGTGGGACTTCTATCTCAAGTTGGTTCTCAAAGCAGAGTTCAAAGGAGGTTATAATGTGTTTATACTACTCAGAGAACAACTAATTGCCTAGTTGCTGCCAGCAATTAAAGGTAGTTAGGGGTTCCCTGGAAACCATTAATACTTGGAGCAATTACACCCACTTTGCTTTCCTCCTTATGTGGAAGAACTTCACAGAATCACAGAATGTCAGGGGCTGGAAGTGACCTTGAAAAATCATCCAGTTCAACCCCCTGCCAAAGCAGGGTCACTTATACCAGATCACACAGGAACATATCCAGGTGAGTTTTGAATATCTACAGAGAGGGAAACACCATGACTGCCCTGGGCATCCTGTTCAGTGTTCTGTCACCCTCACAATGAAGACATTTTCCTTCACATTTACATGGAACTTCTATGCCTCAACTTCCACCCACCACCCCTTGTCCTGTCATTTGGTATCAACGAGAAGAGCCTGACTCCATCCTCTCGGCAGTCACCCATTATGCATTTATAAACATTCATGAGATCACCACTTAGTCTCCTCCTCTCCAAGCTAAAGAGCCACAGCTGCCTTAGCTTTTCTACATAAGGAAGATGTTCCACTCCCTTAATCATCCTTGTGGCTCTGCGCTGGACTCTCTCAAGTAGTTCTCTGTCCTTCTTGAACTGAGTGGCCCAGAACTGGACACAGTACTCCAGATGTGACCTCACCATGGCAGAGTAGAAGGGGGAGGAGAACCTCCCTCGAGAACTTCTTACCCTCTAAGAAGAGGGTGATGATAGTCGAAGATAGAAGGGCTCAAAAGGGAAGCAGATCCACAAAGTTGGAGAAGCACTGCATTTGATGATACTTCAGCAGTTTAAAGTCTTACAATTCCTCACATATACACTGCAGACAGGGGGAAGATGGGACCTTTGGACTCTACAGCATAGAAAGCAAACACTTGACAGTAAAAGCAGCAAAACTCCTAAACAATAAAAACAAAACGTCAAACCACACAGTCCTTAACGTTTAGTAAACACACAGAAGAACTGCCAACTAAAGCTTTGGCTAAACACTGCCCTCCAGCAAAACTCATGTCTCTGCCCACATGTTTGTTATACTAATTTGTCTGCAACAGATTATTTGCTAGAGCACATGGATTTACTTGCATGATGTAGAGAAAAACCCCTCATGTACTGTCACAATTCTTGTCCTGCAGGCATTAATTAGAGTAATAGAGGTTTTCAAAGAACTGGAGCATGTTCTGGGAATGCCTGGGAGTTACTGTGTAAGATCAGGTGAAAAGAACACAATCAGTTTCACCAATCCAGAATAAGAGATGCTTTAGCTAGCATAAGGCTTCGGCAGTTGGATGACTGGAAGAAAAGTACTGGAGAACTGCAAAACCTCAATGGAGCAATAGCTTATATATGTTGGTGACTTCATTCTCATCATACTGCAGCAAGCGCAGAAAGCTTCCTATGGCTACAAACAAGCTCATCTTGCTTAGAAGCCTATTTTCCTTTTAAAATCGTCACTATCTTCTGTGACAGACTTCTTAACTGAGCCATTTTGCTTCCTGATCCAGCTTTCCAGTTAGGTGTCTCTTAAAAGATCGTGTTTGTAATTTTACTGTGAGCAGCTGTTTGATAATAATTTGTTAGTGAACAACTGTTTGCTAATATTTAACATCAAGAACTATTTGCTACACAAACATTTCTTAACCCTCAAAGTATCCTTCCATATGTAAACCCTTTCTGCATTACTCATGTGGAAAAGGTTGAGTATTAAACATAGATTGACTTTGCTTGGATTTTTTTTTAAGAGGTCATCACATCATGGATTTATATCAGTTTCGCTTCAACTGTGGTGTGACATTTTCCAGCTTTTAGCCCTCTGGTTACTGCTGCTGTAGCCCCTTGTCTTTAATTTGTTTTGGGGAAGGAATAGTTCATTGGAGTTGCTTCAAGGCTTCACAAACCGTTGACACAAGGCAGACATGAATGTCTGATTGAACCACCTCCAGTCCAAGTAAATGCAAACAATTCAAAGCTGAAACTATTGGCAGCTGCAGCTGATTTATTTTTTCATTGTGCCAGGATTTTTTTTCTCTTTAGTGAGGTCCCTGGAATACATTAGGAGCCACAAAACACAGAACAATATCCTCGGTAAAGAGATTATTTTCTTCACTGAAGTATCACTTAAGATAGGTTGGAAAATCTGCATATTCAGAAAGCTTGCGAAAAGCCTGAGGTGCTAGTTTGGTTTACTAGCCAGCCATTACACAAAGGCGTTTGAATAGGTGGAGGGCTAGAGTTACAAGTAAACATAAGAGTGCTTGGGGGAGCATAAATGTGAAAACAGCAAGGTAAAAAGGGTATGATATGCTCAGAAAATACCAACATCCATGAGTCTTGCTGTGATACAGCCACAAGTACCTGGACTAGGGTGCATGAGGGAGATTTAGTCAATACTCCCACTTTGCTGAGTAGCAGCATGAGCTACCAATCGATTCCGTTGGACTCCCATCTAAAGAGGCTGCAGAATACAAATCAGTGTCAACTCAGCTCTGACACTGGCTAACAAGGGGCTTCTGCAACCTGAACCTAGCTGCCTTGGGACTGCCCTGTGCAGGTAACCAAGGGACAGTGACAAAACTGGGGTTGCAGAACAAGAGTCAGAATGTCAACTCAGCTTGGCACTAGCTGGTGAGGGGTTTCTGCAACCTGAACCTAGTTTCCTTGGGGCTCTGTTGTGCAGGTAACCAAGGGACAGTGACAAAACCAACCATCAGAGAAATTTCCCACTTGCTTTGGCACAGAGGGGTGAAGGCAGTTCATGGTACAGGGATGAGTCAACTGTGACATCAAGCTGGGAGCAGCATCATTTTAAAGAGGAAGTGCAGATCTTAATGGAAGTAGTACCTTAGACTTCATGCAATTGCATTCCTAGAAATGTTCTTTTATCACCTGAGGTGAGGTGCAGGCAGCTGCAGTATATTCTCTGCCATCTACAACCATCTGTGCACTGGAAAAGAAGCATAGTGATAACCCAAATCATCCTGTTATAAGAAAAACTGCATCCCTGAGACATCCACAATAAAGAAGGCCAATTGCTACTTGACACTGAAGGGTTTTTTTTATCTAATTACAAGGGGAAAATAAGGGAGATCTGCAAGATTTCTTAAAGTTACTGCAATAGCACAAAGTAGAAATTCACTCAGAAATTTTGTAACCTGCAGCCTTCTCAGGAACACAGCTACTTCCTTGGAAACAGGTATGACAAAAATAGTCTACATCTCATCACTGATGAAGGCTGTGAATGCTGCTAGTCAAGCTCTGCTTGGGCAGCTGCCTGCAGCAGGCTTTTAAGAGGGAAGCTGGTGGACAATGGACTGCTCTGTTGAGTGCATCTACAAGTTACCTGTACCCTCATTTTCATAATCATGCATCTTCACAGTGCCTCTTTTCAAAGCTGTCTGACCTACATGTGAGAAGCAGTGGTATTTTCGTGGTGAACTGAATTTCCTGGTACAAGTGAATGCTGTACTTGTTGGGTTTTTGTTTGTTTTGTTTGTTTTTTTGGTTTTTTTTTGTTTTTTTTTAAGAAAGGCCTCTAATGATGTTAGCAAAGTTGTCTTTGAATTTGTGTAGAGACTACAACATCACAAATTTACCAAAATGAAGCAAATGACTGAAGGAATTGTTCCAGAGTATTCCAAACACCTTTCTGTCGGGGTACGGAGGCTGGCGAGAGGCGAGATCGGGGTACTGACGACTCGAGACAGCAGCTTCTAGGCATCTGTGCATCAGTACATCAGTACAGCTTTATTAGGGTAGTGCAATGGCTTATATAGTGCTCCAGAGGAGGTGTTTCCAGCCAGCCTGGGGCTGGCAGAAGTGGACAGTACAGATTGGCCCCAAGTTATGTGTAAGGCAGAGATAGGTTACCTGTGGTAAACAACCTGTGAGTACCACCCAGGGGGGCTGGCCAGGGTCAGCCCCCCTTGGGGCTGTGTCCGCCCCGGAGGCTGGCAGATTCCACCCCCTGACAGCTGTGCGTGGGTTGCTCATGGTTGCCAGCTTAGGCCCCTGGGAATCAGTAAGACCCAAGGACACTTCCCATCACAGGGCCTGATGTTTACATTCCATACCTCGTTGCAGGAGAAAGCTTCCCACACCTTTCTTTTCCCCCACCTCAATGGTTTGAATGGGGAGAAGGCAGCATGAAAACTGCTTTCCCCGCCAGTCCTGCAGGTTTGAAGGGGACCAGCAGCAGGCGCCTTTCAGAGGTGTGCTGACCCATGTGAGAGCCTGTGCTGGAGTCGGGCTGGTGGGTGGCTGGGTTTTCGCATCCAGTATAAAATGGCAAATGGACACTTGGTCTAGAAAAGGATAAATAGAGCAAGGGAGAAGGTGAGTGAGTTCCCACCTTGACAGAGTTCCTGACAGGACAGGTTCCTGCTGTGACAGAATTCCCATTTTGCACCATCCCTGCTTTGGGATGGGTCCTACCTTTTTGCATGGCTCTCGGTTTTACACTGTCCCTGCTTTTGGACAGTTTTGACTGGGGATTCTGCCTTTATTTGGCTCAGCAACAAGGATGGCTTCTGGTTGGCAAGGCAAAACTCTGTATCAGCTGTGAGCTCACAGAGACTGGTAAGAAGAGCCCAGTCTCCATTCTCCCCATAAGCTGCACTTTTTGCATTTTAACAGCATCTACTACCAGTCTGATAGGAAACAAGGTACAGTGAAGAGAAAGAAAACTGGCATCAGGAAACTCAGGAACACTACATGGGAGGAGGGAATAGGAAGCAGCATATAGAAAATGTGAGAAGGGAAAAGCCTTAGGAAATGAATAGATCTCTTTGAAAATGAATCATTTTGTTGGAAAATACCTCCAAGATTCAGTCCAACCGTTGGCCTAACACCACTATGGCCATTAAATCATGTCCTGAAGTGTCATGTACAATTTTTTTTAACACCATTTTTGAACTAGTGTTGTATCCAGATCAGGAAGCACAATCCTCTGGGCACTGTGAGAAGATTACACTTGTCTACATTATTCCTGCTCATTTGTTTACTCCACAGATTAGAAAATCCACATCCAAATATCAGAAATGCACAGAAACATGAGTATGAGCTCTATCTTATTAAAAATCGTGTCTCACAAGCTTAAGTATGTTTATCCCACCACAAACATGTTAATACTTCATTTTAGGTGCTTCATTTTGTAGCCACGGTATTATTGCTAGCCTTTTACACAGTTCTGCTATGTGAGCATGACGTGTATTTATAGCAAATAAAGCTGTTGAGTGCCTTGCAATTTATGAATCAGGTTTCTCCCCAAAATACATTAATAGCATAGTCAAAAGATTAGTCAAAACTGGCTTGAAATACTCCCAGTTACCAAATACCTCTACTATCCCAAAGTTTTTCAGTTGTATCATCTATTTCAAGTTAAATTGATTAAAATACAGCTCAAATCTCATATGTAGAACTTACCTTTTGTCTAATAGAAACAGTGGAAGTTTACCAATACATTGTCTTGTACCTCAGTGGTCTTATAAGATTCAACAATTTCTAAATTGCTTGTACTGCTCTGCTGCTGTCTACAGAATAGGAGACAGTGCTAAAACTGGGCAGCTAGAGAAAAGGGCTGTTTTTATAACAACAAACTTGACATACCTGTAAATCATCTTTAGCTTGACAATGAAATCTACTAAAAAGCATGAACTCTATTTAATCAAATCTATTATGATCCCAGATATAAGTAACTACCATGTACAGGTCACATTACTACCTATCTCAAGACCAACAAAATGAAACTCTAAGTGAGAACCCGTGAACAGAGCACTAACGCAAGGACCATCTGATGTGTTGCATTGTTATTTAGTAATTAGTTCATTTTCCAGGTGATTTGGCCTGATGTACAGGATTGTTAATGAAAGTAAAGCTCTCTCTAATGGCGAAATCCTGAATGTGCTTTTTGCAAGAAGACATTAGGTTTATATCACCTCCGGAGATTAGCTAAATGAGTAAATAGAACAGCCTGTATGTGTGGGGTTTTTAAAAGGTCAGGAATTTCTGTTGTGCTGACACATGAGTATCACAAAATAAATGCACTATACTTCTGCAAAGAGATGTTCAACAACTTATATTAGTACAGCATACATACATACACACAGGTTTCTGTGGTGGTAGGTGATGACAAGATAGATCTTATCTTTAACAAAGACAAAGTCTAGGTTTGTGACAAGGCTTTAGAGAAAAGATGAAATAATAACTGTAAGTTTTTAAAAAGCCGGTCTGGCAGCAACAGTGGAGACTAGGTCTTATCTTACTTGGCAACTGGTAGGTAGTTCTGATTATTATTAAAAGCAACTGCAGAGGTCTTCCAGAAGGAGACTTATATTCTCTATTCTTTATAAAAAATATCAGCCTCCTGGATAATGAATCTGAAAATCCATGACACATTCAGAACAAACATTTCTCAATCCTTTTACTAAGGAAGCATTTCTCAAGAATGAAAGGAGACCACTTTCATGCTCTTTCAACCATCCCCTAGCTACCAACTCATCAGTTCTGGTATGATGATGATTTGGATGCCTGTAAGGCAAGCACCTATGTGTTGTTAACCAGCTAAAAAAACTTCAGAGAGGTCAACAAAAAGTCTTTGAATGGCAAAAGCCACCAGTCAGAATGAAACTCTTTGCAGGAAAGTTCCCTTTATTAAGCACCTGCATCGTTTGGCCCCCATTTACCTAATAAGTAAGAAACAAAATACAGTAACTGCAAATTCTTGCTACTTTAAAAGAGAAGGTGGTGCACTGGCTTGATTAAAAGCTAGGTAAGAAAATAGCACTGGGAGCTGAGTATTTCAGCACTGAGAATCGTAGTATCACTGATAAAAACCAGAAAAGAGCTTGACTTAAAAAAAGTTGTAGACCTTACAAGAATCAGTCCAGTCCAGAAGCATAGTTCACATAACATCGAAATTCATTGGCTAAATTTCTTGAGTGCTTTGGAATAAACTTGCACATCTTTACACCAAGATGCTTCACTGCCTGTTCCTCCATGATTGCACCTGCAGCAAAAAAAAATACCAGCATTTGATGAGAAAAACAGTAATAGAATGTTTAATACCTCTTCCCAAATGCACACATTAATAGGCTGCTATTTTTAAGGAAGGACACAAGGCTTAAGGCAGCTACCCTCTCAGCTCTCCTTCACAACTGAACCTACTGGGAAATTTGAAAGAATGGAAATTTCAAAGAATGGAAGACACCTCAATGAAACTAATGTCTGAGAAGTTTCATAAAAATAGGTAGAGGGTAAGATCAGTGCCCCTTTTATAGAAAACAGAAACGTGAACTCCATCTTCTTGCTACATGCTGAAGAAATTACATGGCAGGGAGCCATGGGAAACACAAACAGATTACATACACTCTGCCACTTAAACAAACCACAGTGTGGCATTTACAGTTAAACACTGAGAAATCACTTCGTTGAGCAGTATTTCTCAAACTCTGTAAACTGAAGGACCACCTATCCATTTCAGGAAAAAAAAATTAAGAACCACCCTTGTGGCTGCATCCATGTGCAATTAAACAAAGAAATAGGCTTTCTATGGCCATGTATTATTTTTTCTTTATTTTACCTGCTTGGTTGACTTCCCTTGAATTATACAAATGAGACATTAACAGCCAGTTGCATCTATGTTTGCCATACTTAGATTTCAATCACTGCAATTATAGAGAAAGAAAAAAAATATTTCTGGAATTTTGCAGCATGACCTTCTATAATCAATGCTCATCAATGCTTGGAAGCATCTAAAGGGTAGCTGGCAGGTGGATGGGGCCAGTTTTTCAGTTGTGTTCAGCAACAGGACAAGGTGTAACAGGCACAAATTAGAACACAGGAAGTTCCACTAAAACACAAGGAAAAACTTTGAGGGTGACAGAGCACTGGAACAGGCTGCCCAGAAAGGTTGTGGACTACTCCTCTCTAGCGATTCTCAAAATCCACCTGGACATGTTCCTGTGCAGCTTGTTCTAGGTGAACCTGCTTTAGCAGTGGGGTTGGACTAGATGACCCCTAGAGGTCCCTTTCAACCCCTCCCATTCTGTGATCTTAATACTAAAAAATTTAGCAAAACTTGTAATGCCACATGAAGACAGTAATGACTTCAACTATAAAACCCCACACGTCTTCAGTTTAAAATAGAGCTGGAATCAAAAGTATAAAATGCTTAGGTTACACATTCCTTCTTAAATAAATAACAAATTGGTATTGTTGAGTTAGTATTTTTCTCATTTGAGTAAGCCTGTCCTTTGAGAGACAGAAAAAGATGCATAATGGTGACCTAGTATTTTTATTAATTATACCTGTGCAAAGCAGAATCTTTCCCTTTGTTAAATATTTGATGGTCTCTGCAGTTTTCTGAAGACATTCCTCAGACAAATATGGTGGATCTGCTATGACTATGTCAAAACTGTGTGGCAGGAGATTTTCAGGTAAGTTCAAAGGGTGGTTGTAATCATAGAAGACAAATTCTTCTCCATATACAGAAAATCTTCTGTCATACTCCAGTATACAGACGGAAAAATCTTTACCATCCTGTTCTTTCAGTTTCTGGTACACACTTGGAGCACTAACACATGCTATCCTGAAAAAGAAACAGTAACTTCAAATATTAAAGGCAAACAAAACAACGACAACAAACAAAAAACCCTACAGCAGTCCTCAGGGCTCCTTTGGGAAAATATTTTACACCTTAGTTAAAAATTGCAAGCTACTCTTCATTCTTTTCAGTGGTCTGCAGCAGTAAGACAAGGAGCAATGGCTACAAATTGGAACACAGAAGGTTTCACCTCAACATGAGGAGAAACTTCTTTACAGTGAAGGTGATGGAGCACTGGAATAGGCTGGCCAGAGAAGCTGTGGAGTCTCATTCTCTGGAGACTTTCAAAACTCACCTGGATGAGTTCCTGTATGAACTACCTTAGGTGATCCTGCTTGGCAAGGGGGTTGAACTCAGTGACCTCTGGAGGTTCCTCCTAACCTCCAAGGTTCTGTGACTGTGTGATTCTGACAAGTACTTACATAAGTAACAGTTCTAAGTATTAAAGTTGCTATCTATTCAACCCCTATGCTACACAGAGACTTTAAGCTTAACTTACAGAGAAAATCTTGTTTCAGTCTAGCAAGGAAATTTAGTCAAAAATTTAAGATTACAAACATGTCCTTACAGAAAGAGAAGGAAAACCAAGATTCTCCATCCGTTCTACAGAAATGTATGAAAAGAGAGAGAAGAATTATAAGTCACTAATATGCTCTGGAGTATATTTCTTCAAAAAAAAAAAAAAAGTATTTCTCAAAAAAGAGAAAAAATGCATAGCAAACTGTTACAAGGCAAAGCCTGAAGCCTCAAACCAGCACACTACAACATTCAGGGTAATGCTACATGGTAAGACTAGCATCAACCATTAATAAATAACAGCAAAACGTACCTGTAATATCTCAGCTGAACAAAGATGAAGTACAATGAGCTAACTTGCATGCTCTGTCTACACAGCAGAAACAAAATACTGGTAGAAAAGACATGTAAAATATACAACATGATTATTAAAACCTACCTGCCACCTTTTCCAGCTGCCACAACTGCTTCATTAGCCAGGCGTGATGCAGTTTCATCACTGTACCAAAACTGGCTCAGTTGCTGAAAAAGATAATTACAAACAACATACAAACAATATCTTCTGACTGTGCTATGTACAGTTAGATGTGAGGAGTCGTATTTATGAAAAAACAAAATCCACAGCAACCTGTCAGTTTACCAACTGTAAAGCTGAAAAGGTGACTATTGTCCTGACAGTCTTCTCTAATCCAGCAACACAGAGCAGGGAGCCTACACTGTGTGCTTCCAAAGCATTTATTGTAGCATCAGGCAAACCAAATGATGCAAAATGGCAGGGAGGGTGGAACTAGATGATGCTTGTGGTCCCTTCCAACCCTGACTGATTCTATGATTATATGATTCTAAAATGGCATACTCTTAAATTGAGTTACTTTAGTGAAACATGAAAAAGGAACTTGAAAAGTGACAGTATAGACAGAAGTAAATGATAAAAATACTAAATCAGAAGAGATTAAAAAAAAATCAGGCAAAAGAGAACCCAAGTCTGTCAGAAGAAAAAAGGGAGCAAAGCAGCCACCCACAAAACCAAAGAAACAGAACACAGAAAGAAATATGATCTGAAATGAAAGATTACTGATTGTCTCATAGTCAGGGAAGAATCTTTACTACCTTCACATGCCAGGCTGGAGTTAAAATTTTCCAGGAGGAATAGGTGCTTCTGTTGTCAGCTTCATGGTCTCTCCATACAATTTCAGTTTGTATTACCACCCCCAAGTAAAACAGTCAACTATACCTCCATTTAATATTAAAGCGAATATCACTGTACTGTTACTGTCCATGAAGTTTGATTTTGATGCTCTAGAAACATCCTGAATGTTCCTTTTTAAAAATGAATTTCATTAACTTGCTAAAAGGCTACTCCTCTAACTGCTCCATTCACGGAAGTTTATAGTTTCTCACCCAGTCTTCTTCTATTGAGCCAATGGAGTATTGATTAAATCCCTGGGAGTTCTTCATGCCCTCTCTCTGCTGCTGTTCCAGATAGAACTCCTGGAGGGCAGCCAGCGTGTGAGATGAAAGCTGGGGAATGTCATCATCATCATCCATTTTTCTAGAGAACAACCAGAGGAAAAAAGATTAATTCGGTGAACCCTCTTCAGTAAGTAAATGATTTCAATAACAACATAGTCTCCTGAGATAAACCAAACTTCATCAACAACACAGACTTAGTCTAGCAGCTAACTTGTAGGCAAACCTCCTAACAAGAGAAAATATATTCCTTCAACTTAGGAGCTCTTAAACCAGCTGAGAAGCAGATTGTAAATATGATGTCTCCAGAGAGAACTCAGAAGTGCAGCAACACTGTTCCCTTTCTACACAACACAGATTTGGCTTGTGTTCTTACAGGAAAGTTGTAATTACAGTTCTTGAGTTCCTCAGTCCGTACACCTTTTTTTGTATGAGCTCACAGAAACAAACCCACCTTCAGTAGATTTGGCAAATCCCATAGAAATTACTCCCTTCCCTCCTAGAAGTAATGACAGCTACTGGTCATACCTTCCCATGTTCAAAGTCACACAATTCTGACTCGAAATGCAATGTGCTAGCTATTCTAGATCAATATCACCTAGCTTTAACTTCCACATCAAAAAGATTCTTCTGAATGCCAGAAACCTTCTGAGATGAAAAGCAAGCAAGAAACTCCGGGTGTTTTACTAAGGTAACACCACTCGACCGAAAATGCGTGTGCAGTGTGTGCAAAACAAGAGACGTAACTCGTCCCAGAAGGACACGGCGCACGCTAGAGGGAGAGCACAGCCATTTGCAGGCAACTCTTGCGCTGCGGTCCTGCAGTGTCACTGAGCCCTGCTCATCCCGGGCAGCTCAGCCACACCTGCCCAGGGAGAGCCGGAGCGTGTGTCCTTTCCAGAAGAGACAGTGCCACCTCGTGGGACAAAGAGCACGAAGAAAGGAACCTGGCATGTGAGAACTACTGCAGAATGCTGGAAACGAATTTCCTCTTAAGAAATCCAGTTTCTCTGAATCTGAACTAAGTCACTAGTGATGAACTAGGTATTCATGTGTGCTTGTGCATAAGTCACCGAGAGAACTGTGTGCCATGTGAACGGGGAGCAAGGCCAAAACTTCAGTACAGTTTGAAGTATAGACGCTCATTTTAAACTCTCATTCCTTCCATTACTCCAGAGTTTAAGCCCTCTTCCCTTCCACCCTCCCCTCCACGCTGCTCACCCCAGCAAGGCTTTCAAGACATTTCCTAAAACAACGCCTCTCCTTACTTTCTGAATAAGTGGTACCATTAAGCTGCCACTGTGAGATAACGCATCCGTATTCATTAGCTACTGTTACTCTGCCATTCAACTATCACGGGCCGCACCTACAGGTGTTACGAGTAAAGCACCTGACTTTCCCAGAGCAGCAATTACTGACTCTGGCTTCTCAGGCCAAGCTGGTCACAGAGAGAATTATTCGGAGCCTAAAGACTTACTACCTTGCCATCAGCCTCACACAGGAGAATTCTGGAGCCAAGCTACTTAGGAAAACCAAAACTGCTAATGTTGTCTCTAGTTTTTTATTGAATAAAACATATATGTACTAAAATTATTTATTAAATTATGTGTTACAGTATTTACTACAGAAACGACTGCAGGTTCACACAGGTAATATAGTTTCTAGCAACAATGCTCTAACAATACACAACACTACAATCCATTTCGGACCCCGTGCAGGAAGTTTTTTTGTTAGGACAGATGTTAGAAGTTTAAAATCACTCATCTCACAACTTGCTTCTTTATTACATGCATCATCCACATAGTAATCTGGTTTGCTGTTTGACATTAACAAACCAAAATAGATGCAAACTTGATGCTCGAGTTAAAAGCTAATTTTTTTATGTTCAGCTCAGGGAGATATTTGCAAGGACTAAAAACTATGCCCATGAAAGGAAACCCTCACAGATACTCCTGGTGAAGCACTAATAAAAAGGCAGACAGATATAGATCTTCTTTTTCTTTATAAATATTTTTATTTTAATTTTTAATACTCTTCCTTTCAATCTGTAAACTCGAGTCTTAGGAATCGAGCAGTAATTAACTGTGAGACTGCACACAAAGGTAACTCAGGACATATGGTAGAAATATTATGTACTTTTCCAGACATACCCAAATTGTCTACATATACTTGCCTTAGGCCATTAGCATGAAGACATTTTCATGCTCAAGAACTACATCAGAAAACTTATTAAAGTAAGTGACTTTATGTGAACAAGGTTTGTAAACTTCTTTGGCTTCAACAGTGGAAGTTCTATTGTTTGAAAAGTCCCTCTATATTCATACCAGAGAGATCACTACTCTCAAGTCCAGAAAAAAGCCTGTAAAGTCTGGGGAGAGGATGGAAGGAAGCAGAGAAATTTACTGTGCCTCTGGCACTCAGGGAGTCTTTTAACTCTGTGATAAACTTTGAAAGCCCTTGAGCCCTGAAGCTCCAGCTGGCTCGTCTGCACTTGTCTCAGGTCCTGGGTCCTCCATTTCAGGAATGCCCTGGGATTTAGAGCATTCAGAACACAGACAGTGCTAATGATACACTACATATTTATTAGGAGTTTTATTAGGAATGCAAGTTTTAAAGCAATCATCATGGCAGATGTTTATTATTAATTCTTAGCTTCAGTGTTGCATTTGCCTCTAATTGGAAAGCAGAACAATAAAGAAATCAGATCTCCAAGAACAGATCAGGAACACTGCATACAGTTTGGAAAAATATGACATGGCAAAGTCAAAGTTCATCTAGAGGAAAGAAGGAAAAAATGCTCCTGCTGATACCATGGACCATGAACAGGAAGGGTTGTCTCCATAGACTGAAGCGGCAAATTTCAATGCTAATGGCCTCTAAAGGGCCAGATATAATCATAAAACAGAAATGAGGCAACTACAGCCACACCACGTAGCCTACAGTTCACACAGAGCAGCAGGTAGGATGAAAGCGCTTGCAGGCTCTTTAGTAACTTGCCCTCTGCACAGCAAAATTTCCATCTTATTAGATGATAAGCTGTTCAGGTAAGTTTTGTCAATACAGAATGAAAACTCTTCAATGAAGAAGAAAAAAAATTATAATACCAAGTGAAAACAGTAGCACAGAAGACTCCAAGGCCTTGTCTACACGAAAGTACTGTACCTATTTAACATTAGTCTCCAGCTGTCATGCATGAAAACTGTAACTGAATTCTAATGTGGAAAGAAAAAAAATAAGTTAGGAGCACTATGGAAAAATTAACTCACTCAAAAATTCCCCCAGTTTTTGGTCCACTGGCAATTATGAAGTTATGATCATTGGGAAAGAAGTCCTCTTTCAAAGTGTGGCTTCTACACCCAAACGTAACTGTGTGCCACTCTACAGAGAAATCTGGAAACCTGCAATCACCAGGTCAGCTGAGGCAAGTATCCATTGTGCCCTTGCACCACTGCTCACCCCATAAAGACAAAAAACCCACACCTTGCACCAGAGATCAGAGCACTACCTGAGAGGAAGTTCCTCTTACACAGGGGAAGGCAGGCAGGAGATGGGAACCATATTTAAAAAGCCACCTCTAATAATACTCATGTTGTAAAGTACACAACTGCTTCTTCAGAGCATTTACTAATTGCACTAAAGGTGACTCACTAACACTTCTCTGCCAAAGAGGCACTGTCAACCCAACTCACATCTGTAAGCCAGGCCTCCTCAAATGCCCATGCCTCTTGGAAATACCATTTGATGAGTCCACAAGCAGAAGGACATGTTGCTGCTCCACCAGTTTCCAAAGCTCATTGTTTTACGGTACTCCAAATCTCATTGTAACACAATGTCCTGTCAGCTTAAGGGGAGAGAAAAGACTACTGCAAGGACACTGCTGGGAAGACACTTACCTATCACTGTGAGGGAAGAGGAAGAAGATGGTGTCAGCCCCTCAGATATTTTACCAACAATACAAAAAGCACACATGCAACTTCAGAAAAGACTTTATTCCAGAGGAACCTGGATCTACAGACAACATGAAATGGAGTTACAGTAGTCTGTAATTTTCCCAAGCCACCTAAGTCAGTAGAAGCAGAGATTAATGATGATCAGGTTGAGTCCCTATGGGTAAGAAATGCTAGGCCGTACCTACATCTGTCTTTTATAAAGTCTTATAACAAGCATCAAAACTTCTCAAATATCCAACAGGTCATCCTCAAGCACAGGCAGACTGTCTCCTGCGGGGATTTTCCTCCACAACCAGAGAAATCTCAAAACCTCAATCTTCTGGGACCCAGGTACCATAAACCAGAATGGCCTCTAAACAGGATGGCCGAGTCAAGGGACATCAGAAAAGCAGAACAGACAAACTCGCACACAAACCTGAACAAGGCAAGATCTATGGACAAGGAGCTGCTCACCTGCCACGGATCTAAGCACATCTCCAATTCAGGATTAAGTCTGAATAGTTTTGTGTTAAGGCCTATGGCAAGTGGTTCAAGAGGAAAGCTGTACTAGTTCAGCTACCGGCCCGTAACCTCCATGCCTCCTCTTGCTGCGACGCGTTACGCTCCCGGCGAGGCAGGCCCAGCGGCCACCGGCCACCTCCTCAGGCGCCACCTACCCCCTAGCAGCGGGGTGCCGACTCCGTCGGCAGGAGGCTCCGCGCTGCCTCAAAGCTATTATGAGTCCCTCTCCCGCCTCAACAGGCCCTGCCGAGCTGGGAGAGGCGCGCCTCCACCGCAAGGGCCGCGACTCTCCCACGCCCGGGCCACTAAAGGCCACCTCGCTGGGAAAGGGGCACCCACATGCTGCCGGAGACGTCGGTCAACTGCAGAACTTGGCCGCAGCCCCACTGCCCACGAAGGGGGAGCACGGGAGGGAACACGGGCTGGCGGTCGGTCACGAAGCTCCCCGGCCCCGCCGGCCCGAGCCCGCCTTGCGCCGCCTCGCTCCACTCACCAGACTCCAGACCGCCCCACGCCGCGCGCAGCCAGCGCGCCCGCGCGCGCCCCCTGCTGGGCACTGGCGGAGGGCCGAGGGGCGGAGCGCGGCGCCAGTGGCTGCTCCGCGATTGGCTGGGACGGGCGCCCCTGGCGTCGCGGCCGCAAGCGAGGCGGTGCCTGGCGCTCGCCTCGGCCCCCTCGGGGCGGCGCGAGGGTGCCGGGGGCGGGCGGTAGGGTGCGCGTGTCCGCCCCTCGCGGCCCTGGCGGGCGGCGGTGGCCGCTCGCGCTGCTCTCCTGTCAGCCGCGGCCGCGGGAGGGGAAAGCTTTAGTGTCGCTGCGCCTTCCGCCGCTGAGCGGGTTCGGTGGCCGCGGAACGATCTGCGCAAGGGTTTCCCATTTCAATACGGCAGCTGTGCAGAGAGGCGCCGCCCTGAGCCGTCTCAGCGCCGCTGCAGCCCTTGTGGGTGGACAGAAAGTACTGGGGGCCTGGCAGAGCAGAACTTTTTCTGTGAAAGATGGAATTACTAAATGTTGGTAAAATAGTTGCGCAGCACAACTTACAGAGGTAGTAGAGAACCAACATTTCTTGCTAGAGCAGGATGGGGTTGATTTTTCCCTTCTAAATACCATGCTTTTTAGATTTCTCTTCCACTTAGAAACACAATCACAGAATTAACCAGGTTGGAAAAGATCTCTGAGATCATCCAGTCCAGCCTATCACCTAACCCTTCTGCTTAACTAAGCCATGGCACTAAGTGCCTTATCCAGCCTTACCTTAAACACATGCAGGGACAGTGACTCCACCACCCAGTCCATCCGAATGGCCAATCACTCTTTCTGCAAAGAACTTCTCCCTAACTTCCAGCCTAAATCTGCCCTGGCACTGTTTGAGACTGTGTCCCCTTGTTCTCTTGCTGGGTGCCTGGGAGAGACCAACCCCCACCTGGCTACAACCTCCTTTCAGGTAGCTGTAGAGAGCAGTAAGGTCTCCCACTACTCAAGGTTTTCCATTACAGTGGAGAAGGATGGGAGTTTCTCTTTGTTTTTTAAGCGTTCCAAATAATCTGCATCTGGCATTCAGTACATTACTCCCTTTGTCTGTCAAAGATCTTGCCAAAAAAGGTCTTCCCAGTATAGATGATGTTCCTGCGTGGAGTGCGCTCACACCCATTCACGTTACCACTGCTGATGCAATTCAGGGCAAACCAACCCACAACGTTTTTCCCTGCATTGCTGCAAAATGACATCTGCAGAATATTACTGAGTGCAGTAAGAAGTATAGTGAAGAAATGCATGTTTATAAAGCATTCTACATAAAAAATGTTCAGCATAGGGCTGGTAAGGAAAGGAGAAAGGAGACTGGGCAGTCCAGATTTCCCAGAGCAAGTTTCTGCCACGATGAGTGACTCCACAGAAGGACAGTTAAGAGATCATGTGAGTGCACACAGCTGTGCAGGGGCTTGGAGGGGTGGGCAAGGCAACATTATTTAGGTTATGACATCAGATACTACTTGGCAGCAAACAGCTCAGCAACTTGCTTGAACCCATGTTACAAGGAAGCTCAGGAGGAGCTCAAGTGACCCTGTAGGAAGGAAAACAGGTTACGTCTTGCAAAGCAACTATGGGAAGACCTGTGAAGTGTACCCTGCAAGAATTTTCTTATTAATAATTAGGTTTTACTGTTTACTAATCCCTTTCACAGAAGGGTATTTGTCTGAAGCTGTTTCACAGTATCACTAAGGTTGGAAGAGACCTCATAGATCATCGAGTCCAGTCCTTTACCACAGAGCTCAAGGCTAGACCACGGCACCAAGTGGCACATCCAATCCTGCCTTGAACAGCCCCAGGTATGGCAACTCCACCACCACCCTGGGCAGATCATTCCAGTATCCAGTGACTCTCTCAGTGAAGAACTTTCTCCTCACCTCCAGCCTAAATCTCCCCTGGCGCAGCCTGAGGCTGTGTCCTCTCGTTCTGGTGCTGGCCACCTGAGAGAAGAGAGCAACCTCCTCCTGGCCACAACCACCCCTCAGGTAGTTGTAGACAGCAGTAAGGTCACCCCTGAGCCTCCTCTTCTCCAGGCTAAACAATCCCAGCTCCCTCAGCCTCTCCTCGTAGGGCTGTGCTCAAGGCCTCTCACCAGCCTCGTCGCCCTTCTCTGGACACACTCAAGCATCTCAATGTCCCTCCTAAACTGGGGGGCCCCTATCCTTTCCCTGACAGACCCACGTCAAACAACAGTGACAGAGGTAAGACGAACCCACTGCTTTACATTTGCTAGTTCTCTGTGTCAGACCAGATCAGGAACAAATCATGAAACAGTTTTTTCTTTACTAATTAAAAGCCTATACTTTTCAGTCCTCTTGCTGTAGCACAAGTTGTAGCCATATTAAAAAGAGTAATCAGCTTTAATCAATATGAAAATAGATTATTAAATTCCAATACCAGAGACTCTGCTGTTGTCATTAAGTATAAAATAAAACTGTAATTGCTTTTGCCACCCAAAATCTTGACATCTTAGGACTGGCAAACCAATTGCACCTTAATTCGAGAGGCAGCCAAGCATGCAGTGTTTTGCAACCATACAGGGATTGCTTCTAGTTAACATCAACATAATCTCACTTATGAAGATAAAAATAGAAGTAGAAATATGGTAACATCACATCTTTGTAAGGGGCTTACTGCACATTTTTTTCAGTACCAAGCTGTTCTACAGATGCAGATTGAAACATGCATCAGAGCCCTGTGGTGTAGCTCTGTAGGCCAGGTGCACCGCAGCTTCCAGAGCCATGTGGTAGGTCAGACTATCAATCATCCTCTTAAAAGCCTGCAGTGTTTCTCTGAATTCAAGCACAAAAGTAAGTTTTCATCCTCAAACAGTTTATAGACTCCCAACTATTTCTCTACTGGAAATGCAAACCTGCTCACAAACGTTAGTGACACACGATCACAGCAACTTCAGTTTTGCCAGGCTTTGTGGATCCTCTGGAAGTAATTCAGGGACCACAAATAGACCTGCAGCCTCCAGACTGTAAAACACTACTGAAGTGACCATTTAATACCACCTATTGACATTTTAAATGGATTTTAGAAGCAGTTAAAAAAGCCCCAAAACTGAATTACCATCATTTACACATTTGTGCATTTTAATATCCCTATTGACCTCCCTGTGCCATACTGCCCCTGATTTATGCCATTCAGAAAATGCCCTAGATACATGCTAGCATACAAACTTGATGGGATTTTCTGACCAGATCTTTCTCATGTGTGTTTTTGCCTTTCCCCCCCAAAAAAGAGGTAATCACTCTGCCATCACAAGAAGCAGGAAGGAAAATATATAAAATATATTTAGCAAAACCAGTAAAATTAAAGTGGAACAGAAAATGCAGTCAAGTAGCAAACATTATGTACAGCAGCAGATTTTACATTTTTTTCCTACACACTTCTGCACTTTTCACACACACTTTTTAAGGAGAAGGAAGAAAATAGAAATAAGCTAGTCTTAAGAAAGAAAACATTTTTTTTTCTGAACAGTAAATGGGATTTACTACTGTTTTTGCTTTTGAAACTCCAATTCAGCCTATCTATACCTCTACAAAAAATAAAGAGGACACCATTTTCTCAGTCTGTAGACTAAAATTACACTGTCCTCCTTTTACAGACTGTATGGGTACCCTAAACAGTTACACTCATAGGTTCTAGACATTATCTGGCCATCTTAAGGGATGTAGGTAACAAACATTTTAACCAAGATACAAAACAGGTATCTGATTTTTCCAGCTTTCCTGAGGCTGAGTGAATTGTTTAAATACATGTGCGCTTATCAAAAAATCCATGATACAGTACATTTTTAACAGTAGTTTGTTAAGAAATCATGAAAGTGCATAACAGCCTAAGAGCAGGCAAAAAGTACTTCAGAAAAACAGTCTTTCCTTAAAGTGGCAGAAGAATGTAAGCCTTCCCCAAAGTAGTGTTGATCTTGTGTGAGGACATCAGACATCTTCCTAAAGGCTCCACAGTGTGGTGGTAAGGTTTTGGCTTTGTGATTTCTTTTTTTTCCCCCCAGTGAGTTACAACAAACATTTGAAGGAACAAGAGACCATTATAAGTATTGGTGCAGTTCTAAAATTAAAACAGATGTCCTCACAACTTATTACATCATGTTATGAATCAATACTTGGGTTGGAATCTAGTGAAAACTTTCATTCAGTAAACACCAAACAGAGACTGGAAGCGGTTTGAATATGCCACAAACCTCAAACTGCATTATCCAAAGCAATAAGTTAAAGCAAATCAAATGTTCACACCTTTGCAACCATGAACAGTAGGCCAGAGGGGAGGAAAAAGGGAAGTACATCACACCCAAAGTGCTGCCTTACACTCTCAACTTGCAATGGTAACAAGGCGTCAGAAAAAGCAGATCCTGTAACATTTGATAGACGCGAAGGTGAAAACAGCTCTTCCATGAGATTCAAATAAAGACAGGAGGAAAACTAGTAATTAATTCTGTATCAGACACAGTGGATAACTTCAGCATTCTCTCCAGAGATGTACATTTGTCTGGAACATTTAACCAAAATTAAGAAGATTTTAATTAGCAACTGTCACACCAACAGTATTGAATTTTACCCAATTCCAAAAGAACAATTTCCCTTTTCCCAAAAAAATGTGTTGATGAAATGGCAGGCTTTTGCTAGTCCTTAAGAAATGGGTTATGACACTTGCATTGTGGGTTTCTTCTTATGGTTTAGCTTGGGTTTCGTTTGTTCCTTTTTGTCCTCTCCGCATAAGGTTGCAAACCTTTTATGTTCCTCTCCTCCCCTCTTTCAGTTCATGGATGACCTCCTCCTCAGTTGACCTGCCAGACCAATTCAACTTGCAAGGTTAGCTTTCCCACCTTTCTGCATATAACACAATGGCAACTCATCGAGAGAAAAATCTGCCACCAGCTCTACCACTCATGACTGAAGCAAAATTAAATTTCATAACAGCAACATTGATGGGGTTTGTGTACACTTACACAGGTGTGAATAAAGGCTTTGTACCCAAATCATTCAGGTTTACTCCACACCTCATATTTAAGGTAAAGCAGAAGAGTTCCAAGTTCTACACAAAAGGCTCTTGGATATGCTGCTGTTAACTTTACTGACTGCTTTCAGGGATCCCCTTGAAATTACTGTAAATGTTTCTGCTGTTCATCAGAATGTTTACAGAACTAAACCAGGCCAATGTAAATATATAGCTGCAATAATTTTACTTTTGAAACTAGTAAGATTCTAGTGATACATACAGCCAGGATAAACAGCAAGCTGTCACCATCACAGTTGTCAGAGTTTTACTTTCAGGATTTGTGAAGACTTTTTTTTGGGGGGGGGAGGGGTTGAGGAGTTAGGGGTGTTCTTTTGCTTAACAACTTAATGTATGAAACTAAGAGGAGAACAGCTGTAGTTTACCCAAATGTAATTGTATTATAACACATTAGGAACTGCTGCCTGTAACTGAACTCTCTCGATGTACATGAAGTAACATACTGCAAGATGCTACCTACACGAGGACAGATTATGACCCTGAAGAACATTTCCATGCCAGATAACATCAGTAACTGATGATTCAATCTACGCAAAAGAAATGTTGAGACCCAGGAATCAGTATTTGTCCTGGGTAGACAAACACCACCAATAGCAGAGACCTGAAAAGTCATCATTAAACTTTTTTTTTTTGAGAGCAAGGGAAAAGATGAATTTCATTCTATACTCACAGCCACTTCTGGTGATTGCAGTCTAGTGAGAGATAATCCTGTTGCACACCTAATACATTTCTCAGAATTATGCCTTAAGTGCCAATGTAAATTGAAGTTGCTCCAACAACTATAAATGAATTACTGTGAAAGAGCACAATATGTAGCCTGAAGTTGAATGAACTTCCCACGTCTGTTTCTACCACAAGGAGGTATAGCAAATGCCATTTCACAGATTCAACACAGGTGAGATGTTTGGAAAAACATTAAGCAAGAACACACACAAATCACACGTGGCCAAAACAAAATAACAAATGTCTTTAGTGGAAAACAATTTTATCCTCCTCCTGTTTATGGATCTTAAAAATACACAAATTGTTCATTGCAAAATTGAAAATTCAGTTGTGATAAGGCTTGATTACACAGCCACTTCCCAAATCTTATTGCATCAAATTGTGAAATATTTCTATGTAACTTCATATATTCAACTGTACAGGTAAAACAATACTTGAAATCAACTAGCACTTCGATCCCTGCATTTTCAATATATGAACTCAGCATAGTACTCAATTTTACATTTCAAATATTTACACACTTGACCAACAGCAGTACTAGCATTTATTGCCTTAAACTGCATGTTCACTGCGTGGAGGTGCGTTAATTCTGCACAAAGGGAACAAATGAAAGAGGATAATATTTTTTTCCTAGTTATAAACTCTAGAATGGTTTTGTGGGAGACTGAAATGTGCTGGGGAATGCTACTAGAACGGATTTTATCAGTTTCAAGTATCAGGCTTGACAGATTGAAAAAAATAATCACATGGGTTGTATCTTTCCCTTGAGGTTAGAAGGGTCTTCCAAATCTTCTGTAAGAGTAGCTTGAAAGGACAGGAAAAGCAGGATAGGGAATGGGAAAAAATGGAAGAGCAAAATCTAATCCACTGAGGAGAAAGGAAAGTTTGGGATATCTTATTTCTCAGTTGCTACAACCCCAAGAAATCTCATACTGAAAAAAAACAGTTTTGCAGGACAGCCAAGAGCTTGAGGCTCTAGAGCAAATCACACTTCATGATTTGCTTTGTGATTTGTGCCAGAAAGCATTAATCTCATTTACTGCAGAGAGGGCACAATCTACTCATATTAAAAACAAATTTATGGGGCAAGGTGGTGGAAGGGTCAAAGCTGGCTCTTTAAATTTTAATTGTTATCATTAGGCTTTGATCATACTGAGTGACCAGAACAAATATGGGAGAAATGAGTGGTGTTTGTTCCTTACAGCAAAGCATATAAAACCCCAAACCCAAACCAAACAAAAAAATCCCAACCACCAAAAGTGGCGCTTGTCACAAGTAGAGGCACTAAAGCCTGAATATCTAACATCTGTCCTCTCCCTATGTAGACCAGAACAGAGGCACACTGGTGGGGAATCTTATTTAAGAAGAAGCCACCGTTTCAAATGGCTGTAATTGAAACAAGTCCAATTTACAGCAAGCATTACTGTATTGCAGTAGATCAGTCTTGGGAAACGCTGTACCACTGCTGCCTCTACTGGGCTTCATAATAACGAAAATCTCCTGTTTTCGCTGCAGTAAATCTTACACCTCACAAAACTAAAATTAAAATATTTAATATTTACATAGCATCTCAGATCCTCAATGCATTTTATAGGCATAAGCTAATCCTCACAACACCCCTGTGAGGTAGGTAGGTAGGTGTTACCACTGTTTTAACGACGACAGTTCTAGCAACTTGCCAATGGCCACTGAGGATCCAGTGGAAAAATGGATAAAAAATTAGAGGAGCCTGGCTCCTACTCCTGCGCTTATATTCATAAAGCTACTTCCATAAAAAACACCCCTTCTTATGTAATTATTTAACCAATACTGAAATTACTTGAAGTGTTTTACAAGAGAAATGCTGTGACATTTTTTAACAGTTTTACAGATCACAAATTAAATTTTTCATTACCTTTTAAAGAATTAGATTGTAAATGGACAACTGGCTGCTCTGAGCAAGCTTATTTTCTACAGCTACATGGCTTAGATATAAAGGGATTTACCCAGGTAAACTCAGGGGGAGGGCTTTAGCAAGCGCTATGCACACTCAAAGAGGTGACTCCGATTCAACACCCTCTCTTTCAACTAGTAGGATTTGGACATGCTGAGAAAATGAGTTTCTTGTTCCTGAGGAAAACAGTGAGCCCTTTATCACTGAACAGTGAAACACAAACCTCTGGGCAATAAGTAACAGATTCTGGTGGTAATTCAGTGAAGATAATTAAGGCATAAATGCACACCAAAGGGGAAGTTTCATGCAGTAGAAGTCTACTTCTCCCTGTCCATGTGTATCTGTGCTTTCAAGGTCTTGAATTTCATGACCCAACCAGAAGGTCATGTTTGCCAGCATCAAATACTATAGGCTGAACAACAGAAAACTGTAATGCCAGCACTGGAACTGGCTAAAACAATGGGGATGAAGCTGCCAAAACAGGAAAGAGGCTACTCGAGTTCTAGTCTCAGAATAAACACACTTGAACAATAATCTCTTTTAGCAAGAAAAAAGTCTAGACGAATGTTACAATTAAATCATGCAGCTTTATAATCCAGTCCAAGTTGTCTTTTTTTCTCCCTTCAAAAAAACCCAGGTGCATTTTAGAGTAATTTCTCACATTGCAAAAATCAACACAGTGATGCTATAAAATTTCAGACTGCTTATGTGGAGTCAACTCCCAACCCTCACTTAAAAATAGTCTAAAAGTCATTCCAATGAGCCCAAATGAGCTTTTGTGTCTAGATTGTGTAGAAGATCACTGAAGTTTCTTTCTTTTTTTTTTTTTTCCCAAGGAATATAGAAGCCAAATAGTTTAAGTAGAAGTAGCTACCTGGTCAGCAACAGTATGAATTAATAAACTTATTCCCAGAACTTTCTGCAACAATTTCATGGATGACACCAAGCAAAGACATCTTAGCATTTGCTCTAAAAGAAAAATAAAATGGTATGAAAAGATTCCTGTTGAATATGCAACAATGGAATTAAAGTGAAGAAACAGGAACAGAAGACTGTTGTCTAGAATAACATCACGCAAGAAGTGACAGAAGTGGCCTTACTAGGACAGTTTCTCTTTAACATACAATATTCAATGAAGGGCAAAGGGAAGTTTTTAAGCAACCTTCAAAACAAGTCTTTGGAAGGATGTATTCATAGTTTAGCAAGTGTTGATAGTCAAATGATGCTGTATGCCTCTGCTTGTTACAACAAAATGGGCTTGACAAGAAAAGTAATAGCTATGCATATTACTTTGTCTTGAATACTAACTTGGTTTGTGCTCCAATTCATCAATAACAATATGAAAGTTTTCAAAATTGTAAAAAGAAAACTTTTTAAATAGTAAGCCAGCTTTGAAATGAAAAAAAAGATAGTGACAGAGCTAGTTATAAAAGAAGTTTTAACTGTGTATATCAGTTATGCAGTCAGATCCACAAAATTTGAAGGTATATGTTATGATGTCTTTGAAGACTTTGGTCTAAATGTTTGATGTTGAGCACAACTGCATACTAGCAGCTCCTACAACTGCTTATGTTCCCAGGCCTTAATGCCCTTCATTGGAAGAAAAAGTTTCAGAACTGATGCCCTATCCAAATGAACTCAGAGAAACTCTGGAAGCAGTTTCAAAAATAGCAAAACCCAAGCAAATTTTAAAAATCAGCCATCAGAACAGTTTAAAAACAGAAGGATCTGCCGAGATCATTATCTCTTGTGCAAGTGCACAGTCAAGAAGTCTTTGTGGCAAAGCATTAGAGTTTCAAGAAGAAGTGGAGAGCAACACTTCTGTTCTAGCATACTACACAAATTATCTTAGAAATCAAATGCTAGTTGGGAAGGTACATTATGTAATAAATTTTATGGTCACTCAATGTATAGAGCCAGAGAATCAAGCAGGTTGGAAGTGACCTCCAAGATCATCCAGTCCAACCTATCATATAAATCTGCCCTAGCCCAGTTTTCACATAAATTAAAAGACAAAAACAGAAAGGAAAAGATGGCATTTTTTTTGCCATTTGGATCCATGCTTGAGACAGGTATGGATTTAAATTAAAACAAAACAAATGAAAAAAGGCTTAGATCACTTACAGCACAGTATTACAGATGTATGTCTTTAAAAAAATCCTGGCTATTGTGACTAATTTTGAGATGAACAGCTGAAGAATGGCACAGAGTTGCAAACACGATGCTATGTATAGCCATGTCAAGGTATGCACTGTACATTTTATATAAATTTTAAATACTCCACAACATAATCTAGCAGAGGTCTTAAACAGAAGGGCTCACTTCTGCCTCCATGTATTTCCACAAAAATCAGTTTTTCTAGACATGCAGCACTTTAGTTTGCTTCGGTTTTATCTGGCTTGTAACTGGAGACAAAGCAGGTCTTGCTTTCATATTTGTGTGCTGCTTCTCTCTTGCTGGTCCACTATACCCAGGGCACTCGTATTATGCTCTCGTAACAGATAATGTGCTGATACAAAAAAACCCAAAAAAGCAAGAGTAGAGCAGCTTGGAGGCCTCTGCCAAATCTTGCTCCACTTCTGCAAAACCAAAAATCCCCCCAAGCACTACACATCCCAGTTAGCTTTCTCCCAAGTCAAACAAATATGGCCCTTGAGTAAAAGGGTTTGATGCCCCTGTTCTAGCATAACTGGTTTAGCTAATGCCCCAACTAAAACATTTGCCAGTAATTTACACCTTTTGAATTGTTATTGCTTAAGCAAACAGTTCAGTGTAGAAATACATTGCAGTTGCGTGCAATCTGGGTATGAATCAAAAACAGATACTGAAAGTAAAACTACACATGAACCTTGCACTAGACACTCATTCCAAAATAACACATCAACATGAAGGGCTGCAATAGGTACACAGCAGCTTAATACCAACATCATAAACCAACTCTGAGGAGTCAAATCTTGCCTTAAACTTCTTATCTAAAGTACATGACAGCTTTTTTTTTTCTTTTCTTTCTTTCTTTCTTTCTTTTAAATTAAGGCAATGAAATGGCTACAATTCCTAAAGTTCATTTTAGGGGAACAAAAATATACACCTTTTTATTTTCTCTGAACTTTAGGCAGCAGAACATAATGTAAAAACTTGCACTGCATTAAATATGCAATATCAGGTCAACGTAGAAAACCAGAACTAAATGTAAGTTAAAATACCATTTGGTTTTTTTTTCTCCACTGGAACACAAACTCAGAGAGGGGAAAAATAAAGCTTAAAATCAGCTAAACTGTTTAGAGCTTTATATGTATCTGCATCACATTAACATGATTTTGGGTAGAAAACTGTACTTTTGTCTGGCCACCCATATTTTAAACCAGTGCAGGGGGAAAGGCACCGCATTTATTTTTCATTGTGCCCCTATCTGTTTGGACATATATGGAAAAGATTTAAATCCAGACATTCTGTCCACTCTCTCCCACAGGCCAAGTATGACAGATTGCAGCTAACATATAATAGCAGAAGCTGATTCAAAGTTGACCTCTCTTGTTCCATTGTGTTATGTTCAAACTTCCAGGCTCTATAGAACTGAGATGGCTGCAAAGAACCCAGAAACATGTACAAGATTTAGTCAGCATTCAGCATTTCTCAGTGCATTTTGCAGAAAGGGTCTAAATTAGGCATAAAGTTTTGTTGTTTATTTTACACAGAGGAGTCCACCAACATTTGCCATAAATTCTTCTAAACTCTTTAAGAAGGCCATCTTCTGCTTACGGTCCAGTGTAGGGGGAGTGCTGCTTGCAGTAAGCTTGTTGAAGGCATCTGCTAACCGCTGGTAAATTACTGGATCTTGTTGAGTTGATAGCAATGTTTCAACTAGCTCTGAATATTCAGCCTGAAAAATACACAAGACTCTTATTAACTTAATCAACTCTGAAGATAAAATGCATACAGCTTCTCTCATCAGGACAAAAGCCAGAACTGAAACTGCGATAGAAAACTATCAGTACCTCTCCACCTGTTTCACTGGTTTCCAATTTCACTGTCTAGGGTGTCAGAAGCCACTGTGGACTCATGGCCTTCCACCTACTTCTCAGATAAAGCCCTTCTTTCAGACTAGGTATTTTAGTAAGGCTAAAGAAGCTTTCAGAGCTAGGAACAGTGCCTGCAGTGCAAAGTAAGAAGAAATCTTTAAAGCATGCCATACAAAGGCCACATACCACAGTGGCTGCACTTCCTTTTCTTCATGCCTGTGCTGCTCTTGGCATGCCATACCATTTCCTCCCTTTCCTAGATTCCCTTCCCTGGAACAGAGACCTTACGCTCCTTTCTAAGAATTTCCTACTTACTCTTATGCTTACATGCACAGAAACAGAAGATACTGGTTAAATGTGACTGAAAGCACACTGCCAAAGGGCACCTGGAGAAGGTCCAGAGTAACGACTAAGCTCTGCAGACAACAATGAAGGATGCAGGAGACAGAATTTTATTGATGAAGGGCTTGGGTCTACCTCCAGGTATCACAGGATCTTTCTGTCTTACACAATCTTGAGTCCCTCTAAGGAGTGAGAACTGCTAGCAAGAGAGAATCCGTATGACTTAGCAATGTCTTTGCCAAAGGCTTGCTAACCTAGCAGGAAGGGCTTTAAAGGGCACACTGGGGGACAGTAATAACATCTTGTAGATAAGTGAGGAGACTAAGAGTAGTTACCACAAAAAAGTGTGATGGGTTTAAAAGTGCTTATCAAAGAGGGATGATCAAGAGGTTAAAAGGAGGCCAACCTCAAATGTCTGTGCAGAAGCACATTATGCTTTACAAAACAACAGGAAGGGCTGGAGCTCCAATTGAGGAAGCAGAGATGCAACATTGCTGCAGGCACTGAGATATGGAGGGATGGGTAGCAGAACTGAAGTGCTCCAATAGAGAAATAGAATGTCTCTAGGGAAGAAGAGGAGTGAAGGTTGCCACTTATGTGAAAGGGCAGCTGAAACTAAGGATGCCTCTAGACAACAACCTAGTTGAGTGGTCATGAATCATGATCAGGAGAGGTGGTAGAGACAGCTATGAAGGAGGAAAATGGAAACATTTTTGCCATTGTTCTCATCCAGACAAACTCAAGGCCAGCTAAAGCTGAATTTGGCAGAGAACATCAATGTCAACAGGAGCAGCTTCTGTCAGTATATTAACAATAAAAGGAGGAACACAGAAAATGTGGGTCCTGCTGCTGAACAGAACAAGCAACTTAATGATAATAGCCAAAAGATAATGCTGAAATACTCAATACTTTCTTTGCCTTGTTCTTCACTGGCAGGTTTTCCAGATCTCTATGACTAGAGAGAGGTTCAAGGGTCAGGAGAACTACAGCAGTAAAGAAGACCAATCCAGGGATTTCTTGAGAAATCTTGATGCATGCAAGCTCGTGACATCTGAGAGAAACCAGCCAAGGGTTCAGAAAACTGGCTCATGTCACTAAAAGGCTGCTCTCTCTAGGTATGTGAAAGAGAATGGGATTGAGAATGGCCAGTGTGAGTGTGGATTTACCAAGAGTAAATCATGCTTTACCAGCCTCACTATCTTCTGTGATGAAATTACTACATGTGTGGATAAGTGTACAGCAGTGGATGCTTGATGATAGCAAGCTTTTTACACAGCATGCAATTTTATTGGTTAGAATGGTGGACTGCTATGTGGGGGAAAACACCTGTATCATCATTTCAGGGCTCAGTGTTGGGACCACTTCTGTTCAACATCTTTATTGATGATCTTGATGAAGACAGTGTGTCATTAGTAAGTTCAAAGATGACACCAAGTTAGGCGGCAGTGTTGATCTTAATGAGGATAGAGGGGCTCTACAGAGGGACTTGGATAGATTGGATTGATGGGCCAATGTTAACAGGATGAACTTCAACAAAACCAAATGCCACGTCCTGCCCCTGGGTCACAACTAGGCCATGCAATGCTACAGGCCTGGGGAAGCTGCCTGTCTGAAAGGGATCTGGGGGTTTTAACTGACAAGCAGCTGAACATGAGGAAGCAGTGTACTCTGCTCTGGTGAGGCTACACCTCACATTCAGTTCACTGAACCTTGTGTTCAGCATTGGGCACTTCAGTACCTCAGGATGAGGGATAAGGGGTTTAAATTGGAAGAGGGGAGATTCAAACTAGGTATTAGGAATGGGTTCTTTACAGTGAGGGTGGTGAGACACTGGAACAGGTTGCCAAAGGAGGTTATGGATGCTCCCTCCCTGGAGGTGTTCAAGGCTAGACTGGATGAGACCTTGAGTGACTTGTTCTAGTGGGAGGTATCTCTGCCTATGGTGGGAGGTTGGAACTGGATGATCTTTGAGGTCCCTTCCAACCTAAACCATTCTATGATTCTATGAATACAAGAGGGATGCAGAGGTGCTGGTGCAAGTTCAGAGGAAGGCAGCAAAGCTGGTGAAGGGCCTGGAGAGCAACTAAGGGAGCTGGGGCTGTTTAGTTTGAAAAAGAGGAGGCTGAAGGGAGACCTCATCATTGTCTACAACTGGCTGAAGAGAGACCTCATCATTGTCTACAACTACCTGAAAGGATGTTGTGGAGAGGTTGGTGCTGGTCTCTTCTCACAGGTAAATAGTGATAGAACAAGAGGGAATGGCCTCAATCTGCAACTGGGTAGATTTAGAGTGGACATTAGGAAAAAAAAATTCATGGAGAGTGGTCAGGCATTGGAATGGGCTGCCCAGGGAGGTGGTTGAGTCACCAACCCTGGATGTGTTCAAAAGTCGTCTGCATGCGGTGCTTGTGGTTTGAGGTGAACCTTGAAGAGTAGTGATGTTGGTTGGATTTGGTGATCCTGAGGGTTGTTTCTAGCCTGAATGTTTCTGTGATCAAGCTCTAAAAGATTTTGGGTAATGGCTCATGTTCCACCTCTCATCTGGTCCTGTTAAATATACTCAGTGACCTGGAGGAGGAGAGGAGAAGCACTCTCCTCAAGTCTGTTGAGAAAGCCAGAAAGCGGAGTACAGAAAGGCAGAACTGAGATTCAAAGACACCTTGTCAGCTGGAGGAATGAACTGACAGGAAGCTCATTAAACTGACCAAGGCCAAAAGCAAAGTCCTGCAGCTGAGAGACTATGCCCCTGCAACTGTTCAGCCTGGAAACTGACAGGCTGGGGAGCAGTTCTATTGAATAAAGGACCTGAAGGCTCTGGCAGGCAGCAGGCCAAGTAAGTCAGCAATGTGCCTTGTTAGCAATGAGCACTAGCAGCATACTGGCTATTATTGTATTTGTCTTTACACAGCACTTTTCAGATTAGATGTGGAATACTGTGTCCACTTTTGGACTCCTTAACAACAGGATATTGATGAACTTGTTATTGATGAACTTGATACTGATGAAACAGTTTAAGAGGGACAGGGATCTGTTGGAGAGGGTCCAGCAGAGGGCTATGAGGATGATTAAGGGACTGGAGGGCATGGTTTATGAGGAGAGGCTGAGGGACCTGGGGCTTTTTAATCTGGAGAAGACTCAGAGGGGATTTGATAAATGTTTATAAGTATCTGAAGGCTGTGCAGGAAGGGGGGGATGACAATGACAGTCTCTGCTCACTTGCTCCCTGTGATAGGACAAAGAGCAATGGGTGTAAATTGCAGCAAAAGTGGTTCCACCTCAACACAAGGGGGAACTTCTTTACTGTAAGGGTCACAGAGCACTGGAATAGACTTCCCAGATTGGCTGTGGGGTCTCCTTCTATGGAGACTTTCAAGGCCTGTCTGGATGTGTTCCTCTGTGATCTGTGTTCAATAGTATTGTCCTGCTCTGGCAGAGAGGTTGGACTCAATGATCTCCTTGGGTCCCTTCCAACCTCTAACGTCCTGTGATCCTGTGTGAATGAGCCCACTGGTAGACCACCAAGACAGCCTGGCAAGTGCTGAAAGCACATGAATTTTAATGATACTAAAAAATTCAATAGGCTGCTCAGAAAGGCTTTGAAATATCCATTTTAGAAGTTTTCAAGAAACAGCTGGAAAACCTCCTGAACAACTTGATCCGAATTCAGTGCTAACCTAACTTTCAGCAAGGGGTTGGAATAGGGACCTCCTGAAGGTCTCCTCTATGATTCGCCACACACAGATTAATTAACCACTCTCCTTTAATGAATGACTGCTTTCCAGGGTGTAAACGTCTAATTGCCGTACCTGATGCAAACACACTAACGTGTAGAATGCTTCACCTGCTGCAGTTGTCATTTCTGTATTGTGCTTCTGAAGTACCAGCATATCAAAGACCATCTGAAATCACAAAACAGAAATAGGTACACAAGTGTAAATTTCACCAACATTTACTGCTGAACCTCATATCTTCACTTCTGATAATAATGGACAAGTATTTGCAAACATACAAGGTTGTTTTTTGTTCTATTGCTTTTAAAAAAAAGAAAATAAAAAATTTAAACCAGGTTATCAGTAGTTGGAAAGCCAAATTCTTTTAGAAGCTTGATGGCACAAATTCACATTTCAAAACTCTGAAACCTGTTGTTGATTTGTGTATGTTCTTCAGAGAAAAATACCATCTCTTGTATTTCTCCAAAAGTTGTAGACATGCCAGAGAATGAAAAAAGCCTTTGCTTTCCTAGGACAAAACAGGGAACTTTTTCCACAAGTTTTGTAGACTCCTATAGCTCAAAGAAAGCCAAACAGGGAATAGATTACTAAGCCAGACATTACAATTTCAAGTGAAAATTTAAAGGCAGAAAGCTGTGTCAACTTAGAAGAAATAAACAGGTAAATACCATTATTTAAGGTACTCTCAGGTGTTGTCTCAGCCTGACTAATATATGCTTTTAATGAGCAATTGTCTGAAGTTCAAATGTCAGTGTGGCAAGAAAACGTATCTTAACTGAAGTCTTCACAAAATCAGGAGACAAGCACACAATTCCACAATTACTTTGATCCCAGTCAGCAGGAATCTGATTGCTGTCAGAATTTGATGAGATGGAATGGATAGTGGCTGAAGGAAACACATAACTCATTGAATACACTGAGTAAATGACAGCATTTCTTCCTGTTTCCCAACTATGCTTTTTTTTTGCCTCTTGCTTTAGTACTCTATGCAGCCTCCAGTTACAATTCCATAAACATTCTGTTTCACTGTTTTCACAGTAAAGTAACTGCTAAATCTGTCATTCAGGTTCATTCTACAGCTTGTGTGCAGAGCATGGATAAATATAAATTATATACTGAGAAGCTCAGGTCTTTTCTTGATTATCAGTAAGTAATTTCCTCCCTCTATGCCTCTATCATCCTTTCTACTTTAGTCCAATGTCCCCAGTTATTCATGCTCTCTTCCTTACTGCATGTGTGATCCTGCCTAACCCAGTCAAATGTGGTCACTGTTTGGCCTACCTGTGTGCAAAATCCCCCAAGTAACATGAAATGCAAATGCCTTACCTTAAGAAAGTGCCTTGTTGCTAGAAAAAGGGTTGAATCTGTTTCTTGTGCTTTTGCACACTGCTCTGCTAATGGGGTTACAGCCTCCAAACAGAGCTGGCAAACCTCTGAACTCATTCTGATAATAGATGTTAAAGAATCAAAGTCAGATTTTTCCAGTTATGTCAGTAGAAAATATTTTAAATGTTTGTATGTTCCAAGATTCCTTTTCTAATGAATAACTTAATTTTAAAAAAAGTAATTAAAGAAATCAAATAATTTCAACTTTGTTGCTTTCTTTAATTAGCTACATGCCCAGGGGTAACATAACCCTTTCTGACATAACATTTTCGGAAAGAGTCCCTTATGGTCAAGCTCATCTGTTTCTGACACGTGCCACAGATTAGTGAAAATGGTGCTCCTATTATGAGGGGGAGAGCCCATTGGCACCCTGACAGGAAATGCTCTGGAGCCAGCCCAGTGGAACAGCAGCAATGTTTTGTATTACCAGCTGAGAAACTAATTCAGGAATGGCTTTGGGATACCAGCTGAAGGCTTATGAAGTTACACACTCTGAAATGAAGTAATGGAGGAGGCAGGAGTGGCTGCCAGAAAAAACTTAACATGCTAGACCACTTAAAGGCTGCATTCAAGCAATGCAAGTCAGAAGCAATTCAGCTAATAGTAGAATGTCAATAGACACCACAGAGAAGCTCTAAGGAGAGCAAAGAGGAAAAGTCAATTACCAATCATAAATACAGATACTGAAAAAAAAAAAAATGCAAGGACAAAAAAAAAAAAAAATTTAAAAAAAATCCATATTTTCAACAGGTCCTTGTAAAAGCAACTTGGATTTTTTAACATTCCTAAGCTCTATAAAGGATACGATGACATCCCTAGCTCCAGTGAGTACATTAGACTCTTAAAGAGGTCCTCTGGCAGTTGTGGAATTTTCTCAGGAAATATCTCACAGATGAAAGTGATTAATTTGTAATATTGGTTACACAGGGATGGAAACTGTCAAAAGAAAAATATGATAGTTTTAGAATCAGTATCATAACTCTATAATGACAAAATTGTCATCTGTACAAAGAGGCAGGGCTGACGCTTCCCACTGAAGAAGAAAGACAATCTAAGTAGACAACTTCGGTCACTAGTATGGATACAGTTTATATTAGCCAAACACTGTGGTACTATAAAACATGACTGCTAAAGCTAAACAGTTGATGGAGGGAGTCTGGTATCTGCTTTTTACAAATTCATGAACTTTTATTTCAGAGATGAGTTAAGTCTAGCCCTGTGGAGTAAAAGGTTTGTGAGCATTTGGAGCACAGGAGAGGCTCCTATGGTACATCCATTGGCTGAATTTCAGCTAAGATGGATGTAGCTCTCACACTCAGCAAGCGCACCAGGTGAGAAACCATGTCAAGAGAGGATAACTGTTTTATTCTTAGTAAGTGTTCCTCTGACTCAAAGTAAAACATGAGCATAGTGCAACCCAATGAAATCATAGAATCAACCAGGTTGGAAGAGACATCCAAGATCATCCAGGCCAACCTAGCATCCAGCCCTATCCAGTCAACTACACCATGGCACTGAGTGCCTCAGCCAGGCTTTTCTTCAACACCTCCAGGGACGGTGACTCCACCACCTCCCTGGGCAGCCCATTCCAATGGCAAATCACTCTCTCTGGCAAGAACTTCCTCCTAACATCCAGCCTATACTTTCCCCAGCACAACTTGAGACTGTGTCCCCTTGTTCTCTTGCTGGGTGCCTGGGAGAAGAGGCCAACCTGGCTACAGCCTCTCTTCAGGTAGTTGTAGACAGCAATGAGGTCCCCCCTGAGCCTCCTCTTCTCCAGGCTAAACAACCCCAGCTCCCTCAGCCTCTCCTCATAGGGTTTGTGTTCCAGGCCTTTCACCAGCTTTGTTGCCCTTCTCTGGACACGTTCCAGCACCTCAACGTTTCCAGTTTTACTCATCTACTGAGGAGCTCCTGATGCCTATTAAGGCCAGCTGTATTCTCAGAAAAACTTAGGAGTCACCATGTGCTCTGAGATTCTTTTTCAGTTTGTATGGCGGTTTGGGTTTGGTATTGTTCTTTTTGTTTGGAGTTTTTTGGTTGGTTGGTTTTGTGTGGTTTTTTTTCTGGTTGTTGTTGCTTATGCTGTTTATGCACTGTTTATGCTTTCCATTGAACTTCTGACATTATCAGAAAAAGGATTCCACAAGCACATTTCAAGTTCAGCTGTTCACCTGTATAGACTCACTTTAAGAAGAAAAGTTTTGTTCAGGTCATTCAGATACACATTTTCTCAGCTTACAGTATTTCTTTTCAAGCAGTATCTACTAATATATGGAAGAATTATTTACATTATAAAAAGACTAGTAAACTCAACTTAGTGAGGTGGACAGGAATGAATTCTTGGAATTCATTATTATAAATCTTTCATATTCTAGCAGGTTATTTGCAAAAGTATACTTACTTTCAGCAGATCCTGGGACATTAGAGGCAGAACTAGATTAACCCCATATAAGACAACATCTGCTGCTGATACAGATCTATTTGTGGCTTGTCCAGGCTCATGTCCTCTGAATACTTCATCTGTAGAAAAGACAAAACAGATTTTCATTAATAGGAGGATTAAACATATTGAAGGAAGTGTCCTATTTCTTTATAATAAAGGTAATTTTAAAACCAGGACTATTCCCCTTTCCCTAAATAAATACATGAGGCACTGTATTAAAATAGAAACTTAGTGAGTGGAGGCTGTCTCATCACTATATTTATATTCATTCCGACTAAGCGTTTCATAATCACAAGTACCAGGCGGCATGTGAAACCAGAACACTTCAGATACTCTGAGGGCTCCCTTCCATTACAGAATATGGCATTTGTTTCTAGTGGTAGCTGCTTCATGCCTACACACATAAATAGAATGGTTTGGGTTGGAAGGGTCCTTAAAAAGATCGTTTAGTTTCAACTTCCCTGTTACGGGCAGAGGCACCCACCACTAGCCCAGAGTGCTCAAGGCTTCAGGGAATCACAGAATAGTCAGTGTTGGCAGGGACCTCAAAGATCATCCAGTTCCAAACCCCCTGTCATGGGCAGGGATACCTCACACTTGATCTGGTTGCTCAAAGCCCCATCCAGCCTCAGCTTAAAAACATCAGATGGGGCTTCTATCACCAACCTGGGCAACTTGTTCTAGTGTTTCACCACCCTAATGGTGAAGAACTTCTTCCTGACATCAAAGCTGAATCTACCCACTTCCAGTTTTGTTCCATTCCCCCTAGTCTTATCACCCAACCTCCTAAAAAGTCCCTCAACTGGCTTTCTTGTAGACCTCCTTCAGACACTGGAAGGCCACAATAAGGTCACCTCAGAGCCATCTCCTGACTGAAAAAGCCCAACTGTCTCTGTCTGTCTCATCCAACCTGGCCTTGAACACATCCAGGGAGGAGGTATCCATGACCTTCCTCACAGCCTGTTCCAGTGTCTCAGAAAGCAAAACAGTATTTTTATAGTCTATATATTGTATACACACATAGGTGTTTATATATTTCATAAAGACAAGAAGAAAACCCTGGCAGAGTTAGTGCAGCAAATTCTGTAGTTTAAATGTTACCATTTTTTCCAGTTACAGGCAAGACCTGCGTTTTCAGGCAATTCTTGCGTTGAGTCAGCAACAGTATGTAGACAACTTCCAATCCGTTTGATCTCTGAGCATTACATTCAGGTAGTATTCACACACTTTAGTTTCATGGCAAGTATTTTACAGTGCTTTCCATGCAACTAACATGCAATGGCTCACCTCAAAGAGAATATACTACATGGCATAAGTAGCCCATTCAATGGACAAAGTCTAAATCTGGTTCTGTATTTGTGTTGTGCAGAAAACTAGAGTGATGCACTGAATTTCAGAGTACAAGGTTCTCTCTTTCAAAATGTACCTCAGGAAAATCAATGAACAATGTTAAAACAACCTATGCAGACTGACCTTGTTACTGAGCATGTTTTCTGCATAAATTGTACAGGCCATGGTAAGATCTGAATCATGCAAATGCATTTTGGCTTATTTAAAAGCAAGGCAGCACAGCTGAGTGTGCTAGTTTGAAGCAGGGTAGAATGTTTTGGTGAGAAGAACTAGATCATAGGCTGTGAAAGGAAAACAATGGTGATGCTTACTCCCCTCAGAAGTCTCGCTGAGGAGTTTGCTGAAGAAGAAACAAAAACATCAGATAACACTCTCGCCATTTTCTCTCACTCTGGCTTGGGCAGCTGACTGAGCTGCATCTCTCTAACACACCTTCCACTCAACTTTGCTTCTTAACCTCTTGGCCAAACTTCTATTCTTCCTTGGGACTGGGGTAAGGTTGAGAGGGGCATGGGTGGTTGAGAGCCTCTCCTGGGGACTCAGGTTTCTGGGAGGGGAGTTGTGTTTCTGTATTACCTTCTACCTCATATATTTCTGTCTATAACTGTATATACTGTAAATATCTGCTTGTATATTGTGCTAGCTGTAAATAAATAGCTTCGTTCATATTTCCAGAGCTGACTGAGGCTAGTCTGGGTGACTTCTAAAGTGTGTGTGGGGGGGGGGGGCAGGGAACACCCAAACCATCACACAGAGCTAGAACTTGCAGGTCATATTCAAGACTATGAAAATTTTAAGGGGCAAATACACAGAGAAAGTAACAGGCTGAAATACAGAAACTAACTCTTAACAACATCTACATACCACAAAACGTTCTGTGAATGAGCGATACAGAAAACCTTCAAGTGTGGCAGAATTTTAATGAGCTCAGCATTTCACAAAAGTTGGCTCTTGTTCTCAGAAGATAATTCATCTGCCCTCTTGTGAGTATTATTTTGACCTGTTTGTGTGTTTTTTGCTATAAAACGTCTGCTACTGTATGCTCAGATTTGCAGCATTCGTACTTCAAGCTGTTTTATAAATGCCCTATTTATTTCATGAGGACAATAATAATTTCAGGTGATAGAATACTGTGAAAAGTCCTTCCTTTGCTACTGGCACATTAAATAGTAGTTTCCTTACCCTGATATAATCAAGTCTAAACCTCAGCTTTAACTCTACCTGGATTGAACACATGTCCCACAATGGTTTTTACAGCTTAGAATACAAGTTACTGTTCAGCAGTTACCATTTCTTTCATACCTGTATCACTGAAATCTATGAATTCTTTTGATAAAAGATTAGTGAGAAGCTCCATAATAAGAAGTAGATCCTGGTACTGGTCTTCTTCTGCTGTGACATCTATCCGTTGTCGACCTAGATTATTCTTAGAATACACCTGAAGCAGAGTTAAGCAGGCCTCATACAAATTCATGGCTTTGGCCTATTAAAAAACAAACAAACATGAAATAATGAGAAAGATTCCATACAGAAGTGACACACTTTAATATAGTATTACTTGGCTGATGATGTGATAACACCAAGATTGTAATCAAAGTTATAAAACCACACAAAATAATCAAGGAAACAGCCACCTTGGACAGTAAGAACATTTGCAGCCATATATTCATGCACTACTGACTGAAACAGCGGGACACTAGTTCTATCAATTCCTCAGTCTTAACAGGGGAAAAAAAACAAACAAAAAAGACAAGAGTGGCTTGGGACAGGCTGACATATCTCACTGATCTTACATAGTACATTCCCAGCAAAATTCCTTGGGGAGTCACTTCAGCTATTGAACTTTGGAGCCACAATACATTGTGCATACCCTTGTTTGGAACAGGCAGGAACTCTTCTAAATGAAAAGGCAGAATTAGCTAACAAGGCAAAGCTGCACTGACTCATTCTACCCATTACCTTCCTGGTTTCTATTAATACCTTGCAGTGTCTCTGTGGCATGCACTTGTCACATACATCAGCTGCAATTCTCAGTAATCTTTCAGGGAAAGCTGACATGGTTAAAGAAAGTATTCAGCAAGGTTTCCGCTCTTACTATCCACATATAGAGTTTGACTAGCAATGAACTGTGGTTAAGTTTATTGGTTTAAGAACAGCCTATATGTCCTGCTTTTAATTAATTAATTCCTCTAATAGATGTGATCACATAGCATTTTTTTTCCTCAATAGAATCTAAAAATCACTATGCTTTATTTGAAGGAATAGCACTGTATATGTATGCATGCATACCCACATACACATTTACCCCTCCTTCCCCTTCTGGTTGTATTTACCTCTCCAAGATAGCAAATTTGTTTATGTGCAACTTCAACGAAGACTTCTATTATGAGATTAACAGTCTCTGGTGTGTTTTTGTATACTTCCATTAATCCAATGCAATTATTAAGGAAGTCCATTAGGAAATTGAAAAGAATTGCTACGTTATCAATCTGGGTAGCCTCAGCAATGCCACAGAGCGCTTCTAATGTAGCAGTGATTTCTTGTTTCACTTCCTCCTCCTGACAGATCTGCTGAAAGTTTTCTTGGTTTATCACATTCAAGAACCGTTGCTGAAGTGGCTGAAGAACCTTGAAATATTTTAGACAAGTCACATTAGGATATGCATACATATGAGATAGGAGGTTTAAGTAACTCAGCAAGCTCACGGGTTGCTTTAGGCGTGGCAGTACAAGAATCAAGTGCTTTCAGTTTCCAACACATCAGTCACGTTATTTATTACCTGTCACATTAATAAAAGCTGAAGTGGAAGTGATTAGCAGCTCACATTTATCCGTCATCACCTGTAGACTGGTTTCAAAATGAGCACTTCCACTAACATTTTGTGTTATTTTGTAGTGTTTGAACAAATGTCAATGACTTTCTCTGGCTCACAGTATCTGATTATTTTTCAAATTCATTATTAGGGGAAAAAGTCAGTTACAGTTCCAATGAAAGCATTAAATAGGATTCATGTTCACAACTACCTTTTTGATTCTCAATATTGCAGTCTCTTTAGTGCTTGGACCAGTTTAGGAAGTTCCATAAAAAAATTTATTTGTTTTCCCCAATTACTTCAAGTTCATTATAGTCTTACCTTCAATCACTAATTTTGCTAATAAAAGAAAGCTTCTCTCAGAGGCCAGTGTTTTACAAGCTCACATGGTGCTTCCTGATCACACTTCAGATACTTCCTAGCACCAACTTTTCTGTTAAGTATCTGCGCTTTGATAAAGCCAGGGCACAAAAAGCTGATTAGAGCTCATTATGTTGTTCCACATTAGCTTTTTATGGACTTAATGAAAGGAACAGAAAGTGAACAAATAATTCACAACAAGAAGAAATTAAAAGAAGAAATAATGTCGTTCCAGAAAAAATTCTTAACCTTTTTATAATAGTATCTTTCAGGAGTACTGCTATACTGGTTACTTCATGAATAATTACCTCCAGCTAATTATTGGGTTTTTTTTTTTTAGACTGCAATGTCATAAAGCTTTTGGCAGCTCATCGTGCCTTACAACTACTGACCTTGAAAGACAGAACAATTTTTAGAAGTACCAATATTAGATGTTCAACATCAAAGGACTCTATAAGGCTTGACTTTGTGTCACCATAAAATTCCCTAAATGAACTTGTTTGTAACTCCATTTTAGCAGCTGATAAGACCAGCAACACAGTAGCTTACCTCTGTCCAGTATTGTTGTTTTGTTTCTGTATCCATATGAGCAAAACCTCCTAAAACTAAAGCTTTCATTAATGTTCTCTGGACAGAACTGGACAAATAGTGAAGAGGAGGGCTTCGCCTTGCAAATTGTTTAGCTAAATTCCACCAGTTTTCACACTGAATAACTAAATTTGCCCTAAAAGAGGAAAAAAAAAACAGTTTAAAGAAGACTTCACAAAAATGTATGAACAGAGCACATCAGGTTGATAGCAATTGTCAGAGGACTGTATCTTTTAATCCCTTTATTCTAAGGCTAAATTGCCTTTGAATCTTATTAATGCCCCACCTCTAAGATTTCTGAAGTATATAAATAGCTCAATTCATGGGGGAGAAAAGTAGGGAGGTGCTTTAGTTTTACACACATACACAGAGTTAATGGACATACTGCATGGATTAAAAGCTTAGTCTCATTATGTCATGACAAAACAAGCAGTTTATTCCATAGCTAGATCCTATGGGTTTTAGGAATTTTCCTTTTTTAAAAACAAAATAGCTGAAGTATTTAAATCCTCAAAGTTCAGAACACTCCTTCAGCAGATTGTGAATGTGTGATTGCATGTATAACTGCATAATGTCAATTCACAAAAGTAAAACTTTCAGGAATTTCCTGCTGCACAGGAAGAAAGCAAATAAAAATTACATGTTTACAGAACACATTTTATACTGGCTTAGCCAGTGTCTGAACTCTTAATCCTGAAGAACTTATTCAACAAAAATCAACAGCAATGCAAAAAACCTTGCAATAAGACTGGAGACCAAGAGAGCTTTCTTTTCTCGCTGTTTGAGAGTGAGGCACAAAGGTAAAGTAAGGAGAGACACTTCTAAACAGTAATAAAAATTAGGTTCTGTTTTGTCAAATGTAAGTCTCACTCCTCACTCTTTCAGACAACTTTATTTTCAACCAGAGTATGCTACTGAAGTAATTTGACTTACAGAGACATGAACACGAAGTGCCCTACATCTGGATTACTTTGGCCAAATAAATTTAAAGGAAGCAAAAGAAATTTTTGACTTCCAGAGGTATAGCAACTTACCGCTCTCTCCTTTCCACTAATGTTACTAGCAGTTGTACAGTATCATTTGCAAGGTCCTGCTCTGAACTCCACACTGCCAGGTTACTGATCACTTTTTCTAAAAGGTAACCCACAATCCACTGGGAACCCTCTGTATCAGCACCAAATGCTGTACTAAATGGCAGACTTATCTATAAGAAAAGCATTAAAATGAGTGAGTTTTACAGAAGCCAGAACCCCAAAGTGTATGGTAATCATTGTCAGCAAATTCTTTTCAGGCTGTCACTCCCCTACTTAAGATACATGAACGTTACATTGGCAAAGGCAAAGAATACCTGTAAGAGAAAAATCTTTGCCGAATTTATCTTGCTATTGTAAGCACAACAACTAAAAGTTTCAAAAGGTTCAACACAATCAGGTTTGAACATGTCTAGCTTTTAACTCCAATGACAGTCCAAAGATCACAAAATAATCTCCCAAAAACGTTTCCATTAATTTACAATTAAATTACCCAAAATTCAGTAATACAAGGTACTAGAAATATACCTAGCTGTTGATCTACACCGAAACTTAAAGTTATAAAAACTTATTTTCACTGCAATTTTTCTGCATCTGCTTTCTGCAGGCTCCTTCAATCTGTAGATCTTCTGGCCCTGGCACATTAAAATAAGCTTCCCTGAAATTGCTTGTTATCCTATCTTTAAAAAGTCTCTGCAGAGTTAAACCCAAGCATTTTCTAGTAATTGTGCAGGAGGTTGTCAACATACCACCAACATTTCTATTCTTAAAACTCATGATACACACCTGACAATATGGTTTAAATAGAAGTTTCAATCACCTTCACATGTCAACACAAACTAAACATGCATCTCCTATAGACTCTATTTCTTCACATTGTTTTAAATGTGGGTCTCCTCCTTACACGCTCTCCAGTGCTGCCCCAACAAGTACCTTTACGAACTTTAGCTCTACTGTACGTGCAAACTAAGTAATATGATTTCAAACATTTACAAGACTATGGTATACATAGTTTTGTTAAAAAGGGCCCCCTGAAGCATTAGTACTCTTAGTTGCTTCAATAGTGGAAATGAAGGAAAGGAGGAGGAGCCTCCCTTACTGAAAGTTAGAGCCAACAGGACCTCCTCAGGTCTCTGTCAGATAGCTGGATTACAGTTAGTTTGATAAGCAAAATCAGGATCGAGGTCCAATGGTGATTAGCACCGTCCAAAGACAATCTGAAGTTGCCCTTTACAAAGGGTGCACCATGAAATAATGATATATACAATGAGAACACATGAGAATGGGAAGAGGAAAGTAGCATGACATTATGTAATGCATACTACCTTGTGATGGTGTTAGATATCTAATTCAGAATCATGACCAAGGTTACTCACTAACTCATCCATCAAGGCTAACCACTGAATTAGAGATGAACTTTAAGATCTGATTTACAGTGAGAAGTAGCATAAAATTGCTGTAGTCAGTTTCACCCACTGTGCAGCCTGACAGTTCTATTCTGCTAGGACAATGGCTAAAAAGAAGACAATTAGAAAACTGCATTTGCACCAAAATGTGCAAGAAGGGTCCCCTAAAATTTAATTTCTAATAATAATTTTTTAAAAAGAGTAAATATCAACTTTCAAACAAATTCCAAAATAAACCACAATCCATGTAACACTAAAAATGGTTTTAAAATAGCTACATTGACATCTGCATTGACAGGATAATATTAGTGCTAATACTCACCAATTAATTCAAAGAAGTTACATCCTTACCTGATCATACAGATTTTCATCTACTAGGAGGTAAGTCTTTGCCCAGCGCTTGAGGAACCATACAATATCTTTGCCCATTTGGGGGCTCAGGAGGTGTGTGAGATTTGCCCTTATTGCTCTAGACTCTACTTCTGAGACTCTTAAAATAGCAGACAACAACCTGCAGATTAAAATACAATGAGGATGCTGAAAGTGGTTTTATTGAGAAGCAATGCCACTACCAAACACTCTTGTTTTTCATGAAATATGACAGAAGGAAGAGAATAACACAAAGTAGTTCAGCTGTGCTGAAGCAAAAAGCATTAAAATTTACCACTTCTTTAAATATAAGAAGAGAGAGACAGGACAGACAGGCAAATACTGCAAAAAAGTCAGAAAATGCATTAAAAGATAATTATCTCTGACATCAAAATTACTGCAATAAGGAATCCTTACAAGCTTTCTGTCATCAAGGGAATAAAGACAAATGGACTACTTGGGGTACCTGAAATGTTCTTTTTGGTAAAACTGAGTCTCTCTTCCTGGCACCATCAAGCTTGGTGGCCAGGCAGGTCCTAACAGTGCAGACTTTTGCAGTGTGATGTACGTTAAAGACTAAATACAGAAATGAATGACCACTCATTCCTCTCCTTGTCAGGTCTGCAGAGAATCAGTTTGAAATAGCAGATTACCAAGTGATGGCACTAGTAGAGTCAGTCCATAAAACTACATTAACTTTTGTAGTATAAATCAATTATATTTGGTAAGAATGCAACTGCACAAATAGTTTTGGAGTTAAGGGGTCTATTTCTTGAAGACAGTTCAGAGCTATTGCCAGGGAGCCTCATATCTCTCCTTATTTAGAATTTATTTTACTCCTATCACCACTGAGATACTGCACCAAGAAATCCTATTTGGTGGACACTTCTTTGAACTACCAATAAGTATCAGTGAGCAGCATTCAAATTTCCAAACATTAGGTACATCATTGCTAATGAAGATCCATTTTTTCTAGGCTCTTCCAAAATAAGAAATCATTAAATACACAACTTAGGAAGAAACTTCTGTGTCAATAAAAAGTGGAATGCAGTCTTCTGAAGTGTGAGGATTCAAATACAGGAATCGTCTGTGGGCATCAGCCTTCTTGCAAAGAAAGAATGGAAGTCTCTTCTCCTACTGCTTTTATAGGCCAATAGTGACATGTGTACAAAAGTGACAGCAATTTCTTCCACACTGAAGACCAGCTGTGCTGCTACTGCCAAGCTTGGGCAGTAAGCCATGTTCAGTGTAGGCAAGCTCAGTCATGCTGTGGGAAGGGTTTGCTGAAGCTGTATATGTTCTGAATGACTTACAGAGTATACATTAGATTATCTAAAGATTCTGATCTACCAACTTTTTAGTAATTTCAGACATTTTAAGGATTTTTGTAACAAATAGACCAAATGTGTTTGTTGTTTCTTTTTAAATACCATCTGTACTTTGAATTTCTTTACTCTAAACAAAAATAAATCAATCTATTCTGTCTTGTCTTAATCTCTTTTACAACATTGCCTGAATATGTTTGTTATAAGACCATTCTTAAATTGATTTGCCCTTACTTTAATATTAGTTAAAAGCCATTTCCACTGCTCACTATTTACACGTTGCTTTTTTACTTTTCAAATGCACCCAAGTCCACTCATATTCACACTTTTTCCCTCTGAAACTTAACATATTCATTACCATGAGATGCATCCTTACCTAATTACAGAATCAGTTCTGTTGTAACCTGGGATGGAAGAGGCCTTTTCTCCTGGAGATCCCAGAATCTGAAGTGTTGTATTGATGTCAACCTCAGTTGCATGTTTAATGGAATATTCCATTACTTCTGGAGGTATTAACGGCGTCTCTCCCTGAGTATCATTAGCCAAGAGGTAGCCTTACATTAAAAAAGAAAGAGTGATCACAACTTTCTACCCTAGGTTAACTTATGGCTTCTTGATTAGAAAAATCCATTGGTTTAACTGCAGACATCACACCACACCAGTCATTTGACCAAACTCTGACTAACACTGTTTAAAATCCTAGTAAGTTAACTTCAGAGCCTTTAAAGCCATTCAGTAGAGAACAGCCTAAAGTGACAAGAAACCAAGATTGGAAAAGAAGCCACAAAAAAAAATTGCTTCATGCAAAAGCACAACAGTCAAGTCAACCTCTGAGAAGGGAGGAACCCCAAACATTCTTGTGTCATATTTTTCTTCTTTCTGTGATAAGAAAACCATTGACTTTACAGCTTCCCTGCCAATCCCATCTTATTTGATACTTCTGTTCTGCTAACATTTCAGATCTGTTAGAGGCTTTTAGACACCAAGTGCATGTGCAATAATGAAGTTTTATCCACACAGCAACTGCGGATCAGGTGAAGCATGGGATTTTATACAGTACTCTGGTGTCCAGGTAATTCCAGCTTAAGTCAGATTTCAATGTCTGATCTCTCTTCATGTGAGCTACAAACTCAATCCCACAGTGATAAAAAAAAATATTAAACATATCACATCAACATCTGAGAGTGACTAAAATATCAGGTGTTCAAAAAGATCCCACAAAGTATTTCACAAATTATACATTTCTCCTGTCAAAGTACAGATAGTGTCTTAATTGTTATTATGCCATGCAAACAGAGGTAAGGTAGTTTGGTCTGAAAATCAAAACCAAAATGCTTCCAAATTCGAGTTCCTTGAAATACAACAAAACACTAGGAGGTGGATCATCAGCACAGAGAGACTCTGGAACTTGATTCTTTGTCATCACTCAGTAATACCATTATTCTCATCTCATATTGATTCTTTGTGCTGGAATATTTTGATGAGAGAAGAAATTAGATCATTGGTTTGTTGAGAGGGATAAAAAGGCAGAATGTCAACAATTTGTGCCACTCTGGTCTGGGATGCTGGATCTATTATCTTCCTCCTCACTCCGCTCTAGTATCTTTTCTACTAATCTTGGCTAATAGAAAGTTATGTTAAGCTTTGCTGGTTGTTTTGTTTGTCTGTTTGGGAAAGCAGAGGGAGAAAGAGAGGGTAGCTTTGAGCCCTCCTGGGCAGTTTCCTTTGTCTGGAAGGGAGTCTGGATCTCTGTTTCGTTTCTAATTTGCATATAATTGTAAATATATTGTGTATATATGCTTGTAAATTTTGCTTTGCTGTAAATACAGTTTCATCTTACTGAGCGAGTCTGGTAAATTCCAATTGTGGGGGGAGAAGATCTTAAGCCACCACATTCTTTTATAAAGTCACATGCTCCCAGACAACACAACTGGTAGCATGAACAGACTAATTTCTTGAATATGCTGACTGATAGCACATCTCAAAAAAGCTGTGACAGATTTAGTTGTGGGAATTTCTAAAGAACATTGCCTCACGTAAAGACTTCATCAGTCTTTTAAAAGATAACATTCATGTTACTCAATGCAGATGAAAATAAAAGAGACTGAGTAGCTTATGTAAGATGAATCCTTCACAAAGATAAAATGTATAGCCAAAATAGCTGATAAGGGTTTTGTTTGGTTGGTGTTTTTTTTTCCTGAAGTGCTTCAGCTGCAATTAGAATACCAAAATAATAAATATTTAAAACTGTTTACTAACCTGTGACTAAAATAAGCCAATGAATATCCTCATACAAGTCATCAAGCACTTTATTGTCAATTGAGCCTGATGTGGGTGAGGCAAGTAACTGCTGCTGATGTCTTTGCAACTGACCATGGAGCCTTGTCACTCGGTCTTCTAATAAACTGTGGATGAATAACAATGAAGTAACTTCACTAACTTTAAATTGTTTCAGTAAGGTCAGGCTTTTAACGGCTTGCATTCATAGAAACAACCAGGTTGGAAGAGACCTCCAAGATCATCCAGGCCCACTTATCACCCAGCCCAATCCAATCAACTAGAGCATGGCACATGACTATTTCTTCATACCTTGTAAGAAGAGGTATACAGTGTTCCGCAGCAATTCTCCCCAGCATGCCTACACTGGCCAGCTGGTCACAGAACTGGTCTCTGTCATCTTCCTGCAGCTCACTTATTTCCTCCTCTTCCCGAGAGGCCACACCATTGGCAGTCTTTGGTTATTTCAACAAAATCAGAAGCAATCAATTAGTGTTACTAAATTTTATCATCATGGCAATTTTCTACATTACTTCTCTTTCAATGTGTTTTCATGGATGAAGAAAGGACTTGTACTAAATTAGACACAGAGGAGTAAACATGGCTTCATACTGTTTTAAAATCCACATTTCACAAGACTGACTAGCTAAATGCCACATTCAGTTAACTGTACATTTGCCATCATTACAGTAGCGCTCTCAAGTCAAAAGATTCACTGTTTGTGGAAAAGAGTTAAGGGTAAGTCAATATTTGTTATTAATAAGATAAGCACAGGCTGAACAATAGCAGAACAGCTTCTTTATAGCACAGAGTACTGTAAATCAACTTTGTTCAAGCTTCTTCTGCTAGAAAAATAATGGCACTGAATGATTAGCTCACAGAAATGGTCTGCAAACCCAGTGGTCAGAAGATTGCTAAAGTATATTTGCATTTCAAATCCAATACATAACACACCAAGAACCATTTTAAGTACTGGAACTTCTGTGACTAACAGAATGGGGAAAGGAAAGACACTGTTTTCAAATGTCTGAGTTCATACATAAACCACAAAATAGAGAGTGGTTTTCATTATGAAATTAAAGTAGTCTCATTAAGGATTCTCCTTAATCCATTGTTTGAGGAGAAGAGGCTTAAAAAAGTAAATGCTATGGCCTCAGGAAGCCACAAGAGTAATAATAATAACCATCACATTATCACAGTATCACCAAGGTTGGAAGAGACTTCATAGATCATCAAGTCCAACCATAATAATAGTCTCAGTTTTATTTTTTGCTGATGCAGAAGTTGCACTATTTGATTTCTCAAAGCTTATCTGGGCTGCATTATAAAACTCTTTAAATAATCAGACCCTATTCCTTGAAGAGCTAAACAATGATATGCAGGAACCAAGTATCAATGCTAAAAATGTTTCTAAAAAATATTTCAGAGAACTATAAAATTTACAGAAGTAAAATACAAATGACAGACTATGAGTCTGCTTTACTTCTACAAAGGCTCTGTATATCCAAATCCACACACAATTCCTAATCCAAAGTGCCTTTAACCCATCTTTTCTTTATGTAACCCAGCAAATCATTCTCTTTCGCAACTTCAAAGTTGCAGCTGTTTACTGAAGGATGAGCCTCTGTTCTCAAAGAAGAGACTGAAAGTTCTTGTTACTGCTTTGATATTGAACAAGAAGCATTCTGAAACGCCAGCTGTGGCTTTTAAAGGGTTACCCATGGGATAAATGACTTATCTCACAGAATGACATGAATTAACCTGTGCACACAAGTTATGTCAGGACTGTCTGATATGAATTCAAAGTTCTCCTGTGAAATATTTCTCTTTTGGTCCTGTTATTACCATCTGTTGCATACTGAGATATTAGAATTAAGTTTTATATCGTGCTTTTCAGAACGAAGCATCTTGGAGACCTCTGAACAACATCATACTTAAGTGATTTTATGCAGTTATTGAATTGAATCTATGCAATAATTAATCCACTGAACAACTGCATTCCACTTTCTGTCTGAGAATCTAATTAGTTAAGATTCACATTCCTGGCAGAGATTAATCTGCTTGCTTTGTCAATGGTTCGTGAGATACATGAGGTACTTCCAGGTTTTCTCCAGAACCTTAGAAATTCAATTGGAAACTCATTTTAATGAAAAGAACCATGTAACAGCAAGTTTCTTCTAGCCTGAGCACAGTCATCCTACTTTTTTTTCAGTTATTCATGCATGCCAATTATATTTTGTATTTGTAGATATATCTATTTGTTTTTATATATATAAATATATACACACACATATATATGTATTTTTTATATATATGTATTTATTTGTAGATATATATTTGTATTTTGAAGATAATGTATGGGAAGTAACAACCATGTATAAAAGGCTTCTTATTTCCATTAGGGATCTTAACTGGGACACTAGTCTAGAGAAGAGTGGTCAAAAGTTTAGTCATTCTATCTGGGAAGAATAGTAAGATGCATGTTGATTTGAGGAACAAGTTTATTTTTTTTCTAATAAAAAAAAAAATCACCTTTGAATTCCTTTATTTCCTCTTCAGAATAAGAGAGACCGACTGGAAAATTACCACTAAGTTACAAATTCAGTGATTTTTTTTCATTTCCAAAGTCAGAAATAGGAATTCTATACTAGATCCCTTGAGCTACATATAGTACAAACTAAGACATGGGCTAGTTACTATATATCCTCATCAAGAACTGTTAGAATGAGAGCTTACCAAATTCCTTGTGCCATCAGGAGCAGCTAGATGGCACTGAATGTAGGAATTAAAGACCTGAACAGCATGTTGGGTAAAGAAACCTTTATGGAAATGTTTGTCATCTTGTACCAAAGTGAGCCAAGATTCCAACAACTTATCATATGCTTCCATATATACCATGTCATCTTTGTCAAGCTGTAAGAGATAAAAGAAACAAAACAAAAATTGTATTCCAATGAAACCAGAGGAACATACTTATGTTATTATTTAACAGATGTCCTTCTTATGTTGACATAATTAAAAACAGTGCCAAAAGACACGTCTAAGGTTAACCAAGAAAATACCAGAATGAACTGAAGCAATACATTGAGAAAAATCAGTCCAGCTTTCATGCTTCCTAAGCTTTAAGAAACTATCATTGTGTTTTGCTATTTCTCTTCATCTGATGTTCAAACTGAAAACAGTCCCAAACTAAGCCTTTAATGCATAATTACCTAAATACAGGAGTTACTGAGATTTTACCCCAAAGATGCCAAGCAACCCAGCTCATACTAGTAACACAGAATTCAGCCAGTTCTTTTTAACTAGGAAAATATGGAATATGTGCATAGAGTTACATACGTTCAACTATTCCTTTTTAACTAGGAAAAACCAGAATATGTGCATAGAGTCACATGCATTGAACTATTCCTGAAATAGAGAGAAGAGATAATGATTCCAGATGAAATCACTGTAAGACTGCAATTGTTCAAGAAACCTTACTACAGGCAGCCTGTCTTGATGACACATAACTTATCATTCAAAGAACAAAAAAATCATTCTTCCACAGAACATGCCTGCACCTCTGACTGTTAAGTGTATTTTATCTGATGCTTCACGGTTTTAATTATTCATGTGTGTTTCTACATAATACATGAGTTGCAAAAGGAAAGCATCTATCTGAAAAACAAAGTTCTGGATTACAGGCAAACTCAACAACTCAAACAGCAAAGAGGCTGTTTCTATTTAAAAGTATTTTTAATGTACCTATCAACTTTTTTATTTGATGAAGAAATTGAACTTTAGTAATAGATCTGACTTCAGCTACCTGAAGTGTTGACTGCACTGACTGATAAACTTCCTGCTTGAGAAGGACATTCCTGTTCTCTACAAAAATTTTCTCAAGTGTTAACCAACAGGATTGCTCACAAAAATTATGTTGAGATAGCAAACACAGTAAAATGATTTCTTGATGAAGTAAAGTGATATTAAGGCCTTAATCATGCTCCAGAGAGAAGAATTTCTGAGTTTGAGTGAAGTGACAAACATGTCTGGATGAAGAGGCAAGGAAAAGAAAACACTGGCTGGATGACTAAGTGTAAAAACTGATATCCCATTGAGCACACTTCAGAATAGCTTCACAGCATCATTTTTTAACTGCAAAATGGTCATATTGACAGAGAACAAATATGTGACATACTGATCGAAGTGTGAGAAGAAAAGCTGATGACAAGGAGAGAGGCAAGATTGTATTCAACCGCAACATAAGCCTCAAATTTAGGACGGACATCAGAACTTCTTAAAACTCAGCCAAAGACATCCAAATTCAAACAGTGATTCAACACTGAAATATTTTGACATGTATGTAATATATTTACATATCCAAATTACTTAAAAGCTTTTAATAATTTCTAAGAATCCAGAACATAAGCCAATAAACAGACAGGCCTTCTAAATGAATAACAAAAGAATTCAGATCTATCCAATTTATTTGAAAACGTAATAAAGAAGTCAATGCCATGGAAAAAAAAAGAATCAAGCAGAACAAGTTTTTAACACTTTGCGGTACTCTGACAAGGAAGGTAAGATTAATAAGTGCCTCCATAAAGTATGTGCTCAAATACAAGTAAGTTTACCCATATTCAACAAATTTGGTCACAAATGAACCTTCCCAAAACATTCTCAATCTTTTTTTTCAGGTTAGCTATAGCTGTGCTAAGATGCCATAGAGGTAAACAAAATGGCACGCTGCAGACTGGGAAGCTGAATCACTGTGATGGATACATGAGAAGCAATGACAAGACCCAGATCTTCAGCAAAGGTAAGATACAACTAGTAAGGTGAAAACACAGATGCTCAATTTCTCTAGCATAGGAAATTAAAAGAAATTTGACACTTCTTCCTTCATGGCCTACTGACTCTTTGGAGAAAGAACACTTTTAAAACTTGTCAGGCGGCCACAAACTGGAAGAAGTTGGAAGCAGAACAGAGAGGACCGAATTCGGAACGATCCCTTTCAGAATGGTATTTAAAAAAAAGGAACAGTGCATTAAGGACAATTTTGTGGAAAAGAAGCCTTTGGTATAGTTTCTATTTGACTTTCATCCAACACCTGTTCATACTCTTCACTAATTCAGATGGATTTCTACTTCTCCATAAGCTCCAAGCGTCAAGCAAGGCAAAGCATAGCTGTGGACAAGCAACTTCTCTCATATCCAGTGCTGCTTATAGAAGACATTACTGGTTCAGTTTGCACCACAAACTAGACCTCAGCACTGCTGAACCTTACTGCCCTCCACTAGTGTAGCTGTTCAGGCAAATGTTTCAACTTTCACAACCCCAACAGGCAGGTTAATGCAAACAGCGTTTGAACATGCCGTATGGACTGTGGGTTTCTCCCCTTTGGTTGAAAAATCAGTGTTAACTGCTTTAAAGGGTTTGTGTATCATGGTTCAGAACCTCCCAGTTTTGACAGCTTCCCATAACCAGGTCTTCAGCTAAGCTGATTCGTTGCCCCTTACAGGCTTTTTGCACTGTTCACATGACATTCTGATGGGAAAAACCTTTTCTGACCAGTTAATCTTCAGGGGTATGTCTGCCTGCATTCTGTTGCACCTCAGATTTCCTAACAGACAAATTGTTTTGAACAGCATCATGTTGAGCACTCTCTTCATTAAACATGGTTGCATATTCTAGCTCCCAAGTAATAAAAAGCTCACTGAGGAGACAACACCCCTTTAGTCCCTTTAAATACCAAGTGTGCATGTTTTTTCTCCATCTTTTCTATAAAGACTTGAGGAGCACTCCTAAACGTAAGCATAAGAACCTATGTTCACTACGAGATAGAAAATACTACCAGAAAAACTCAAAAGCCAGGCAAGTTTTAACCAAAAAGGTTTAGAAAGTAGTTGTATTTTGGATTCTAATTTAATCACCTTTTTTTTGAACAAGACATGAGCACATTTGAAAGTTCAAATGAGTGTTTGGGCAGATGTAATATATTTTTATCCTTGTATCAAAGACGTGATCTAATGCTCTGCAAAGAATACTAATTAACACATCCACGATCTCCAGTAAAGAAACACATCCATCAACTTTGTAATTAAGTACCCTTATAATTATTTTCAGCTCAGGCTGAAATAAGAGTTTCATTTTAAATCAGTAGCTACTGCACATGAATAGCTCAAGTGCAAGATTATTCACCTTAATTTTTATGGTCTTCTTTCCTTAAATTAGGTGTCCTTAGGTTGCTTTATTTTTAATGCATTTTTAAGAAGTATATGACTTAGACTGGCCTAAGTGCTTTTTAATATTACAACTAAAGTTTGAAAGTAGTAAACACAGAGGAAAAAAAAAATCCTTCAAATTCCTGTGCTAGATTTGCACACAGAATTAGCATTTGAACGGTGTCAGAAATGACGGCACAATTTGAACAGTTTAGAAGTATGGGATTAACAACAGATACGTTCACTTAAATCACAAGTTCCTGAGTCATAACTCTTGACAGAAGTTAAGATTCAGTCTGTCCATATACTCATGTAGTCATTTGAGCTTACAGAACTAGAGCTTGTTTGTTATCTAAAACAATTTCCAGAGAAATCCTACAAAAGCAAGTCAGCAATATTTAAAGACCTCAATATTTTTAAATTGATGCATTCTTTTAACAATTAGAATATGAGACAAGTGCTTTAAATGAAAACAAAGTCTAGAACATACACAATGTACAATTATTTTGTTTTGTTCGAAACCAAACTTTCTCAGATGTGAAATACCTTGAACAAAACCATGGAATTCACAACAACTACTAACGAAACAGTTAAATTCTCATGTCAAGATTATCACAAATAGAAACAAAAAAAGCCTACCTACTATTTGAGAGCAGATACTTACCACTTCTTCCAAGGCAGCACTTCTTCCAAAAGAACATGTGAGATGTGCAAGGCAGTTAACAAACGAAGAGAAAAGTTCATTCGGAATGGCAGTTAGAATATTGCGAGGAAATACGGTTATCAGGTTGCTGATAATACTGGAAATTCCCACTGCTTCAGAGTCTTCTATTTCAATTCTATCGATAGAAACAGCAGTCAAGTTTTTGCCACTAAAAAACACTTCAAGTGAATTGCTTTTGTTGATCCATCTTATATCAATAAACCTATTTCATATTACTTAAGCATCTGCTACTTTAAGCTGCCTGTTCTTAACTTTACTAATCCAACAGTAAATACAAACTGCCTAGAAATAAGCAAGCTGTACCATTTCTCCACACAGACACACTACAGTAAAGTAATGAAGATTTAAAAGTGCCATTTAAATGTAGAGATCAGACATACATACCCATTGATAGTATTCAGTAATCCCTCAATGAAGTGTGCCAGGTAATCAACTTGTGAACCTTCATCAGGAAAGACTGGCCCGTGCAAAGATGCCAGCTGTGCCAGACACTGTAATGAATCTTGGGCCATATCTGTGTCTTCTCTGATTTTTCGATGTACCTTTCAGGAAGTGAGATAGTTAATAATACATGGAAAATAGGGTGTTCTTACAACAGTCACATGGCTCTCAATCCAAAAGAGCACACACTGAAAAAAGCCTACTGTAACTTCCATTCAGTCTGAAACATAAGGGTTTCTACAACTCTCTAAACCACCGTAAATGTCAAGATCATGACTCGGCTCACAAAACTGTAAGCCTTAAATTAGCCCACTGAAACTAACTTTTAGTTAAGTCTCACCTACATGTTGAAAATTGAACTGTCTACCGAATGTTATGTCTTAAAGAGAGAAACAGATGCCAGCCAGTCAGACATACTGCTCCTTCTAAAAACAGCAATAATGACAGTCATCTCTATTATGCTAACTATGCCTAGGCTACAGTCTTGCTAAAGTTAGTCAACAAGTTCAATCAAGATTATATAGATGCTTCTTTAGCAGAGGTAAACACTGAAGACATAAAAAAAAAAAGAATGCATCACTTCCTTGGCAACACCCTTACATTATAAAAGGCCAACAGTAATCTTCCCACATTTCTGTGAGCTGTTATGTCATTACTTCTGCTGGTGAGAACTTCTAGATTCAAATATTTCAGTAATCCTATCCTCACGTACTTATTTTCTTTGTCAAGTGTAGATATAGAGAATTTTCTTAGGCTGATGCCTCCTGTTTTTTTCCACATAAGATTTACTGAATAATTATAGGTCAGCTTTTTCTCCCAGAAGCAAATTGGTTAAAAATATTTCAGCAGTCTTATATGTAAAAGTACAGTTAAAGCACTAACCACTTCTCTGTAGCATTACCGTTGCAACTTCACCCAACTCATAACTGGTTGGGTAATCTTTGAAAGACCGAACTAGCAGGAGAAACAAATCCTGCAACAGAAATACCCCTTCTAATACACAGCCCACACTAGGCTGAGATTAGAACTGAAGGCTCTCTCTAACATGGCTGTCCTGCCAACTTCTGCAAGGTTATTAACATTTCTCTGATCAGATAAATGAAATTACTACCATTCACTTACATTCCTTTGAATAGCAAACTAATACTACAAGCGCCAACCACTGCAAATCAGCAATCTAAAACCAAACCTAACAGCGTACTGCCCTGGTGTGCATCACTGAAAAATCATCAAATGCAGGCAAGTTTTGGTTACTATTTAGTAAAACACTCATGCATTAAAATAATTCTGCATGTCATTCTAAACATTATTCTTATCACAAGTAATTGTAAACCAACCAAAGAAACAGATACCTATCTCTGACAGCTTCATACTATTAAACAAGGAAGGGTTAATATGTAAGCCAAAAAGTTATTTGCATGTGGAGGTTCACAGCTGACAGTAGCAACTGTCTGGATAGTCTAGACAGCTGTTCAGATTGTGTGTAGTTGCTAAGGGTTCTGCCAATTATTTTTTTTCACCTTTTCAAAACTGCTGGAACAGATGAACTTGCAGTTAAAAAAAGAAGAAAAAAAACTAATAAAAAAAAAAATCCTACAAAGTAAGGACATGTACCCAGACACGTATCAGACAACTCTCCAGCAGCACTGGAGAATTACATTTACTTTATCTAATAAGAACTTTGTCCAAGTTTTGAGCACATTACTTCTCTGCTTTGCAAAAATGAAAATAGCCTGTGACCGCTGAATTCTCCACCCTGAGAGGTAACAGAAGATAAAATAGCATAGTAAATGAATTTACAAGCCAGTATGTGCTGCTGCTGCAGCAGCTCCTAGCTGAGCAACAACTACCAACAACTCCCAGCAGTTGCAGAATAAAAATAATATTACTTCTACCCAGTTCTATTACTATGGGTTAAATTACAGAGATTAAGTATTATACTCCCCTCTCCTAGTTTCGCATCTTCTCTATCCGTCCTAACTTAATCTATTTTAACTTGTCTGGATTTACTTTCTGCTGAGGAAGGAGAGGTAGAATTCCATATGCTGAAACTGGCTAGAAAACTGCAACTACATTACTTATTTTCAGCTGTTCAGTTGCACAAATGCTTCAAGATCAGTAAGCACACACTGTTCATTTGATCTTAGAGAGCTGTTACACCTTATCTAACACATATACTCTACTACTGCTAATCAAGATTGGATTTGTTTAGAGATTACATGTCCAGAAGTATTTAATGTACAAAAGTTTAGATAGTTATACACCTTTTTCTTCTTAATGGCCATCAATTTAAAACAATTTATAGGCAAAATACATGTTTGGTAACCTAGGAAAAACACAATACTTCTGTTTGCTCTGATAAGCAAGCTGAAGTTAACAGAATCAAGTCCTACCTGATGCAAAAGGAAGAGTCCAACAATACAGTTACAGAACAGGAAGAAGCTGCTTTCTCTGTGGTCAGGACTATGAAAGTTGAAGAAAGAAACTTACTGTAAAGAAAAGCTCCATAACTCTGCTGTCCAGGAGGGTCTCACGCCAGGATTCTGTTGGCTTTAGCATCACATTTTGTGAGGATTCAAACATAGCTATATAATGTCTGCCCAGTTATCTGGTGTCAAGGTCAACAATAACATTCCTACTTGGCTTTAAAAAAAATCCTAGATACAACAGGATCCATTCAGAAAGAATGTAATGGAAACAAACTTTAAGCCTCTTCACATACACAGCATAATTCATGCATGAGGCCAAGGAATAAAAGGTATTAAGTATTGAAAAAAAGAATGCTCCAGGAATGTTAGATAACAGTTTGATCATAATTATGAGACATACCATAGTGATACGATCACTTTGATAACCAGAGTGTCTAATGTGACACAGCGAGAAGGGAAAAAAGCAACCGCAATTAACAGGTGTTAAAATTTATGTAAAATAGGAAATCATTTTCTAAAAAATTTTCCTGGCAGCTTTTAAAAAGGCCTTGAGAGCTAAAGATAGCTCACTGAAACCTATATCCTGTTTTTCTAAATAGCCAAATATGTATCATAGAATGCAGATATGCTTGCCCTGCATTAATCTACATTTTTAATCACACTTTGAAGAACAAAATGTAAGGCACCACAAGGCATTGTCGTCTTAAACATGCTTGTAAGAGACACACACGAAATATGTGCACACCACGAAGCCACAATTTTGCTACACTAATTTCAGTTCTTGCCATGGGTTTTGGCATAACTTCATTTATACAACTCTGCAAATGCTCTAGTACAGAAAAAAGCGACATTAGCAAAAACATTCAAACAAGTAGGTTACATCCCTGGTCAGTTTGATCACACATATTAAAGGTTCTTGAAAGGGCTTCCTTCTGAGATACCTTTCAACAGGACTAAAACTGCTTTAATTCATCCACTTACATTTTTATTTGTCATTTTAAAATCCTTTATTATCCTCTCTGATCCTTTTTCTAACTCAACCATGAGTATAAGCAACAGCATGCTCATCTGCATGTAATTTACTCATTGGTAATGAACTGTTTACTTTTTGTACTGTAAGCTATCAGGTATTATAAAATATGTGTATCAAAAATTATTTGTCTGTCTAGAAGAAAATAAATGCCACACTGGTATCATTAAAAAAAAAAACCAGAAGTCTTAACTTTTGATAGGTTTTAAGAGAACTACATATGCAGCAAATGCTTATCTTAATATGAAGAATTATGGCACAGTGCAGGATGCACAATTTTAATTTATTTACACTTGTCCCCTCTGGTCTGCCAAAATCAGAATATCCTAACAACACTGTGCAGAACCACATTCCAAAAAAAGCAGTTTTTTCCATGGCACAGAACCAAGTGGACCTTCACTGAGAGTATGTGTCCAGAACTGTTGTCAGAGCTTTATAACGCCTAAGAACAATCAGGGATTTTCACATTAGTGCAAAACAAAACCAGTTTCACCATTTTCAAAATTATCAGTGTGCAATGAACCATACCAGATCTGCACTATTTCAGAGTGAAACATTAAAAATCACAGAATGGTATATTTAACTTCCACTTAAAATATAGTTGCCATTAAAGTGATCAAAAAAGCTTCAGTTCACTTAGAGAAAGGAGGAAAAAAGATAAAAAAGAAAAAAAAAAGTTTTTAAAAGGCATGACATTATCATAAGCAAACCTTTTTTTAAAGAGTAGTATTACAAATTGAAAGTAATTTTATCTGGGAAATTAAGTTCATTTTTTTAACTCTTTTCATTTGCAATGTTTTAGGGAAAAAAAACTGTTTACTGGCAAGAGTGTCCTGTGCTGTAACTCCCCAATAAATGATTGGCTTGGAAATGCATCAATATCAAAAGATGATCATGGACATGTTATCAGCCTCTGCCAATCAGTTTGGTCTTCACTAAGCTGTGTCTACAGAGAGGACCAACTACACAACACTTTTCACGTGGAATGAAAGAAAATCTCATTTGTTCTTGCTATTTAAACAAGCCTCAGTATTTAGCTCTCTATCTTACTGTTTTTAGTACTGTCTCTCATGCCAATGGACTGATAACACAATTGACAACAGCACATTTGTGGGGAAAATATCTGTTCAATGAACAATACAAATTATGGCTGCATTTATCACAGAGATCTTACACTCATTTCTCTTCACCTACTAGATGTGCAAACATTACCATATGTTGGCTGTGGAGATGCTTGCTGCCACAAAACACCTAAACCTATTCCATGCTATGGCTCAGCTGTATTAGCAGTGGTACAGATAAGCTATATCATTAAAAAAATTGCACTGAATTACTTAGTACATGGGTACACAGAAGATAAATGCAGTATTTATCATCAGAAATTAATATAATTCTCAATACCTATGAGGAAACAAAAAGCACAGAACTAGCACAACCTTTTTTTTGTAAGGTTATACTATAGACATAAGCATCTATCAGTCTGCTATGATATTCTGGAGGATTTGGTGAGGAGGTTGCTTGATTCTTCTAATGAAAAACAATTGTAAACCTCTTTTAGTAATAAATAAAAATGTTTGCAATGTTCCCAGTTCTATTGAGGAATGAGCAACTTTCACCACAGTTTGCTTTGAATGACATGGAAATTCAGGGCAGGGAACAGCTACCAGAAGCACGCCAACGCTTCACCCAGTTCACAAGACTTAGGACACTGATTCTTATAGACATTAGGAATTTCTGCCTGAATTGGAACAGATTATTCAATAGCATGTACCAAGCATAAGAATGTAACTGGACATCTTTGTGTTTGATAAGGCTCCTATGCATAATAATTAATGCCTGAAGAGGACAAGATCATAATCTTCAAGACAGATTTTCTTTTACTTTGCTTAAATTTATGTATGCAGGCATTAGTGTCATACTTGAGTTTGTTTCATAAGATGGAGAAATAAGCATGATCTGTTTAAAGTTACAAATTTATAATTTAAAAATTGTAATTTGGAAAAAAAACCCTTGAGTTTTATATGCTTCTTGGAGAAATGTATTAAAATAAATAAAAGATAAACAAATGCGTAGTTTCCCTTCCACTCTGTCTCTCTTCCAGGAAGAAACCAACAGGTGAAGATGAATATCAAAATTATTTATACCTTAAGGCAGCCACAAGGGATTATAACTTCACTTCAGGATCTTCCACAAATTCCAGTATCTGAGAATGGACCCCATTTTTCCTAAGAGAAGCAATGCTTGCCTGTCCACGATGCAGTGAATTAGTAACTCAAAAATTGACACTGAGATTTCTTCTGACAGACCTCCATTCACTGATTCCTCCACAGGAGGGAAGAACTCAGAAATGGAGAGAAAACTCTTGAAGTGCTGAGGCCAAGGCCCAAATATCTTTCTTAAAAGTTATTGTAATTATTTTACCCTTTGTTATTTGGAACATTCTTCTAGGGCTTTGTGTCAGACTTTGACTTGTATTTTCAAGTGACAAAATACATTGCAAAGGTAACTTGCTTGGAAATCTATCTGCCATTCAGTGTTAAAATGCCAACATACTGATTTTTCCATCCCAGAGCATTCTATGATTGTATGATTCATTCTATTTGTATTTTTAAGACCTCCTTGAGCTCGCTAGCTAGTCACCCAAGCACATGGGATCAGCCTAGGAGCAACTGCCTAAAAAACTGATGCAGAGGCTTGCTGCCCCCTATGGAGAAACGCTTCACAAGTCTTTACGTAACCTAAACTGCTCAGCAAACACAGCCAGGATTCAGGAGAAGGAATATATGCTTAAATATTTAATCATTAAACCTAAGTATTCCTAACTGTCTGGAGACTGAAACAACTACTTTGTGTTGGTGACACAGAACTCAGATTGTAGCAACAGGAAGTGTGGGAACACCAACGCTAATTTTAAAGCTGGCCAATTCTGGAGCCATCTGCGGTGTAGCCATGACAGTACCAAGTCTCATGTTCACCACCCAAGTGGATTCTTCAGCTTCTACTACGTTTATCACAGTATCACAGTATCATCAGGGTTGGAAGAGACCTCACAGATCATCAAGTCCAACCCTTTACCACAGAGCTCAAGGCTAGACCATGGCACCAAGTGCCACGTCCAACCTTGCCTTGAACTGCCCCAGGGACGGCGACTCGACCTCCCCAGGCAGCCCATTCCAGTGTCCAATGACTCTCTCAGTGAAGATAAGGTTATACAGCTAATAGAATGCAACCTAATTACTTTAAGCCTAACTTACACTTAAAGAACCTATGCAAAAGTGACTGTCATGCAGATGCAGCTCATCAGTCACACCTTTCCACTACATGCTGGCTGCCCTCTAAGAACCTGATGAGAAAAATCACTGCAAAACTTGCAGTGGGGCGAGACAGCAGAAAAGAAAACAAACAAACAGATCTGTGTAATTTATCAGTTCACCTCCATAAAAATGGTCATATTGATCTCTTTTCCTCTTCTGATATTAATGCTTTTAAGATGTTCTTATATTGCAAACTGATTTAAGAATTTATTTGGGAAAACACAAAGGATGAAGCACTAATTGTTAAAATGTTCCATATCAATACAAAGATGTTTAAGTGCAATTATGAGCCAATTTAGATTATTTGTTCTTTGTTTTGTCCAACTTTGTCTTTAAAAGTTGCCAGAAAGGATTGTCAAGAAAAGACATAGTACCCTCAAAATAATTTCTCAACATCAGGGATTTCAAAGTCAGGTTAGTTTTCAACTAAGAGTAAAATAAAAAAAAATAAAGTATCTGATTAAGGTAAATTGCAGCTCTCCTTTGCTCTTTTTTAAACACAGCTCTTTCTGTTACACCAAATTTTTCTTTATGTTCCAAGAAAATATCCAGGATAGTAACCCCAGCCCTTCATCTTCCAGGTGAAACAGACCATTGTATTAAACTTGGGATATAAAACCAGACTGCTAACAAACACTAGGCCCAAGAGAAATAGTCTTGCTGCAGAAGAAAATCTGTGTTGTCACTCTTCAGTTCAATCATTTCTGCAGCTGAGCAACAAAGCAAACTAGGCACATCAACCTGCTGAAAACAAACCAACCATCCAAGAAAACCTCCAAAACTCCAAACAAATGAAACCAAAACAAACCCCCCAAAAAAAAATATTCCAGGAAGGTAGTTCCCTGACAGTATTATGCCAGGTGCTATGCCAGGATGGGTATTCAGTGACAATGCCAACTTCAATCATTCCCCAAAACAAACCTCAAGCACTCTGGAGCATTCAGTGTTTTTCATGTATTTCCATGATGCATAACAGATGGGTTGGAGCAGGTTCAAATCTTGAAAGTCTGCAAATGCTATGGTTCATATGATCTCCCCAGAAGATGTCTCATTCTGGCTTGAGACTTAAAAGAGATTTTGTAAAAGAGATATGAAGATTTTTGTTCCTTTAACTGTGTGGCCAAGGAATATACACACTTTAAATAGAACCCATGTATGCAGATCAGACAAAAGCTTCCATCAGTTCATATAGTTGCCATTAGACCACGAATTTCATTAGGACAGCAAAGATGCACGTTAATGGGGTGCCTCCCACTAGGCTTATGTAAATTGTATTCTATAAGACCTATTCTACATCTGGAGTGTTGTGTCCAGTTCTGGGCCCCCCAGCTCAAGGACAGGGAGCTGCTTGAGGGAGTCAAACACAGAGCCACAAAAACGATTAAGGAAGTTGAACATCTTCCTTACGAGAGACTGAGGGAGCTGGGGCTTTTAAGCTTAGAGAGGAGACTAAGGGGGGGACCTCTCTAATGTTTATAAATATGTAAGGGGTGAGCACCAGGAGTATGGAGCCAGCCACTTCTTGGTGATGCCCAGTGACAGAACAAGGGGCAATAGGTGAAAGTTCAGGCATAGGAGGTTCCATATGAACCTGAGGAAGAATTTTTTCACTGTGAGGGTGACAAAATACTGGAATCAGCTGCCCAGGGAGGCTGTTGAGTCTCCCTCTCTGGAGATACTCAAGAACTGTCTGGATGTGTTCCAGTGTGATCTGCTCTAGGTGATCCTGCTCCAGCAGAGGGGCTGGACCAGATGATCTTTCAAAGTCCCTTCCAGTCTGACATTCTATGACATACATTCACTTGAAATTTTGCCAGCTTGTCTCCATGACAAATGGAGGCACCAAATCCAATACCAGAACTACAGCTGAAGTTTATCCTTATTCACATAGTATAGCCCTTACACTGATGGATAAGGGATAAGTAGTTCCATTACAGGTCCTAATGTCACTTAACATGTATATTTTTGTAGGAGGGAGACAGATAGGTTAAAATCTAATGTTCTAAAAACTTTTGCATTTGAGGACATTCATTTGAAGTCCACAAGAATGCATCTGTGAAGAACAGATATATCTCAAAGTCAAATAGTGAGACACATCTCTGGAGGTAAAGGAATATTAATTATATCTTGACTCCACAGGACAACCATGTATGACCGTGTTAAGGTGTCTCGAAGCCCAGCAATATCCAGCTCCTTAACCAGAGACTTTGGATGCTAACAGTGTACTAGGAGGCATTCTTGTAAAGGAGATGGCTATATTTCTTAGTATGGATCATCTGCACTTTAATTAATCAAAGCATTCATTTAAGTAAAAATGCAGTTAAAGCTAGCTCTGTTCGAGTAAACAATTTTTGACAGTGCTGTAACAGCTCTAAAAAAACAAACAAACCAACATACCACATCAGACTACCATATGTTCCTGCTGCAAAATAGGCATCCTATGTTACTGTCACTTCCAACAATACTGCAAAAAACTCTGAAGCATCTGCAAACACCAGGTGAACCAATACACTGAGGCAGCAAATGAAAATGACAATAAATGATTGCCTGTCTGTTAAAACATGAAATGGAGGAAACCACATGACTGAAAGGTAGCCTCCTAGGCCATTATGCCTTGCCCTTATTGCAGTATTGCATTCTAAGACACTGAAAAATACTGAGTTCCAACCTCAAAGTAGGTAGATCCCAGCCTCTCTTTTTCCTTTACTCCAATGAGGTGGCTATTCCAGAATGCATCTTTCATGCTAACAATAGACAATACGTAACTACTACAACTTCTCTGTTATGACTGGTGGCAGCACTCTCCATGACTGCATTTAGCAATGCAACACATGCTAATTTATCCTGTAACAATACAAGAACACTTGTGAAGTGATAACATCTTGATGCAATCCCAAGCTTACTACAGATTATATACAGTTACTGCAAATTATTGCAGGGAATACTGAGAATCAATACTATGTTGCCTGGGGAAATATCAGCTAAAAGAAAAAAATGTATGTATCTGTGGATACAATGGATTGTTTTACTCAAGCCTCAAGTACTTCAGCATATGTACTGTCAAGACTTGGAAAGAGGATAACAAAAGCATACCAGCTGATCAACCAACACAGCAATTTTTATGTTCTTTTGTAATGTGCTGCTATTAAAAACTGCAGCCAAATTAAGTTTCCCTGCCCCTAAGTTAACTATCAGTTACTTTTAAACCAGTCTTAAGGACTAGATTTATGCCACAATAAATTAACATGGTGCTGTGAACTGCAGCAGCTATTAAATCTTCATCAGCTAAACCCCACATTTCTCAAGGATGACTGAGGGCCAACTCCATCTTCTGTGTGAATACAGGTTGCTACATAGAGGAAGACCCAGACTAGTGTTGCAACTCTTAACAGAAAAATGAAATGTCCAGTGACAGAACACAAAAAAGTGGTATCAAGTGAAGCAGAATACAAAGACTTGAAATAGAGCCATCTAAGATCACTTGAGCTCGGACTAACGATCCACCCAGTCTCCAAAAGTGGTCAGGGATTGTCCAGCTGCAGTATCCAAAGTAGGCCAAGTAGCAGAAAACACTGTTTACCTTAAGCAGCAGTATGGCTTGCTCAGCTATTCCAATTAATGCTTATTTACTAGCAACTATAGACTAAATTACTTCACATTAAATAGAGATATAAATGAAAGTTGGAACTCCCAAGGCTCCCAGTCTTACTTGTACATGTCTAGCTTCATCTCTGCAGACCTTACCCCAGGCTAAAAATGCTCAGGAAGAACTAGAGGCTTCATTTATGCAACTGTAACAAGATAAGTATTTTGGAGTACAGACCAAGAGGAAAATTCAGAGGGAACCACTGCTGCAAAACTTAAGAGCATTTCCTCTCTAGTTAAGATTATAGCTCAGGGGGGAAAAAAGGGCATTCGCGCATTATTTGAACTCTTACAAATCCCAAATCCTCTTCTGAAAACTTTCATAAGATGCAGCAATTCAACTCCAGCCTGTCTTGTACACTACATTTCCCTCTGGATTCCTGCCAAATCACCTCAGTGATAAGAGTGGGATATTCACTTTTAATCCATGACACCTCTCCATGAAGACAATATAACTGGCATTCTGCTTTACAGATACAAACCAAAGAATATCCATTTTCAAATTATTTTCACTTTTGCTACCTGCTGCATAATAAACAGAATCAAAGACAGCAGACACTCACAGATACTGCCTTCTGACCACCAAACCAGGAAAGCAAAAATATCCTTTACAGCAGATTTGAAGGCAATGTCAAAATTCCTGTAGTATGTGTAACTTAGTAGCAACTTCACAAGGTTTTAAGAAAATAAGTTTTATAAAGCAGCTTAAAAAAATGGCTCTTGGAAAGTTTGCTGAACATCTTAATGAGTGTTCAGCTGTTAAGAGAGGCACTGTAATATTCTACTGCAAGTGCTATCTTAACTTTCCATTAAATGGAGAATGTGCTTGCTTATTTTTACAATAATTTTCTAGGCTCTTTTTTTGGGCTAGGAATGTTTTGTACTTTTTTCCTTCTCTCTCTAAGACTCTTTCTGATTCCTATGTCCTCCTCTACTTCCCATCTCCACTTTTCTCTTGACTTTCATATAGTACATAGAAGATGTCAAAATGGGAGCAATGTAAAAAGCAGATGCTGTATCTCCTCAGCTAGCAAATACTTTTTCTTCATATGAAACTATTACATGTTCTATAATTATGACCATGATCTCTTACAGAGAGTCAGTTGGCCACTTCCTTTCTTATATAAGGGGATATTTACCTACCTCCTTCTCTTCTCCAAGGAAGAAAAACAGGACAGATGGGACCTTCACATAAAAGTTCAACAGAACATATACTTCTTCACTTCATTTAGTTCTGCACAAAAGCAGCATATTACACTTCACTCCTCTGCACAGATTAGACAGATCATCAACCCATAACTGAAAGCTGCTCTGCTGAAATAGTTTTTGTCATATATAAAACACTTTACAGCTTAAATGAAGAGATTCTGTATGTAAGCATCTGTTAAGCTCGACAGGGATGACCAAGACCATTAACAGAAGAATAAAGGACCAAATATAAGGCTTATAAGTTTTACACTTTTCTTTCCTCAAACATTTTACTTATCACCTTGCAGAAGTGATCTAAGTCAACTGAAATAAAGGACCTGACATTCAAAGGATATAATTTGGAGGAAGGAAGTTCCAACTTAAGACTTGATTCGCTAGTGCAAGATAACGCTGAAATACTGAAGACATCTGAGCATTGAGGTTTTCACGTCTGCTGAATTCCTGAAGTACCTCTATTGTGAGCATGAAGATCTGCCGCAGGTCATCCTCCTACAGGCAGGACGAACACAATGTATTCATAGTCTCTAAGTCATTGATTGAAATGGTGATTAAAAAGAAGTACTTTTGTAAAGAGAAAGTAATTTTCCATTTTCATTTTTTTTTCATGAAATATTCTGAAGCTGTCAGTCAGAACCACTCTCTGCTTTTGCCAAAATTAATAGATTGTGTTTGCAAAGAATAAGAAAAAATATTCTCATAAACTCTACTAATTAAAAGAAAAACTTAACAATACATTTTTACAACTGGTGGAGGACAGAGTTGGTCTTTGGCATGAAAAAAAAAAATGTTAATTTGTTCCACTACAGTCAGTTTAAAGCAGTGCCTTCACAAAACACATTTCTGCCTGGCCAAACAATACATCTGAGACAACCAGACTACACCATCTGCAATAATATTTTTAAATACATAGCTCTCCTTGGCTTTAAACCAAAGCTATATTTAAGACTATCATTGTTCCACAGAGTATTCGTTTTGTTTGTAATTGGTAGCCAAGGAATTAAAGAGTCCAACCACATAAAGATCTGTAGCTCTACATTCATAAAGTGGACAAAAGGGGACTGCACCTTCTTCATACAAGTTTGGGTATTTTTACAAACAATGTCAACTTTCCTGAAGTAGCCACTATCTGCATTTATAATGTAATATTTGTCCTCTTAGTTGCTGGTAGGCAGGCACACTGTACCTAAATGAACCTGGCACCAGAAAGCACTGCTCCTTGATATGTAAATTTTAGAAAGACATGTAGCATACATTGACACAGAAGTGGTTTACCTGAAATATGCGTTTACAGTTACCATGGAACTCCATGCTTAGTCCAATGTTGCTGGTTTTACTTGAACTTGAGAACTCGCTCAACAACGCCGTTAAAATGGAACAGGCCAAAGTTTGCTATAAAAAGAAAAAGGGGGAAATAATATAACTAAAAGACATCCAATAACATAATACCACCTGCAATTTCCTTACATATTTTTATTAACACTTTCTGTGACTATTACGTCAGTTTCTTCTAACACAAACTAGAGCAAGGCAGACTTTCAGGAGCATAGAATCTTCCGACTGCAGAGATAAACAATCTCTGCGATGATCAAGGCTCCACATTCCTACAAAAGGTATTTGAGCAATATAAAAGCTAGCACCTGTGTGATCATCACTACAAAATGGAAACAAACATCCTAATTTCCCAGCCTTGCTTTATACTTTCTCTTCTTTTGTTATTTGTAGGGAAGTCTCACTTTCCACTTATTTCTATTGATCTCATAGTGCAGGCCACTCTGAAGTTTGTTTTGGCCCTTCTTTGCATTTGCTACACTTACCATGTTGGTATTTGAGCACAACTAAACTTGTATCACCAAAAGTGATAAAAGCTGGTCAGAAACATCACCTGCAATACATTGTCTACTACATTTTTCCCCCTCATATTCCATCAGAAGAAAAAGATTTGATGTTTGAAAGCTTTTGGATAGTTCTCTCTAAAACAAAACATCCACAAGCCTCAGAAATAACCTTTAAAATTACTCTATGAGAACGTTTCTGAAGTGACAGAAAAATTGCTAAGAGTAAAACAGATTAGAGAGACAGATCCATAAAGACCAAAAGTTTAAATACCTTCTTCATTCTCAAAGCCAAATGCTTGTCCTAGAACACAACTTAAAATACAGCTTCCCTTTACAAAAAACACTGCTTCAGCCTTTGCTACTGCTTTTTGAAACAGACCTTTTAAAAAAGCTTTTCTTCCTGATGCCAAAGTCCAGTAGCCATCAACATCAGTTTTATTACCTATTTTCAGACTGACCATTACACAGAAAAGGAAGTATATATTGTATAATGGCAATGCAAGTAGCACATCTGAAGCATGCCATGCATGTCTGTAACAAGCACAATACAATCTGTACAGCCATTCAATGAAAACACTTTTTGTTAAAGACATGTTCTTAACAAAAATCTTCAAAATTATTGGCTATCCTCCCAGACTTTTTGGAGCCAAGGTGCCAGGGATGGACAGAGGGATAGGAATTGCTAAAGGGTCATGCATGCCAGCAAGTGTCCAGGGGTTAAACAGAAATATGCACACTACCTCTGAACACCCGAAAGATTAAAGTGGAGATGATACTATTTATGCAAGCTCATACAACAGCTGAGACCAGTGCCATCCACCCACCAACTGCAACATCTTTGTTCAGAAATGCCTCTGAAGTCAGTACCTTGACCTCACAGACAACTAGTTATCTTAGCCAGTATACACTAAATTAACATTCTTACTTGCTAAATAAGTCCTGGACAGATCAAACAGTGGGCTTCATGATAATACACAGGTCTTCTATTATACAATGAAGTTGTACAGTAGACCAGCATATTGCTGATTAGTTGCTAATTTCACGATGCCCCATCTTAAAAAACTCTTTATTTCAAGAGAACTCTTTCTCAACCAGTCACATGTCATGTATGACAAAACAATGCTTAGCTAGTTAAAATCAGCATCATTCTTTAAAGTACCCCAGCAAAAGCACAACTGTCAGTTTTATACTAGACTTAGACATATTTCTAATTAGCTCAAACATTTAATTGTAGAAAAAAAGCTATAAAAATAAAATAGTTTAGGCTAACACCGAATTTTAAATCCAACATTAAAAGTTTCATATGAAAATAATCTGGCTCAAAAAAAATCCCAATGAATAAAACAAAGCAAGACCAACAACAAAAATTAAAATTCCAAAACAACACTCACAAAACCCCACCAAAAAAATAAAGTTTGGCTCCAGAACAATGCTGCAGATAAATGTTTTCAAATGAATAAAGCAGAGCCATCATAGCACACTGCCCAACTTCATTACGTGCCAGGAGACACTCTAAGTCTCACAAGACTCTCTAAAATGCAGGCTTTTATTTGATGCTTGAATTAGTGACACTGAAATTTTCAGCTCATAGAAGTCATAACACAAGAACATGATTAGCTGCAATTACAAATCTGGACAATTTGATGCTCTATAACATACCATGCTTACCATGTGGTTTAATGACTACAATGGTTTGGCTAAAACTAAGCTGCTTCTGCTTCATCGTGCAAAGACCTTCACATCAAACCACCATCCAGACCACCACTAGACAAGAAGGGCAGTGATGCAGACTAATCACCACTTGCAGATGGTAGCAAATTATGGGAAAATAAATCAGTAAGTTCAAATGATAAAGAGCGATAGGTAAAAATCCAAAACACAAAAAAAAGGGAGCTGTGCCCACAAAGATTACTGACAGTTAATATTACCTGAAATAACAGGTATTTTCTCCCTCTATTTTCTCCACCTTGTTTATATGGTCAATAACAATTTATTCTTTTTATTTGGACAGTGATTTGCCACCCAGGGAGGTGGTGGAGTCATTATACCTGGAGGTGTTGGAGTCATTATCCCTGGAGGTGTTCAAGAAAAGACTGGATGAGGCATTTAGTGCCATGGTGTAGATGACTGGATAGGGCTGGGGGATGGATTGGACTAGATGATCTTGGAGGTCTCTTCCAACCTGGTTGATAAGATTCTATGACAGTAATGTGCTATTTCACGATAAAAGTGTGTTCAGGTTTTTGGTATGCTTTTCTCCTGATTTCGAGGAGAAATTTAAAAGGAAAGTTAAATGGCATGATTGATGGTAAGGAAATCTCTTCAAAAGATGCAAAAAGCAATGGATGCAGCCAGGATGCTTGAATCTGCGAAGTGCTGATAAAAGCCTGATAAAGCAACCCAAGCAGCGATGTACCCCCAATTTCAGCAAGAGCTTTTTCAGGCATTTCTGACATCAGTACCTGCTTTGAGCATGAGATTTACACTTTAATCCATCTAGAAGCCTAGCTCACAGTAAAAACTAGGGCACACTGCAGCACTCCACTCTCCTCCCACTGAAATACCAGCATCCTACCAATTCCATCACCTTGCAAATCCTGCCCCATTCCCTCACCATCCCAAGGATGCCCTGCAGGCGCATCCATCCTTTCCTGTCACTATTTGCACCCCCTGCATCCATGAAGAATTCTAAGTACTTCCATATATCCAGGTCACCAGAGCATGTGAAGACCAAAGATAAGATACTGGTCAGTAGTTTAAAATTTACTTCAACAGGCTGAGAGGAGATTGCTTGAGACTGGTTTCCTAGAAGGTAGGTGCCAGCCTCCAGACTATCAGCTTACAGACAAGAGCAGAGGTATAGATCAAGACCTGCACCCTCTCCTTGCAATGTCAAGCATTTGCATAGAGCTGCATATAAAACCCTCACTGCTTCCCAAAACTGCCTGTGCAGGAATTTATATAGATTATTGTGCATAGCAGCAGGATTGCCATTTTTGTATGAACGTTGACAAAGTCATTAGCTAAAAGAACACGTGCTCCGTCATCTACAGAACTCTTCTTACGCTATAGATTTTATTGAAAGGAAATTTTTTCTTTATGAAAAGTAACTTTACTGACAGTTAACTACTAATATTTTTAGCACATTTAAAATTTGTGTGTACATTTGATATGAAGACACTAAGTATCTTAACACAAATGCAGGCTCTTAGAAGACAGATCTAAAAACAAATCTGAAAACCAACAAAATTTGAGATAAATCTACACAGTTGTGCTCTGTGAAGTGAAATTACTTCCTCTTACACAATAAAAGTGAATGCATTTAATACATGTACAGTTCTAGGTTGGAGGGGCTTTTTTGCTTTGCAGTGGATTTTTGGAAGGGTTTTTGCCCAATCACACAAGAGATTAAGAAATCAATTCAGTAGTATCACACAGTAATAAGTACAAAATGCACATGACTCCAGGCATCACATTAAAAGTCAGACCTGAATGTCTATTGCATAGTAATGCCATTAACTTCATACCAGTAAAAGTACACCTCTGGATCTAGTTTGACTCACTCGCTAGCAATTTCACTAGTTCTGCCACAAGTACATACTCAAACAATAACCCCATGTAACAAAATGAAACACTCCTCTTGTTGAGAGCAGACTGGGCTGCCTCTGAGAATAGCTTGGCACTCGCCCCAGTTAGCTTTATTACCAGGAATAAACTTTATGAAAGATCGCTATACATAAAATAGACCCTCAGCTGCTCAAACAGAAGATCAATGGGACTTGTGATAAGAGATTAACTTGGCAATCAGATACCCAGGAGTAACATCGTTTTAGCAGTTTTCTTTTTAAACAGCTCTAATAAAACAGAGACACTACAGAAAGACCATGCACTATTTCAACAGCAAGCAACATTTATATAGCATTCATAAAACTCAGTTGCAGAAGGTAAATGCAACTTCCTCCTCCAGATGAAACGTCCCCTATAACAGAAGTTAAAGCCATAATGTTTGAAGGGATTTCACACTTGTGCCTGGACTGCTTATGGAATAAGTGAACTGCTTCATTTGAGGGTAGTTAGGTTACAAAGTATCTGAAAGGGAGAGGAGTTCAAATACAGCTTGGAAAAAAAACGCATGTGTGGTACACCTGCTCTGAGGCTGAAAAAAACCCAGGCAAAGTAGAATGAACTGCAACACTCAAAACGTTTCTCCTGTTATGAAATTCAGAGCAGAGATACAGCTAGGTTGTCAGAGGTCTGATAATTCATTGTAGAATAAACCAAGTTACACCCTCTCCCCCCCATCTTCTGCAAGTGTCATTTACACCTAGAGAAAAATCACTAAGTCTATTTAAAACCTTAAAGGTCTCACCTGAACAGAGTAAATCATAACATCCGCCCTGCTACATGAGATCACTGTCAGCCTGAATATGCACTTAGAGGATTTTTGTCTCCACCCATATAATGCAAACTCTGTTACTGAAACCAAAGGGAAGCCACAAGAAGCATTTAATAGTACTATCCCCAACCAGCTAATTTTAACTTGCACAATAGCAGGAAGAACGAAAGAGTAAATCTATCAGAGATAGGATGTTACTGTGCTGCTCCTACATGACAAAACTCTGTATTGAGGACACACCTAAAGCAGTTTTATCAAATTGTTCAAAGCAAGGTCTCCTTTGCAAAGGTGGTAATATACTCCTTCCTTCACTTCCTTGAATAAGCACAGCTGGATTTGCTAATATTTCCAAACTAAATCCCTGGACTGTGAGCTGCAACTCCAAATGGAAAGGTTAACAGGATGATCACAAGGCCAAAAGAAATACCATTATGTATACCAAGTCACTGGGGTCACTCCAGCTTTTCAACTTGTGAGCAATGGAAGGGGGGGAACCCAGAAGCTGAAGTAGTATTTCCCAAAGAAAACCAGAATATATTCTGAAGAAATATAAGAAAGCATCAGGAAAATCCCACTGGATATTACATTTATTCTTTCTCAAATGAGCCAACTGGTGGAAAAAGCTGCAGAGAGGAGACAGGGTAGGAACAAGACCTGCAGCTGCAGTTTTATGCTGTCAGCAGTAAAGGACTGCCTGGGCACTGCACCCCTTTCCTCCTATTTCCCCTCTGCCACCGTGCACATACAGATGAGCAGCACCAAGTTAACATATCGCACAGACAGCAGCATAATGGGCAAGACCCTGCTTCCCTTCCTTTGAGGCAACCAGGCAAACGAAACATGAAGCCAGGGAAGCCCCCAAGGTTGAACTGAGAAACAGAAAATTCAGTTTCTTGGTGAGTCACTGGGGGCCACAGGAAGATGATCTTGTGGCATGTGAAGCATGCAGGCTTTGGCAAAAGAAAGGAAGTAGCAGACTCTACTAATAATGGAAGAGGTCCAGGCAGAGCTGTCTGGAGCTTAAGAGTGCAAAACATACTTTTGTTCATTTCTCCCAGGACAGGCAAAGTTATGAGGTAGAAATCAAGAGGAGGGGGAAAAAAAAGTAATCTAAGTAATCTCATTAAACAAAATGGAATGTCTGAAAACCATTTATCTAGAGGTAACATATCCTTCTTTAGGTTCTTGTCTGAAAGGCAACAAATGAATCTTCATTCCTATAAGAGCTGCATGAACAAATCCAAGACTTTTCATTAAATTTAAAACAATGAATAGCAAGACTAGCCATGCAGCTTGCCATCAGTATCACCCATCTTTAAAAATACATAATCCTGGCAAGTGCTCTTTGGTCAGCAGCTGTCCCTTCTCCCCCCACTTTTCCCAGTGCTCATTCCTGGTTCTTCTTGCCCGCCTCTGCCTGCCATACTGCCAGATATGCCAAAAGAGCTGCATTATGTGGCTATGCTTCACAGCAGATCTGCTTAAAGAAAAAAACAAACAACAAAATTAAAAAAGAAGTTAGGAGGGAAAAGTCTGACTGCTAGAGTCAGATTGAGTTTATTACTGAACATATGAAGGGCAGTACCTCTGAGAGGGAGACTAAAGACTGAACAGGTAGGATCAACAGACTTCTTAGGGGTTTTTCCTCTCCAGCTTATTTGTCACCAGAGTAATGGTAGACATAAAGGGTGTAATTTCCTCCTTCTTAATGAGTCTCTGAGGTGTACAGGTGATGACCTACACATCTCAGAAGGTGGCAGAATTGAAGAAACAAAGATTCCTGGATGCCATACATAGAACAGGGGGCACACATCTCTCCTCTGGATGATATCCCCTCACTTCTCAACCTTGCCTTTGAAATTGTAGCTCTGTTGCAAGTTATAAAACTGGGAGCTGCCAAGTTCTAATACTGAAGTTTTAAGCACCTAAGCTGGTCTCACTGTACTGCATCTCCAGTAAAGCAGACTTTCATTCAAAGTAAAATCAGCAAAACTTTTAAAGACATTGTGGTTAACACAACAAATATAATCCTTCTTTTAGCAAGTTTTAGCCTTAAATTTGCAGTAGTTTCTGGATCCCTAAAATTGCCCAACCAATCTTTAACACACTAACTTAGGCCTTTATAGAGCATTATCATAATGAAGAAAATCTCTTACATATCTGAGGTTACCATCTATTTTTTATACTCACATGTCTCAAGAGCAGTAAGGTTCATAGGACAAAGTAATAACTTTATTAGATAGAAGATACAGCCAAGGGTAGAAGGGGAAGAAATAATAGATACATTTTTGTCCAAAATGTAAGTCATGAGAGCCTCTCCAACTCCTAACACAAGACAGCAAAGCTAGACCGAGATACAGAAGCAAAATTTGTCTTAGAGAGTAGAAGTAGGAGTCATAAGTACTAAAAAAGCGTAACTATGTATGCAGATGTTGTTATTGATGAATTCACTTCCATGAAGACTGATGCCCAGAGTTCTGTTTACTGGTATTTTCCACTGTTCACACAAAATCCATTTGCAGCACATTCCTCAGCTATTTTATGTAACCTGTGGCACCTGGATCTCCTCTCTAGCCCAATCATGAACACTGAGAAGCAGAACAACAGATTTACAAATTAAGAGAGAAGGAAGATTACTGGAAGAGCTCTGAGTTCCTCTAAGTCTTGGCAAGTCTTCTTGCATATACAGAAAAATGTAGGCTTCAGATATGAAGCCCTATATTATAATACATTCTGCTGTATGCATTGTGAATCCTAAAGCACAGCTTCTGTTACTTCCCATGTCAGGTTTACAGCAGTTAGATCTCTCCTCCCACTCATATTCTGAAAGACATTGGGGTGTGACCCACATCCTAATCTGTCTGTAAGGAAAAAAAATAATCTATCTGATTATATTCACGTGGAGATTAGTTCCTCCTCCTGGGAATCAAATCACTTTTGCTGCCAAAATTCCTGTCTTCTGGCAAAGATGAAGGACAAACAAAATCCTTCAACTATGCAAAAGCTGAATATTTTAAAAGGCCAAGAAATCGAAGGCATTTATAGCTGAGAATAACTTGGCCTGAACAATTCTCCAAAACCTTGAAATCAGTGATAGGAAATATGTATTTCACATTTTAAGATTGGCCCATGATTGTGTACTCACTGCCAGAAGCTCTGTCCCCCAGAGACGAAGATTTTGAAGAGAGATCCTGAAAACTGCTTTTGAAGGGAGATTACAGTCCCTCCTTCACGAGCAAGAGAATAGTTTGTATCAGTGATACAGTAGAAGCCAGAAAAAACAAACCCAGAAACTCCAAAGCTAATCCTTGTCCACCCTGGGGATTACTACCTAAACTCATCTATAAATTAGGAAGTAGCCAGGCCCTCTATAGCTTGCTGTCTCTTCTCAGAGGTTTCTTGCACAAAATCCTTAAAGCAGCAAGAGCCAAGAGCTCAGGGTTCAAACTCTGTCTCTAACCATACATCCTTCCCTCTCCTGAGTGCTGCTATTTCCTTAACATGTACACTGTGTTCCAGTTACTCAATACTAAAGCCATTTCTTTTCATTTCCTGCCCACTTTCTTCCTCTCCTCTTCCTTCCAATTTCCCTCTTATTTTTATATTCTCAACAGTTCATCTATCAGTCTTGCTCCTATGTCAGTTTGCCACGACATTACTCCTTCACAACTTCAACTTCCATCCTCAAAATACATCCATTTCTAAAGCCATTTTAAACTAATACTGGAGAAGTTATTAAGCATATCAAATCCTGCAAAAGGACACATACAAAAGCCACTATCTACAAAAGACTATCTACATTTGCTGCTGTCCTTATTACACCAGAACTTGATCCTGACAAAGTGTTACTGAGAAGTCCCAAAGATTTCACAGAGCAAGAGTGCATAACAAATACAAAATTAGTACAGATGTCTGACAGGAACTGGGTGGAGGGTTGTGTAGAGTGGAAAAGATTACATTCCTGATCTGCTCTTGTAACAAAGAAGGGCTAAGAAGGTTCAGAGTCAACAGAGAGGAGAAGGCAAGCAAGAAGTAAGAGACCATTTTGCCTGCCTCTTATTACAAACTTTCTCTCATTACAAACTGCTGTAGAAAGTCATTAACAACAGCTAAGAGACATATTAGAGAGCTTTAAATACATTTAAATATGAAATGATCTTCTGCTGACTCCATATATTATTTCTCAGGTAGAAGGACACAAATGGGTGGCAAGTAGGTCAGAAGAAACATGGAGCAGAAATCTGAGGACAGAGAACATGAACAAGAGACTTGACAGAGAACTAAGAGTTACAAAGGTATCAGGCTTCTGAAACCTGGTGTACAAGGCTGGAGGCAAGAGCGCACATCACTGGAAAGATGTGTTAAAAGGTGGAACAAGTCAGAGGCATGGCAGGCTGGAAAACATCTGCAGGCCTCTCCCAACACTTCTATCTTAACCTCCTCCCTCACTTGGATGGAGGTCTGTTTCTACGTCTTGAGTGAAGTGCAGAAAACACTTCTGACACTGTCAGAAGTGCATCTTGGATCTTGAAAGCAGTACCATCCCTTAGCTTCATACTGTATCCCAAAGCACCCTTAGCCGAGGCTCCGCAGGGCAGCAAGGCAGCTGCACTGCTCTGGCTGAATGCTACAGGGACACAAAATAATTTTCCAAATATGGGCAGGTGAGGTTTTTAATTGGATAATTAATTATATGAGTGATTTCACACAACCTTTCAAAAATATTACAGGTTTACACAACAGGCATGCCCTGAAACCACTCAGAGCTCAGTTGCGGCAGGTACTCGGCTAACACAAAATTATGTTATTCTGATTATTGTGTGTGCCAGCAAAATCTCAGAAGGTTACATGAACATTTTTATGAATGAGAGTTGTGTTTTTAATATAAACCCTTCAATATATACATGGGAGCATCTGTTTATAACCAGCTTGCCAAAAGACTGACAAAGGTATATTGTGCCTTACAGAAAAGATGTTCCAACAGCATGTTAGCATACCAGAACAGAAAACATTGTGACATATTCAAGACGTTTTCAATGCCATCCTTAAAACTTCAGCACAAATGCTTTAGAAAACCTATAGAGGAAGTAGTACTTGTGAAGAGAGGTGGATAAAGGGAAATTAAAAACTGAGCTAAACTTTGTCTCTCTATGGTGGCATTGAGTGGAACATGAGGAAAGGGGGAGTGAAACACTCCCCCTTTCACCTAGCCAGAGTTCCTCCGAGACGTTTCTGTTGCAAGCTCAGGATGACACACATAGAGCAGGCAGACTTACCTTGTTGTATGCTGTGGTCAGCGTAGTGTGTTTATGTATTAGTGCATGTACAGAATACAACTGCAGAGTTAGTTCAAAGAGGACTTGTCTGCCAGCATCCAGGTTTCTATTTACTCCACTTCTGTGCCTTTATGGAAAGCTCATATAAACTACACGAGCATACATTCTAGCATGCATAAAATTTGAAAACCTCAGCTGCAACTCCATTTTAATAAGAGGACTATGTTTCCTAGAAAGAAGCATGAACTCAGCATTGTTCTGAACATGTACCAATTTCTATCCAAATTATGCACAACCAAAGTACTAAAATGCTCTGCTTAGGATAAATAGTTGTGAAATTCACGTTTAACAAGTGTAACTGAAATGCCCATACCCCGGAGGAATATCATTTGTGCTCAGAGGTGACATTCTATTTTTAGGACCATGACATGAGCTGCATTACTTCTAGTACACTTTGATTGAATTTGCAGAGTTAAACACTTGCTACTCACATCTAGTACAACTGCTGCTCTAAACACTCAGCAGTGTTGTGAGCTAGTTCCCTCAAGATTTTTGTTTGAGAAAAACTTCAGTTAAAAGTTTCAGCATGAAATCTACATACTCTTCAATTTTCATCCGGTCGGAGAAAAATCACCTCTCTTTAATCTCTGGTTACATGCCTCTATTATGACCTATTCTAAACTTATCTCCTGGCATAGCAAACGGAATTTCACTAAATGCATAGATAGATATCGGACACCTTGTTTCCACTTTGAGCTCAGTATGGAAGGTAACACTTACCCCTAGTAGTATGACATTAAATCTAGAGTAAGTTTTGTATTTCCATTCCACATTTTACTTCCTCACACCCCTTTCTCTCCATCTACCCGTCTCGCACTGAACAGCAGAGGCCTATGCCTCTTGCTCAACAGCCTATTCCGACAGCTGAGCTACAGGAGGGTGCAGCACTGCACAGAGGGGAGGGGAACAGCGTGTAAAGGACCTGCCAGCTAATGGAAAATCCATTTTAGATCATTCTGTTTTATTAAAGAAACACAAGACCAACAAAAAAACCCCCACTACAAACAACAACAACAACAAAAACCATGGCACTTAAAGCAACTATTCAGAGAAACATGCTCTCTAAAAAATATGGTATAATTGTATAGCAAAGAACTACACAACTACTCCTTGTCTCAAAATATTAAAAAAAAGTCCTGGTAAATGATTGGTTATTACCCAAATAATTACTGACTTTATTACTAATTTTAGTTTTTAGGTAAGTATAGAAGACTTTACAGTCACTAAGTACATAACACATGCTGCTGATACAGGTTGCTTAAATTCTGAAGAAGAAAATAAAATACTCACCACAGTGGGGTTACCACTGCTGATCAACTGGCTGACTTCATGAAAAATGCTTTTGCAGTCGATCGATTTGTCTAATGATCCCCGCTTCACTATCACTGCTACTGCTAAGAGAATCTGCTCCCGAACGTACTTTTGAAGGCTGTAAGCAATGTTGCAAAAATATATTTACAGATACATTTTCAATATCAGTGCTTGGTAAAATTTGAAATGTATTTATTTGTCAAACTTTTTCAGTGAATTCACTAACTGCAGAAGTCAACAATGTGTTAAGAACAGAAGATAAATTACTGTTGAAATGGTCTTTTTTTCCACTGGGAAACAAAAGGTTAACCCAGAGTTTATGCTAAATAATGGGTTGGAGTGGCTGGAGAGCAGCCAGACAGAGAGGGATCTGGGGGTGCTGATTGATACCCACCTGAACATGAGCCAGCAGTGTGCCCAAATGGCCAAGACAGCCAGTGGCATACTGGCCAGCATCAGGAATGGTGTGGTCAGCAGGAGCAGGGAAGTCATTCTGCCCCAGTACTCTGCACTGGTTAGACCTCACCTTGAGTACTGTGTTCAGTTCTGGGCTCCCCAGTTTAGGAGGGACATTGAGATGCTTGAGCGTGTCCAGAGAAGGGCGACGAGGCTGGTGAGAGGCCTTGAGCACAGCCCTATGAGGAGAGGCTGAGGGAGCTGGGATTGGTTAGCCTGGAGAAGAGGAGGCTCAGGGGTGACCTTATTGCTGTCTACAACTACCTGAGGGGTGGTTGTGGCCAGGAGGAGGTTGCTCTCTTCTCTCAGGTGGCCAGCACCAGAACAAGAGGACACAGCCTCAGGCTGTGCCAGGGGAAATTTAGGCTTGAGGTGAGGAGAAAGTTCTTCACTGAGAGAGTCATTGGACACTGGAATGGGCTGCCCGGGGAGGTGGTGGAGTCGCCATCCCTGGGGCTGTTCAAGGCAAGGTTGGACATGGCACTTGGTGCCATGGTCTAGCCTTGAGCTCTGTGGTAAAGGGTTGGACTTGATGATCTATGAGGTCTCTTCCAACCTTGGTGATACTGATACTGTGACAAATCCTACAGGTTTGGAGATGTTTTTTACATACTTACTTAGGCCTTTGTAAGACATAGGTTAGAAGGAATGTTCGCAGTGACTCAATGCTAGTTTTTTCCAAGAGAATCCATTCTCTTACAACTGCTTCCATTATTGCTGTAGCAGCTTGAAAAAGGACGTAGTCCACTTTACTAGTTTCTGTGAGGAAAAAACAAAGGCAACCTGAGTATCAGAAGACACACACATTTAGCTGGTATGTATTTCCAACAAAAAATATATTAATGGAATTTATGACTATTTATTAGCAAATGGAACTTTTGTTGCTATGAAAACAGATGAAGAATTTACAATTCAGATGGGAGGAAAAACAATCAATAACCTAATTATCAAATTGCCCAATATTATTTGAGTAAGTGACTCAGAGGGAGAAAAGCTGGCTGTGCAAGGAGACTGGGCCAAAGACCAGGAACAAGAATGCTAACACAACTGTGGAACAAAATAAAAGAGATGATGGATTTAGTCCCACTACATTAAGATATGATTGATTCGAGAGGCATGCCAGAACTGAAGACTCTTCTGTGATTTGAGTGCTTGCCTTTGGAACCAGCGGTGCATGAAATTGCATGTATTTTATGGATGATGAGAAATTCAGTCCACTTGCACCTAAAGCTACCATTTGTGTTTATCAAAATGATTTTTTTTTTTTACAGACTGGTGTAATTAAAGTTTTCTATATCATGTTCAAGCTTCTGCAGTTATCTTGAGGTAATAAAACCAAAACTTCCAATCATAGTGTAGGAATCCTTAGCCCTTAGGAGTTGATGGCTTTGTATATATTATGTACAAAAAAATAGGTGTTATGGAAAATGTAACAGTTTAGGTGACCATATATTATGATTGAAGAGAAACTCCAGAAAGTTCATTTAATTTTTATGACTATAGAAAGCTACAGAAAGTTTTGGGTTTTGTTTTTTGTTTGGGTTTTTTTTTTTTTTTTTTTATAGTTCCTCTGTTTTTAAATTTTTTAATCTAGAAATAGCAATTAGCATCTTTGTAGCCAATTTCAAAACTTTCTGACCTCTATAGAAAACACAGAAAGAATCTTCAGAAAGGGTGAAGGCATAGCATGGTAAAAGCATAAAATACGAAACACTAGAAATAAAATTCCTGAACAAGAAGCAGTTTGAGTGGTGAGTGATAAGCCAAGACTAGAAACACTCTGTTTGGAGCAACCTTGGTCATGAGATGATGGGCTTTAAATGATTACAAGACAAACTTTCTTCCTCTGATTAAATACACAGAAGTTTTAATATACATTTCCTTTGTACACAAGTTCTGTATCCAAGATACAAGACAATTTGCTAAAATGTTTTAAAGTAATTTAATCAGGCTCCAAATCTAAACCCTACACAGGTAAACATGCTTAAATCAAAATAAATCACCTTTAAACCTACTTAGCTTAATTTGGAAAGCTAAGTAACCACTTAAAAGATTAATGTGTATGTCTAACACATACATAAAACCAAGCCAAATTACACTTGCATGGGAATTGTAATTCTGACATTTATTAACTTCTTGGGCTTTGGCTTTTCAAACTGCACAAAGCTCAGACAAAAAGAGTATTCTATTAAAAAAGAAGAGAGTGGAATTTCTCCTGTATTAAGTACCACAGGTGCACAACTGCAATCATTAACAGCACAGATATCCAGCATCCAGTTTAAGTTCACAACTATTCAAAGCACCACCATTATCTACACGAAGTTACTAAAGAAAGACAGGACAAGTTTTGCCAGTATGTTTAAACATCTATAAACTTATAACAGAAGAACACAGCACTTCATTCTTCCTGGGTTCAGCTCCTGGTTTTGAAAGAAACTGCACAGTAGTGGCTACTCCACTTTTCATTATGCTTATCATTTCCATTGCTCTCCCTCTATCACTCACACACCCTTCTTCCCATTAATACATTCTTCCTGTTAACCCTTTCTACACCCAAATTCCTCTCTTGAATATTTTTTTTCTACTCTGATTCTCTGGTTCCTGCCCATCCTTACCTGCACATATCCCTTCTGCACACTTCAACTCTTTTGATCACAAACAGGTTGCTTCCCCTTCCCTGGCTCTTTATTTCATAGTCCCACCTCTCCCCTCTCAACTCCCAAGTCTTAACTAGCTGTTCTTTTTTGTCCAGACTGCACAAGCACTTACTCAAGAAGCACAAAGTTTTAGGAAAAGTTTCTCAGCTCCAGGTCTCAGCACTGCAACTGCCTAACACTGCCAGGAAAAATCTGCCCCAGGAGAAAATACACTGATTTCTCAATGGTGGTGGAATAGGAACAGTTTAAATTATATTTCTGGACAACCAAAAGGTGTCAAAAAGAGGATCACATTCCTTCCAACCAGCCACAGTTCAGAAAAAAAAAAAAGTAAAACATCTGCAGTGATAGCTCATTATTGATGTTAAATTGAATTCCCATCTCTGAAAAGAAGATGCATCGATTTTATTAATTTTCATTATTTCTGGTTGGTGATAAATATATCTCTCTTAAAAGAGTAAAATTATCTATAAACAAAGTTACTGAAAGATGCTCTTTTGCTTGCTTAAAATTCTCTAAAAGTCAATGTGGTAAAAATTGAAATAATAAGCATCAATTTTGCAGACCCATAAACCAAAAAGTGGGACTACTGTCTTCAGGACCAGATGAAGTACAATTATTATAACACTAAAATTCATTTGTGGAAAAAAATCTGGTTGGGGAGTGAGTGTAGGAAAGGAACTACATCCTCCTCTATAATATCACAGTATAATTTAAGGACACAGTAGGAGGCTTGAAATATTGATAATGTTCATGAATTCTAAGTCCTTAATCCAGTAAATGGAGGTAAATCTAAATAACTGTTTAAAAAAATAGTCTGAAACAAATCATGTATGAAAGTAATCATATTTTAGCTATAAGTCAAATGTCTTTGCTCATTGTGGCAAATTCTCTGAAGGAAAAGTTGCTGTCTGTGTTTTTGTCATGTGGTATTTTTCCACAAACTTCCAGGTTTTCCTCACTAGGTTTCAGAGTCAGCCTTTACTGAAAGTTCCCCTTCACCTCCCCCGAACATGCACACCTGGTGAGTACAGTGGTGCTCAGCCAGAATCCTGCATGCTTACTACTCCTGCAAATTTCAGATTATTTAGCTGCCACACTCTAATAAAGTCTCTAAAGTGCCTGTAAAAACATACTTACTTTAGAAGACTTGTGACACAACCACATTCACAGCATTTCCATTAAAACCCAAGAAGTTTCTAAGAAAAGGTGATACCTACCTATCTCTTTCCTTTTTCCACAGGTATGATCTCAAAAAACCTCAATACTTATGGCTTCTACCAGGTAGACACAAGCACTTATAACTACTTTTTTTTTTTAAAGTAACAGTTGGGCTGTTAAAAGTAACTTAGTGAGACATTCAACCTGAAATAAACTCTCACCACGGAAAGTTTCAACTGCAATACAAAACCTGGCAAAAGTGTATAAAATTGCACTGTCAGTTGATTTGAGGGGAAGCATCAAGACAAGCAATCAACACTACAGGCAGATCCACAAGCTCCACAGATTAGACAGCATTACAATAATCATGTCACAGAAGGAATCTGAAGCTGTTCAATCAGTTTAGGAGCTTAGCTACACAAAGCCACCCATTATACCTTTAAAGCTACCAGAAACAAAACAAAAAAGGGCAGCAATAGGCTTCACCTTCCATGAAAGTCCACATTCCCAGCTGCAGAACAGCACAGTTCCAGCTAGGAAAACAGGTACATACTTAACTTATTTTATTAAAACTTACCCAAAATGTGTTTGCAAACAGCAAATGGTGATTTTGATTTTCTAAATGACAAGAATATGTGCTCAGCATGTTGGCGTTGTTCATTGTTGACCATGGAAGGTGGTGCCTGAAAAGACAGAAAAAAAAACAACCCAAAAAGTTAATCATGCATTAAATGCTCATCCTGACTGTAAATATGTACGAACAACATCATGAACTTACATATATTTGCCTTGCTATATATCAAAACTAAGCATCTCTTGGGAAAGCTGCCTGCTCTTTCTCAGCCATGGCTTCTTACATACCATGTAAATTTATACTACATGCATTTATACTACATGTAAATTTATACTACATACTACATGCACTTAAGTGGATCTTTCCAAGTACTGTGTTCCTAACAGAAATGAGTTCTAAATTCTTTTTCTATTCAAACCAAAAATATGATGGCACATCACTAAGTGATGCTACTCAGTCACAGAGACAAAGCACTATTTTTAATTTTAGTTCCATATTTAATTTAAAATACTGAGTTACATAATAAATTCAAGGGATTAAAAAATTACAATGGAAATACTTCAAAATAAAGTATTAGTAGTAACATACTACCCTCTAGTGTTTAACGTTAAAGCTGACATTGCAACACTGAGTGAAGGCTCTGATTACAGAGGGGTCAGCCTATGGGTACTGCTGAAAGTCAGCTCTACAGGGCTTTCTACCTCAAAATCATGAACAAAGCATGAAAACTACAGAGTAACCTGGACCACTGCAAGGTGGGACACTGCCTACAGAGCACAAATGAGATCTAACTGCCTTTCACCATAGCCTGACCACTCTGAGTAACCCCAACATTCCCTCCACTGCCCACTTGGTAAAACCAGCCTTGCATAAAACATCAGTTGCTCACAAGACCACGCTGCTCCCCACTTTTGCCATTAATATTCTCTGCCTTCTGCTATTTGGGATTTATCTGAACAAGTACAAAATACTCTCACAGGGGATTAATGCTACAGAGCAGCATAAGCTGAACTGATGACACACCTTTGAGAAAGAAACGCACATGCATAGAGACATTGCAAACAAAGTGCAGAGCCAGGTCAAGGTGACAACGTAACAACGTAATTTACTGAACTTCCAAATTCCAGTCCTGTCCCTAGCAAACTGAGGAGAATGTGTGTGCCATATCTCTTTTGGACCTGCTTTATACTCACTGCTTTGGGAATAAAAGCACAAAGACCTCAGCAGAAAGACCAAAACTTTTATCTCAAGTGAAATATTTTACAGTAAATAAAATTATATAAAATCTGATTTAATTCTTTCATCCTTGACAAAATATAAGATCACAAAAACATGAAAAAGTAACACCACAGATTAAAACTCAGTAATTTGAGTAAATTAAGCAAGGGAAAGCAGGCTCCTAATAAACAGCTGTGCTGCTGCTTAGTAAATTTCTGACTCAGCTTCTGTGCAGGTAAAATCAGTGTCTGTCAGTGGAACAAAGTAAGCAGTGGAAAAAGGCAGCTGCAAAAGACCCTCATGGATGTAGAAAAACTGCTCCACCCCTTCACCTTTACCCAAACCTGATCTGATTTACAGTCAATTTGGGGGGGTGGACAATGATTATTCCTAAACAATTATTTGAATGTATATGCAGGATATTTCAACCTTACCAGCTCTGGGGACAAAAGCAAGCAGCAATTTGTGTTCGCTTGTACACAAGCACAGACAGCAGTCTGCCTTCAGTTCACACCTTCTAGCTTCCACATGTTTGGAGCAGCATCTCAAGGGCTAAGTCAGCAGGTAGCAGGTAGAAGTATGAGTAGAAAGGCTTTCAGATATTTGGGGCATTACACAACGCTGAACAACTGAGATAGAAGTAATGTCCACAGTGACACCCGAGTCCTTCCAGGACATGGAGCTTTGGTACATTCCAACCCAACACAGAGACCAACGCTTTAACAGCTTTTTAAGCAAGTGTAAACTTGTAAAGAAGCAACCTCACCAAACTGGGACATGTGACATGTCTGCAATAAAACCTGAACTCTGCCATATACAGTCAGCCAGCAGCAGCAGCTGTTTCTAACCATTCATGTTTTCTGCAGTTTGAAGGACAGTGCTTCACACAGCAGAACTCCAGATACATTCACTGCAACAGAGCCAGCTGTACTGAATGCCAGAAGAATATTCAGAGCAGGTTACCAAGAATCCTGGAATAACACAGCAGCATTTTAACTTGCACTTCAGCCACTGCTGCTGCAAAGAAACCAAACCAAACAAAGAAGCAGTCTCCACTTTCTCCCTTCGTTGTATAGGCAAGGATTTGAGCAAACACAAGAACCAAACTGAAGGAGGGACCACCAAAAAGCATCCCACCAAAGGCAGGTTATATTCATCCAGATCAGTTCCCCAGCCTAGTTCGCCATAAGCCAGAACACTATGAGACAGAATGGCTGGTGACACACTGCCTTTTCAGCATTAATTAGCATTTAAAGTGCATTTAACCTACAAGCTCTGTTACTGTACAATATCATGAGAATACTCAAGTCTCAAGAAACAAATAGCTTTGGTCAAGGAAATTTTGTGAGAACTAAGAATCAATTTTTTGTGACAAGTGACTTATCTAATAACTCTCTGCTACCAAAAGGACCCTCTTGTCATCCCTTTGAACTATCAAAAAAACCCCAAAATCAACAACCAAACAACCAAAAAAAAACCCCAAAACCAAAACCAGGGACAAGCAAAGGGAATGCATACTTCTGTTACTTTATGAACATTCTTTTACTGCTATAACAAACATCAAGAAGTCAGACAAGTGGCAAGAGGAAAAAGGACTGGAGTGACACTGCCCTTTCAGCACTACTGACCATGCAGCTCTCAGCTCATGAAGGCTCACTAATTACAGCCATGTTAGAAGAAATCCTTTGGGAGTGACAAGGCATAACATTTTGCACATCTGGAGTAATTTATATTCACAGTCTTACAACAAAAAGGCCTAAACTTGAACTAATTTTGCATTAACAGAGCATATTTGAGTTTGTCATATAGACATCACAGCTATTAAGTGCCTATTAAGGGCACTTTCAAGGATATAAGCTGCACATTATGGCATCTTTAAAAATTGACAGAATTAAAGTTCTATGGGAAATAACCCATATGTTTACAGTAACTAGAAGAGACCTCAGCTTCAACACTATTGGTGCCATGGTCTAGCCTTGAGCTCTGTGGTAAAGGGTTGGACTTGATGATCTGTGAGGTCTCTTCCAACCCTGATGATACTGTGATACTGTGATATTATTTTGAGTCTTCTACTTCTCTGAGGTCTGACTGCAGAAGATCTTTGACACCTTGGCAAAGCACACAGCACACTGCATTCCTGTACTGTCTTTTTAAATCACAATAATACAATACACTGCAGACTTAGCCTCTCAAAACTGTCTACAACAGAAAACAGCTGAGTTTGAAGCTGTACTGTATAGTCACCAGAGGGAGCTTAAAGCCCACAGTCTACTGCCCTCGCCGTGTTCAAACAGAGAGCTAACCACACGCTGAAGTCCAGGTAATGGAGGGCTTTAGAAGAAAGCCCAGCATATGCATACTCTGTGTACCAACGCCACTTAACATGAACACTGTCCCAGGTGAGTACAAGACCCCTGGAAGCTGGTGCCAGCAAAACACAGTAAAATCAGCCCACTCTCAGCAGGTAACATATCTCAGCTTGCATGGATGCAACAGCAACAAGACAGCTATTTTGGAAGGACTGGAACAAATCCCAAGATGGGTTTTGTTTTCCACGACTACTACATCAGCTACGTTAACAAAATCTAAACAAAACTTCCATGCAATTCTCTTTTCTTTCCAGTGTGGACCTTGACAAAATCAAAACTGAATTCAGCTGTCCATCAGAAATAGAAGTTTCTCATCAGTGAGTCTGAGGTCAGCACATTCCCTTTAAATTCTTCTCCTCATTCTTACCTCTTCATGAACACCACAAGAAAAAGTTTCAGAGACAAAGCTCCATCACTCCTTGTGCTACTAACAGAATAGCCAACACTGTTCACAACTACTGTTTACCCCTGGCAATCTTAGTATAAGCAACCCATCTGATCTGAAAATACACAGACATCACAAATGCAACAAGTTAACATTATGCCCTCAAACAGGATAGGTACCCCAGCAGCCAGAAGAGTACCGGTAAGTTTTTAACTTGCTTTCCCATTCTTACTGCCTGCAATCATCCTTTTCTATCAAGGGAAAATAAAGAGCATCTTATACAGTGAAACCACTTTATCCTGCTAGTTCACCTATTGCCACTTACATTTTTATCCTCTCCAAAATAATCTTTGTTTCTTCCTTATAGATGTATATTTCACATTTCTAACTCTGATCATCTTTTTCTTCTGCTGCCTTGATGGTACACCATCAATTTAAATGATACCATATTATTCACTGAAGTGACAAGAATCACAGAATACATCTGGTTGAAAGAGACCTCAGAGATTACCCAGTACAATTCTTAAGACAGCACTGAAGGGTCAACACTAAACCATGTCCCTAAAGCACCAGGTTCATATGCTGCTTAAACACCTCTAGGGATAATGACTCCACCATTGCCCTGGGCAGACCATTCCAATGTTTGACGACCTTTCCAGTGAATAATTCCAAATATCCAGCCTAAACCTTCCATGGAACACCTTGTAACCATTTCCTCTAGTTCTGTTGCTTGTCCTCAAGAAGAGGCTGCCCCCCTCCTCAGTCCAGCCTCCCTTCAGGCAGTTGTGGGGATGCCATGAGGCCTCCTTGCAGCCTCATCTTATCCAGACTGAACAACCCTAGCTCCCTCAGATGCTCCTCTTAGGGCTGTGCTCTAGCCCCTCACCAGCCTTGTTGCCCTTCTCTGGACACATTCAAGCACCTCAACATCTTTCTTAAATTGAGGGGCTCAGACCTGGACACAGTACCCAAGGTGTGGCCCAACCAGTGCTGAGTACAGAGGCAGAATGACTTCCCTGGTCCTGCTGGTCACACTATTCCTGACACAGGCCAGGATGCCATTGGCCTTCTTGGTGACCAGGGCACACTGCTCGCTCATGTTCAGTCACCGTTGTTCAGTACCCCCAGGTCCCTCTCTGCCTGGCTGCTCTCCAGCCACTCTGTCCCCACCCTGTAGCACTGCATGGAGTTGTTGAGGCCAAAGTGCAGTACTCTGCACTTGGCCTTGTTAAAACTCATAGTGCTGGACCGTGTCCATCTATCCAGCCTGCCCAGGTCCCTCTGCAGAGCCCTCCTGCCCTCTAACAGATCCACACATGCTCCCAACTTGGTGTTGTCTGCAAATCTACTGATGCTGGACTCAGACCCCTCCTCCAGATCATCAGTGAAGATATCAAACAGGACTGGGTCCAGCACTGACCCCTGGAGCACACCACTAGTAGCTGGTTTCCAACTGGGTATGGCTCCATTCAGCACCACTCTCTGGGCCCAGCCCTCCAGCCAGTTCTTAACCCAGCACAGAGCACCCCTGTCAAAGCCACGGGCTGCCAGCTTTGCCAGGAGTTTGCCATGACAGGGAGTGTCAAAGGCCTTGCTGAAGTCCACACAGACTACATCCACAGCCTTCCCCACATCCACCAGGTGGGTCACCTGGTCATAAAAAGAGATCAGGTTGGTCAAGCAGGACCTGCCCTTCCTAAATCCGTGCTGGCTGGGTCTGGTTCCCCTGGCCATCCTCTGGGTGCCCTGTGACTGCACTCAGGATGATCTGTTCCATTATCTTGCCTGGCATGGAGGTCAGGCTGACAGGTCTGTCATTTTCTGGGTCCTCCTTTGGTGACCTTCGAGTCTTCAGGGACCTCTCCAGTGAGCCATGGCTGTTGATAAATAATGGAGAGTGGCTTGGCCAGCTCATCAGCCATCTCCCTCACCACTCCAGGATAGAACCCATCTGGTGTCATGGATTTCTGAGGATCTGAGAGGCTAAACAGGTTCCTAACTGCTTTCTCCTGGATTACAGGGAGGCTGTTCCGCTCCCTGACCCCACCTACCAGCTCAGGAGGCCAGCTGTCCTGAAGACAACCTGTTTTACTACTGAAAATTGAAGCAAAGGAGGTGTTAAGCACCTCTGCCTTTTCTTCATCCCTAGTTACTACATTCCCCTCCTTGTCCAATGAAGAGTGGAGCTTATCATTGCCCCTCCTTTTGTCATTAATATATTAATAAAAACATTTCTTATTATCACAGAATCAAAGAATTAACCAGGTTGGAAAAGACCTCTAGGATCACCGAGTCCAACCTATCACCTAACCCTTCTAATTAACTAAACCGTGGCACTAAGTGCTTTATCCAGCCTCCTTTTAAACACCTCCAGAGATGGTGGCTCCACCACCTCCCTGGGCAGCCCATTCCAATGGGCAATCACTCCTTCCATGAAGAATTTCTCCCCAGTGTCCAGCTCAGAGAGCAGTGGCTACGCTAAATTCTAACTGGGCTTTTGCTTCTCTAATTTTCTTCTTACATAACCTGGCAACATCCTTAATTTTTTCCTGAGTTACATCCTCCTCTTTCTAAAGGCGATATGCCCTCTTTTTTCCCCTTAATTCCTTCACAAGTCCCTCACCCATCCAGGCTTGTTGTCTTCCCTATTGGCTCTGCTTTCAGCAGATCAGGACAACCTGTTCCATGCCTTGAAGATTTCTTTCTTGAAGTAGGTCCAACCTTCCTGGACCCCTTCATTATTAAAGGCTTTTTCCCAAGGTACCCTTCAAGTCACTTCCTTCATTAAGCCAAAATCTGCCCTCCAGAAGTCTAGTGTGGATGTTTTGTTGATGCCCCTCCTAGCTTCACTGCATATTGTAAACTTTATTATTTTGTGGTCATTGCACCTCAGACAGCCTCTGACCACCACATTTCCCACCAGTCCTTCTCCATTCACAAACAACAGGTCAAGCAGAGCCTCATTCCTGGTAGGCTGACACACAAACTGTGTCAAGTTATCCTCTATACTCTTTAAAAACATTCTAAAAATTGAAATTACCAGGCCAGCTCAGATAGACCAGAAGATAAAGCTAAATTTACAGCAAAGCTAAATTTATAGGCATAGACACAAAATATATTTACATGTATTTAAGGTTATATACAATTTAGAAATAACACAGAAATCCAAATTTGCCCCACCCTAGACAAAGAAAGTCCAGAAGGGACCCACACCACCCTCTCTCTCTCCCCAGGCAGAAAACAACCAGCAAGGCTTGCATGTTATCTAGTCAGCTAAGGTTAGTGGAAGAGACCAGAGAGAGAAGCGAAGAAATCCAGTGCCCTAGAGCAAAGAAGAAATAGTTATTTATACTTCACCTTTTCATACCTTTCAGCAAGCGAGTGAATGATACAGAATTATTTCTTTTTACAACCAATGATCTAATTTCTCTTATTAGAATATTCCAATAAGCCTTAAACCACCAGAATCGTAGAATCAACCAGGTTGGAAGAGACCTCCAAGATCATCCAGGCCAACCTATCCCCCAGCCCTATCCAGTCAACTAGACCATGGCACTAAGTGCCTCAGCCAGTCTTTTCTTCAACACCCCCAGGAATGGTGCCTCCACCACCTCCCTGGGCAGCCCATTCCAATGCCAATCACTCTCTCTGGCAAGAACTTCCTCCTAACATCCAGCCTATACTTTCCCCAGCACAACTTGAGACTGTGTCCCCTTGTTCTGTTGCTGGTTGCCTGGGAGAAGAGGCCACCCCCCACCTGGCTACAGCCTCCCTTCAGGTAGTTGTAGACAGCAATGAGGTCACCCCTGAGCCTCCTCTTCTCCAGGCTAAACAACCCCAGCTCCCCCAGCCTCTCCTCATGGGGTTTGTGTTCCAGGCCCCTCACCAGCTTTGTTGCCCTTCTCTGGACACGTTCCAGCACCTCAACATCTCTCTTGAATTGAGGGGCCCAGAACTGGACACAGCACTCAAGGTGTGGCCTGACCAGTGCTGAGTACAGGGGAAGAATAACCTCCCTCGTCCTACTGGCCACACTGTTCCTCATCCAGGCCAGGATGCCATTGGCTCTCTTGGCCACCTGGGCACACTGCTGGCTCATCTGCAGCCTACTATCTACCAGTACCCCCAGGTCCCTTTCCTCCTGGCTGCTTTCCAGCCACTCAATCCCCAGCCTGGAGTGCTGCTTGGCATTGTTGTGGCCTGTGCGAAGAACCCTGCACTTGGCCTTGTTCAATCTCATCCCACTGGTCTCTGCCCACCCATCCAGCCTGTCAGGGTCCCTCTGCAGCACTATCCTACCTTCCAACAGATCAACACCTGCTCCTAGCTTGGTGTCATCTGCAAACTTACTGATGCTGGATTCAAACCCCTCATCCAGATCATCAATAGAGATGTTGAATAGGACTGGGCTCAGCACTGATCCTTGGGCAACACCACTAGTGACTGGCTGCCAACTGGATGTGGCACCATTCACCACCACGCTCTGGGCCCAGCCTTCCAGCCAGTTCTTGACCCATATCAGAGTGAATCTGTCCAAGCCACGAGATTCCACCTTTGCCAGGAGCTTGTTGTGGCAGACAGTGTCAAAGGTTTTGCTGAAGTCCATGTAGACTACAGCCACAGCCTTCTCTACATTCACCAGGCAGGTAACCTGATCATAAAAGGAGATCAGGTTGGTGAGACAGGACCTGCCCTTCCTAAACCTACACTAAAAAGGTAATATTTTAATGTGTAGCAACACTCAGAGGGGAAAGTAGAAGATCTGAAAAAGCATTACACCAACCTTCATTTGGAAAATACACATATGACTAGGAAACATCTGGTGGGGGTACACATGGAAAAATAAGGGGTCAAAATAGGAGGCTGGGGGTTTTGATTTGTTTGAAATAGAAGTAAATGAAGACAGAGCATCTGAAGGTACACATGTGTATTCAGAACCACATGTTTAGTACGAGCTTTTCCTACATCAGCAACACACCTTTAAAAAAAGAAATCTAAAATTGTGATTTCACAGGAGAGTGTCAAACAACGAAGGTAATAAAGACATAAGAAAGGTAGCAAATGGCTTGCAAATATCAGATGCTCGAACACTGGAGCTGGGTATTTGCCGATAAAAGGCTGAAGAACCACGATTGAAGCGGTGTCTGTAGGGTTCTTTTTTTAGCTCCTTCCTCTTATTTCTGAAAAGCCTTCAATTTAAAAAAGAAATAAACAAAATAAACATATCAAATCCTCCCCCCTTTGTTCAGGATTCTGCTCAGGAAGTTTCATATTGATTAACATGATCAAAATGTGTGGGTTTTGCCTGCGTATGAAGAGTGACATTATTTCCTTACTGATTTTAGGTGCCATTTGCGGGCACCGACAGTATCTTGAAATGAACAATTTCTAATAGTAATAATTTTGTTACTTCAATGTTAAAATCCAGAACAGTTTAGTTTTTTATGTAAGTATGATTAGTTAACCAATTTGTAGTCTCATCCCTGAATCATAATTTTGCTATGAAAAGTCCTGCCTGTGATCATGTATCAACACAATTAAGAACCTGATGAAGAGTGTGCATTCCTTGCAGACAGAAAAGTTTGCAGAGACAAACTGTGATTTTTCCTAGACTTTTGCTAAAGCAAGGCAGCACTGAACATAGCAGAATTCAGCATCTTCCTACAAATACACTGGGGGGGAAATCTGAAAATTAGCATGTCACAAAGAACAGTCACACACTCCTCCAGATTTGCTGCTTCAGAGAACACAGAGAGTGCACCAGAACATTTTAAGCTGACACCCACAGTATTCCCACCTACAAGAAAAGGTCCCCTATGAACAGCACAGCCTAAACATTAGTAGGATTATGGAAAGGCAAACATGCCTAAGAAGAAAATTTTCTTGGGTTTAAAATAGAAGATCAAATTGCTTGCACCTGCTACTACTGAAGCTGAGAAGAAACTTTCCTGCCAAAGGCAATGTTTATGTCTGCAAGTGAAGTACATTACAAACTTGACAGGGTTTGAGGGTAGAAACAAAAATCTGAGGTTTCTACTTAAGTGTGACTTCATAAAATCTACACAAACTCTCCAAACTAAGCTTCACAAATACCTTAGGGAATTTTGCCTTTTCTGCACTCTAGAAGTAAAATTAAATTGTTCCCAAACTCTGGGCTTTTATCAGCTTATGAAAAACCAATTAAACACATTAGTTCTTCAGAACAGTGTGGAGAGCTTTGAAGCCTAACAGAGGCAAGAATAAGAAACTGAATCTCTATCAATATACCAGTCTAAAGAAAAGCTATCACAGACAGCAATGGCACCACTGGGTCTGGACCTTGCTGACAGCCACCATCAGGCAAGACATGCTCAGAGAAGCAAGAACTAAAGGAGGCCCAGATGGCTTGCCAACATGTCCCAGCAGGCAGGGAAGCCAAGTAACAGTGAGGCATATGGAAAGGAGAAAGATCATGAGTGAACCTGAGAAGCACATGCAGGGGAACACCATGTGATAGTGATAACATAACTGAGGAACACAGGCAAAAATAGAAAGAGAAAAAAAGGGGGAAAAATCAAACAAAAGTGAAGGCAGTCATTTTTATCTAGTGCATCAAAGACAGCTAAATGTATTACTTTGTCCATGTAAGCAATTGTTACAGCTGCAACAAACCTAAATAATCAAGTCATGAAATTTAACTTACTGTGCTCTTCTACTGATTGCTCAAAATCTGCTAGAACCAGATTTCTGTGTTTTCAATAGCAAAGACCTAACAGAATCACAGTACAGTTCTGCTATGCAGATGAGCTGTAGAAAACAATCAGATTATCAAAATAAAGAGATTCCAAGTTTAACTCCATCAAATTTGATTAACTGTGTCACTTACCTTATTAAAATAGGTAAATCAAACAGGTCAGACAGAGAATTGTCTGGCTAGCCACACTGTCTTTCTCAGCTACTCACCCTACTTCTCTAACAGACACAGATACCCAACAACACAGAGATGTCTGATCAATTAATGAAGCAGGTACTACCAGCCAACAATTCTGGCTGTGTGAAGATGCTCAGCAACTGCTTCACAAGTGGATCAGACATCCGGGTCTTGGGCACTAAGTCAGAAGGTATCCATATAGCAGCTTCTACTGTCGAGGTAGGTTTTGTTGTTACATGACCACCAGAGCCTTAACTAATACCTAAGTTACTACAAAAAACATCTAGCTAAAACAACTTCAATTGTGTTCCTTTTCACTTGCTTTTGGGAATAATAATTTAAATCACAGAAATAACTTATCTTCCAACTAAAGAGATACTCAGGACTGGAAAGATAGATGCAAGAGATGACTTCTGCAACAGGGATATAAGACAGTAGAAATTTAAAACTTGCTGAACAAAAACACTGACTAAAACAAAAAAAAATCCCCAAAGTAATTATGATCTGAATTACTTAAAACCCAGAGTGGTCTGTATTTTTTATGTATATACTTGGAACAAATGTGTGACAAATGGAAGAATTACCTCCTACACATTTTCTGTAGAGACTTAACAATAAGGAAAAAAATACTTGGCCTTTTTCCTTCATATCAGATTTTGTTTCACATTTTGGAGCTGAAGTACCTTATTAAGTCTTTTGCAAGTAAAATGGGAGATAGATTGTGATTTATGATGTGATTTATTCTGTTTTAAATGATCTTATGCAAGATACCATATATACACTTTAATTGACTGGAGAGCCAAAGTAAATCATTACCACAGGTATCAAGAAGTTTTCTGAGAGAAGGCTTCATCTCCATGATCAGCAACAGAAACTACTGAGATTTTACTTCTCTACTAAGAAATGCACCCGGTTCTCCACTTAAACTACCATTTACGTACACAGCACACTTCAGATTCACTATTTGCGGTAGCCATTCTGCAGAGGAATACCATCCACTGTTCACTCCTGCTTCTTGGCATCAAAACAGGTAGCCAACACCTGCTGATTGAAGATGAGCAGGCAGGACTTGGAAGGCAAAAGAGAGAAGGTGGAGTCTTTGTGCAAGGAAGCAGGACTACAGCAGAGAAGGATAAAAGAGTATGAGGATGATGAAGGTACAGCCTCAGACAGCTGTGGTAGGACACTGCCAAATGGGTGGTATGAAGCTGATCTATGTACCTGTGTGAGCTGTTTATCTGCTGTCAGCTCTGACTGTTGTCAGTCTCTTCACAGGACATTTAGAACTTCCTCTTTCCTGACCATGATGCACATTGCTCAGCAAGAAAAGCCACAAACTCAACTAAACTAACAGGACATTGACTCGTCCCAACCTCCTAGAAGCGTTAGGTGAATGGGATCAGCCCAGAGTTCATCCACCCTACAGAGGATTACTCCAGAAGAAATTCTCCATGAGAAATTCTGCATATCCCAAGAGTTCAGTTTAAACTTGTCAGTGCTGGACCAGACTTGCAGAGTTGCATATAAAATAATCACAAAAGCTGCACAGAATTACCACAGATCTTACAGACAGTATCACAGTATCACAGTATCACCAAGGTTGGAAGAGACCTCACAGATCATCAAGTCCAACCCTTTACCACAGAGCTCAAGGCCAGACCATGGCACCAAGTGCCACGTCCAACCTTGCCTTGAACAGCTCCAGGGGCGGCGACTCCACCACCTCCCCGGGCAGCCCATTCCAGTATCCAATGACTCTCTCAGTGAAGAACTTTCTCCTCACCTCGAGCCTAAATTTCCCCTGGTGTAGCCTGAGGCTGTGTCCTCTCGTTCTGGTGCTGGCCACCTGAGAGAAGAGAGCAACCTCCTCCTGGCTACAACCACCCTTCAGGTAGTTGTAGGCAGCAATAAGGTCACCCCTGAGCCTCCTCCTCTCCAGGCTAACCAATCCCAGCTCCCTCAGCCTCTCCTCGTAGGGCTGCGCTCAAGGCCTCTCACCAGCCTCGTCGCCCTTCTCTGGACACGCTCAAGCATCTCAGACACTACAATCTAAATCTGGTCTTCTTTTTAAATCTTAGTGTTTTCTTTACAATCTCTGGGGTCAAGAAAATGTATCAAATTGGTTTCAAAAAATTCAGAATAAAATCAAATAGTCTTTCACTTCTGTAAGTCTAGGTAATGAAAACCCACGTACACAGCAGTAAAGACAAAATGTCTTGGAAAATGATGTGCATGCTTCATGTTTCTTTATTACTATTTCCTCCAAAACTGCAGTTAGGACATAAATTTAAACACGCTGAGAACTAATAAATCTGAGAAATGTGCTATAATGGATATCTAACTTACAGTGGACAGTCAGAGGATGAATGCTGACACGAGATTACAGAGCAGACTCTGAAACGGTTAAGTTCATTCACTGTTCTAACCTTTTGAAGTACAATCAAGTTCAAACCAGTAGTTCTGTTCAGTTGATTATCTGATAATTTCAACAAAATATCAGGCTAATGGCAAAATGCAAACTTACACAGATTCCCTTGAAGTCAGAAGGATCCTACAAAGCAACAAGAAGTCAACCCATGCATACCACATGCTCAGTAAAGACAGGACCAATGCAACACAGTATGGAAGGGCAAAACCAAGAAAAACACTGTAACTACACAGAACATGTATGGAAAACCTCATTATTCTACATCTCTTTTAATCATTTGATGTTAATAAAATCAGCTTGCTTTGACTTCAGCAGGAATGACACATGGATAGTGCAGTACCACAGGAACCCTACAAACACAGTTTACTGAAGAATACAAAGTCTTAAGTGCCCTTACTACAACTGCGCTCACACTAGCCTCAATTCCTACTCTTTGCTTCCTTCACCTCCTGAAACTTAGCCTTCTCATTCTGCAGCAAGCAGAAAGGTTGGTGAAAACAAAGCAAACCTCCCTTGGCTCTCACCAACTACTAGTGCTTCTCTTTTTCTCCCTTAATGAGTCTTGAAAGATAAATGGGTCCCAAGGTCAGGCCCTGAGCCTGTTACCCCAGACAGTAGGGAGGAGAGGAGCCTCAGCCTCAATAGCCACTGCAACCTTCACTGCACTGTGAACTATACCCTGGTTCTTTGGCAAGAAAAAGGACCCTAGCCCACCCACAGCTCCCGAAATCCTAACCACAACTCAATTCCAAGATTCAAATAGCTCACTTCTGTATCACTAATTTCTGTACCTCTAAGACAGTACAGACACGACTTAACAAAAAATTGACAGAAGCATTTCCTCCCACCAAGTTAATGAAGAAAGGCAGGCAACACAGGGCAGTCTGATTCCCTGCCAAAATTCAGGTTTTAGCACTTCCTCCTCCATCAATCTTGATGAAATTTCAAAACCATTTTGGGCCATCACCGTTCTTTCGAAGGAGTTAGTTAGAAATGAGACAAGGTAGTTTTTTTAAGTTTTCAAAGTTTAGATAAATTAGATTTGGAACATTCTTTTGTCTCAGCACACTATGAAAATGGCATACCCTTAGACACCTACCTTTATTAATGGCTTTTAGCTGTTAGGGCATTAATGGAAACTTACAGGCAGACACAACTGAAATACATACATAATACAATACAATACCTGACTCATGTAACCAAACAAATGTAAGTAGAGAGACATGAAATCTAGGAAAAACTCCATTCCCTAAGATTTTGCCCATTACTGGAAAAGAGCAAAAATACCTACAATATTGTACATACTTGAGAAAGTAAGATGCCATATACTCCACAGAATCACAGAGGCTGGAAAAGACCTTTGAGATCATCAAGCTCAGCCTATGAGCTAACACCACAACATCAGCTAAACCATACCACCAAGTGCCACATCAAATCTTTTCTTAAAGACCTCTAGGGATGGTGACTCCATCACCTCCCTGAACAGTCCATTCCAGAGCCCTCTACCTTCTTTCACTACTTTATTTCTACCTTTTTTCACTACTTTATTCTGCTCTTGCAGATACAGCCTGAACCATGTTACTGAAGAATTCCCATATCTCTATTCATCCTCCAACACACAGACGAGCAGACACACAACACATATGTTGATAAATCCTCTCCTAAAAGAGTTTTTGATAGTATTTTTCTTTTATTCTACATCCATATATTTTTGGCTTTTTTTCAAAAGAGGCATTTTTTAAGATTCCCTTAAAGTGCCTGAGCCCACTCTGAGAAACCTGCATAAATCAGCTACATCTCATGCTCTGAAGTGTCACAGGGATCTTCCACATACTTACTAAAAAATCACTGTGAAGAAATGTGGTCATAATTACATATTTTATTCTTAGCACTCTTAGAGGGAATGTTATTGTAACATGAGGAGAAGAATAGTTCCAGAAACAATACTGCCACTTCCTTTGATATTACAATTGAATATTTATATATTCCCCACTGAACAATTCATTATCCTGCAGCTACTCAACACCTGTTCTTAATCCCACTTAAAACAACCTCACAAAAATAAAGGCTTTGCAGTAAGCCTTCCTAAATCTCTCAGGAAGAAGTGTGTTTGGGGTTTGGGTAAGGCTTTTGATAGTCTTGCTGACAGGTAAGGAGAGTGTTTTCTTCATTGGAGAGGAGTGTACATGTTTTGTAAATCTATTTGCACATTCTCTCAATAATGATGCTAGATGTAGCCATCTGGGAAGGTACCAAAAAAGAGGTTGAAAGAAAAAGTCAAATACCAGCAACACTATTAGCAAAACAAATAGAAGTCAGTGACTAAAGAGATGATAAAAAGCTAAATGTGAACAGTTAAAGACTTTAATCAAAGAATAAATCCAAAACCTGTGATCAGAGCAGAAAACATGCAAAGCTCTGTTTGCACATAAGATCAGTGAAATATAAATTCTTTCAGCCACTGCTTTAACAACACACAAATTAAGTTTTAAGGCTTCCAATATCAACCAGGAATCTCTAGCTGTAAGGTGGGAACATTTCCCCTCCACATTTCTCTCCCCAGGGCTGCAGTCCCGTTGCAACAAGAGACATAGATCCAATCTTCCATTTGGGGATCTCCAGTTACTGCATACCCATACATAAGTATATACCTACAGACGTTGTAGAGAAGTCCCCATGAAATCTACCAGTAACCAAGGTGTAAAAGGTAGCTTTAAGATGAGGGGTGTAGCGTAGGAGGAAACAGAATTCTAAACACTAAAGTCAAACACACAGCAGACAGGCAGGGTCTGCCAACAATGCCTGAGTAAAGCCATAGCAAAATGAATGAAGAACTGACTGAAGAGCCCATGTAATGCCATGACCAAACCATGGCAGACAGAGTTGTGGGGCATTCATTTCAAAACCCTAAAGACCACCTAGTGGCAGAGTCAGACAAAATCATCAGAAAGAGACTTTGCTGCATGCCCAAGGCAGAGAAGCTACACATGTAGATCCTGTTCCAGAAAGGATGATACTTGCCCACACATCAACAGCATGGGAACTCTTCCCCTATCCTCAGGCAATACATGGAGGTATGACTTCTCTTTTGGTACCCTGTGACAGAGGTGGCAGCTGTGCAGCAACTCCTCAATGAGCACACAAATGAGCCAATGTGATTCACATTTGTACAATTGTTTCTGCTGTTTGTTAACTCTGATACTGATTGCATATCATCACTAATGACACAAGAGTTAGAATGTTGTTTTATAATAATAAAGGATATATGTAATTGGTCTAGCACTCAACTGACCATCAAACTCTGTACAAACCAGTACTTAAGTCCCAGAGTCACAGATTCCTTGTGGTACAGGACAATCCACCAGCCTCTGGAGTACACACAACTACTGTATTTCCAGACTCCATGTTAACAACGCTGCAGCCCATTTTGGGACTGGTTCCTGTGCCACATGATCTAGGCACTCCTGTGTTAGCAAGGGAATCAGACTAGATTATCTATGCATTCTACAAACTGCCTCTACCCACTTTCACCTGTTGCTGGAGCAAAAACCTCGGCAGCCAGGATATTTACTTGTGATGTGAAAGAGTCAAATTCAAGCTCCTTCCAAAGCAGCCTGAAGAACTGCTTGAACATGGCTCAACTACCTTTTAGTGTTTTCAAACTCATCAAATTACCCATTTCTGAAAAACTAAAAACTCAAGGAATGTAACTGCTACTCCAATACAGCCTTAATGTCGTATCAGAACAACCGTTTCAAAACACCAGCAGTCTAAGCATTAAAGTCTACCTTTGCCAGGAAAACAGAAGATTTCGGTAAAGCACACAAAGAAACAAGTATCATGTAACTTTTCCACAGCTCTTCCCATGAAGATTCCAAAACACATTTGTGAAGGATGCTGGTATTATTCTCTTCTTTCATCACAACAGGATCCTGATCTAAGACGAGAGTAGTGAACAGGAGCTGCCTCCACAGAACTCCAAGGTTGTGGTTCCCAGAGAAGCAATGCAGACAATACAACCAGTGAAAAGACAAGCAATGTTGTTTCTCAGTAACTCACTGTTAAGATGGCTTAGGCTTCTATGAAATGTGCTTCATCCTGGCCAAGCCTTCTGAAATCCTAGGGATTGTTTTCATAAACAGGAAAACACCTTTCTATACTTCATTGATTCCACAACCACAAATTAATTATACAAAGCCTTCAAAAGACTCTGGCATGAGTAATGTTTTTAACACTACTATGGCTGTCCCTCTATTATTTTGCTTAACAGTTCTGTACATTTTGAATTAGGTATCCAACTTATCTGACCTCTAGAGTAACAAAAGCAATAAAGCTTGATTGACTTGCTCCTAAATTAGTCCAAATAACTTTAAATGTATTTTCTATTAAAAAAACCCAACAACATTCTTGATATTAAGACAAAGGGAATTACATCTGCTGCTTCCTAAATGGTTTAACAGAATAATTTGATCAAAGTTTCTTTCAGGAACATAGGCAAACTTTTTCATCTCTATCAAGGTAGCAAAATTGTTTGTAATGCAGCACAGTGAAAACTACCTGCATTAAAAAAATCCTTTACTCACTACATCCACTTCCCAATCCAGTTCAGTATGTAGCCACCAAGGCGGGTGTACTGCTACTCTATGTTTTGATAAAGCCAAAGGCAGCACTCTACAGCTTGCCAGTCATTGAGTCTCGGAAGTAGCAGATTTTGAGGTATATCTAATACAGACAGAATTTTTAGAATCAAAACAGTGCCAGAAATTGATGGAAAGGAACATTTTACTTAGCTGCTTGTGACACCATCAGCTCAACTTAATAATCAAAAGGATTTCTTCTCCTCCTCCATATGGAAAGCTGTTAATTAACTAATGAACACAGATTAGCGTAACAACGATAAGACTCTTAGGAAGCAGGTTAAAGGGAAGACAGCAGTAGGTAGTGCCTGAAAAATTACCCAGATGGAGTTACGGACTAATGAAGCTCCCAAGTAGATGAATCCAAGAGTACACACTATTTTCACTGACAACTCAGAACAAAATACAGAAATAAGCCAATGCATCAGTCACAAGGCAAATCAGTGTGAAACATCATCTTAAATCAAAAAGACAACGCTCCCTCTGTGAAACAGTCAGGGAAAATAAACCCTAAGCATGAAGAACTTCACTTCATTATATTATATTCTTTTACAAGGGTATCAGAATCTGTATCAATCCTCACTACTCTGAATTCTTCACCCTTAGTATCATGTGCTTCAGGTACACTCCATGCATATTAGTTCTGAGCTCCCAGGTAAAAGTTTCATTAGCGTGCCACATACTGTATGTACTTATCTCTCAAGCTGTAATCTGAACTGTATGCCTGTAAAATGCACCAACCATGTCAGTTCTTAAGCAAAAGGAAGAACTACACATACATATGATGGACTATTACTTTACTTAGTACCATTGCATAAAAAGATGTGGATGGCTTGGGCACGGTCTTCACAAAACATTACCTTGCTGCACTGAAGTAATAAAGAAAAGCACAATGTTAAGTACAGTTGGGAAAGGAATACAGAAAAATACAAAACATAGACAATCATTTAAAATTGAGTACACACATCACCAAAAAATGCAGTTATGGTCAGTCTGTCTCAAAAATGGTATCACAAACCTAAAAGCTAGAGAAAAAGGGTGATCAGATGTACGGGAAATCTCTCACACAGAAAACTGACAAGACCCTTCAGTTCGCAAACAGATCACTGGAAGATGCAACATGACACAGAGCTATTAAAAAATATATAGGATATCACAAGGGAACAAAAAAAAAAAAAAAATCAGAGCAATGATCAGGTATTTCTCATAATTTAAGAATCAATGAAATGACCTAGCAGGAGGCTTCTCTCAATAACTTGTTTTTATCCAAAAACACCTGGGAAACTCATTACTATCAATAATAAAAACTAAGAAACTTAAAACCACAAATGCATTCTAGAAATAAATGGACATATCCATGGACAAAAATGATTAAACACAACAAAGCCACCTTGAGCTCTTCAAATTGCTAATTCAAAATAGGAGAAGTGTATACTAGCAAAATGATTGTCCTTATTTTTCAGACCCCTTCTCTAAATCAGCAGCTGGAGGGGATCACTGGAAACAGAATTCATCTGGACATATATTTGGTCTAATACAGCTATAATACAGCACACATCCACCTTGTTTTGCTTGGTGATAACTTACAGGACTTCAACAAAAATTCTCAGCATTGGAACAATTAATTCATTTGATGTTTTCCAACATATAACCTGCCACAGCAAAACTGGAGCTAGTCCATCTCTTCCTTTTACCCTCACTATCAGCCATGCTTTGCAGTCTGAAAAACTGCCCCACAGCAAAGACAGGCATCAAAGGGAAATTGAACTTCCTCATGGAAGGAGAATTGTCATAGCCCTGAACTCCAAGAAAAGCAGCTCAAAAAAAAAACCAATTGTATAGATCATTGGGATAGAGGATATAAAAAAAAACAAACCCAAACAGTTTCAGATTTTAAGGATAATAATGTATTCCTATTCCTACATTCCTATTTTATAAACTTACAACATCTTAAAGAGAAGTTTATATGACCATTGTCAGACTATCCAGCTGTAGCTTGAAACCCCTCAGAAGAGCAGGATAAGCCACAAACCAAGTAATACCTCAAGAAGGTAACATGTGAATTCTCACACCCCTAAAACAGAGCCCAATGAAATGAGAATATTTACAAACTTCTAAGGAAGTAAATCCTTCTGCAAAAGTCTCTGCTCAAATGTTCTGTTAATGTTACCCATATCTGTGCTGCATAGAGTAGCTTATAATAACAGGGACCTCTAGACCTCTCTTCATTCACTCCCCTGGCCAAAAGAGATCTTGTGTTACAGTTAGATCAGGTTGCTCAGGACCTTGTTTAGTCAAGTTTTAAGTATTTCCAAAGATGAGTGTATTGGGTTTGGGCTGAGCTGGAGTTAATTCTCCTCAAAGGATCTTTCTAGTGCTGTACTTTGCAGTGCTATAGTGTTTTGGCTACTGCTGATCTGAGCACCCAGGCTGTGCTTTTCTACCGTTTCCCCACCCTGAAAGTCTGAGGGGACATAGCCAAGACACCTGACCCAAACTGGCCAAAGGGATATTCCATGCCACAGGACATCAGTTCAGATATAAGAACTAAATGAAAGAAGGAAGTCTGGGGAGATTTGTAGGTAGCATCTGTCCTCCAGGGGAACTATTATGTGTAGAGCACCCTGCTTCCTGAGACCGACCTTCACATCATCCTGCTGATGTAAAACAGAGATTAACATCTCTCTCGGCTTTCGCCTGTGCTTATTACTATTATTAAATTGCTTCTATCTTATAACTGGTTTACTGGCTTCTGTTATTATTTTCCCCTGTCCATCTAATGGGGGGGAGTGATAGAGTGGCTTTGGTGGGCATTTGGCCCCCAGCCAGGGCCAAACCACCACAATGGGAGATGGCACAGACTCACCAGCCACACTTACTGTGATTTTTTAGATTTTTTCCTTCTTTCCAGCTGGAATTTCCCTTTCTGAAACTTGTAACCTCTTGTCTTTTCATTGTGCATGTCTAAGAAAAGTCTGGCACTTCTACTATCAAGACAGTCTGAGTTAGCAAGTAAATTGTACAGTGAAGGTATATGATACACTTGAGCCAACCTGACAGCTCACCACTGCTAATAGGGGCAGATCAGCCCTGTACATGTCCAGCAATCTAATTTCAGCCCTTCCCATGCTAGCTCTGCAACCTAAATGGCTGCACAGAGAGCCAATTCATCTTGCTAACCTGACAAAAATCCATTCCCTTGGTTAATTCCTATGCCATCTCAGCAATATTAATATGTTCATCACAGGGTCACAAGGGAGAAAGTGGAGCTGCAGGTAGGAACAGAACATCCCATTTTGGACAGAGATTGTGGAAGCAAGCTATAACCTGTGAATTTCCACTGAGGTGTCACAGAATATCTCATGCTAAAAAATTTCAACCCACTTAAAAAAACCTCTAAGCAATAACTAAACAGTCTTATGCATGCTTCCTGCTTCAGCTTTTCATCTATGGGATGACACATTTCTTAATAGTACACTCTATGTCTTCTCTCATCCATGAAGGCACTTAATAAAACAGTGCTTAACTGATACTAATTATATTTGGCATTAATTACTATCTGAGCTAAAAATAATATAATAGAAACCATATACATTTGGATAGGGAATGCCACCCCAGTTGAAAATGGACAAGCAGTAAATCTGTGCAGCTCACAGAAATACTTGTTATGGTCTTCACCAAGACAGTCTCATGGGTCAAAGGTGCATGTGGAACTGAACAACCACAGTGCTACACTTGAAGTTACAAGGCACTATGGGTACCTTATTTGAAGTAAACACATTTAGCTTTATTGGAAAAGGATTAAGCACCCTAAAAAGCACATATTTATAGCAAAAATTCTTACACGCATGAAAGAAAACTGTCACAGGACCAGCACTCAAAGGCACATTGAGCAGCTAAAGACAACTCATCTTTTGAGTTTACATGTTTATCTTTTGTAACTCTTCAACTTAGACCAAATTTCAATGATTTTCTGAACTAAACATTTTGAAAGTGGGCTATGTAGAACCTCTTGAAAGGTGCTACTGGTAACAAAAGAAAGGAATTTCCATACAGCCATAGAAAAGTTTGGTGAGATAACAGATTGAATCTTTCTGGTGTTTATGCATTGCATGCCATAGTTTGTCAAGTCAATAAAGATCAGCAGTTTAAGAGATCAGAGCTAACATATCATTTACCCAACATACAAAAAATCAGTTTTCCAAAAGGAAAACTCAACTAACCCAGAGCAAGTTAAAGAGAAGAATTATGAAAATATTTACTGAAGATTTAGAGAGTTCACAGTAATCCATACCTACCCTCAAGGAAACTTAAACACATTCATGTCTCTTATTAGCATGTCTGAATTCTTCTAGTCCATTATTCTCCCGAAGGCTCAGTATTTCAGTTTGAAATCAATAAAAATATCACATAAACCACCACCACTCCTTGCCCCATGCTCAGGTATGTTGCACCACCTTTCATGCCTCCTTAGTCAACTGCATTTTGTAAGGATTGCTACTGTGTCAGCTGCCAGACTGCCTCAAGAAAGACTTGCTGAATCTTTCCACGACTTCCTGACGAGTTATAACGTTCTGCCATTCTCAGATCCTTCACAGCTCTGCCCCATCCCACTGCTTCCAGTATGGCTCCACTGCAAGGTCCCAGTCTCTGTGCATGAGGTCCATTACTAGCACTATATTCACCATCCTCCCTCAAGTCCTTAGATTTTTACATAAACAGCTTTCTAAGTGAGTCCAACAACTTACCTGATCAGTTCATGTTTCCCAAGTGTCACACACAGTTAGTTCCTACCCTCATCTTCAAGTAGACCTTTTATCAGATTTTACCAAACAGTGTAGACTTTTGGCTAAATTGAACTAACATCACCACTACCCAGCTGCAGTCCTGAAACACAATGTGGTCCTTGTTTTTCCTCAGTTGTTAGAAAGAACAAGAGCAGAACATATAATCCTTTCAGTTTCTGAGGACTCACATTCACCTTTGTAAAGCACCTGGTGAGCTGCACTCCTCCTCCCCTTCATCACTCCAAAGGCTTCATGATTTTTGAGAAGAAATATCAAGCAATAACCCTAAACAGGTTCTCATAGTTCTTCTACAGCAAATCCAGCTCAAAGCCTAATTCTGAGTTCCTTGCCTCATGGGTAGCTTTAGCTTACTATCTCTGTTTTATGCAGCTTCCTCAGGAAAAGCCACCTAACCAACTCTTGTCAGTTCAGTGCAGTCTATGAAATTTCCAAGAGCAGCTGTGAAAAAGGGAAAAGAACAAAGAGAAAAAGCTAATGACCACAAGTCAGTTTTCACTGGCAAGAGAAAGTGACCTAGAAATCCAAGAAAGTTCCTAACAATGTGCTTGCAAACCCAAGACATATTTTTACCAGCAAGTTTAGCATCTGCTCTTTAACAGAAGTACAAACATTCTACAAGGGCTGAAACTTTTCACTGCATTATTTACTTTAGCTCCACATCAAGCTGTATCTCCCCTCTAGAACGGCACAGCAACACTGGGTAAATGATACTGACACAAGTAACGCTAAGTTTTCAAGCAAAATACAAAACTCTGGATGTGATGCTCCAAGTAACATCAGTTTAATACTGAAAACTACCTAACTGCCAGCTTCCATCCACTTGTGTTCTGTCTCATAATACTACTTACTACTGATTTTCTCTACACAAACACTCCTGGTTATTAGAGTAACTGTGTTATTTCAAAACTGATACACAGACATTATATGAGAATGTCCAGTAATCTGTGATTTGCATGTTTCCTCTAAAAGGACTAGTACTTGTTGCTAAGCTATCTACCTTCACTTTTCCGTTGGAAATACAGTCATGTTTTTCAGGCTTTGATTTCACAAAGAGCAACATACACGTGTTTTGACAGGACACTTGGAAGTAAACCAAGGCTGCTTTACAGTCTGCCCACTTCAGCTAGGCTTTAAACTGCAACTGTTCAGGTACTGACCACTGATCAATTATCTACACCAAGCAAACTTTCCAGCTTGGTTATTTCAAAATCCCTTTAATATTAATAATTTAAAAACATTATTTGTTGGAATGACATTTTGGTAAGATAAATTGTGGGCAAGGCATTCAACCAGACTTTTCAGAAGATCTGCAAGTAAGACTTGTAAATGACACAGGCCAATATACAGCTGCAAGACTAGGGGGTCTTAACCCAACGGTGTCTACAGGCATTCAGCTCATCGCACTTCTGAGCTTCGCCATATGGACTTTCTCTTCCACGCAGCCATGGAAAGTAATACACAACACATTCACAGACAGCACGAACAGTTAACCGGCAATAACAAGGTGAGGGTTCGAAGAACCACTGATCGAAGCACCACTAATCGCTTTGCTTCTATGCGGCAGCCTCTGACTACTCCACGCTTCACCACGGAAAGGAAAACTCTGGAAGCGAAAGGCGCTCAGCCCTGTTCGCGGCACTTCTGAGGTCGCCACCACGCTCCCGAAAGTGCCCCACTACGCCCGCCGGGCCGAGGACCGGGCACGACCTCCCAGCGTCCCGCCGCTGCCGCGGGAGGCGCCCCGGGACCCCGGCCCCCGCCGCCGGGAAGGAAGGCTGCTCACTGGCAACTTCAACTAAGGTTTCCGCGACGGACAATGGCAGTGCGGGTGCACGGAGCGTGAGGGGACAGGTCACCCTGCCGGGGCGGGAAGCTGGGGGCGCGGACAGCCGGCAGCATTCCCCGGGGCGGGGGAGAAAGCGGGCGGCACATGGAGCGGCGCGGCGTGCGCGGCGGGGGCCGACTCCGGCTGCGGGGAGACGCCAGCGAGGCGGAGAAGGAAAGGCACGTGGAGGAGAGGGCCAGCCGGGGAGCGGGAGGCGAAGACGGAGCGGCAGAGCCGCCGCACGCCGGCGGACTGCGCCCCGAGCCCCGCGCCTGAAAGGCGAGGGCGGTGGGACCGGAGGCGGGGAAGGGAAGGGGGGCGGCGCGGGCACCCCCCGCCGCGAGCCGCCGCTGCCCGCTCACCATCAGCACTTTGGCCGCGTTCTCCAGCTGGGCGATCACCTCGGGGGCCCCCCCCGCCGCCGCGGCCGCCGCCATCATGGTCTCTCTTCAATGACGCGCCATGCGCTGCATTCTGGGACGAGGCAGCGGCGCAGCCAATCCTGGGCGCAGCGTGTCCCGGCCCGGCCCCGGCGCGGCGGCGAAGCGGCGGCGCTGCGGCAGCGTGACCACCGGCCGGCCGCCAGCCAGCCAGCGAGGTCCGCTCGGCGTGGCCACAGATGGCTCCCACTCGGCGCGCCGCGACCGTCCTCCTGTCCGGTACTGCGCTGTCCCGCCCTGCCACAGACGGACTGACCGCCCGCCCCCAGGGCGGGCCTGGCGCACGCGGCGGGACCTGCGGAGCCCCGGGGCGGGGCCGGGCTGCCCTCCGCCGGTTCGAGACCGCCGCACCTGCCGGGGCTCCCGGCGGCGCCCGTTCTGCGTGTCAAGGGAGGAGCGCTCCAAGGCCTCCCCGCCACCGCCACCTCTGCTACAGTTCTGTAATGTGGCCTGAGGAGGCCCGGGAGGAATGTGAGCGTGAGCCTTGTTTGGGCGCTGCCCGGTCCCGTGGTGTTTCCCGGTGCATACCGGTGAACTCGGCGTTGGTGAGACCGCGGGCGCCGGCTGTTTGCGGTGCCCTCTGCTTAGTGACGTTTGCAGTGGGGTGAGAAGGACTGGATTTTAACCGACGGCTTAGGAAATGAAGAGTAGAGAAGGTGGCAGATAAATGACTAAAAAAAAAGAGCCAAGGGTTGAAACTGATCCAAAATGCTAAAATGCAGGTTTTTGGGTTTTTTTTCCGTGTATCCATCTGGATCTCACTTCATACTGTTGGTTGTGAGTTACAGGACAATGTCACCTCTGAAAAACGTGCTGGAAAGAACATTGCTGTACAGCCGCAGGAGTGAAAGAGCTCTGGGACCGTGCCTTCACTGGCGTTTTAATTTTGGCTTAGGAACTTGCCTTCTGAATGAATCTGATGGCTCCCACTTCAGTTTCCACCCAGGAGCAGGCCCCAAGCTTTGATATCTTCAGGTAAAATTAAAGTGAAAGGTGGGCTCTTGCCGTGGAGTATTCAGTGTGTAGAGCCAAGCTACACCTTCAGAGTCTGCCAGTGCAGATCATTGAGCGGCATAGACTGCTTTGTGTCACAGGTCATGCTAGACCACTTGTAACAGCAGTCAGGTGTCTGTAGCCATGGTTCTCCCTGGTTCAGAACCTCGAGAAGACATTAGCAGACCTCCGATGTTGAACTTATACAAAGTTTGGAACACACCAGTGGGGCAGGCTGATAGGAGTCTTGAGTGCTCAGAGACTGTTGACATAAACCGAGTGTACATGAGTATTGTTTCCTTGAAAATTAGACAGCATAACCAACGGCAGATGAAAGGGTCAAAGAGGGGGCATGACAGCAAGAAATACAGACTGCCTTTTCAAGAGAAGAATGCAGGTCTGCTCCTCGGAATTGACAGCTTTCAGTGTTGAGTGGGGCATAGCAGCGCTCTCTGATAGACAAGATGAGAAGCAATGACACAAGCATGTAAAAGATTATGTGGTTTCCTAGAAGGTATTGTAATTCATGCTAAAATATTAACTATTTCAGGGTAACATTCAGCTTCACAGTTAAAGAGAGTGGGGAGATTAGCAGAGCTGCAATGAAAGAGATGGAGAAGTTCAAAAGTAGTGAAAGTGTGACAACACACTTAAGTACTGAAGTGTGTTTGTCGGGCAAACAGTGCAGTGTACAATGAGTTACTCTAAAGAGCAGCAAAATGAGCTAAGGAAGTGTGTGTGCAAAGAGGTAATGGTAAAAGAAACTGAAGAGTATGAAGAAGTTATTTTTTAAAATTATGTGTTCATTAAAGGGATACTTCAGTTGAGTATTTCTGTACTTGTAGTTTGCATTCAAAGTAAGAGTCTTCAACAAGTTCTTCAGTTTGCTCAATGGTCCTTCATTCTGTGGACTTGTGTGTTCAGCAGCACACTTGAATAGCCATGGGAGCAATAGAAACAGAATAGTATTGTTCAGGTTGGGGAAGGGCTTATAAGGTCTCTAGACCAGCCTTATGACCAGGTTGCCTAGGGCTTTGTCCATTAGGGTCTTGAAAGCCTCCAGGAATGGAGAGTGTACAACTTACACGGGCAACCTGTGCCAGTACTTGATTGCTGTCACAGTGAAGTGTTTTCCACTTAAATATGAACCTCCCCATGTGGCAGTTGTGTCTCATCTTGCTGCCATGCACCTCAGTTGATAGTTGTATTCCATTTTCTTGGTAATCTCAGTTACTGGAAGGAAGCTCTTGGGTTCTGCGTCAGGTCTTCTGACTGAATAGTCAGAAGTGTGATGTGGTTTTCCAGACATGATCTAACAAGTACAAGTAACAAAGAGAAGTAGTAATTCTCTTGATCTGCTCACTTCATGCCTGTAAAAACAACCTGTAATGTCTTTATAAATATAGTCTTGCTCACTGATGAGGTGTTACGCTCACTTATGTTTAGCTTCATAGGTGTCAGGGCCTTAATTACGCTGACACTCTCAACTGGGACTTTGGCATGTGCAGTTTCATAGGCTTACCCATGTCATGTTTTTATCTCAGGTTGTCTTGGCTTATCATTAGGCCTGAAGGGACCTATGTAACATATAGCTGTGTCTCGAACCCTTTTGTCTGCTTGGCCTTTGTCTCTAATTGTCCTCTGCTCATACTGGCTGGACTTTCTGGCAGGCCCCTGGACCTGACTCATTATGTTACCTTGTCTTGGAGTCTCAAGAAAACCTGTTACCAGCCTACCTTGCCCAAATCCTATGCAAATGCACTCCAGTTGATGAGAGTGCTGCCCTGCCTGTCCTGTGGTCAGCCTCAGTTCCCAGCTTATCCACCTTCATGGAGTGGCCCTGCTCTTGTTGTCTGTGGCACAGTGTTATCAGGGTCCCCAGGTTCCTTTCTCATTCAGTCCTCAAGCTGTTATTTTTGTCTCAGGTAAGGTATGACACATTAGGATCCATCCATATCCCTGAATAGGCATAGTTGTTTGATCAGTCTTTCTCTTCTTCCTTTGAAATTGTCTGAGCATACTTCCAAAGTAGCATGTTCATTAAATCCACTCTTTTTTCACAAATCAATAGAATAAATGCAGACAAAATGTTGTATTTTATCATACCACCAGCAGGTGCATCTTGCCCTCATTTCTGAAGGAATGAGTGGAGTAATCTGCAGTAAAAATGATTATATTCAAGCAGTCATATTTTCTCTCAGCTGTATTACGATCTTAGTGTTCTTTTGGCTAGTCTTAGAAAAGCTGATTGTTCATTTATCTTGTCAGAGTGAATGCTGAAGCTATTTCTGCTGTTGGCTAAAAAAGATGCAGCACATTCTTCCTTAATATTTCCCTCTTTTGCAGTGTTAATGCTCTTAAAATAATTGAAAGCTTTTGGACTCACTGCTGTGAGTGTTGTTGGCAATGAAACCTGTGCTTTCTGCTCTAGCAATCTTTCTCTAGCTTGCATTCTTCCAAGGCTGAAAATAATCAGTCTAGTGCTAATTTTGAGTAAAGATTAAGATGTTAAGGGAAAAGAGCCAACAGTTGGTAGTGTAACAGTTAAGAATTAGATATTTTGTTTTAAATGTGTTAATCAGACCTATGCATGCACACAATAACACTAGGAAAGATCTACTGTATTAAGGAGCACCTGAGCACTAAGATGACATCAAAGTCAGTAGGAAAGTGGCTTGCTAGTATGAAAGCAGAATAACAATTGCAAGCTTGCAAGTGCAAGCTTGGGACGAATTAATTGATTAGGTAGAAGTTCTCAAAACTATCCTCTACTATCACACAGGAATCTCAATTTATTTCCTATTCTTGATTTCCCAGTTTTCTTAAGACTCTTTCCCTCCTGGTTTCTGAATGTCTTGAAGAGATCTCTACCCATGTACCCGGCACTTAAGCTTCTTTCAGTAGACCTAATTTCCCTGGCCAGGACTTCCAGTTTGCTGCCTTTCCCAGATACCTTTTTCTTAACATATACCTTTTTCTTAACATCTACCTTCACTGGCTAGATTTCTACAACAAACCCCACGGTAAGTCCTGCAAATAAATTCTGCAAGAAATTACTGCAATACTTTCTGATCTTTTTGCTGGCTTTTCGTAAGAGCCTAACAGAAGCCTGAGCGAAGTAGTGGCTCCAGTACTAGCTGTTCCAGTTGTGATGCTCATCTCCAGTGATACAGGACAGTTCACCAGTGTGAACTACTTGGCAGGATTATTTCAAACAATTCTGTTTAATTCCTTCAGATGCCGTGGCTAGATTGCCATACCAATGGCATCAGTCACATTACATAGGCACACAAATCACTGTTCCCTTCTTGAAGAAAAGCTTCTGCCAAAACTATTGTTAGCAAGTCTCGTAGCACCACCCAGTGCTGTCAGTACTTCCTATTGTGAACCCAGTGCTCCACTGCCTTTAAACTTGGGCAAAGTTTAACATTTTGGAAATACAGGTGTCTCTTACAAGCATGGAGAATCTATACATGTGCTAAAATGGTAGCTGCTTCTGAGAACAAAACTAAGGAAAAATAAAGCTGAGAAATTTGTTTGATGCTTTGTAGAAAGCCACTGTATTATTTTTTTAATGGCTTTAAAGTTTGAGAAAGAAGAAAAAAAATGATGGAAGTGTTGTTTGAGTATAAGATAGCATAGTTCCACATTGGTTTGTAATGTATTCCTAAATTTGAAGTCTAGTTGAATTTGATAAGAAATGGGAAACTGCCGCTTAATGCTTCTGGGTTATAAACACTCCAATACACAGCTTTTTTAATTGCATTTGGTTTAATAATCATTGTGTTTAAAGAGTTTCATATAGGACATACCCATACCTGATAATCCCTTTGTGTTTGGCCACATTTGAACTAATAAACTGAGAAGGTGTGACAGTTTGGGTGTTCCCTGCCCCCCCACACTTTAGAAATCACCTGGACTAGACTCAGCCGGCTCTGGAAATATGAATGAAGCTTTATGTTTACAGCTGGCACAATATACAAGCAGATATTTATAGTATATACAGTTATAGACAGAAATTCACAAGGTAAAAGGTAATACAGAAACACAACTCCCCTGCCAGTAACCTGAGTCCCCAGGAGGGGCTCTCAACCACCCCTGCACCTTCCTCCCTGCCCCTCTCGACCTTACCCCAGTCCTAAAGAAGAATAGATGTTCGGCCCAGAGGCTAAGAAGCAAAGTGTTTTAGTGCAAATGGAAGGTGAGGTTAAAGAGTAAGATGTTGCTCAGCCAGCAGCCCAAGCCAGAGTGAGAGAAAATGGCGAGAGTGTTATCTAATGTTTTCATTTCTTCTTCCCAAACTCCTTAGCGAGACTTCTGAGGGAAGTGGACATCACCACTGTTTTTCTTTCACAGCCTGTAATCTACTTCTTCTCACCAAAACATTCTGGCTAGCTTCAGACTAGCACAGAAGACTTACACATACTTCATTTGATAAAGCAAATATGGCTTGCAGATTTTCCTTCTCAATGACAATTCATCTTAACGTGCATGGAGGATGCAGAGAATGATATTCTTCCTGTAATTCCCCAAAGTATTTTTTTGTGAATAATTTAAGGTCTAACTTTAAATCAGAGGTCTGTGAGAGAAACACCTTGTCTCTACTAGGGACTGTACCTTTCATAGAATCATAGAATCAACCAGGTTGGAAGAGACATCCAAGATCATCCAGGCCAACCTAGCACCCAGCCCTATCCACTCAACTAGACCATGGCACCAAGTGCCTCATCCAGGCTTTTCTTCAACACCTCCAAGGACGGTGACTCCACCACCTCCCTGGGCAGCCCATTCCAATGCCAATCACTCTCTCTGGCAAGAACTTCCTCCTAACATCCAGCCTATACTTTCCCCAGCACAACTTGAGACTGTGTCCCCTTGTTCTGTTGCTGGTTGCCTGGGAGAAGAGACCAACCCCCACCTGGCTACAACCTCCCTTCAGGTAGTTGTAGACAGCTATGAGGTCCCCCCCAAGCCTCCTCTTCTCCAGGCTAAATAACTCCAGCTCCCCCAGCCTCTCCTCATAGGGTTTGTGTTCTAGGTCTTTCACCAGCTTTGTTGCCCTTCTCTGGACACGTTCCAGCACCTCAACATCTCTCTTGAACTGAGGGGCCCAGAACTGGACACAGTACTCTCATTGAAGAAATGCGGGATGAATTAAAATGATGAAGCAGATTCTAGGAGTCCTGGAGGAGTACCTGTCTTGGCCTGCCTGTTCTTGCATTGCTGTGGTGAGACAGTGAAACCAGGCTTCGTGGTTTTGCTGTATGTCTTATTTTACGATCTTGACTTGATTTCTGGTGTCTATTTATAGCAGCAGTAGAAGTCTACAACTGCAAGTAAAGACAGTGAGAGTAATTAAAAATAAACTTTGCTTGGTATTTCGAGGAGAGTTTCTCAGATTGTACAGACTCTGAAGCAGACATTGTCTCTTCAGTTTATTTATGACAAAGCAACAATATGCACTGCTGCAAAGCTAGATTTGCCTTTCTGTTAACTCATTTCAAATTCTCAGTTTGATTAGGAACAGATTTTGACTAGAAATGGGATGTATCTTAGGTGAGGTTCACTGGGAAGAGGTAAAAGATACTTCACAGTATCACAGTATCATCAGGGTTGGAAGAGACCTCACAGATCATCAAGTCCAACCCTTTACCACAGAGCTCAAGGCTAGACCATGGCACCAAGTGCCACGTCCAACCTTGCCTTGAACAGCCCCAGGGACGGCGACTCCACCACCTCCCCGGGCAGCCCATTCCAGTGTCCAATGACTCTCTCAGTGAAGAACTTTCTCCTCACCTCGAGCCTAAATTTCCCCTGACATAGCTTGAGGCTGTGTCCTCTCGTTCTGGTGCTGGCCACCTGAGAGAAGAGAGCAACCTCCTCCTGGCTAGAACCACCCTTCAGGTAGTTGTAGACAGCAATAAGGTCCCCCCTGAGCCTCCTCTTCTCCAGGCTAAACAATCCCAGCTCCCTCAGCCTCTCCTCGTAGGGCTGTGCTCAAGGCCTCTCACCAGCCTCGTTGCCCTTCTCTGGACACACTCAAGCATCTCAATGTCCCTCCTAAACTGGGGGGCCCAGAACTGCACACAGTACTCAAGGTGTGGTCTAACCAGTGCAGAATACAGGGGCAGAATGACCTCCCTGCTCCTGCTGACCACACCATTCCCGATGCAGTGCACAATCTCCACATTGTAAGTCCAAATCATGCTGAAAGGAAGGTACAAACAGTATTAACCAGTGGTGCGCAGATGAAGATACAGGGGATAAGAATGAGCTAGAGAAGTGGAGCATTGTCTGTTTGTTCGTGTATAGTACCTGCAGCACTGTCTGAGCAGTGAACAGTGACAGTGGCCAGGAGCAGCCATGGCACACCCAAAGCAGATGTCAAGTTGCCACAATAGAATCCTGCAGAAGGGTAATTTGATGGGATGTCAGACATGCAGATGACTGGGTCACACTCAGTATACTCCATCCAAGAACTGAGTCACACACCTCTCATTTAGCATAGGTTTTCATAAGCAAGACATTACACTGGGATAAATACCATTGACACTGGGAAGCAAAATGTTAGTAAAAGAAGAAGTGTAGGCTAGGTGGGCAGTGTTGCTAGATCTAGACATTTGGCATCTGGTGACATGTATTCCTGGTTTTCAAGCTGCAATGGCACGAGCTTAATCGTTGTTTAAAACAAGTGAGTTAATTGTTTTACAGGAAACCTGCTGTCTGTGTTTTTGTATCTGCTTACATTCTTTTTCTTCCTGGCTCTCAGTTAGCACTTGGTGAATGAAGAGAGAGGGAGCTGAACACAACAGTCACTAAGTTTAGCCATTTTGACCTTCAAACTTATCTTCAGGCTTTATGACTGGTTGACTAGAAATGTTGCCTATGATTGATTCACAGTTGTCAGTTTATCAGAAATAACTTAGACTAAGTATTTGGAGAACATGTATATTTTCCTTCACACAGCCTCTGTGCTGCCTCAACCATGATCTTCTGGGATATTCAAGAAAAAATTACTGGTGTAGTAAGTGTTAGAATGATAGCTTAGCTACCCTGTTTTGTCTTGTCTGTAAGAAACACTTTAAAATCTTCATGCAGTAGATATCTATGTTTAAGTAAACAAAATGCCAACTCTTTCATCTCAAGACTGCTGTGAAGGCAAACTTGCCAACCCAAAAGGGAGCAATGCAGTACCAGTGTATTTTAGGCTACTGTCTCTAGACACTTACTTGTTTCATATAAATGTCATCCATTCAAGATTAAGTTGTTCTTTTAATTAGCACAGGCTACAGTACTGATGCTTTAGTCTCTCCTCTGAAATTATTCTGTTCTGATTCCTCTCTAAAGATGCCTGTGAAGAGTTTCCTACTCTTAATAGTTTATTACCAAGGCCATTTGCTTAGGAGGTGACTTTTCCATCCTTTCAGTAGGTTACAAGTTATAGACAAATTCTCACTGGTTCTGCATAAAAAGGGAGGACCTAAGTGAAAGTCTTCAGCAAGACTCTGAGTTAAGACTCACTTTCTTAGCACAAGGGGAATTGATGGGGCTGATCTGGATATCTGACTCTGTGTGTTGTATAGGTACAAAAGAGTAGGGTTTGGAGGAGCTCACAGGTAAAACATTTATCCTAGCTCACATAAAAAGATGCCAAGGAAGCTTTTTCAGTGTAAAAAATGTGCATGCATGCATGTACCAGTTTTACTTGTAGTATTTGGGAAGGCTGCTCTACCGCTTTGGAGGTTTTCCCTTAAGCAGCTCTGACACAAGCTAAAAAATTTTGCTCTTGTGACAAAGAAGACCAGTGCCATTCTGGGGTGTATTAGAAGGGCTGTGGTTAGTAGGTCGAGGAAGGTTCTCCTTCCCCTCTACTCTGCCCTGGTGAAGCCTCATTTGCGTAGTATTGTTTCCAGTTCTGGCCCCTCCAGCTCAAGAAGGACAGGGAACTGCTTGAAAGGGTCAAGTGCAGAGCCACGAAAATTACTAAGAAAGTTGAACACCTTCCTTATGAAGAGAGGCTGGGGGAGATGGGTTTTTTAAGCTTGGAGAGTAGGAGACTAAGGAGGGACCTCATTAATTGTGTTATGAACTATAATTATAAAAATATATAAATATAAATATAAATATGTAATGGGTGAGTGCCAGGAGGATGGAGCCAGCCTCTTCTCAGTGATGCCCAGTGACAGGACAAGAGCCAATGGGTGGAAGCTGGGACATAGGAGGTTCCATGTGAACCTAAGGAATTTTCTTCACTGTGAGGGTGGCAGACCACTGGAACCAGCTGCCCAAGGAGTTGCAGAGTCTTCCTCTCTGGAGACATTCAAGAACCATCTGGATGCATTCCAGTGTGATCTGCTGTAGGTGATCCTGCTCTGGCAGGGGCCTGGACTAGATGATCTTTCGAGGTCCCTTCCAGCCCCTGACATTCTATGACATTCCTTCCATGTGTTTATTCTAGGTATATTTAGAAAGTTGTGTTGCCTTATTTTTATTTTTGTGTGTTCATACAGGTTTAGAAAAGTTTTACTCCCATAAATAAGTTCCTTCCCATAAATAGTGTTTTCTCTGTTGCAACATGGGTTGATCTATCTGGAAAAATGACTACCACACTGGCGATGCTCAAGACTGTGTTTTACAAGAACATTGCTTTTTTCTGTAACTCTCATGGTCATTCTGCCCCTGTACTCTGCACTGGTTAGACCACACATTGAGTACTGTGTTCAGTTCTGGGCCCCCCAGTTTAGGAAGGACACTGAGATGCTTGAGTGTGTCCAGAGAAGGGCGACGAGGCTGGTGAGAGGCCTCGACCAGAAGCCCTACAAGGAGAGGCTGAGGGAGCTGGGATTGTTTAGCCTGGAGAAGAGGAGGCTCAGGGGTGACCTTATTGCTGTCTACAACTACCTGAGGGGTGGTTGTGGCCAGGAGGAGGTTGCTCTCTTCTCTCAGGTGGCCAGTGCCACAACGAGAGGACACAGCCTCAGGCTGCGCCAGGGGAGATTTAGGCTGGAGGTGAGGAGAAAATTCTTCACTGAGAGAGTCATTGGACACTGGAATGGGCTGCCCGGGGAGGTGGTGGAGCTGTTCAAGGCAAGATTGGACGTGGCACTTGGTGCCATGGTCTAGCCTTGATCTCTGTGGTAAAGGGTTGGACTTGATGATCTATGAGGTCTCTTCCAACCTTGGTGACACTGTGATACTGTGAAATGCATAGACCAAGGTTGTAAAATTACCCCCACTAGTTTCACGTCTGCATCGTTTTAGTGGCTTGCCCATTCCAAGATCACTCGATACACACAGATACATATATACATACATACATACGTAACAGCAGGAATTTTAGGGTGCTAATCCCAGAGTCTTACAGTAAAAATCTTCCTGCCATTTCTATTTTTCCACACATCAAAGTATTTTTTTTTCTTTTACAGTACTTTTAATAATCTTTTCAAAATGTGCCTGCCTGAATACTATTTGCAGATTTCATTAACTTGCTCTACTTTTTGTTCTCAAGCCATTTGTAAAAGTATTGAAATTAGGTCTATTTATAGGCTTTTCACCTCTTGACATGCCCCTTTTTAATGCAGTCTACGTGGCAGAAATACCGTCATCAGCCCTTCAGAGACTTCACTGCAGATTGGCTTACTGTTAGAATCAGGTCTGCATAGGGAAATTCATATAAACAGCTATAGAGAAGTTCCTAATCCTTCTAATAAATTCAGGACAGGAATTTAATTTTTCTTCATCTTGCAGGAGGTCCTTGGAAGTCTCAAGCAGTTGTGTTTGATCTGCATTTTTTTATACTTTTTTTCCAAATTTATAGAATCATAGGATTGTCAGGACTGGAAGGGACTTCAAGGATTGTCTAGTTCCAGCACCCCTGTCATGGGCAGGGACTCCTCACACTACATCAGGTTTATACTGCCATCCCATTTGTGTAGCCAATTCCCATTTATTTGCCCAGCCCTTCCTCATGGCAGCTCTCTGAGATCTTGTAGTCAGCCCTTGCATCAGCAGCTGAGAGCCCTAATCTTGCTTTGCTTTCTCTGGTTTGAGGTCTGGCAAAGTAGCAAGTGGGTACCTTGGTGGCCAACTCTTACTTTAGCTGAAGGAACTGGTCAGAAGATCCTTTTATTGGCAACCAGCAACAGAACAAGAGGACAGTCTCAAGTTGTGCCTGGGGGAGGAATAGGCTGGATGTTAGGAGGAAGTTCTTTGCAGAGAGAGTGATTGGCCGTTGGAGGCACTGTTCCTGGAGGTCTTTAAGAAAAGCCTGGATGAGGCACTTAGTGCCATGGTCTAGTTGATTGGACAGGGCTGGGTGCTAGGTTGGACTGGATGATCTTGGAGGTCTCTTCCAACCTGGTTGATTCTATGATTCTATGATTACCAGAAGTATTCTGTATGCTACCTGTGTTCAAGCACAGGTAAGGACCTGTAGTGATGGAATTAATTTTAGATCCTTTAAAGGTGCAAGAATAGTTTATGTTTTTGTCTCCACTGTTTTATATTTTGCATTTGTCATACTGAATTTTCATTGATACCACATTGTCTATGCATGTACTCTTACTAAATCTCTCTTACTAAATCCACGTCCTGCACCTGTTTGGGCTTTTTAAATAATTAGTTTACTTCATCAGTCTGCAGATTTTTTGCTTAATATTTCCCCTTCCATATGGTAGTATCTTAAACAGTAATGGAACTAGTAGGCAACCTTGAAGCACCTGTTCTTAATTTTTATCAGTTGCAGCATAGGTCTCTTTTAGGTTTTTCATATACTTAAACAATTACTTTATATTATCTGAAATTTCATTTCAGGGCCACTCCACTTTTCCTTAACAAGTCTCTTGAAAGATTAAATAAATATACATTATGTCTCCCTTTTCTATAATATTATCACAATATTTAAGTAATGCTTAAAATCACAGTATCACAGTATCACCAAGGTTGGAAGAGACCTCACAGATCATCAAGTCCAACCCTTTACCACAGAGCTCAAGGCTAGACCATGGCACCAAGTGCCACGTCCAATCCTGCTTTGAACAGCCCCAGGGACGGCGACTCCACCACCTCCCCGGGCAGCCCATTCCAGTGTCCAATGACTCTCTCAGTGAAGAACTTTCTCCTCACCTCCAGCCTAAATTTCCCCTGGTGCAGCCTGAGGCTGTGTCCTCTTGTTCTGGTGCTGGCCACCTGAGAGAAGAGAGCAACCTCCTCCTGGCTAGAACCACCCTTCAGGTAGTTGTAGACAGCAATAAGATCACCCCTGAGCCTCCTCTTCTCCAGGCTAACCAATCCCAGCTCCCTCAGCCTCTCCTTGTAGGGCTTCTGGTCGAGGCCTCTCACCAGCCTCGTCGCCCTTCTCTGGACACACTCAAGCATCTCAGTGTCCTTCCTAAACTGGGGGGCCCAGAACTGAACACAGTACTCAAGGTGAGGTCTAACCAGTGCAGAGTACAGGGGCAGAATGACCTCCCTGCTCCTGCTGACCACACCATTCCTGATGCAGGCCAGGATGCCACTGGCGCTCTTGGCCACCTGGGCACACTGCTGGCTCATGTTCAGACGAGTATCAATCAGCACCCCCAGATCCCTCTCTGTTTGGCTGCTCTCCAGCCACTCCAACCCCAGCCTGTATCTCTGCATGGGGTTGTTGTGGCCAAAGTGCAGCACCCTGCACTTGGAGCTATTATCAAGTTGCTGAAACATGATTGTCTTGTATGGAAAGCATAGCATCTCATGATTTTCTGCTGCCCAGAGAGGTTGTGGAGTCTCCTTCTCTGAAGACTTTCAAAACCCACCTGTATGCATTCCTGTGCAGACTACCCTCTGGGATGCTGCTTGGCAGAGGTGCTGGACTTGATGGTCTCAGGAGGTCCCTTCCAAACTCTATAATGTTCTGTGCTTCTGTGATTCTAGGCATTTTTGTATTCTCTAAGTATCATTTCAATAAATGATACATGTGAAAGTTATATTGATCCATACTTTTCAGGATCCAACCTGGAATTATTTTACAAAGCATATGTCCAACCCCTTGACCTTTTGGTGTTACTGCTAATTTAGGAGATACATTCACATGAAGCCTGGGGTTGAAGAGTTCTTTGGTCAGGATAGCAATGGATGTTTTATGAGCCAGTGCATCGTCAGAATGTGCTTTACCTCCTCAGGGCCATCACAGCTTTCTCATGCTATGACTTCCCTGTCTTCTTTCCTAGTTAGCAGAGTTAAAGAAATGCTTATTAAGAAGTAGTTTCACAATGTTTTTGTTAATGGTTTTCCATGTATGTTGTCAGTGAAGTTACATTCACTTGATTGTTCAGATAAACTCTGATGAAGTAAGTTGCATTATTTCTTCACACAAAAGCTTTGATTTATGTAACCACAGAGCAGTTTTATTTTGTGATTACATTTGTATTGACTAGAAAAGTAAATAGGTAATAATTTGGTTAGCCAGTCAGAAACTGAAATATTAGGCTATGATATAAAGCATCATATATCTTAGATGAGCAGCCTTGAGTATTGAATTCTTAAAGGAATATTTGTAGTAAACAGCTGAAATTTGCTATGAACTCAGCTTCCCATGCTAGGTCTGTTAAAGCTGTGATTTGCTTGCAAACATTTTGTGAATAACAACCCCCATGATGTTTAATTTGTGAAACTATATTTTTGCTTGGTGAGCTGCTGGTCTCATATGATTAAAACCTCAGGACTTGTTCCAAGTGCAATTCCCACAGAATCATGTGTGTAGGGTAGGATCAGAGGTGAAAGCTGATGACCTGAGGTCAGTGTGTGATCTGTTTGAAAAGAAAAACAGTAACATAGGGGTGATGGTTCATGATAGGCCAGATTGTACTCATGGATTTCCTTGTAGTGGGTAGAGTTTGTCTTGTTACAATTTACACTGATGCTTTTCAATGAGAGCCACACGTCAGGCAGTCCTTACCCTGCCTGTCCTGACCCCATCCTTCCAGCCCCTCAGTTCCCTGTGCTTAAATTGTGCTGACGTGACTGTCCATGTCACCATGCACTGAAGTGGTTCAGAAAATCAGCCCAGCTAAAATCAGCAGCCATTGTATTACTGGCTTGTTTTCTGGCCCGAGCTCTCTGTTCTAAGTTTGCTGCCCAGCTGCACAATTATACCAACACAACCAGAAGTGACATCTCAAGGGTGGTGGAAAGCAACAGCGATGTCCAGCACAGCTTCAGTGGGTTAGCCATTAGCTGTGTAATCCTCACCTACAAAAATCCAACAAGCAACATTCTGATCCTGTCCTTTCTTCCTCTCGCCTGCCTCTTGTGCAGTTCTGGCACAAGCACCTGTAAGGCTGCGCAATCACCAAGCTGGGGGAACTTTCCTAACAACAACAAACTCAAGCATTTCTACTGCAGTATTTCTCAGCAAAATTAATCCCCCAGTCTGGAAAGTCCCATGGTTACAGAGACACCTGTTCTGGGAAGAGGGTGACACGGGTCTGAAAAGTCAATGCAGCTAGGGAAGAGAGCAAGCATGTAGGATGCAGTTTGATAGTACAGATGCTGAATGTTGAATCACAGCTTTGGTAGCCCAGCAGCCTAGTTAAGTAGCCTAGTCTGCTGTTCAAAATGTTATCCATTGAGGAAAGAACAATAGTGTGAAAAATATATAGAATCATATGTTTGATCCGATCAATTCGTGGCAGGAGGCTCAGGACAGGGAGGAAGGGGGGGTTTGAATGGAGCTGCACTCCTTGCACAACCATCACAGAAGCATACACTTGGCTTAAGATAACAGCAATAAATGATTAGAAGCTAGAAAGCTTGGTGGAGGAGTGAGGCAGGTGGAAGAGACAGCCTTTGCGCATGAGCAAACAGAGGACTAGTTTGGAGTTCAAGGAGCGGACACTTGAGGAAGACCCCTTACTTCATCCCTGAAGACCACCAGAGGGACCACCGAGTAAAAAGAGACATGCGTGGAAGAGACACCTCCCATTCTTAGAACTGATAAGCAAAACCCAACCTTTTCTTAGAATTAGTAATGAATATGTAATAGAATGGGATATAAAAAGGGAACACTAAAAACAAAAGGTGTGCGATAGGGTAGAGCAGAGCCTCCCCACACACCCAGGCCTGTACATTGCTTGATTCCTGTGACTCTATTAAAGCCTTAACTTGCATGAATGCAAGTTTATGCCTGTTCTTTATGACAATAGCCATCTTATAATGAAGATATATTTTGTATGTTACATACTTTGAAAATTTGCTTCTCATATACCATGGAATCGACAGGGTCACTTAATCCTCAGTGGTTGGATTGAGTCTGGAGGCATTACCCTTAGAAGCATGCCTGATTATTTAATATTTTTTAAAACCCCATCAACTTTAAACTCAGCTTAATTCTTAATACAACACCCAGGGTGGGCAAACAACCGATGTCAATTTAAACACTGAGTGTAATTGTCCTATACAACAAAAAATATTAGGTAAGGATCCTGCTTTGGAGAAATGGAAGCAGCAATCCTAATTTACAATCAATTTCTACACATAATTTGTAAATGCTCCGACAGTTTATTTTAAAACTATCAATTTAAAAAGCAAATGGATAATTATCAGTAATTTACTGTCAGTGAAATATTCCCAGCTAGGATTTTAATTTAAGAAAACAAAGATTATCTGTTGGATTACTCATCTTCAGAAGCAGTTTTCCCTGTGCAGATCACCTCACTGCTTCACGTTATTCTTAGCTGTAGCATCTGCCAGCAGATTTTTCAGTGATCGTAGATAATGTGTCATTTGAAAGTGAGCATCAGAGTAAACAGTCTGCCTAAATGTCTAGAACTACTGCAGTAAACTACTTCATTTTAGCCTCAAAGGTAGGCTATTGGTAATTTATTCAGGATGGTTTACCTCGGACTCCAATCACTCCAGAGGTCAAAAAGGTCAGGGTTTCAGTGGGGAATAGAAAAATGCAGGGCTTGGATGTTTTCTGAAGCGTGGAAATGCCATTTTTGTCTTAGAAAAAATTGAGACCAAATGCAACCTGTATATGGATAAGAGAGGGAGAAAAGCCACATGTAGTGAGAAGGTATTATGCTGAGTTAGGTTTGGTTTGTTTCTATTGGACATTCAAAGGACTTGCAAAATGCTGAAGGAGGTTTTTTGTTGGGATGCTGGAACAGTGTGACAGGAGCCAAGTAATGATTGTGTTTTCTTTGTTCTGTTGCTGCTGTTTTGACTCCCTCCATTCTTCAAAACCATTAGCACAGGACTTGTTTTATTTGGTATCCTAAGTACAGCTTATTGTCAGCAGCTGCATTTAGGAATAACCTTTACTGGACTAATCCAAGTAAAATGTTTCTTGGTGGTACTATGCTGGAACATGGGGAGAAATACATAGCAAGAGGCAACAGCAGCATAGTAAGATCTGTACAGAAGCATTTCAGTGGTTCAGGCAATGCCACTAGCAAAAGCTCTCTTTGCTGAGATCCAGCAGTGCAATGTCCTACATCCTGTCCTTTGCTAGCTGTAGTTTTGACATCAGGATGTGTCTAAAAAGGAAAAGAAAAGCATTAGCATTGTTTTGGGCTGAATGAACTCTGAAGCGGAAGGCTAAGGTGATTAAGGCAAATAAACTCCAAGAACGTGTTTATTAGCCAGGAAGTGGTTATTACCAAATTGGCAGGAAACGCACTGGAGGATGATGTACCAAGTCCAGCATAGCTGTATGCATCAGTCATCTTTTCTCAGTGGTGTGGAAATTTTGAAATGATGCAGGCAACTGCATTAACTTCTGTTAATGCAGGCAATTTTGTCTGTTTCAGCCACTCCTGCAAACAACTCCACCTTTATTTAAAACAAGCTCATTTAATTTCTCTACTCCAAATATTTCAGTGCTGTTGAAGTGGGACTGGCCACCATTATCACCCACAGTGTTCAGAGAGGTGGCAGCTGCACTGGTATCACTGTGACAAATGACATGTATAATGCTATGGCAAATGACAAGAAAAAGCAGGGAGAAGAAGGATGGAACATGAGTAGCATCAGAGGGATCCTTTCAACAGCTGTCACTGCTGGAGGCAGCTTCTCATGACATTTGCTGATACTATTCAGCGAGAGGTAGGATCCAGGGGCAGGATGATATCCTGCCCTAGGATCCACCTTCTCTCTTCATGAAACAGTTTCAGGAAGATGATGTCTCCCATTCTATTAGAAGCCATGCAGGCTTCCCAGATGACTAATAGCATCCTTAACTGAAGGAGTCTCTTCTAGAAACTGCAGGATGGTCCAGCTTCCATGACCTGTTAAACTCAGTACTGTATCCACACTGCAAACCTGTCCATGGACTACCTGAAGCTGCTTAAGAGAACACCAGCTGCCTGTGATTGCATCCTATCCTTCTTTTCCTCACGTTTTCTTTCTGTGTGAGCATAGCTGTACTTATACCAGGAGTGCTGTGCTTGCAGCAGTTGAGGTAGACAGAACAGTGGCTCTAACACAACTAGAAAACAGGAAAATTGTCTCTTCTCATCTGAGCTGAGCAGTGCTGCTGTGTACTCCTCCTCATCAGCAGGTGAGCTGCTCTCCTGCTTATCGTAGAATCATAGAATGTCAGGGGCTGGAAGGGACCTTGAAAGATCATCTGGTCCAGCCCCCTTATCAGAGCAGGATCACCTAGAGCAGATCACAGTGGAACACATCCAGATGGTTCTTGAATATCTTCAGAGAGGAAGACTCCACAACCTCCCTGGGCAGCTGGTTTCCATGCTCTGTCATCCTCACAGTGAAAAAAAATCCTCCTTAGGTTCACACAGAACTTCCTGTGCCTCAGCTTCCGCTCATTGCCCCTTGTCCTGTTGCTGGGCATCACCGAGAAGCAGCTGGCTCTCACCTCTTACATATTCATAACTATTAATGAGGTCACCCCTTAGTCTCCTACTCTCCAAGCTAACAAGCCCCAGCTCCCTCAGTCTCTCCTTGTGAGGAAGATGTTTCACTTCCTTAATCATTTTTTTGGCTCTGTGTTGGACTTTCCTAAGCAGCTCTCTGTCCTTCTTGAGCTGGGGGGCCCAAAACTGGACACAATACTCCAGATGAGGCTTCACCAGGGCAGAATAGAGAGGAAGGAGAACCTCCCTCGACCTACTAACTGCACTCCTCCTGATACATCCCAGAATGGCAGTGACCTTCTTTGCCACAAGAGCATGCTGCTGGCTCATGGCCATCCTTCTGTCTACCAGGATTCCCAAGTCTCTCTCCCCTTCAGTGTTCTCCAGCAGGTCAGTCCCCATCCTAACTTGTACATGGCTAGAAAGGGAGTTGACTGGCAACAATTGATGCTACCCTAAGGCCCCATCTGAGAAAGAATTGTATAGGGCTTCAGCCATGAAGGAATAGTAGTGCCCAGTGTAACAACGCGATTGATCCAGATTCTCTGGCATGAAGGTAAGAGCCCTTTTCAAGAGTTCTTTTTTAGTTCATAGAATCAACCAGGTTGGAAGAGACCTCCCAGATCATCCAATCCAACCTGTCCCCGAGCCCTATCCAGTCAACTAGACCATGGCACTAAGTGCCTCATCCAGTCTCTTCTTCAACACCTCCAGAGACAATGACTCCACCACCTCCCTGGGCAGCCCATTCCAATGCCAATCACTCTCTCTGGCAAGAACTTCCTCCTAACATCCAGCCTATACTTCCCCCAGCACAACCTGACACTGCGTCCCCTTGTTCTGTTGCTGGTTGCCTGGGAGAAGAGACCAACCCCCACCTGGCTACAGCTTCCCTTCAGGTAGTTGTAGACAGCAATGAGGTCCCCCCTGAGCCTCCTCTTCTCCAGGCTAAACAACCCCAGCTCCCTCAGCCTCTCCTCATGGGGTTTGTGTTCCAGGCCCCTCGCCAGCTTTGTTGCCCTTCTCTGGACACATTCCAGCACCTTAACTTCTCTCTTGAATTGAGTAGCCCAGAACTGGACCCAGTACTCAAGGTGTGGCCTGACCAGTGTTGAGTGCAGGGGAAGAAGTTGTTTCTTAGTTTTGTACTGGAACTATTCTTCAAATATTTTGCTGTCATCAGTTATTTGAAGCAGTGAGTTACCTTATGGCCAGCTCTGTGAGTGGATGCTTTCCTGAATACTGAGTATGAAAAAAAACCTATAGGTAAATGCCATTAAGATGTAAGTAATGATGAAGCCTACAATAAGAACAATATGAATACATAATTTAATTTGATTTCAAGGCCTTATTAGTGAGAGTCAAGAAATTAAAGCCAAAAAGCCTCTTCTTACTGTTGTGGTTTGGTTTGTTTTTTTGGTTTTTTTTAAATCTCTGGAAAATTCCAGAAGGCAATCAATGTTTTGCTGTTACAGCATGGTGTAATTTTGTTGTAAGCAGCTATTGAGGTGACAGTTACCTTGGCTGTGTTTCAGAGGAAGCTGAGCTGCGTGTGTCCTTTTGCTTTGGCCAAAAGACACAGTACTACAACAGCTCCATCACAGTTCCAGACCTTGTTCAGGTCTGACACCTTTGTTTTCCTTTCCTCAATTGGCCATGCCACAGCTTGTGATACTCTGCTCTGGTGTGAAGATGACTGCAGTAGCTTGTAGTTAGTGGGTTTGTTATAGTCCAGCTGTATCATTTCCGTGGTGGTGTAATGACTGTATTTATTTCTGAAAGTACTCTTGGATGTCATTTTTTGAAGTGCCAGGCAATTGAATTTAAAACCTGAGAAATCTCTAAAACCAACCTGGAAAAGATGAAGTCCCTTTTAATTTGCAGTCCGTCTCAGCCTGTTGATGCAGCCTGACTGTTAGTTGGCCCTGGCTTGCAGGTCTATGCCCAGTCTGCATTTACTGGACACAGTTCATCACACAATCATCTTCATTTATGGGCTTGTAAAATACTGTCCCTAACAGAGACAGGTGAAGAGAGGCACAAATAGTTCTTTTTGACTTAACAGCATCTCCTTATGCACCCGTTTTAAATGACTGTATGAGCATCCTGCCACAAGATGGCCCCTACCAACCGCAGCTTGCATGCGTCCAGCCACTGGCTTCTGTTTATGACAGGGTTCAGGAATTACTGTTATGTTTTACTCTGCAAAATGCTTTCCCAATGTATCAGGCTTGTGGGATGTGATTGCCTTTGAGTGACTAAATGCTGAGTCCTCTTTGCCCCATTCAAGAAGTGATAAACGTCACAAATATAAATTCTCTCTACAGTTAACTTGGTTGTAGACTGCACCATGTCTAAAACAATCAGATTGAGGCTGGGATTTTAGTGCTGTATCAGTGGGTCCCTCAAAAGCAAAAAATGTTCTGTGAGGAGATGGTCCAGTGGCAGGGCTGAGGTCCACACAAAATGCTCACTCTGT